>NC_080195.1:103551524-104767723 GCF_030028045.1 Hippopotamus amphibius kiboko | reverse complement strand
GATATAGATCAATCAATAAATGATAGATTAGATAGATAGATAGATAGATAGATAGATAGATAGATAGATGATAGATACATGTTTGCAGCAAGGTGTGCAAATGTTATTTTCTTGACATAAGTTTGTGATTAAAATAAAATGAAAGTCTGACCACCACTAGCCTGGACCATGGCATCAGTGTCCTACCTATTTTCCTTGACGCTCATCCCGGCCCCTCGAGTTCACACTCTGCCCTGCCTGGAACTCTGATTTCTTGCTTAAAGCTCTTTGGGGGCTGCCTACTGCCCAGAGGGCAAGGTCCACGGCCTCAGCCCAGCACTGAAGCTCCCTCCCTATCAGCCCCACCACTGTCCATTCCGGACTCCCAGCTCCCCAAGGTGGGTCTCTTTCCCCAGACCACACGCTCAGTTACTCTCCAAGCTTGTACTCACAGTCCCTCTTCACCCCTTCAAATCCATCTGGTGCTTCAGATGCTAACTCCAGGCCCACCTCCCTTCCAGTAAGTCTCTTTAGCTTTCCTTCCTTATGTTCCCGTCACACCTACCACCTGCGATACCAGTTAAAGCATCCATCCCTCCCTTAACACAGGGACCACTCCCCACTTCACCATACACAGTACTTTATAAACAATGAGTGACCACCAGGGTACTAACTGAGCAAATCAGTGAACCTTGTTTTTCTAACCATTGAAGCAAAAATAAATGTAACGGCTTAATCTATTCTCTCTTCTAGAGAACAGACTTTTTTTTAATTTTTATTTTTTTTGAATTGAGATATAATTGACCTATAACATTGTATTAGCTTTACGTATACAACATAAGGATTTGGTATATGTGTATATTGGGAAATGTTTACCACAATAACCTTAGTTAACATCCATCACCATCGTTACAAACCTGTGTGTGTGTGTGTGTGTGTGTGTGTGATGAGAACTTTTAAGATCTTCAGTACTAGCAACTTTCAAATATACAATAGAGTATTGTTAACTACAGTCACCAGGCTATACATTACATCCTCAGGACTTATTTATTTTATAACCGGAAGTTTGTATCTTTTCACCACCTTCACCCATATTAACGGGGAATTTCAGGCCCTTAAACCACAGATATGACTAAGAGCGGACAGTCAGCCGTTGGACCAGACAGGCTGGGGGTCTGTACCATCCCCGGGCCACGTGAGGCTGATGCTGTCCATCCACGTATGCAGGCTGTTGTCTGGCCTACTGGTTCCATACATATGAAACTGAAAGCTTTAAAAACTGTACTCATTTGTGACAAAACATATGTATGTATGTATAACACATACGTATATATACACATACAAATATATATCCATCATCTTGTGAGGGTGGAGAGAAAGAGGAATGCTGGAAAGGACAATTAGATTCTGTCTTTGCTCGAGTCTATGTTGCAATATTTTAAAAATTACACCCTTTGGCAGTGAAATTCTTAAGAGTACTGTGAATAAACAACAGTCTGAAAGCCCAGCAGTAATACGATCTGCCTTTCTTAACAGAGCACACAATTATTATTAGGGTAATTTATTTAGCTCTTTAATTGCCTCGAGTAGGTTATATAACGGCCACCCAAAGACATTAAGTCCCCATCCCTGGACCATGTGAATGTGACCTTATTTGGAAAAAGTAAAGGATGTTGAGATGGGATTAACCTAGATTATCTGGGTGGGCCCTAAATGTCATCACAAATGTCCTTATACAATAGAGGCAGCGGGAGACTTTCCTGGTTGCCCAGTGGTTAAGAATCCGCCTGCCAATGGAGGGGGCACAGGTTCGAGCCCTGGTCTGGGAAGATCCCACATGCCGCAGAGCACAACTAAGCCCTTGTGCCACAACGACTGAGCCTGTGCTCTAGAGCCCGTGAGCCACCACTGCTGAGCCTGCACTGCAACTACTACTGAAGTCTGTGCACCTAGAGCCCGTGCAACAGGAGAAGCCACCACAATAAGAAACCCTCGCACCACAACGAAGAGTAGCCCCCGCTCGCCGCAACTAGAGAAAGTCTGCACACAGCAACAAAGACCCAACGAAGCCAAAAAAGTAAAATAAAATAAAATATAAAGGCAGTGGGAGATCTCACATAAACATACAGAAAAGTGGCAAAAGGGTGCAGAGATGGCAGGGATGAGCCACAAGCCAAGAAATGACGCAGCCACCAGAAGCTGGGAGAGGCAAAGGACGATCCCCCTAGAGCCATCAGAGGGTGCACAGCCCTGTCAACACCTTGGTTTTGGCCCAGTGAAACTGATTTTGAACTTCTGGCCTCCAGAACTGTGAGACAATAAACTTCTGTTGTTTGAAGCCACCATGTTTGTGATAATGCATTACAGCAGCAACAGGAAACCAACACACCAGGTGTCTGTTCCACCATCATCTGACATCTTGGTTCCCAAGTTCTACTGATTCTGAGAGTCCCTCCGTGAAAACCCTGAAAGCTTAGGCAGTCTCATCTGGAAAAGGTTTCCTAGGAAGCCCCCTCTCTGTTTTTAAACACCCTTACTTGCCAGCGACCCTAAACTTGTAAGCTCTGCGTTGATAATACTGAAAATGGAATGCCGTTCTTGACTACACAAAACCATTTGATCAACTTCATCTGTAACAACTGAAATGGGAAAAACTGAATGGGAAGTTAAGGAAAAGGCAATGATCAATAATCAGCAAAGGGAGGCGTCTAATTTATTTCGACAGTAATCAGAGATTTACAGGCACTAATTCTACCCGGGGAAAGCCCAGTGTGATGACGGATCTCTAGCTAAAAAGATAAACTGCTTTAGTCAGAATAGTTTTAAAGAGTAAAATTAAATCTGCACAGGGACTTCCTAGGTGGTGCAGTGGTTAAGAATTCACCTGCCAATGCAGGGGACACAGGTTCCATCCCTTCCCCAGAAAGATACCACGTGCCACGGAGCAACTAAGCCCGTGCGCCACAACTATTGAACCTGAGCTCTAGAGCCCGTATGCTACAACTATTGAGCCCATGTGCCACAACTACTGAAGCCCACGCACCTAGAGCCCATGCTCCACTACAAAAGCCACCACAATGAGGAGCCCACGCACCACAACAAAGAGTAGCCCCTGCTCTCAACAACTAGAGAAAGCCTGTGTGCAATAACGAAGACCCAACACAGCCAATAAAATAATAAATAAATTTTTTTAAAAATTAAATCTAGAGTAGCACAGACATATATATACCACAAACTGTAAAATAGTCAGTGGGAAGTTGTTGTATAACAAAGGGAGTCCAACTCGAGGATGGAAGATGCCTTAGAGGACTGGGGCAGGGAGGGTGGGGGGGACTCGAGGGGGGGGAGTCAAGGAAGGGAGGGAATACGGGGATATGTGTATAAAAACAGATGATTGAACCTGGTGTACCCCCAAAAAAATAAAAAAATAAAAAAATAAAAAATAAATTAAATCTGCACAGACTGACTGAGCACCCAAGTCCAAGGACCAGACTGGAACTCCCAACCTGGCCCTCCAGTGTGTTGGGGGGTGGGGGATGTCAGGGGAGTTTCTGAATTTCATCCTGAGCACATCAGGAAAGAAACTTCTGCTGTGAAAGGTCAATAAAACGAAGACTCCAACTCTCCAAAGGATCCAAGTTGTAAAGCCCCCTGAAATTTTACAGAGGAATCCATTTTCAAAGATTGACCCCAGGGATTTTCCTGATGCTGCAGTGGTTAAGAATCTGCCTGCCAATGCAGGGGACACAGGTTCCATCCCTGGTCCAGGAAGATCCCACATGCCGAGAAGCAACTAAGTCCGTGTGCTACAACTACTGAGCCTGTGCTCTAGAACCCAAGAGCCACAACTACTGAGCCCACATGCCACAACTATTGAGCCCATGTGTTGCAACTACTGATACTCGCGTGTCTTAGAGCCTGTGCTCTGCAACAAGAAAAGCCACTGCAATGAGAAGCCTGAGCACCGCAATGGAGTAGCCCCTGCTTGCCACAACTAGAGAAAGCCTGCACACAGCAACGAAAACCCAACACAGCCAAAAATAAATAAATAAATAAATAAATAAATAAATATTTTAAAATAAAAAGATTGCTGCCTTATTTCCGAGTAAGTAGCAAAGTCTCGAGGTAAGTAGCAAAGTCTCGAGGTGCTGGGAAATTAGTAGAGAGAGATTAATGCAGCACCAGTGTACACAGCGGAAACTGATCATTCATCTACTTCTCGTTAATTAAGAAGTTGCACTTCTTACAATACGGCAACTCCCACCACATCCCACCCCACCCCAGGTTCCTGCAAAAAAAAAAAAATTCTCATCAGTGATGGATAAAATCATCAAACTTTTAAATACCCAAGCTCATACAAAAGAAAAGTAAATCCCCTGGGGCCAAAAATAATTGAGTAGATCTAAGATGAGGAGGCGGCAGCTATGGGGTGGAGAAACAGAAGATGCAGTAAAAAAAGGGGTTACTGCAAAGAAGGAGATCCTGAGGAAGGAAAGGAAGAGGTGGCGGAGTCTACTCTACAAGGAAGGGAAGCAATGCTCCCTCCCACACGGGAAAGGAGGAGGAACAGAAGCCAGGATCCCAATTCCTCAGGAAAGGGGCCAGCTGCAGAAAGGCATTCATGCTTAATGGCCCCTGTGATGTATTACGAAAAAATTCCAACATAGAATTGTACTTAGAATGAGGGATGCACAAAAGCACGTGGCCCTGTACACACTTCCACAAACCAATTGGTACCTAAGATGATGTACATAAAGCGCTTGGTACAATGCCTCGCACATAGCAAGAGCTCCTTAAATTGATGTTCTTATTATCATTACAATTTTACTTACACTGAGGCAAACTGTAGCGATTGAAAAGCATTCCAGCTTAGTTCAGCCAAGAAAAAAATGTGCATTTCCTTGACCTGTCACTTTAGCATATTTTAAAAAAAGAAGAAGCCTGAACCACATTTCAGTGTTTTGAACTCTCTGGAATAGCATTGCTTTTAAATCCCAAGACGGTGGTTTAATATCAGTCTAGTCTCTCATCTTCTTTAAATATTGACTTAGTTGAGACTGTCTACGTAGGATCAGAGTTAACAGGATTTAAAATTCATCCCTTCATCCTAGATTACCCTTCACTGCCTTTAAAACTCATTCCTCTGAAACACATCAAGGATTGTTCCTGTATTCAATCTCCAAAGTGAAAAGGCAGATGTAAAACGGATCTTCCATGTGACGCAGAGGGAGGAAAACACTGATCAAAGAAATGACTCTTTAATATCACAAAAACATACATATATGTCAAGGATGGAAGATGCCTTAGAGGACTGGGGCAGGGAGGGTGGGGGGGACTCGAGGGGGGGCGTCAAGGAAGGGAGGGAATATGGGGATATGTGTATAAAAACAGTTGATTGAACCTGGTGTACCCCCCCAAAAAAAAATAATAAATAAATAAATAAATAAATAAAAGTCAGAGGCAAAAAAAAACAAAAACAAAAAACATACATATATGTTTTACCCATTATACCACATATGATGTGTAAGTTCAACTTTTCTTTAATCAAAACGCTTTTATACCATAGTGTTTTCAATAATCAGAATGTATGGAGAATAGGAGACTCTGGTCAGCTGAATTTTCTTTTTATGTAGAAATTAGCCAAAAAGAGCTTTCTTTCCAGAACATGTTGGTTTCCTAATAAACACTGTATGTTAAACTCAAACAAATCCTTTCTTCTTCAGCAAACATTTATTAAGCACCTAAAATATACTTGACACTGTTCTACATGCTATGTGTACACAATGAAGGAGACACAGATCTTCAGGCCCATTTGTGGCCATAATTCAGATTTTTTTATAGTGGTTTAAGATGACCATCTGTCACCCGCGGTGCAATTGTGTCTCCCGGCCCCACCCTCCACCCCCAAATTCACATGTTGAAGCCCTAAACCCCTAACGTGACTATATTTGGAGATAGGGCTTCCAGTAGGTAAAAAGGATTGGGAGGGGGCAGGGGGTGAAGGGGAAGCTGAGACGAAGTGAGAGAGTAGCACAGACATATATATACTACCAACTGTAAAATAGATAGCCAGTGGGAGGTTGTTGTATAACAAAGAGAGTTCAACTCGAGGATGGAAGATGCCTTAGAGGACTGGGACGGGGAGGGTGGGGGGGACTCAAGGGAGGGTGGGGGGGGGAGTCGAGGGAGGGAGGGATTACGGAGATATGTGTATAAAAACAGATGATTGAACTTGGTGTACCCGCAAAAAATAATAAATAAAAAATAAATAAAAAATAAAACTTAAAAAAAAAAAAAATGTTAAATGAGGTCGTAAGGGTGGGGACCTAATCTGATAGGATTGGTGTCCATATAAGAAAAGAAAGAGACACCAGACATCTTCTCTCTCCACACATGCACAGAGGAAAGGCCATGTGAGGACACAGCAAGAGGATGGCTATCTACAAACCAAGGAGAGAAGTCGCACTAGAAAGCAACCCTACTGGCACCTTGATCTTGGACTTCCAGCCTCCACAAGTGTGAGAAAATAGACGTCTGTCACTTAAGCCATCCAGTCTGTGGTCTTTTGTTATGGCCACCCAAGCAGACTAATGGACCACCCAAGCATCATACAAATTCTACAAGATTCCCTACCCTGCAGAAGAGTGTAACTGTAGATAAGAACCAAGGACTAGCCTCCATTCTCCAAAGGCTGGGGTCAGAGCTGATGGTTCCTTTCCTGCCCTTCTCCTGTTTTCCACACCCTGGCAGTTCAGAGCGGGGCAGAGCACAGCAGCCAGATGTGCAGGTTCCAAGGCTGGGCGCCACGACTTCAAAGCCTGCCTCTGCCACCTGGTAGCTTGGACCTTAGTTTCCTTGCTGTTATAAAAACTGGAAGGGGGTGGGGCTTCCTTGGTGGCGCAGTGGTTGAGAATCCACCTGCCAATGCGGGGGACAGGGGTTCGAGCCCTGGTCTGGAAAGATCCCACATCCTCGGAGCAACTAAGCCTGTACGCCACAACTACTGAGCCTGCGTTCTAGAGCCCGTGAGCCACGACTACTGGGCCCATGTGCCTAGAGCCCGTGCTCCACAACAAGAGAAGCCACCGCAATGAGAAACCCATGCACCACAACGAAGAGTAGACCCCCTGGCCAAAACCAGAGAAAGCCCGTGCAAAGCAATGAAGACCCAGTGCAGCCAAAAATAAATAAATATAAATAAATAAACAAACAAACAAACAGAGGGCGGATAATAGTGCCTACCTCATGGGGAGGTTGGAGATGTGAAGGGAGGATGGTGAGCACCAGGAATATTCCTGGAAGCCCTCGATAAGTGTCCACCATTAGGATGTGCATGTTTTGTGCAGGAAGAATGAGCAGAAAGAGAAGCCAGGAAGCCGCCGCCACTCAGCTCCCATCCCCATCACTCCCTACCCAGGATCCCCGGTGCCTTCTGACCACCCAGTCCACGAGGTCACTCTCCCTCCTTGCCTTCTGCTTTTCCTCCCAGCCCAGCCCTCCTGAGGTTCTGCCCCAGGCCCCCTCCGTCCTCACATTAGGGATGTACCGCCCGTCTCCTCCACTTCCGGGACTCCTACAACCAACCGCCCACGTGCTGGCCAATCCTAACACCTACATCCCGCTTATACCTCTTCCCGGAGCTCTGACGGGCCTGTGGACGACTCCCTGGTCATCCCTGGGGCGCTGCAGCTCAGCCTGACGCACCTCCCTCCACAGGTGTCCTTGCACGCCAACCATGCATCCTCCTCCACCCACAGCACCCCTGGTCCCACACCTAACTCATCACCAGGGCCTGTCACCTCCACCCCCTAAGACCTCCCAGCCCCTCTCTTCCCCCATTCTGTCAGCTGTTTGCTGCACCGCCATCCTGCCCGCCCTGATGTCTGCCTCCCCTGTCCTCCTCTGCCTGGAATTCCCTCCCACACAGGCCAATTCTTAGCTCCCACTCCTCTCTCTGACCTCAGATGACACTTTGCTTCTCCACCCCAGACTGGCTTGGGCCACCCTGCAGTTCCCCCACTGTACACTCTTAACGGTGGGGGACACCGTCCCCTGTCATTTCCAGGAAGGCAGGAGTTGTCCAGTCTCCTCCCTTTTGTGTTACCGGCTTCCAGCACTGTGCTCAGCTCACCCAGGGCAAGTACAGGAGGGAGAGAAACAAAAGAACAAAAGGTCCCAGCAGTCTGCTACAGCAGGTCAGGATGGTGAGCTTGGAGCCATCTCTATGCCTGCCTTGGGTAAGCTGGCCACTCGAGCCCCGCCCCCCCAACTTTCTCAGCTACGACAGAGGCAGACCAAAAGCATTCCCTTCAACCACTAAAATTATAGTATGTGATGCCACCTGTGGACGTGGTTTCAGCTCGCGCGCGCCTGTGATGTGGAAACACACTCTTTCCCCTTTCGAGAAATGTCACCTCGTCAGAGGTTTCCCCAACCAGCCCAATTAGAGCTGCACTCACACCCTCCACCCCCGGCCCTGTGGCAACACTCATAATCCCCTTACTCTATTCTGGCTTTCCACTGGGCTCCAATAGGACATTCCTCCTTCAAGGCATAAAATTCTTCCAGATTTTGGGATCAGCCCTCCTGGATGCTTCTCAGCCTTTTCCAAGCCTCATCCTTTTCGTGGAATACTCTTCTAGAACCCAATCCCCCGGTGTCACTTCAAACAGCGTTCCCCCTTCCACACCCCATGCCTAGCAGTGTCAGGAACAGAGAAGAAGCTCCAGAAGCATGTAGTGGACCAATGACACGGCCAATGATTGTGCAAGTTAAGGAGAGAAGAAGGGAGAGAGGGAGGGTGAGGGGATGGATAGATGGCTCCAGCCCTCCCCACTTACATGTGAGCCTTGTGCAGTCCTGGATAAAAGCCAGACAATGTACACTAAACGCTCACGCTAGAATATAGATCAGATGACACAGAACAAAGAGTATCCCTGGTGACCCTCTCTGGGTAAGCCAGCGCAGACAGAAATTCAGGATCACTGCCAAGCTAAAGGAGGTGGACTGTGGTCCCCTGCTCACCACGTGTGGACTGGAGCTGCCCAGCCATCCTGCTGCAGAAAGCAGTTTCTTACTTCCTGAGGGTCTGGCTGAGAGCTGGGAGAAGTCACCAAGGAGAAGGGGTGCTGCAGAGAACATCCGTGACCAGTGGTAAAGCGTGCCGTCTGGGGACCTTGCGTCCACTGCAGAAGCAGCCTCATTCTTCCCCCTCGTGCCCCCTTAGTCCCTCCTGCCCCAATGCCTTATTCTGGGCTGTGCCCCTGCCAGGTATCCTTTCTCCCCCCTAAACTTGTCTGAACCATCTGTCGCCTTCTCTAGAACAGCTACTTTAGAGGGACAGCAACGTTCCCCCAAACCAAGGACCACGCAAACCCACCCAGCATCCCCATTTCTCCCAGAGGAAGAGCCAAAGTCCTGACGGTGCCAGGAGACAGCTGCCTCCTTCTCTGACCCCATCTCCCTCCCATCTCCCCTCATTCTCTCTGTCTACCCATGGGCCTCCCTGTGGTTCCACGAATGTGACAGGTGTATACCCATCCGGCCACAGACTCTCTCCCTCACCTCTAAGACTTGTGGAGATGTCACCGCTCAGAGAGGCTCCCGGACCCACCTATTTACAGCCACGCCCACCTGGCGCTCACCATCCCCTCGCTCCTGTCTATTTGTCCTCATAGTGCTCATCACCTTTTTTTTTTTTTAATTTATTTATTTGGCTGCGTCGGGTCTTACTTGCAGCACGTGGGCTTCTCTCTCTAGCTGTGGCACATGGGCTCCAGAGTGCAGGCTCAGTATTTGCAGTGCTTGGGCTCAGTTGCCCTGTGGCATGTGGGATCTTAGTTCCCCCACCAGGGATCGAGCCTGAATTCCTTGCATTGGAAAGCGGATTCTTAACCACTGGACCACCAGGGAAGCCCCCACTCATCACCTCTTAAATGCTACAGAACTCATCGACTGAGTGTGGAATCTGCCTGACCCATGGCAGCTCCAGAAGGGAAGAAATGGTTCTTTGTCTCCTTTGCTGTCATGTTTTCAGCATCCAGAATAGTTTCCAGCTCATAGACAACACTCAATAAGTGTTTATTGAATGAATGAATGCAAGCATGAATGAATGAATGCAAGCATGAATGAATGCATGCAAATGCAGTTGGAAGAAAAAGATTCTATTAACTGTATCAGAACCTGTTATGAACCAAATTGTGTCTCCCCTCAAATTCATATGTTAAAGACTGACCCCCAATGTGACTACTTGGAGATGAGTCTTTACAGAGGTAATTAAGGTTAAATGAGGACATAAGGGTGGGGCCCTAATCCAACAGGACTGGTGTCCTTGTAAGAAGAGGAAGAGACACCAGGGATGTACACACATAGAGAAAAAGCCATGTGAGGACACAGCAAGAGGACGGCCATCTGGAAGCAGAGGAGAGAGGCTTCAGCAGAAATCCAACCTGCTGACGCCTTGATCTTGGACTTCCAGCCTCTAGAACTGTGAGACAACAAATTTGTTGTTCTAGCTACCTAGCTGTCGTACTTTGTTAGGGCAGCCTGAGCGGACTAATACAGACCTTCATGAAAATTATTAGTGATGACAGGATGGCTTGCTCTGTAGATCTCATTACAATCATAGGTGACAGTGCTGGATGAAGTGAACTGAGCACGGGTGACCTGGAGGGGACACTCCAAAAGCCATGAAGAAAAAGGCAAGGGGCCCAGGGCTCTGAGGCTCTAGCCCACGCCCGAACTTGGTGTAAAAGGGCTGAAAACTGCGGTGATTAGCATGATCCAGTGGGCAGCTTTGAAAATAAATTGGTTTCACGCCTTCTTCCCAGAGAAACGGTATGTGTAAACGCATCGGAGTAGAGCGTGCGCCTGTGTGGAGGATACTCACTTAACAGAAAGCAGAAAATATCCTCTGCCGGCTTTATAATTAATTTCAGGGCAGCTGCAACTCCCAGAGAAACGGTGCTGGACAGCAAATCGCTGTCGTTTATGGGGACCCATTAATTGCTGCTATTTAGGTCACAGAGCACGACAGCTCTGACCCCTGGTTCCCCGCGAGCTGTCTTTGTGGAAATGAGGGGGAAAAGTTTCCTTCCCCAGTTTCAACAACAGAGCTCATGAGGGCTGATCTTGGTGATGAGAGCAGAACCCAGTGCTGGGCAGATGTGAGTAGAATCCAGCTCACAATGAAGAGCTGGGAGAGCCTCCCACGCCCACCCTGGGAAGTTCTGATGCCACCATCCCCAGGATTCTCTGCGCCCTGACTCCATATCAGATTCAGAAAGCAAATCACGTCCTGACACCCTGGAAACATCCTGTGGGTGGGAAATCAGAAACTTGTTCCTGCAAGGAGGAAAAATGCAAAACAGACCGTTTTGAGAGAGCTAGGTAGACCAGCCAGGCTGCCCACGAAGGACCGTAGTTGTGCAATTGTTGGAATTCTTATCAAAAGCCTGGCTACTTAGTTAGAATATGATGCGTCCTTTGTCATCAGAATGTATTTATTATCCACAAGGATAAAAGTAACCTCAAATTCCCTGCCCAGTTGGAATTCATCAAAACCCTGGAATCCTAAGGGGAGATGAGGTATGAATTAAAACAGACAATGCTAGAATCATTTCTCTTTGGTTTTGGAAAAGGGTCAAAAGGCCCCAGCTCAGTAACAGATTACAAGTTTTTTGAGACCACGGTTAATTCATTTTGGTATTCCCCACAGTGTCTGGCTCCAAAAGCACCAAATATATTAAATCGATAAGTACTTTGGTGAAAAAACTGAACGTCCATTTGTCTCAAATACCCTTCAATTCTCATCTCCCAGCAGCCCCTTCCTGCTCCAATTCTCCTCCAACTCTGCCCCACTTTTAATGACCCAGAATGTAACTCAGGGCCAATACGGAGGAAGCCTCAAATTACATCATCTAGAAGCAAATCGATCCGTGGAATCCAAAAGATAATGGGATGGTTAGGCTTGACTACCTCCCGCCAGCCATCACTGTCAAGTGGCTGAGAACAGCAACTCCCCGATGCCCACGGGACACCCCACACAGACAGCCTGCATCCAACCCTCCTGCTGCAGCCTCTCCAAGATCATACCCATCACTCTCCTCTTCTGAGATAATCCCCTCACTGAGGCCATCATCATCCCCATCTATTGGCTGAGCACTTGACTCCCTCTGTCCTCACCCCACCCACCAATTCCAGGGGCAACCAGTCACCAAGTCTTTGCTGGAAGTTTTCTTCCTCACCACCCCACTGCCGCTGGCCCAGCCGCCTAAGGGGCCCCCAGGGCTCCCTCAGGTCTCCACCTTCTTCCTTCTCCACACACTGAGTCATCAGAGGTTTCTTTCTAAGGGTCATCCTCTGTGCTCAGAAACTTTTAAAAGTCTCCACACACTGAGGCATCAGAGGTTTCCTTCTAAGGGTCATCCTCTGTGCTCAGAAACTTTTAAAAGAAACTTGGTTCCTTGAGGAGAAATTAAAAATCCTTCATGATCTGTCACCAGCCCCCCTCCCTACCTCCCCCATGGCCTTTTTTTTTTTTTTTTTGAACAAAATTTTGACTAGCTTACATTCTTTTTTTACATATATAAATTTATTTATTTGTTTATTGGCTGCACTGGGTCTTCGTTGCTGTGCGTGGGGTTCTCATTGCAGTGGCTTTTCTTGTTGCAGTGCATGGGCTCTAGGCGCATGGGCTTCAGTAGTTGTGGCACGTGGGCTCAATAGTTGTGGCTCATGGGCTCTAGAGCGCAGGCTCAGTCGTTGTCGCGCACGAGCTTAGTTCCTCTGAGGCATGTGGGCTCTTCCCAGACCAGGGCTCGAACCCATGTCTCCTACATTGGCAGGCGGGTTCTTAACCACTGTGCCATCAGGGAAGCCTGACTAGCTTACCTTCTATCAACTTTCATTTAGCCCAACTGCTGTCAGTCAAATGAAGTTTTCACTCTTCAAATGTTTTCACATAATAGTCATAGTGCGACATATAGTCCTGAAGTTTTTGTTCTTTATTATTTATTTTGATAAAAGACACCTAATACAAAATCAAGTGTTATTAAGGACACCATTCAGTGGGATCAAGGACATTCACACTGCTGCACAACCAGCACCACCACCCATCTCCGGAACTCTTCTCACCTTGCAAAACCGAAGCTCCTTACTCTCTAAGCAATAGCTCCCATGCCCTCCTCCTCTGGTAATTACCTTTCTACTCTTTGTTTCCACAAATTTGATATTGTTTGTTGGTTTTTTTTTTTAAGATTCCATATACGTGAGATCATGCAATATCTGTCTTACTGTGTTTGGCTTATTTTACTTGATATGATGTCCTCCAAGTTCATTCATACTGTCACAAAAGGCAGGGTTTCCTTCTTTCTCATGGCTAAATAATAGTCTATTATATATATACATAAACACACACACACTGCATTTTCCTTATCCATCCATCAATAGACATTTGTTTCCATATTGTGAATAATTCTTAATAAGCTGTTTTACATTTTTTTAATTTTTTTTTTTGATGTGGACCATTTTTAAAGTCTTTATTGAATCTGTTCCCATATTGCTCTCTGTTTTGGCTTTTTTGGCCATGAGGCATGTGAGATCTTAGCTCCCCAACCAGGGATCAAACTGGCACCCCCTCCCTGCATTGGAAGGTGAAGTCTTAACCACTGGACTGCCAGGAGAGTCCCTGTTTTACATTCTTTTTTTCATACCAAACCTCTGAAGTCTGACATAGATTTTACACTCACAGCACATCTCAATTCAGACCAGGCACATTTCCAGTATTCAACAGGCAGATGTGGTGAGTGGCCAGGGTTAGACAGGCAGTCCTGGTTCCATGGCTTTCACCAAGTCACTTACACTCTGAGCTCAGGACCCAGCACACTGTCTGCTTGAGACACAGCACTCAGCAAAAAAAGTCTGGTGAATGAAGAAAGGAATGAAGAGATGCTCCTGTTGTCTTCATCTGCACATTGTGCAGGAGAACGCCAACCGCACGGATTTGTAATGAGAATAAAATCACGCCTTTCAGAGCCAAACCAAGATCGAGCTCCAGAACTGAGAAACCCCAGGCAAGAAACGACCTCAATAAACTTCAGATTGTTGATTGGTAAACTGAGGGTGATGGCAGTGGCCGAGATACACTGTGTAAAGTGCTTGGCACATAGTGACTGTTCATTACTTACAGTTAAAGCTGAGCAAACGAGTGACAACACAGTGAGATAAGGATATTACTGCTCTAATCACAACATGCTAATGGGGAAGGGAAAGGAAGGAAAAGAGGGAGGGAGAGAGGAAGGAAGGGAGGGAGGAAGGAAGGAAGGAAAGAAGGAAGGAAGGGAGGAAAAGAGGGAGGGAGGGAAGGAAGGGAAGGTGGACTGCAGGAGGAGACGGGGGTGTCTCATAGAAACCTTCAAAAGGAGGGACATACTGCTCAAGATGGAAAAGAGTTCACCAGCCCCCAGAAAATGGGGGAGGGCAAAGGCCCGGGGGAGGGAGAGATGTGATGGTTCCAGGAAAGGAAAGTCAGATTAACAGTTGTGCACCCACCCAGCGCGGGAAACCTCATCAGCCCTCCCGTCTCCAGCCCCGGGACCGGCTGCTGCCCTTTCACGCGAGGTCCTCAATCAACGTCTGCGATGGCTTCCCTGGGCCACGTGCACGCAAAGCTTCCTTCCTCTCTGTGTAAATCACACGTTAAATATCAGGGCGAGCCCCAGTGCCTGTGCTCCTCAGGGATGGAAAATTAGGTCTTTTTTCTGCTCTTGCTCTGATTTATACGCATCCATTTATGGTGTCAGTCCGTGTGAAAGCGGAATTTGTGTTCCTGCAACGACACCATAAATCCTCCCAGCCTCTCTTCCGCTTGCTGGGAATCCTGAAAGCCCCGCTTCCACTGACAGCAGATAATGGCTCTTAGGAAAGGCCAGGAATTCACAAGCAGATAACAGAGGGGCTCGGTGGGCGGTGCGTGCGCGTACTCGCAGGCACTTGTGCACGGGGTGCAGGCTGCGTGGAGAGGGCCTGGGCGAAAGCAGAACGCTCCAGCACTTGATTCTTTTTTCTTTTTAATACAGGTTGTTCTTTCAATCATTTTAATTAATGTCTCCCAGTGTGTTCATTTGCAAGGGCTGCCATAACAAACGACATCAGATCCAGTGACTTTAACAACAGGAATTTTCCTTCTCACAGTCCTAGATGCTAGAAATCTGAGATCAAGGTGTTGACAGGGGTGGTTTCTTCAGAGGCCTCACTGCTTGGCTGGTGGATGGCCATCTTCTACCTGTGTCTTCACGTGGTCCTCCCTTTGCACATGCTTGTGTCCTAACCTCCTCTTCTTATAAGGACACCTGTCATATTACATTAGGGCCAACCCTAGTGACCTCATTTAAACTTAATCACCTTTTAAAGACCCTATCTCCATGCACGCACCCCTATGTTCATTGCAGAACTATTTACAATGGCCAAGACAAGGAAACAACCTAAATGCCCATCGACAGATGAATGGATAAAGCAGATGGGGTACGTAACTACAACAGGATACTACTCAGCCATAAAAAAGAACAAAATAATGTCATTTACAGCAACATGGATGCAACTAGAGATTATCATACTAAATGAACTGTCAGACAGAAAGACAAATACCATATGATATCACTTATATGCGGAATCTAAAACATGACACAGAGAACAGACTTGCGATTTCCAAGGGGAAGGTGGGGTGGGGGAGGGATGATTGGGAGGTTGAGATTAGTAGATGCCAACTATTACATGTAGAATAGATACACAACAAGGTTCTACTCTACAGCACAGGAAACTACATCCAATCTCCTAGGATAAACCACAATGGAAAAGAATATTTAAAAAAATGCATATATGTGTATAACTGAGTCCCTTTACTAACAGTGTAAATTAACTATACGTCAATTTAAAGAAATCAAAACGTTTCAAAAAATAAAAAAAAATTAAGAATTAAAAATAAAAATAAAGAGCCTATCTCCAAATATAGCCATATTCTCTTATTTTTCAACTCAACAGGACTTCAACATAGGAATTTGGTGCGGGGTGCGGGGGCCACACAGCTCAATCCACACACCCAGGAAAAGTTCCCACAAATTTTAGAAGAAAGGAATCTAAAGGAAAAGGGGACTCACCAGCAATGTGACCTAAGGAAACTCAATTCTGACAATCACATTGCTTTGAGTCACCTGTTTTCCCTGCTTATGAATTTCAATATACTTATTCAGTTCTTAATTTTTCTGCAAATAAACATATCTTTTGCATCTTAATGTGGGACACCTACTTCCCGGCTATCTTCGAAAAAGGAGGTCACCCTCTTCTTATGTGCCTTTGTTGCCATGGTTTACTTTTCTTTTTTTCAGGCTGCTTTTTAGTGATGCACAAAGTTTAGGA
This sequence comes from Hippopotamus amphibius kiboko, assembly GCF_030028045.1. Taxonomy (NCBI): domain Eukaryota; kingdom Metazoa; phylum Chordata; class Mammalia; order Artiodactyla; family Hippopotamidae; genus Hippopotamus; species Hippopotamus amphibius. The sequence goes on along the minus strand of NC_080195.1, from coordinate 104,751,331 downwards.
AACACCAGATAAATACGCTTTCTACTCTGTACCTTTTGTCCATTAAAAGTTTAGCAAAAAATAAACAGAGACAGAAAGGGACGGCAAGGGTGGACTCCAAAGGAATTCCTGAAGCAAATCCAGGTCGAAAATCTGCCAGGATTTCCAAACGTGCATGTAAAATCCAGTCCTTTGTGGTGAATTTGAATGCTGGACAGAGAGCCGTGACTAGTTGCTTAGCTTATAGGAAGGGGGGTCTCGAGATGGTTCTAGGAAGGAACAGAATTGATTTGTGGCTCCATTCTTCTTAAAGAGGTCTTGAAAACTCTTGTAGTAACTACAGTGTCAGATGAGAAATTCACACCCATCCCCAAAGAGACTACTTTTCCTTTAATATCATTTCGTTTTCTTAAATGGTATCAAGACTTGAGTAACATTATCTAAATCAGCTATCAAAAAAAATGGAAACCATTTTTAATCAATATTGCTCATTCCATTAGATACAATCTGATGTTTTAGAAAACTTGACTTCAAACATTTCTCTTATTTTCTCTAAAATCTTTCTCATTTTGTGAAAGTGCATTTTTCATAGTACAATCCCTTTGAAAATATGACCATTTAAGAAAGGATTGGGAGTTTAGTTTTATTTCCACTGATGGGGAGGATAAATTGTATTTAATGGGAGTTTTGGGATTTGCCCAAGATGACACAGACAACGTGGCAACTCTCTGACTGGAATGTAATTACTGCAACTCTGGACACCAATGTTCAGAATTCTTTTCAAATATAGACTTTTTATTCATCAATTAGTCAATGGCCTGATGCAAAGGTAAATTTTTTTGGCAAGAATAAACTAATCTGTTTGGCCAAAAATTATTTTTCAACTCAACAGTACCTTCAGTACCCCGCAAACATTTTTTGTTATCCCCATGGCAAAAAAGTAACTAATGAAACAACATGAAATATACACACACAGCAACATAAATATTTATATAGTCAAGTCCAATAAAAGAATCATTTCAAGAGAACAGACTATCACAGACTTCAAAAGGATGTTTCCCACTTAAAAGAAAATGATCACTGACTATGAAAATACATTTTAAATTCTGAGGTTTTTATTTTTTTGGTGGAAGTGTACCTGTGATGGGCGTTATTACTCAGTTTATGATTTACTACACTACTGGGTCCCATAGTGTGAATTTGGGTCAAGTACCAGTTATCTATTTCTCCATCAAAATTAGCAGAGTTTTGTTATGTCAAAATCAGGATGGAAAGATTTTAACAGTGTCTTTCATAGGAGACAAGACTTACTGGTTGCAAATCCCACCTCTCCTCTTCCAAAAAAACAAAAATTAGATCCTTTGATCATTGTCATAGTTTTTAAAGTGGATCAGTAGTGATAATTTTATTATATTGAACACATTTTTACCATAACGTAGAGAAATGATTCAGGGCTTCCCTGGTGGTGCAGTGGTTAAGAATTCGCCTGCCAATGCAGGGGACATGGGTTTGAGCCCTGGTATGGGAAGATCCCATATGCTGCAGAGCAACTAAGCCCATGCGCCACAACCACTGAGCCCTCCAGCCACAACTACTGAGCCCACAAACCTAGAGCCCATGCACCGCAACGAAGAGTAGCCCCTGCTCACCGCTAGAGAAAGCCTGCATGCAGCAACGGACCCAATGCAGCCAATAAATATAAATAAATAAATAAATAAATAAATAAATAAATAAATAAATAAATAAATAAAGTTTTGTAAAAAGAAAGAAAAGATTCATAGTGTGAATAGTATTAAAAATTCATGTGGTAACTAGGATTGGGTCTCCGGGGTCCAGATCAATTGATCAACCAATCAATGTAGGCAGCTGTCTAGATAACTGCAGCTATGTAGATATTCAAACTGTCCAGAAATCCACTTAGTGATCTAAACTGTCTGGTTTAGCTGTCTATAAGCATCAAATTAATGAGCTATTTGGGCAACTGCCATTTCTTTGTCAACTGCATAGTGTGAAAACCAGTTAAAAGGTACAAGTGAAGACTGTAGCCACCAAGCCATATAAAACCCAAATGGGGACTAGTCCTATTTATTAAGCACTTGCCCAGCAAGACTCTGCAAGATGTTTTACATGCATTGTCTCATGTAACTCACATAGATCCTACTATTTTCCCTTTTATTTTTTTGGCCATGCCACGTGGCATGCGGGATCTTAGCTCCCTGAACTAGGAATCAAACCCATGCCCCCTGCAGCGGAAGTGCAGAGTCTTAACTACTGGACCACCAGGGAAGTCCTATTTTCCCTTTTCACCAGAGGGGAACCTCTTGGTTTACACAGATTACGAAACCTGCCCACAGGCAGCCCAGCTGGGACAAGGCACAGCCTGAATTTGACTCTCAACCCACAGCTAAGCTGTGCTTCTTGCCCTGTGGAGGGGCCGTTGGATCCGGGTTGCAGCCTGAGCTGGGCTACCCAGCAGGTTACTTGATGATCACAAAACAAACTAAATCAAGTAATTCGATGTAACCAAGAAAGACAAAAACAACTTATCTTACTATCCACATTAGTCACTTTAAAAGCCTAATTTCTAAATCTCTACACCATTCTACGCAAACAGGAAGTAGTTCAATCGGACCGATGAGAAGAACTTGGTGAGCAGAGGAAGAAATAGTACAGGTGGGACAGTGTAAACAGAAAAGGGCGAGTTATAAGTTTAAACATTAGCTAAACACAGAGGTGACTGATGCCAGGGCCTTAACTCTGAGACCTCGAAAGCTCTCTCCAAGAGGGCCTACCAATTCCTGCTGACCTCTGCCTGTCTCCCCAGGCCTGGTGGGTCACACTTGCCACCAGCCTGAGGCCTCCCCGTGGGAGAAGTGCTTGCAGGGCAGCCACAGCCAGGGGTACGGACCAGAGTTATTTCCCAGGGACTAGAGGGAAGCAGGGTGGATGGGAACGGTCAGCCCCTTCTCCTCCCCTCCTTCGCCTCTGAGGGTGCATCCTTCCGCCCAAACTTCAGCGCCTCACCCAAGTCAACCTAGCAGATGCACCCCAGGCTCTACAGGGTGCTATGGGTTGAAGTGTGCCCCCAAAACATGCATACTGACGTCCTAGAATGTGACCTTCGTTGAAATAAGGTCACTGCGGATGTAATTAGTTAAGATAAGGTCACTAGGGTGGGCCCTCATCCAACGACTGGCATCCTTATAAAATGGGGAAATCTGGACACAGTCGCACACCGGGAGAAGGCCGTGTGAAGGTCAGAGTCATGCTGCCACAAGCCAAGGAACTGCCAGAGCTGGGGGAGAGGCCTGGAGCGCATCCTTCTCGGAGGGAGCCTGGCCCTGAGGACACCTTCATTTTGGACTTCCGGCCTCCAGCACGGTGAGAACATCATTTCTGTTCTTCTAAGTCACCCAGTTCATGGTACTTTATTACACAGTCCCAGGAAAGGAATCCAAGACACTAGGGTTACCGGCACCTAGTCCGTCCTGAAACCTCTGGAAAATCCTTTCCAACCACTCCACATCTGGTCCATCAAGACGTTAAAAACAAACCACAAGAAACCAGCACTGACTTGGGATAAAGGCTTACTTCCAGAGTACGGATTAACTGAGGTCTCACACGGGGCTTGGCAGTCATGTCCGAAGGAAACCGTTGGACGGTGAGGAAGCCTCAGAAGTGTAGCCAGAGCCTCCACAGGAAGATCGTGATTCTCCCGAGCTGTCGCGTCCCACCGTGTGCGAAACATCAGGAGAGGCACAGAGGAGTCTTTCTTGGGAATCACTAAAACCTGGTTCTACCTAAATAATCCTACAAATTGATGAGGAAGTTCACAAATCCTCTCTCGTGTCCAAGATGTCACGTCGCGTGCGAGAGGTGCCAAGGGGAGGCGAGACACAGCAGCAGCAGGAGAAACTGCTTTGGGCCGGGCAGGTCAGGGCAGACTCCATGGCAGAAAGGGCATCTCAGTGGGGCTAGAAAGATGGGTCTGCGGGTGGCACCAGCAGGGAGCAAGGGCACACCACGGGCCCCCGCGAAGGACACTCCGAGGACAGAGAACCCACCTGATCTGAGTGAACACAAACGCTGGGGGGAGAGAAACCAAAACACAGCTCAGGGACTGAACACTGAGAACCCTGGATGCTGAGGATGGAATTTGGAATCCACTCTGCAGATGATAAGAAAACCAACCAACTGGGTTTTTTTTTTTTTTTTTAAGCTTTTTTTTCTTAAGTAGGGCCAGGGCATACAGTTGGTTTCTAGACAGTGAGGGTGGATTCTGGCCCTGAGGAACTGAGGATGCAGAGAAGGAACAAGGACTAAACCTGAATGCAGCCAAGAGACTGGTCAGTGAGTAATAAAATCAAACCACAACACGGAGCTACTCACAGGAGCTGCAAGTAACCCGGGAGGGGCTGAGGAAGCTGAGGGGAGAGGAGACACCAAGCCCCTGGGCAGCAGAAGCAGAGAAGGCAAAGAGGCGATCGGGGGTCATAGTGGTTAGTGCAGGAGACAGATGCGTTTGGGGTTGAACTGTGTCCGCTCAAAGAGATATGCTGAAATCCTAACTCTGAGGACCTTGGAGTGGGACCTTCTTCGGAAACAGGGTCATTGCAGATGTAATTACTTAAGGCGAACAAAGGTCCTACAGGAGTAGAAAGGGTCCCTCATCCAATGTGGCTTGTGGCCTCACGGGAAGAGAAGGGACACAGGGAGAACGCCCAGTGAAAACAGAGAGAGAGAGATGAAGTGATGAAACTACAAGCCAAGAAACACCGAAGCTTGCAGGCAAACCGGAAGCTGGGGTGGGGGGAGCAAGGAAAAACTCCCCTATGGTTTCACAGGGAGCCTGGCCCCGCAGACGCCTTGATTTCAGAATCCTCTGGTCTCCAGAGCCGTCAGACAACGAATTTCTGTTGTTTTAGGCCCCCTTGTTTGCGGTGCTTTGTTCCGGCGGGCCCGGGAAACCAATACAGAATGTGGAAACAGAAGATCTGAGGAGGGTTAGTTCATTGGCAAATCACAGCCAAGTCTAAAGTCATCTGCTCTGTAGCACCAAGTATGGAAGCAGCTCCCCCCACCCCGCCCCTCTCGCCGTCATACTCATATACCTATCAGAACCGTGGAAGAGGGAAATAACTTATAATCACTGAAACTGTTTCCACTATGACATCCATCATCAATGTTTGCAACATTAAGCCATAAAGGGGAGTAAGTTCACAAACGGTATCACTCAAGAGGCTCGCGATGAACTCTTTAAGCATACTGATTGGATGCTCTGTGGATATCAAAGGCTTTGCTTTCAAATTGGTCTCTTTGAGTATCAGCAGAAACTGCCTTTCCCCTAAACTTCCTGAACGAACTCATTACTCCGCACAGGGCTGATCTGACTTTAATCAGCCTCCGCCCCACCCCCACCCTGTCCCACCCCAGCCCACCGCAAAGTTCAACACTGGTCCTCCCCGAGGGTAGACCCAGAGACAGAGGAGAGGCCGCCAGAGTCTGGAAGAAAAGAGAGCTTGCAAAACACATGTTCTCTACACTCACCTTTTGCCCTAATAAAGCCACAAAATATAAAATATAAAGCTGGTCCCGATAGTAACCACGAAACACAAAACGGTTCCGCCAGGTGGGGATTCGCCGAGGGGCGCACGGGTGAACATCAAGGCTGAGAAATACTGAGCCCAGACTTGAGCTGGGAGCCCCGCAGGTGGGCAGGCTTCCACGGAAGGCGCAGAGGTGAGCAGCGCTGGGCAGTGTTTCTCAGATCCCCTCTTCTTACGAAGACACCAGTCCTACTGGACCAGGGCCCACCCACAGGACCTCATTTTACCGTAATTACCATAAGTCCCTATCTCCAAAAACAGCCACATTCTGAGGTCCTGGGAGTTAGGACTCCAACATGGGCTTTGGGATTGGGGTGGGGCGGGGGGGGAGGGGAAGATGGACAGACACAATTCAGCCCATACCAAAAACCCCAAGAGATGCAAGACTTGGGCCTCTGTGTAAGGATGCTCAGGACCACAGCGGCTCACAACCACTGCAAACACCAAGCACCAGCTTACAAGCCCTTTCAGGGGCAGAAGCCACACTGAGCAACTATATTAAAAAGGTCACTGATGCCCGGGCACCAATGAGGCATGGCCCACCCAGCTGCTCGTGATAAATCAAAAGTTACTTTCCTAATGTTGAAATTTTCCTCTGTCACACTGAGATGAATGAGCCTCTCAGATTACACACAGAGGAACCCAAAACCATCACGTTCCTTTCCCAGGAAAAACAACAACAAAAACCAACTCTGTTCAAAGACGTTTGCTTTTCATTGTCTCCACTTGCATGTAATTGTCACTGACCCTTTATTAAAGGGTCACACTATTTACCCATCCAAGGAAGGTATTGTGCAGAGGGGGCTGAGGTGCAATCAGCTCTCTGGGGGAATTTCTCTGTTCGGGTTCGTAGAGCAGGGTCTACGGGACCCCAGCTGAACAGCTGTTGCAGCTCTTAACACGCAGGAAGTCTGAGCCCTGGGCCTCTGCATCGGCTTAAATGATGACTCAGGAGACAGGGGGTCACAGGTCTTGAGGCTCCAGTGAAGGGCATTTCCCCAAGATATTAATGTTACACATGCCGGAGTAGTCTGTGTCTCCCAGACAGTGAGTAACACAAACACAACTGAATTCATTTCTCACCCACATGCTTCATCTTGCTTGTCTTTCTCTTATAGAGCAAAGCAACTCAGTGGATGTTTCCAGAGAGGAAACAGGACTGAAGAATTTTACTGGGGATTCCCTAAAACCCTAGGACTCTTCATCTGTCACTCTTTGAAGAAAGTTTTTTTTTTTTAATTTTATTGAACTGCAGTTGATTTATAAGGTTGTGTTAATTTCTGCTGTACAGCAAAGGGACTTGGTTATATACATATATATTCTTTTTCATATTCTTTTCCACTATGGTTTATCACAGGATATTGAATATTTAGTTCCCTGTGCTATACAGTAGGGTTTGAGGAAACATTTTCACTGTAATACCATGAGGTCTGTGTTTGTGGTTCATGGCTCAGTTCTGACTCTGGAACCCAGGTTTCCTGAGGGCAGATCTGATTCTTGTGCCTGTTCACAGTGCATTTTGTGCCTTACACACACAAAAAAACATCCATGGGAGGGGGGCTGTTTGGGACAGAAACTCAGATTCCACTTGCCTTGCCAACCCATGTGCCCTGGGGGCGCCAAGCACCATGGAGCTGCAGCCACCCATAGGGGGTGTCTTTTTCCAACTGGTCTACCAAAGGAGATGCCTTTTTCTAACCAGCCTCCCAGGGAAACACCCTTTTCTAACCAGTCTGTCTCGACTTACATGCCTTTTCTAATTTGTACAAAAGCCCGTACAAGATGCCAGCAGTTCTGCATAATGAAAGAAATCAATAAATGTTTGAATGAAAAAACACATGATCATCTCCAACGGCCAAGTAAAGATAAAGCTTTCTTTAAAAACCATTCACAACCGGGAAATTTATCCAGCCATGAGCGTTCTGACCTCACAGTACACCTAGCAAATGGCTTCAGATTAAGAAATAAATCTTTAAAAAGGACATTATGAAAATGGAAAGAATTTTCCATGAATGTAGAGGGAATGATTCAGAAGAGAGAGAAGTCATCAGCTATTTTCTCTTTTCCCTTCTATTTCTTCCTTTCCCTTCCCCTCGGCCTTGGATGACCTTCCCTTGTATAACAAAGTGATCTTAGACAGGCTATCTTCAAAAGTTGACATTTAGTACTTTAAACTCCAAAATTAGCTCTAATTCAAGAAGCATTCCTGTCCCACAGGCAACAGGAAACAATCGATATTCTATTCTCACATCATAGGACAACTGGCAACCAACTGTAGCTGAAAAAGTACAAGAATAAAGTTGCCTTTGAAGAGCGGGGGTAAGTTTGGGGGGCACTAAATGAACTGGAAACACGGGTATTTGGGCAGTAATAATCCAATAAACAATTCTCAGTCCAATCCTGGACTCTAAAGAGATTTTGGATCACGTTAGAAATAATGGGAACTTCTAGCAAAGAGCCAGTTAACAAATGTAGCTCCAAATCCCCAAAACCACAAGCACAGAAGAAATCAGAGCCCCTAAAGACAGAAAAATGTTTTACTGAGTGTTAAGGAAAAAGTTGGCTACCAAATTAAAACCATGGAGAACTAAGTTGTCTAATACATTTTTCTAAACCATAACCATCTGATAAATCCTGGGGAATCACCTATAAGTTGACTTTCTTCTAGTGTTAAAATGATTTTCTACTGTTAAAGGATGCTCAGTGCCAAAAAGGTGATGAGAAGGTCGGGGCAGTATGGATTCAATGATCAGACCGTCCAAGCACTATGGCACCAATTCGAGAAATGTCAGGGAAACACATAATATGTAGAAAGAGCAGAAAGGGAAAACCAGGAGGCAGAGAAGCCAGAAAGGCAGAGAGGATGGCGCCAGAGAGAAGAATATTCCCTAGGAGCCTGGGAAGATACAGGCAGAAGCAGGGAAGGAATGTCTGGAATGCAGACATCCAGGCCCCTGGGGAGTCCTGCAGACCTTCCTGGCCTCAGGGAGGTGTTGACTGCAGAGGTGAGACATGCGGCTCTAGTCTTACCTTCCCTTTACCCTTAAAATAAACTCCATCTTCCATGATGAACTGAGTAGGTGTCTGTTACTTGCTATCTGAAAGAGCCTAATTAATACAAATCTTTAAGGGTTAAATAGAAACGTGAAAATCTAACAGAAGAAAATAAACAGCTGCCATTTGTTCATGAACACAATATTGAATACATTTTCAGGCTAACTATATGCTTCACACATATATACACATACATATACATAAAATACACATGTATATATGTCTATTATACATACATGTGTATTTCATACACACATATATAATCAAATTTCCATTGCATTCCCATGAGATATTATTATCATCATTTTCAAATACCAAAACTGAAGCTTAGAGGATCTGAATACCTTGCACAAGATCACACACATACTAGGTAGCAGCAGAAAGGCCACAGGAACCCAAGGCTTTCAGCCCTTAAGCCTGGGCTTTAGTACATGACCCCATTAAGTTAAATCATGCAACAGGCTAGAAAATTCAATCAAAAATCCCTATCCAACACAAAGATTTTTCTGTAGATGACAATGAAGCAATGGCAAGACTCAACTGATAATTTATAAAGCAAAACCAACAACAAACCCTCTAGTTTACTTAAGCGTAAAAAATAAGAGAAAATTAAAAAGACTAAGTGGTTTAACTAGACAAAATATAAAATTTTATGTACCCCTACCCCTAAAAAAGAAGACATAAAATAAATCAAAAGCCAAATACCAATTGGGAGAAAATATCTGCAATATAGATAAAAAAGCTAATATCCTTAATACATAAAGAGTTGGTACAAATCAATAAGACAAACAGGAGAAAAATGGGGAAAATCATCAATAGTTAATAAAAGAGGAAACATTTTCAATGAAGTACACAAATTATGATAAGCCCTACTAATTACCAAAATAGGTTTTTTTTTTTTTATGTGTATGCATACGTATGTATATGTCTGTATCACACGTAACCAGCCCAAACACCTAAACCCAGTGATTATTGCTGGGTTGTATGATTACAGTGATTTTTACTTTCTTCTTTGTCTTTCTGTTTATTTTCCACAAGGAATCGGGGTGGGGGAAAGCAATTATGTTTAATTAATCACATTAAAAGGGATTTTTTAAATGCATCTAAAATAGAAGGGGAATATATAATGACACATGTTTAGTCAAGTGTGGTACCAAGTGGGAGAGTTGATGAAAACAGTATATGTAAGTAGTTGTACAAGAACAAAATACATGGCAATTAACAAATATTAGCCTAGGATTTATTCTGTTTAATTAAAACCTCAAATATTCTAGAATGTGCCTGTGACTAGATTAGCTTAAAAAATTCTAGGGACTTCTCTGGCAGTCCAGTAGTTAGGACTCCATTTTATATTAGATGATTTACATACATGTTTTAAATAAATATGCCCTGATGAAATCTGTAGGACATTATTCCACGTCTGATTATTGGAAAGAAACTCTTTGTTACTCTATGTGCTCTCAGGTGCTTTAATTTAACGGCTTCTATGATTAAAAAGCTCATTCTTGCTCTAGGAAAAAGCATCTCAGGGTACTGAATTGGGTAGGAGTACTACAGCCATAAAGAACCTTCCCTCCGGAGGGAAATTCAACTTTCATTATGTCAAATTGGGCTTGAAATTACAACTACTGCTCACAAATGTTAGTTTTTAATAGAATAAAATGTCATCCTGTGGGACTGACACTTTACAAACCTGAAGAAGTATTTTCAAAACAAGTTTTTTATTAGTATTATAAATGTAAATGTTCAACTGAGAACTGAGTCATCGACTAGTTTCTTTAATTAAATTTTTAACCTGGAATAAAGAATGTACTTAAAAAGCTTGACTTCTACATCAAAGCCTCAGTAACTCCACCGAAAGCCCAGATTACGTAAGTGATAACACTTATCTTTATCCATTTGGTTTCACTAAGGTAGGGCTCAGGTAACATGCTAGAATATTCTGATCCCAGACTTTACAGCCACTTTGCCTGAAGCTTCATATTCACCTGAGCATTTCCTCCTTCCGTTTGGCTCTAGTGTCACTTCTCAGCCCAAATGGGGACAGAGCAAAGGCTTAGAAAATTAGTCTAGCTCCAACCGTCTGCAAAATAAGCCAGGCAAAGGCACTGGGTGTTTTGCTCTGTTTTTAAAGAGGGTGGTCTAACAAGAAGACTCTTGGACACTGTTCCGTGAGCTACATAAGACGAGCATGTGCAGCTTCACCATCTGATTCAAAATCTTCTCTCCCTTTATCCAGATGTTCCTCCCTGCAGTACAAAAGAAAAGTACTAAAACTAAGACTGAACGCTAACCAGAGCCATTCAGAGTAACTACCAGGCCCCACCACTTCCTTTATTATGAAACTCTGCTACCAAAGTTATGTGTGTGTTTATATTTAGGTTGGTATTATGATTTTTACTTAATAGTATACACACACACACACACACACACACACACACACACACACACACCCCAGGCTCAAGCTCATCTCATTGTGAACTTGTAAAAGATAGCAGACCAGGACCTCTGCCCACACTTGGAGACTTGCAGCGCACTGTGAACTTAGCATGTTGGAGCCCAGGGGTGGGAAAAGGCCCCCTCACCACCCAGGACCACAAGTGGAGGTCACCATCCACAACAAGCATCCCAGTTATGCCCAGAGCTTTGGGTTTTGGTTCATTCATCGCTGATTCACGACCTGATTAACTGCTCTTTAATACTTTTATCTGAAAACCCTCAGTAGGATTCCAAACACTGATGTCTTTTGGGGTTCATCTGGTTTTGCCATTATCTGAGTTGCCCAAAATGCAGGACTTTAGACACTCTTGGGCACTCCGGATGGCTGGTCAATTGAGGCTGCAAAATCAGGACAACCGTCCTACTACAAAAGGCCATTGTAAGGAATAAATTCTATTCTGCAGCAAAGCATCTAGGATGTGACCTAGCGGATGGTATGCAATCCATAAATGTTAATTATTACTATCGTATCAGTATTAAGTCCTCGTGGTCAAAGCAAAGAACAAGCACTTAATCCTTTTCTGTTGGTTTTTGGTGATTCACAAGGTCACGAAAACCCCGCTCTGCTCCAGGCAGACAAAAGCATCACTGGGATTCGGACCTTCATCCCATCATCTGAAACAGAGATAGCAAGGCTCCCTGTGGGCAGCTGCTGCATCTCTCATTTGCTTTGTCCCTCAGAACCATGCTCTGTGCCCATGGAACCATCCATCACTGCTGTCCACCCTCCCGTGGGCTGTGCACGGAGCTCTGGCAAAGAGTAAGTCGTGACCAAGGGAGTATCCGTGAAACAACAGTATCCGAACAGAGTCAGAAAGATGGCCAGATACCTTACCAAAAAGCCAGAGGCAGGACGTAAGACAACAGAAACTCAACAGGAGATAAAAATGACAGAGCTACAACATCGCTAGTTACTAGAGAAATGCAAATCAGCACGATGAGGTACCACCTCACACTGGTCAGAAAGCCCATCGTTAAAAAGTCTACAAATAACAAATGCTGGAGAGGGTGTGGAGAAAAGGGAACCCTCCTACACTGTTGGTGGGAATGTAAGTTGGTGCAGCCACTGTGGAAAATAGTATGGAAGTTTCTCAGAAAACTAAAAATAGAGTTACCATATGATCCAGCAATCCCACTCCTGGGCATATATCCAGTCAAAACCATAATTCAAAAAGATACATGAACCCCTATGTTCATAGCAGCACTATTCACTATAGCCAAGACATGGAAACAACCTAAGTGTCCATTGACAGATGAATGGATAAAGGAGATGTGGTACATATATACAATCGAATACTGCTCAGCCATTAAAGAGAACGAAATGCCATTTGCAGCAACATGGATGCAACTAGAGATTATCAGACTAAGTGAAATAAGTCAGAAAGACAAAGACAAATACCATATGATATCATTTATAGGTGGAATATTTATATATGATATATGAGATATCAAATTTAAATATGACACAGATGAACCTATCTAAGAAACAGAAATAGAATCACAGACATAGAGAACAGACTGCTGGTTGCCAAGGGGGAGGGGGCTGGGGGAGAGATGGAGGGGGAGGTTGGAGTTAGCAGATGTCAGTTTTTATACCTAGAATGGATAAACAACAAGGTCCTACTGTATAACACAGAGAACTATATTCAAAATCCTATGACAAACGATAATGGAAAAGAATATAAAAAAAAGAATGTGTATATACGTATAACTGAATCACTCTGCCGTGCAGCAGAAACTAACACAACATTGTAAATCAACTATACTTCAAAAAAAAATGACAGCAATAACGCAAGGAAAGGGATGAGAGCAAATCCAATGGCTCAGAGAACGGGAGAGAGAAGCAAGCAGGTTTGCTAAATGTTTTGGCAGCAATTTGGCTAAGAGACTGATAAACTAAAAAAAAATTCGTAGTTAAAGAGACAGAATCCAAAGTTCCATACATCTCCATGGGAAACATCCAAAGAAATGTATGTTTGCAAATAGCAACGTCGCCCATCTGCTGCTGTGTCGGTACATTTTCTCAGGAAAGAGCTGAGGGTCTATTAAGAGTCCCGTGACATCGCAGAATATTTTTCTGTCTCTGGCTGTTCCCTCTGATACCTAGGTGACTTCCTTAACAAGTCCCTGCAGAAGGCACAGCTGTTCCAGGTCTGGGATTTTTCTCAAAGAGTGCCAGCTGGACTAGCTGTCCAATCTGCTCATGGCTCACACAGGCACACCCAGGAACTGCAAGGAAGTGAGAGAGACAGGGTTTCAAACCATCCCTGGCCAGGGAATTCCCTGGTGGTCCAGGGGTTAGGACTGCGTGCTACCACTGATGGAGCCCAGATTCGATCCCTGGTTGGGGAACTAAGATCCCGAAAGCCACGTGACGTGGCCAAAAAAAAACCAAAAACCAAACCAAAACAAAATCCATTCCAGCCAACTGGGATGCCGTCGTCCAGAACGCTGTCCTCATGGCCTGGGAAAATTAAAGCATTCTAGATCCATTCAAAGACTATGTACTGAGGCCCCTCTCTGTACCAGATACTATTCTAGCCGCCGAACATAGAGCAGTGATCCCTTCCTCATGGGGCTTACAGTCTAATGGGGAGAAAAATAATAAACATATGAACACAGAAATATATCTCATGGGGTCAGGAGATGTTATGGGTTGAACTGAGTCCCCCCAGAATTCATCTAAGTCCTCTCTTAGTCTGTTCAGGCTGCTATAACAAATACCATAGGCCAAAGAGCTTATAAATAACAGACACTTATTTCTCACAGTTCTGGAGGCTGGGAAGTCCAAGATCAAGGCAGATGTGGGGTCTGGTGAGGTCACTCTTCCTGATTCACAAACAGCCAACTTCTTGCTGTATCCTCACATGGCAGAATGAGCAAAAGAGCTTCCTAGGCTCTCTTTTTTAAGACCACAAATCCCATTCATGAAGGCTCTGCCTTTATGTCTAATCACCTCCCAAAGGCCCCACCTCCCAGTACCATCACACTGGGGATTAGTTTTTAATCTGTGAACTTGGAGGGGACACAAACATTCAGACTAACCCCCAGTACCTCAGAATGTGACCTTATTTGAGAATAATGATCTTGACAGAGATCATCAAGTGAGGTCATTAGGATGGACCCTAATCCAATATGACTGGTGTCCTCATAAAACGGGGAAATGTGGACACAGAGACAGACACGCACAGAGGGAAACAGTGTGAAAAGACAAAGGAAGAAGAAAGCCATCCACAAACCGAGGAGAGGGGCCTGGAGCAGATCCTGCCCTCACAGCCCTCAGGAGGAATCAACGCTGCCAACACCTTGACTTTGGGGTCTGGCCGCCAGAACTGTGTGGCAATAAGTCTCTGCTGTTTAAGCTGCCCAGTGTGTGGTACTTTGTTACAGCAGCTCTAGCAAACTAATACAGGTGGTGAGAAGTGCTTTGAGGAACGACAAAGCAGGGTGAGGGGGTAGAGAGGGACAGGGGACAAGGGCAATAGAGAGGGTCATCAGAGTGAGGCCATGCTGAGCTCCAGGATGCCAAACAGGCCCAGTTGTTCACTCTACCAGTACCAACCCCCAGAGGGCTTCCTGGGTGGACAAAATAGCCCCAAAGGATCCCAGCCATATTTTTACACATGTATTTACACTTGACTCAGTGCATTTTATGTCCAAGTTAAGCGGCAGCTTCTTAAAAGGTTTTCATTTCCCTTGATATTCCCTCTTCCTCTTTCTTCTCAACCACCCACCATAAACTGTATCTATCACCTTTCCCATGAAGAAACAACAGGACATGATTCAAAGTTGTCCTAGCAAGAGTCAAGGTCTTCCAAACATCTGTCTATACTCTATCATGCCCTTTCCCTGTGATCCAGGCATAGCGGGAATCAGGAAGGCAGAAATTAGGCGTGCCAAACCAAGGTTATGGTCATAGAACCACCTGCTTAGCCTGAGTATAATCTGCAATTTAAGTCTAATTAGCACAGATCCTAACACACCAAGGTGATCCAAATCCTCATCCCAAAACACGAACCTCCATTCAGACAGGATTGCTGACAGGGATGGGAAATGAAGCAGTGGCTCTTAATATTCGGGGGGTAAATATTCCTTTTAGAATCTGATGAAGTCATGGATCCTCACCCCAGAAATTTAATTATACACATACAAATTTATAGGGGTCCATGGAACCACAAAGCTCCTCTACAGCCCCTCGCTAATTAGTAGAATCCAGGGAAATAACCTCTGAAATGGCGAGGACCACCAAGAAACAAAGACAAAGAATAAACAGGGAGCAAGCAAGGTGGAGGAGGCTTCAAAATATATCACTGAAAAAGGACTGATTGCCTTAATATATAAAAAGTGGCTACAGGTCAATAAGAAACAGACAAAAAACACAAGGGAAGATGGTGAATGGACATGAATAATTAACAGAAATGAAATGCAAATTGTTGTTGGACATCTGAAATATGTTCAACTCACAAGTATGATCAACTACACATAACAAAAGATACCATGCTTAAAAAAAAAAGATACCATGTTTAATCTGCTAGATTGGCAAAGATTAAAAAGTTGGAGAATACCTTATATTGATAAAGATGTGGAAAGATACATACCAGGTTGATGGAAGTATAAACTAGGACCACCCCTATGGCAGGCAATTTGGCAATATTCATCCACAGTTAAAACAGTCATACCCTTGGGAATTCCCTGGCGGTCCAGTGGTTAGGACTCAGCGCTTTCACTGCTGGGGCCTGGGTTCAATCCCTGGTCAGGGAATTAGGATGTCGAAAGCCACACGGTGTGGCCAAAAAGAAAAAAGCAAAAACACAGTCATATCCTTTCGCCTAAGACTAAGAA
Source organism: Hippopotamus amphibius kiboko (assembly GCF_030028045.1). Lineage (NCBI taxonomy): Eukaryota > Metazoa > Chordata > Mammalia > Artiodactyla > Hippopotamidae > Hippopotamus > Hippopotamus amphibius. The sequence continues at coordinate 104,735,351 of NC_080195.1, read as the reverse complement.
TTTATCCCTCAGATATACTTGAAACATTTACAAGATGACACATAGGTACAGATATTTACTGCCACACAATTTGGGAATAAGAAAAAATTATATACACTCTAAATGTCCATTCTTTAATTGTGCTTAATTCCTTAAGTAATGTCCATTGACTTGCTCATCAAGGAATGGCTGAGTAAATATGGTACCTCCGTACAATGAATACTATGCAGTAATTAAAAAGAATAAAGCAATTCTGTAGTAATTCAGGGGAATGATGTTCAAGACATATTGTTAAGTGAAAAAAGCAAGATACTGAATGTTTATAGTATAAAATTATATCTATACATTTATAAACATATGCATACAGAGTATCAAAAGTATGTACACTTGTATGCAGATAGCGTATGCCTGGAAGGATACACACGAACCTAGAAGCAGGGTTGCCTTTTAGGGGAGGAAGCCATCTCTGAGGTACACAGGTGAAGGCAGAATTACCTCTCACTGCATCCCCTCTCAAAACCTTTCCATTTAAGACTGTGTGCCTGTATTTCCTATTCCAAACTTCAACCAAATGAATCTTAACACACGCACACACACACACAAGTGATTAAAAACCAGAAAGAATCCAGTAATTAGAAACTGCATAGCTGGGTAGGGCAGAGCCGGTTTGGTGGAGGTGAAGGTGGTAAGAGGACGTTAGGAGATGGCTCCCACCCGAGCAATCCTTTCGTCACCTGAATGTCCCAAATCGTGACTCTATTTGACAACAATCCAATTTCCCACAATTCAGGAGTGATGGGGCAGGGAGGATCTCTCCCACTCTCTCTGATTAGACACACTGGTCGACAAGGTAGCTCAACTCTGTTGGGCACACAGTCCTCAAGAGAAAACACATGAAAGTACCCCAAAGGTATCCACAAACCCAACAGAGAGCCCTGATCATCCTGAGTGAAAAGAAACATGAGGCCAGAATATTCCCAGGATGCTCCGTGTTGGGAACTAGCCTCTGCAGGCTGTTCCCTCATTTCAGGGGCAGGAGGCAGGTGGGGCGGGAAACTGACGGCTTGTTTATGGAACCGGCATGGACTCAGATCAAGACCTTGGGTTCTGGCCTGTCTCCCCCCGTAAGCAGTGGACACCTAGTCGTGCTGCCCGCTTCCCTTCCTGGGCTAAGAACTTCCTCCCAGCTGCTGACCTCTACTGCAAACTCGCCCCGGGAACTGCCCACAGCAAGTGTCCAAGGACACGTCTCCTACCCAGGGCAGCCCCCACTCAATGACGGGCCCGGGGTCCAAAGGTATAAAGGCCCAGTCCCCTTGCCCCAACCTGGACACCTCAGTAGATATAAAGATATAGAGCCCCAGCTTGGACGTCTCGGCTCCAGAGTGCAGCATGGCACGGGCTGGTGGCTTCAGCGGGGACTGCACCAGCGCCCAGCTTCTGCCTCTGCCCCATGCTGCCTCGCCCCTCCCCCGGCTCACCTCCCCTCACAGGTGTTGGTCCTGAGTATATACCCTAAGACCACATTCCCCTCCTTCCCAAGGTCTGCTTCCCAGGTAATCACCTGCAACACAATTCCCACAGTGTAAGAAGGTGTTGTTGGTTGCACTGTGTCCCTTGAAAAGATGGGTTCACATCCCAGCCCCCTGGGACCTGTGAATGGGGCCTTATGGGAAATGGGGTCTTTGCGGATGTCATCAAGGTAAATTCCTACTAGATTAGGGCCGACCCTAAATCCAACGGCTAGTGTCCTTATAAAGAGAGAGAGATTTGGAGACAGAGAGGACACACAGGGGAAAGAAGGCCATGTGAAGGCAGAGGCAAGCCAAGGGATGCCAGGGATGGCCAGCAAACACCAGAAGCTGCAAGAGGCGTGGAAGGATCCTCCCCTAGAGCTTTGGAGGTTCTGCCAACACCTTGATTTTGGACTTCTGGCTTCCAGAAGTCTAAGAGAATAAATTTCTGTTGTTTTAAGCCACCTAGTTTGTGGTCATTTGTTAGGGCAGCCCTAGCGATAGAGAAGAGAAGATCAGAGGGAAAATCTACCCAGGGTGTACCTCCACATAGTCAATACAGGTAAGGATACCAGTGAGTTGGTTTTCACCTGTCCAGGGTCGATTCTAGCACCTAAGGAGAAAAGGAATGGAAGATCCTGAATACGCCATAAAGCGCTATACCACTGAGCTGGTATTCAGGAGAAAGGGGAGGCAACAGCTCTGTCTACCTTTGTAGAAGTATCTGCCTCCTCGGGTACCATTCAGGCCCCGTGGTTCACCCCTTTCCTGCTGGTCATCCTACCAGCCAGCAGCATCTCATCAGAGAGTGTGAAATTCAGTTCAGGTCAGCACTTGAAAGTGGCCAGGGCCCAGGCCAAGCGGAGGAATAGGTTTCACCAGTTTGCTAAAAATAAGGCTCAGGGATTATCTACAGCTTCCAATTAGCAAGAGAGCAGGTCGCTCCGTTACCATGAATAATCAAGATGGGGTGTATATCCCCAGGTAAGTGATACTTCACACCCAAACCACCTTCCCATAGAGGACACCCAGCCTGCTCGTCTCTCTCTGGGCAGACACAGCTGCCACTCCCCACACATCCTGGGAAGACAACCCCTGGGATGGATAATTGCCACCTGGCACTGGAACAGCCACCAGCGAGCGGACCACTGTCGTTGAGCCCAGCCTGTGCCCGTGACTCCACACCCGCAGAGAAAATTTCAGGTTGTGTGCCTCTTCGTGGGCACCGTTCAGCACTGTTGTGTGGACTCAAAGTGCCCTTTGAAGTCCATGGGACCTGGGTATCAATGGACACTGAGAAGCAAGGCCTAGGTGCCAATTTCCATCATTCACAAGGACTTCAAAAAGATGAGGCAGGGCAGGAAGTTCAAAAAGACTGTGCCCACGAATGGCAGCATGCAGTCTCAGAAATTATAGGCACTGCCTTGTCACACGCGACACACTGAGCAGGTGCTTTGACCCAGTGCCTCTCGCTTGCCAAGAAATCCCTGCTGAGGATTAATAGGAATTTTCAGTTCCCTAAGCATTTCTTCTGCCTCAGAGCTATTACCCCTACATTTCTAGCACTTAAAAAAAAAATGCAGGATTTAGCACCTGTTTGTTTCCGAAATACTTGCTAAAAACAGACCTGCCAAAAGGCCACCTCTAAAATTAGTCATATTTCCTGCTCCGAAAAACATAGTAAATTGTATTTTTAGTAACTCCTTCACTCCAGGTATCTGGTACTGTCATGCTTGAGGCATAATTATTGGCAACTTACTGAGCAGGCAACCCTTATTTTTAGCCCCAAAATAGCTCCAATGAAAGTGATAAACGGGCTTTTTTTTTTTTAAACCAAGGGTTAGAACAAGATATTTCAACATCTTAACCAATCATTTTATGTACCTAACTTTGTCTCTCAGAGAGACTTAATCACAAAAAAAGTAATCGTGGCATCAACTATTTCCCGCTTTTTGCAGCTTTGCCTGCCTGTGGAATCTGCTCTACACCTGGGATATACCTATGCTCTTCTAAGACTCTCCAACCATATTTTTTCATTTTTTAAATGTAATAACCTATCAAGTGCCAGAGACGATGTATTTCATAGGTATGGGGGACCAATACAGAGGCCGCAAGCACACCTCTTCCTGGGTCTTTCAAAGTTATCACTTAATACTCCTGCAAAGCTACTCTGCTCTTTGTCTCAAAGCCACTGAGAATCCTTTGCAAAGCCTGATTTTGTGATCATTTTTCCTCGTCTAATCATCAACTTAGTGAAAGAGAGACTGAGAACGTGCTGGTTAAGAGTGTCACATGATCAGGTGAATGATTTATTTTTAAAGCCACATTAACGGAGGTTGCAGCAACTCAAAGCTACAGGAGGACAAAATTAGATCTCACCCTTTCTTTTCAAGCGGTAAAAGGGCCGACTGGATTCAAAAAAAAAAAAAAAAATTACTGTCCTACAGGCAGTGGTGGGAAAAGGAGCCTCTTGATAAGGCTGAATGAAAGTCAGGAAAAAGCAGTTCCTTTTGTCAGACAGACTCAGACAGTAATTCCCAGTGAGCTATGAGGATGGCACCCAAAGCTTTTTGGAAACGTGCACCAAGTTAAAACATAACGTGTGTGTGCGCGCGCGCGCGCGCGCACACACACACACCCCCTAAGCCAGCAGTACTCTGGATTTTGGCATAAATCACCCAACACAACGTGCAGTTTGAGAGTGCAACTGCCTCCTCTTCTTCCCTTTCTCCATCACCCTTTGCAGATTCTTCATGAACCGATGCCTCAGGACAGGCTGCCCTGTATCCTTCTACCCAGGGGGGGCATGGGGAGACACATCTATTTCTTAGTACAGCCTTCATGACTTCATTCCCCTCCCGCTGTGGCCTGTGCCCTTTCACAAAGAAAGGAAAGAAGAAAAGTGAAGTGCTTTCCCCACAAAGTATGCACCTCCCCAAAGGGGTAGTTATTGAGGGGAGAGCCCCTCGTGGGACACTTCTGGAGCACTCACATCACCCACTCTGGGGATACTTCTTTTCCCTTCCTCCGGATCCTGTCACCTCAAGGTCTCCCCTTGCTTGGCTCATGGGAGTAACCCCTCTCTGGGTGAAAACCCTCTTTAATAGGTCACCTTTTAAAGAGACCTGGACGCTGCAAATAGTGTGAGGTTGACTTTACCTTTGTTTCGGTCTTAGTAAGACATTATCCAGAACATGAGTGGGGCTAGGGACTCATCAACTCAGCAATCCTCCCCAGGCGGAGTCGTGCACACACACACACACACAAACACACACACACACACATTTTAATGTCTATAATCTGCCAAACCCAAATCTATTAGTTAAGCATTAAGGTGTTGGATCTGGGAGATAAAATCTATGAATGACACCCACTGTTTCTTTGAAGCTGGCCATTAAGTGAACTAAAATCCAGATTTCTCACAATACTTGCACTCCCGGAGCGTGGGGCACATGAGAGAAATCTCCCAACCTCTTCCTCCACCCTAAGAACCACCCTCCTGAACTAGATCCAATCAATTAGTCCAGTGAGATAATTTTACATCCAATTAATTGTTCCTCCCTTTGCGGAGAGGAAGTGAGATGCATCACTTATGACAGACAGGAGGAGATAAGCAGGCATGAGCACCTAAGGGTGCAGAGGGATCCTCACTGGACCCCACCGGGGCAAGAATTCCCCACATCCCAGGGTGCCTGCAGGCCCAGCACAGAGCTCCAGAACCCAAGCATCTGGCTAGGGACTGAGCTCTGAGTGCTTCCTCGGGCAGTTCAGCCAAAGCTAACAGCCTGATGTTATGGAGCAAAAATGCACCGGTGAGGAGCCAGAACTCCAGCACAGCCCAGGAAAGTGGAAGGCGGCCCAAAGCAGCTGAGCAGCAGGGCAGAGGAAGTAAGCACGTTCCTAAGGGTGCGTATTATGCTGTCAGCATAACGCTTCGTCTCTTTTTGCTAACTTTCAAAAGGAAAGATATACAACCAGACTGAATCCCATACATTTGGAATGAAAATAAAGTTCCACCCCCCTCCCCCCCCACACACACACACCCCCACCGTGCCAGGCAAGGAGAAGTGAGCGCACAGTACTTTGCGAGCTGGGGCCTCAGGCATCCCTGCACCCTGACGGGATGTCTAAGTTCCCAGTCCACTGCGAACCCATGAGTAAAGGGTGCTGCGCTCCCTTTGGACTAGAATGTTTGGAGTTTTTTATTTTTTTCTTCCTTTTCTTCTTTGAAGAGTTACTCAATTCAGTGAGTTCATCCTGAACACTCCCCTTTTGCATGGAAATTCGAGCAAGAGGCACTTTTAAAACTAGTCACTCTAACCCTACTTACCCAAAACAAAGCGGCTGCAGAAAAAGGACAGGTGACAAGGGTGATGGAGACCTGCACTCAAATGTAAGGGGCTCCAGGACACACTGGGGAACCGAGGAGGGAGATTAAAGCCAGGCAAGTCTGGGGACGGGAGAGCAGGGCAGCTCGCCCTGTGATCAGAGGTCCCACAGCAGAGCACTGCCAGGAACTCCCAGGCTGGGCAGAGGATCCCAGGACAGAGGGTAGAAAGGCAGGTAGGAAGCCTGGCGCTTCCGCATCCCACCCACACATGTGAATGGGCCACAAAAAGGGGCTACCACCCGACCTGTGCTGAGCAAGCCCCAGTCTGGGGGGAGGCTTGATTCTGAGATGATCTTGAGATTGGGGCAGCCCCAGCCTGAAATAGCTCCAAGCTTAGGGTAACTCCCAGGCTGGGGCAGCCTCCCGGCTTGAGCCTCAACTCCAAAGTAAGTCATCACATCATGGGTTTCTTCTCACAGATCTAAGTTACAACTTAGGTCTAGCGGAGCCTTGCCTGGCACGGGTTCACACACCGCTAACTTCTCACGAGGCTGGAGGGGGTGCCCCGGCAGGTGTCTGGGGGTCTTCCGTTGCTTTCCCCTCTTCTAGAAAGATTAGAAGGTGTCTCCTAACCCCTGAAGGCTGGGGGTATCAGTGTGTAGCCGAGCATCTGCCCGGAGCAAGATCCTTCCTGCAGCTCCCACCCCAGCGGCTGGAGCGAGGAGGGAAGGAGGGGGTGGAATGCTTGGGGGTGGGGTGGGGGGGTGATGTCGAGATGCGGGGGGGTGGGGGGGGAGCGGCGTGTGAAAACCCATCTGTGAACACGCAAAACTTCCCCTGGCTGCCCCAGCCCACAAGTGGGAATGTCCCTGGTGTCTCGGCCTTCCCCCATCTCCTCCCCAGAGCCCAGGAGGGGGATCAGACTCTAAGTCCCCCAAGGGCTGGCTAATCGGCTCTCCCACCCTCAACATAAGGGCGCACGCACTCCAGTCCAGCTTCCAGCCTGTCCACGATCTGCCGGCCCTACCGTACCCGAGAGCAGGGTCCCCCTCCACCCGCCTCACCCAACCCCCCCCCCCCCGTTGCTGGTGTCCGCCAGGCGGCGCCCTTCGAGGAGCAAAAAGGCAGCGGACGGCTTCACGGAGAAACCAGCCGCCACCCCCCCGCCCCGAGGAAAGTGACCCCAGATCGCCCCTCGGGAAAGGCCGGTAACCGGCCGCAAGGGCCTGGGCGCGCGCTTGGCTCGACCCCGCTTTCAGCCCGAGAGGAAAGGCAGGCGGAGGGGGAGGCGCCCGGCCGGGGGTCCGCAGCCGGACTCGCAGCGCAGGGCTCTGCGCAGGGTCCCCGCTGCCCCTCCCGCCCCGATCCTCCAACCCGAGGGCCAGGGGCCAGCGCCCCGGGGGGCTCACCTTCTCTCCGGTCAGCACGTGCAGCCCCTCGCGCACCTTGGCGAAGGAGCCCTCGCCCAGCTTCCTGCTGCCGATGAGGTAGTTGCCCACGCGCTTGTGGTGCTGGAAGTCGCGGAGCCGCTCGCGGGGCACGCCGCTCACCCAGGCCGGCAGGAAACTTCCCTCGCAGGCCGCCGCCGGTCTGGCCGCGTCCTCGGCGCCGCCGCCGCCCCCGGGCGCCGCCGGCTCGCCCAGGAGCCCGTCCCCCGCCGCCGCCGGCATCGCGCTCGCCCGCGGCCCGCGCCGCTCCGGCTCGGCTCCCGCGCTCGCCGCTCCTCCTCCTCCTCGTCCGGCTCCCCCGGCTCCTCCCGCCGCCGCCCCGGGCCCGGCCCCGCCCGGCCCGCTGCTCCCGCGCCCCGGGCCGCCGCCGAGCGCCGCGCGCAGACAATAGCGACCGCCCGGGCCACCGGGACCGGGGGCCCGCCCCCAAGAAGTTCTTCTTAGGAGGATCGCCCGGGCCCCTTTCGGGACCCCGAGACCCCGCCCCGGGTCCCGTCCGGGCGGCTAGTGACAGTCGCCCCGCTCGGGTGCCCGGGAAGCGCGCGGGCTGTGCAGGGGCGGCGGGGGGTGCGGTCCGGTGCCGGTCCCGGAGCCCGGGCGCCTCGGCAGCCTCCGCTCTCGCCGCCGCCGGCTGGCCCGCAAGGGCTCGAGTCCGGTTCGCTGGCTCCTAGCGGCGCGCCGGGCGGCCGCTCCCGCCCGAGAGCAGCGCGCGGCGGGCTGCAGGCGCCCTCTGGAAGGCAGCAGAAGAAAGCCCCATTCAGTTTGAATTTGCAGAAATTTAATCCGCTCGCGGGCGGCGGGAACAGATGCGAGCTCCACTCCGCAGCCTGTGCACTTTCAAATCCCTTGTAGCCCCTCCTTCCCCGCGCGCAACAGCCAAACTCGACCCTCGCTGGAGAGGGGAGGGCCCTGCGAGGGGAGCGGCGGAGTGGGCGGCGGAGCCACCTGAGCGCCAGACAGGGGGACCCCGCGTGGCCTCCGAGACGCGCGCTCCCGGACCGCCCAGGGCGGGCCGCCTCCGGCTGCGCCTCTCGCCCGGATTCTGGGCTCAGGTTTTCTGGACCTTTCGGAGAAGAAATCCCCCACTACCAGCCGCACCCACCCGGGGCAAGAGGAAGGGAGGGAGGCGCTCTCAAACCCGGTGGACTGTGGGTTAGGTGCCCGGTGTCTGGCACACAGTAGTAACCTCTGGACCCTGGATGGATGGATAGATGAATGGGTGGAAGGAAGGATGGAGAGGTGGCGGGGCGTCTGCCCGGGCTCACAGCAAACGGGAACGCTGTATTGGAGGAGGAGCAGCCGCAACAATAATAGTAGCAGCAGCAACGTAGGAAGCAGGGCATTTGCTGCCTCTGCTTGTAGGTTTGCACCTTCTCTGCTCTCCATTGAAATGATGCCGGCGATTGCAGGATGCGGTGGACCAGCGCTCCCTGCTCCTGGAGGCTTTTGTTCTGTGCGCGCCCTGACTCTGCTCATCTCTCGTAAACAAGTGCAGCTGCCCTGACGACTGTGATCTTCTCCAGGATCCCCCACGTCTTCTCAAACCAAAAATGAGGAATCTCGTGGCAGGGATGTGGGGGGTGGGGGATGGGGGGAGGGGAGGCGTTTACAAAATGCTACCTGTTGAGCAGCCAGATAAAAGGCGCCAGCGTTTAATGCATACTTTACCCCTGATATTACAGCATCAGAGTTCAAAGGCAGGATTCGGTCCTAACCAAGTTCGTTTCATTACTGACTCCTCGGTAAACAATTATGGCAAGATCCACGTCAATGCTCCGAGATTGGGGTGGGGCAGGATGAGGAGGGTTGCACAGCAGTCGTTAATCTAGTGTCTTGGAGTCTTTCTGACCCATCTGAAAAGTGACCCAGAGAAACGCGTATTTTAGGTAGATCTAATTTTAAACATGCTATGATCAACTACTCACGTGTTATGACCGAGGTCGTGTTTTCCATTGGTCTTCTCATTGTTCCCTTTTCTCAATATTAAAAATACACTTTCAAATGTTTTTCTTGCTGTGCTTAAGGAGCTTTTTTTTTTTTTACCACCACCCCCATAATTTCTGCGAGGCCAATCTAATCGCTGTAATGTCTCCCATTCAACAATCAAATGTTAGGACAATGGAGGTGGCGGGGAGCAGAGAAGGGGGCTGTATGACCAGCACAGTGCCTGCAAAGTGAATGTTTAACAAACATTTCATGGATGAGGAATATGGAGTTCATTTTGGGATCAAAACCATTCTGCACCTTCTTTCAGAAAAGGTTTTAGCGTTTCCCCAATTAATAGCGTATGTATTAATAGCGTATGAATTTCTTTAAATTTTTGGATAATTAGCTCTGTATGAAAGTTTAGAAATTACTTTATTATAGTGTAAGGTAAATGTCAGAGACAGTTCATCAAACTATCTTTATGGCCTTAAAAAAAAAAAGGCTAGCTGATTCAGGCACAGAAAATGTGGAAGAGGTTTATAATGAAGTAGAGATTTTCTTTCCTTTTAATTATCCTCTCGGGGTGGAGGTCAGGAAAGGGGTGAAGAAGGGAGAAAATCCAGGCCCATTAATTCCTTTTCAAGCCTGATGCCTGGGTTTGATTCAAGTTCACTGCTAATTCCATCAGCTGGGATAGATGCCAAAGAGAAGTCCAAATCCTACCCTTCCTGGGCTTAGTAACTGCTTTTTGAACCACATGTCCTGTTCTCTGATATGGCCTTGTTTAATAAGGAATAACCCCAGAAATTCCTTTATGTAGGAAAAATTTGTACACAAAACAATGGATGGCCCTCATATTAGATATGCAGAAAACATCTGGTTGAAAAGCATAGTCCAGCACTGAAGATTCTCTACAAATTATCCCAAACTATATGTCTTATCCTCCTGTGGGATCTCCCTGAGCACTATACTTCAGCTGTCTTTATCCAGCATGGGGCTTCCTCACCTCTGCACCTTTGCCTCCGCCACACCCATGCCCCGTCTACTGCCTCTGACCCATTTCTATCCAGCACAGACATTCCCTTCCCCATAAAGCCTTCTGCAATCAATGAGCTGCAGGAGGCTGATCACTCCTCCTTCTCTCTTACTCGATGTCACTCATTCTTCTTAACTCCTATATCACTTCCTGTGAATCTTTCTTCTCTTTCAGACTCACCAAGAATGGGAGCTGCCTTGTTTTATATTCTATTTGCCCTAGGCACCTAGCACAGTGCCTGAGACATGGTCATCGTTCCATATATATTTGCTACATAAATGAAAGAAATCTTTCGCAGATTCTCAAATGAGTGGAACTTCATCACTCCAGACAGCAAGATCCCCTCTGTCCTGGGGGAAGACATTTCTAATAACTTTCTAAAAGCGTTTGCAGTTATATTGTCTGTTGCCTATGGGCGGTCAACAAATATAATTGTTCGTCTTGTCAAAGATGGGCCATTCTCTTAACTTGGATGCGTTAACCCTTTATAAAACATTACCAATTACAGTGGGCTGGAAAGCCGTGAAAAGCTTTCTCAGTTGACTTGTACCAGCTGCTTCCTTCCTCCCCGTCTCCTTCTCCATCTCCTCCCTCCATATGGCTGAGAAACGGTCTATGTGCTCCCACAGAACGCCAGCTAGGAGACCCAGCTGGAAGCAGTCAAAGACAATTAGAAGTAATCAGGCTGGCACAGCCAGGAAATGAAAGTTGGCTGGAGGGGTTTAGGCTGGCAGAAGCTGGCTGGTGACTGGAGAAGGAAAGGAGAGCAAAGCAAAGAGAGCAGGCACGAAGAAACTTTGCCTGGAAGACATTCTGTAAACTCTACATGTTAATTTTCCCCACACAAAGCTTCCAGGCAATTGCAGAGGCAGGACTTGAACTCATGTCCCCAAAGTTCACGTCCACTGTTCTCTTTTCACAGCGCCCAGCTGTCAAATGTGCACGATGCACAGGCTGAGGAAGGCGGGGTCCCTCTGTCACAAACTGGGGTATGGAGGCGGCCTGGGCTGGCACTGGAGAGCAGGCAGCGTGCAACACCCCACAGGGAAGTCCTTCTCTGAAAATGAATCGTGACTCACCACCTCCCTGTGCCTCAGTCTCCTCCATCTGTAAAACTGGGATATTAAGGAAGCGTGATGATTAAATGAGGTGATGCACACAAAGATTCAGCCCAGTACCTGGCCCTTAGCACCACGTGATGAATTTTAGCTCTCACTCCTTCAATCAATACTGTGATCATCACAACACTGGGAGAAGTCATTCAAGAATGCCCCGAAATTCCACAAACAAAACTGCCCTTATTCCTGAGGAATCCAAAGCATTTTCTCCAGGCTGGATCACTTCCCTGAATCCAGAGTCCTGTGACCAACCCTCTTCTCCACTAGGCTGTCTGAAAGGACCTCAGACTTAAACTGGGCTCAACACACACACACACACACACACACACACCCCACCCCACTCCTATTCTAGGGCTTCACCCAATTCACCACCAAATCTAAGAGTCATCCTTTGCTTCCTCTCCTTCCTGAGCCTCGTATCCAATCCCTCAGCAAATGCTGTGGGTTCTACTTTCACAACACACCCACATGTGACCATGGCTTGTCACACTCACTTCTGTCACCCTCTTCAAGCTACCATCATCTCTCTCCTCCTGACTGGTATCCCTTGATCCCACACCAAAGCTCAAACTATATCCTAAAAAGTGGGAATCTGATCACAACACCACTTGCCTTCCCCAAACTGTCCACCAGACCCCCCACCACAGAAAAGATGCCCCACGTACCTTGTCCTGGTGCAGCCCCTGCTTTCCTCTTTGGTACCTGGCCTCCTGAGACTCACTACTGTACCTCCCTCTCGCCCCTCCTGCAAGCCACCCAGCTCCTTCCCACCTCAAAGCGTTTCCCCTTCTTCCCTCTGCCAACAACACACCTCTTCTAGATCTTCTTGTGGTCTGTCCCTCCCTTCCTTCAGGGCTCTGTGCCCTGGATCAGAGAGCAGGGAGACCTCCCCAGGTCCCCTAATTGCCATCCTTTACCCCCAGGCTCTGCTCCGTATTTCCTCATGCCATTTGTCAGCAGCGGACAGAAGGGTGCACATTGGATTTTTTTATGCATGCTTCCCTCTCCCTCTAGACTTTAAGGTCCATGCAGCCAGGACGTTGTCTGTACCCCAACCACTGTGCAGCCGGGCTTATTGTAGGAACTCAGCAACACCTGTGCAACCTCATCTCAACCCCTGATCTGCCTGTGCATGGAGCCCGGGTGGTGGTATCAGGTGTGCCCTCCTGCGACTACTTCCCAGTAGCACCGAGCTGATGTCAGGAAGAGAAAGGTATATTCTTCCCACAAGACCCTGACGGCTGCCCCCGGGAGAGCCCGAATCTTATCACGGTTGCACCTCCGTCAGGCCCCAAGAGCCGGATGTCATGACTCTTTCAGCGAGAAAATTGTATCCCCCACCTCACAGCCACATGGGAGGCTGGGGCTTTAGGAATCCACGTCTAAGCTTTGGTCCCGTCCTCCAAATTCCAGAGAGAGGCTGTTGAGAAGGAATGGCAGTTAAAATATTTTATAGGAAGAGGCCATCACACATACTCCTCGGGACCATTTCCCCTTGCCTCATTTCTCATGGGCAGTCGAAGCTAACAACATCCCTGTGGAGTACGGGTCCTTCCCCTTCCCTGACTCACACCCCATCCCCATCCCTTTCCTTCTCTGACTTCCTCTCTCCCTATTCACTCCAGCAAAGACACACTTCTCTGCAGTGGGCCCTTTAAATTATCCCTGGCAGAGCTTTCTCCCAAGTATCTGCAGAGGCAACCCCCTCACGCTCTTTAGGTCTTGGCTCAAGCATCACCCCCTCTGTGAGCCTGTCCCTGACCCCTTCATTTACAATGCAGACCTCCCCAGTCTACTGCCTCCCCAACCCCCTCTTCCCCTTCTCTCTTTGATTTTTCTTCCTGGTACTTAACACCATGTGCCAATTCATATATTTTCCTTATTCATTTTGTTTACTCTCTGTCTCCCTCCCTAGAATGGAGGCTCCGTGAGGGCTGGGATGTTTCGTTCAGTGCTCTATGCCTGGCGCCAGGCACACAGGAAGGACTCAGTACAAATCTGTCTTGACGGAATGAATTTGTAATTCACAGGATCTTCCCCGTTGCCGAAGAGGGGACCATGATAAGTGAGAAAGCAGAAAAAAGAAACACAGCGAAACTGAGTTCTGCTGGAGAAAGCATACATCATAAAGACAGATTTGAAGAAAAATCAATATTCACGCCACAAAGATAAACCTCCCTAACAAGCTCCACATCTGTAGTATGGCAGGGAGGGAAAGGTTATTATTAGCACTAAGGATTGAAATTTATGTCCTCCATGTGTGGGTGCTAAGGACTGTCCATTTCTTGCTGGGTCTAGGCAGAACCGGGCGGCATCATCCGGTCTGCAGTGGCACCGGGAGAGTAAGCACACACGGTGGGGCGACCCTAAAACGTGCCCCGTGGGTGGCGGGTCGGCGAGAGGAAGGGCGTTCTGGAACTGAGCCCACTCACTAGGACCAGTCAGGTGCTCAGGCAGGCTGACTGCAGAAGCCTGCTGGAGGGTCAGTGGCCACTCAGACAAGAGTCAGGCGCCCCCTGCTGGTGGGCTCGGCTCTGCTGTCCCTCCACAACCCAGGGAGTCTGTCTGGAAACCAGAATCTCCCTCACCTGCAGGCATGGTGACCCTGAGCAGGGCACTTGTCATCTCTGAACACGTTTTCTCCATCTGTAAAGGAAAAACTCCTTTCCGTCATTCCTAGTTCCCAGGACTGTCCCCTGGATAAAGTGAGGCAAATATGCATGAATATGCCACAAAAAGAGAAGCTATTGTCTTAAGTCAAAATGGAAAATGTCCCGGGCAGACATTAGAATATGATGAATGTAAAATAAAATGGAAAGTGAATGGTTGAAAAGATGTGGTTGATCAGAGCCTCTTCCTTTCAAGGTGGAGGCTTTCTGTGGAGTATTGAGATGGGTAGAGATACCTTCATGCTTTTGTGCCTACTGTCATAAGTCCATCCACGCGCCCCTACCTCAGACCTCCTTGACAATGATATTCCAGTGTTTCTCCTCCAGTCTCTGATCAATTGACCAAGCCATTTGTTACTGCTGATGAGTCTCTGTGTAGGGCTAGTAGACAGATGGATGGTATACATTCTCCGTCTGGCCCTGAATGACCAGGTACACCACTGAAGCTCCAGCCATTAGAAGGATTTCCCCTCACTCTTTATTTTTAATTTATTGGCTGCGTTGGGTCTTCGTTGTTGCGCACGGGCTTTCTTTAGTTGTGGCGAGCAGGGGTTACTCTTCGTTGCAGTGCTCAGGCTTCTCAGTGCGGTGGCTTCTCTTGTGAGGCAGGGCTTCTAGGCACACAGGCTTCAGTAGTTGTGGCGCACCGGCTTAGTTGCTCCACTGCATGTGGGATCTTCCCAGACCAGGGCTCGAACCCGTGTCCCCTACATTGGCAGGCAGATTCTTAACCACTGTGACACCAGGGAAGTCCTGGATTTCCCTTCACTCCTGTCTTTAATCCTGGGGGCAGCCATAATGTGTAGTCACTGTGTATTTTTGGCTTGTACCCACACACACCAACCAAGAACCAAGCTCATGCTTTTTTCTCCTCCATCAGTGTATCAGCAGCAATCCCCCTTCCAAATGTGGCCGTAGGTGTGAGCTGATGGAGAGTTACTGGTGCAATAAGGGTGCAGGTTACAGAGGGCTGAGCTACCTGCTTATTATAGCTTGCTCGAGCCCTCAGGCCCTCCACATGCTCCATCCCGGGAGGCTTGACTGGGGCTGGATGATCCAGTTGGAGGCATAGGTGGGAGTTCATTCTGGCTGTTGGCAGGAGGCCTCAGTTCCTTGCCACATGGACTTCTCCAAATGGTGGCTTGAGTATCCTCATGATAAGGCAGTTGGCTTCCCCTCAATGCAGTGATCTATAAGAGAAGGCAAGGCAGAAGCCTCAATAACTTTGTTTTTGAGAATTTCATTATTTTTCTATATATAAATTTATTTGTTTGTTTGTTTGTTTACTCATTGGCTGTGTTGGATCTTCGTTGCTGCACACGGGCTTTCTCTAGTTTCAGAGAGTGGGGGCTACTCTTCATTGCAGTGTGTGGGCTTCTCAGTGCGGTGGCTCCTCTTGTTGCAGAGCATGGGCTCTAGAGCACAGGCTCAGTAGTTCGGATGCCCAGGCTTAGTTGCTCCATGGCATGTGGCATCTTCCCAGGCCAGGGCTTGAACCCGTATCCCCTGCATTGGCAAATGGATTCTTAACCACTGTGCCAACCAGGGAAGCCCTTCAGAATTTCATTGAGTTTTAATGGACAATTTAAAATTTTGCATATTTAAAGGATTCAACTGGATGGTTTGATATATGTACACATTGTGAAATATTCAATCAAGTCAATTAACATGTCCATCACCTCACATAGTTACCTTTTTTGGTATGTGTGGTTTGAGAACTCTTAAGATCTACCTTTTAGCAAATTTCAAGCACATAATACAATATTGTTAACTATAGTCACATTGTTGTATATTAGATCTCCAGGACTTATCTTGTATAACTGAAACTTTGTACCCCTTGACAAACATCTCATATCTTTCCTCCCAGCCCCATTCTACTCTCCATTTATATGAGTTTGACAATTTTAGATTCCACATACAAATGAGAGCATACAGTATTTGTCTTTCTGTGTCCGGCTTATTGCACTTAGCATAATGTCTTTCAGGTTCATCCATGTTGCCACAAATGGCCGTATTTCCTTCTTGTTCATGGCTGAATAATATTCCACTGTATCTATACAACACATTTGTTTTTATTATTCATCCATGGACAGACATTTAAGTCATTTTCATATCTTGGCTATTGTGAACACTGCTCCAATGAACAGATATCTCTTCAAGATTCTGATTTCATTTGCATTAGATATGCATTCATAAGTGAAATTGCTGAGTCATAAGGTAGTTCTATTTTAAATTATTTGAGGAACCTCCATACTGTTTTCCACAGTGACTGCACTAATTTACATTCCTACCAACAGTTCACAAGGATTTCCTTTCCCCACATCCTCACCAACATTTGTTATCTTTTGCTTTTACGATAATAGCCATGCCAACAAGTGTGAGGTGATATCTCATTGTGGTTTTGATGTGAATTTCCCTGATGATTAGTGAAGTTGAGCACCTTTTTATGTACCTACTGGTCATCTGCATATCTTCTTTGGAGAAATGTCAATTCAGGCCCTTTGCCCAATTTTCAATAAGGTTATCTGTTTTTTCTTTGTTTGTTTTTGCTACTGAGTTGCATGAGTTCCTTATATATTTTGGATATTAACCCCTTATCAAATATGTGATTTGCAAACATTTTCTCCCATCTTGTAGTTGCCTTTTCATTTTGTTGATTGTTTCTTTTGCTGTGCAGATTTTCAGTTTGATGCAATCGCACTTGCCTATTTTTGCTTTTGGTATCAAATCAAAAAAAAAATTATTGCCCAGCTTTTTAGATCATATATGCCAGGAGAGTACTCCCAAACTGATAGGCTTTCCTTTATCCAACTTTACATTCCACACTCCTTCACCCAGCGTCTGAGAATTCAGTTCCTTCTGTTCTTTCTCCACTTCTGCCAGCACATGTTGGCTAGGTCCCACAGCATATGGTTGCATTGCTCCCTTATTCAGACCAGCACTTCACCGGCTGTGTTATGTTGTGACTTAATCCTAACTACTGACTTCTTGGTCAGGAGGGGAGGTTGGACCAAGGCCTCTACACCATGCCCAAGCAAGAGGGAGGTTCTAGCCTTTAACAGGGAGATGAGACTACAGTAGTAAAGAAAAGCGAGTCCTCCGGTGTCAAGGTGGACATGAAAAGTAAAAGAAATGCAATATATCTGGTGAAAACTATAATTTGAAAGATATGTCTGACCTACAGTTGTGCCTTCACTTCAAGAGCATGCTGGAGAATGCCAAGGAAGAAAAACCCAGGCACCAAGGTAAAAACAACTCAATGGTAATATTCTAAGAGAAACCCCTGGACTTTTTTTTTCTTTTTTTTTTTTCATTTAATACTCAGGAAAAATGAAATGTGAGATGTCATTGATGAGCTGAGATAGTGAAGTATTTCTATTTCAGTTTAATTATGCTATCAATGAGTTTGTAGACTTCCTGGGATTCCTTTTCTTCCAGTTTCATTGAGATATAATTGATATACAGCACTATATAAGTTTAAGGTGTGCAACACAATGATTTGATTTATAATAACATACATCATGAAATGATTATGACAATACATTTAATGAACATCCATCATCTCATATAGATAGAAAATTCAAGAAATATAAGTTTTATATTTATAATTAATATAATTAATTTATATTATAGATAGAGCATTTGCTCTCTTAACAACTTTCATATATAACATATGGCAGTGTTTATTATATTTACCGTGTTGTGTATTACATCCCTTGTGCTTATTTATCTTGTAACTGGAAGTGTGTACCTTTTGACCATCTTTATCCAATCTCTCTACCCCTACACCCCCACTTGTGGTAATCACAAATCTGATCTCTTTTTCTATGAGTTTGTTTGTTTGTCTCTTTGTTTTTGAAGTATAACTGACCTACAACACTATGTTCGTTCCTCTTACACAACATAATGACTTGGCATTTCTGTATATATCAAAATGATCACCATGATACGTTTAGTTATGCTGTGTCTTTTTTCTGTTCAATGTCAGTGATTTCCACTACTCTGCCTTTCAGCTCACTGGTCCATTCCTCTGTATCATCTGCTCTACTGTTGATTCCTTCTCGTGTAGTTTTCAGTTCAGTTATTGTATTCTTCACCTCTGTTTGGTTCTTCTTTCTATTTTCCAACTCTTTGCTAAAAGCTTCTAACTCCTCTCTCTGTTCGTCCATTCTTCTCCCGAGTTCTTTGAACATCTTTGTGATCATCACCTTGCAGTCATTATCAGGTGGACTGCTTATCTCCCCTTCACTTAGTTCTTCTTCTGGAATTTTATCTTGTTATTTTGTGTAGAACATGTTACTCTTTCACTTCATTTTGCCTAATTTGCTGTTTTTATTTCTATATACCTGGTAGGTCAGTGATGTTTCCAGCCTTGGAGAAGTGGCCTTTTGTAGAAGATGTCCTATGTATCCCAGCAGCACATGCCCCTCTGGTCTTTACACATATAGGCTCTCAGGGTGCCTCCTGTGTGAACTGCATGGGTCCTTCTGCCATGGCAGGCTGACAACTATGGGTGGTCTGTAGGTGTGACAGGCACCCAGCCTGGTTGGTTGCCAGGTCCTGCCTTGTGCAGAGGCTGGTTGCTGGTGCCAGGTCACAAGGCTACTGGATGCTGGGCCCCGGGGGTCCCAGGGCTAGTACTGGCCCAATGATGGGCAGAGCTGCATTCTGGGGTGGGTGGCTATGAGGCCAGGGATCCCAGATCTAGTGTAAGCCTGCTGGTGGGTGGCACTAGTACCTGACACAGCTGGCTGTGGGGTCTGGGAGGTCCCAAAGCTGGTGTTGGCCTGTTGGTGGGTGGAGCTGGATCCCAGGCAACTGGCTGAGGGGTCCAAGGTGTCTTGATGCTGATATCAGTTTGATGGTAGATAGGGCCAAGGCCCAGGGGATCCCAGAGCTGGTGCCAGCTCACTGATGGGTGGAGCCAGGTCCTAAGGCCTCTGGCTGGAGGGCCCTGGGGGTTCTGGGGCTGGTGTCAGTTCACTGGTGTGTGGGGCCAGGTCCAAGGCCCATCATACTCCGTGGTGAAAAGCTGAAAACTCTCCTCTAAGATTAGGAACAAGGAACAAGACACAGATCCCCACTCTCACCGCTTTTATTAAACACAGTACTGGAAGTCCCAGCCTGAGCAATAAGTAAGGAAAAGAAATCATAGGCATCCAAGTCAGAAAGGAAGAAGTAAACCTATTTGCAGATGACATAACCTATATATAGAAAACACTAAAGACTCCATTTTTTAAAAATTGTTAGAACTAATAAACAAATTTGGTAAAGTTGTGGGATACAAACTCAATATATAAAAATCAGTTGCACTTCTATACATTAACAATGAAAAATCAGAAAGAGAAATTAAGAAACAATCCCATTTTCAATTGCACCAAAAAGAATAAAATACGTAGGAATAAATTTAACCAAGAAGTGAAAGATGTTTACATTGAAAACTATAAGACATTGATGAAAGAAACTGAAGAAAACACAGATAAATGGAAAGATATTTCATGCTCATAGATTGGAAAAATTAATGTTGTTAAAATGCCCATACTACCCAAAGTAATCTATAGATTCAATGGAATTCCTGTCAGAATTCCATGGCATTTTTCACAAAAGTGGAAAAACAATCCTAAAATTTGTATGTAATCACAAAAGACTTTGAATAGTGAAAGCAATCTTTTTTTAAAATATTTATTTGTTTGTTTATTTATTTATTTATTTTTGGCTGCGTTGGGTCTTTGTTGCTGCGCCCAGGCTTTCTCTAGTTGCGTTGAGCGGGGGTTACTCTTCATTGTGGTGCACAGGCTTCTCAGTGTGGTGGTTTCTCTTGTTGCAGAGCACAAGCTCTAGGGGCGCGGGCTTCAGTAGTTACAGTATGAGGGCTCAGTAGTTGTGTCTCACAGGCTCTAGAGCACAGGCTCAGTAGTTGTGGCCCAGGGGCTTAGTTGCTCCAAGGCATGTGGGATCTTACTGGACCAGGTATCAAACCCACATCCCCTGCATTGGCTGGTGGATTCTTAACCACTGTGCCACCAGGGAAGTCCCTAAAGCAATCTTGAGAAATAAGAACAAAGCTGGAAGCGTCACACTCTCTCATTTCAAACTTTATTACAAAGCTATAGTAATCAAAACCGTACAATACTGGCATGAAAACAGACATATTGATCAGTGGAATAGAATAGAGAGCCCAGAAATAAACCCATGCATGTATGGTCAATCAATTTATGACAAAGGAGCCAAGAATATACAATAGGGAAAGAATTGTGGTTTCAATAAATGGTGTTGGGAAAACTGGACAGCACATGCAAAAGAATGAAACTCAGTCCCTATCTTACACCATAGACAACAATCAACTCAAAATGGATTAAAGACCTGAACATAAGACCAGAAATCATACAACTCCTAGAAGAAAACATAGGCAATAACAACTTTAACATCAGCCTTGACAATTTAGTTTTTGGACTTGGCATCAAACTCAAGGGCAACAATAGCACAAGTAACTCTACTCAATGCTCTGCGGTGACCTAAGTGGGAAGAAAATCTAAAAAAGAGGAAATATATGTATACACATAGCGAATTCACTTTGCTGTACAGCAGAAACTAACACAACATTGTAAAACAGCTATACGCCAATAAAAATTAATTTTAAAAAATTAATAAATAAAATAAAATGCCAGACGAGAAAAAAAATAAACACACAAAGGCAATAAAAGCAAAAATAAACAGGTGGGCTACATCAAACTAAAAAGCTTCTGTACAGCAAATGAAACCAGCAACAAAATGAAAAGACAGTCTACAGAATGGTAGAAAATATTTGCAAATCATATGTCAGATAAGAGGTTAATATCCAAAATACATAAAAAACTTATACAACTGAATAGGAAAAATATAAACAATCTGATTTTAAAATGGGCAGAGGAACTGAATAGACATTTTTCAAAGAAGATATATAGAGAGACAACAGGTACATGAAAAGATATTCAATGTCCTCATCATCAGGAGAATGCAAATCAAAACCACAGTGAGCTATGACCTCATACCTGTTAGAATGGCTATCATCAAAAAGACAAGAGATGACAAGTGTTGGCAAGGATGGAAAGAAAAAGGAACCCTTGTACATTGTTAGTAAGAATGTAATTTGGTGCAGCCACCTTGGAAAACAGTATGGAGGTTCCTCAAAAAATTAAAAGCAGAACTACTGTATAACCCAGAAATTGCACTACTGAGTATATATCTAAAGAAAACAAAAAGACTATCTTGAAGAGATACCTGCACCCCATGTTCATTACAGCATTACCTACAATAGCCGAGACATGGAAGCAACCTAAGTGTCCATCAACAGGTGCATGGATAAAGAAAATGTGTACATATATACAATGGAAGGAAAAGAATATAAAAAGGACATCCTGCCATTTGGGACAACATGGATGGACCTTGGGGACATTATAGCAAGTGAAATAAGTCAGAAAAAGAAAATGCTGTATGATCTGACCTACGTGGAATCTCAAGAAACCAAATTCATAGAAACAGAGACTGAATTGGTAGTTGCCAGAGTTGTGGACGAGAGGGTCAAAGGTGGTCAAAAGGTACAAAATCCCAATTCTCAGATAAATAAGTTCTGAGGATGTAATGTACGGCATCATGACTGTAGTTAACAATACTGTATTGTATATTTGAAAATTGCTGAGATTAGATCTTAGAAATTCTTATTGTAAAATGAAAAAATTGTAACTATATGTGGTAATGGATATTAACTAAACTTAACATAGTAATTATTTAAAAATATATACAAATATCAAAACATTATGTTGTACAGTTTAAACTAATACAAGGACTTCCCTGGTAGCACAGTGGTTAAGAATCTGCCTGCCAATGCAGGGGACATGGGTTTGAGTCCTGGTCCAGGAAGATCCCACATGTTGCAGAGCAACTAAGCCCATGCACCACAACAACTGAGCCTGTGCTCTAGAGCCCGGGAGCCACAACTATTGAGCCCACGTGCTACGACTACTGAAGCCCACGCTCCTAGAGCCCGTGCTCCACAACAAGAGAAGCCACTGCAATGAGAAACCCGCCCACCACAATGAAGAGTAGCCCCCAATCACCACACGCACAGCAACAAAGACCCAATGTAGCCAATAAATTAACTACTTAATTACTTAATAAAAAAATAAACTAATACAATGTTATATATTGATTATATCTCAAAGTGGGGGGATAAAAGTACTATAAATCATTTTATTTTTAATCTAAAAATTGGAAGCCTTTAGTATTTTATTCCACTGAATGTGTTTTCTCTAAGAAAGACAGAAACACAAACAGATAGATATGTTTTACAGGTCATCTTTGTGATATGGTTGAAGTAGTTGACCATCACACACATTAGGCTGACTAACCTAAAGATGAAATACCATGAAATTAACTGATTCACAGAATGTGCAACATTTAAGTGGGCACAACTTACAATACAAGCTTAGGGAGAGCTTGATTATACAAAGTTGACAAATTGTAAATGCAGCTACAGCTGCGTTATGTGATATGATAGCTGCTTCTTTTCTCTGCAACTTTAGTCAGACTATAAAAGTTAGATTATGCATCAGTATAATACCCATCATTAATATAACTAAAGGTGTGCTGAAATGAAAGAGACAAGATGGTCCCTAACCAGATGAAAACTCATAGAACACAATAGTGTTTGACGAGATGAAGTGTCATATCACTATCATAAAACTAAAAACTTAAATCTTCTCTTTGTGTACATCTAAGCTCCAGGTTTTTGTTCAAGCAAGTTTGCAAGTCATGTAGCACAACTAATGTGCTACAGTCACGCCTCTCACCCTGCAATTTTCTTTGCTACATAGAACTGAGATGAATTGGTTTGCAGGGGGATTCAATTACTAGGGACACATTTCATTTTCAAATCTGAACATTTTTGCAAAGATGGATATTTTTAGAAAACCTCCTGATATTTCTTTTCAGAAGCACTGCTGATATTATTAAAATCAGAAAACCAAAAGCCATAAAGATCAACCTTTGGAAAAGACAAAAATACATGTATGCTTTATTGTTTTAAAGAAAATAAATCTAATTTAAAACATGCAAGAAGGATTTTGTTGACTCTTCAGTTTGGGTTCCTCAGAAATGAGAAAATCATGAATGTGAAAAGATCTTGAAAGTGTATCTACCTTTTGACCCACAATTTCACTTCTAGGAATTTATTCTTAAAAGAATTCTTTAAAAAAATGTGTAAGGATATGCACACAAATATGTTTATTGCAGTATTTACTTATAGCAAAATACTGGGAAACGTCCACTTCTAACACTAAGGTATCAAATATGTAAAATACGGCACCTCTGAAAGGGTGCAGCTACACAGCTACGTTGTAGTGCAGAAGAATATTTATGGGCATAGGAAAGACTTAATACTAAGAGGAAAATTTTATAATGCTAATGGTATTTATAGAAGTAATGGTTAAATAAAAAGAACATATGTGTATACAGTCCATGCATTGAAAAAATTAGCAGAACCATATTTTAATAGTGATTATCTCTACATAGTAGAATAAGTGATATTTCTTTTGTTTGTCTTGGGCTTTTCTGTTTATGCCACCAACAAACACTTGTGGATTATCTTCTGTGTGCTAGGAACTGTGTTCGGTACTGAGTGTGAGAGATGGTTTGAAAACATCATCTTAATTTTTTCTTCAGCTTTATTGAGATATATTTGACATATGACATTGTTTAAGTTTAAGGTGTACAATGTGATGATTTGATATATGTATATATGGTGAAATGATTACCACACTAAGTTTAGCTAGCACATCTGTCATCTCACATATTTACCTTTCTGTGCTGTATGTGTGTGTGTGTGTGCGCACGTGTGTGTGCATGTGTGTGTGTTTGGTGAGGCCATTTAAGGTGTATCTTCTTAGCAACTTTCAAGTATACAATATAGTATTGTTAACTATAGTCACTATGCTGTGCATTAGGGGCTCAGAACTTACTCATCTTATAACTGGAAGTTTGTAGGCTTTGACCACCTTCACACATTTCCTTAACCACCAACCCCTCCCCCCCCCAACCCATAACCACCAAGTCAACCAAGCCTCTTCCACCTGGCACTCTCAGAATGCTCATCACCCAGACACTCCCCTTGGACACTCCCACCCTGAACTCAGTTACTGTGCTGTGAGACAGCCAAGTCACAGGCAGGTCACGTGGAGGTGACAGGGTCAGTGGTCTCAGTGGAGCCCATCCTTCAGCCAGCCCAGCCCACGCCAGGCAGGTCAGTGGAGGAGCCACCCGAGATGTGGTTCCTGCAGCCTCTGTTCTTTCTGCCTCAAGTCTTGCCAACTGAGACCAAGACATCACAGAGTAGAGAATATTCATCCCCACGGCACCCTTTCCAAATTCCTCACCCACAGAAAGGGTTAATACAATAAAATGATTGCTGTTTAATGCCACCAAGTTTGGGATGCTTTGTTACACAGCAAGGATAACCAGAACAGCTTGTCACAGTGAAGAATACACTGGTAGACAAGGTAGACAGCAGAAAATTTATCAAGCAAGGTAGTTACAGTTAAATGTAATGAAGGAAACAAATAAGATTATGGGTTTTCCATTGTTTTTTATTACTATCTGCTGCACTATGTAATCTATTTTACATATTTATCTTGTCTATCATATTAATCAGTGTTCTCCAGAGAAACATAACCAATATCATATATATAATATAACCAATATAAATCTGTATTTATATCTATGTCTCTCTCTATACATATATATAGAGAGGGGCTTCCCTGGTGGTGCAGTGATTAAGAATCCGCCTGCCAATGCAGGGGACACGGGTGGATCCCTGGTCCAGGAAGATCCCACGTGCTGTGGAGCAACTAAGCCCATGTGCCGCAACTACTGAGCCCATGCGCTGCAACTACTCAAGCACACACATCTAGAGCCCATGCTCCACAACAAGAGAAGCCACTGCAATGAGAAACCCGCGCACTTCAAGGAAGAGTAGCCGCCACTTGCCACAACTAGAGAAAGCCCGTGCACAGCAACGAAGACCCAATGCAGCCAAAAATAAAATAAATAAATAAATAATGAAATAAATCTTTAAAATATATATATAGAGAGAGAAAGAGACATTGATTTTGAGAAATTGACTCACATGATTGAGAGGCTGGCAAGTCCCAAGTCTACATGGCAGGCCAGCAGGCGGAAGGCGCACGCAAGAAGTGATGTTGTAGTCTCAAGTCTTAAGGCAGGCTGGACGCAGAAGTCCTTCTGCCTCGGGAGACCTCTCAGTCTTGTCTCTTAAGGACTTCAACTGACTGGACAAGCCCAATGACACAGTGGAGGATCATCTGCTTTACTCATAGTCTACTGACTTAAATGTTAATTACATCAAAAAATACTTTCACAGCAACATCCAGACTGGTGTTTGACCAAACACTGGGTACCATGACCAATCGTGTTAACACACAAAATGTACCATTGCATCTGATCTTGGATTCTCACCACTGGCAAGTAACCTTCACGTGGGCAGGAATTCTCGTCTGAGTCACTGTTCCACACGTGGAACAATGCCTGGCACAGAGCAGGCACTCATTAAATATTTACAGAATCACTGGGTACGTGTGTGAATTGATGGGGGCTCACTTTACTCACGTGCTCAGGGGAGCCCTCTCTGAAGAGGCAGTATTGGGACAGAGCCCCGAAGACTGAGAATGAGGAGCGCTCAAGCAGCAGAGACCCCACAACCGCTACCACACAGAGCTGGGGGCAAGCATGTGCACAGAGAGAGAGAATTCACCGTGGCTGGAGCCCTGGCAACAAGGGGTAGGGAAATGAGGGATGATTCTGGACAGTGAGCAGAAGCCGGGCCATTAGAGCCTGGCAGTCAGGGCACCTTTGCACAAATTAGAGAAAAGCAGTCTCTCCTGGGAGCAGAAGTTCTCCCCATGGCAGGACACAGACCCGAGCTCAGGCTGCATATCAGCCCTGGGACATGATGATTGGGGACCCAGAGCAGGACACAAACTGCCCCACTGTACCCAGTGGCTCTGCTTCCAGCTCACTGTAAGGAATTTGAACTTCATCCTGGGACCCATGAGGGTGATGACTGTTGATCTGCCCTTTATAACACAACTCTGACTTTTTAGAAAAAGACAGAAACAGGAAGACCCTAAAATAGCTACCGTGTGACAAGTGACAAAGGTCTCTTGGGCGAGTGGCATGGCCACAGTGTGGAGAAGGGCACAGATTTGACGTCTATTTTGGAAGCTGGACCTCAGGACGTGGTGATGGATTCAATACAGGGAGTGAAGGATGGGAGGAAAAAGGAGTAATGAGAAAACAGTGGTCAGGGGCTCCCAGTCTGGGGCCCAGGCTGCTGGGTGGGTGGGTGTCATGGCTAAGACAGCACAGCCTGATGAGGAATGAGCGTCAGGTGGAGGGTAGTGTAGGGGGCTGGGTGCGGGGGGAGACCAGGAGCTCCAGCAGACACCGAGTGAACATGGTAAATAGGCTTTTGGACACACAGACCTGGAACTGAGAGAATGCTTGAGGATGTAAATTGGGGATCCATAGCATATAGATGACTTGAAGCTCTGGGCTAGATGGGATCGCCCAGGGATTGGGGTAGAACAGAGAAAAGCAGAACAGTCAGGCTAAGCCCTCCAACTTTTCTGCAGTGCATTTCTACTTTCCAAGTTTCCTGCACTAAGCATAAAATATAGTTTGAATTAGGAAAAAGATCATCTTCCAAAAGATAAAAAGCCATCGTATCAAGGTTCCTTCCCTTGGGAAACAGATGACCCACTCGGAAGGGAAATGGAAGCTGATTCAGTGAAGGGAGGACGATCCGCAGAAGTGTGGGCAGCCTTGAGAAGAACCAGCTGGGAAGGGAAGCCCCCTAAGCTTGGGAAAGCGGCAGCATCTCTCACCCCTGGGCCTGGAGGAGCGAGCGGGTACAGGGGTGTCAAGCTGTGAAGGGCAGCCGTTCCACCAACAGCGCCCAGCGGGGAGGCGGCTGGGGGCACATGCTCCCACCTGTGTCTTCTTCCTGTCCACTCTCCCTTCTGCTGGGGCCTCCCGAGGCCCAGATCCAGTGAAATCCAGGGCGCAAGGAGCCAAGTTGGTGCCATTTGAGAAGTTGGCTTCTGTGATTCCCAGGAGGGTGGAGATGCTGAAAGCAGCCCTGGGGGCAGGGGTGGGGAGTGGGGGGAACGGAGCAGGGTGGCCACCTCGCCTTGCCACATAGAGCAGCCACAGACCCTTGAGCTTAAGGTTTTTCTGGCCTGAGTCAAACACCAGACTACAGCGTCCCCCCAGCTGTGGAACACGCAGAGCAACTCTCTAGGTGGTCCTACGGGATCCCCTTTCCATAGACTTAGGAAGAAGGGCAAGCACCCCTACCTCCCTTTTGGGATGGAGAGACTCGGGATTCATCAACCACTCTTTCTAAGGAAAATCTTCCTCTAGCTTCACTCTTAGTTCTTTTGTGCATCCTGTATTTTTGAGAAGCCAGGGGTCATAAAACCCTTCTGCCAACCCTTCCTAGTCCTCCCACATGGAAAGTGGGACATGGCATCTCTTGAGGACCCAGCTAACATAAGACTAAAACAGCTCCATTATTACTTCCTGTCAGCCATCTATAGTTGGGAATTTAATATTTGACACAGTGGGCATTTAAATCAGAAAAGAAAAGACCAGGCATTCAATAATGATGGAATGCATGGTTATCAACCAAGGGTAAAACTTAAATCCCCACTTCACACCATTCATACAAATAAATTGCAACAGGATTAAAGCCCCACTTTAAAGTATTAGCTGGAAATAGAGGATAACATGTTCATCCTCAACCCTCTTAAGAGACAAAAAATAAAGGGCCCCACCCACTGGACTCTGAAATCCTTCACTGTGTGGCCATCCATTTTCCCACAAGCTGCTCCCAGGCAGTGACTGAGCACAGTGGAGATACTGAGGCAGACCACTGCTGGGAGCAGGGCTGGCTTCACGGGCACAAGCCCCGTGCAGTCGCACAGAACCTTCCATTCATAAGGGCCCTGTGTTTGGCCGAACACTCTGCTGGTAATAATTTGTTAACAAGGGGTCCTGCATGTTCATTTCACACTGGGCCCCACATGTGATGTAGCTGGTCCTGCCTGGGAGACAGGTGACCCCCAGGTGGGCTCGAGGACTACCTGGCATCCTTGCAGAATCTTCCTTAAACTGCCTGTCAATCTGGGACACTTCCCCCCAACCCTTCTCTCCCTTCTTCGCTCTCAAATTTGCTCTCCCAAATTTTCCTGGCCCCCTCCCAATTTTCTCACAAGCATCTGCTCTAATAAAAACCTTGTCTTGCTTAATCCCATTTCAGTGTCTGCTTCTGGGAGGACCCAGACTAGCTTAAGTGGTGCCAAGGGAGGTCAGACAATACAGCCAAAAAGATGGGGATTTGTGACATGGTGAGCAAAGAGGAGGCTGTCTGGGTGGATACGTCACAAAGCAAAAGATTTCACAGGCAGTGGCCTGGGAAAGTGTCCCAATGGACGAGGGTGCTGTGGCAGGGGCAATGATGCAGGCATATGAAAAACCTGGGGAGAAAGCCTACAGGGACAGCAGCATCAGCTGAGTGATGCTAAGTCACACTGACGCCCTGAAGAAGGAGAAGAAGAGACAGATGGCTGGAAACCAGCAGCAAGTGGCAGAGGGTGAGAGCCAGAGCACCTCAGTGGATGCTCACAAAGAGGCCCAGATTAGCTGCACAGGAAGGATAGACACAGGCTAGCAGCAGGTTAAAGACCTCATTCGGCTGCAGGTAGCTCCAGAGATGTTTGAATGCTCAGCCAAGGCAGGTGTGAGATGCAAAGGTCAAGGCCCTGGTAAGCACAACCTGGCTGGGTGCAACCCAGCCTGTAGAATAAAACCGAACAAAAACAAGGAGAGACAAGAGACAGAAATGACACAATATGACATGAGACTCTGGATCCAGCCATACCTAAAGCCAAATCCACCTCTGGGCTTTTCAGCTTTGAGAACCGGTATTATTCCCTTTCGCTAAAAGTATTGATAGTTTGAATCTAATTTCTGCCACTTGCACTACAAAGTTTAGTCATAGCTTCCCTTTACATATCTTTTTTGCACAGATAAGCATCTTTTCTCTATGTATTCCAGCTCCAGCAAGAATATCTATATGTTTTCCTTCATTTTTTTGCAGAAAGAGAGAAATCATAGATTCACATAGAGCATGATTCAGTAAATTGATCTCATCTGAATCAAGAAAATCCCGATGGTAGTCTGGAATCCTTTTCATTCCTTCATTCTCTGCAACCCCCTTGGAGGCTTCCTCTTGGCGGACAATTAGTTTTACATAGGATCGCTCCAGGTTACTTTTTAAGCCTTGTCTTATACAATCTGGCTCTGGAACTAAGTTCCTCAGATCTCTGGGATTTGCAGCCTGGCTTTCTGCTGATGCAAATTTCTCCTAAATCCCGAGAAGTTCCATACGTTTTTCCTTCTAATAGTTTAGAATGCATTTTGAAAAGACACAATAGATGTGGGGTTGAGGGAATGGATATTGTGGTTTCTTTACCCAGTGATGGAGGGAAGTTCTTACTTAGTTGTGGGAATAAAATTCTCAAGGACTTCCTAGGTGGCACAGTGGTTAAGAATCCACCTGCCAATGCAGGGGACACAGGTTCAAGCCCTGCTCTGGGAAGATTCCACATGCCACAGAGCAACTAAGCCTGTGTGCCACAACTATTGAGCCCATGTGTTGCAACTATTGAAGCCCATGCTCCACAAGAAGAGAAGCCACTACAATGAGAAGCCCGAGCACCACAATGAAAAGTAGCCCCAGCTTGCAGCAACTACAGAAAGCCCGTGTGCAGCAACAAAGACCCAACACAGCTAATTAAATAAATTTAATTAATTAATTAACTAATTTTTTAAAAAATCTCTAGATTATTTTAACCTCATCTCAGCTTTTCTCATAATTCAAAAAAGCACACAACCGTAGACTTCTACTCAGAGAGAATGGCTTATAGGGTTGGGCTTTGAGAATGCATTGGTAAGTGATCGTTTATTGTATAGAGTTGTTCAGTTGACAAGTATTTACTGAATACTATGGCACTTTGCATGATTGTGCTCAAATATTTGCTGCCCCTTCCTATGAAAATGTTATATTTCCCTGTGCCAGTGACATCAGGTGAAGCCACATAACTTGTTTTAGCCAATGAAGAGTCCGGAGCAGTGACATGTCATTTCCAAGCAGAAGCTGTAAGAGGAAATGTAAATTTCACCATGTTCTTTACCTCTGCCGTGAGTCGGCAATGTTTTAGATCAAGGCTGCTCTGTCTGCTTGAGTCCCAAAGTAGGACGATACGTAAACAGAGCCACAAAAGATATGCAATAGAAATAAATCTTTTGTGTTGCAAGCCACTGAGATTTGGGGATAATTTGTCATATATATTTTTTTAATTAATTTATTTATTTATTGACTGCATTGGGGTCTTCGTTGCTGCGTGTGGGCTTTCTGTCGTTGAGGAGAGCAGAGGCTACTTTTCATTGTGGTGTGCGGGCTTCTCATTGTGGTGGCCTCTCTTGTTGTGGAGCACAGGCTCTAGGCACACGGGCTTCAGTAGTTGTGGCACATGGGCTTAGTTGCTCCACAGCATGTGGAATCTTCCCAGACCAGGTATGGAACCCATGTCCCCTGCATTGACAGGCAGATTCTTAACTACTGTGCCACCAGGGAAACCCCTGCCATATATATTAAGCTGACCACAGCAGCTTAATATAACCTACCCTAAATAACTCACAGTACCCACTATGTGTTTATCATTGGGCTGGATGAATAATTTATTTACACATACAACTATAAGGCCATGGCCCCCAAATAGCTTTGCTTAATAGAAACTTCTTTTAAACAAGGGTACTATGTCAGAGAAGATTTCAAAATTTCTTTAAGCAGCAGAACCCCCCTCCCCCACCTTATGCAGAACATCAACTATTAAACTGATACCAGTAGAGTAGCTCTGGTTGAAAGAGTCAGGGCCAGGAACTTGGCAGTTCTATCTCCCCAAAGACCATACTCAAGCCAGTGCCAGACGTCTGGCCAGCACTCAGTGAATATTTGTTGAATAAATAAACAGATAGATTGTTTCCTGCAGAATTCTTTGAAGACTCTCTGGGGAACTCTATAGAGGTCCATAGAGCAGAGTTTAAAATTCCCATAGTAACAGTATGGTCCTATAAGAGGTTTCAGATTTAGTTGTCAAAATCCTATATACAGGCTAAGAGGACAAGAGCAGAGATGGTAAAAATTCAGATTTTATTTCAAACAGTTGTTTCTACATCTTTCCAATCACAGTTCTATCAGAGATACTAATGATTGGTATTAAATAGTTTTGTTAAGGGTTTCCTATGACATCTTTTCCATGATCCAGCCAGCAGAAGAGATGCTAATAAATAGAGGGGAAAAAACAAATAAAAAAGATCTAATCATTCACACATTGGGTAATTAGTCCTAAAACAATAATGCAACCACCCATGTTCAGACTGTATGTTAGGGAAGACTCTAAAAAACTGATATGTTTAGAGAACTAGCTTAAAATGATAATTTTAATGTAACAAGAATTCCTTTTCTTACTAATTTTCTGTCTCTCTCTTCTTACAAGTATAGCCTGCTAGACATAGGAGCTTAATGCTTAGATTATTCCAGTTACAGTGGTCTTTTTGCAAAAGACTTTTTAAAAACAATAATTGGGGGGCAAGCTGTGCTGGCAAGATGACAGGCTGAGATAAAATAAACTTCCTTCAACAAACTCCTAGATATGCTGCCT
This sequence comes from Hippopotamus amphibius kiboko, assembly GCF_030028045.1. Taxonomy (NCBI): domain Eukaryota; kingdom Metazoa; phylum Chordata; class Mammalia; order Artiodactyla; family Hippopotamidae; genus Hippopotamus; species Hippopotamus amphibius. The sequence goes on along the minus strand of NC_080195.1, from coordinate 104,703,494 downwards.
AAAATATAGTTTTTTAAAACCCTTTTAAATGTTATAGTTGAGCTCACAAGAAAGAAAGAAGATATCCCAGGGCCATGTAGAAGAGAAAACTGAAAACTGCTATGTGAACTGACACTGTAGGATACAAGGGTGGGACGTGGGGGGTGGGGTCTGGTTCAAATGACCAGATGACTTGAGTTTCAATTTTCATGTGGGGAAAGGAGCTGAAGCCTGGGGTGAGCTGAAGAAGAAAGAGGGAAAACCCCACATGGAGTTTACTTGTCAAATAGCTACAACCTCAGCAAAAGAGCAGACCAGAAAAATTCATCCATCAGCACAGCCAATAGTTAGGGAAGAAAGCTCATCTGTTTTGTGCTTGAGCTCTGGGTGAAAAATAAAAGGAAATTAAAACTTTAAGCCATGTCTCATGTATCTGAGATTCTAATTTATGCAAATTGTAGAGTCCAGGAAACATCAAATTGGAAATTAATTTAAAAATTGGTCCTGGACCAGGGGGAAAAAAAAACAGGAGAAAAAAATACAAGATGATCTCTCAGATTCTCTGCAAAGAAAGCCATACTAGACTGCCACAAAATAGAAGTCTTGCTAAAGATGAACTTCCAAATATATTACATTATATATAGTATATATACATATATTAATATGTATGTATGTAAACACATGCACACAATTCACAGGGATCATAAGACAAAATGAATAAGAGGATCAGAGGCCCTAAGACTTCAAGATTTAAAAATAAAGAATCTGGAAAATAATACAAACTAAATATGCTAAAAATAAGTAAAGGAACTTCCCTGGTGGTGCAGTGGTTAAGAATCCACCTGCCAATGCAGGGGACACATGTTTGAGCCCTGGTCTGGGAAGATCCCACGAGCCACAGAACAACTAAGCCTATGCACCACAACTACTGAGCCTGCACCCTAGAGCCCATGAGCTCAACTACTGAAGCCCGCATGCCTAGAGCCCATGCTCCACAACAAGGGATGCTACCACACTAAGAAGTCCTTGCTCCACAACAGAGAGTAGCCCCTGCTTACCACAACTAGAGAAAGCCTGAGAGCAGCCATGAAGACCCAACGCAGCCAAGAAAGGAAGGAAGGAAGGAAGGAAGGAAGGAAGGAAGGAAGGAAGGAAGGAAGGAAGGAAGGATGGATGGATTGGAGAGAGAAAGAAAGAAGGAAAGGAAAAAAGAAAGAAAGAAAATTAAATAGGGGATATGAAACCCTATAAAGTGAACAAATAACTATAAATGAGAACAAGGAGATTTGAAAAAAATAGAAATTCCAGAAATGCAAAATATATTAAATGACGTTAAATGTCAATAAACAGAAAAGCAGCAGATTAGATACAGCTAAAAAGAGAATTGGTGAAATGGGAGATAGATATGATGAAATTACTCAGAATGCAATACAGGAAATAAAAAAATGTGGTACAGCCACTATGGGACACAGTATGGAGGATCTTCAAAAAATTAAAGATAGAACCAACACATGATCCAGCAACTCCACTTCTGGGAATATATCCAAAGGAAGTGAAAACACTAACTCCAAAAGATATCTGCACCCCCATGTTCACAGTAGCATTATTTACAATAGCCGAGACACAGAAACAACCTAAGTGTCCATCAATGGATGAATGAATAAAGAAATTGGGTAAAGAAACTATACATATACAGGTATAACAGAATATTACTTGGCCATAAAAATGAGAAAATCCTGAGATAACATGGATGAACCATGAAGGCATTATGCTGGTGAAATAAGTCAGACAGAGAAAGACAAATACTAGATGATCTGACTTATGTGCGAAATCTAAAATTAAAAAAATCAAACACATAGAAGAAGAGATCAGACTTGTGGTTACCAGAGGCCGCGGGTTGGAGGAGGAGGAATTGGAGGAAGGTGGTCAAAAGGTATAAACTTCAGTTACAACGTAAGTAAATACTAGGGATGTAATGTACAACATGAAGACTATAGCTAACACTGCTGTATGATATATAGGAAAGTTGTTAAGAGAGTAAATTCTAAAAGTTCTCATCACAAAGAGCATTTTTTGTCCTTTTTTCTTCATTTTTTTCCCTCTTTATCATATCTATATGAGAAGATGGAAGTTTGTTAAATATATTGTGGTAATCATTTCACAATAGATGTAAATCAATATATATAAATATGTATAAATATTTAAATATCAATATATGTAAACATTTACACAATATATGTAAATCATGTAAAACATTACATTGTACACCTTAAACTTATACAGTGATATATGTCAATTATCTAAGCCTCAGTAAAACTGGGGAAAGAAGTGAAAAGAAACAAAGAAAAACAGATGGAAGAGTGGTTAAGAGACTTGTAGGATAAAGTCAGAATATCTAACATAGTTCCCCAGAATTTCATGGAAGAGAGGAAATATTGGAATATAAAAGAGGTGAGAATTTCCTAGGGTATTAATGTCTTAAATATGACACTAAAATTAAAAGCAACTTAAGAAAAAATAGATAGATTGGACTTCACCAAAATTAAAAACTTTTATGCCTCAAAGACCACCACCAAGAATGTGAAGGGACAGTCCACAGAATGGGAGAAAATATTTGCAATTCATATATTTGATAAGAGACTTGCACCTACAATGTAAAAAGCTTACAACTCAACAATAAAAAGACAACCCAAATAAGAAATGAGCAAATTATCTGAGTAGATATTTCTCCAAAGAGAACATAAAAATGAATAATAACTACATGAAAAGATGTTCAACAGTATTAGTCATTAGCGAAATGCAATCAAAACCACGAGATACACCCACCAGGATGACTACAATCAAAAAGACAGACAATAGCAGGTGTTGGTGAGGATGTAGAGAAACTGGAATCCTCATACATTGCTGGTGGGAATGTCAAATGGTAGTGCCACTTTGAAAAACTGTTTGATAATTCCTCAAAAACAAGCACAGAATTACCATATGACCTAGTAATTCCTCTTCTTGGTATCCACTCCAAAGAACTGAAAACAGATGTTCGAACAAAAACTTGTACATGGGTACTCACAGCACTATTATTCATAATAACCAAAAAGCAGAAATAACCAAAATGTCCATCAACTGTTGAATGCATAATCAAAATGTAGTATATTCACACAGTGGAATTTTTTTTTTTTGGCCATAAAAAGGAATACTAATACATGGTACAACCTGGATGAATGGTGAAAGTCTTATGCTATGTGAAAGAAATCAGTTACAAAAGACCACGTAGTCCATAATTCCATTCATATGAAATATCCAAAGTAGGCAAATCCATAGAGACAGAAAGTAAATTAGTGGTTGTCCATGACGGAGGGAAGGGAGCAATGAGGCGTGAGTGCTTAGTGGGTAGGGATTTCTTGTTGGAATGATAAAAATGTTCTGAAATTACATAGTGGAGATGATTGCACAGTTTTGTAAATATGCCTAAAACCATCAAATTGTACACTTTAAAAGGGTGAAATTTTTATGTTAATTATATCTACATTTTTTTAGAGATTAAAAACTATGAATGGGGAAATAGACAACCTTAAATGCAATAGTGCCTTGATTGAAAAACATTTGCCAAGAAAAGAAAGAAGTTATAAATTAATTCTGATGTTTAAACACACACACATACACATACACACAACTGCAAAGTTTCCAGTTCTCAACTCACATTGATACTAGTTTTTATTTTATTATTATTTATTTATTTATTTATTTGGCTGTGATAGGTCTCAGTTGCAGCATGTGAACTCTTAGTTGTGGCATGTGGGATCTAGTTCCCTGACCAGGGATCAAACCCGGGCCCCCAGCACTGGGAGGAGCGCAGAGCCTTAGCTACTGGACCACCAGAGAAGTCCCTAAAGAGTAATGATCAGGGGACTTCTGTGGTGGCACAGTGGCTAAGAATCTGCCTGCCAATGCAGGGGACATGGGTTTGATCCCTGGTCTGGGAAGATCCTACATGCTGCAGAGCAACTAAGCCCGTGCACCACAACTACTGAAGCCTGCACTCTCTAGGGCCCAAGTGCCACAACTACTGAGCCCACGTGATACAACTACTGAAGCCCACGCACCTAGAGCTTGCACTCTGCAACAAAAAAAGCCACTGCACTGAGAACCCATGCACCGCAACGAAGAGTAGCCGCTGCTCACCACAACTAGAGAAAGCCTGCGCACAGCAATGAAGACACGATGCAGCCAAAAAAAAAAAAAGAGAGAGAGAGTAATGATCAGGACTGCCACTCTGTTGTGGCAAGAAAGACTAAAACTAACTGGAAAGAAATTATTAATTTCTAGGGCAGCTACATGGAGCTGAGACAATAGTGAAGGGAAAGAGCCACCCCACAGTACCTCGCAGGGAGGGAAGAAGATGGAAAATGACCCCAGGTTCGCCCTTCTGCTACCTTCTGGCTCCCCACCAGTGCCCTCCAATCGCCAAACACAAATGGAACCCAGAGGTCAAGGAGGTCCACTGATGGATTCTGTAAGGATCAACTTTCCAGGACACTGAGCAGTACAGATGGCTGGGGAGTGGAAGCTGAGAGACAAATGAAGACTGCACAGCACCCACTCTTAATTCATTTTGCATAAGATTTAAATTAGAGGAGAATCCAAGTTGCCTGGTTTGGACCCGGTTCTTATCTCTTGGGTAGGGAAGGACAGAGCATCTTGATTTGCTATCACAGTAAAGCATTAAGAAGTAAATCAAGGTACGTTTAGGAAAATAAGGCAGCCTCGTTAGCAGACAGTGATATCTACCATGGAAATCTTTTAGAACTTTTTAAAAAACAGATTTTAGTTCTTTTGTAATTCCAAACAACTGGCTACAACACAAAAATGAAAATGAAATGGATGGTAAAACTGGCGCCTGGCCACTGGGTCTTCCCTCGATGAGAGGTTAAAAATCTAGTGAAAGGTTAAAAGTGAATCTCTGCAAGTAATGATAAAGGAATTGCTTCCCTCCTTGGCACAGCTCTGTATTAGTGTCTGTGGGGGAGGAGCTATGTCTGACAGCTCAAGTCTCGGTCACAGAGTTGCATTTTTTCATGCCACCCCAGGGACGTAGACTCCTAGGTCCTATCTGCCAAGCATTGGATAAGAAACTGTATCACACAGTGGTCAAAGTAACTTGTCCAAGATGACTCAACTGGTATGTGGTTGATCCAAGATCAAAAAAAGAGCCCTTGCTTTCTCCACCATGCCAGACTGCCTAGAGATAATCTCGTCGACAGTAAGCTCTAATGGCTAATGAAGCAACGAGGGACTAGAGAGAAGAGAGTCGCCTGATGTCACATAGTTAGTTACTGAGAAACCTAGAAATAGATGGTCTCCTGATTCCTAAACCGGTGCGTTTTTCCATAACACAATGGAGAACAGAGAGAATTTCATTATTTCACAGTTGCCTGCTTCTTCCCATCGTGAAATGGAAGCAAAAGGGATGAATGAGTGAGAAACAGGGGAGAACATAACTGAGCTCTGTATTTTATCAGTCCCTTTTCTTTCTTTGGGGATGCGTGAGCAAAACTGTCATGAACAACTCTCCCCGTGCTTCCAGTACTGGAGGGCACCATGTAGAGCAGTAAGTGTATGCACCATCAGAAACAGTATGCAAATTTGAATGTGGGGAAAGCGCATTTGATTCTCCATCTGTCTCCCTGTTTAATCGCTTAGCCATAAATTAACACTTTTTACTAGCTACATTCAGCGAATGTGATCAATTCATTGACTTTAATGTCAAATATGGAATATTTTTGACTTTCAAGTATTTAGCCTTCTAATTTACATTCACATTTGGAAATCTAAATGAACTATCGAAATCTACAACGTTGGGAATTTTTTCCCATTTGTCTTCTCATTAAGATATTTCTTTGATTGAATCCTTGATGGGATTCTTTTTTTTTTTTTTTTTTGAAACATTGCTTTTTCCCCCTAAAGGGCAAGAAAAGAAAGTGTTTTTAACATTTAAAGGATATAATTAGCAAGCTTATCATGGATAGTGTGAACTCGGGGCCTTAAAGACACAGAGCCTGTAACTGCTTGAATTTGCTTACAGCCTGACAAGATGAGCACATCCTGCCTTCCCTACACTCACCTTATCAGACTTTCATCAACAGAAAAGGAACAGCACCTTCCAGCCCCCTCTTGTGAGTATTCTCTTAAAAGAGGGCAACTTTCCAGCTTGTCTGTTGGTGAGATCACTCCTTATTCACTGTATAGTCACAATATATCAAACCATTATGTAGGCTCAACAGAGAAATAAAGAGAATGAGATGACTTCTGGTATTAGAACATCAGGGATGAGAACAAGCCCACGTGAAGTAGAAAAATGTTAAGGAAACATGTAATACAATAACTACAAATATGCATATGCATGTACTAGTATACACTGTACTGATATGCTACTCCTTCTTATTCCTTGCCCACAGAAGCCCAGTCTTGTTTAGGAAGGTAATGTGCCCAGCTCCAAGCAACGGATCGGCATTGGTTGAAGCCAGTCATGACCATCCTGCTCCCTATATTCCCAGATCTCTTGCAAATACAGAGAGACATGGGACACAATCCCAGCTAACAAAATATAATAGAAAGACTTCTGTGGGCTTCTAGAAAAGCTTCTGTCTCCTTGATATAAGCTCCGAGGTGCCCCTCCCACCCTTTGCTGTTATGAATGTAGATGTGATATTTGGAGTCGTGAAGCCATCTTGAGACTGTGAGTGAAAGGCAAAAAGAACTGCCAACGTGCCAGCCTTGAAATCTTTGAATGCCTGAACTAATGCCAGGAACCACCTACCTCCAGACTTCCTATCGTATGAGAAAAATAAATCTTCTGTTACATGCAACTGAATGCATTCCTAAGCAATAAGGACATATGTTGCAAAATATATTTAAGTACAATAGTACTAAAGTACATTCATAAAAGGGGAAGAGTTACTGGAAAGCTAAGAGTTAGTTCAATGTCTGCTTCCCAATTAGCCTCAGAACACCCAGCTGGTCCAATTTCAGTTCCTCAACTGGGGGCTGATTCATCAACCCACTAAGACACTGGGTTCTCAAGTGTGGTCTCCAGGCTGGAACAAATGCAAGAGAGAGACATGTTGGTATTCTGAGTGATGCACTCAGCCAGTACTGGGAGGAAAGACAGGCACTGAATGTTCTGACTGACTTCACTGTTCCAGACTCACCAACTTACCATGGACAGAGCTCTGGGAAGTTACTGAGCCTCCTGGCTAAGAAGTTCCAAGGTTAAATCCTCCGGAATCAGGTGAGAAGCTTCTCAATAGTCTTAATAGTTCCAGAAAAAAAGTCGGAGCTGCACCCAAAGTGACCTACAAATTCAGCACAATCCCTATCAAAATTCCAACAACGTTTTCTTTTAAAAAATGAAAAAGATAATTCTCAAATTTCTATGAAATTTCTTGGGGTGGGGGACGGAATCTCTGAATTGCCAAAGCAATCTTGAAAAAGAACAACGTCAGAGGACTCAATACTTCTCGATTTCAAAACTTACTACAAAGAGAAAATAATCCCCAAGTGTAGTATTGGTATAAGGATAGACATGGAACAGAATTGAGAGTCCAGAAGTAAACCCATACATAAATGGATCAATTGACTCTTGACAAGGGTTCCAAGACCATTCAATGGGAAAAGAACAGTCTCTTCAACTGATGGTGCTGAACAACTGGATTTTCATATGCAAAAGAATAAAGTTGGACATGCACCTTATACTATATACAAAAAATCAACTCAAAAGGAATCAATGACCTAAATATAGTAATTAAAACCACAGAAGTCTTAAAAGAAAACACAGAGGTAAATCTTCATGATCTTCAATTTGGCAATTCTCAGATTCTTAGATATAATACCAAAGCACAAGTCACAAAAGAAAACATAGATAAACTGGACTTGATTAAAATGAAAAAATTTTTTCCATCGAAAGACAAAATGGGAATCTATAGAATGAGAGAAAGTATTTGTCAATCATATATCTGATAAGGATCTAATATCCAGAATACATAAAGAACTCCTACCACTCAACAACAAAAGAGATGAACAACCCAATTTTACAATGAACAAAAGATTTGAATAGACATTTCTCCAAAGAAGATATACAAATGGCCAATAAGCACATGAAAAGATGCTCAACATCATTAGCCGTGAGGGAAATGCAAATGAAAACCACGAGATGCCACTTCCCACTTAATAGAATGACTATAAAAATAAAAACAAAAACGGAAACTAGCAAGTGTTGGTAAGAACCTGGAGAAATTGGAAGCTCCACACATCTCTGTTTAAAATGTAACCTGGTGTGGCCACCATGGAAAACAATTTAGTAGTGCCTCAAAAAGCTAAGCATAGAATTGCTAACTAATCCAGTAATTCCACTCCTATACCCTCAAAAAAAGAAGACAGGGATTCAAACAGATACTCGTACACCCATCTTCACTGCAGCATTAATCACAACAGCCAAAAAGTGGAAATGACCCAAGTGTCCATCAACAGATGAATAAACAAACAAAATATGGTCAATCCGTGGAATGGAATATTATTGAGCCATAAAAAAAGAATGAAGTTCTGACCCATACTACAACCTATTTGAGCCTTGAAAACATTATGCTTAGTAAAATAAGCCAGACACAAAAGGACAAATGTTGTATGACTCCACTTATATGAGATGTCTGGAATAGGCAACAGCACAGAGATGGAAGATGGATTAGAGGTGAGTGAGGGCTGTTGGGAGGACAGAATGGGAAGTTATTGCTTAATGGTGTTGGTTCAAAACTTCAGGAGCCTCCCAGGTGAAAATGGCCCCTGTACACAGAGGGCAGGGAGAGACAAAGGAAGAGGCAGACCACTCCAAATTGTAGGTGGTGGTTTTAAGCTAGAGGATTGTCTTGGGCAGCTGCAAGAAGAGTAGATCTCTGCATCTGTCCACCAGAATCTTAAAAGTTTATACAGAGACTTAATGGGGTTCAGTCACATATAAACCATCCAGATGGTACCAAAAACACACTGCTATTTCAAGGCTGCATCCTTCAAAACAGTTCCCATGCTGGGAACAGTGAGAAGGACGTACACTCTAAGGACAGAGAAGGAAGTGAGGAGCCTCTGATTGCCCAGGTCTAGCTCATGGGTCAACTGGTGGTCACATCCTCTCAATGACCTCCTCCAACAAATGGGTATGAAGTTTTTTTTCTTTCTTTCTTTTTTAATAAATTTATTTATTTATTTACTTATTTATTTTTGGCTGTGTTGGGTCTTCATTGCTGCATGCAAGCTTTCTCTAGTTGCAGCGAGCAGGGGCTTCTCTTCATTGAGGTGCGCAGGCTTCTCATTGTGGTGGCTTCTTGTTGTGGAGCACAGGCTCTAGGTGTGTGGGCTCATTAATTGTGGCTCATGGGCTCCAGAGCACAGGCTCAGTAGTTGTGGCCCACGGGCTTAGTTGCTCCATGGCATGTGGGATCAAACCCCTGTCCCCTGCATTGGCGGGCAGATTCTTTATTATTTATTTGTTTGTTTGTTTGTTTTGTTGGCTGTGTAGGGTCTTTCTTTGCAGTGCGCAGGCTTTCTTTATTTGCACTGAGTGGGGACTACTCTTCGTTGTGTTGTGCAGGCTCCTCATTGCCATGGCTTCTCTTGTTTCAGAGCATGGGCTCTAGGCACATGGGCTTCAGTAGTTGCAGCACATGGGCTCAACAGTTGTGACGCATGGGCTTAGTTGCTCCACGGCATGTGGGATCATCCTGGAACAGGGCTCGAACCCATGTTCCCTGCACTGGCAGGCAGATTCTTAACCACTGCTCCACCAGGGAAGTCCGGGTATGAAGTTTCTGTTTGGGGTGATGAAAAAGTTTTGGAACCATAGAGTAGTTATGGCTGAACAGTGTTGTGAATATACTTAATGCCACCTTAAAGTAGTTAAAATGGCAAATTTTATGTTTTATATATTTTACCACAATTTTTAAAAATTAAATTAAATTGAAAAAAACAAGAGCTGGGACCCACTATATGGGAAAAGAATCTTAAAAAGAGTGGATATATGTATATGGGTAGTTGATTCACTTTGCTGTACACCTGAAACTAACACAACATTGTAAATCAACCATACTCCAATAAAAAATTTTTTAAAAAAGAAAAATTGATAGCTTGCCTTCGTGGGCACACACACACATACAAAGTGCTGGGGCCCAGAGCCCTGGTGAAGGGAATCACATTCATCCTGCTCTTGGTTCTATGAGAACCCAAAGATTCCTGACCAAAAGCCCCAGGATACCTGCTCAGCCACCAAGAATTGAATATTTCAAGGTCACTGCCTTGAGGAAGTTGGGTTTTTTTTAATTGCTTATTTTATTTTATTTGTATATATTTATTTGATAAATTTATTTATTTGTTTATTTATTGGCTGGGTTGAGTATTCATTGCTGCTTGCGGGCTTTCTCTAGTTGCAGAGAGCAAGGGCTACTCTTTGTTGCGATGCATGGGCTTCTCATTGCGGTGGCTTCTCTTATTGCAGAACACAGGCTCTAGGTACATGGGCTTCAGTAGTTGAGGCACAAGGGCTCAATAGTTGTGGCTCACGGGCTCTAGAGCTCAGGCTCAATAATTGTGGCACACAGGCTTAGTTGCTCCATGGCATGTGGGATCTTCCTTGGAGCAGGAATCAAACCCGTGTCCCCTGCATTAGCAGGCGGATTCTTAACCACTGAGCCACCTAGGAAGTCCAGGAAGTTGGTTTTTTCCTCCCCCGTTTAATTACTGATCACAGCTAGTTATAACACAGGTCTTTTCCCCATGGCTTTTCTCTGAGAGAAGATCTACTGACCACAGTCTGAGAGGCACACAAAGCACCATCTTTTGACCTGAGCATAGATTCTTGCTTCCTTCCTTAGCATTCTCCTGTAATTTGGGTGACTGAGTAACCAACATGACTGCTAACTAAATAGGCCCCATCCACAGAGCAGCAAGATCAGTCCCTCCCCTACTTAAATGTCACCTTCCTTCCAGTCAAGCCTTCCAATATGGAGCCCATGAGCTCTAGTGGTCACTCAACACAGCCCACAGTTGCAGGGAGGTGGGAGAGAGTAAATTATTAGAACCCTTGTATTAGTTTCCCATCTCTTCCCCTTTTGACCTCGATTTTTACATGTGTTTTATAATATTGATAATCTATTAGTACAGTAGCACATATATATTATTGACCAAAAAAAAAAAAATATATATATATATATATATGGAGGCATGCTTACAATTTTTCTTTACTGATAAAGTATTTGCTCAAAAACAAAAAGTAGGACACAAGGGCTATGGGGGAAGGATTTGTGGCTCATCCCTTCTGAGCTGGGATTTGCTATGGACAAATATTTTATGATTCCACTTATATGAGGTACCTAGAATAGGCAACTTCACAGAGGCGGAAAGTGGATTTTGTGTGGCTTCCTGCCTCCTAACTGCAGCTCTTGGACCCCTTTTCCATGCTGGCCCTTGGGCCGGGTCTCTTCTTTATCCACAAATGACTAATGGCAAAAAAACCAGTTTGCATAACAGAATTACTGAGGGTTCAAGGGCAATAGAAAGGGATTATAACCCATAATAGTAAGCAACTTACAATTAAAATTTGAGGGACTTCCCTGATGGTCCAGTGGTTAAGACTCTGTGCTTCCAATGCAGGGGGTGTGGGTTCAATACACAGTTGGGGAACTAAGATCCCACATGCCGCACGATGCGGCCAAAATTTTTTTTAATTAAATTAAATTATTAAATATTTGACATCAATGTTCTGGAATGTTCTTTGCTTATTCTTACCACTTTGCTCAGCCCATCTCTTCCTCAGGCCCTGGCCTCTTACCAAGTCGCTGGGCCCCTCCTCTCATGAGAGAAGCCTTCTCCATCTTTCTAAAACCTCCCCCCTTACAGGCTTCCAACAATTTTCAGACTCCTGATACTTTATTACACGTAACAGTGCAGCTCCATCAGTGTTCACATCTCCTCCTCCAGGTTCTCTGCAAAGATTTGCCTTGGACAGCCACGATCTGCCTACGGAAGCAGTTCTTTCCTTAGGCAGATTCTGCAGTCTTCCCAGATGGTGATTCCCAAAGTGTGAGCCTCAAGCAACCCAATCACATAAGCAGTTTTTTTTTTTGGCTGTGCCACAGAGCTTGCAGGATCTTAGCTCCCCAACCGGGGATCGAACCCATGCCCCCTGCAATGGAAGCCCAGAGTCTCAACCACTGGACTGCCAGGAAGTCCCAGTATTTATTTAAGATGCAGATTACCAGGCCCCAGCCCAGTGCTACTGGATCCAGTTGCTGGTGGGGGTGGCCTAGGAAGCTGTTCCCCGTGATGCTGATGCACACTGAGATCTGAGAACCACTGGCCTCTCAAGTAGATGGTTTGACCTGCAGAGACAGTTGAAACTTGAATAACACAGGGGTTAGGAAGGCCCACCCTCCACCATTGATAGTCAGCCCTCCATATACGTCGTTCTCGTATCCAAGGTTTGGCCTCCACAGATTCAACCGGTCAGTGGCTGATGTGGTACTGCAGTGTTTACTATTGAAAATAAATCCATGTATAAATGGATCCACTCAGTTCAAATTCATATTGTTCAAGGGTCAACTGTATTTGTTTTTCTTTCTATTACACCTGATTTGCTACTGAAGGTATTGAGGCAAATTTATCTTTTGCCCTGTTACCCACCCCACACCTGTGTTGAGAACTTTTCCAAACCACCCCTCTGGCAAGTGTTTAAATGTGACCCTCCAGTTAAATGAGCTCAACAGGTACGCAGTTTAGTGAACTGATCGGGGACCTGTAAAGATTAGAAAAAGGCATCTCTCACTCTGGGGATATAGCCTCACACTAAACTGAGACACTTACTTGACAAATAGATATGGGCTGGGGTTCAGCTGGGAACTCTTACCGGCAAGCAATTTACACACCCCTGCCTTTGGTATAAACCCACCAAAATAATAATCATCTTAGCTCCCTCTCTGTCAGATTTGGGCTCCCCAGAGTAAAGTGGGCAGGAGCTAGCACCTAGGCTTCTTGGGACCAGGATAGCAAACAATTGAAGCATCTACATCCAAGCTGCTATGAAACATTTGTCTTCTTGATGACTCGTAAAGAATAAATTGTTCTGACACTTGCTAAAACAGTAAGGAAGACTTTATTTAGGGCTATTGCAATAGGTGTCAAGACTACCACAGCAAGGGAGAGAGACTGAGCTTAACTCTGAATGTAAAGATGTGTTGGAATTTACAGGCAAGGGTCAGGGTGAGGGGGTCAGTGGATGGAAAATTACTAAAGGGAGACATCAAGAGTAGGGAATTCTTTTCTTACACTGTTGGTGGGGGTGTAAACTGGTGAGGCCACTATAGAAAACAGTATGGAGGTTCCTCAAAAAACTAAAAATAGAGATCCAGCAATCCCACTCCTGGGCATATATTTGGGCAAAATTATAATTCAAAAAGATACATGCACCCCTATGTTCATAGCAGCACTATGCACAATAGCCAAGACGTGGAAACAACCTAATGTCCATCGACAGATGAATGGATGAAGATGTGGTACACACTCTGGTGAAGAATGTTGATAATGGGGAAGGCTACGCACGTTTAAGGTAAGGGGTACATGGGAAACCTCTGTATTACCCTCAATTTTGGTATGAACCTTAATTGCTTAAAAAATAAAATCTTAATTTAAAAAAGTTAAAAAAAAAAAAAAAGATGTGGTACATATATACCATGGAATACTACTCAGCCTAAAAAAGAATGAAATAATGCCATCTGCAGCAATATGAATGGACCTAGAGATCATCATGCTAAGTGAAGTAAGTCAGAAGGAAAAAGACAAATAAGGAATTACTTACATGTGGAATCTAAAATATGACACAAATGAACTTATCTATGAAACAGAAACAGACTCACAGACATAGAGAATAAACTTGTGGTTGCCGAGGGGCAGGTGGAGGAGGGAAGGATTGGGAGTTTGGGCTTAGCAGATGCAAACTATTATATAGAGAATGGATAAACAACAAGGTCCAAGTGTATAGCATGGGGAACTACATTCAATATCCTGTGATAAACAATAATGGAAAAGAATGAGAAAAAGAATGCATGTATATGTATAGATACAGAACAACCGAATCACTGCTGTACAGCAGAAATTAACGTAATATTGTGAACCAACTATGCTTCGATAAAATAAAATTTTTTAAAAAGAGTAGGGAATTCTTGCTGAAGGCATCCAAGATGAGCAGATATCAAGGGCAAGGGAATGAAGAACTTGAACACGTACCAAGGGTGACCAGATATCAAGAGTGGACCAGATATCAAGAGTGGTGGGATTCCCTCTAAAACAACTTAACCGGATTCTTGCTACAACCAGGTGATGTGGACCCTGAAAAGAGAGGGGTCAAGGTGGAGGCCTAGTTGAGAAGAATGCTCAGAAGACCCTGAGTAAAGTTTGGTCAAAGAGAGAATCTCTGTCATTACTCAGTGGAATCATAGTTTGTCTTCTGATTACTCCGCGGTGTCCTTCTGACTTGAAACATTGCCAGTGGCTATTAAGGTATGCTCGGTGGGTTGTTTCTTCATAAAAAATGGCCTCAGGAGATGGCTTCCCAAGCTCTTAAGTCTACCTCTAAAATTTTGGCTGTCGCTATTCTTTTTATTCTATTAGCTGTCATTTTTGCTCTTGTCATCACAGTTGCGTTTCCTATTTGCTGCTTCCAGTCTGCTGTGACCTAGGAAACCAGACTGCTAGCTTTGTGTGAAATGTGTCTAATTAGAATGATGGGACTGGGATACTAGAATTCTGGTTGCTTGTTCTGGGAGACCTGTTGTTGAAATCCCTTTTAAAAGCCGGGCACTACTCATCCTCACCATTTATAGTCTTTCTCCCTCCTTCTGGGAAGAAAAAAATTAATATACGTAAGTGTTGTATTCAAGAAATAAAAGCTGGTGTATCAGGTTCAGAGTTGTAAATTTCACAGCATTACAACAAATTAAAGGCGTGAATGCTTGCAAACTTTTTGCAAGAAATCTGTTCCAAAGAACGGAAAGAGGCAGTCCCATCAGGCCTGCCCCAATCAGGCAATGGAGATGTGACTGGACATCGTTGCTGTCAGTCACATTTGCCCCAAGAAAGAAGCTGTGAAAAGTCCCACGCTTTCTCCTCCTGAGCAGATCACAGTTTCAGGATCCTCTGCTAGTAGGGTGATCTTGGTCTGCTCAGACCGGGGCAAGCATATAAGCCACTAGCCAACAGAGCAGAAGTCTGCTTAATTATCTTTAAAAGATGTATCATATTTTTTTATTAGAAAATAAGCGGATGGGAGTTCCCTAGTGGTTTAGTGGTTAGGATTCAGTGCTTTCACTGCTGTGGCCTGGGTTTAATCTCCGGTCGATAAACTGAGATCCCACAAGCAAAATGACTCTGAGGAGTCTAGGTGTCCTGAAATATTGACCAAGAATAAAGGCTTGAATCAAAGGAGAGAATCCACTCCTGATTTTGGCCAACAGATGCAGTGCCTTTTTAATGTTTTAAAGTTAAAATAAAACTTCTTTTTCACCTATTAGGGACAAAAATAAGAAGGGAGGGATGGAATGAGGACCAGAGATGCCTTCCTGTGAACACAGTTGGTAAACTTCTGGGCATGGATTTTGTGAGACTGAGGCTTACTGACCTGTAAAGTGCCAGCTTTCTTCAAGGCTTCTGGATTATTTCCAAATGGCTGAGCTCACGGGGTAAGGAGTTGCTCCCTTAAGGGAAAAAAACAATCAATATAAATAATTTGCACTTAGCACTGCTTTGTTCTAACGCACATTCTTTTGCCATGGTAAAATTTCAGGTAGAAGTAGATTTCCCTCTGAGAGGCTGAGGACCCAGGCAGCCTTTGCTCGCTAGAGCAGTGGGTCTGTGCCCTATCGTCACCGCCCTCACCTGGATGGCCACAGATGGTCTCCATGGCTGACTCCCTGATTATGGAAGTGCAGCCTCATTCTAACTCAACGTTCTTCAACAATTTTAGGCTATAAATCGATATTAAGAGTGTGACTGTGGGCGTGTCTGTGTGTGTGTGTGTATGATTGAAATTAAAATTCCACAAAATAATACTTAACCCTTGTGTTAATTTGCCAGGGCTGCCATAACAAAGTTCCACAAACTGGGTGGTTTAAACAACAGAAAATTTTTTTCTCACAGTTCTGGAGCCTAGAAGTTAAGATCGAGATGTTGACAGGGTTGGGCTTCCCTGGTGGTACAGTGGTTAAGATTCCGCCTGCCAATGTAGGGGACATAGGTTCAAGCCCTGGTCTGGGAAGATTCCACATGCCACAGAGCAACTAAGCCTGCGCGCCACAGTTACTGAGCCTGCGCTCTAGAGCCCACAAGCCACAACTATTGAGCCCATGTGCCATAACTACTGAAGCCCATGTGCCTAGAGCCTGCTCTCCGCAACTAGAGAATGTCCATGCAGCAGCAAAGACCCAATGCAGCCAATAAATAAATAAGTAAATAAATAAATAAATTTATTTTTAAAAAAAGATGTTGATGGGTTGGTTTCTTCTGAGGCTTCTCTCCCAGCTTGTATGTGGATGCCTTCTTGCTGGGTCCTCACATGGTCTTCCCTGTGTATGTCTGTGACCTAATCTCCTTCTTATAAGTATACATGCATATTGGATTAGGACACCCTCTAATGTCCTCATGTTAACTTAATTACCACTTTTAAGACTCTGTCTCCAGGTTCAGTGGTTAAGACTCGGTGCTTCTGCTGCAGGGGGCATGGGTTCGATCCCTGGTTGCGGAACTATGATCCCACATGCTGCGCAGCAAAAAAAAAAAAAAAAGACTATCTCTGAATATAGTCACTTTCTGAGGTGCTGGGGGTTAGGACTTCAACACAAGAAATTTGGAGGGACACGATTCAGCCCATAAGACTCTTTCTGCATGTGTCCAGTTACAGTCTGTTATTTTCTGTTCTGTTCCATTTTTCAAAAATACATAGTGAGATGCTCTAAAATTTGATTTCATGACCCAATAACGGGACACAACCCCAAAACTAAAAAACACCTTGGCGTTACTCTGTGGTCTGGTGATTGGCAAAGAAAACCTTGATAAAGAGTCAAAAAGCATAGCCCTCAGACCCTGATTGAGATCCTTGCCTGTCCTCAGGGAGAAGTGAAAAGAGCGAAAGGTTTGGGTGAATCATACACAAACAGAAATCCCAGCTTTATCCCTCACCACGTGGTCCTGATCTGACCAGAGGGACCACTAAAACATTCTGGCTTCCTTCCTTCCTGATTTTGTAAGCCCCAGATGATGAATATTTAGATCCTGATTCCAGAATTAAATGTTGGTCCTTCTTATATCCTTTGGTCTCCCGGGGAGGGGAGGCGGGAATCATACAGATTATCGGCAGAATGGGGCAGTACTTCGTCAAGGGAAATTTTATTCCTCATTCATACAAATTCCCCCATAAATCAGAAACTTTGTTTTCTTCAAGTCAACTTTACAGACATCCCTCTTCCCCATGCCTCAGAGAACTGAGGTTTCATGTTATATAAAGGAGTTCCTATAATTAGTGTTTCTAATTTGAATTATTTTTTAAAAGGATTGTTAACATCTTTACCTTTTTTCAATTTAATTCCCAGTGAATTAGTTCTAAGTGAATTTCTTTTGTGCATAATTAGGTTTTTTTTCTTTTGAAAAAAAAATCTTTAGGTATTAAAAAAAGATGAGCTCGTTATTAAATATGAATTTAAATTCTTGCCACCTACATCAATGTTCAGTGAAGTTTCTTGGGCACTCAACATCAAATAATGCTGCCCTCCAAGAAAGGGGGGCAGGTGCTGTGTATGAAGATGAAGATGTGATATCTTCCTGGCAGAAGTTAAGTACACAGAGTAAACCTGAATTGGAGACGTGCAGGTAAGAGCAAAGGAAAATTCAGAGGCAAGTAGCCAGAGAAAGCAATGTACACAAGAGAACCTAAAAGGAAGCTCTCATTTGGATAGAAAAGAAATGTTGGCCCTGTGGTACCCTGAGCTGCTAAGACAGCAGACACTTTCATCAAAACCCACATTGGAGGGCTTCCCTGGTGGCGCAGTGGTTAAGAATCTGCCTGCCAATGCAGGGGGCACCAGTTTGAGCCCTGGTCCAGGAAGATCCCACATGCCGCAGAGCAACTAAGTCCATGCACCACAACTACTGAGACTGCATGCTGCAACTACTGAAGCCCAAAGCTGCAAGAAAGACCCAATTCAGCCAATAAATAAATTAAATAAATAAATGAATGAATGAATAATCTAAAAAAAGAAAACCCGCATTGGAGCCTTTTCTACTTTCTGGCTGAGAAAATGAGGTGAACGGTGTATTTGAGGACGGAAAGATGCCAGCACCAGTTTTAGTAAGAGAAAGGATACCTGTGGTGGCTGAGATGGAAAGCATTTCTCAACCACTTTTGGATTATATGTATCTCCCTTTCCTCTTCATCTTCACCCACTTCTTTCCATCTCTACAATCAAACTACTTTCTGTCATCCCACTACCCCATTTCCAAAATTTTCATCTCTTTCTCTCAAGTTTTTCTTTTCATTCTCCCTTTTAGAGGCATCTTTAAGCATTGCTACATCCTGCCTAAGCCCTTACCCCTTATCCATACATCTCTACCCCCTAATGTGGAGTTTAAGGCATCAGAGACTCTTGACTTAGATTCTAGATTTTGTGAAACACACACTGCTATGGTATGCCATACTTTTGTCCCTGCCATCTGAGAGCTTACAATCTATAATAGACAATATGCAGTGGTCAGCTTTTGCTGAGTAACAAACAATCCCCCAAATTTCAGAGGCTTCCAGCATCAAACCTTTATCTCTCACTCCTGTTACAGGAGGGCTGTAAGTCAGGCAGGATGATTTCAGGTCTGCTTCACATGTCTTCTCACTCTGGGACCCAGAATGGAAGAACAGCCCCATGCATCATGCTATTCTCCTGCAGAGGACAGGAGTACCAGTGGCCAAGCCAAACCACACAATTGCATCTAAAGCTTCTGCTCTGAAGTGGGCTTATGTCTGCTCACATGGCTGAGTCTGTCAATATGTTCCTCCTCCAGGGAGGGAACAAATAGTTGTGACCAAAACTAAACATACAACAGATGAGTGTGTGGACATATGAACAAGCAGGAGACCAGTACCATGCAAGAGCAGACATCTAGTAATTGATGACTAATGAATCAGTATGTTCACCAATCTGGGTAACTGTCTTTTAAAAAGGTGTTCTTTTGGGGGGTAAAAAAGTTAATTGTAAGGGGAAGCTGGGATGAAGTGAGAGAGTAGCATAGACATATGTATACTACCAACTGTAAAATAGATAGCCAGTGGGAAGTTGCTGTATAACAAAGGGAGATCAACTCGATGATAGATGATGTCTTAGAAGGGCGGGACGGGGAGGGTGGAGGGGGAGTCGAGGGAGGGAGGGAATATGGGGATATGTGCATAAATACAGCTGATTGACTTTGGTGTACCTCAAAAACTGGTACAAGAGTGTAAAGCAATTATATTCCAATTAAAAAAAAGTTAATTGTGGTTATTGTAAAAAGTTTGGAAAACATGGGGGTAAAAGAATAAATAGGATAGAAAAAGCCATCCATAATATCGCTACCCGGAGACAATTTTAGTGCATCTCCTTCAGGAATTTTATCTATAAGTGGGTGTGAGGGGGAGAGGATAGTTAAATTGTGGTTATACTTCAAGATTTTATATGCTGCTTTTGTTCATTAACATTGTGTGCCTTTCCCCACGTTAGTAAAAATCCATCACAAATCTCATGTTATGTAAATGTGGTAAACATTTTTATAATGTAGAAGAAAAATTTACTTTACCTCCTTCTATTATGGGACATTGAATCTGCCTCTGAATTTTTATGCTGCTATAAATATCTCTGCAATAAACATCCTTGTGAATATATTTTTGTGGTATCTCTGATTATTTCCTAAACTTTATTGAGTTATAATTGGGTACAGTATACTACATATATTTAAAAACTGTGAAATTTGATATGTTGACATATGTACACATGCATGAAACCATCACCACAATCAGTAATGGATAATCAACATATCCTTCACCTCCAAAATATCCTTCTGCCTATTTGTAATCCCACCCTCTAACCCCTCCCCACCCTACTCAAACTATTAAGCAGCTTTCTGTCACTATAGATAAATTTGCTTTTTTAGAATTTTATAAAAATTAGAACCATACACTACAAACTTTTCCTGGCTGGCTTCCGTCACTCACACAATTATTTGGCAATTCACCCATGTTGTTGCATGTATGAATTCAATAGTTCCCTCTTTTTATCAGGTAGTAGTATTCCATTGTATGGTTATACCACACTTTGTTTATCCATTCATCCATTCATAGACATTTAAATTGTGTCCACAGTCAAAACTTGTTTCCAGTTTTGGTCATTACAAATATAGCTCATATGAATATTCACTTTTAAATCTTTGTATGGACATATGCTTACATTTCTTTGGGGTAAGTACCAAGAGTGGGATGGCTGGTAAGTAAGAAACTGCCAAACTGTTCTAAAGTGGTTGTGCAACTTCACATTCCCGCCAGCAGTGTATGAGTTTCAGTTGCTTCACAGCTCATCAGTACTTAGTTTGGTCAGTCTTTTTAATTTTAGCCGTAGCAATAAGTATGTAGTAGTACTTCAGTGTAGTTTTCATTTGGATTTCCCTAATGACTAATGATATGAACATTTTTTATGTGTTTATTTGCCATCTTTTTGGGTGAAGTATCTGTTCATATTTTTTGCCTTAAAAATTTTTATTTTGTTATTATTGAATTTTGAGCATTCTTTATATATTCTGTATACAAGTCCTTTATCAGAAATATGATTTGAAAACATTGTCTCCCTGTTTATGGGTTGTCTTTTCATTCTCTTATAGGGACTTATGAAGAGCAAAAAATTAGTAAGTTTTTTTTAAAATTTAATGTGGTAAGAACATGTAACATGAGATCTACACGCTTAACAAATTTTTAAGTGTTAATATATTGTTGTTGATTCTAGGTTCAATATTGCACAGCAGAACTCTAGAGCTTATTCATCTTGCTTGATTAAAAGTTTATGCCCAGGGACTTCCCTGGTGGTCCAGTGGTTAAGAATCTGCCTTCCAATGCAGGGACAGGGGTTCGATCGCTGGTTGGGGGACTAAGATCCCACATGCCTCAGGGCAACTAAGCCCATATACTGCAACTACTGAGCACTCGGGCCACAGTGTGCCTGCATAGAGAGAAGCCCGTGAGCCACATTGGACGATCCTGCATGTCACAATGAAGATCCCAAGTGCCACAACTAAGACCCAGCACAGCCAAAAATAAAATAATGTGTTTCTTTTTTTAAAAGAAAGTTTATGTCCATTGATTAGTAACTCACTCTCTGTTTCTCATTCCCTGTTTTTTCCAGCCCCTGGTAGCCACCATTCCACTCTTTGATTCTATGAGTTTGACTATTTTAGATACTTCACGTAAAGGGAATCACACAGTATTTGTCTTTGTGTGACTGGCTTCTTTCACTTAGCATGATGTCCTCAAGTTTCACTCATGGTGTTACATACTGCAGAATGTCCTTTTTTAAGGCTGAATAGTACTCCATTGCATCATATACCACACTTGCTCTATTCATTCATCATCTATGGACTTTTAGGTTGTTTCTGCATCTTGGCTATTGTGAAGAGTGCTGCAATAAATATAGGAGTGCTGATTTCTTTGAGATCTTGATTTCAATCCTTTTGGGTAAGCACCCAGATGTGGGATTACTGAATCATATAGTGTTTCTATTTTTTATTTTTTGAGGAACCTCCATCCTGTTTTCCATAGCAGTTGTCCTATTTTGCATTCCCGCCTATAGTGTGCAAAGTTTCCAATTTCTCCATATCTTTGCCAACACTTATCTTTTGTTTTTTTTCATAATAACTATTCAGAGAAGTGTGAGGTGATATCTCCTGTGGGTTTTTTTTTTATTTGTTATTTATTTATTTGGTTGTGCCAGATCTTAGTTGCAACAGGCGGGCTCCTTAGCTGCAGCCTGCAAACTCTTATTTGCGGCATGCATGTGGGATCTAGTTCCCATCAGGGACTGAACCCAGGCCCCCTGTGTTGGGAACTCAGAGTCTTAACCACTGTGCCACCAGGGAAATCTGGCTCTTCTGTGGTTTTAATTTGTGCTTCCCTGATGACTGGTAACATTGAGCATTTTTTCCATATACCTGTTGCACATTTGTATGTCTTCTTTGGAGAAATGTCTATTCAAGCCCTTAGCCTATTGTTTACTTGGGTTATTAGTTTTTTCACTATTGAGTTATAAAAGTTTCTTATACATTTTGGAGATTAACCACATATCAGATATTTGGTTTGCACATATTTTCTCCAATTCCATATGCTGCCTTTTCACTCTACTGATTGCTCCTTCTGCTGTGCAGAAAATTTTTAGTCTGATGTAGTCCTATTTCTTATTCTTGGTTTTATTGCCTGTGTCATATTCATAAAATCATTGTCAAGATCTATGCTATCTTGGTGCTTCTACCTTATGTTTTGTTCTAGGAGTTTTATAGTTTGGGGTTGTATGGTTAAGCCTTTAATCCATTTTGAGTTGATTTTTTTATATGATGTATGAATCCAATTTCTTTTGTTTGCATGTGGATATCCAGTTTTCCCAGCACCAGTTGCTGAAAAGACTAAAACATTTTTAATTTTGATGAAGTCCAACCTAACAATTTTTTTTTTCTTTTATGAATGGTGTTTTGGGCATTTTTTGGTTTGCTTGTTTGTTTAAATAAATTATTTATTTATTGGCTGTGTTGAGTCTTCATTGTTGTGAGTGGGCTTTCTTTAGTTGCAGTGAGCGGCGATCAGGGTCTACTCTTCGTTGGGTGTGCAGGCTTCTCATTGTGGTGGCTTCTCTTGTTGCGGAGCATGGGCTCTAGGTGCTCGGGCTTCAGTAGTTACCAAGTGTGGGCTCACTAGTTATGGCTCGAGGGCTCTAGAGCGCAGGCTCAGGAGTTGAGGCACAGGGGCTTAGTTGCTCCATGGCATGTGGGATCTTCCTGGACCAGGAATCGAACCTGTGTCCCCTGCATTGGCAGGCAGATTCTTAACCACTGCATCACCAGGGAAGTCCCTGGGGTCATTTTTCAAATTCTGTTGATATGAAGTATTATTTACTTTATTTTATTTTATTGTTAATTTGCTAATAAAAATTATACTGATGCATGTTCAAATGTTAAATCCATCTTGCATTCCTTGCAAATCCCATTTAGTCATGATATATTACTCCTTTTACATATTGTTGAATTCAATTTGATAAATTTTTTTTCTATTTTTTATTTTTTTTTAACTGAGGTATAGTTGCTTTACAATATTATATTAGTTTCAGGTGTACAACATAGTGATTCAAAATTGTTATAGGTTATACTCCATTTAAAGTTATTATAAAATATTGGCTATATTCCCTGGGTTGTACAATATATCCCCATAACTTATTTATTTTATACATAGTAGTTTGTACCTCTTAATCTCCTACTACCACCCTCCTCCCCACTGGCAACTACTAGTTTGTTCACTATATCTGTGAGTGTGTTTCATTTTTGTTATATTCACAGTTTATTTTTAAGATTCCATATATAAGTGATATCAGTATTTGTCTTTCTCCATCTGACTTATTTCACTTAGCATAATACCCTCCAATATTTTTATGGTTGAGTAATAGTCCGTAGTACATATATACCACATCTTCTTTATCCATTCATCTGTTGATGAACACTTAGTTTGCTTCCATACCTTGACAATTGTAAATAATGCTGCTATGAACGTTGGGGTACGTTTATCTTTTTGAATTAGTGTTTTTAGAATTTTTTTGGATATATATCTAGGAGTGGAATTGCTACATCATATGGTAGTTCTATTTTTATTTTTTTTAGAAACTTTTATACTGTTTTCCACAGTGGCTACACCAATTTAATTCCCACCAACAATGTATGAGGGTTCCCTGTGGGAAAGTTTTAAACTAGATATTAAATTTCCTTAATAGACATACATAAGGCTATCTATTTCATCCTGGATGGGCTTTAGTAGTTTAAGCCATTTACCAGCTGTGTCCTTTTCATCTAAGGTATCATATATACTGGCATACAATTGTTCATAATATTATCCTTTAAATATCTGTAGGATCTGTAGATTGCGATGTCCTTTATTCTTAATGTTGGTTTCTCTTTTTTTAAATAAAGCTTTAATTTTAAAATAGTTTTAGGGAATTCTCTGGCAGTCCAGTGGTTAGGACTCCATGTTTTCACTGCCGAGGCCCCGGGTTCAATCCCTGCTCACAGAACTAAGATCCCAGAAGCCGCACGGCGCAGCCAATAAATAAGTAAATAAATAAATAAAATAGTTTTAGATTTACAGAAAAGTTGTGAAGATAGTACAGAGAACTCCTATATGCCCTACCTACTTTCCCCTATTATTAACATCTTCCATTACTATTGGGAACTTGTCAATTAGTGAACCAATGTTGATATATTATTATTAGCTAATGTCCATACTTTACTCAGTGTAATAAACTTTTCATTTTTACCTCAGCTTTTTTCTGTTCCAGATTCCATCCAGGGTACCGTCTTACATTTTGTCATCATTATTCCTTAGGCTCCTTTTCCTGTGACAGTTTCTCAGATTTTCCTTGCTTTTGCTGACTTTGATACTTCTGTGGAGTACTATTTAGGAATTTTTTAGAATGTACCTCAGTTTGGGTTTATCTGATGTTTGTCTCATGATTGGACAGGGGTTATGTGTTTGGGGGGAAAAGACCAGAGAAATAAAGTGCTGTTCTCACCATCTTATATCAGGGGTACACATGACTTATTGCTGTTGATGTTGACCTTGACCACTGGCTGGTCTTCTCCCTTTCCACAGCATACTCTTTAGGAGAAAGTCCCTTTGCATGTTGCACACTTAAGGAGTGGGTTGTTATGCTCTACCCCCTTAATGACCTAGTATCTACATAAATTATTTGGAATTTTTCTGCACGGGAGATTTTTTTTCCTCATTTATTCAATCACTTATTTATATTAGTGTTGCAGGAAGGGAGACCCCTCCCAGGGCCAGAGAGTAGGCTTATGTCTAACACTTGGAAATGAATTGTCTGAGGAGTCACACATGCTGACAAAGCAGAAGACTTTATAGGGAAGGGGCACCCGGGGGGAGAGCAGGAGGGTAAGGGAACCCAGGAGGACTGCTCTGCGATGTGGCTCGCAGTCTTGGGTTTTATGCTGATGGGATTAGTTTCCAGGTTGTCTCTGGCCAATCATTCTGACTCAGGGTCCTTTGTGGTGGTGCACGCAACCATTCAGCCAAGATGGAGTCCAGCAAGGAGGATTCTGGGAGGTGGGTAGGACATGTGGACTGGCATCTCCTCTCTTCTTTTGACCTTTCCCGTATTCTTCCGGTTGGTGGTGGCTTGTTAGTTCCGTGTTCCTTACCAGGATCTCAGGTCATAAAATAACTGATGCAAATCATTACTGTCTTTGCCTGGCCAGGGCAGGCTGTTTCAGTCAGTGTTTCCACTAACATTAGTATGCACTAATGCATATTTATTTCATACTTTGGGTTACTATCCAATATACTTTAATTATTTTGTGCTCAAACTGTCCCAGCTTTGGCCATTGGGAGCTCTTTCAGCTGTGTCCCTTTGACACATCTCCATCATTGAATGGGGTAGCAGTGGGTGCAGGGGTTTTGGTAGCGCTTTCTTATTTTCTGGCACCACAAGATGTTCCAGTTCATGTTGGATATTTCCTACTCCAGTCTTAAAAGCAAACATTTATTTTCCTGTTTATTTTTAACTTATTAATAATAATAAGTTAAGTTCAGAAGGGGACTATTTCCAGAGTTGGTTAATATGGAAGCTAAACAAAATCAAAGACCCAGACTAAGTTTTTTCCTTTTCATCACCTTCATTATGCTGGCTTATTCTTTGGGTGGGCTCCTCTAATGGTCCCAAAAAGGCTACCATAGTTCCAGGCATCCCCGCTTCACAATCGACACAAGAAGCTGAAAAGGGAGCACACCCACCTCTTTTAAAAGCAAAGGAAATTTTCCCCTAAGATCCCTACCAGATTTCCCCTCTCAACTCTTTGGTCCAAATTGTGTCAGAAACACATTCATAAACCAGTTCCTGGGAAGGGAAAATAAGATTCCATATTCTGGGTCTGGGGCGACTGCAAGGCCATCCTAATCTGAATAGCATTGCCACACTCTGGAGGGTAATTCAAAATGTGATTCTGTTCATGTAGAATAATGGAAGTTGGGGTAACATCTGTATGCAGGTAACTAACAGTGTCTGCCATAGAAAGCTGTGATCATTAGATATCTCAGAAATACGTCTTCACTGATAGAAGAGACATCAGTCCACTGCTGGGATTTAGGCAGAAAGTGTGTGTTGGGCGGTTGAGGGGTCATGGAGTCTTTACTGAGAATAACTGGTGAGTGCCTTGAAAAGCCAGAGTGCTACAAAAGCTTCTCTCTTTCATCTTCTCTTTCCCTTTCTTCCATGTCTTTGTCACTTTATTTTTACAACTGCCCTCCATCCCCCTCCAAATTATTTTATGACTTTTCCTGCTTGAGGTCTTTTTTCTTTAAGTTTCTAAATTACCAGCCTCCCCCTGGGCACTAAGCAAAATGATAAGCAGAGCATATGTAAAAGGCCTGGGAGCACAGTGAAAGAGTTTAGGTCTCTGCTCTCTGCCCTGGAATATTTCTGATAGCTTGACAAAGGTACAATGGGAATCAGCAAAGGAGAAATTTCTTTATTCCAAATCAATAGTCACGTGGCTTCATGTGGGCTAAAGGAAAGCGGGCAGTGGGTAGGAGAGTACACGTGGGAAGGGGAAAAACAGAAAAGAAAATATGGCTCTGTCTTCAAGATTTACAACACATAAGAAAATTAGAAACCAAAGCAATGTTCCCACTGGTGCCCAATACAATACCCTACACTCCAAATAAGTTTGCCTCTCCTTCCTGTTTTCTCCTCACTATGCTTATTTTTTTACTTTTTTTTATTTTTTGGGGGGTACACCAGGTTCAATCATCTGTTTTTATACACATATCCCCGTATTCCCTCCCTTCCTTGACGCACCCCCCTCGAGTCCCCCCCACCCTCCCCGCCCCAGTCCTCTAAGGCATCTTCCATCCTCGAGTTGGACTCCCTTTGTTATACAACAACTTCCCACTGACTATCTATTTTACAGTTGGTAGTATATATATGTCTGTGCTACTCTCTCGCTTCATCTCAGTTTCCCCTTCACCCCCCGCCCCCTCCCATACCTCGAGTTCTCCAGTCCATTCTCTGTATCTGCATCCTTATTCTTGTCACTGAGTTCATCAGTACCATTTTTAGATTCCGTATATGTGAGTTAGCATACAATATTTGTCCTTCTCTTTCTGACTTACTTCACTATATATGACAGATTGTAGTTCTATCCACCTCATTACATATAGCTCCACCTCATCCCTTTTTATAGCTGAGTAATATTCCATTGTATATATATGCCACATCTTCTGTATCCATTCATTTGTTGATGGGCATTTAGGTTGCTTCCATGTCCTGGCTATTGTAAATAGTGCTGCAATAAACATTATGGTACAAGTTTCTTTTGGGATTATGGTTTTCTTTGGGTATATGCCCAGGAGTGGGATTACTGCATCATATGGTAGTTCTATTTGTAGTTTTTTAAGGAACCTCCAAATTGTTTTCCATAGTGGCTGTACCAACTTACATTCCCACCAACAGTGCAGGAGAGTTCCCTTTTCTCCACACCCTCTCCAACATTTGTGGTTTCCAGACTTTGTGATGATGGCCATTCTGATTGGTGTGAGGTGATACCTCATTGTGGCTTTGACTTGCATTTCTCTGATGATGAGTGATGTTGAGCATCTTTTCATGTGTGTGTTGGCCATCTGTATGTCTTCTTTGGAGAAATGTCTATTCAGGTCTTCTGCCCATTTGTGGATTGGGTTATTTGCTTTTTTGGTATTAAGCTGCATGAGCTGCTTGTATATTTTGGAGGTTAATCCTTTGTCCGTTGTTTCATAGGCAATTATTTTTTCCCATTCTGAGGGTTGCCTTTTAGTCTTGTTTATGGTTTCTTTTGCTGTGCAAAAGCTTTTAAGTTTCATGAGGTCCCATTCGTTTATTCTTGATTTTATTTCCCTGATTCTAGGAGGTGGGTCAAAAAGGATCTTGCTTTGATGGATGTCATAGAGTATTCTGCCTATGTTTTCCTCTAGGAGTTTGATAGTGTCTGGCCTTACATGGAGGTCTTTAATCCATTTGGAGTTTATTTTTGTGTATGGTGTTAGGAAGGGTTCTAATTTCATTCTTTTACATGTTGCTGTCCAATTTTCCCAGCACCACTTATTGAAGAGGCTGTCTTTTTCCCATTGTATACTCGTGCCTCCTTTGTCAAAGATAAGGTGCCCATATGTGTTTGGGCTTACTTCTGAGTTCTCTATTCTATTCCATTGATCGTCCTTTCTATTTTTTGTGCCAGTACCATACTGTCTTGATCACTATGGCCTTGTAGTATAATTTGAAGTCAGGAAGCCTGATTCCACCAACTCCATTTTTCCTTCTCAAGATTGCTTTGGCTATTCGGGGTCTTTTGCGTTTCCAT
The DNA here is from genome assembly GCF_030028045.1 of Hippopotamus amphibius kiboko. Classification (NCBI taxonomy): domain Eukaryota; kingdom Metazoa; phylum Chordata; class Mammalia; order Artiodactyla; family Hippopotamidae; genus Hippopotamus; species Hippopotamus amphibius. The sequence goes on along the minus strand of NC_080195.1, from coordinate 104,674,769 downwards.
ACAAATCGTAAGATTTCTTGCTCTAGTTCTGTGAAAAATGCCATTGGTAATTTGATCGGGATTGCATTGAATCTGTAAATTGCTTTGGGTAGTACAGACATTTTCACAATGTTGATTCTTCCAATCCAGGAACATTGTATGTCCCTCCATCTGTTTGTGTCGTCTTTGATTTCTTTCATCAATGTCTTAAAGTTTTCTGCATACAGATCTTTTGCCTCCTTAGGCAGGTTTATTCCTAGGTATTTTATTCTTTTGGTTGCAATGGTGAATGGGAGAGTTTCCTTCATTTCTCTTTCTGCTCTTCCGTTGTTAGTGTATAGGAATGCAAGAGATTTCTGTGCATTAATTTTGTATCCTGCTACTTTACTAAACTCATCAATGAGTGCTAGCAGTTTTCTGGTAGAGTCTTTAGGGTTTTCTATATATAATATCATGTCATCTGCAAAGTCACTATGCTTATTATAGCAGTTAGCACATGGTCAGCTAGAGGTAATGAAAAAAATGTAAACTCCTAGAGGGTTACTTTTTTCACATATTAAGAAGTCCACAGGGAAGGCCTTGCTGCCATTAGTTTAGCTACACAAGCTCATTAAGAACCCAGCTCTTTCTACTCTGGCGCCCACCATTTGTCAGCTTTCTGTCTTTGTGTCTATTGCTTCATGGTCACAAGAGGGCTGCCACAGCTCCTGGATTCATGGCTGCATTCAAAGTTAGGGTGCAATGAGGCAGCCAGAAAGAGAGGGCTGATGTTCCTGCCTTCCATCAAGGAAATCAAAATACTTTTCACAAGCCTTCAACAGACTTCCCCTTTGTCTCACTAAGCAACTTGGTCACATGACTCCTCACCAGCTACAGCAAAAGTAAGTACTTTACAAACAATGTTAGCTTAGCCGTGATTGGCTTAAAACCAATCACAATTCATCCCTAAGAGCTGGGCACATTGCTGCTCCCCTCAACTCCTTCCCCCCATCCCCCAAAAAAATGTCACAGAAAGCAGAGAAATGGCAGGTAACCAGGTCTGCCAAGCTCACCTACACATGTGTCTTGCATCCCGTTCACCTCACCTGTGGTGGCTTCATCGACCCCCTCCTCTTACTCAAGATCAGTTCATTCTTCAAGACCCCAGCTGACTTTGCTGCCTTTAGGACCTACCCAGGACCTACAGCCCCACCCTGAGAGGAGGGTTCCACTGAGCAATGCCTCTGGCCCAGTGGAAGAGTTTGATTTCCTGGGTTTGAATCCCAGCCAAGCCTCTTTCTAGTTATAGCCTTTAGAAATTGTTTTGACCTTCCAGGAGTAAGGACACTTCAGTTTCCACATCTGTCCAAAGAATATGAATAGAGTGACTGGCCCAAAGCTGTCTTCAGTTATAAAAACTGGTTGGATGGAGGGACCGTACATAATCCCACGGAACCACTGAAAAGATTAAATGAGACAACATACGTGAAAAGACTGAAGGACTCCTGGCACATAGTAAATGCTCATTAAACACAGGCAGAATACAATCCTATCATTCCCTGCTTCAAAGCCTTCAGTCACTTCAATCAGTCTTATAGAAAACGATCAAGTTCAACCTGCTTAAACAATCTGGACTTGGCCTACCTTCGGGACTCAGCTGTCATGCTTGTGGCTCCACTGACCCTGTCGCTCACCTGCACACCTGCTGCTCCCACCCATTCATTGTTTGTGCCCTGGCCCAGGAGTTTCTTCCTCCTGGGACCTTCATCTCTGCTCCTCTGACAAGCCCGGCCAGGTAAAGTTCCCAGAGCAACAGGAAGTTGGAACATCTGAGAACTCACTCAGGGAGAATTTTCGGAGCTGCCAAGCAAGAAAACATCCTCTCAAATCTGTACAGCCAAGACCCCAGGCTAAACCCCAGAAAAGTCCAGCGTCTGGGAAAGTTGTGGAGCGAGGGCAGCAGCTCAGACTGCAATACCGCACAGAGTGCAACTAAAAAGAGGGGCGTGTTCCTGAAGGAACCAAGCCCTTAGAACTTGGAAAGACCCCATAATTACCCAGGAACCTACAGTGTGCAAGGAGTTATAGTTGTCTATCTCCTGAGATGCCTCGTTTTGTAATAAAGTACTTTCTTATACTCCTATCTGCATGCGCAGACTTAACCTGTTCATTTTCTCTTTCTTCCGGCCCCTTCTGCCCCACTCTCCATCTCTGCCCACCGCTCTGCCGCCGCCCACCTTCCCAGACATCTTTCATCCTCGGGTTCCAGAGATGGTGGTCCTCACACCTTTCCCTCCCCTACCTGCACCCCACTGCGCATGCTCAGACCATGCTCTTACGCCTCCAAGGCTCCGCATCTCAAGCCCCTCCCTGTTCCCATCCATCCTGCCTGAGGAGCCCGGATGCCTTCCTAACCCACTGCTCTCATCCCCTCAGCTGCCTGCTCAAACACTTTCACTGGCTCCCGGGTGTCTCCTTCATTAGGTGCCCACGACTCACCTGGCACTGTGGACCCTGCACAGTGAGTCCCCAAGTGCCTTTCGGTCCGTATCTCAATTGGCTTCCCCATCCCCCTTTTTCTTTATTTTGAAACATGTCTTACATTCGACAGTGTTCATAAAGGATATACAAATTTTCTTATAAAGACCACACCTGTGAAACCACCACCCACGGTAAGGCTCGACAGATATGTCGCGTTCATTAGATGGCCGCTCACCTCTCTGCTCCCCACTCCCCCGGCCTCGCCGCCCTCACCTATTCACCTCCTGACTTTGAGAGTTGACACCTCTGATATTTAATGAACCATCCCCTTGATTTCTTTACAGTTTTGCCACCTATTCCTTTTTTTATATATATAATAATGTGATTTTATAAATAATGTGTTAGATGTTTTTAAATTAGTTAATTTACTTTTTTTGGTAGTGCTTCGCACCTTGCAGGATCTTAGTTCCCCAACCAGGGATTGAACCCGGGCCCTTGGCGGTGAAAGCGGGGGCGTCTTAACCACTGGACCACCAGGGAATTCTCTGACACCTATTCCTAAATGGCATGTTGTTTAGTGCTGCCAGGTTCTGAATTTTCTATAGACAGTATCATTCTATATTTACTGTGCTGTGACTTCTTAATGGTTTGTGTTTTTTGTGGGGGGGTTTTTTGGAGATATAATTCATATGCCGTGCAATTCACCCATTTAAAGTGTACAACTCAATGGTATACAATTCATTAGTATAAAGTGTACAGTTCATTAGTATATTTAAGCTAAACATCACCTCCATCTAATTTCAGAAAACTTTATCATCCCAAAAAGAAGTCCTGCCCCCCAACCCTGGGCAGCCAGTAATCAACTTTCTATCTCTATAGATTTGCCTATTCTATTCTATTTCCTATGAATGGAATCACACTCATTTGGCCTTTTGCACACTCTGTGCTCTCACGGAACTGGACCACTCTTCTCTGCTCCCATGTGGAACACTTCTTCATTCTGTCTGGAGAGGCTGCCGGCCCATGGCTGCCCAGCCAGCGCTGTCAGTTTCTGCAGGACCCAACCCGAGTCATCTCTTCCATGAAGCCATTCCTCTTTCCATTTTTTATTGTATTTTGTTTTGTTTTGTTTTGTTTTGCTTTTTGGCAGGATCTTAGTTGCCCAACCAGGGATTGAACCCTCACCCTTGGCAGGGAAAGCCCAGAATCCTAATCACTGGATGCCAGGGAATTCCCAAAGCCATTCCTTTTTTCCACACCACCCTGTGTGATGCTTCCCTCCTCAAATTCTCAAAATATGCTGCATGTCAGTTTGTCTGGGGTGGGGTGGTGGGGAGTCCATGGTCTCCCCACCAATCTATCAGCTCCAGGAAGGCTGAGGGCCTTGCCTGGTTCTGTTCTCTGTGGGTCCCCAGAGCCAGCTCGGAGCCTGGCACATAGCAGGTGTCCAGTGGGTATGTGCCGAGACACCGAGGGATGTGTGTGTCATTCTTAGATCACTGTCACGTGTCCTTATAACTGTGCACCAACGAGTGGGACTCACAAGGTACTATGAGGAGGTGATGTTTTCTTTCCTCAGAAAGGGCTTGTCTGACCTGCTGTGTGGGGCTGGCTCATGTCCTGCTCCCAGATGAAATCTCAGGTAGTTTCGCTGGCTTCCTGCTCACTCTTGAATGATGGCGTTTCCAGGGTCCAGCCCATATAATAGTCAGATCTCCATTTTAAAGTTAAAATTCCCCAGGTCAGTTGAGGCCTCCTTCTGGACGGCACCCAGAAGCATGTGACTGGTTTCTTCTCTGCTCCCCTCACCCTGTTGGCTGTGCTTTCTGACCTCTCCATGGTTAGAATTAAGAAGGGGCAGAGGTAAATTCATGGCTCATGTGCAAAACCAACTCTTGCGGTGAGCCTCCCTCCTGTTCCCCTTGGAAACTGAGGATATTCTCCCCTGTCATGCCCTTGACTCAGGCAGAAGCATCCCATCTAGTTGGTCACCTAAGAGCTCTCCCTTGGTCCCTGGTCACCTAGCAAAACCTCTTGCTTCCTTCTGCTCTTAGAATTCTCCATGACGATCCTGCAGGCCTCTCTCTCATGTGGTTCACCCTTGCTCTGCAATGAATTTGCATCCTTGGCCTGTGGTCATTGGAAGTGAAGGCACACAACCTTCTTCTCTGGGGCCTCAGCCAGCCCCTTACCTGTGAGAATCCACAGACCCGAATCCAACGCTGGTCCCTGAGTTACCTAAGTTCCTGGGGCACCAAACGACCTCTCCAAAAGGCATCCATTGCCTTCTCCCCTCTTACCTGGTGCTTGGTGGTGCCACATTCAAAGTGCTGGGAGGTATTTTAGAGGAAAATCACTGTGGCAGTGAGCCAGCAGCGAGAAGGAGTATGGAAGAAGAAAAGGCAAAAGAGTCCAATTCTAGGGTGATGACTTGAAGGGGAGGCTTTAGAAGTTTCGTTTTAGAAGTTACTCAGGCTTAGAAGCTAGTTTTCAATGAAATCAGAGATCTCCCCAGTCCTGTTGACTCTGGCATTAAGTCAAAAATGAGTCTATAATGTAGGTAATGTCATACAGACTGGCCTTACAATGCTGAAAATGCACAAAATAGAAATAATGAGGGAATTCCCTGGTGGTCCAGTGGTTAGGACTCCATGTTCTCACTGCTAACGACCCAGGTCCAGTCCCTGGTTGGGGAACTAAGATCCCACATGCCGCGCAGCGTGACCGGAAAAAAAAAAAAAGAAAGAAATAATGAGGTTTAAGAGGAAACAAAGGAGCACTCTCACAACATCTAGGTCCCTCCAGTGATTTTTCTAGATAACCCTGTTCCCAAAAATCAGACCTGTCACCCACCACTTCCTTGGGATATTAGGAAACATTTTGGTCCATTTGTTTAGAACTAGTCAAGGTCTAAACTCAAGGTCTCGGGTACATAGAGAAGCAGAATTTATTAGCAGGATGAAGAGTTCTGAGATAAGACACCAAAACGTATCCAACTCCTAGCTAAGCAACAGATCCCAGGTGCTATACTGAGAACTGGACCTCATCACTTTGCAATCAGGGTCTCTGTTACATCCTAAACTTATGGGGTTACATTCATTTGTTTGTCAAATATTTATTGACAATAGGTAGGAATTCTGAGTTATGGGCTCCAAACTTGTCCCTTCTACTAAATTCCCTGCCTTGGTTTCAGCTATCAGCCTCTTCTCAAAAGGTCCACTGTAGAAACGGCCCAGAATTGTAACCCACTTCTCCCCTCCTCCATTATTGCTATTGAATCTACCTCTCAAATACCATCCCAATTTACCACCTCCTCTCCATCCCCACCACGGCCCCCCATCAGGTCTTCACCATCACTCACCAAGTGGACTTGTACACAAGAGTTTCATAAGGGGTTCATGTCACTACCTACCAGTCCTTCTTATCCAGTCTACCTTCAGCATAGATGCCTTCTATGAACTTAGTCGTGTCCCCCCAAAAATTTACCTGTAGAAGCCCTAACCCCCAGTACCTCAGAGCGTAACCATATTTGGAGATAAGGTCTTTAAAGAGTATATAAGTTAAAGTCTTCAGGGGACCCTAATCCAGTATGACTGATGTTCTTATAAGAGGAGGGAATCTGGACACAGACATACACACACCAAGGGAAGATCATGTGACGACACGATGAGAAGATGGCCATCTACAGGCCAAGGGGAGAAGCCTCGGAAGGAACCAGCCCTACCAATACCTTGATCTCAGACTTTGAGCCTCTAGGACTGTGAGAAAATGAATGTCTGTTGTTCCAGCCACCCAGTCTGTGATATTTTGTTATGGCAACAAACTAATACAATGCCCATTAGCTTCCTATACATAGACCTGTATGTTCTTCTGTTTAAAACCCTTCTATAGGGAATTCCCTGGCTGTCCAGTGGTTAGGGCTCTGTGCTTCCTGCCAGGAGCCAGGGTTCAATCCCTGGTTGGGGAACTAAGATCCCGTAAGCCATGAAGTGTGGCCAAATAAATAAATAAATAAATAAAATAAAACCCTTCTATAGCTCTCAGGTTCCCTGTTTCCTTTGTGATCAGGTTCAAGGTCCTTAGTATGGCACACCTAGTCCTTTCTCCAAGCCCACTGATGTCATGTCCCACTCACCTCTCCTGGTCCATGTCGCCATCCCCAGTCCCATAACCCAATACATCAACACAGACCTCAGAACTCACTGTGCCTTGACCACCTCTCTGACTTGGCTCTTCTGTCACCTCTGTCTGGCATCACCCCCTCCATGCCTCCCTCATCCTTCAAGACCCACTCAAATGTCACTTTCCCATGAAATCTTCTCCCAGGCAGTTTGTCTCCCATCCTCTGTGTACTCCTAGCACTTTCTCTATTGTTTGCACTGAGTTCCTTGAGGCAGAGGGAGTGTTTTATTCATTAGCACAACTATAGCACATAGTAGGTGCTCAATAAGTGTTTGTTGAACGGCTGATGTTATGTACTTAATATTTGTCTTCCCCTCCAAATCTGTGTGTTGAAGCCTTAACTTCCAATGTAATGCTGTTTGGAGATGGGGCTTTTGGGAGGTGATTAGGGTTAGATGAAGTCATGAGGGGGAAGCCCTCAAGATGCAATTAGTGCCCTTCTAAGAAGAGAATACAGAGAGTACTTCCTCACTCTCTGTCTCTCATCCCCTTCCCTTCCTGCCTCCCTCGATCCCTCCTTCTCCTCGTCTCCTCTCACCCTGCAGTATGAGGACACAGCATGAAAACAGCTACCTACCAGCCAGGAAAAGAGCTTTCACCAGCAACTGAACTGGCCAGCATCCAGCCTCCAGAACTGTGAGAAAAGTTAATTTCTGTTGTTTAAGCCAGCAGTCCCCAACCTTTTTGGCACCAGGGACCTGTTTCGTGGAAGACAATTTTTCTTGATGGTTCAGGCAGAAAGCAAGCAATGGGGAGCGACAGATGAAGTGGCTCGCTTGTCTGCCACTCACCTCCTGCTGTGCAGCCCAGTTCCTAACAGGCCACAGACGGACCAGTACCGGGGGTTGGGGACCCCTAGTTTAAGCTATCTAGTCTCTAGTATTCTGGTACGGCAGCCCAAGCTGACTAAAATAGCTGGGTGGCTGAATAACGCAGGGCTATCTCCCACTATTTTAACCAAAGACTCCTCCCGAGACCTGGGAATTGTTTCCTTACATGACCACTGTCTGACCCCGAGTCTCAGGCAATCCCCATCTATCTTGTTTTCCTGACACGGATGAGCTCTCCTGGGTCCTTAGAGCTCTTCCAAGTGTTTGGCATTGCCTGAGCTTCCTAGCCACTTTCTCTTTTGGGGGCTTAACAGTTTCATTTGGCTTTTACTAAAAAGTATGCATTTTATTTTTTCCACCCTGGAAATTCCTTGTGCCTTTCTTTCAGCAGAAAGGCCTATTTGTGTAAATCGACCCTTCCGAGTCACCTCCCTCATCCCAGGTCTTTGCTAGTATCACCCGATTACAGTCAGGTTCTCCTGTCCTGGAGAGATGGTGCCTGAGCTGCTTTCCTGGTGCAAACCCAGGACTCTTCAAATTCTTCTCTGGTTGTGTAACTGTAATTCCCACAGGCTTCCTCCTGAAACGTTTGTAATATTGCACCTTCAAGCATGCATAACTCTAACAACTTACATGAGTTTAAACATACATGAACATACAGAGAAATAATAACCCACCTGGGATTCAGGCACTTCATTTCAGGGCTGGCTGTTGCCTCCCTCTACACGTAAGCAGATAAACCTGTTGTGTCAACAAAGAAAATGCTTGGCGAAGACCCGAGATTTTCTTGCCCATGTTACTGACATTTCAGTAAGCCTTCCCCAACCCACCTTCCCACTCGCCGTGTGAAGGAGTCTGAGAGCTTGAAGAGAACTTGCAGGGCAGTGAGCTGAGTGTTTGCTTACTTCCTCTGGTGTCAAGGAGCCTAGAGAGGGGTGAAGTGTGCCTGGATCACCTAAGGGGAAAAAACTCCACTGAATTGAGATTTGGAAGGTATAGAGGGGGAGGAGACACATCCGTGTTCTACGATGGCGCGATTCAGTACTGGAGCCACTAGCCACGTGCTGCTATTTAAGATGACATTAATTAAAATGAACTAAAAGTGAAAATGCCATTTTTCAGTCCCACTCATCACGTTTGAGTGCTTAAGAATCACCTGTAGTGGCTACTGTATTGGACAGGGCAGATATAGAATATTTCCATTGTTGCGAAAAATTCTACAGGGCAGCTTCGATCTACAATGTAAGTAATGCTTATAAAGAAGACCAAAATATGAAGTTCCTGCTGTTAAAATGAATGTTGGGAAAATGTGGAATGGATTTCTGCAACTGCAATAAGAGTAAAACATAATTTTTTTAAAAGGCACTCAGTTTTCTATCAATGATGGTGAAAGATATAACTGTAAATGGAACAGAAACTTTAAAAATTGCATAAAAAATTACAAATTTTTTAAAAACAGAAATGTTTAAAAAAATGGTGAAAGAAAGAAATGAAGTGCAGAGAGAAGAAAGGAAGATAGTCAGATGTTTATCAGCACTAAGGTGTCTCCTTGCAGATCAAGAGAACCCATCATCTCTACAGCACAGGAAAACCAGTGGCCAGGGACCAGCTTGTCTGAAGCCCCATCAGGAGATGGGGAACTTTCTCATCTGAAGAGTTGACTTCAAAGGTGTGATCATGCAGACATCGTCATGGACCATTCAGGTATTTGATGTGGCTGTTTAAAGACCTAATATGAGGAAGGAGAATGATGTCACCTTTAAATAGCTCCCAACCCCTATTTACACATTGCTTCCTTTTTTTAAGCGCACGTTGGATGACTGGCCAGTTGTGCAATAACCTATGTGGGCACCACCACTGGGGAAGAATAAAACCCACAGGCAAAGGAACTCGCTGCGCTTGTTTAAGATGCCAGGAAAGAAACCCCAAGAATCTGTAATCATAAGGAGTCTTGGTATTCAGATCAGGGGCTCATGACAGTGAGTGGCACCCATGCTCCTGGCTTCTCTAACCTCTCAGCCCATCTCTCTGGGTTTTTTAAGATTTTTCAAGACTCGTTAACAGCAATCCTGCGAGAGTAGCCTTGACTTGCGGGCTCTGTAAAGTCTAAAGAAAATCCAGTCAACGGACTCCTCACTCCGTTCACCCTGTCCGGTGGGCTGGCCAAGAATGGAATTATCCAAACAAGCTCCGGAACTGAGCAGGCCCTCTCATGTGAGCGTGACCCAACCAGGGCTGACTTGCCAGCACCTGTGCTTTTTTATTTATGAAATCCTAGCCAAGTGGGGGGCCTCAAAGCAGAATTCACATTCTACTGCTTAGCAACAATGGCCGGGTGAACTCTTTCCAGGAGTTCCAGAGTCACAGGATGTCTACGACAGGTTGCTGTTAGTGATGTAGCCCGGCTCTGATCCCCTCTGCCCTGCCCTGTGACCAGGAGAAGGGCGATGACAAGAAGCCAGCCCAGGCCTGGAGACAGGCCCCCTCCCAGCCTGGGCTCTGCTCCTGCTCAGCCCCCTTCCCTCCCCTCCCCCAGCACTGTCACCCACCCTGTCACCAAAACAAGGAGCAGGGGAGGACCTCTGCACCCACATTCGGGGGCCGGCAAGCTTGTTCACCACCTGAGGTCCAGAGCATGACCATCAGCTCTCGGGGATCTTTTCAAGAAGGCTACGTGCATGTGTGTGCGCGCACACAACACACACACACAACATACCCAGACAACATGCACAGACATACGACATACGACATACCCACACAACACACATACACGCACAACATACACACATATGAATCCATTCCCCAAACACCTACGTACATACACAATCATATACACATGTACACATACTCATACACACATCTACAGCCACACACATATATACAACATACAAACACACACGTATACATACACCCCACATGTATATACACACATGCAACATACACACTTAAACACATTCAGACAACATACACACACACACATACATACACACAACACAAACACATCTACATACATACATGCTTTTGAGAGTTCAGCCATGGGCAGCACTACTTTGCTTGGCTAAACTTTAAGCTGCCCAGGAATAGGAAACAGGCTCAGGATGTGGGGCCCCAACTCAGCCCTCCCCTGTAGCAGAGCTCTGGAGAGGGTGGGGGTGGGGCATCTGTGCTGAAACCTTTCCCACTTCTGCCCCATCCCAGAGGCATTAGCAATCGGCCTGAGCTCAGGGGAGAAGGTGGGCTGTTATTCAGTGCTTTTAGCTGTACTGTCACATCAGCTCCATCTCTCAGGACAAGACATGTTATCTATTGATAGAATGTCATGTGATCTGTGATATTACATGTATGGTGCATAAATGGTATATGAGAAGTGTAAAGGGTATCTGTGAACAGGCCAACCAGAGGAGAGGCAGGGAGGAAAAATGCAAGAGCTCTCCAACAGGAAGCCGACAGCACACTTAGGAGCTGGCCCCGCAGTAAGTCAGACACAGAAAGACAAATATGTCTCATGTGGAATCTAAAAAAAGGGTACAAATGAACTTGTTTACAAAACAGAAGCAGAGTCACAGATGTAGAAAACAAACTTATGTTTACCAGGGGGGTGAGGGGGGAGGGATAAATTGGGAGATTGGGATTGACATATACACACTACTATATGTAAAATAGGTAACTAATAAGGACCTACTGTATAGCACAGGGAACTCTACTCAATACTCTGTAATGGCCCATATGGGAGGAGAATTTGAAAAAAGAGTGGGTACATGTATATGTATAACTGATTCACTTTGCTGTACACCTGAAACTAACACAACATTGTAAACCAACTATACTCCAGTAAAGAAAAATTTTTAATGTAACAATAAAAGAAAAAGAAATTGGCCTCACAGCCCACCAGCAACGCAGCCTGGGCCCTGTGTGGCCTCTTCTATTCCGAGAAGCTCATGCTGAAATCCGCAGGAATCCAGCTGTTTCAAAGGAATCGAGAAGAAATAAGGATGGAAGGGCAGAAATGTGAATTTTTAAAGGTGGCGCTCACTGGCTAATGATACCTGGGTTTCAGGCTGTGCTGCACGCTCTCAGAGGCTTCTGCAAACATGAGCTAATCAGCCTGTTCTCAGAGGTGGGCGCGCATGTGAATTGTTACCACTCGAGCTTGCAGAACCACTTAGCTCTGTCACACTTCTTGTAGCAACATGCCAAGTAATCACTAAAAACACACTGGGTTTAAAATACCTGGATCTGAACTGATAGAGCTGGGGGAACTGTGAAGCAGCCTTGTGAATTTGAATTAGAACTCTCCCTCTTCTCTCCTCGCTCTTGGCTGCTGTACATTCTTCTAGACTCTGATGCCCACTCAGTTGCCTCCTTCCTCCACAAAGCCTTCCCCAGCTAGACTTGCTCGAAAATCAATCCTTCTCTATAGTGACCAACTGTCCCTGTTTGCCCAGGACTGTCTCAGTTTTAACACTACAAGTCCCATGTCCCAGGAAACCCCTTAGTCCTGAGTGAACCGGGATGGCTGGTCACCCTAAGATACTTCCATCATCCTACAGGACTGGTAGCATGTGATCTTGCTATTAATCACCCTGTATGCTGTCTAGTAATATAACCTGCTGATTCACATGCTGAGCTTCTCCCAACTGCTCAAGTCAGGTGTCCTTTCTTAATCTCCTTGGTATTCCTAATTTGGGCACCAAGAATTGCATGTTGACATCATTTCTTTAAATACCAGGTCTCTGCTATGACGCAATACAAAATAAGACCCCCTAAAGGTTTCACCTCTAGAGCCTTCCCACCTAGTGGTGTCTTGGGCTCCAATCCTCAAGACTGAAGGTCCAGACCAAGAAGGACCTAGGATTTTTGCCCTGATTAGTAGAAAAGCCCTGAGGGGCCAGCCCTTCTCAGTTGGTCCCAACTGAGGTTATTTAAATGCAGGTTCCTCCAGCCCATCCTCAGAACTTCTGATTCTGGGCTGCAGCTCCCCTGATGATTCCGATCCAAATGATCCTTGAAAAGTAGAGTAGAAACCCTTTTATCAGACGCAGTTGGGGACTAGTTGTTGGTTTCTAATCGAAAGGACCACTTACAGTGAAAACCCACTAAAAAAATAAGAAGACACATACTTATCACACTTAACCACAAACACTTCCTTGTAACTTAAAACATGTAAATGTCCAGTCCTTCACCTACCTTTTGAGAAATGCCCAAAGCCTTTCCTGAGTATGGGTTTGCTAATTGTACATCTTCAGTTTTTCTTGTACAAGTCACATCCATGTATTTCTAGTTTTGACTATCTTAAAATAGAACAAGAATGTAAAGACACTTGTGAAGTGTTCTGAGTGTGGAATCCAAGATCTCTGCAATATTTTTTCAAATCTTTTTACAGTTGTCTCAAGCACAGGAAATTAAGCAAAAATTTTGAGCAATTCACATTTGTTGAGTCTCACAGAAGCATTTAACGTAGTTCACATAGACACAACTAAATGAGGTAGATTTTTTTTTGCATAGAACATAAGTTACATGAAAAAAGAAATCCTTGTTTCTTTGTTTATCGATTTATTCCAAGCCTGAAGAACAAAGCTTGGTATGTTGTAGGTGTTCAATTTGCTTTTTTTTTTTTTTTTAAAAAAAAAGGTTCACATAATATTTAATTTATTAGTTATAGTAATAAGTACAACCAGCATACAGATATTTGGGAGCTAATCCCTGGTTTGGTAAACACAGCAGCTAAATCTGCAAGTGGGTGAGAGAATGGTCAGTTAGTTCTGAGATTCAAATTACCGTGGGTACCGTTATCATGTGTTTTGGAAGTGATGGAGAGTATCCATTAAACTGGGGAGTCAGTCAGGTGAAGGTTTGTTATGAGACTTTCCTCTCTCCTGATAAGATAAGGAGCCTAGGTCAACTGAGGCCTCAGAAAGAGGAAGGAGTGAGGCAGAACTTCTGCCATTTCCGGTTTGCCAAGGAATTTCACAAAGAAATCATTTAAAGTCTTTCAACCCATTCTAAATAACTAGAGGTTGCTGTGATTCTCAGCAGGGGGTATGCATCCTGCCGCCATTTTAAGAGCAAAATACCCACCTACTTCCTGATGTTCTTTATCCATGTCCTCCTTTGCCAAGAAAGCATCTGATTAAAATAATTTGAACTTGAAACTAACACAACATTGTAAATCAACTATAATCCAATAAACATTAAAAAAAAATCACTTGAGACCACGTCTAGAATGACATCAGAGATTCAGACTGCCTTGTGCAGATTCTGCTGTTACATCAGCAACATGAAACGTCAGACAAGTGCTTCACCTTCTCTCTACCTTGCTGGTAACGCTTCATGGGGTTATTGTGAAAACTCATGAGACAACACAGGTGAAGATTTTGAACCCAACATGTTGATAATGTATTTGTATCTGTGCTGTGCTTCTTTGTCAGGGTCTAGTGAGTGTCAAAAACAAATAAGCAATCAAACGAAAAATTTTGTTGATTGAATTTCTGCTCCTAGCAGGGAAGAATGAGTGCTCAGTGCCCTGATCCATTGCATGTAATTAACTTTTGCTTCTTCTGATTTCATATCACGTTGAGTTCTGGGACAATCAAAACTTATGGCAAGAGGCAAGTAGAGAATATTGTACTTCCAGACAGACTGGAAAGACTGCAGAAGAGTCAAGGAGTGACATGGGTCATCTCATCCAACAGGCTCTCTCTCAGACCCCAACTCACTAGAAACATAATATTACATTCATTGAATGAAACCTTACCTAGCCACTAAAACTGATTGCTTTTTAATAATGGAAAATGATTACAATATTAGTTTAAGATTTAAAAAGCAACCATTCAGGACTTCCTAGGTGGCACAGTGGTAAAGAATCAGCCTGCCAATGCAGGGGACACGGGTTCGAGCCCTGGTCTAGGAAGATTCCACATGCCACAGAGCAACAAAGCCTGTGCACCACAACTATTGAGCCTGCGCTCTAGAGCCCGTGAGCCACAGCTACTGAGCCCATGTGACGCAACTATTGAAGCTCATGCACCTAGGGCCCACACTCCACAACAAGAGAAGCCACTACAATGAGAAGCCCACGCACCACAATGAAGAGTAGCCCCCACTCGCAGCAACTAGAGAAAGCCCGTGTGCAGCAACGAAGACCCAACGCAGCCAATAAATAAATTAAATAAATAAATAAATTTATAAAAAGAGATTAATGTTCTTTTAAAAAAAAAAAAAAAGCAACATTCAGAAATTGAGATATTTGTAATGAGGTGGATGGACCTAGAGTCTGTCACACAGATCGAAGTAAGCCAGAAAGAGAAAAACAAATACCATATGCTAACTCATATATATGGAATCTAAAAAAATGGTACTGATGAACCCAGTGACAGGGCAAGAATAAAGATGCAGATGTAGAGAACAGACTTGAGGACACGAGGTGGGGGGGTGAAGGGGAAGCTGGGGTGAAGTGAGAGAGTAGCATTGACATATATACACTACCAAATGTAAAATAGATAGCTAGTGGGAAGCTGCTGCATAAAACAAAATCAACTCGAGTATGGGTGAGGACTTAGAGGGGTGAGGTAGGGAGGGTGGGAGGGAGTCGTGGAAGGGAGGGGATATGGGGATACATGTATAAATACAGCTGATTCACTTTGTTGTACAGTGAAAAGTGGCACAACAGTGTAAAGCAATTATATTCCAATAAAGAGCTTAAAAAAAGGCACTCATTTATTAAAGTGAAGCCATTGGCAAATAAAATGGATGATATCCTTGGCTTCATGAAATACGTGCTCTAAGATGGCTTAGGATTCTTGGACTGTGGGCTGCAGCTAGTGTTTGAATAGCTAGTCATGAAGTTGGAAGGAAAAATATTGGAGAATTAGTAACAGGGTTTGAGAAGGTATGTGGATGGCCTTATAGGAAAGTGCCCCAAGTGCAAACTCACCAAAAGACTCTCACTCCACAGTGGGAAAGGTACTCAATAAACCAATGGACAAGATACCCACTCCTGTAGCTATTGGTCAACCTCCTCCTCAGCCACCCCAGTGACAATTGAATGGACTCATGAGTAGAGTGGCCTTGGAGGTGGGAGTGGACATGTTGATGGACTCAAAGACATAGACTTCACTGAGGCTAACCTCCCTCCCTCCAGCACTGAGGTCCAACTTGCAAATAGCATGAACGATCCTTTATCCCTTAATATTGTCTTCCCTGAAAGGTCCAGCCTGCTACCTGGTGGCAGATGGACTAAATTCAGTCCCTTCTATCATGAGACACCAGCATTTGTCTTCATGGATATAAACACTTATTCTGGATTTGGACTTGTTTCCTGCACCTGCCTTTCTTTGATCAGCATCACCGTCCACCATCAAATTGCTTCTGTCTGAGGAACACACATTACAGGGAAAAAAAGGTCTATGGACTGCTGCATCTATAATTCACTGACCCCGCATTGTACATTCTCACCCAGAAATAGCTTTGCAAACAGAACCCCTCCCCCAAAAAATGATGTGATGTTGGTTGCGTTTGATCGCTCTTGACTATCAACAAGGAAATAGGACTGCTGCTACAAACTGAAGGCAACCTGGAGACAGATGGAACCCATGGGTCACTGGGCTATCTCCTCATATTTCTGTGTCCAATGGTAAAAACCAATCAAGGGCTGTAGAAATCCACTTCAGGCAAGACCACCAAGATTTCAGAACTCTTGGAATGAAGGTCTGTGTCATCGGATACAGAAACCTGACCAGGTAAGATGCTGTCTGAGTTCAAAAGAAACATGGTGGTAGCTGAGGAGAGATATATTTATCAACATTATCCTCTTGAGCAGATATAGAAATGAGCACCATAATTTTCTTCCTCACTAAAATATATATGTTGGTATTTTAACTGGTTTTCTTCTTCCTTTCTCCCACTATTTTATATCAAGTGATGGTGATTACCTTTACAAATGTTCCCAGAGATTACAAAATATCAAAATGGAATCATTATGGAATAGATGAGAAATGGTCATGGCCCAGAGAACTTGAACTCCAAGCTGGACTCAGAAGCAGTGAGACTTTGAGTCACCTGTGTTTAGGAGGTGGCAGTGTATTTTCAATGGCATGAGGGATGGTTGTTAGGTGGGAAGTATAGGGATAGCGATAAGAGTACATGTTGATATTGGACCACCAAAGGGGGTGCACACGAAAGGACAATTGCCATTCTTCCTGACTGCCTGGACTCTCATTCCCCACACTGTGTTTCCAAGGGATGCAAAGGCAACCACCCCTGAGAGATGCTTGAAATGGCAGGTGTTTTCTTCCCCAGCCTCCTTGGACCCAGATTCCTTGCATCAGACACATCCATGTGGACTTCAGATGAGGAATGAGTGCTGCTGTGAAGCCAGAGTGGCAGAGAATTCTGTGTGTGTGTGCGTGTGTTATAGTGGCAGGAGGATTGAGGTGGAGGCAGCGGTAGCAGCAGAAATGGCAGAGGGATGGTGACTAGAGGCATGGAGTTCTTGGGTCAGTGATGGAAGCAAGGCATCCGGGGCAGGCTGTGGTATCACTGTCCTCTCTGTGGTGTAGTTTTAGACATTTTTTTCCCCTTGCTTTCTAGTTCCAAGCCTAGTTCTTCAGCCCTCCAGGAGCTTCCATGAAACACCTGGACCAAATTCCTTTCCTACTTAAATCAGTCACTTTATCTTGCATACAACTAAGAATACTGACTGATTCCGAGTGTGCAAGGGGGGGTAATTAAATACCCCTTCATAATGTGACCCACACCTCAGTTCTGATCTACACTAGGCTACCTGGAACAAAATTTCTCTCCCTTCTTTGTTTTCACATTTCGGCAACCTGTCTGGATCCTGATTCTTGAATCTGCTATGTACCTTTGCCTAATCTTTCCAGGGGTTCATGCAACCCCAGGGCACCAGGGCCCCAGTCTCTCTGTTCTGGAAAAACAGGACATTTAGACTCTGACAACTTGGGTAAAAATAGTTTCCACTAAACATCTTCCCTTTTTGGAGGAAACTCACGTTTCCCATTTGATGTTTTTGTACTTATTTTCACTCTTTTTTTTTCCACTATTTGATAGCCTGTCTTGATGGCTGCAGTTTTTGCTACTGATAAGTGATTAGCCATCCTCCTGCTACCAGAGCCAGCATCCCAAAACTTGCCCCACTGCTTCTGCTGGGCCCTCAACACTGACACTGTCCTTCCTCAGTGGTTATAAATTTCCAGAGCCCCAAAAGTTAGCCTCACTCTTTCTGATGAGACTAAAGGTCATTGGAGGGACACCATCTAGTACTATTTCAAGCATATTAGTCACTACACCTGACCAGGAGCCCCAGGACAACTCAGGCAATCTCAAGCAATTTTCCCCATCTTCCTGAAACACCCAGATGCCTCTTGATCAAAGGCAGGTGGCAGGCATTGCCTCCCTGATTTGAGCCAGATTTCCCAAGCAGATATTCTGAGGTTCTACCATGAGTCCCACTGATGGTCTTGCATCCCAGGAAAATCCTCAGTCCCAAGAAAACTGTGACAACTGGTCAACCTAGCAATCAGCCAAAGTGAAAAAAAAGAATGTCTACAAGCGGAGATCAACTGCAAGTTACGGTAAAATGATTCGATGCTCTTAGTGTTGGCACCAAGTAGGTTTTTTTTTTCCTTTGTGTCTACACCCAGTGCATTTTCTTAGATCTACCAAAATGCTAAATTATGTCCCCTCTTCGTCATAGCTTGAAAATATTCACAGAAGTCCTGGAGCCGGCTTTCTTCCAGCTGGCTGACCGCTTAGTGAAGCATTCCCTGGTTAGCTGCTTCAGTCTTCTCCCTTTTCATCATTTTAGCTGATCTTTTCTGAACCTGTGCCAATTTGTCTGCATCTTGTTCCTGCCATGGTAGTCCAGATTGAACGCCAGGTACGTTTATGTAGACTTTCACCTCCTCATCACATTAGATGCCTCAGGCAGCAGATGCAGCAAAACCATCTTATCCAATTATCATAATTGCTTTTAAGATGCATACACACAGACAGATATACTTTGTTAGTCAAAAGAATTAAAGACCTCTGAAGGTCAAAAACCACATCTCTTTTGGTTAAAAAAGGCAGGGCAATAATCTTGGAACATCAATGAGCATAACAGTAGGAAGAGAAGTGGATGGAGTTCTGAGGGTCTTGTTGGAGGTCCAGCTCTGTCCCCACCAGCTGGGAAACCTTAGAGAAGTTGCTTCACCAGCCTGGCTCTCCGTTTCCTCATGAATAAAAATGAAGGGTTTAGAGAGGTCATCACAAAAGTCCTGAAGTGCTATTTGGGAAAAGACATATACTGCTTCAGGATAACATTTCACCCAGTGGATCTCAAAGGAGATGGAGCTGAATCACTTTTGCTAAATACACTTGCTTCTCCAGCCCACTGCCTGCTGCTCCTCCAAGGCATGTCAACATTTGGAGAAAGGGGAAGGGGGTATATCCGCTTTATTAAAGCTCTTCTAGTGATTATGATAGTGACTGTGGTAGGCTAAGTCATGTCTCCCTCCTAATCCCTGCAACCTTGAATATGTTAGGTTACATGGCAAGGAGGAACTGAGATTGCAGACAGAATTAAGATTGCTAATCAGCTGACCTTAAGGTAAATTACACTGGGTTATTCAGGTGGACCCAGTGTAATCACAAACGCCCTTAAAAGTGGAAGCGGGGGGACTTCCCTAGTGGTCCATTTGTTAAGAATCTGCCTTCGAATGAAAGGGACATGGGTTCAATCCCAGGTGGGGAACTAAGCTTGCACATACCTTGGGGCAACTAAGCCTGCACCCCAACGCAGCCAAAAATTTAAAAAAAAGAGTGGAAGGTGGGGCAGAATAGGTCTGAGTATTCAATGTGAGAAGGACTCTGCCTGCCACTGCTGGCTTTGGAGATGGAAGAAGGGCCGCAAGCCAAGAAACGTGGGCAGCCTCTGGGGGCTGGAAAAGACAAGGAACAGATTCTCCCCTAGGGTATCCAGAAGGAACCCAGCCCGGCCAACACCTTAATTTTAGCCCAGTGAGACCCTTTTTGGACCCCTGACCTTCAGAACTGTAAGATAATAAACTTGTGTTGTTTCAAGGCATTAAGTACATGTCATCTTGTTACAGCTGCAACAGGAAACAAATACAGTGACCTCTAGGGCCCACATGCAGACGCATACCCTCACTCTCACATACAAACACTTACACTCTCTCACACATATTTGTCCACACTCATGGGGTCACACTCATATACATATTCCCAGCAACCCACATTCCCTCATGTGCACACTCATGTACACTCTCTTGCACACTCACATACACTGACACATACACGTTCACACACTCACAGGCACTATTCAATCACTCCACATTCATCCACATATACACTCCTCACAAACACACTCTCACACATGCTCCCTTGAATATACACACTCATTCACTCATATACTTACACCCTTGTCCTTAAGAATAAATCCACTTGGGACTTCCTAGGTGGCACAGTGGTTAAGAATCCACCTGCCAATGCAGGGACACAGGTTCAATCCCTGCTCCAGGAAGATCCCACATGCCAAGGAACAACTAAGCCCGTGAGCCACCACTACCGAGCCTCTGCTCTAGAGACTGTGAGCCACAACTATTGAGCCCGTCTGCCACAACTACTGAAGCCCACGAGCCTAGAGCCTGTGCTCTGCAACAACAGAAGCCACCAAAGTGAGGAGCGTGCGCACCACAACTAGAGAAAGCCCGTGTGTGGCAACAAAGACTCAACACAGCCAATAAACAATAAATAAATAAATAAATAAATAAATAAATAAATAAATAAATTTATTTTTAAAAAAGAATAAATCTGCTCAACTGCCCTGGATTGTATGGCATAATACCTATGGAGTTTTCAGCGTCCCTAGGGGAAACTTAAAATCTCTTCTAACCATATCAAGAAATAATTTGCAGTGAAACAAGCTATGGAACGTGATGGGGTTCTGGCAGCCCCAATTTCCTCCAGGCTTGTTCTCAGTGACTTTACACAGCCCTGCCCACACTTTCCCAGAGGAGAATCTCTCCTTCCTCCCACTCCCACCTCCCGCCCCACTTCCACCTTGCCAATCTCCATCCCTTGACCTGAAAGGAAATCCTTACTTTCTGTACCACTCAACACAGCAAACTTTTAGACCATGAGGATAACCAGGTCATAAAACCACTCTACCTGCTCCCTTCCTCTTAATCTCTGACTTCTCCCTCCTCCAAGATGCATTTGAATTTCTCTTTCTGATACCAGAATCTGATTTTCTTTCTTTCTTTCTTTTTCTTTCTTTTCTTTTTCTTTTTCTTTCTTTCTTTCTTTCTTTCTTTCTTTCTTTCTTTCTTTCTTTCTTTCTTTCTTTCTTTCTTTTCTTTCTTTCCTTCTTTCTTTCTTTTCTTCCTTCCTTCCTTCCTTTCTTTCTTTTTTGGCCATGCTTCACAAAGCATGTGCAATCTTAGTTCCCCAACCAGGAATCAAACCTGTGCCCCCTGCAGTGAAAGCATGGAGTCCTAACTGCTGGACCACCAGGGAATTCCCTAGGATCTGATTTTTTGTCTAATTTGCTTAAAACTCCCGAGGCATTTAGTGCACAATTTAGTACTGCAGTTGGTGGCGCTCTTTGGGGTCAGTGGGTGGCTGATCTGATGGAAAAAGTACTGGGCGTGGAGTCAAGAGGCTACAGGCTAGTCCTGGCTGATCCCGTTATTTTGTGATCCCTTAATTACAAAATATCATTCTCCACAAACTAAATTAGACTGCTGGTCTCTAAACCCCACGCAAAATGTTTCATTATGAGTGTGTTTACATTCAGTGGGAAAATTCTGTGTCCCCCAGAAATTAAAAGCTCCTTCAGGGCATGAGTTGAGCTTCTATTTATTTTTAATTTAGCCCCACACCTAGTAAAATGTGCCACTCCCTGTGGGTGTCCAGTAAATGTGGGTTGATTGACAGCTGGTTGCAAATCATGAACCCTCTTAGGAAGGGAAACAGCTTTGTGGGCATGAATTTACATCTACATGGGTGAGTCAAAAATTATCCACACTCTGGCTGAAGACGTTATAGAAATTTTAATATAACCGGAGTGTGGATAAGTTTTGACTTATCCTCATACTTCATATCAACAGTGACATTTTGGAAATCTATGTCTAAATGGGTAAAATAACTTTTAGCCTGCTATAAAATAATTATTAGCATCATTATAGCTTCATGCTGTAATTATGTTTTTATAGCAGAGAGTGTTTCATATGAAAACTAGACTCCCTTATTTTATTTAGAAGGCAACTGTTATGGGCTAAATTTTGTTCCCCCCAAATTCAAAGGTTGAAGGATTGACCCCCAATACCTCAGAATGTGACTATACTTTGAGATAAGGTCTTTAAAGAGGTAACTGAGTCAAAATCAGGTCATTAGAGTGGCCCTAATTCCATATGACTGGTGTCTTTATAGGAAAAGATTAGGACACAGACACATACAGAGGCAGGACCATGTGAAGACACAGGGAGAAGACCGCCATCTACAAGCCAAGGAGAGACTCAGAACAAATCTTGCTGACACCTTGATCTCAGACTTCTAGCCTCTAGGACTTTGAGAAAATTATTTCTATTGTTGAAGCTACCAGTCTGTGGTATATTTTTATGACAGCCCTAGCAATCATATATAGCAAGTATAGAGACGAATTTTGTTTATTTTAGATGTTTGTGGAAAGCATATTCATTTTGAAATTACATACTTAATACCTGATGGTTGTAAAAAAATTTTGTAAACAGAAAAAAAAAACAAAAATTTGATGAAATTTAAATTTCCCCCTCCCTCACCACTGGTGCAAATCCTTCCAAAACTTTTTAAAAACAAACATATACAAGGAAGGGAGGGAATACGGGGATATGTGTGTAAAAACAGATGATTGAACCTGGTGTACCCCCCAAAAAAATAAAAAATAAAAAATAAAAAAAAATAAAAATAAAAAAAAACATATATGCACAGAAATATATAATAGTTTTTGAGGTGGATAACACACATACAGTCTGTAATCAACTTTTTCACTAAATATACATCAGTTTTGTTCTTCCAATTTAATAAATATAAATATAAATTTGATGGCTGTCTAGTCCTCCATTATATAAATGCATGATAATCAGTCCACTTGTTTAGCAGCTAAACTTTTTCCTGGTTTTTTACACTCATCTGATAAACAATGCACACTTGTTCATCCATCTTTGCATTTTCCTAGCAGTTTCCTTAGGATGAATAGCTAGGAGATCACTGTATCAAAAAGGAATGCAGTTTCCAGACTTTCGATACTTCTTTTTTTTTTTATTTCTTGCGGTGTGGCTTGCGGGGTCTCAGTTCCCTGACCAAGGACTGAACGCAGGCCACGGCAGTGAAAATCCAGAATCTAACCACTAGGCAACCACCTTTTTCAAGGGACTCATTTAGTTCTCTACCTTGTCCCCCATACCTCACACAAGGCCCAGCACAAAATAGAGGCCAATCAACATCTGTTGAATTAGTCAATTTTGCTGGATGAGGTAGACTGGCATGACATGTCATTTTTAAGTCTATATTAAGATGACATAAAATTGTTATTTTATGTGCACTGCCATGTGTAAAACGGATAGCTAGTGGGAACCTGCTGTATAGCAGAGGGAAGTCAGTTCCGTGTTCTGTGATGACCTAGATGAATGGGATGGGGGGGTTGAGTCATCCAAGAGGGAGGGGATATATGTATATATATATAGCTGATTGGCTTTGCTGTACAGCAGAAACTAACACAACATTTTAAGGCAACCATACCCCAATTAAAAAAAAAAAGTTATTTGAAGACCCAGAATTCATGGTTAGTCAGAGACTGGTAGAAATGAGGGCCCACTGGTGCCTTCAATCTCATGTATGTCAGAGAATCTTACCTCACACCTGGATCAGAGTGACACCTCCCAGGTGACGTCGTTCTCAAAAATCTGTGCTTTTGGCAATGTATGGACTTGGAAAAAATGGAAGTGGGTTAGCCTAAATCAGTTGCCACTATTAGAAAAACAAAACAGAAAACTAAACACACACACAAACCCTACACAAGCTCAACTTATTGGAAGGCCAGCACGTAATGCCTCTGTCTTAGCCCATTCAGGCTACTATTACAAAATACCATGGACTGAGTGGCTTATAAATGACAGAAATTGATTTCTCACAGTTCTGCAGGCTGGGAAGTCCAAGATCTGCGTCCAGCTGATGCGGTGTCTGGTGAGACCCTGCTTCCTAGATGCCATCTTCCCACTGTAACCTCACATAGCCTGAAAGGTGACAGAGCTCTGTGGGGTCCCTTTTATAAGAACACTAATCCCATCATGGGGTCTCCACCCTCATGACCTAATCATCTCCCAAAGGACCCCCCTCCTAATGCCATCATATGAGGGTTAGGTTTCAACATACGAATTCTGGGGTGGCGCATTTAGCTCACTGCAACCCCCTCAACAGAGATGAGAAAAGCAACCCTTTGTCTATAGCAGTGGACTGTCTTTATACTAAATATTTTTTAAAGGTTGTGTCTCTTTTTTGTTTTTAATTTCATGGTTTTTTTTTTATTTAGTTTTTTTGGGGGGCTGCCGTTGGATCTTCCTTGCTGCATGTGGGCTTTCTCTAGTTGTGGTGAGCAGGGGCTACTCTTCGTTGCAGTGTGCAGGCTTCTCATTGTGGTGGCTTCTCTTGTTTTGAAGCATGGGCTTTAGGCACGAGGGCTTCAGTAGTTGCAGCACGCAGGCTCAGTAGTTGTGGCTCATGGGCTATAGAGCGTGGGCTCAGTCCTTTGGTGCACGGGCTTAGTTGCTCTGAGGCATGTGGGATCTCCCTGGACCAGGGAATGAACTCGTGTCCCCTGCATTGGCAGGCAGATTCTTAATCACTGCACCACCAGGGAAGTCCCCTACATTAAATATTTGACTCATCTATTTTACAGTCCTGAAATGAAATCCACAGATAGCATGGCCAACCCTCATCTATGTAAATGTCATGCTTGACTATGATAGAAGACATCAGTAGGTAGTCAGATGCTTGCCTTCCATGTAAACCTCCAGGAACAGGACAGTTAATACTGCAGACCCAAATGGGTGTGTTGCATTGGCAACTCAACTCCCATGAGAGTGTTGCCATTGGTGATGGGATTTTCAGAAATGGTGAGCAATTCTTGGTAATGCTCTCACAGAAGAGAATGCAATGCTGTTTCAATTTATGTTGTTACCCAAATGGGAGTCATTGCATATTAAAAGTGTGTAGAAAATAACTTGTGTTGCATATAAAGTAGAATTCAGGTCTAGGATTAGATCACTATCAACAAATCAGAATTTTCACCTACATGAATGATCAACAAGCTATTCAAAAATAATGCAGGCTAAAAAAATAAATAAATAATGCAGGCTGGGGGACAATTCTTCACTGTGAGGGAAAACCTCACTCATTGCAGGGTGATTAGAAATCCAGGCACCTACCTACTAAGTGCCACGTATGTCCTTAGTCATTGTGACTATGAAAAGGTCCCACAAAGATGTGGAGAAGCTGAAACCCTTGTGCATTGCTGGTGAGAATATAGAGCAGTACAGCTGCTATGGAAAGTACCTTGGCAGTTCCTTAAAAAAAAATTAAACATAGAATTACCATATGATCCAGCAATTATGCTTCTGAATATATATCCAAAATAACTGAAAGTAGAGTCCCAAACAAATACTTGTACAGCCACTTTCACAGAAGCATCATTCACAACAGTCCAAGTACAATATCCACCAGCAGATGAACAGATAAACAAAACGTGGTACATACCTGCAATGGATATGTATTTATCCATCACGTAAAAAGGAGTGAAATTCTGATACATGCTACAGCATGGGTGAACCTTGATGAAAGTATGCTAAGGTAAATAAGCCATTCACAAAATGACAAATACTGTATGATTCCACTTATATGAGGTATCGAATGTAGACAAATTTATAGAAACAGAAAATAGAATGGTGATTATAAGGGACTGTGGGAGTAGATTGAGGGATTAATGTTTAATGGGTACAGAACTTCAGTTTGAGAAGATGAAAATGTTCTGGAAATGGATAGTGGTGATGGTTGCACAATACTGTAAATATACTTAATGCTACTGAACTGTATAGTTAGAAATGTTTAAGATAGCAAATTTTGTGTAATGTATATTTCAAAACACACACACAAACTGGAGACATTGATAACATAGAAAAAAAATAAAATAAACAATAGCAAAAAAAAGTCCTGCAGATTTCCAAAATTCTCCAAGAGTGTAACTGCCCAATTAAGCATCACTGCACAAATGTGCTTTTTAAAATAGAGGCCCAGAGAATTCCCTAATAGTCCAGTGGTTAGGACTTGTCACTTTCACTGCCGGGGGCGTTCAATCCCTGGTTGGTGAACTAAACTAAAGCAAGCCATGCAGTGCGGCCAAGAAAAAAAAAAATTGAGGCCCAAACTCTATACTTCAAACAGAGAGTGATGGAAATGTGAAGGAGAACATCTCAGGGATTCCAAATTAGTTTTCTCTCAAGTGCCATTGATTGCTGGGAGTTGACAAGTGCTGTGTTGAGAAGGCATCTAACCTGCCTTTGAACTCAGCAAGGAAGAGCACCATCTATCAACAGTGCCTTCCATAAGCAAGAGTAAAGGGCAAGGGTGGCTGTGTGTCATATGTGTGCGGGCTCAGAAATGTAAACCCTCTTCCTCCGGATATCTTCTGCCTGTGACTGAAGCCTAAAATCAAAACAATTTTTTGGCAGGAAAGAAATGCAATTGACATATCAAGCTCCATCTTCCCACATTTTGCAAAGCATTTCAGAATTTAGAGCAAAGAAGAAAACATTGGGTTCAAATGTTCAAAACCATATGTATTTCACTCAGCAAGAGAAACTCACTGTGACAGAGAAATAGGAAAAAAAAAATAGAATTGCATAGTAGATCTATAAAGTATGGTTTGGGGAGCAGTCTGGAGGCATTTACACTCAGGCAGCTCCAAAATTCAAAAACCGAGTAAAATGCTTACATGTATTAACTTTGATCACATTTTCTTTCCATAGTCTGCCCTCTGGTGAAATTACTATGCAGCAAACTGCTCTGAGATTGAATTTACTGAAGGAAAGGGAGAAAGGAGGATAAGGAGAAAGGAGCCAAATTCTGCCCTGAGAACTTCTCATGATGGAGGAAAAATTCTGTGGCTGCTGCTGGTGTAGATGCTGGTGATGATGGTGATGACACTGATGAGGGTGATGATGGTGGTGATGGTGATGACGATGATGGTGATGGTGGTGATGCTGTTGCTGCTGGTGATGGCATAATGTAAGTGAAAGTGGGGTCCAGCTGCTCATCCCTCAAAAGCCAATAAAGAGGCCAGGTTGGTGGAAAGGAAAGTTTGCTTTATTTTGGATGCTGGTAACCCAGGGGGAGGGTGGACCCCTGTCCAAAGGCTGACTCCCCTCCAACAATCAGGGGGCAAGAACTTTTACAGACAGAAGGAGGGGGTTACATGCAGAAACATTACAGTCAGCTCTGACAGTCATCTTGAAATTGGCCATCTGTGGTCTGACCAGTGTCATCTTGATTGTTTTAGGTACAGTTAGTCTTCAGCTCAAGGGTTGGTTTGTTTCCATTTCTTTGAGGCCAATTCTCGGAATTGTGGCAGCTTATGTCATGGCTACAGCCTGGTCATCACGTAGTTATCTTCTTCCACCTGGTGGGGTTTTCAGTATCTATAAGACAGTTCACAGGATATCATTTAGAATATCATCTACAGACCTTGAGAAGGAACTAAAGGTCCTTGACGGGGCTTAATGACTAAACTATCATTATTTGGTTTCCTTTGACTGTTTTCCTTTGTTTCTGCATTTTCTTACTTCTCCGATTAAACTTATTCTTTGGCTAAAGTTTTTCCACAGATGAAAGGCAGGCTGAGGACATGGTGGGGGGTGGGGGGCAAGGACCATAGGGTCCTGCTCTGTTTCAGTAATACCTAATCCATATGCAGCATTTCTCTATGCTGGGCTCTACTGCAAACACTTTACATACATTCATTAATTTAAACATCACAACAATCTTTTTTTTTTAAACAAGAGTTTTCACTAATTTATTCAACATTACATTAACAGTCTTAGCTGATGTAATAAGACAAGAAAAATACAGGCATAAGGACTGGAAAGGAGGAAATAAAACTATAGAAGGTAACTTGTATATAGATTCCTTTAAATTTAATCAGAAACAGCATGCATTAAGAAGCCTGGGTGTAAGAATAGTATATATATTCAATTTTGGTTGTATTCTAAATAGCAGCAGCAAACAACTGGAAAATGTAGTTGAAGAGAAGACATCATTTACAACACTGTATACAACAGAATGCAAAAGGATTTAAGAATAAATCCAACAAAAAGTATTTAACACCTCTATAAGGAAAATAAACCTTCAGACATATTTTTAAAGATTTAAACAAATGGAGAATTATAGCATGTTTGATTGAAAGTTTAATGCTGGGGTTTTATAGAACTCAGTAGGATTATTGTAAATTTTATATGGAATGGTAAATGGCCAAGAATAATCTACAAGAAAAGTAAAAGAGGTAGGAGGGAGTCTTTCTGTATCAGATATAATCACTAAGTATGATGCTACATTAATTTAAACTGGGTGATACTGAAAAAAATTGACAAATTCACAAATGAAACAGAATAGGGAGCCCCCAGAAACATACCATGACAGCAGTATGTCATGTTATAGGTGAAGGAACAATTTTTCAACAACTATCCCTGGAAAACTTTAACCATAATCATCACAACAATTGTATGGGGCAGGTAATTTTATGATCCCTGCTTATAAGTGAGGAAACCGAAGCACAGAGAGCTAATGTCATTTGCTGAAGTAACACAGAGGATAAGCAGAAAGAAACTGAGAGGCCGCTAATACTCTGATGTAAAATATTAATTAAATACAATTTCCTAATAGTTTGTTCCTAAATGAGAGTTTCATTAAGACTCTCTCTCAAAGGAAAAGTATAAGTTGTTGAGTAAAGTCTATTAGTCATTCACACATGTGTGTGAAGTACCTTAATCAAATATTACTCTAAATACTTAGGAGTTTTCACTGAAGGTGGGAAGGGAGGGGTGAATTGGAGGGTGGGAATTGGAGGAGAAGCACCTGAAGAAAAATGGGTTGGTGGGGCGGGGGGGGGGGGGAGGGGGGGTGTGGCTGCTGTAGTTGGAGGGGTTTGACTCAGGCAACCAGAAGGCACACGCGTTTGAGTTAGAAATAGGGTATCAGAAAACAAGAGGGTTCTAAGCCTGAGGCTTATTTTCCTTGTGAATTTTCCAAGACTGCTCTTGGCATGCATGACCTTGGTTTATTTTTCTAGTACTATCATGGAGTCCATCCTTAAAAAGCTGGTACAGAGCCCCCGAAAGACCACGTATTAGTTAAAGTTGTCATTTCAACTGCCTAGTAATTGTAGCAGTGTCCCAAATAACCAAAACATGTATTTAGGAACAGGCTTAAAAAGGTTTATGTATTCACCTACTATGTTTTAACAAAAGGGAGGGGGGCGGGGTTTGGGAGGGTAGAGAAGGTGATAAAGTAACCCTGGAGGGAGGCAGGTTGATTTTAGTTAGTACCATGATTTCCTCAGGATTTGGCATAGTGTAGATGCTCGGTGAATGTTTGCTGATAATAACTAAAGGGATGAATACATGAATATACCAGGGATATCTCTAAAGTAAGAAGTCTGATTCGACATAGGTGATGTTGAAACAGGAGGGAAGGGGGCAGGGCACAACGTTTGAAAGAATGACACAGCCCAAGGATGTGACATAAGCTGATTAGAACCAAATTGGTCCAAGATGGCAAAGTCAACTTCCACTAGACCTTGAGCCTCAGTATACGCTCATGTAACACATCAGCAAGCTAAATAACACACCTGCAGCCACCGTGACAGTTCCAAGGCCAACCATAAGGATAAAAAATATAGGCGGTGGACCAATTCCTGGAAATCCCTGCCCCTTCCTGAAATAGTTGGAATACTCCTCCCACTCACTAGCCTAGGAAATTACCCACCCCTGTAAAAACTGACAACTCCATACCCCGGTGCCTTTGTCATTCTGAGATGGCCCACACTCTTGTCTGTGGAGTGTGTTTCTCTCTGAATTAATCCAGTTCTTAACCTATCACTCTATCTCTCACTGAAATCTTTCTGCAATGAGACATCAAGAACCTGAGCTTCATTAAGTCCTGAGACCAAAGTGTATGATCTCAGTTGGAAGACCATGGGTTTTGGCCACATACAAGTCCCAATCTGAGGTGCACAGTTTCAGCGTCACTGTCAGTCTCTTTCAGTTTCCACGGATAACAATTCATAGTCATATTTTGCATGGATCTTTTCCCCCAAACTCTGAAATCATTGTGTCTCTGAGTGGAGTGGCAGTACTAAGGGGTTGTGGATGATATGTCCATCATGAAACAGCACATGACTGTTGCTTTGATATGTTGATGGAATTATGTCAATGGATGGGATCTGAAAGTATTAGGGACATGATGTGATGTATCAGTAACATCGGCTGGTGGTAAGTATTTCACAGAGCATTCAGGTAGGGTGAAAAAGAATGCCTGGCTCACAACTTTAGACTGGGAATTCAGAAGGGCTTCCCTGAGCAGATGACATTTAAGCTGAGAATTGGTTACATCAAAGGAGCCACCATGAGAAGATGGGGAGCCCAGCTGTGCAGTGTCCACGGCATGGGAAGAAGGCGCTGGCGGGCAGTATGGGAAGGAATATGTAGGGAGAAGAGTCTGCAAATAGGAAGGCGTGACCAGGTGGGACTTTCTAAGCCAGGGAAAGGATCTTGACTTGTGTTTTAAGTGCTATGGGGAAGCCTAGGTTGGGAGGTGGGGGTGGGGGGTGGATTAAGGGAGTGGCAAGATGTGATTATTTTTAAATAATACTGGCTGTATTTGAGGAATTGGTTGAAAAGGAAAAGCGAGACAGCAGGGGAACCATGAAGAAGGTTTTTGGCGGAAGTCCAGGCTGACAATCACGGCGCGACTGCTGGGCTGGAAGCAAGGCGAAAAGAGGAGGGCAGAGTCGGGATGTGCTTCAGGAGAGCGGTCAGGACCTTTTTGGGGATTAGTGGAAGAGAAAAAAGAACAGACCCAAGGATTTGATTTTTGGCCTGAGTACCTCGGTGGATAACGGCGCCGTTTATGGAAATGGGGAAGACCGGGGATGGAGTAATTGGTTATTTTTATTTTGGAAGTGGCCAAGGATCAAGAGTTTATTTCAGCCCCCGTTAATCTTGAAGTGCCTATTTGACATTGGGGAGGAATTCCAACCAGGACTTTAGGGATGCAGGCCGGAAATTCTCGCGAGAGTTCAGGCCCAGAGAAGCAGGCCAGCAGCCCATGGGTGTAGGTAACGAATAATGGCTGTGCACAGCATCTTCCAGCTCAGGGAGCACCTTCTGTGTGCCTTTGCTCATAAACCTCACAGCCACCTCGTAACGTCGTTACTACCTCTACAATTTTACTGATTAATAATCATACTTGGCGTGTGTGTCTCCCTTTAGAGTTGCCTAAATACATCCCCACAGGCTGCCTCTGTCACATTTTGCTCCGGTTAATCACGTTGGGAATTAGAAGGCCTGGGCAATGGTGGCCGCACGGACAGGAATTATGCCTGTCGAAACGTGTACCTGTAGAGGCACACAGATGACGTTATAGGGTGTGCACACCTGTGCTTCTTCTCTTAAAAAAAAAAAAAAAAAAGCCTTTAATGTTTTTGTGATGGACATGAGAGCCCTCTGCTGTTCAGACTGGGCATATCCATTAACTAGAGTTTTTCATTTGAAAGTTTGAAAATATTGAATCAGAGTTCTCTTTGATTTTTGTAAAATGCTCTTGGGATAGAAATCCCACATGATAACCATTAACAATTTTTAGAACAATTTAATTTGTCATAGCTAATAATAGCTCTGTGTTATAAAACCTGATATTTTATTTTTCAAGAAAGTAATGTTGAGTGAGGGAAACAAAGAGCTTTATGTTTGAGACTAATTGTTTTTCCACTGCCCATTACCCAAATCCAGGTATGATTCTCGCATAAAAGTAGCAATTTCATCGTTAAAAGGGGAATGAGAAACTCTGAAATCTTTAGCATATCTGCTACACAGGACTGCCACATGAAATCAGCAGTTGAATATTTCAAAAAAATTTTGAGAAACCTTGTTATATTTACCAGTATGCTTTATCAATACATGAGTAGAATGGCATCTAAAGGGTGCAGATGCATAAAAGGAAGGGTGTAAATTCATCTTTGATGATGTTGCAGGTTGCAGAAACAAGTGGTGAAGGGTATGCTGGACAGAAGGAATACCCTGAAACCAAGAGAATCTTAGACTCTTGAGCTGGGACATCAAGTTGGACAAGTACCCCAGCCAGGTTGACTGAGGGTCTTCAGCACCAGCCAGGTTTGGACTTCACCAAGTTGACAGTGGGGACCCCAGAATGCTCATTAATTGGATGGTGACATACATGATCAGGTCTGAGTTTTTTTGTTGTTGTATTTAGTTAGTTAGTTTGTTAGTTATTGGCTGTGTTGGATCTTTGTTGCTGCATGCGGGCTTCCTCTAGTTGCGTCAATTGGGGGCTACTCATTGCAGTGGCTTCTTTTGTTGTGGAGCACAGGCTGTAGGCACACGGGCTTCCGTAGCTGTGGCACTTGGGTTCAGTAGTTGTGGCTCGCAGGCTCTAGAGTGCAGGCTCGGTAGTCGTAGCACACGGGCTTAGTTGCTCTGCGGCATGGGGGATCTTTCCAGACCAGGAATCAAATCCGTGTCTCCTGCATTGGCAGGCAGATTCCCAACCACTGCACACCAGGGAAGTCCCAGTCCGAGTTTGAACGGAGACTTTGGAAGATGTGTGTAGGGCAGTCGGAGGTGGGAAAGGGCAGGATAAAGAATAACCATTTAGGTGGCTCTTACAACCTTCTATTAAAGAAATCACACGGCCCTCAGCTAGGGTAGAGGGAAAGGGAAAGAGAAGACAGAAGGAAATTGAGGGGAAGGAAGGAAAAAAGAGAAAAGATGGTTGGGAGAATGGAGGAACCACTGTATAAACTATTACAAAGAAGGCTTGGAAAATAATTTCCATTTTTATCAACAGCAAAACAACAACAACAAATACTGTATACGTCTCAGGTCTACCTCTACACACTCCATTTTCTTACTCCTAGGGCTGACTGTCTTATTTCCCCAGGCTCATAGCTGTCCCTCATCCTAGGACCTATCCCAACCTCAGACTGGGGCTATTTAAGTATCAACTGAGAGGGTTGCCACCCCATGGGGGCCATTTGAAAATGCACGAGAAGATTTTTGATTCATAAAATGACTTAGGGTAGTTACTCACATTTAGGAACCAGAGATGCTAAACATCCTGAAATATTCAGGAAAGGCCCACACAATACAGACTGGAACCATGGGTAATCCAGTAGACCCATCATTGAGGAATACTGCCACAATCCCCCCACCCCCAGATCCCAGTTTGATAAACAGGCATTTGCTGTGTTCTCTGTACCATCTCCCAAAAGATTGGCTGTATCCAGAGACCCCTGAACACAGAGCTTTAATGCCCAATTCCTGCTGTAAACATTTGATATTCTTCCAAGATCACTCTAATCACTGCCTGCTTTCTCCATATCTTGAGAAGTTACCAAGTACCTAACACTGTAGTCACAGCTGGTGGCCTAGAGAAGCAGAAGCGTAACCCCAAATGCAGTGCCTGCCCACAAGAAATTTAACACTCCACTGAGGAATCAAAGGCTAGCCCACAAGTGAAATCTTAAAGCAAACTGGATTGCTTTGTATCAGTATGTAAATCAGAACTAAGATTCCTAAATACAAACTGGAAAGATTGTAGGGCTTTGGAGGAGAAGGGAAAAAATAAAAACTGGAAAAGAGGAATTCCCTGGTGGCGCAGTGGTTTAGAATCCACCTGCCAATGCAGGGGACAAGGGTTCGATCCCTGGTCTGGGAAGATCCCACATGCCTTGGAGCAACTAAGCCTGTGCACCACAACTACTGATCCCATGTGCCAAAACTACTGAAGCCCGTGCGCCTAGAGCCCATGCTCCACAACCAGAGAAGCCACTGCAATTGAGAAGCCCTCGCACTGCAACAAAGAGTAGCCCCTAGAGAAAGCCCACATGCAGCAACGAAGACCCAACACAGCCAATAAATAAATAAATTTTTTAAAAAATCCTTACGGACCATTACCCAGCTTAACAAATTAAACATCACCAATGCAGCGGAAACCCTCACAAAGTCCTCCCCAGTCTCTCTCCTCCCTCCCCATCAAAGGGAATCGTCAGTCTGATGGTATTTATCATTCCTTCTTTTATCTTGGGAGTTTAACTACATTTGCATGTCCCCCTATATATATTGTTTAGTTTGCTGATTCCTGAACATTATATAAATGTAACCATACTGTACTTATTTTTCTGTTCAACTTTATGTTGTGGAGATCCACCCACAGTGATGCATCAGCTCAAGTTCATTCATCGTCGCCCTTCTTTCGTGCCGTGGTCCATTGAATGACATAGCCCACACTTTTCCATCCATTCTCTGCTTAGTGAACATTTAGTTGCTGCATGTGGGCTTTCTCTAGGGTTGACCTTTTATTTTCTCTCTCTCTCTCTCTAACAAAAATGCTGCCAAGGGCATACTTATGCCTGTTTCCTGTTGTACCTCTGCAAGAGATTCTGGATGGCAGTATACCTCCAGCTTTTCTAGATCATCCCAAATTGCTTTCTGAAAAATCAAGTGGACTCACTGTCGCCCCACAGTTGAATATACAAGTTCCTTTTCTTCACATTACTTACCCTGGAGACTTTTAGGCTGACCACACAAAAGCTGTGTTTAGGAAGATTTGTTTGGCAGTGACAAGGTTGGACAGGGGAAGAAGCCCCTGGTAAAATGAGTATGAGAGCAGAGGATGTCAACAGACACATCTCTGCAGAGACCTGTGGACCTAACAAGGAGCAGGCTTGTTTGGGGGCAGAACACCTATAGTTTGTGTGTATTAGTTGGTATCCACCAATAAGTTCATGACCCTTAGAATGGACCTAACAGTCTGCATGGCTTACAGAAAAGCAAATAGTTAAAAACTGGAAATTCTAATATATTTCCCTGGCTCTGTTAAAAGCATCTGGCCCCAGGCAAGATATTTTGCATCTTCAAATCTCATCCTCAAAATTGTTACACAGGGACTTCCCTGGTGGCACAGCGGTTAAGAATCTGTCTGCCAATGCAGGAGACATGGGTTCAATCCCTGGGCCTGGGAAGATCCCGCGTGCTGCAGAGCAAAACTAAGCTGGTGCACCAAAACTACTGCGCCTGTGCTCTAGAGCCCACGTGCCACAACTACTGAGCCTGCATGCTTCAACTACTGAAACCCATGCACCTAGAGCTCGTGCTCCACAACAAGAGAAGCCACCACAATGAGAAGCCCATGCAGCGCAACGAAGAGCAGCCCCTGCTTGCCACAACTAGAGAGAAAAACCCGCACAGCAACAAAGACCCAGTGCAGCCAAAATAATAAATAAATAAATAAATAATAAAATTGTTACACAACTTTCTCACTTGGAAAACAACCTACATTTATTAGCATACTAGAAATCATATTTTATGAATTATTAAATATATGTTATGTTACTGGTTTGTAAAAATCAATACCTATCATTTAGTAATGTAAGTAAATCAAACTGTGACTTAGGTAGTCAGTTAATATATTTACTGTTGAATCCACAGATTAAACAAAATTAAATAATAGAGTTATGCTGCTAATACTGGTAAAAAAAACTTTTTTTTAAGTCATCCACTAAGTTCAGTTGCTGTTAGAGATAGAAACATGACTAAAACACAGTTCTTATCCTCAGAAAAATTGTAATCACAAGGAAGAGAGAAAGAATGCATGTGATTGAATAAAAATGTCAGTTTAAACATGAAAAAAAAATCTCATCATCCTCATCTCTAAATCGGGCATCACTATCTGCCCTGGGAACTGTTATGTGGTTTAACAACTAATTAATGGTAAAAGGCTCTTGGCACCTATAAATCCAGAGTCAATGTTTAGTGGTAAAAGCAGATGTGCACATTAGGGTAGACGTGGGATTGACCATGACTGGCCCCAATAGTGCTTCCAAGCTACAGCCTGAATCTCACTAAATTTTAAACAAGTTAGGTTTGTATTGCTGTGACTTTTGCAAAATCATTGGTTTCCTTGGCCTCCTGCACAACTAAATGGGACAGGCTCTGGAGAGGTAGGCAGGGTTCCTGAGAGGTCACACCTCCCTGGGCAGGACTGGTCAGCCCCCCAAAAGAAAGCCATGGCCTCATCTTCATCAGGCATCGGATCTCACTTAACTCAGGACCGACAAGACCAAAACATATCCTCTGGCTGCCTCCTGCCTTGTGTCAGGGTCAACTGCGTTGAAAGAAGGGCTGACCCCCAGCAGCAGGTGACTTAAATTGTTACAGGGACTTCCTAGGTGGCGCAGTGGTTAAGAATCCACCTGCCAATGCAGGGGACAAGGGTTCAAGCCCTGCTCTGGGAA
This sequence comes from Hippopotamus amphibius kiboko, assembly GCF_030028045.1. Taxonomy (NCBI): domain Eukaryota; kingdom Metazoa; phylum Chordata; class Mammalia; order Artiodactyla; family Hippopotamidae; genus Hippopotamus; species Hippopotamus amphibius. Next base: position 104,638,682 of record NC_080195.1, on the reverse strand, counting down.
GATCCCACATGCCACAGAGCAACTAAGCCCGTGTACCACAACGGTTTAGCCTGTGCTCTAGAGCCCGTGAGCCACAACTCTTGAGCCCTTGTGCCACAGCTGTTGAAGCCCACGCGCCTAGAGCCTGTGCTCTGCAACAAGAGAAGCCACTACAATGAGGAGCCCCTACTTGCATCAAATAGAGAAAGCCAGCATGCAGCAACGGAGACCCAACGCGGCCAATACATAAAATAAATAAATATATAAAAGAATTGTTACAATGCCTTCTCATCAAGAAATAAAATGTGTTGCAAAACAATTATAAATCATTAGGTGTCCGAATACAGACAACTGAGGTAGGTAGGTGTTCTGAAACAGCCTAACTGGGGTGCTTTTGGAACAACAGTGAGCCTCTAACTTGTGAACCACTGCAGAGAAAAATAAGGACCAAGAGATATGATGGTAGGACCCTATCACCATGCACCAGGAGGCTCACTGCAGCAGTGTTTGTATGTCCAAAACCCCCCAGGAACAATCTAAATGTCAAAACATCAGTAAAGGAATAAATAAATAAAATGTGATATGTCCATAGGATAGAATTCTGGACAGCAATAGAAAGACATTACATATCTCCCTCCCTTTCCCTCTCCCCGCTACTGCCGTGTGTGTGTCTGTGTGTGTTTGTGTTTGGCTCTCAAAAATTTAGTATCAAGTGAAAGTAAGTTTCTAAATGAACATCCAATATAGTATCATGTTTTTATAAACATAAAATAATGTTTTATTTTTTTCATGGAAAATATATTTAAAGATAGACGATACATATTTTTAATGGGCCAGGGGATACTTGGCAAATTTATAGCACAGATCATCTTAGAAGAAGCAGAGGATGCAGTGACTGGGGAAGGATCAATGGCATTTCCATTCAATTTGCAAATTTTATTTGTTTTATATATTTTTAATATTTTTAAAATTAATTTATTGGCTGCATTGGGTCTTTGTTGCTGTGCATGGGCTTTCTCTAGTTGCAGTGAGTGGGGGCTGCTCTTCGTTGCAATTCTGGGGCTTCTCATTATAGTGGCTTCTCTTGTTGTGAAGCACGGGTTCTAGGCGTGTGGGCTTCAGTAGTTGTGGCACACAGGTTCAGTAGTTGTGGCACATGGGCTTAGTTGCTCTGTGGCATGTGGGATCTTCCCAGACCAGGGCTTGAGCCTGTGTCCCCTGCATTGGCAGGCGGATTCTCAACTACTGCGCCACCAGGGAAGCCCTATATTTTTTTATATTTTGTATTTTATATTTTTTTATTGTATATATATATAAAGCCAAGGAAACGTTATGGTTAACCACTGTTCATCCTGATGGTGAGAGAAGAAGGGTAGGAGAAGGAGAGACAGGAAGACGGAGTCAACCACTTTCATTTGGTGGACAGGGCTCTTGGCAAACAAACCACAAGGAGCCCCTTCCCACCCTCCCTGCTGTGCTGTGAAGGGAGAGGAACCTGTTCTCTCTCCCCACGGGCCCCCTGCACTGCGCCCAGGTGGGATGCCCAAAGCAACTTCCACTCCATTTCTGCATAAGCTGAAGGCTTGTTTCTCCCAGCTCTCTCCTCAAGGCCACAGATTACAGCCTTGGAGCAAGGACACCTGTGATGTCAGCCCCAGGTGTGACTTCCCAGGAAGGTCACAGAAGTGTCTTGTAGGCTAATGCCACATCCCTTCCTGGGAGCACTTGTAATGATAAAAAGCTGAAATTTACCAGTAGAAAAGAAAAGCAACAAATATTGATTATGAGACCAAGAACAAATCATAGCCCTTGTGTCACATGTGAGGGTCACATGTGTGGCTGCGTCTAGTCACCCAGCTCAAAGGGAAATTCCCTCAGTTGAACTTGTCCTAGGTCAGGGGAGAGTGTTCACTTCCCACTCTGCCCACTTCTTCTCACTGAAAAAGCACAAATCTCAAGCGTTTGTCCTGCGTTGCTGTTGGGACTGTGGGAGTCTGAAGAGGTGAACCCTTCATGCTCTCCACCTCCCCTGCTCTGGTCTAGGGACTCTGCTCCCTCCACACCTTGCCCTCGCATCCCTCAAGATCTTGACTTGTAAGATCTTAGTTCTAGGACTTCCCTGGTGGCACAGTGGTTAAGAATTCACCTGCCGGTGCAGGGGACATAGGTTCGATTCCTTGTTGGGGAAGATCCTGCAGGCTGCAAAGCAACTAAGCCCGTGCGCCACAACTACTGAAACCCGCACTCTCTAGGGCCCGCATGCCACAGCTACTGAGCCTTCATGCTGCAACTACTGAAGCCTGCGCACCTAGAGCCCATGCTTCGCAGCAAGAGAAGACACCACAATGAGAAGACTTCGCACCTCAAGGCAGAGTAGCCCCAGCTCACCGCATCTAGAGAAAGCCCGCAAGCAGCAACAAAGACTTAACACAGCCAATAAATTAATTAATTAATTTTTCAAAAAAAGAAAAGAGTGGCAGAAAATGAAAAGAAAACACAGCAAAGCTTAGACCATGGGGACTTTGTCAGCCAATTTAAGGAGAGATTCTTTTATTTTCAAGTGAGATGGTAATCTATTGAAGAGTTTTATGCAGGGAATGTCATGATCTGGTTTTTCTTTTAAAATGTAGTCCTAACTCGGCCACACTCAAGTCAGCAGGGTCCTCTTTTGAGTCCCAGAGCCAGAGATCTCTGAAACTAACCCATTTCTCAGCCCTCTTCCTAGATTCAGATCTTCCTTCCTCCTTTTCCAGCTATTTGCCCCAATTGTGTGTGTGTGTCGATTCACACTTCTTGCCCCCAAAGCCTGCCAGCTCCAAGATGTACTTCTACAATAGTTCTGTCTCTTATCTGTCAACTTCCGGCCCAGGAGCCCCAGCAAGAGTTGCAAAAGGCATATTTGCATCTCACCCGCATCAGTAGAGCAAAAAGGGGCACAGCTGTAATAAACAAATAGTTGGAGGTAGGAAGTTCTAAAGCTAAAAGAGAAGGGAAAATAATCCTGACACAACTAAATATAGATTCCACTGTGGACCATGTTGCTGAGGTGCAGACTTTTACAGCAGATGTTCAGTTTTGCTTAAGAACCTTTGCAATCATCTTTAAGCTGTACAGCAAGGGGCTCTTAGGGAAAGAGCCCCACCCATCGCCTTACAGATGAGGAGCTTGAAGTAGCTCACAGATGGTCACAAGGCTGAGTGTCAGGGCTCAGCTCCATCCCAGGCTCGTGGCAACCAACCAAGGCCTCCTTCAACAACACTATGTTCTCCTCAGCAAAGATTTATGAAAGACTTGACAACAATAAAATAAGCTTATGCAACACTTCCCCCCAGTGCAAATTAAGAAACTGATTTGAGGAACAGAAACTTAGTTAAGGCTTGCCTACCTAAAAATGGCACTGCAGAGAAAGTTGAATACTTAAAACTGAAGAAGAAAATGGTCTCTAAGGGGACTGGGAGCATTATTTCTGCTCTGAATAATTGAGAGGTTGTCTGTGAAAAAGCTTATACCCAAACTTAGAAATTTCAAAGTCTGATGTAAGCTTCTCCAACAAACCATAAAATAACCACTATTTGCAGAGTTTAGTAGTTTGCAAAACACAGTCATCATAAACATCCCCTCATTTAGTCTTCACAATAATCCTGAGAGAAGCTGAAAATTCAGTATCATTGTTATCCATGTTCTACAGTTGAGGAAACTGAGGCGCAGAGAAATTAAATGCACTTCCTAAAATCGAGCAGCTGAGCCTTGAACCTCAGTCTGCTGAATTCTTTTCATAAGCTATAGAAGAAGGAAACTCAAGCTTGAAGGTAGCAAGAGGTGGATTTGAATTCCAACTTTGCTACTCACTTACCACACATAGGCCTCTGTTGATTCATCTGTAAAATAGAAAGAATAACACCTAAGTGGTAGCTATGGTGAGAACTAAGTGAAGGAATGTCTAAAGCGCACCCAGATCAGTGCCTGACACAACGTAGGTCTTTGTTATTATTACTATTTACAGCTTCTTTTCATGAATCTCAATTTACAGCCTTTCTAGCCAGTCTTTGCATAACACATGACTTAAAATCACAGGGGAAAAAAAAAATCACAGGGGAGGCTTCTTTTTTTATGGTCTCACTCCCTCATTCATTGGCTTGGTTTCTTATTGAGAAAGATGTTGGCCTGGTGTAAGCAGAGATTCACTTATCAAAACGATCAGTCAATGGGGTCACCAGATAGTAAATATGAAGAAGATGGTTAGCACTTCATTTATTCATCCAGTAAATATTAATGAAGTGTCTATCATAAGCTGAGCTCTAAGGAGACCATGGTGAACCAGGCAGGAAATCCCTGGGGCTCAGGAAACTTACAGTTACAGAGAAGACAAACACCAAGCAAGTCATCACCAACATGACTGTCTTAGTCTGTTTAAGCTGCTATAACAAAATACCATAGACCGAGGCTTATAAACAACAGAAATTCATTTCTCATACTTGTAGAGGTTGGAAGGTCCAAGATCAAGGTGCTGGCAGATTCCATGTCTGGTGAGAGCCCACCCCCTGGTTCATAGATGACTGTCTTCTGGCTTTGCCCTCACACAGCAGAGGGGGTGAGGGATCTCTCTGGGGTCTCTTTTATAAGGACACTAATTCCATGGCCTAATCACCCCCCAAAGGCCCTACCTCCTAATGCCGTCACCTTGAGGGTTAGGATTTCAACATATGAATTTTAGGGTGACACAACCATTTAGACCATAGCAATGACTTCAATACCTCTGGTCCCCTGACTTTTTGAGGGTTCAGAATTAATACACAAACAGAGCTCCTTCTTCCCCATCCACTCCCTCCACTTGTCCACAAAATCATCTCCCATTAATGAGCATATATCTAAGCACAGGAAATAATTAAGGTCTCAGTGATTCCCATCACTGCTACTCACATTCCATTGCTGAGAACTAATCACATGACTGTACCTGGATGTAGCCCTTAACTGGGCAGTCACCTTCCACGCTGGGGAGGGGGAGCATGAATTTTTGGTGGTCAACTGGTCACCTCTGTCATAACCAGAAAGAAGGGCAAACATATCAGTGATTATAACACCTAATGAAAATAACACAGGAAAGTCAAATATAAAGATGCAGAAAGAGATTTAAAAAAGGCGAGCCTGGTACATATTAATATTCATTTTGCACAAAATAAAATTCAGAATGAAAAGCACTAAAAGGAATGTATCATAATTAGAAAATTACCACCTAACAAATGTCATAAACCTTTATGAACCTAAAAATCTTAGCCTCAAAATATATAAAGCAAACCCTGATAGAAAGATGAGGAGACACTGACAAATTCTTGTAATGGGTGACTTTAAACACACCTCTCAGAAATTGGCTGATTATTACAAAAATAAATAAGGCTTGAGAAGTCCCAACTAATACAATTAACAATTATCATTTAACAGATATTTGGAGAGAAATAACTTTTTACCCAACAGAGATTACACAATCTTTTCACAATTTCATGAGACATTCTCCCAGTGTATTAGGTCACACAAGAAATCACAACAAAACCCCAAAAGGAAAACTCTGACAGTACATATTCTGAACTATAATGGAATAAATTAGAGAATAATAACAGAAAGATAAGTAACAAAAATCTAACCTCCTTAAAGAAGATGTGGCACACATATAGAATGGAATATTACTCAGCCATAAAAAGGAACAAAATTGAGTTATTTGTAATGTGGTGGATGGGCCTAGAGTCTGTCATACAGAGTGAAGTAAATTAGAAAGAAAAAAACAAATACGTATGCTAACACATATGTATGGAATCTAGAAAAATGGTACTGATGAACCTAGGAGCAGGGCAGCAATACAGACGCAGATATAGAGAATGGACTTGAGGACACGGGAAGAGTTGGGAAGGGGAGGCTGGGACAAAGTGAGAGAGTACCATTGACATATATATACCAGCAAATGTAAAACAGATAGCTAGTGGGAAGCTACCACATAACACAGGGAGATCAGCTTGGTGCTTTTTGACGACCTAGAGGGGTGGGACAGGGAGGGTGGGAGGGAGGCTCAAGAGGGAGGGGATATGGGGATATATGTATACATACAGCTGATTCACTGCTGTACAGCAGAAACTAACACAACATTGTAAAGCAATTATACTCCAATAAAAATGAAAAAAAAAACTATCCTCTTGGATATTTTACAACATTCTGCTAAGTCATAGGTTTTAAAGGGACTAAAACTGGAAATTACAAGCTGTTTAGAATCACAAGAGCACTGCATACATATCAACATTGATAAGGCAGCATTCAGAGGAAAAATTTATAGACTTAAACACATATAGTATTGATAGAAAACCAGAAAGGTTGAAAATAAATGAACCAACCAAGTTTTCAATCCAAGAAACTAGCGGGAGATGGGGAGAAGAGAGACAGAAAATAAATCTGAAGAAAGTTGAAGAAAGGAACCAGGGAAGATAAAGTAGAAATGAATAAAAATTTAAAAGTAAAAGACAACAGAATTGGTTAACTGGTTCTTTGAAGGAGTTAATGGAAAGACAAACCTTTGGCATACCTTTGGTCAAAAGGAAGAAAAAAGACAAAATATTAAGTCAAAAATTGTAAGAATGTTACCTTCATGGCAAGCCTTTTGAAAACCTGTAGATGAGGTGACCAACTCCCTAGGGAAATATGCATTATAAAGATTCACTCAAGGAATGGTAGGAAACTTGAATAGGATCTCAACCATAAAAGAAAATGAAGAGGTATTCAAAGATCTACCTAAAATAGGCATCAATTCAGAAGCCTCTTCAGGTAGATTCTACCAGATCTTTAGAGAAGTGATAATTCTATATAAGCTGTTTTCAGAGTCTGGAAAAGACAGGAAGCCTGCCTCATCGTTTTATAGATTCCGTTCAACACTGATACACCCCCACTCTCCACATACATGTGTATATGGTATATATATAGTGTATATATATGTGGCAGAAATACATATACATAGATAGATATATACACCTCACTTATAAACAAAGATAAAAAATTCCACCTCCAGCAGTGTATTAAAGGAATAATTTTAAAAAGGTCATTCTACGAATGTAAAGATGTTTCAATATTAAGAATCTATCAAAGAGATGAAAGTTAGAAAAATTGTGACTTCCCTGGTGGTACAATGGTTAAGAATCCGCCTGCCAATGCAGGGGATAGGGGTTCGATCCCTGGTCCAGGAAGATCCCACATGCTGCAGAGCAACTAAGCCCATGCGCCACAGCTACTGAGCCTGTGTGTCACAAACTACTGAAGTCCACATGCCTAGAGCCCAAGCTCCACAACAAGAGAAGCCACCACAATGAGAAGTCCGCACAATGTAACCAAGAGTAGCCCCTGCTTGCCACAACTAAGAGAAAACCTGTGCGCAGCAACAAAGACCTCACACAGATAATAAATAAATTTTTTTAAAAAGTAGAAAAACCATATGATTGTATTAACAGATGCTTCCGAGGCATTTGCTAAAATTCAACACCCATTCATGATAGCAAACCAGGAGAAGAAATGTCTTAAACCTGATAAAGTGTGTTAGTAACCTAAACAAGTGCCATTTTATGGGTCAAATATCATACCCCCCCCCCAATAAAAGTCAGCGATAACACAAGATTCCTATTCAACATTGTACTGCAGGTACTAGATAATATATCAAGACCAGGAAAAGTGAATGCTATTCATCGACAAGTCTTTTCTTTGGGTCAATAGAACCAATTCTCTATATCTGTTTGCATTTTACAGTTGCCAAAAGAGTTCCATAAGCGCTATCTCCTGTGACCCTCACAACATCCAGGTGAGATGAGGACAAGGATTGTCATCCCAGGTTTGAGGATGAGGAGCCCGAGAGTCCTGGCATTTTGAGATTTCCCTAAAGACACAGGGCTGGTAAGCAGCGATGGAGGAATAGATCCCAGGTTTTCTTATTCTTAAGTTCTTTCTTGATGCCGGGCAGCCTCAGTGAAAACACAATACACCTCATTGCTATCAATGATTGGCACTGGCCAGGCCACTGTCCATCTGAACAAGTTGGAGCCCCAGGAGCAAACTGGGGTGAAGATGGGGGGACACTGCATGGTGACTAAGACGGAAGGAAGAGAGAGGGCGCTGAGGACAAATGTTCTTGGTGCCACGGCAAATAACCCTAGACGCTGTCTGACAGATGACACTGGCCAGCGCTCAAGGGTGCACCAGCCACTCTTCCAAGCACCTGTCTATGTCAATCATTTAATTGTCAAAAGAACTCTCATGAGGTTGGCACTATTAATATGACTCCCATTTTACAGATGACAAAGCTGAGTAACACACCCCAGCTTATAGATTTAGCAAGGGTAGTGCCAGGATTTGAACCCAGACAGCCTGGCTCCAGAGTCTTTGCTCAACATCACTACAGTATAGTGTCTTTAAGCCAATACCCTGGTTCCAGGGGTGAGACCAGAAACCAACCTGCCATATGTGTGTTTTAGATACAAAAACATAATCATCAAAGCATCAATTCGCTCACTCCATGTTTCTGATATTGCTGAGGCCAGGAGGAGGGAAAAGGTTCTGACATATACACAATCTGCTTAGAAACATCTGTTTTTATTCATTATCTCTTTTGCTGCCTCCAAACATTAGACTTAGCCCAGAGAAAGGAAACAGTGCTCCCCTCAGCTCGCTGCCTTCAGACTGTAGACCTGCGCACTGAGATTTACTCAGTAAGAGCTAGGAAACAAAATCAGAAAAAAAGAATATGATTGCCCTAGATAGGGACTCTAAAGTGTTATTTTAAAGAATTACAAGAAAGAAAAGAAAGAAAGAAAGAAAGAAAGAAAGAAAGAAAGAAAGAAAGAAAGAAAGAAAGAAAGAAAGAAAGAGAAAGAACGAAAGAAAAGGAAGGAAGGAAGAAAGAAAGAAAAGGAAGGAAGGAAGGAAGGAAGGAAGGGAGGGAAAGAGAAAAGAAAAAGAGGGTGGGGATATGAAAAAGAAAAGAAAAAAAAACCAGAATTACTCATGTAATTATAATTCATTACTCAAAACTTCTGCACCTTTTCCCAGGGAAAAGCCATCCCTATTGAGGCATAGCCAGTTGGGGAATAATGCTGTTGCCTTAAAAAAAAATTTTTTTTTCAAAATTAAAGTATAATTGATTCACAATGTTGTGCTAATTTCTGGTGTACAGCAAAGTGATTCAGTTATGTATATACATACATATATACACACATAAATATATTCTGAATTCTTTTCCATTACAGGTTATTACAAGATATTGAATATAGTTCTCAACTGAAAACTTCTTTTGTCTCCAGCTGTAGTCATTTCTTATGTCAAATGTCCTTGACGTCTTTCCCATACACCTAATCTGTCTCCAGACCTTGTTACATTTCCCAGAGAGAGCCTGTTAACACTATGGTTTAGTCTAGTTTTTCCCTTACCACATACATTTATAAGCATAGTTAGATAATCTCAACTCTATGTTCATGTGGACTTGTTGGAGACTAGCCAGACAGAATTACTTTACTGTGTACAGCCTGTTCCTTCATCCTGGAAGAAATTTCTCAACCCAGCAACATCCTGTGCTTCCTTCAAAACCTAGTTCACCTCTTCCAGGAAGTCCTCCCTGATGAAACCATCACATGGGCTCCAGTAAAACCCATAAGACCCACCCATAACAGTAGCTCCCTTTGCACTTCCCACAGTATAATACTTTTTTTTAACTTGTCACATTCTCACCTGAAATTGCAAACTCCATGAGGGCAGGGACTCTGCTCAGATCTATATCTATCCAGATCTGTGTCTCCACTGCCTTTGGATTAAAAAATAAATTAGTATTTCAAGTTTATCAGTTTGTCATGATATTAAATATCTATTATAGTATTTTTAATAAATTTAAAGAAAAAAAAAAGAAAAAGAAATTTAAAGTTTTAAGTTTTCATAAATAGTAAACTTTAGATGGAGGCACCTTAAAAACAGTTTATAATGTTTCTAATAAGGATATGATAATGTTTATAAGGAAATAATAAAAAAATGGTCCTTTGTCATTAGCAATATATTTAGACACTTCCTCAGGAGTTTTGTATAAAAAGCCCATAAATAATCTCACTAAATCAGAACACAGACAGGTATTGGGACAGCTACTGTCCTTTAGGGAATAATATTTCTTTATCGAAGAAATAATTAGAGAAAAATATCCAAGAAAATAGGATGAAAAGAAAAATCTTTGAATTTATATTTTGCGTAGCGGGAGGGGAGAGAAAGAGGGAGTTATGAATAATTTTGATAAATGGATGGAGGGAAGATCAGGTATTAAATCTTACCCAGGCTGGGATGGCAATAATGTCACTTTGCAAAAGAAGTCAATGAAAATGTCATAGATTAAAAGGTACAAAATCTGTCAATCTGAATAGTAACATACATTAAAGATTTATGAGGCAATGTCCTTGCATTATAGAGTGATAGGAGTTATGTCTAGGGGAGACAGGGTCTTAGAGTGGCAGGTATTACAGGAGAATACTGGAATAATTTTAAGAAGCTTTAAAGACAAATTGCTGAAAACGATCTGTGAAAAGCAATTCCACTGAAAGAAGCAGATGTGAGATAACTGTCATGAAGCCACTGTCTAATAGATCATTTTAAAACGTAAAACACCAGGACATTAAAAATGCACATGTGGGACTTCCCTGGTGGCGCAGTGGTTAAGAATCTGCCTGCCAATGCACGGGACATGGGTTCAATCCCCGGTCCAGGAAGATGCCATATGAGTCGGAGCAGCTAAGCCCATGCACCACAACAACTGAGCCCACACGCCACAACTACTGAAGACCTGGCAAGCCCTCGCACTCTAGGGCCTGCATGCCACAAGAGAAGCCACTGCACTGAGAAGCCCAAGCACCGCAATGAAGAGTAGCTCCTGCTCAGCACTAGAGAAAGCCCATGCCTATCAACAAAGACCTAACGAAGGCAAAAAAAAAAAAAAAAAAAAAAAAGCACAATGGTATAGCCACACTCCAGGCATGTAAACTCAGTCTGTTTATACAGCGGACATATGTTATGGGCCCCAAACTATTTTCTCAAGGGAGAAATCATAATGAATGTGATATGATTCATCCAAATTCTTCTCCTTGAATCCCTTATAAGCACAGATGTAGAAGACGAATATCCAAGACTAAGAGGGTGACAGGCGATCATGAAAGTGTGGAAAGCTAGCTGTTATAACACAGGATCAAACTTGGGAACTGCTCTGCTCCAGGAAGTGTATGCGAGGTGGGGGGTGGGGACAACGCAAGACCTAGGCCCCCGTTCTGCTTTGATCTGATCTCAGGGGGAGATGAATCACTCCTTTGACCTAAAGGAGAGCCTCAGATCATAAGACATGTTTGAGGAGTGAAATGAATCTCCTCAAATAAAGAAGAGCCAAATCCACAACTTTCTGGCTAGCATAGGGTAGACAACGACAATCTGCACTTCATGTAATAATAACAGAAAAATAACAATAATTGCCCCTTATCTGTGATATAGGAAAGGTGGGTGAACCGTTTCATAGGGATCATTTATATTTATAATCCAATAGAAACAATAAGGAAATATTTATCTTTTTTGACTATAAAAAGTGTGAGATTTCCTCTCAAAGACCTTAAAACTCCAAGTATATCTCTAAAAAAGATGTATCTAAAATTGGAGTCAGCAAAAGTTTTATATAAAGGGTCAGGTAGTAAATGTTTTAAGCTTTGCAGGCCATAGGTTCTCTGCTTTGCGGGCCATTGTAGCATGAAAGCAGCCATAGGTGATATGCAAATGAATGGGTGTGGCTGTGTTCCAATAAAACTTTATTTCTAGAAACAAGTAGTGGGCCAGATTTGGCCCATAGTATGCCTACCCCAATCTAAAACACTGTTCAAAAAGTAACAAATAAGGGCTTTCACATAAAATATTCTTTCCCGCATTGTAGGCAAAGACAAACCAGATCAAAATGACACTGGTATTTGAGGAGGAATACTTGAAGGTGACAATTAATCGTGATGATAATAGCAGTGACAAGGGAAGAAAAAAAGCATATGTATTATTTAACATATGCTTACACAGTGCGTACTAAGTTCCAGGCTCTAGTCCAAATGCTTTATATATATTAGCTCATTTAATTCCCATAACAACCCTATCATAAACCACCATTATTATCCCCATCTTACAGATAAGGAAACTGAGACATAAAGAGGCTGTCACTTGCCCATCATCAAAAAGCTAGTAATCATGGGAAGACAAGAAAGTCAAATTAGGAGAGACTCTTATAGAAATATTATCGGAAGATTAAATTAAAATTCTCCTTCCAGGGAATTCCCTGGTTGTCCAATGGTTAGGACTCAGTGCTTTAACTGCGATGGCGCAGGTTTGATCCCTGGTCAGGAAATTAAAATCCTGTGAGCTACGCAGCACAACCAAAAAAAAAAGAATCTCCTTTCACAACTAAGTAGCTAGACCACATAACTAGCTGGTATGCTCTCCTCTCTAAGTATCTCAGAAAGTTGTGACCATAATGCTTTTGACTGCACGGAGTTCCTACATCTCTCAAATGTGATTATGCATCGGAAAGGGGTTCATTACTTCAGTTCGCTTCCACAAAATATTAGTTACTATCAATACTCAGTTATCTAACAAATATATATGTATATAATACCAGTTATGAAGCACTGGGAGATACACACCAATAGATTTGTTACCTTTTCAGATATGAAAATCAACAACCAAAATAGGAAATGTAGTATTTATACTAGAACTGAAATTCACGAATGATCAGTGTGACCATCACAGCCTTGCAGAATTCAAACACAAAACCTGCCTCTTCACTGCCCTGGATTCTATAATGATTTTTCACATATAAGAATTAATTTGATATTAACAACTATTGTTTTCCACACTGGAAATCTAAGACTCAGAGAATCAAGTTCACCTGCCTACGCTCATATTAAAAACCAATTCCCTGGACTCTTTCCAAGGTTTCATAATAATAAAGTAGCTCAATGTGAGGGAAATGATGCCATGAGGCATAGGTAGGTTTACTTGTGTGAGTATTTTCTAAATGCTTAATAGTGTCCATTTATTTGCATTACTTGGAATTGAGTTGTCAATATACTTAAAATTTTTGGTAACGAAAGTGTTCTTCATTCATTATAAAACTATACATTTCATTCAATCATTCTTTTTTTTTTTTTTTTTTTGGTTGCGTTGGGTCTTCGTTGCTGCACGCAGGCTTTATCTAGTTGTGGTGATCGGGGACTACTCTTCATTGTGGTGCGCGGGTTCCTCATTGCCACGGCTTCTCTTGTTGCAGAGCGTGGGCTCTAGGCGCATGGGCTTCAATGTTCACATTTGTTATATTGCCATCTTAGTCCAGATTCCAGCCACTCCCATCTTGCAGGACAGTAGTGATTATTATAACGGAATACCACTTCTGGAGGATGCCATTAGGAGCTATAAACACAGAAGATTTTATCAATATATTGAATCAACTAGGATATTTTCAATCACCAATAACAGAAAACCTGACATAAACTGGCTTCAACAATAAGGCAATGTATAAGCTTTCATAATTCCAAGTCCAGAAGTAGATCAGGCTTCAGGGCTGGTTTAATCCAGCAGCTCCAGTTCAATTTTCTAGGATTCTCTTGGTTTTGCTCACCATCCTAGGGCAGCTTCATTCTCAGGCTGGTATCAAGATGGTTGCAGGCATCACATACAGAAGGTGCTTTTGTCTTCCTTTCTGTTGCTCTCTGGAACATGAGACACTTTCCCCCAGAATCCCCCAGAACACATCATCTTGCAGCTCATTAGACTAAATATGTCAGATGCCTACTCCTGAACCAACCTTGAGGTCAGAGGAACACCTTGGCTAACTGGCTTAGGTCCACATTTCTGAACAAATAGCTAGCAAGGGAAATTACAGGATTACACTTGTCTTGGATAAAGCATGGGCTACCTTTGGAGTTGGGATTAATTTTCTAAACTTCATGGTTGTTAGAAAATAGAGGGATGAAATGGATCAGGGGAAGCATTTGTCACTGTTTTTGGCTGAGTAGCCTCTGAACCTCCTTCTTATGTTTGGGATGAGAAGTTGGATTTATTTCCCCAGATTATAAATCGTGGTGGAAAGCAGACTCTAATTACCTACGATTGAAACTGAAAAACAGAAAAGTCAGCCCCCAGGCACTTTTTAGCTAGGGTGTGGGCAAATGACCTAGACTTGGTCAACTGGACACCTCCCCTTCCCTCAGCCATCCCAGAGAGTGAATCAGAAGCAAGTGACTCAAGGAAGCGAGGTCAAAGTAGAATCTGAATGGTCTGCCTGGAAGGGATCTTTCATCATGGATAACTGACCCTGGAATTTCTAGGACCAAAATCAGAAGGAGCCCACAAACAGAGCCATGGTCTGAGACACTTCAATAGAGATTCTCCAATCCTAGACCTGAATTAGTTTACAGACCTAGAGCCTCTTGAATGAAGGAAAGGTCAGGAACTCTTGATGAAGAATGCTACAATAAGATCACAAATATGTATTGAAAATCCTCCTTCTGATCTTCCTCCAAAACAGTTACCATCATTAATCAGCATAAATGTATACGAGAGAAGGGAAAATACCCAGATCTTCAGAGGATTGTTAGAAACCGGGTCCATTACTAAGGCCAATTCCTATGGAAACAGAATGCCACTGTTGTCTACCAGCCAAAAAGAAGATTTATGGGGAGTAACGTAATAAACTGAGTTTTGACTTAAGTTTATCTTCATTAGGCCCAAAGAGCCCCCAAACCTGTGTTTACTTCCTCAGCTTACAAAGGTATAACTGGAACCGATACATACAACAAAGAGTAATTCTCCACATTGGCTCTCTAGTCCATGAAGTAAAGGCCATTACGATAGGAATGGCCAAGTGCAAACTGATGGAGCTCTCCATATATAAAATAGCACATCATAAGTGGTATCACATCCCTAGGAGAATTTTAGAGATCAAATGACCTGAAAGATCCAGAGGTGATGATTGCTACCACATTCCCAATTAACTTTCTAGTTCGGCCAGGGAAGAAAAACAGATGGGTCTTGGGGAGTGACAACAGATTATTATAATCTTAATCAGTTACATCTGCTGTTGCAGCAGGCTTTATTTGACAAAAGGAAACATACCAGACTTCCTAGGTGACGCAGTGGTTAAGAATCCACCTGCCAATGCAGGGGACACGGGTTCGATCCCTGGTCCGGGAAGATCCCACATGCCACAGAGCAACCAAGCCCCTGTGCCACGACTACTGAGCCCCAGTGCCTAGAGCCTGTGCTCTGCAGCAAGAGAAGCCATCACACTGAGAAGCCCACACACCTCAACAAAGAGTAGCCCCCACTGGCCACAACTAGAGAAAGCCCACACGCAGCAACAAACACCCAATGCAGCTGAAAATAAATAAATAAATAATAAAAAATCCAAAAAAAAAAAAGAATGTAGCACACACCCTCAATTTCCTTGTTAACTGGGTTTGGCATTACAGCCTTCTTCTTGTGACTTGTTGTAAAAGGGATGCCACTGGGGGTTATGCAAGTGCCTAGAACTAGTTTCCTTTAAAGTGAACGGCCCTGACAGCTTTGCCTTGATGAGTTCTTGTGTCTGCTTTCTACAGATTTTTCTGTCTCCTTCCTCACTGTCAGCCTGTCGGCAGCCACTTGATGTTGCTGTCAGTTTGCCTCTAGCAGCTTCCTTCCCTAATTTGTTACTTTTAATGTGCTTAGACTTAAAAATCAAAGACTCGAGGTGTTAGAATTGTTGGATAATTGTAGTAGGAGTGAGGGCTGAGCGATTGTCCAGTTGGTGCCATGTATGATCTTAATGTGTGGACAATCTATTGTGGCTGTTTACAGACTTGTTTTTATTTGTTTGTTTAGAAGGAACATCTATTGTGGTTGTCTACAGACATTATTCATTCACTCATCCTTCATTTATTTATCTTTTGGTTGAATGCAGGTGCTCAGCCACGCCAGTAACATTTTACCCAAAAAAATGGCCTTTGTTGGGACCTCCTTGGTGGTGCAGTGGTTGGGAGTCCCCTTGCCAATGCAGAGGACATGGATTCGAGCCCTGGTCCAGGAGGATCCCACATGCTGCGAAGCAACAAAGCCTGTGTGCCACAACTACTGAGCCTGTGCTCTACAGCCCACGTGCCACAGCTACTGAAGCCCGAACACCTAGAGCCCATGCTCTGCAACAAGAGAAGTGACCGCCGTGAGAAGCTCACACACTGCAGCGAAGAGTAGCCCCCACTCACCTCAACTAGAGAAAGCCTGTGTGCAGCAACAAAGACCCAACACAGCCAAAAATAAATAAATAAATTTATTTTTTTTTAAAGTAAGCATGAAAAATAAGTATTTTGGGGGAAAAAAAGCCACACCAAAATATTAAAAAAAAAAAAAAAAGAATCCACCTGCCAACACAGGGGACATGGGTTTGAATCCTGATCTGGGAAGATCCCACATGCCATGGAGCAACTAAGCCCGTGAGCCACAACTACTGAGCCTATGTGCCACAACTACTGAAACCTGCACACTTAGAGCCCACGCTCTGCAATAAGAGAAGCCAATACAATGAGAAGCCCTTGTACCACAAGGAAGAGTAGCCCCCATTTGCTGCAGCTAGAGAGAGCCTGCGTGCAGCAATGAAGACCCAATGCAGACAAAAATAAATATATTTTTTTAATGACCTTTGTTTTAGATGGGGTTAGAATTGCTTTTTTAACCTTCTAATTGATTTATGTATTCATAAATGTACAGAATTTTATATAAATGCATACATGTAATCTATGTATTTTCAGGACACTTTTTTTGTTGTTGTTTTTTGTGTTTTTTTTTTTTGCTTTCATCCTCTCCTACCTTCATTCACATTAGGGCCCCTTCCCCAAATGTGATGTAGCATGTGCCAGTAAGTGGGTTTATACCCTTCCATATTTTCTGCATGTGTATACAGTCATACAACACACACTCATATGTGGAAAGTCTTTTGTTTAGATGGCAGTCAATTTTTGCTGTCCACTCAACAGCCACACTTTCGGGCCCTTCCTCCCCCTTCTTCTTTGCTAACAGAATTTATTTGTTCAGGTGGTAAGCAAAGATCTCCTGGTATGAAGAAAGTCACCCATATTCTAACCCTAGCCAATGAATCTTGATGGTTTTAAATAGGGAAACTCATTCTTCTTTTCATTTGTTTCGGGATAAGCATATAGCTCAGTTCTGGTAAATAAGACGTAAGGAGAAATGTGTAAAAAGGTTCCTTTTTTTTACATAAGGAAATGTACTGACTGCTGGATTTCACAATGGGTTTTGTGGCCATGAATATTACCTGAGAATCAGATATCTCAATCAAAATACCAATAGAATTTGTTTTTCCTCCAAAGTTGACACCCTTTAGCTAAAATATATATGGAAATGCAAAAGAACTAGTGTATCCAAGATAATCTTGAAGAATAACAAAGTTGGAGGATGTACACTTACTGATTTCAAAACTTTAACCATAAACTATAGTAATCAATAGTGTGTGTTATTAGTTATCAAAGGAACAGAATAATAAGTTAGTTCATAAATACACCAACACATATGCAGCCATTTTTTCACAAAAATGCCAATTCAATTCAATGGGTGGGAGGAAGAAAGTTTTTCAATAAATGGGGATGGAACAACTTTTAAAAAAGTGAAACTTGAACCCTCTCTCACATATACACAAAAATTAATTTGACATGAACCATAGACCTAATACAAGCATTAAAACTATAAAGCTTTTAGAAGAAAACAAGGCAGACATCTTCACGACCTCGGGACAGACAAAGACTTCTTAGCCAGAATACAAAAAGGATTTAAATATAAAAGAAAAAAATTATAAATTTTCCTAGATAATAATTAAAAGCTTCTGAAAATTTCTGCTTCTAGTGATGAGGTACTAACAAGGTTCAGATTTACCCTTCTGCTGTAAAAAAATATTTGAAAACTGGAAAACATATAGGAAACAACAATTTTCAGAAAACAGACAAAAGGCAAATTATTGACAGAAGAACAAATATAAGAATCATCAAAGACTTCTCATGATAAACTATGCGAAACAGAAACAATGAGATAACACATGTACAGTGCTGGACGAAAAATCCTGTAAATGTAATATTCTATACCCACTGAAAATATCAAAAATAAAAACGAAATATAGCCTTTTTCAGATAAACGAAAGAAGAGAGATTTTCAGTGATAGCAAACATGTACAAAAAGAAATATTAAAGGAAATTTTTCAGGGAGAAAGAAATTGATGCCAGATGGAAACTTGGATCTATATAAACGAATGAAGAGCACTGGAAATTTTAAATATGTGGGAAAACATAAAAAGGATTATCTTGTTTTTTTAATGTCTTTAAAAGAAAAAAGCCTGGGAATTTCCTGGCAGTCCAATGGTTAGGACTTGGCACTTCCACTGCTGTGGGCTGGGTTTGATCACCAGTGGGGGAACTAAGGTCCTGCAGGCCATGCAGCATGGCCGGGGGGCAGGGGGAATAACTGTCTAAAGTAAAAAAAATACTAATGTGCTGTGGGCATCTGCAGGAGTATAATATAGGACAACAGTGAGCGTGAGGACTGGAGAGAACACAGATAGGTTAAAAGTAAAAGGGTGAAAATATATATCATGAAAATACTGATCATAAGAAAGCTAGAATGGCTATATCGATATCAGACAAAATAGATTTCAGTCTTAATAAATTAAAAAGGATTGAAATTTCACAAAGGATGATCTCTGACCACAATGAAATTAAAAGCCAATACCAGAAAGATATTTGAGAAATTCCCAAATATTTTGTATTGGATTATATTTCCAAATGTATTGTACGTAAACAATACATTTCTAAATAACTCATGGATAAAAAAAGAAACCACAAGGGAAATTACAAACACTTTGAACTAAGTGGAAATGGAAACACAACACATCAAAATGTGGAGAGGGAAATTTCCTTTTTTTTTTTTTTTTTGGCCGCGCCACTCAGCATGCGGGATCTTAGTTCCCTAACCAGGGATCAAACCTGTGCTCCCTTCAGTGGAAGCTCGGAGTCTTAACCACTGGACCATCAGAGAATTCCACAGAGGGAAACTGAAACTTTTAAATGCTTATATTACAAAAGAAAAAAATGTCTCAAATCAATGATCTAAGCTCCCACTTTAAGAAACTAGAAGAGCAAATTAAATACAAAGCAAGCAGAATAAAGAAAATAATAAAGATGAGTGAAAATCAATGAACCAGAAAGTACACAAACAAGAGAGCTAATCAATGAAACCAAAGCTGTTTCTTCAAAAAGATCAACAACACAGACGAACCTCTAACTATACTGAACAAGAAAAGTCTAAAAAGAACATTCAAATGACCAACATCAGGATTGAAAGAGGAGATAATAAGAGAATATCATGAAAAACTTTATGCCAATTAATTATCAACCTTTAAACAGACAAATTTCTCAAAAAATGCAAATGATCAAAACTGGCTCAAAAAATAGAGCACCCAAAGTGTCTTATATCAATTTTTTAAACTGAATTATTAATATAAAACCTTCCCATAAAGAAGACTTTAGGCCCAGATGGTTTCACTGGTGAATTCTAACAAAATCTTAAGGAAGAAATACTAGCAATTCTATACAAACTCTTTCAGAAAATAGAGACGGAATGAACTACTTCTCAATGCATTTGATGAGGACAGACTGCTGGGACACTGAAACCATTACAAGAAAAAGAGACTAAAAAACCAGTATCATTCATAAATATAGAAGTTAATATTCTTGCAGAATATTTCCAAACTGAAACCAGCAATGTACAAAAAGGGTAATACCCTGTGACCAGTGGTATGTATTCAGGAATGCCAGGTTGGTTTAACATTCAAAAACCAATCAATGTAATTCACCATTAAAACACAATAAAATAGAAAAGCCATATAAGCCACTCAGTAGACATGGAAATAGCATCTGACAAAATATTACACCCACTCATGATTTAAAAGAATTTTTTAAAAAACTCTCAAGAAACTACTAGAAAGGAACTTCCTCAACCTGTTATAGGGCATCTATGAAAAACCTACAGCTAGCAATGTAATGGTGAAAGAATGTTTACCCTGAGATAAGACACAGGATAAAGATGTTCACGTTTCCCTTCTTTATTTAAAATTGTAGTGCAGGACTAGTCAGTGCAAACCAGAAAAATAAGACATACAGAGTGGCTAGCAAAACATAAAACTGTCTTCCCACAAGACATGATGATGTATAAATGACCAATATGCATATAAAAAAATGCTCAACATCAGGGGCCAGGTATTAGATTCTGGGGAAGTAGTCCCACTTAGGAAGGAATGTATGTTTTTGCTTACCAGAGCATCCTAAATACTCAGTACAGCACCTGTCCATAGTAGATGTTTGTATTTATTTTGTGAATAAATGAATGAATGTAAGGGCAAATGTTAGATTGGGGAGTTCAGTCCTGAGAGGTGACATTTCACTTCAGTTGACTTGATTTTAACATTTCAATTTTGGAAAAAGAATTTTAGGTCCCTATTCTTTTTTTTTTTCAATAAAGTTCTTGGTGAAAGTGAAAAATGTGTCTTTAAGTCCCTATTCTTAAGAAAGACAGGAAATAGCTAAGAGAAACTGTTTTCCTTTAGTAGTTACTTTTGATGGTCTATTTTCTGTCATTTTGCCTGGGCCACCCGAATAGATTAGTTATTTCTGGGTGTGTCTGTGAGGGTGTTTTGGATGAGATTAGCATCTGAATTGATGGAATCACAAAAATAGAATGCCCTCTTCAATGCGGGTGGGCATCATCCAATCCACTGAAGGCCTGAATAGAACAGAGGTGGAAACTGGAGGAATTAGCTCTTTTTTTTTTCTTGCATCACTGCAAGAGCTGGGACATCTCATCTTCTCCTGCCCTTGGACTGGTTTTCAGGAAAAGGCTTGGGAGTGCCCACCAGCTTCCTTGATACTCTAGCCTGCAGATGGCAGATTTTATGTATATATATCTCCATATACAGTTATCCCTTGGTATCTGAGGGGGGATTAGTTCCAGGACCTGCTGTGGATACCAATACCTGGGGATGCTCAAGTCCCATAGTCCACCCTCCGTCTTCACTGATTCTCCACTTACAGATTCCACCAACTGTGGACCACATATTAAGCTTGTTACCCACAGGTGGTTGAATTTGTGGATGCAGAACCTGAGGATACGGAGGGCCAATTGTATATTTACTGAAAAAATCTGCATATACGTGGACCCACATAGTTCAAACTTCTGTTTTTCAAGGATCAACTGTTTATAAAATATATGGTCTCTCTATACATACGGTCTCTGTATATGTGTATATATATATATATATATATATATATATATATATATACATACACATACTAATGGTTCTGTTTCTCTGGAGAACCCTAACTGATATGCTCATATACTTACTATCACAGCTAAGATTATCTACCCAAAACACTTCAGGGTTGCTATAAACTTATTTGTATGATTTTTTTTCTTAAGGAGCTTACTCTTTACGATTACAAAAGTAATACATACCTTCTGTAGGGAGTTTAGAGAGTGTTGAAAAATTAAGAAGAAAGTGAAAATTCCCTAAAATCCCATTGCCCCAACTGTCACTGAGCTTCTCCTTCTTCCACTTCCTGTTTTCCTCATAGTCTGTTCCACTATTCTGGCACCAACAACATAAAAAGCACGGAGATATAGAGGTTGACCCAAAAAGGAATCAGGTGGGTCCCTTGGGGACAGAGGCGGACGTCCATGTAGAATTGTCTAGTGGGCAGTTGAAAATGCCATTGTAAACCAGGAGAGATTTCACATCTCTAGGTGGGGAAGGAGAGGGATCACAAAGGTGTCAGATGAAATCTTGGGACCGGGAAGAAGCTGCCAGAGAAGGAAAGCAGACCAAGATAGGAAGAGTCTTGTACAATATCATTAGCTTATACTTGCTCCAGAAAGTATACGGGGTAAAGCATTAGAAAGAACCTGTTTTCTCTTGAATTCTTATCTATGAATGTTTTCCTGGGCTCTTCAGGAGTGAGATGTTTTCTTTCTGTATTCTCTACACCTGCAGACTGTAGCCACCATTCCTTTCAAGAGAATGAGTTGACATGTGAAGGGCACAGAATGAACCAGAATATTACTTTCTGAATGCCATCTTTTCTTTCCTCCGAATATCGATTTCATCTACTCTTTTTAAAAACAAGTTTGTTTGGAATGGCTTTTCAGAACTGTCTATTTCCACACCCACATTATGAACACAAGAATCGGTTTAAATTGATGTTCTTTGAAAGAAGGCAAGTTTGCAAGTGGATTAAATGTCTTTCTGCTTCTGTCGCATGCATTTATGATCCTCCGGCCATCTTTTCAAGAGGCTGCATTCCTACTGCCTCAAGGTCGGCCCACAAAGGACGGTCCTCATGAGTTTTTGTTATTTGCCCAAATTTTCCTAGTGTACGATTTGACTTGTGTTCCTGGAGAGACAGAGATGGAAGTCCAGCAGTAGCTCTGCATGTGGTTGCCAGATGTCCCAAAGCAAATAGAGGTGCTGCCATCTTTTGAACAGAAAAATAGTAGAAAATGCTGCCAAGGCACCCAAAGCCTAGTTGATATCCCCCAAACTTGTTTAAAAGACCTCCCAAGTACTATCAACATATAAACCAAACAACCCTATGTAGAAAAGAACCCCCTAAATCTAAATTATCTACCTCAAACACAAGGGTATTAGATGTCAAATCTTGTTCCTGTACGTTCAAATCTCAGTAGAATGCGACACAGAAAATGTTCTTCTCCGGACCATCATTTCCTCAGTTCAGTAGCCCTTATAGAGCTCAGCAGCTATCATGCATTGAGTCCCAAATGCAAAATGTCTGACGCTGCACTCATCACCTTCCCCCCAGCTCAAGACGTCGATGGTCTCTGCAGTCACATCCATTTCCCTGACTCACAGGAGGAAAGAAGACTGCAGATATGAATTGCGGTGGGGGGGGATTCTGTTAGGCTTCGTGGGCCCATTTTTAAGTTCTGCCACTGTTCACAGAAATAGGGAGGGCAAGGGCAAGGGCACAGCAGACTTTTTTTTTCAGATAATAACAATACAAGGTAAGATGTGCTATAGCTGGGTCATGGAAGCATATGGTGGGAGATGTTGAGTCTGACTGGGAGGAGTGGGGAAGCTTTTCAGCATGGTGCCTGACACAAAGTAGGTGCCTGATAAGTGATTAATGATTGAAAGGAGGTAATATTTGACTATCAACCAGATGCTAAACATGCCTGCCTACATGGGGGAGCAGGGAGAGATTTGACATGAGACCAAAGGCCAAGCTGTGTCAACTCCCAGCCGTGTCCAGGGAATGACAAAACTTGGGTTGTGCCCTGGCAGTAGGCTGGCAATGCAGTGTGGGGGGTCTTGAACAGGATTTAGTAGACAATGGATATGCAGAGGAGCTAAGGGATAGATCTATGAAGAACTATATTTTCTTCTTTTTTTGGCCGCAACACACAGCACGTAGGATGGAACCTGCGTCCCCTGCAGTGGAAGCGTGGAGTCCTAACCACTGGACCACCAGGGAAGTCCCTAAGAACTATATTTTCTAATGCGATCTTCGTGATCCCATGATGACTTCTCTTACAGAAGCAAAATGGGTTTAAAAAAAAGTATAATGGTAGTTCAGCTGAGAGATAAAGAGTGAAACGAAGTAGACGATGGATGGCCCCCCAAAGAATATTTTGTTTGTTCAACAAATAATTAAGAGTACATGTCTCACATCCCCAAAGAAACAAGCACACTCTTTCTTCATCCTGCAGCTTTTCCCTGGGGTCCTCACAAACTCGCCCTCACAATCAAGGCTGTAAAATACCTCCCGCTGCCTTCCCTTCTTGAGTGCACATCAGTTTGACGTCAGCCCTCTACAGTCCTTGCCAACGTTCCTGCTGAGGACCCAGTTGCTCTCAGGTACCTTCCAATTTTTACTTTGCTGACTTCTACCTTCAGCACTGGATGAGGCTGACCACTTCTCCCGTGCTCTTTCCCGGCCTCTTCTCACTCCAGCTTCCTACCATTCACATACCTGAGTTTCCAGTCTCGTTTCCCTTGTCTGAATCAGCTCCTCCCAGCATGCTGTGCACTAATGACTCCCAGATCTCCACCTCCTCTCAGCCATCTCTCCTGACTCCACGTGTGTTTACCCAACTGCCTCTTAGACATCATCACTTATTTGCCCCAGGGGCAGCTCAAACTCCACAGGCCCCAGAAGGAGATCATCTGGCCTTGGGCATGGTAGTTAACTGAATTGGGCCTCACTTCCTCAACTATAAAACGGGAATTACTAATAGCCACATCATACAGAAGCCCGTTAAGAAGATTAAATGAAACAACACAGAATAGCATTTAGATGAACCCTGGCACACGTAAACGACCTACAAGTGTTAACCATTCTTCTGCCTTCACTCAAACCCACTCCTTCCTACCCATATATTCCCCAATTTATAAACCCATCACCCATGCCTTTCGTCAAGCCAGAACCTAGTGGATCCTCCTTCATACCTCTCTCTTCCTTAATCTCACAGTTCTGTCCAACCCGTCCATTCTCTTTCTTGTATCTGACCTTGTCTCTCCTCTACTCCACTGCCTTAAGCCCTCAGCATTCCCTGGGGCTAGCGCTATTCTTTCCCTGACCCCACTTTGTTCTTTGTCCCCCAGGGTCTCTGCCCTAACACTTACCATGCTTTAGTTATTACCTGCTCATTTGCCTGTTCTCTCCCACTAAATCGAGCTGACTGCGGGAAGAAAAATTATCTTTTTAATTTCCACATTCCCCAGAACCCAGCACAATGCCCGGCAGACAGTAGGCTGTAAGGAAAGTGAATCAGAGCAGTGCTTCCACCAAGAAGGAAACAACGTGGTTGTTTAGCGAATCCGCTCCTCCCGCGACACGAGGCTGCACACGGGTTCCTTTACGCCTGTGTGGTTATCCAGTGCCTGCACGTCCTTCCCGGCGCTCCAGCTCACGCAGATTTAACCCGCACAATTAGGGCAGACACGGGGCTGCATCCGCAGAGACTTCAGGGGAGCCTGCAAATGCACGCCCAGCAGGCTGGAGGTCAAATCCTGAGCCCTTTGTTCCAGGCAGCGGAGGGCAAGCGGCTCCGAGCCCGCCAGCCCCGGACGCGTGCAGGGCCTGCCTGGGCAGAATGGCACACAAAAACGCACCGGGGAGCGCCGCGGCGGGCAGGGGCGCGCGTGTGCGCAGGCCCTCTCCGTGCCAGCCTCCCGGCCCGGGGATCCCGCGCTCTCCGGCGCCCCTCGCGGGGCCCCAGTCTCAGTGCCAAGCTGCCTTCCCGGCCCGCGGCCGCAGCGGGCGGGAAAGCGCTCGGCTTCTCGGCGTCACGCGCCAGCGGCCGGGCTGGCGGCGCGCGCTCGGGGCGGGACAGGGCGGGGCCAGCGTGGGTGGGGCGGGGCGGGGGCGGGGCGGGGCGGGGCGGGAGCCGGGCACAGGAAGCGCTGGGAGGCCCCAGCCGTCCCAGGGTGCCCCGCGCGGCGTGGACTCGGGCTGCTGCCGCCATCCCGCTGGCGAGAGGGAGAGAGAGGCCCGCCCGCCTGCCGGTCGGGCCAGTGTGGGCCAGTGCGTGAGGGCGCGGGGGGCCGTGTCAGCGAGACGCAGAGCGCAGCCGCCACCACCAAACGGACATGTTGGAGCCCAGCGCCGCTGCCGCCGCCTCTTTTTCCTCATCCTCCGAACGGGACTGAGAGGGGGCCCGCCACCCCTCCACCTCTGCCTCGGCCGCCCGCCCCGCTGCCTCGGCCGCAGCCTCTTCCTGCCCGGCCTCCGGCGCCGCCGCTCTCCGCCTCCTCCGGCCGCTCAGGCCCGGCCGGTTCCCTAGCCCCGCTCCGCCGCGGCGAGAGGTCTATGTGACCGGCGGGCCCGGAGCAGCCGCCACAGCAGCGCGAACATGGACGCCGTCAACGCCTTCAACCAAGAGGTGAGGGGTGCTTGGGACGGGGGGTGTCGGCCCTGCCGGGGGTGTCGGGGCGTCGTTTCTCCCGCCGCCGGAGGTTTAAAGCTTTGGTCGGGGTGGGGACGCTTCCTACTCCGGTTCCGGGGCGGCGGGGCCTGCGCGGAGCGGCCTATGGCCCGGGGAGGTCGTGGCGGCCGCCGGAGCCGACCCCGCACCCCTCCCCCTGCCCACCCTCGGGCGGCGACCTCGGGCTGCCCCTCTCGCCCCCTTCCGGCCTCCGCCTGCCCGCGTCGGCGCCGGTGCCTCTAACTTCGCCTGTTTTCAGGTCCCGGCGCTCTCGCTCTCTGCTCCCAGCCCCGTTATTGGCTTCGCGGTGCCCGGAGCCCGCAAGGGGCTAAGAAAGGAGCGCGGGCGGGCGAGGGGGTGGGGGGCGGGGGAGCAGGAGCATCTGCCGGCCGCGGGGCTGGCCGAGCGGCGGCCTCGGCTCTCCTGTTGCTCGGGTAGCGGCGCGACGGCGGCTGGACTCTGATCCCGGGTCGGGGAGGAGTTGGAGAGGGTGTTCATCCCCCTCCGCCGGGATTCCTACACTGGGGAAATGGGGTTAATAAACGGGGCTTCTCATCCTACCGAGTCATGAACCCAACCCTGTTATGGGCTCTGTGACCCCAGCGTGACACCTAAAAAGTTGAATGGGCGAGAAGAGTATTTGCTCCGCCTTAGACCGCTAGGAAGCCGGCTTTGGCCTCCAGTGCCCCACTCTCGCACCCTTCTCGCGGTAGTTAATTCTCGGCTCCCTTCTTTGGGAACATTTACATGTGAAAACCTTCCAAAACCGGGAACAAAGCTGCCTGCCGCCCTAAAGCTCTCTGGTTTTATCTCAATACATTCCAGGTGCTGTTTTTGAAGGTAGAGTCCACATGTTCTATTTTTCAGAATTGATTTACGGGGAGGGGTTTGGACCATTCGTGATTTAAAATGTAGTTAGGGAATGGAAACAATTGTCATGTGTTGAGTTGTATTATCTTCCTTTTCCAGATGCTAGAGATAAACCTAATATTGAAATAATAAGATGTAGTAGTGCTAGGTGTCTTGGGACGGCATTAAAAACTTGTTGCAACTCACAATGAGATTCTGTATTTTCACTTGTAACAGAATTAGGGTGCAGTAACTTTCACTTTGCAGTGCTATAATATTGTATCCTCCAGTAATATTGCAGTTAGAAGCGACTGTTGCTTTATCACTTATTACAAATGACTTGTCTTCAGCTGATGAATACATAAAATGTTTAACTGCAGAAGTTGGATAATGTCTCGTAAAGTTCATTATTGGTTATTTTCAAAATGACGAAATAGTATTTCCTGATTTTAGATGGCTAGAGAATTTGTGATGATGCCCCAAAGATTTCAGGTTGGAAGTTGACTTTGTTTCCTGAAGGCAAAATACACTGGAATGTTGGCTTCATGAGGGCAGGGAGTTTCTGTGCTTTGTTTCCTGCCCCCAGCGTAGCAACTCCTTGGCAAATACTTGTTGAATGAATGAGAATTTATACAAATGGCACGGTTTTGTTTTTTGTTTTTTTTTTTTAAAGATAAGTGCATTTCTTTCTCAAAAAAGTTCATTAAAAACTTTTTGAATGTTTTTAATGAACAAAGAGGAGGATTTTTAGTGTATTTTTAAGATCAGAAGTATTTAATTCTGGTTGAGGCATTATGGAAGTTGACATTAAGCACATTATTAAGCAAAGTGTCTTATGTTAATTCTGGAAAAATGTGATCAGTTTTTTACTTTGAAAAGCAAAGTTAAGAGTGATGTTGACTCCTTGAAAAAGGAAAATGGTACTGTAAATCTTTCAAAATGTGCAAAGTGAGAATTTTATCATTGATCACTTTCCTCTTTAAATAATTTTTATTTCCATTCCTAGTCTTTATCAACTGCAAATTGCATTGTTAGGTGTGTGTTACCAGTTCCATCTCTCTTCCACCGAATTTTCTTCCCAAAAAACTTTCTTTTGGAGAAATTAGTCTGACTTCAAAATCCATCTCCTTTTGCCTGCCTGATTGTAGTGCTTCTCAGTTTATTCCCCCCACTCATGAAATGTTATTGATTAGTTTCCTGTAACCTCAAATCTCCCAAATCTTCATTTTACACACTTTTGAGAGCCTGCTTAGCTGTAAAGCTGTGTCCTGAATAAGATGGCAGTACTACTGAGGATCTCTGTCCCCTGGGAGCCTAAACTAATAGAAGACACAAAACTTAGGCAAGTAACTTTACTATGTCATAAAGCAGCTTCTTTTGGGGCCCTTATAAAGTACTGTGGGGTGGCCATGGGGGATTACACTTGAATCAGTCTCAGGATTTCCAAAGGTGTAGGAAAAGTAATTCAAAGGCAGCAGTGGTGAGGAATAAGGAAGTTTGACTCCTGAGGCTACTGGAAGGTAAGGATGGTTAAGGTAGTTTGGGGCCTGACAAGTTTCATGTCTGTCTAATGTGTTTGAATTCCATTTTTTCCCCCCCAGGCTGTGGATAAATTGAAGGTTTGGAGTAGTGGAGTAATATAATCAAAATACTGCTTGATTTGTAGTATGTATTGTGGAAGGCAGAGGATTGGGGAAATTTGGCGGTTTGGGGACTGAGGTAGAAGCAAGTAGAATCTGAACTTGGCATGTCTGTGGAGAGAATAGAGAGGAAGGGGAAGATGTGGACCAGAAGAATGCATGAGCTTGACACCTGGTAGGTTTGTAAGCAGATTTTGCCCCCACATTCTAAGTGCTGGGAGAGGGGTGATGCCATTAACATGTCAAGCAGTCATCAAAAGTATGTTCAGGGACTTCCCTGGTGGCGCTGTGGTTACTTCTCGCTCCCAATGCAGGGGTCCTGGGTTCGATCCCTGGTCAGGGAACTACATCCCACATGCATGCCTCAACTAGAAGTAACTAGGAGTTTGTATGCCACAACTAAAGAGCCTGCAAGCTGCAGCTAAGGAGCCTACCTCCTGCACCTAAGACCTGGTGCAACCAAAATAAATTAATTAAAAAAAATTTTTTTTAAGGTGTATTCAGTGGACAGGAAAATATATTTGGTTTTGAACAGTTTGAGTTTGAGTGGAACAGTCATGTGGAAATTTTTGGCAAGCGGTTGGTCATGTAGGACTCAAACTTGATAGCAACCAAGATTAGAGGGAAACATTGGGAGGTCACTCAGTTGTTTCCTAGAGAAAATTAAGAGGGGGAAACAAAAGAATTAATACTTAATAAGCATCTATAGCATGTCAGGCACTTTATACATACATATCTAAGTTAGTACTCCTACAGCCTTGCAGAGACATCCATTTATAGATGAGGAAACTGATTTTCAACGTCTTTTAAATAATAATTCGCCCAAGGGCATACTACTAAGTAATGCCAGAGCTGAGATTTGAATTCAGATGGTCTCATCTTAATTGCTGTCCAAAGATAATATTTTATACAACAGCAGGAGGGTGGTCACAGGTTAACACTTAGTAAGAAAAAGGCCACAAAATTTTTTGAGGGTGATGGGATCTATAGTTCAAGGATGAATGGTGATGGAAGAGATAAGGAAATAAGAGATAGCAAATGTAAAGTAGTTGGGGTTTCTTGTTTGTTTTTGTTGTTGTTGTTTTAGAAGTTTGGTTGTGAGGTATTACAGGGAAAAGTTGCTTCAAGGATGAGGGGAAGGAAGAGCAATTAACAATATGATAGGCATTGGTGCTAGCCCTTTGGTATGTTTATATAGTATATATACAAGGTCTTAACCTAAGTCAGTGGTGTTCAAGTCCTGGTCTCTATTAGATGGAAGCTAGAGCATGTTGAGGGAGAAGATGTGCAAAAAAGCATAGTTTAAAGCAGCTAGAGGGGTTGGTTAACTTAGAGCAAAATTGTGGATGAGAGGAAGGGAACAGATTGGAAGCACAGGTAAAAGAGGTGTATCTGTGATGCAGAAAGGAAGGAAGGTAAAGGCAAGGTTATTAAAGGCATTTTGACAGGACTTTTATGGCAAGACACTGTGTTAAGTGTTGTAAAAGATGGAAAGATGAGTAAAAAAGAATCAGTGATCACTTAATTGTGTTCTGCTGTGTTTATATATACTCCTTAACGTAAAGGGTTTGGTAGTTCATTGTTGAATGGATAAAGATTATAGATTGGATTTTTCTTTTAAATCCATTGATTGCATTTTTAGCCCTTAATCAGTTTTCTCTAAATCCAAAAGAATAACTCTTCCTTCCCCCCTCATTTTTTTGCTGCATCTATGATTTTAAGATGTTTAATTATAATACAAAAAAAATGCAAGAATATAACAAGAATTGACATTTGTTATTATTTTAGGTGTTTTTAACTTAAAAATAAAATATTATAAAGTCCTCCTTTCCTCCCATCCCCAGTCCCATTCCCATCCAGCTACACCCCGCCCCCCCATCTCTCATCCCACCCCCCAGCAATCAAATAATGAATTTAGTATAATGTCAATCTGTGGTCCCTAAACAATATCTATAATTTATGTTTTGATATGTGTGAGTAGTATGTTGCACATATTCCACAACTGTTTTTGCTTAAACATTAATACTATATATTAAGATTTAGTTCTTTCTAACTACTGTATAGTACGCTGTCATTTGAATAAACCATATTTTATTTATCTCGTTTCCCAGTTGATGAACATTTGTTTCTCACTTGTTACTGACAAACACTGCAGTGAACTTTGTCAAACGTGTCTCTCTGTGTAAGAGTTTCTCTAGGACAGCTGTTCTCAAACTTTGGATTTTGACTCCTTTAAACTCTTAAAAGTTAAGGACCACAGGGAGCTTTTGTATCTATGGATTATATCTTGATATTTACCATATTAGAAATTTAAATGGAGAAGTACATGTATTAAAAATAATAAACCCATTACATGTTAAGATAAATAACATTTCTAGTGAAAAATAACATCTCCAAAACCAAAAAAATTAGTAAGAAGAGTGACATAGTTTTATATTTTTGCAAATCTCATTTAAACTTAGGTTTAATAAAACTTGAATTCTTGTATCTACTTCTTCATTCAGTTTCTTACAATTACACACATCAGTTAGCCTCTGGAAAACTCTACTGTATACTTGTGAGAAAATGAATGAAAAGGGCAAGAAATGTCTTAGTATTAACATGAAAACAGTTTTTACCTCACAGACCACTGAAAGGAACTCAAACACCCCCTTCCCCACACTCCCTCCCATCCCCTAGGATCCTGGAATTACTTTTTGAGAACTACAGCGTATGCATATATGGGGTAGTATGCATATAATGCTACTTTGAAGTGCAGGAAGAAAATATGAGTACTTTTATATTTGTGTTTATCTTTAAAATCAGACAAATTAAGCTTTATGAGTACTTTTAATGTATGAACTGACATTGCTACTCTTATCCATTTGGGCTCAGTCTTGAACCATGTTATTTTGAAGGAAGAATTGAGTTCTTCATCTCATTGGGGAGCTTGCCACCCTTCCTATTCCTACTGGAAATTGTTCTGTGTTGACTATTGTATATCTTACCTATTGATTACTGGGCATGATTGTCTTCTAGAATTTAGATCATGTGATGAGGGTATCTTGTTAAGTTTTTTTTTTTAACCTTGTAATGTTAATCTCGTGGTTTTTGATCATTCCTTTCTTCCCTGAGAGGTCTGTCTAAAGTAAACAGAAATTTGAAACAAGGTTCTTACTGTGTGGAAGAGATGTAGAGGACCAGGGCAACAGAAGTAAATTGGAGGTTTCTCTTGACTCATTTGACCATGTTATGCTGTTAATCACAGGAGCTGGGGTATTAAAAGTTGGTTATAGTTTTGTTCCTCTGCTCTTTCTTGACTCTCAGAGAATTGCTTATCTCTGACAACAGTAGAGGTCTGGCTTTATGGTGAGTGGAATAAAGCTGGCTCTTCAGAGCTTTCTCTAGTGGGATTTATCGTTGATGTTCTTGCTGAAAATATCACTCTCCCTAGTCGATCATTTTGTTTAGTGTTTTGTTTCAGAAAAAAAATACGTGGACATATGATAAAGAGCTGATTCAGAGAAAAATTGAATTAGTGGAAAAGTTGGCTTGTAAATCCTGCGAAACAGAATTCAGGAGATAAAAGTACCTAATAAAAAGTTGACAAAATGGTAGTTGGTTTTTGTGTATGTTTTTGTGGGAGTTTTTGTTGTTGTTGTTTTACCAGGTACAAATCGTAGGTTGCTCTCCTTTGACACTGAGCCCAAGTGAATATAATTTACTTAAGCATTACAGGAAACTTTTTTTTTTTGAAGTATAGTTGATTAACAATATTGTGTTAGTTTTAGGTATACAGCGTAGTGATTCTGGGTTTGTTTGGGTTTTTTGCAGGTTATATTCCATTATATATGATTATGTTCTTGCAAGATATTAGGTATCTCTGTGCTATACAGTACATCCTTGTTGCTTATCTATTTTATGTATAGTAGTTTGTATCTGTTAATCCCATACTCCTCAATTATCCCTTCCACTCTCCTGCTCCTTTTTGGTAGCCATAACTTTGTTTTCTATGTCTGTGAGTCTGTTTCTGTTTTGTACATAGGTTCATTCGTGTTATTTTTTAGATTCCATATATAAGTGATATCATATAGTACTTGTCTTTCTCTGACTTATTTCACTAAACATTCTATTGGTTCATCCATGTTGCTAAAAATGACAATATTTCAGTATTTTATGGCTGAGTAATACTCAATTGTGTATATATATACCACATGTTCTTAAGCCAGTCATCTGTTGATGGGCACTTAAGTTGCTTCCATGTCTTGACTATTGTAAATAGTGTTGCTGTGGAAAGTTGGGGTGCATCTATCTTTTCGAATTAGAGTTTTGGGGTGTTTTTGGATATATACCCAGGAATAGAATTGCTGAATCATGTGGTAATTCTATTTTAGTTTTTTGAGGGAACTCCATACTGTTTTCCATAGTGGCTGCACCATTTTACATTCCCACCAGTAGTGTAGGAGGGTTCCCTTTTCTCCACACCTCCTCCAGCATTTATTATCTGACTGATGTGAGGTGATACCTCATTGTAGTTTTGATTTGCATTTCTCTAATAATTAGTGAAGGTGAGCATCTTTTCACGTTCCATTTAGTCACCTGTGTGTCTTCAGTGGAAAAATGTCTATTGAAGTCTTCTCATTTTTTGATTGGGTTTGGTTTTTTTTTTATATTGAGTTGTGTGACAGGTAACTTTTCTATAGATGTGTGCACGCATTTAAAATTCATTTCAGGGGACTTCCCTGGTGGCGCAGTGGTTAAGAATCCTCCCACCAATGCAGAGGACACGGGTTCAGTCCCTGGTACAGGAAAATCCCACATGCCGTGGAGCAACTAAGCCCATGTGCCACAACTGCTGAGCCTGTACTCTAGGACCTGCATTCCACAATTACTGAGTCTGCGCACCGGAACTTCTGAAGCCTACCTAGAGCTCATGCTCCGCAACAAGAGAAGCCACCGCAGTGAGAGGCCAGCGTGCTGCAACTAGAGAAAGCCCCTGCATAGCAACGAAGACCCAACGCAGCCGTAAATAAGTAAATTAATTAATTAATTAATTTGGGGGGGGAACTCATTTCAAATATACTTGATAACATGATAGGAAAAAAGTTACATAAGTGATGAAGTTTTAGTGTTATTGATGACATTTGTTAAGATAATATGCAGAATCTTATTTTGTTTTCTTTTTTTTTCCCTTTTTTTTTTTAAGCACACTTCAGAGGAACAGCATACACCTTTAATGATAAGCTAAAAACAAGCTACAGTATGTTATCAGGTAGTATATAGGATAAGCAGCTTATCTGTTAGCAGTTAGAGTTTTGTAGAGTTGGTAATAATTAAATTTGTATTAGGCCTTACCAAGATCTGTTGAGAGCTTAGTCTAGAAGAGACTGTCTACGTTTCTGTGTTAATATTAAGTGTAATTAACAGTGTACTGTTATGGTTTTTTTTGAGAACTAGAAAATTGCTCAAACAATATTATAATTTATTATGCTCCAGTCACCTTCAGCCTTTTCAATATTTGCATGGTTTATCGATTACATTTTATTGTGTTATAGTTACAGGTCTTTATTGGTGCTTGTGAATTCATAGGTAAATGTATAGAAACTTTGATAATACTGATGAAGCATTGTACAGGTTAGTAGTGAATTCAGCGAAAAATCTAGTGAAACTCTGGAGTTAAGACTTAGAAGCAAAGGTTTAGATGGGGGAAAGCGGGGGATAGCAGGGCTCATTGAAAAGTGGAGAGCCATCCAGGTACCCCTTGTAAGTTATAATTGGTGTTTGGATAATTTGTGATTTTTGGTATAAATCAACGTGGGTCACTTGGAAGAGATCGAGAGCAGTAGCGTACCTAGCATATCTGACATTCAGAGCAGAACTTTTTTCTTTTTCTTTCCTCTTTTTCTTCTTTTTTTTTTTTATAAACACATTCCTCTTCAACAAAATTATTTTCAGAAATAATCATGAAATTGGCCAGGAAAGAAATTTGAACTTCATGCCAGTTACAAATAAATATTACAGCAAAGGGAAGTAATTGATTAATATTTTTAAGTTTCATTAATACTGTTTTGATAAAAGTAGAAAATCTTATCTACTTACTGCTCTATCACAGTAATGAATAATAGTATTCCAGTTTCTTTTTAAGCCTTACCTTCTGCATATTTGTCAATGGTTGTCAGAGTTGATTTTCACAATATTTGAGTTCAGTAGACAGTTATAGTCAGATTTAGCAATTTTATCTTCACCTGTAAGTGACTGAAGAACACTTCTCATTAATTCTAATTACTAAAGGTTTTATGTGAAGCAGCACATACACAATTGTCAGGAAGTCTTAAACACAAGGGTTATCTTTGGCAGAAATTTAGAAAAAGCTTACTTCACAAAAAATTCTGGAAATCACAGTACTATCCATGTCTTCTTTTGGCATCTATTCTACTGACTTCCAAATGTCCTCTTAGTCAAAAAAATTTCACTACAATATTTTCACCCAAAGTTTCAGTATAGGTCTTTACTGTGATTGGTGAACGTCTTTGAAATTATGTGTAATGGCATTCTCCATAATGTTCGTTCATGGGTCATCAAGCTTTGTGTTTCTTTGTTCAAGACTAATTCTGGCTATTTGTAAATATTAACACCAGAAAAAAGGATACCAGGAAAGAAGAATTGCAAACAGCTATCATACTTAAAATGTGCTGTTTAAGCATATGAACACACACACGCACGCACACATGCGCGCACTATGTAAACTGAGCCTGAGGAGACTGCAGTCTATTCTGAACCTCTTTGTAGTGATTCTCCAAATGAACAGGTGTAGCGAATCTGCATGGTTTGTGCACTGGTCATGTAACTGGAAGGTTTCCTAATGAGCTTCACTTAGAATAGATTGCTTATTAAAGGATACATAATAAAAATGGACAGATTTGATGCTCGTGTATTAAAAGCTTATCAATTATCACAGCAATAGCTTAAAACAAGAATCTCAGTCAACAAAATATTTTAGAGGACGGAATGTTTTAACCCTGATACTATTGAGAATTGATAGTATTTGGTGATAATAAAACAATTTTTAAACAGTTTTATGCCTTTATTTAGTCTTTATAGACAGTTCACCCACTTGTTGCCTGCCCCTGGGTGGACTACTCCCCTTGCCTCACTCTAGGTGTGTCATTACTCTGGAGAGCAATAGTTAACTAACCTTGTAGTCTGTAAATCTTCCTCTGCAATATCCCCTATTTAATCTTTGTGCACTTTATCACGAGTATTCCAATTTATTCCTCGTTTTGTCAGAGCTTAGTTTTAGCTGCTTAAAGGAAATCTATAATATGGAAATTTATGGTAATATGGCTTTTAAGCTTTTAGGAAACAGATAAAATACTCTTTAAACTTTAATGGTCATATATTACCTAGTTTGCTGTAATTAAGAGTTGCTGACTGACATCACTTTAGAAAGGACAGCCAAGTTTGGGGTTCAGTTGGAGGTACATTCAAATCTTTATAAAGGCCTTAAGCATTGTTGAGTAAATGTAAGAGCATATTTTATAAAGTTAGGGGTTTTTTAATATATGAAATAATCCAAAATGGGCAAATCCATTGAGATATAAATTGGATTATTGGTAGGGGGATGGGGTAAGGATGGGGAGTGACTGCTAATGGGTATGGAATTTCTTTGGGGTGTAATGAAAATATTCTAAAATTAAATAGTGTTGTTGGTTGTATAACTGAATATAGCAGAAACCACTGAACTGTACACTTTAAAGGGGTGAGCTTTATGGTGTATAACTTATAGCTCAAAGCTATTTAAAGAAAAACAAAAAAAATCAGGTTTTAACACCATTTTCATTGTTTTGTTGCTTGATCTGATTTTCTATCAGGTTGAAAAAAATATCTGTTAGCTACTGAGTGGCTCTGTAAGTTATTTTGTTGATCCTGAATCCTAAGTTTGTTCAAAGGATATCTTTAGTTTTTACACGCTATTTTAAGAAGTAATCCAGTAGAGACAGTTCAAGGGACGGACAGGAAATAAATCTTGCATTTGCTCATGAAATACCAACCAGATGCCAGCATATGGGTTAGGTGTTTTATATATGCCTTTACCTTCTTTCCATTTTAGAGATAAAGAAATTGGTGGGGGATATGATTTGACAGAGTAGTGTAAGAGGCTGCCTGAGCCCAGTCCGCAGCACCACGTGGCTGCTCTGAAGTTTTTTCAGCAGCTGATCTTTGTCTACTGTATTGTTTATGAAGGGAGAGGGCTCCCTAAACAACTTTTGTATATTTGAAGCCAGGTAGCAAGAACACTGTAATGTATATTTGTGGAAGGATTTGCTGAAGTTTAAGAATGATGACGTTTGGTGAGTTTTCAAGTCATCCACAGTAATGCAGTAGATGCAATTAATGTTTAAAGCTTAAGATATGCTTTTAGGTGTTTATATTTCATTTACTAATTTATATTCACAATTACAATTTTAAATTGAT
The DNA here is from genome assembly GCF_030028045.1 of Hippopotamus amphibius kiboko. Classification (NCBI taxonomy): domain Eukaryota; kingdom Metazoa; phylum Chordata; class Mammalia; order Artiodactyla; family Hippopotamidae; genus Hippopotamus; species Hippopotamus amphibius. Next base: position 104,601,663 of record NC_080195.1, on the reverse strand, counting down.
TAGGGATTTTATAAATGTTAACCTGTTCAATTTTAATCCCATGCTTGTGTATAGATCTAGTCATTACAACTTTGTGGGGAGAAAAATAGGTATAGATAAAATATATAATGTATGGGATAATTTTTTTTCTTCTAATCAAATGATTTTATATCCTGGAACCAGTTTTTATTTCTTAGATTGACGTCTAGAAGGAACTATTTAATTCATAGAAATGTTTTACAGCCACTTTTGAGTGGACATAAAGTTTACTTAATGAGACACAATAAAAGCGATTTTGAAACCTCACATCTATGCTACTAGTAAAATAGAGTAATGGCATGGATAAAATGTTTGGCATATTCTAAAGTCACATCTTGGCCTATTTCTTAAACAAGTGAAAAGGGAGGAGTTGAGGATTGATTGTAGTTCAATGAATCAAAATGTAGGTAGGGAATAAAAAATGACCTAGTATGTGGAACTGAAGAGGTTAAAACCCCTGACTGGGGGAGGCAGCCTTGGTTCTAAAGTAAAAAGTTTGAGTGAGGGGTAGACCCTTGGAAATTGTAAGGGGGTTAATCTTAGATGAAGAATAAATTAGTACATACTCTGTGGAGTGAGTAGTCGGAAATTAACTACTTAGAAAATTAGTTCTGCCAGCAGCAAATGGTACCAGAATTAGGAATTGGTGATATAATAAAAAAGTGATGAAGTTTAAACTACTGTTTGCTATATTACTATATTCTGTGTTCATAATGCACGTGGAAACATAAGTTAACTTGAAATTGGTTTCATATTTAATATTAACAATATATATTTGCACTTACATTTGTATATTTTGTAAAGCATTTCTCTGAATTCTTGAACCAGGAGAAAAATTGATGCATTTGTGGGAAAGTGTAGTGAGGTAAAGAAATGTAGAAGTAAGTATGAAAAATTTTAAACTCTTTAAACTTGAGAATATTATGTGCAGCTTTGTTGTTTGTAAAAATAGATAGTTTGTGTAAAAATATATGGTTTGGAGGCTTTAGAAGTCTGAAAAGTGAATTTTATGGAGAAATAAATAGAACTACTTTGTAGTGTTTAAATCATAGTAAAGACCCTGCTCTGTAGGAGCAGGGGAACAGTACAGTTTCTTTTTCCCATTCCTGTTTTAAAGAGCCATGTGAATTTGCTCTGTTTTTAGGCACATTTTGTATTAATACCAGACCTGTCTTGTCTTCATACATTCCTCTAAGCAAGTGGAATATTGGTTAAATATTTGGGTTTCAAAGGATTTGACTCTCTGGAAAGTAAATAGAATTTACATGGGAGTAAATCATATCTCATTAATTAAAAGAATGCTTTCTTTAATGCACAGATGTCAAAAAATGTATTTGAATGATTTTTGAGAGTTGGGTTTTTTATTCACAAAGGCTTCAGTTATAAAGATTTAAAATGGCAGATTTTATATTTATTTTTAAAATTTTGTTTTAGAAATTTTGAAAAGTTGTATTAAAGATTTACAAGGCATTGATTTAAACATAACTGTTAACTTCAAAGACACGATTTATTCCACAGACAGGTTGTACCTGATAATGATGATTTGATATATTTATTTACAGTCAAGTTGGAGAAGTGCATTTTTGTGTCTCAGACACAAAGCTTTTCATTTTTAATCCATGAATTTTTTTTCATTTTAAAATTAATGTATATTAGGTAAATTTAAGTTAGAAAATAAGAAAATATGCCACTAAATACCATTAACATTTTAGAGTATTTCAGTCATTTTTTCCCTTCTACTTGTATTTGGAAACTTTGTATATGGTTACTAGATCTTTTTAATAACATGAGTTGTTTTCTGATTGTAAAAGTCATCTTGGGAAATTTGGGAACATCTGATTATTTTAGGTAAATTTCTAGAAGTGGAATTATTGGTTTAAAAGATGTGGACCTTTTTTTAGTTCTTGATATATTTCCCTCTGAGATTAAAACTTGCCCATTATTTCTTATCAGCAGAGTGCTTTCTTTGCTTTATGCTAATCTGTAGTCATGCTAGTTAGATAATTGAAAAACTATCTCATTGTCTTAATTTGTACCTTTTAGACTGTTGGTAAAAGTGAACATTTTTTTCCTGTTTATTAATTAGTTTGGTGTTCTCCAATATGGAGGTTCCTCAAAAAACTAAAAATAGGATTACCATAGGACCCAGCAATCCCACTACTGGGCATATACCCAGAGAAAACCATAATTCAGAAAGGCACATGCACCTTAGTGTTCATTGCAGCACTATTTACAATAGCCAGGTCATGGGAGCAACCTAAATGTCCATCTACAGACGAATGAATAAAGAGGATATGGTACATATATAGAATGAAATATTACTCAGCCATAAAAAGGAATGAAATTGGGTCATTTATAGAGACATGGATGGACCTGGAGACTGTCATACAGAGGGAAGTCAGAAAGAGAAAAATGTTGTATATTAACGTGTATATGTAGAATCTAGAAAAATGGCACAGATGAACCAGTTTGCAAGGCAGAGCTAGAGACACAGATGTAGAGAACAAACATATGGTAGAGAACAAATGTATGGATACCAAGGGGAGATGGGGGGTTGGAAGAACTGAGTGATTGGGGTTGACATATATACACTAATGTGTATGAAATAGATAACTAATGAGAACCTGCTGTATAGCACTGGGAACTCTACTTCACTTCGCTCTGCAGTAGTAGCTAACACAACATTGTAAAACAACTATACTCCAGTTACAGAAATTAGTTTGGGGTTCTCTTTGTTAATTGAGTTACTCTCCTCTATGTGGTTTTCAGTTTTATTGTATCTCTTAATGTTTGTATGTGTTACTGATTAACTCATACCCAATATTCTGCTTTCAGATGGAGTGGCATAATGGTGCTTGTCTAACATGTGCTTGGCCTGCAGCTCACCTTTCCCCCATCCCCCCATCACATTAAATTCCCCGTATTGAGAAAGTATTAGCTCAGACAAAGCTTTGGGAAAGGCATAAATTGAAATGCCTGGTAAGAAGGGGCTGCAATCTATCCCTTACCTAGTTATTCTAGCAGTAAGTATTTTATGGAGCTATCTTTAGGCTCTAGATAGACTAAGCATCTTTGCAGAGATGATTTTAAAAGATTTTTTCCTTCAAGTTTTCTTTTGTTAAATTTAATGTGTACTTTTATAAAGTATATTTACCAGCAAACATTTAAATTATGTTGGCTTTAACTCTTTATTTGGTTTGAAGCCAGTGTATCAGATTTGATGAGTCAAATGAAGGAAAGTGGAGGGAAGACTGTAGACTTGAACACTTTGATATCTTCATCTGTCAAAGGGAGATTTAAATACCAGCCTTTTACTATGAGTGTATGTATTTCTTTTTGGAAGTGTTCAAATTTTTTCTTTAAATTAAACCTTGTAATTAATTTTGTTTAATTAATTTATTTATTGGCTGCATTGGGTTTTCATTGCTACACATGGGCTTTCTCTAGTTGTGGTGAGCAGGGGCTACTCTTCATTGTGGTGCGTGGGCTCCTCATTGTGGTGGCTTCTCGTTACAGAGCATAGGCTCCAGGTGCATGGGCTTCAGTAGTTGTGGCACATGGGCTCAGTAGTTGTGGTGCACGGGCTTAGTTGCTCCATGGCATGTGGGATCTTCCTGGGGCAGGAATAGAACCTCTGTCCCTTGCATTGGCAGGCAGATTCTTAACCACTGCGCCACCTAGGAAGCCCCAGTAATTAATTATTAATAACAGGAGGTTAAGACAGAATTTGTCATCTTAGGGGTCGTAATATCAAAGGAAGGAATACCAGACATAATCAGTATAATTTGTTATAAAATAAATTTAAGAAAAGCAAGTACTTAAAAGTTTAAGAGGGGAAGGTAGGGCTAAGTATGCCATTGAAATAGATTCTGTCTAGAGATTACTAGTCAGTAGGAGCCAGAACAGATTCTCACAGACCAAATTAAACTTTTTTCTTTTGTAAAGTGTGTTTTGTCTAGTAAGGACTCTAAGCCAAATATTTCAGAGAGAGATTTGTCATGGTTTCATCATGAATAAATTAGAAAAATATATAGATAGGATGAGAGTATTGTTAAGTGAACTTTAGCTGACTGGCAGGGTCCAAGTAATATCAGATAAGGTCATCCTACAAGTAGGTCCTGTTCTTTTTAATTTTTAAAAAACCATGGGGGACTTCCTATGTGGCTCAGTGGTTAAGAATCCACCTGCTGGTGCAGGGGACATGGGTTCCATCCCTGCTCCAGGAAGATCCCACATGCCACAGAGCAACTAAGTCCATGTGCCACAACTATTGAGCCTGCGCTCTAGAGCCCGTGAACCACAACTATCGAGCCTGTGTGCCGCAACTACTGAAGCCCGTGCACCTGGAGCCCATGCTCTGCAACAAGAGAAGCCACCACAATGAGGAGCCCACGCACCACAATGAAGAGTAGCCCCTGCTCACCGCAACTAGAGAAAGCCCATGTGTAGCAATGAAGACCCAATGCAGCCAATAAATAAATAAATAAATAAATAAATAAATAAATAAATTTTAAAACAAAACCAAAAAAACCCCCAAAAAACCATGGTGTTGGAGGAAGCCATATAAAGCAGGTTCATTAAATTTACAAACTGATTGGAATAGCTCCTACACTGAAAACAGAAAATGATTTCCAGGCTACCTAATTAAATTGAAAGCACTGTCAGAAACCACTATAAAGTCAACATGAAGATCTAGTTTTGATAAAGATTCCAGTGAAAACAGAGGGGTTCAGTTGATGATCAGTGTGAGTTAATAATGAATTAAGCCCTGTTTTCAAAAAAATAATAAACGATCTCTCCAATCCCAGGATGTCCATGTTCTGAATCCTAGAACCTGTGACTGTGTTTCCTTACATGGTAGAAAAGACTTTGCAGACGTGATTAAGGGTTTGAGTAACTTGCATTATCTGGATAACCCCAGTGTAACCCCTGGAAAAGGGGGTTACATGAGAAAAGGGTCCTTATATGAGAGAGGCAGGAAAGTCAGAGAAAGTAATGTGACAGTGGAAGCAGAGGTTAAGGGAGGAGAGAAGATGCTATGTTGCCAGTTTTGAATATGGAAGAAGCAGCTCTGAGCCATCCTTTGGCTAGAAAAGGCAAGAAATAGACTTTGACCTAGAGTGCTGAGAAGGAAGGCAGCTCTGCAAACACCGTGATTTCAGACTAGTGAAATTCTAACTTCCAAAAGTATTGTTTTAAGCTACTGAGTTTGTGTAATGTATTACTGAAAGAATAGGAAACTAAAAGACAGTCCACTAGATTCCACAGGAATATATCTGGACCTTGTTTATTTGGGTTTATCATAGTTAAAAGGAATTAGCCAGGATAGTCAGATCTAGAAATCATATCATTTGGCTAATACTTGAAGAAAAGAGAGGGAAACATGCTTAGTTATATTTAATTTATCATATGACAAAGATCACTATTGTTCTGTGCTCCAGAGGCAGAACTAGAACAGGAGAGGGGGTGAAGATTATTAGAGGGAGATTTGGAGTCAGTACAGAGAAGACTGCTGTAACGATTGGAGCCGATTAGTTATGAGTTATTAAGCCTGTGGACTAATATGGAACCTGCCAGATGTATTGTGAAAACAGTTCCGAATTTGGTATGAGTACTGGATTAGGTATTAAGGTGCTATACAGCTTTAAAACTCTTTGATACTACTGTGTTTTCAATAGAGAGAAAATTTCTCTAAATGCAGCACTTGAATAGTAGATGTAATATAAAAAAGATATTGTGGTAAGCCATAACAAAAAATTAAACTTGAGGTGTGTGTCAAGATTCCCAGGGCATTATATACCTCTATTTACTAAGCCATTTATATGTCAGGTACTAGGCTAAGAGATTTATATACATTCTCATTTAATTCTAACAGTCTTATAAAGTGAACTGAGTACTATTAATCTTTTTCAGATTTCAAAAACCCTTGAAATTTAGAAAAGGTTAACTAAACTTGCCAAAGTTCATGCTGTTAATAAATAGCAGAGTATCATGTTATTTTGACTAACCCCCAAATACTGTGAATTCTACACGTGTCATGGGCCAAATATGCTCATTCCTCATCTTTTGAAACTGTTCTTTATTGATATAAGGGAATGTTGGGAGTGATTCCTCGTAATTTTTAGAATACTTTGTATATCAGGCACCCAGCAGAACAGTGTTCATATTTAGGCTTTCTAATAGTCATTCAGTTCGTGACAGCAAAAAAGACAAACTCATATGTCTGTTGCTGGCAAGTATGTTTTTCTTACTAAGGCTTTCTGAGGAGGTTTTGCACCTTTGGGGGCCTACCGCTGCTATTACTCTATGTAAGAGAATTACATGGTTTTCTCTGGCTGCTTTGACACATTTATTTTCTTTGACAGATTACATTAATTCTGAATGCAGATCTGTAATAGTAGGGAGAGCCCTGCACCTAGTGATGTTTATTGCCCTATTGCAGATGATATACTAGTCTTTCCATATACCTTGCCAAATACCTTTAATTTCTGGCATCTGTTCTGGTGTTCCTTTGTGCAGCCCCCTTCTCTGTACGACACTGAAATATTTGGTATACTCTAGTTAATTATATCTTCTTTGTTCCCTTCTAACTCATCCTCATAGCTTTGATTTTGTGACCTTTCAGTTTCTAGCAGGACCTCTTCTGTGTTCAAGATCCATGTTCCAGTCTGTGGAAATCTGTCTGGACATTCAGTAGGCATCCCAAATTAAATGCTGTGTCTCATCATTATCCCTGAATCAGTATAATAAACATATAGACAGGCGCAGATGCCTACTTGATATTTTGTCTGTATTCCCCATCATAGTTAATGGTCTCTGCATCTATTTAGTCAATAAGCAGCATTGTATAAGGAGATGACTATGCTAGTAAGGATTGTGAGCTTTAAAATCAACAGATTCTAGTCCAGACCCATTCCCTGGTCATCATCCAAAAACAGATGTAATCCTTTTGGGTATCATCTCAAAACAGGTGCAGCTATCTTTATTGTCAATATGATTAAATAAAATAATTACCACCAGAGGTAATTCTTCCTTATACGTAGGCACTCAGTGTTGGTTCCCTCCTGTTTTCCTGAGTTGGGCCTTCTTCAGTGGAATAAACATCCTTCCTTTGTCTCTTAGATTGTGGCACTTGAACACTCTCTTGCTGGTCTATTGCCTGAATGGTGGTTATACTGCTATATGGTATAGCAATATTTTAATTATAAAATATAATAAAATATGATTATAATAAAATTTTCATTAAACTAAATTGTGATTTAAATATAGGCTGTGTCCCTGCATTGGTAGGCAGATTCTTAACCACTGTGCCACCAGGGAAATCCCTAATTTCATCAGACGATAACACTGGTCTGTCTTGTGTGCTCGGGTGGCTGTTTCTTTTTGTTTTTTTGTTTTTAGTACAGGGAGTTCCTTACTGTGGAAATAATCAAGAAGTACTATTTAGGACATTAAATGCATATTAGCTCTGGCTTAGACTTCACTGAAATATGATTCTCTAAGCTTTTAATAGCCAGAAAAGTAATTCTCACTGTTGCTCATTCTTAAGATTCATGTATAAATTTTTTTGTATCCCCTTTCTCTGCTTTAAGGTCCAGAGAAGGAAATAGAACTATGGTGATAAACAACTATCTTAATAACTTTTATAACTTAGAAATGGGCAGGATGTGCCCTTTTATAAAATGTGTGCTGTATATTTCATGCAGTGTTGATGTTTTTCAGTTTGTATTGAAGTTGAAATATTTTTAATTTTCTTAATTTCTCATTGGTTTATATAGTTTCAAAGATTACTGTCTCCTTTTTAATTGTTTTTTCAGTTAGTGAGCATTTATTCTCAAGGAGAAGTTTTATCACGTTGGTAAATAAAATAATAAAGAATCATGACCTTATTTACTTGGATAATCCCTTTTTTAAAAATGAATTTCTGTGTTAATATCTATGTGTTTTTCCCATTTTCTGTATCTTAGTATTATTTATAGAGAAATTCTATCTTTCTCTGCTTAAACAGAGTACATATCTGGTTCTTATATTGATTATATTTTGCATTGCATACTTTTTCTAAAAATTACAGTTACCACTATCTATAATTTGGAAAAGCTGTGAAAATTCTGTCTCCAGAGAATTGAGGATGGTTGCCAGGTAGGACTACTTATTCTGGAAAAGAAGACTTGTTGTTTAGGGTAGCCCCTTAGTGGTAGTCTAGTAAAGATAGTCTTTGTCTTAGGGGTTCCATATTTGAAATATCAACATTAATTGGAAAGAAATGGGAATATGGTTCATATAAGGTTGATAATACTCAGGAAGCCCTGAATCTTATTTCAGAATGTATTTTTAGAAGAGTATGTATGTGCCTGGGATTAAAACAAAACAAAAACAAGAATTTAAGAAACTAGATATAACCTTCTAACGTCAGAATTTTATCTTTATAACCCTCTATCAGCTCTCATTTTGTCTTAGTTGGATTTAAACTTTAGGGGGAAGGAGTATGCATGTGTGCTTAAGTCTCCTGGGAGCACCTGATTGTTGGATTTACTGTAGTGAGATTTGTTAAATACGGTGTCATTTTTATTCCTGACTAAATCAAGAAATTGTGAATTCAAGCTTTATAATGGCATGTTAAATTTCTTGCTTGATGTAACACGTGTTTCTCCAAATGAATGTTAGAATTACTTGAAGTTCTCCAAAATCTCAGGTTTAGATTGAAATATTAAATATTGAGTTACATTACTGCCATTTTCAGTACAGGAACATGGTATATTTTTTGTTCAAATCATTTTTGAATTTTTTAGTAAAGTTTTATAACTTTTTCTGTTACAGATTTTGTAAATTTCTTACGTTTTTCCTCCTTTTTGCTGCTTTTAATATGATCTTTTCCCATTGTATTTTCGAAGCGGAGATGCAAGTATGTAGGAAAGCTCTTGGTTTTTCTTTACTAGACAAATTATTAAACTTAGTTCCAAAAATTTGTTATTCTTTTAGTTAATATATTACAAATATATTTATAGACCTGAAGGATTAACCTCTAATTTTACCTTTTTTTAAACATTATTTATTGGCTGCATTGGGTCTTCGTCGCTATGTGCAGGCTTTCTCTAGTTGCAGCAAGTGGGGGCTACTCTTCATTGCTGTTCATGGGCTTCTCATTGAAGTGGCTTCTGTTGTGGAGTACAGGCTCTAGGTGCTCAGGCTTCAGTAGTTGTGACACGCAGCCTCAATAGTTGTGGCATACAAGCTTAGTTGCTCAACGGCATGTGAGATCTTCCCTGTCCAGGGATTGAATCTGTGTCCCCTGCATTGGTAGGCGAATTCTTAACTACGGCGCCACCAGGGAAATACCTAATTTTACTTTTAATTAAAACATTTTTTTCCTTTTTTTTTTTTTAAGCTCTTTTCACTTATGGATATGAAACCTCCCATCTCTCGAGCCAAGATGATTCTCATCACGAAAGCTGCTATTAAAGCTATTAAGGTAAAAGAAATATATTTAATTTGGAAAATGTTTTTGAAATTTTGAAAATGTTATTGTTAAATATGAGAATTCGTCTTGTGAATTAGTTCAGGCCTGAATCAAGGAGCACTAACCAGATTTTGCTGTAAGTACGTAATAATAATTATGGTGCATCTACATTGTAACATTATTTCAGAACTTATTTTGTTGTTGTTAGTATTTCCCTTTCATATTTTTGAGCTTTATTGAGGTGTAATTGACAAATTTAGTAATATAATGTAATAGAACACAATTTGATACGTGCGTACGTTGTAAAATGATTACCTCAATTAAACTAATTGACATATCCACCGCCTCACATAATTATCTTTTTTTGTGTGTGGTGCTAAAAAAGTTGAATTCATTGACGTAGAGAGTAGAATGGCAGAGGAGTTTTTTAGTTGTTGTTTTGTTTTGTTGTTTATTTAATTCTTATAAATCAGCAGAATATTAGCTTCATTTTTATTTGAAAACCTTGGGCTTCATGAAATTAAATGTCTTACCCAAGATCACACCTTAAATAAAGGAGTCTCTTTTAAAACTGCATTATTTAGTTCCAATTCCATTGTTCTCATTTCTCTCGTAAAATTGCTTGATAAACTGCTTTATGAAGATTTCTTGATTAAAAATCTAAGAAAAGGACCTTTTGGGGCATTTTTGTAGTTTTCTGTTTTACTTAGTAGGTTCTTTCTGATTTAAGATTTTTTTCAGTTGTTGGCTATGAGTTGACTGTGGATTATTTCCCATGGTTGAGTATTATCTTGAGAAATATTCAAATTGTGCAAATTTTAAGTGTTTTCTAATTACAGGAAATATAGAAGTATGTAAACTGAATAATGATTTACTTTTCATTCTTTTCAGCTTTATAAGCATGTAGTTCAGATAGTAGAAAAGTTCATCAAAAAGGTAACTATCCATTTTATTATTACCTCATTTTAGTTATGGTCAGTATTTGTAATTTACTTTGTAAATTATAATTTGGTTATTGGTTCTAAAGCCACTCTACAGAAAAGTTGTCACTAGAGGTTCTTTTTAATAACTAGGGGTTTTTTGGTTTATTTTCTTTTCTAACAAAATAAAAAGTTATAGCAGTACTGTTGGTTGACCACTTACTGTGAGGGCAGGATTCAACAACAATTTCTTGTCCACTGAATAGGACTTTTCCTTGAGCCTGATATACCTCCTCTCCCCTATGCCCTGTCTACTCTGTTGACATTTAACTCATCTTGGAGTAGTTCAAGTGAAATCACTTTGTACAGTGTTTCTAACTTTCCCCTGCTCCCATCATAATTAAACCATTTTTCACTTCTACAATTGTATGTTGTTTTTTAACTGTCTGATTAGCACATGTCTGTCTCAGTAAAGGACAGAGAATGGAGACTTATTTAGACATCTTTATCTTTTCCCCGAAACCCGGAGCTGTGCCATGTGGTACACACTAATACATGTTTGTGGAAATGTCTCTGATCCATGGCCTTTTAATACTGGCTGAGAGATAGGAGTTAGAGCTCCAACAAACCAACCTCTATAGTCAATAGAGGTTTTTGTGTTTATTTTTTCTCTTTTCATTGTAATTTTTCTTTTTCTTTTAATTGTTATTTTCTTTTTTTATATATATAAATTTATTTATTTATCTTATTGGCTGTGTTGGGTCTTTTTTGCTGTGCGCGGGCCTTCCTTTTAGCTGTGGTGAGTGGGGGCTACTCTTCGTCGTGGCGCGTGGGCTCCTCATTGCCGTGGCCTCTCCTGCTGTGGAGCACGGGCTCTAGGCGTGTGGGCTTCAGTAGTTGCAGCACATGGGCTCAACAGTTGTGGCTCACGGGCTCCAAAGCGCAGGCTCAAGAGTTGTGGCGCACGGGCTTAGTTGCTCCACAGCATGTGGGATCTTCCTGGAGCAGGGATCGAACCCGTGTCCCCTGCACTGGCAGGCAGATTCTCAACCACTGCACCACTTAGGAAGCCCCTTAATTGTTATTTTCATTAAGAAAATGGGAAATTTTTTTTTAAGAAAAAACTAACCATTTTATTTTTAATTTTTCCCTTTTTTAAGAACTGTTATTGATATAATTGACATACAATAAACTGCATATATTTAAAGTTTACAGTTTGATTTTTTTTTCTTATTAGTAATGTACATATGGCAATCCCAGTCTCCCAGTTCATCCCACTCTGACCCCCTGGACCCGCACCCTCGCTTCCTCCCCTTGGTGTCCATATGTTTGTTCTTTGCATCTGTGTCTATTTCTGCCTTGCAAACCGGTCGACCTGTACCATTTTTCTATAGTCAATAGAGGTTTTATAGTAGCAAATTAAAGTACAAATAAATTTTGAATAAAATGGGAAAAAAGTTAAAATTACCTAGATGCCATCACCCCGGCCAGATACAATGAATATTTACATTTGGATCCACTCATGTTTTAGTATGTACATGTACATTTATAAAAGGAAAAATGGAGGCATGGACTGATAACCTGCTTTTCCCACTGAATTTATCACAAACATCTACAAATTATTCCATCACATGATTGTTTTCACGATTTACTAAGCCAGTTCCCTATTGTTGGACATTTCACTTCAGTGGCTAGCCTTGTGGAAAAAGTTAGAGGCATCTTATAATTGTTTTCCTTAGGAAAAATGTCTCAAAATAGACTGGTTGAATCAAATAAGGCTTTACTTTTATTGCTAGATCATCTTTCATGAAAGTTTTACCACCAGAAATGTATGTAGATTTCTGTCTATTCATTTTATCTAGTTAGTTTGAAAGGCTAAAAATGACCTCTTCTTGTTTCTCTGGTACTGTACTTTAACATAATTGAAATTAATGTTGTTAAAATTATCTTCTTGATAATTTTTAAAGGTAAAAATTATTTTTTGAGCAGGATGAATTAGAGACTTATCCATAAGAAGTGGATTTGTATGGAGGTGGCTTAGGGATTGGTAAAGTAATGTTGATTCTGGGAAGTTGTGTGTAGGGAGACAGAGGGATCAGAGAAGAGTACAATATTGGGGATCTGAAGTATCAAAAAAAATGTCAATTCTCTACAGACCTGTGGGAAATTTGACAAGCTAGCCAATAAGAGAATTAAACATTCAGGTATTGATAGTTTCTAAATAGAAATAATCATTGGATATATAGTTTCATAAAAGTGAGATTAATGGGTGTTAAATTGTGATTTGCTTTTCTTGTATTGACTTTACATCTTCAATCTTTGCAGTGTAAACCAGAATACAAGGTTCCAGGATTATATGTAATTGACTCAATTGTGCGACAGTCTCGTCATCAGTTTGGAACTGATAAAGATGTTTTTGGGCCAAGATTCTCTAAAAACATAACCGCCACATTCCAATATTTATATCTTTGTCCATCTGAAGATAAGGTATAGTTTATAATTTTTAAATTAAGCTTGTATTCTTGTTTTGTTTTTGTTTTTATATTTACTTAAATCTATTTACATGTTTATTTAGATATTTAAAACCTACTGTAGTACTAGAAAGATAATCATGTATGATCTCTATGAACTTGAAACAAAACCCAGTTTTTCTGTAGTAGTGATCGCATGTCTGTCTGTTTTCTTGCGAAGTCCTTCAGGAATGTTGTACTGTTGAAATATCATCTTGCTTTAAAGAAGACATTGTTGAAAAGATTTCTTATGGTTGAATGGTAAAGAGATTCTGCTGTAGAGGAGAGCAGTGCTTATCTCAGATTGTTGCTTATTCCAGAAGGAAGGGACCAATAATTGATGGCTTTCCCCAGCGTATGGAGATGCTGGATCGTAAATGGTATTCATTAGCAATCAGACTACAGTATTTAATTCTTCACATTTATGGCTGGTTTTACTGTATACTATAAAAAGATAGAGCTACATTATAGACAAAAAAACTAGACTGCAATAGGTAGGAGAAATACATTGGTAAACTCAGAATAATGAAAACTAGAGACTATAATGAATAGCATATAAATCTGAGTGTTACAGATTTTGTATATTCTTGGAGGAATGCTCTTGTGGAGAAAATATGCAAGAGAAAAGAAGATCATTCCTTAAGTAGGAGATAAGAGTTATAACCACGAATATCACATTTTCTCTGGATCTCCTTCATATTTACTAGTCCACAAAAAAACAACTTACCTAACAATTACAGGCTAGTAACTTTCTTAAATATTTTAACTATTATAATCATCCTGGAAAATTCTTCTCTTCTCTAAGATAACTGGTTTTTTTTTGTTTGTTTCTTTGTAACCATAAATAAAATATAATGAAAACTTTACATTTTTTATTATTATAATGCATTTCTTTTGATCCCCTAGGTTATATTTCTTTTCTTTTTTTTTTCCCACTTCTGTTTCATGCTCTAGATTACGCTACTGAAGAAAGGCTAGTTAGAGTAGTTTAACCAGGTTGTAATTCTGAAAAGTTTTTTTTCTGTTTATGAAACAGATATAGCTTGGAAATATTAGCCTGGGGTGTTTTTTTTCTCTCTCTCTTTTTGTAAGAGGTATAATAAGTTATTTATGCAAATATTTATTGTATATTCATCTTTTCTCACACAGAGTAAAATAGTACGTGTGCTAAACCTTTGGCAAAAAAACGGAGTATTCAAAATTGAAATTATTCAACCTCTTTTGGACATGGCAGCTGGAACCAGTAATGCTGCCCCAGTAACAGAAAATGTTACTAATAATGAAGGTATGGTCAAGTGTATCTGTGAGCCTAGAAGATGGTATAATTTCTTGTGCATAAAGTGTTTGGAATCTATTTATAGTGGTGGAATTTTTCAGTAAGAAAGAAACTTGAATTTACATCTTGGAAAGTATAGTTTTCTTCCCATAATTCTTATTTCTAATAAAAGTATTCAGTGCTTTTTATAGTATAGGCTGTAATAACCATAATCTGTATTTTTTACTGTATGTTAAACTGAATGGAATGTTCTTTTAGTAAGAAGCTTAATGGAGTTTAAAAGGAATATTTATGAATTAAAGTTCTCTTAGGCCTTAATGATCTTTTCTTTTTTAGGTTCACCTCCACCTCCAGTTAAAGTTTCTTCTGAACCCACACAAGCCACTACAAACTCCGTACCAACTGTACCACAGTTGCCCAGCTCTGACGCTTTTGCTGCGGTGGCCCAGCTATTTCAGACAACTCAAGGTCAACAGGTAAACTGCCTAATCAAAGATTAAATTGTTTGCAGTTAGGTACTATTGTCATTTCTTATTTTTCATTCCTAGTTAATGAGCACATTGTGGGGAGGAAATATTTCTATTTTTCAACTAGAAAAGCCTTCACTAGGAAATACATAGGGATAATAGGGAAGTGTGGGAAAGGTGAAAAACAAGGGAACCACACACTGAGAAATAGCAGTACCCCTTTGGAGAGAACTGCAGAGCTGCTAAGTGGTGGTATTGTTGCTTACAATTCTAGCATTTCCAGTTGATTTCAAAATTATTTGAATTGGTGGAGGTGATTTTTTACACTTTTTTAGGAAATATGTTTACCTTGTTCACAATTCAGTGTATTTTCTCTTCTCTCTGACCATCATTTTTTACTGTTGGGGTCGTCAGCATACATTTTTAACCTTAAGTGACACACATTATATCCCTGATACATTCATTTACAATAAACTTAACCATTACTAAAAGATTGGTTCCTTTTTCCAGTTTATTCTGTGCCTATGCTATTTTGAGTCACCATTAAGATTTTTTTTTTTGGTAAATTAACTTTTGATACTATTATACTTTGTTATGTGGTTTATCAGTTTTCCCATTCTTTAAGCTTCAGCAGATCCTTCAGACTTTTCAACAGCCTCCAAAACCACAGTCTCCCGCCATTGACAATGCTGTGATGGCTCAGGTGCAAGCTATCACAGCTCAGTTAAAGACAACTCCTACACAACCACCTGAACAAAAAGCTGCTTTCCCCCCACCTGAACAAAAAACTGCATTTGACAAGGTATGCTTCTCTCACATAAGCCACCCCATTGTTTATATCACTCATCTTGGAATGTGGAAGTTATCCATTCTCTAGCTTCTCTGGCTTGTTCATTTTGTTGCTTTGTGGTTTGAGAGATTTTCCCCCGACATCAAAACATAGATTATTAAACATCATTATCATCATCGTTATTATTCCTGGTTATAAATGTAATATATACTCGTTGCAAAATTTTCAATATAAAGTAAACTGTGTAAAGGAAAGTAAACAGGAGAACATTCACCATTAACCCCCATACTCAAAAATAACTGTTGTGGCATCTTGCTGTATATCTTTTCATAATTAATTTCCTGTGGATATGTTTTGTGTGTGTGTGTGTCGTTGTATATATATGTGTGTATGTGTACATATATAAAAAATGTGTGTGTTTTTAGTATATATACACACACATATGTATATACACACTGTTTCTAACTTGCTCGTTTTGATCTTAATCCTCTTGTCTCTTTGTTGTTCTTAAGGTTAGTAGATGTAAAACTACCTATTTACTGAGTCTTTATTAGGAGCATTCCATTACATGGACACATCACAGTTTAACCATTCCCCTATTGATAGACACTTAAGTGCTTTCTGTTTTCTCCTGTTAAAAACATTAGTTACCATTGTCTGTTATATGAGGGTTTGGGTTCATTGAGTGTCTTCCAGCTTCTCTGTTGAGCCTTAGTTATGTTTAAGGAGCTGCCACTAAGGATATAGATGTGCTGATTAAGCACGCTGGAGAGCTTCCTGTTGAAATGTTAGCCCAGACAACTCCACTCTTGTCTGTTTATATCTTACCTATTTGCTGGATTTATGACTATATAAAATTTCATCTAATTTTACAAGTTGCAGTGCAAAAAACACAAAAGTTTGAAAATCCTAGAAGGAAATATCTTTTAGTTTAATCATCTCTGAAATTTCTGATTCTTTCTAGCATTCTAAGATACAATAACTTTATTACTGGTAGTCCATATTAAGAATCCATATGGTAATTACTGTTTATTATTCTTAGTGATTTGTGAATGACTGCCAATTTAAAGAAGGTTGGATAAAATTTTTGAGTACAAAAGAAGTACGTGCTTTTAGGGGAAAAATGCAAATAATACAGCAAGTTCTATAAGGTAAAAAGGAAAATCAGTTTTGTGATTTTTTTGAACAGATTTGTGTATATTCTTTCAGACCTATTTCCATGCATACGCGAACATAAATTGTTATGTATTTTGGTTTTGTTTTTTAGCCTTCTGTTTTGTGTTGTGATTAGGAAAAACTCTCTGCACTTGTATTGAAAATTCTCTTTCTCCTAGTAGTTTTATATTTTTGTTTTTTATGTTTGTCTCAATCTATCGAGAACCTATTTTAGAATATGGTTCAGGGTAGTTAAATCTTTATATTTTTGGAAATAGCCAATTCTCCCTCACAATTTTTGTCATACAGTTAATTCACATTTGTTTCTATGTCTCTGGGACACCTTTCTGTCCCACTAATATCTTTGTTTATTTCTGCAACATAACAGTTTAAATACTTGCAGCTTGTGTTTCACTTCTAAATGTGTTTCTCTGCCCTCATTCTTTTTCAAACATACTTTGGCTTTTCTTGGACATATGTGTTAAGGTTGTCCAAAGAAATAGAACCCATTATACACACAGAGACACAAAAGGGTGAAGGGGAGGGGTTTTTGTTTTTGTTTTTTTAAGGAATTGGCTCACTCCGTTGTCGAGACGGGCAAATTTGAAATTTGTAGGTCAGAGTGGCAGGCTGGAAATCCAGGTAAGAGTTAATGCTGCAGTCTTGAGTCTGAATTCTGCAAGGCAAGGTTTTCATGTTGCTGTCTTGAGAATGCCTTCTTTGGGAAACCTGAGTCCTTGCTCTTAAGGCCTTTGACTGATTTTTTGAGGCACACCCACATTATGGAGGGTATTTCTTTCTTCATAGTCTGCTGATTTAAATGTTCATCATCTTTTTTTTTTCCCTTTTGCTGCACCTTGCAGCTATGGGATCTTAGTTCCCAGACCAGGGATTGAACCCCGGGCCCAAGACATTGAAAGCACAAATGCCCAACTACTAGATCACCAGGAAATTCTCTGATAATCACATTTCTAAATACTTTCACAGCAACATCTAGATTAATATTCGACCAAACAACTGGGCACCATAACCTAGCCAAGTTGACACATACAATTGACCATCACAGCATACTTTTCCAGATGAACTTTAATATAAATTTTTATGAATTGCAGTATAAGTACTGATAATTTCTTATACAGAATTCAGTTTATTAGGTTTTTAATGTTTTATACATTTCTTGTTTCATTTATTCTTAGATATGTACTCATTTTTCATGTTTAGTGTTTCATAACACTTTTGTTAATGATGCCATAGAGGAAGACTATTGATTTTTATTTTATCTTGTAAGTTATCATGCTATTAAAAGCTTAGTTTTCTAGTTGGTTTTCTCAGATTTTCAAGGCTACTAAATTTTTTTCCCCTTCAACATCTAGGCCTGTTTCTTTTTCTTTTCTTACTGTTCTGGTGGCTAGGACTTCCAAAAAAAAAATGTTGAGTGCAGTGCTAGCGGCATTCTTATTTTGTTGTTTATTTGAATTGCAACAAATTCCTCTAGTGTTTTATCTTAAGTGGGTTTCTTGATGTTTGTTAGTTATATTAAGTTTAGAAAAAGGAATTCTGTGCTTTTCCTTTGACTAAGAAGGTCTGTTTTAAGTTAGTCAAACAGCTGACTGGGAACAGTTTGTCTATTTCAGCTACTTCATAGATCTTCAGTTTCTTGAAAAACAACAGAGATGTCTTTTTAGATAGTAGATCTCAGTTTAATTTTTAAATTGCTTCAAATCTTTTCCCAAAACAATACATGTAAATCATAAAACTTTAAGGAACATGTGTATGTGATAAACTGCAGAAGTCATAGGATTTGGGTTTTTTTGTAGACAGTTTAGACCTGAGTTTTAATTTTGGGTCCTGTCATTATCTTGTTGTTGAGTTACTTAAATATTCACTACATACCACTGTAAAAGAGCGATGGTAGTACCTATGTTTTTTATTGCCATAAGGGTTAAGTAAGCTGATGTGCCTAAAGCAGCAGGGTGCCTGGATCATGTTAGATCACTCAATTTTAATAAAAAGTTTCAATCATGTGGCCTAGAATTATGAAGAAAGAAACAAAAGTGTTGTCCAAGAAGGGGACTTCCTTTCCTAATTTAGAAATCTGTTGTCCAATAAAGTAGAACCAGAATTTCTAGGCAGAACTATCACAGAACAACACAAACTTAGCAATTTGAGATTGGAAATTCATGAGCAGGAAGGGCACAGCCTGAGAGAAAAGACTGCCTTGTTGGATGCCAGAGACTGAGGGCTTTGAGGTGGAAAAGACCATTGTCCACATCCTGATTCTACCATGTAGTAACTGTACAGTCTTAGTTATGTTTCTTAATTACCTGAGCCTTAGTCTCCTTGTCTGTAAGAAGAAGAAGAAACTATGTACATTGCATGTTTCTTGTGATGATGAAGTATTGTGTGTAATCTACCAGAACACAGTAGTGGTTATATTACTTTTATTCCTTATTTTCTGAATATATGTAACCATATTTTATTTTTTTTATAAATTTATTTATTTATTTAACTGGCTGTGTTGGGTCTTCGTTGCTGCACACGGGCTTTCTCTAGTTGTGGTGAGCAGGGGCTACTCTTCGTTGTGGTGCATAGGCTTCTCATTGCGGTGCCCTTTCTTGTTGCAGAGCATGAACTCTAGGTGCGTGGGCTTCAGTAGTTGCGGCACATGGGCTCAATAGTTGTGGCTCATGGGCTCTAGAGCACAGGCTCAATAGTTGTGGTGCACAGGCTTAGTTGCTCCGCGGCATGTGGTATCTTCCTGGGGCAGGGCTCGAACCCGTGTCCCCTGCATTGGCAGGTGGATTCTTACCCATTGCGCCACCTAAGAAGTCCTGTAACCATATTTCAGATGGTTTTTTTTCTAGATGTGATCCTGTGAAGTGCACTGATTGGTGTTTTTGGTTTTGTTTTGTTTTTAATGGAAGTTTCTGGTAATCTAAGGTGAGCTGTGAAGTTTTAAGAAAGAAGCAAGTATGCAGGTACACTTTGCAGCCCTGTCTATGCCATTCTCTTTTTTCTTTTTCATATTCTCCAGCAAGTTAGCATATGACATTTTTCTGTGGGCATTTATAATGATTGCTTAAGATGGTTTTTCTTTTCGTATATTTCACAAAGCCAACTGAAAATGTATACTCATTTTCATGTGGGCAAAATTCCAAAGGTTTTTAGTCTAGGAAAATTAATGTTTTAGTAAAATCTTTCTATTGTTAAGTTAGTTATAAAATCATATGGAAAATAAAAAGAAAACGCGTATAATTGGGGAAGAAAAACAGAATTTTTAAAAGTGTCTTTTCAAAATGATATTTGTATAAAAATTGTCTATGAACCAAGGTCCTAAGAGGCATGTGGGAAAATGAAATTGTACATGACAGCATTACAGGATTATAAATGATGGTGAATATCTGTTTTTATAAAGATTTTTGTGCAGTGAATCACAATCTGAATTTTAAAATGGTATATTGACATACCTATTCCAGAAGCTACTTGATAGATTTGATTATGATGATGAGCCAGAAGCTGTGGAAGAATCAAAGAAAGAAGATGCTGCTGCTGTTGCTGCTGCTGCCGCTGCCACCACAGCACCTGTTGCTGCTGTTGCACCCCCTGCACCTGCTGCTGCTCTACCTTCTGTTGCTGCGACTGCTGCTTCTCCTCCGCAGGCACCCTTGTAAGTTTCTTTCTTTTGATTCCTCAGCAGATAGAAATTTGATAGTCATTATAAGGCATAATGCGAGTAACACCTAATAACAAAATCATTTTTCATATAGTCTTTTAAAATTCTTTTTTAAAATTGTGGTATTTGGAGTTTTCTTCTGAAGGGAGAGGGGATCCTGTCAGATTTATAATAAAAAAAATAAAGAATTTTATGTTGGGAATAATGCCAAGTGTATAAGTTAATATAGGCAAACATATGATTCAGTAAAATGTTGATTATTAATGACTCCTGAACAGCACTCTTTAAGTTTCTGTAGTATAAATGTGCCAAAGAATCTTATTTTTTGGAATGGGTAAAAAAAGAAGACTACTCATCTTTTTTAGTGGATTTCCTGGAGATGGCATGCAGCAACCAGCATATACCCAACATCAAAACATGGATCAGTTCCAACCTCGAATGATGGCAATACAGCAGGATCCAGTGCACCATCAGGTAGAGGCATTTTTCTTGCAGCTGAGTGTTAATAACTGAAGATCTATTCATTAGAGCATATGGTTTGCGCTTCCCAGACCACTATTATTTAGCTGTGTGAGTGGCTAAATAGTACTACCGCTGCAGGAAAAGCTGTTGAGCACATAACTGATTTGAGTTGCTTTTTGCTTTATTTAAAACAAGGATGCTAAATATTACATGCTAATAATTTAATAGGTATTTTTGTTTAGCTAGTTTAGAGAGCGATTGTAGTTCTGTTTCAGGGAACTGTCCTGTTTAGTTATACAGCTCTTTCCCTTGTGAGAAGCCTTTTTTTCCTTTTTTCTTTTTTAATATTGTGTGATTTAGTGCTTTAGAGGGCTTTTAGCTTTTCAACATAGTTTGAAATCTGCAGTAAAAGGAGCACAGCATACTGGAGAATTGTAGGAAGTTAGTAGAGGTTTGTTCGTTGGGTTTCTTTTAGTAAATCCTCTAATTCAGAGTTTTCTAAACTTGACCATGCATCTAAATTATGGGGGTGGGGAGCAACATTTAAAAAAAAATACAAATCCTGGGCCTCTGGTGCTAGTCAGTCTAGAGAATCTTTATTTATTTTTAATTGTGTGGTGATTCTGTTGTACAATCAGCCTTTGTGAAATACTACTTTACAGACTTAGTTAGAAAGTGTTCTAAGAAACCTCTTCAGAATTTATTCACTATCTTACATTCTTAGAAAGTTCAGTCCATTCTGTATACAGGCATACCTTGTTCTATTGTTCTTCACAGATCTGCATGTTTTACAAATTGAAGGTTTATGGCAACCATGTGTTGTCAGATGATTTTTAGCATTTTTTAGCAATAAAGTATTTTTTAATTAAAATGTATACGTTGTTTTTTTTTTTTAGACGTAATGCTATTGCACATTTAATAGACTACAGTATAGTATAAACATAACTTTTATACGCTCTGGAAAACCAAAGAATTCATGTGACTTCGTGACTTCACTTTATTCGCTTTATTACAGCGGTCTGGAATCTAATCCACAGTATCTCTGAGATATGCCTGTATTTGGTCGTATGAAGTTGATGCTGTGATTTTAAAGAGTTGCTGATAAATGAAGTTTGAAAAATATTTTATAAGCCTATTTAAAATACAAAGAAAACCTATGAACTTATTTCCAAGTGTTTAACAATTACTGAAAGTTTATTAATAATTTAGAAAGAATACTTTGTGATATTATAATGACATTACAATTATACTTTTAGTTTTATTGGCATTGGAATGTCACGTGTAGAAAAATGTTAGACTGTAGCATAATACTCTTCCTATTGTGATATTTGAAATCCTAAATATCAAACCCTAAATATATTCAACCCTAGGCATGTTGGTTGAAACTCCCCTTGGAGTAAAATTTTTAAAATAAACCTAGAGGTCAATGCTTCTAGCCATTTTTTCTCCCCCAAAGCTTAATTGCCTTTAAAGTTAAAGAGAGACAATTTGCAGTAGAGTACCTCTGAGTTTGTTTAATCTGTCACATTGCTTCCTCATGTAAGTGAAGTTATGTTTTTAAATTTTAAAACCAGATCTGTGTATTCATAATTTTAAAGTGAGTTGTAGGATTTTTAACCTGTTATATATTCTTGGATATATAACAGTTCTTTGGAGAAAGAGTGTAGCTGTAGAAATTGTCAGTCAGGGTTGTGTGTCAGTTTTTCCTTTATCAAAATTATTGAAGAT
Organism: Hippopotamus amphibius kiboko; assembly: GCF_030028045.1. Taxonomy (NCBI): domain Eukaryota; kingdom Metazoa; phylum Chordata; class Mammalia; order Artiodactyla; family Hippopotamidae; genus Hippopotamus; species Hippopotamus amphibius. The sequence continues at coordinate 104,579,207 of NC_080195.1, read as the reverse complement.
ATTTTAGTTCTATATAAAGTAACTATATAGTTCTATATAAAGTAAGTTTTTTTAAAAACTATTTTTGGTAGCAATTACTTAAAATCTACTCTTACAATTTTTAAAAAACAAAAGGTTCCACTTCCTCCTAATGGACAGATGCCAGGATTTGGCCTTCTTCCTACACCTCCGTTTCCTCCCATGGCTCAGTCCGTGATTCCTCCAGCTCCACCCGTGCAGCAGCCTTTCCAAACTTCCTTTCAGGCACAGAATGAACCGCTTACACAAAAGGCACATCAGGTAAAACTTCATTCTCACATTGTTGATTATCTTTTTGGTTCCCTTGATTTATAAGCAGATTCCTGCCTATTGGCTTGTTATCTTCAGTTTTGAATATGAAGAAAGATTATTACTTTGGGCACATATTCACCCTCTCTGTGATGTAAGTTTTTCATTTGGAAAGTGGACTAAATAATACTACAGATTTCCACAGTGTTTGTGAGGATTGAGATAGATTATGGTATGCTTAAACAGTGTGTAATTCACTGCTTTAGGTGATGGTTCATTAACACAGTGTGTAACTTTTACAAAATAATCTCCAGAAGTAGATATGTATTTCTTCTAATCTTGTAAACCATATAAAAAAAACTTCTCCCACTTGTGGCCAGTCATTATTAAACCAGTAATTTGGTCTTAAGTAACCAAAAGAGAACTTTCAAAGCAAGAGATTTGTAATTTAACACTTTTTAGATTTTTGTCCTCTTTTTTTCTATTTATAATTTCCACTTTCTCTTTTAATGATGGGTTTTGTGTTGTGTTTTGTTTTGGTTTTCTTTTTAAAGGAAATGGAAGTAGAACAACCTTGTATTCAAGAGGTTAAGCGGCACATGTCTGATAACAGAAAGTCAAGATCTAGATCAGCATCCAGGTAGTTTATAGAAAATGTTAATCTAAATCTGTATGTCTTAGGAGACATAGAATTTAAAATCAAGTTGGATTGTTTTCAGATGTGCAGGATTAATAAAATAATACTTGGTATGTTTGTATGTATGTGTGGATCGGGGCAGGAGAAGTATTCACTTAAAAAAACTAAGTCATCTTAACCCACATTTTTTTCTCTTTGAGTTGCTCTGATGCCTACTTGCAGAAATAGATGAAATTGTAAGATTTATGTATTCAAAGTTCCTTTTCCAATTTATCAAAAAAGTGGAAAGATAATTGCAATAGAAAAGAAGACCTTAAATATCAAAGATATTTAAGACAAGATAGAGAATAGTGGTCACAGTATATCTCAATGGTGACATTAGCTTCTTCACTACAAAGATGTCATTTAGTATAGTACCAGAGATGTCAAAGATGAGAGATACTTTTATAAGTTAGCAACCTTACTTATCTCGTTTATGTTATATGTGCTTTATAACTTTGAGCATATTAAAATCTTTAAAATGAGTTCCCTTCTCTCAAATTCTTACTTATCTAAACATTAAATTACGTAGTTGTATTTTTTCTTTTTCAGATTCACACAAGCTTATGTTTTCTTTTTTATCTCCATGTGTTAATCCATCCTCCCTCATCCTGAAAATACTAGGTCACCAAAAAGGAGACGATCTCGATCTGGTTCTAGATCTCGAAGGTCTCGTCATCGCCGTTCTCGATCTCGGTCCAGAGATAGACGCCGACATTCTCCTAGATCTCGATCCCAAGAAAGACGGGATCGAGAAAAAGAAAGAGAGCGCCGACAAAAAGGCCTTCCTCAAATCAAACCAGAAACTGCAAGTGGTAAATGAATATTTGTATTCAAATTTCCTGGATTTTTTTTTCATGTCATGAGTTTAAAATGTTTTATAACCATTAGCAAAATACTGCTTTATCATGTCTTATTTGTTTGTGCTTTGGCATATACCCTTGGATTTACTTTTGTATGTTAAGCCAGCTGTAAAGCAGCAGTGAGGAGTGAACCAAGCCAGCGGTGATGAGTAATAGTGTGTCTTGAATTGAATGTATGAAATATAGTCATTAACTAGTTCTACACACAGTGGAAAGGTGGGGTTCCCCCCCCAGAATAACTAGTGCCCTCTTTTCTAAAGATTTACAATTTACAGAATGTATTAGCTTGCATTATCTCCTGAATTGCATGATGTGTTTAGAATATGTTTAATAAGGTGTGGTAGACATACTCTCGATATAACTCTGTAGCTGTTAATGAAATTTTAATTTATAATATGACTAGGGCATGTATAAAACTTATGACTCTACAAGGCATATTATCTAGGACACAACATGAAACAAAAATCATATACACTCGACAGTTGGAAAGGGACAGCTATTATGGTGAACAAAAGCACTGAATTGGTTGGTGATCAAAATAGTTGGGATCAAGTCTTAGCTCTTTTCTTCACTTGCCAAGGGTGACCTTGGGCAAAATACTGCTTCTCTGGCCTTAGTTTACATAGATGAAATGTTCAGATGTGTCTTCAAAAAGCCCATTTCTTTTTTCCAACTCATAGGTGTACCTTTCACTATCCTGGTTCCATTTCTTGAAGTATGACCACAATTTTCTAGAATTTTTAGAATGTATATGAGGTTTTCTCCTTAAACTTGTGGTACCATAATGTAATTCATACAAATTTTCTCTAATGATTTTTTTTCATGTAATGTATCGTGCTGCTCATTATCTAATGTGTATATTTTTATGATTATAATTTTAAGTTTGTAGTACTACACTCTGGGTGGGACAGCTGGACAAAAGGACTACTCAGCAGGATGTTGCCAGTCTCTTAGAAGAGTTTGGTCCAATTGAATCAATTAATGTGAGTATTTGTTAGATTACTTAATGACAGTAGATAGATGTGATTAATGTTATTTTACGAAATTAAGGACTTGAGACCTAAGTTGAAATTTACCCCGGTTTGTAGAAGCTGTAGCTAGGGTTTAGGTGTTCTTTTAAGTTCATGTTTAGCATTTAACTAGGTTTCTTGGATAACCAAATTCAATCTAAAACCTTTTTCTAAAAAAGTCTTTATGTAACAAAGCTTAGGGGACTGTAAATTTGTTGCTAATTGGGAGTTGAGACCAAACTGGAACCACCAATTTCCAAATTCATTCAGTCTCCAGTTATAGAACACTGGCTCTGGAGGGTGCAGGGGGTTGGAGTTGGGATTGTTGGAACTCATTACTTAGTATTATATCTTGTTGCTTTTTGCTTTTGCTGTTATCATATTTTATAATATTAAAATCTTTTGGAGCAGATGATTCCTCCCAGAGGTTGTGCCTATATTGTTATGGTTCATAGGCAAGATGCTTATCGTGCCCTGCAGAAACTGAGCCGAGGAAACTATAAAGTGAACCAGAAATCCATAAAGGTACTGTTTTGTAGTTTGTAATTCATTTCTTTTAAAACGTAACATATAATAACATGTGACTTTAAAAAAAAACTAGTTTTGGACACTGGGACATTACGTGTGCATCTTTTTTTAAAGAGGTTTATCTCCTGAGAGTTAACATAGAATTTTAAATGGTAGAAATTTGTCTTTTTTTAAAGGTAGGTTCATCAAGGTATTTTTGTAAAATATTTTGTCTTGTCATTCAGAAAACTTTGCATTTTTCACATTTTAATTTTAAAGTTTGCCATCTCATCTTAGAACTAACTGAAAAATACTCACTGAAGATACAGGAAAAGATATAGGTACATCGGTATTGTTTCTCTGAGGGGCCAGAGTCAGTGTTCCTTCATGTCGTAATACCCTGTTCTACCCTTGGAATGCACCGCAAAAGGATTTTGTGTGATGTTGAGTAATTCCAAGGTACCCAAGACTTTTAAAAGTGTTCCCCACCTTTTATGTTGAGTTGTATGGGGATAAACCTGTCCCAGATAAACTTTTTCCTTTTCTCTTAAGTTTTATACTGCCTAGGTTGGGGTGTGGTGGGTGGTTGGGAGAGTGAGTAAGGAAGTGATTGCCAGTCAGATTTCTGTCCTAGGACAAAGTGGGATGAAAGGGTAACCAGTTTCCTAGCGCCAAATAAAGTCTTGAGTGAGATCTAAGGATGGCCAGGCCAGATTGCTCCCTTGCTGACCAACTCTGAGTGGTAAGAATCTGGGGGAACAGTTAACTCTCAATTTATGACATTCTTCTCTCTTCCTTCCTTTTTATATTTTAACAAATGGTGAAATAGATTGCCTGGGCCTTAAACAAAGGAATAAAGGCAGATTATAAGCAGTATTGGGATGTAGAACTTGGTGTTACTTATATTCCATGGGACAAAGTCAAGCCTGAAGAACTGGAGAGTTTTTGTGAAGGAGGAATGTTGGACAGTGATACACTCAATCCAGGTAAAGCAGTATTTAATTTTTTTTTAGAAATTCATCTGTTTCCTTGGTAGTGCGATGACAAATGCTTATTCTTTGCCTTAGGAACTGATTTTTGAGATTTTTCAAATATCCACTATGTGGGTGCCAGTCCCTCCATTGTAATAAAATGAGGGAAACGGTGGTGAATAAGACAGATGTGGTCCTTGCCCTTAAGCAACTTACATTTAGTGGGAGAGATGCAGACACAAATAATTACTTATTGTGGGGTTAATTATTGTTATTATTATTTTTTAAGAACTTTTATTGAGATACAGTTAACATACAATAAACTGCATATATTTAGAGTGTACAATTTGGTATCCCAGTCTCCCAATTCATTCCCCCCCCCAACCCTCCCTGCTTTCCTGTGGGGTTAATTATTAATTACAGTATTAAGTGGATCTTAAGTAGAATTTTTCACTGTAAAAACCTAACAGATCAAATGAGTCTTAAACTGAACATTGTTAGTAAAATCCACTGATTCATAATTATTTCTTTGAAAATGTTTAAATGTCCAGAGAAGCCGTCAAAAGTAAACATGTAAGATGAGTAGGTCCAGTTATTTATAGCCTGAATATTAAAAATGCCAGGTTGATAGTGGAATTGCATTGGGAAAAATAGTAGCTTGTTGGGGGCATGTCCTGAAGATTGATAAGATAGCAGGATGGCATGGCAAAATAAAGTAAATATTTAAAACATTAAAAAACGTCAATCAGGAGTGATGACTTGAGAAGCCAAAAGGCAGTGAAACAATGCTGGACTTTCCCCATACATCACCTCCTCCCTACATGGTGCTTGATACCTTCGCTTAAGGCTAGAGCTAGATTTCCGTTCAGGCAAACAGGTCTTGAGGGCCTTCTGTGTGCCAGGCATTCTGGGAGGCTCTGGTCCAGGGTAAAATGAATCCTGCTCCTCCCTCCCTCTCAGGATCTTTATTCCAAAGAATATACTGTTGTGGTTAAGAACAGAGACTTTAGAGCCAAATGTGTCTGGGTTGAATCCCATCTCTGCCACTACTAGGTATGTGACTTTGGGTAATTTGTCTTTGTTTTCATCTCTTATAAAATGGGAGTAATAATAATAGGACCTACTTAGTTATGAGAATCAAATGAATATGAATATGTATGTGTGTGTGTTTGTGTGTGTGTGTGTATACACACACATAGCTTAGAGCTGTGCCTGGCACATAATAAGCATTCTTTTTACATGTTTGCTCTTGTTATTCGTTAATTTAAATAATTAATATTTATAAGATTAGCATAGGTATTTAATAATCAGAATGCTCTCTGATTTTAATATCATCAACATTTTAAAAAATCACTTCTAGGTTTAAAGTTATAAATTGAAAATATAAGCTTTTGTTAAATTTCTTTAAATTTCATAGATTGGAAGGGAATTCCCAAGAAGCATGAAAATGAAGTTGCTCAAAATGGAGGGGCAGAAACCTCACACACAGAACCCGTATCACCCATACCTAAGCCTTTACCTGTGCCTGTCCCTCCTATTCCTGTTCCTGCACCTATAACAGTACCACCACCACAGGTAAGAATATTTGGGGCATTGTTTAAACTTTTAAGTGTCTGAAAGATAACCTTTCTAAATCTTACTGTAGATGTACGTCTAGACTCAAAGACGTGAGTACATAGATGTGCATATTAATTTTTGTATGTTGGTATGTCAGACCTATTATTTATGAATGCTTTTAAAAACCAGAATAAATTTCATATTGCCTTATCACATCTGTCCAGATTATTCAATGTCTTCCCTCATAACCTTTTTAACTTGAGATGTGATTTACCTGTTGCATGTTAAGAGCTAAGTAAGTAACATTTTGGTGAAAATTGAAAATTATCAATACTTGATAATTTTTATGTATGATCCACTAGATTTTTCTTTTCTTTCAGTACCATTCCTCAGTTTCTCACGTTAAAACTGAATCAGATAAATCTGAGCTATCACAAAACTGGGTTGCCTAGCTTCTTGATTTCTCTCAGTGTTAGGAGAAAATTGCATGCTTTGATACATGCTTAGCTGTGATATTTTACAAAACGACTTCCTAAATTGGCGCTCTTTAGTTGACCTTTTGGGTAAGCCCTTCCAGTGCAAGTTCTAAATAAGATTCAATGTATGTCAGCACTCATTTAAAGAAACTTGACTAATCTATTAAGATTGATTATACTTTTTTTTTTAAACAATAGCTAACGTGTTGGGTATTTATTAAGTGCCAGGCACTAGCACTTAACATTTATTTACTCTTTAATCCCCTAATTATGGGAGCTTGGCACTTTTTTTTTATTTTTTTTTTAATTTTATTTATTTATTTATTATTTTTGGGGGGGATACACCAAGTTCAATCATCTGTTTTTATACACATATCCCCGTATTCCCTCCCTCTGGCACTTTTCTGTCTTACAGATGAGGAAACTGAGGTGTAGGGAATGTAATGTAAGTAGTTTGCTCAGGGTCACAAAACAACTTAAAGAGGGGGCCAGGCGGTTTGACCCTTAGACTTGTGATCTTAATCATTTTGCAAATCACCAGGTAGCTTTTCTTAAAGTTGTATTTCTCAAACTTACCGACCTGACCATGAGACATTTTTTAGCATACTAATATTCTAGCAGAACACCAATATATATTTATGACAGTGTGAATTTGCTGTCATGAAGTGGAGAGCAAATATGTGATTTCAGGGATTTCCCTGGTGGTCCAATGGTGGACTCCATGCTTTCACTGCAGGGGGTGCAGTTTCCATCCCTGGACTGGGAACTAAGATCCTGTACGCTGTGTGGCACAGCCAGAAGAAAAAAAAGGAGAGAGAGAAAATACATGATTTCTATTGTTTTGGGCTAGGTACAGATTACCACCTGTTATCTAGTAAATGTATTCACGTAATAAGCACAATTTAGGGTTGTCTGTTTTTTCAACAAGGTATTTTCTTTGTCTCTGCACACTGTGTGGGTGGGAGGGTGGCTAGATATGTGGCTTCATTTTCCTTCCTTTCTTTCTTTCTAGGTCCCACCCCATCAGCCAGGACCTCCTGTAGTTGGTGCTCTCCAGCCACCCACTTTCACGCCTCCTTTGGGAATTCCCCCCCCAGGCTTTGGTCCTGGTGTTCCTCCTCCTCCACCTCCTCCACCATTTTTGCGCCCAGGATTCAACCCAATGCATCTACCACCAGGTACAGGGAGTGATTTGAGAAAACCTTCTTCTTTTAGAGCCTGAGATAAAGGGACACAACTTAAGTTGACATTATTTTTCTTATTCTAGGTTTTCTTCCTCCTGGACCCCCACCTCCTATAACTCCACCAGTATCCATTCCTCCTCCTCACACTCCACCAATAAGCATCCCAAACTGTAAGCATGTTTTTCCTTTGTGTTCACTATGTCCTCTTGGAGTTGGGAGTAGGAGGGAGAATGGACCAGTAATAGGATATGTAGTATGGCAAAAGAATGTTGACCGGGGAGATAATTAATTATTCAGCTTCACATGTTGATGTAATTATATTCCTTAGCTACTATCGCTGGTATAAATGAAGACACTACAAAAGACTTATCTATTGGAAATCCCATTCCAACAGTGGTGTCTGGGGCTAGAGGAAACGCCGAGTCTGGTGACAGTGTGAAAATGTATGGTTCTGCTGTGCCACCTGCTGCACCCACGAATCTGCCCACCCCTCCTGTAACCCAGCCTGTTTCACTTCTTGGTAAGTTCATCTTTTTATCATTAGTTTTCATTCCCCTGCCCAAGTTAGGCTTTTTATATAAACAGTGCTAATTTTGGTAAAGTGTTCTCTGAGGCAGTTTTCCTTTGAGGAAGCTCTTTCTCTTAAATCAGATATGTGTACTTGGTCTTTACCAAGAATACCCTCAAGAGACAGCCTCAGAAATGAAATCATGTTTGTCTGTCTTGAATAAAAGTTTGGATTTGCACATCTTAATTTGGTATAGAAAAGGGATTAAATTAATTTCTGTGAAAAGGAATTGGTACATAGGTCATGATTAATAAAACCCCAGACATCCCAGCTTTATAAGAGGTAGCCATTTCTTCAACAACATGGGTTTTTTTCCTGTTGGGATTAATTTTTATATATTTAAAATCCCTGGACTTTGGTAGCATTCTCTGTGGGCTAGCAAAGAAATTATCTTTGATACATTGCAATAAAGTGGCTTTGTTACCTAAGTGACAGTTGCACAGCCTGAGGCAGTGCTTTTCCACTTACCCCTCAGTTTTCTCCTGCAAGAGTTCAACCATTTTATTCTTTACTCCACTTCTGTGATCCATGAAAGTACGGTTTAGATTGTTTACATCTTTAAGAAGCCTTACCCTTGCTTGCTTGAATTATAAATGAATATGTCATATACTTGTTATAGTGACCATTCTATAACAATTAAGTAATAAATTGTTGTATTTGAAGTGGTATTACCAAATATAATTAACCCTTGATTCTCCTAATGGGTAGGTAATTCATCCTTAGTATTATAATGTTCTAGTCCTGTGAGCTCATTGTTCTTTTCAGAGGTATTTGTGTGCAAACGTTTGCTTTCATAATCTTAGATTTTTTAAGGAAAGAGCACATTGGTTACTTCTGGGTTGTAGGACTGTGGGACATTGGTTTGTGATGTAGGACTTTTACCTTTCACCTGCAGCTTTCAGCACTGTTGGAAATTTTTGCTTTGTTGCATGTACTACATTTATAATAAAAATCAATTTGTTTTTAAATGCTGTCTTCTGCCCTCTCCAAGACTGAGTCTAGGCTGATAATAAACTTGATTTTTGTTTCTTTTAGTACACAGATTGGGTAATGGTAGAAGAGGATTTAGAGTTAAAATTTGTCACAAGTAATGTAGCAGTAGTCATCATAAAGATGGAAAATGATTTGTTTAATGGGGAAGTTGCTTAAGAGGTATTTGCCCTAATGGAAATCAGGAACAGTAGACTAGGAGCCAGGAAACCTTAACGTCTTTGGATCTCAGTTTTGTTATGCTCCGCCCGCCCTCCCCCATCCCCCTCCCAATATTTGTAATAAGATGATTACACAAGAATCATAGACTCTAAGTTGGGTATAATTTTCTGATCAGCCTCTTCCCTCCACTCCACACAAGCCCCTGATTGTGAATTCTCTTTAAAATGAAGTTTCCTACTCTGGTGTCCATGGATATTAGGCCACCTAAGACTGTTTACAAAGTTGCATGCATTTGTACTTTTTTCTGAGCTTAGTAAATTCATTGAATGAGTGAAAAGGTTTCATCATCTCCAAGACTTTAATAACCACTACTTTCATATAACCTTCAAGAATAAATAATCCAGGGAGTTCCCTGGTTGCCTAGTGGTTAGGATTCTGGGCTTTCACTGCCGTGGCCCGAGTTCAGTCCCTGGTTGGGGAACTGAGATCCCGCAAGCTACACAACACAGCCAAAAAAAAAAAAAAAATGTAGGAATAATAACCTGCCTCTTATTTAACATTTAGGTTTTGAAGATTCTGCCCTATTTATTTCTTATCAATACTGAAATGTATAATTAAACTCTCAGCCACCATGTGAAACAAAATTAAACACAAATCAAGTTGGTGAGCATGAAAAATAATTTAGTAACCGAGGCACTGCTAGACAAATAAGTTTCTTAGCATTTATCATTATCTAACACTCCTGTTTGGATGTTCATCACCTCCCAGAATGGAAGCTCCATGAGAGAGGAACGTTTGTTATGTAAGTGGATGGATGGACGGTTTTCATTATAGGGCTGTTCATACTTCACCTCTGGTGATGATCTTTGTCTATAACGTTTAAAACAAAATTTAAAAGTTGATGGCTGTTCCAGATCTGGAAAGGTTAAAATATGACAAAACATAAAAATGAAAACTGTTTTCTTAAAATAAGCACTTTTAAGTAAATGCAGTAGTTTAGTTCCAATCACGAGAAAGACAGCCTTCCATTTTCCTTCAATTAGAAATTATGAAAAGAATATGCCATGAATTTTGACCTTTTATAGAAATGAGACTTTTTAATATATATGCAAATAAAGGAGAATTTATCCAAAAGACTAATCACAATTCCACCAGTTTGATAAAGGGTTATAGTAATCACATGCAGTATTGTAGCACTAAAGGATCAGTAGTAAATAGGTTGGATATTGTTGATGTTCAACCAAGTAACAGAATACTAGAACTAAGATGCTTTCAAGTTTTCTCTTGGTGCTTTAATGTTTTCTCTTAGGATATTAAAAAGCAGTGTTATACTATACAGAAAACTTTAAGCCTAGAAGGTGATACTAAACTTCAGTTTCTTCAACTGTGAGAAAAGGAATAAAAATGTCACACCAGGGTATTGTGATGATTCAGTTGGGCTAACATATATAAACAACTGACATGGGTCCTGCCACAGAGTAGGCACTCAGTGAATGTTGGGTGCTTATTACAGGTAAGGAGTATCATAGACGATATTTAGAATACCTAGAGAAGAGTATTTATGCTTGGAAGTTCTAAAATTATATTTGCTCTGATTTATTTTAAACTTTTCTAATTGCCGGCAGAGGAAGCAACCTTTTTAGGAAAGTATGTATCTTGGCTTGGTTGCCTCAGATATTTTCATGGTATATTAGACCAGGTAATAAGTTCACATATAGTAAAGTTCCATCAGTTGGCTTGCTAAGAAAATATGTGTTAGTCATAGTGGCATTCCATTTAAATAGCACAATATGATACCTGTATTTTTCCTATTAAAAATACTGTATTCTTACAATGAAAGGTAAATGTGTCCTTGACACTTAACTGAGTTCTTGGATCTTAATTTCTAAAATGTGGCAATAATATTTTTAAAGTTGAGGGGCCAAAAAAAAGTTCAACAGATCTTCCAAAATTCTGTTGTGGACCCTGGCTCTGAAGGAGGCAATGTGGGGGTGCTTTAAGGATGGTTTGGTTTAAAGAATTTTCTGAATTATCAGACTTAAGCGTGGGTGTTAGTTTGGGAGTGAAGACTACCTGTTTCTGGAATTGGACTGAGGTAGCCCACGCTACCAGATTTGTAGAGAACTACCTCCATCTTTTAGAGATTGTGATTATTTTAGTAACTGATAATCTGAAGACCTAAAACTGTTTGATGTGCAATAATAACTCATTATCACTTGATTTTAAAAGGAATCTGTTCTTAGTACCTCACACTCCAAAATAGCTAGCTAGAGCAGTGGTCATTTCATAAACACTAAAGGTAACAGTTTACAGTTGTTGACCATTTAGGAGAGAAGGAATATTAAAGATAATAGCAATTCAGTACATTCTCTTCACTGTATAAGTGTATGTGTTTACTTTTCCAGACTTTTTGTATGACGTGTATCTAATACAATGTACAGCATATTTTTATTTAAAATTTCATTGTAAATGTGAAATTTGGGTTACTTTGGTGTTCCAAACAATAAAAAAAAATACACAAAAAAATGTTTGTTTGTGTTACATATCTCTGTTGTGTTACCAGCATATCCAGAATATGTTTTCAAGGAAAAACTAAGCTTAAGTTGGACTCATTCCTATTGTGGAAAATTAAAGTCTCTTCTCTTGCCAGATACATTTACTCATTAATATTATTATACAGAGATTCTCCCCAGTTGTGTCACTCTGCTGTAGATGATGGTAAAATTTATAAGTAAAAATTGGGTATGGGTAAGATTGCTTCTTGATCATATTTGTTACCAAAAATTTAAAGCAAAAGTCAGAGATTGGTGGCCTACTGCAGTCACAGGCTGAATTGCTAGACAGTAATTTGATGTACTTCATGCTTGATTTTCACACATCCTTGCCTGGCCTCAATAGGCATTTGATGTTCCAAAATTTGGACACTTCAAGAATTATGTAGACGGAATTGGTTTATGAATTAAACAGGTGTGTTTGCTTTTATGCAATAGCTCTGATCCTTAAGGCTGCCTTGAAAGTGAATAATTTGACTATCAAGTTCTGTAATTCCATTGGACTTTTGAACAATGTGGTGATTAGGGGCGCTGACTCCCATGCAGTCGAAAATCCACATATAACTTTATAGTTGGCCTTCCATATCTGCGGTCCCACATCTGCGGATCTGCAGATCCAGCCAACTACGGATCACGTACTACGTATTTATTTACTGTACAAAAAAAAAATCTGTATATGCGGGTCCGTACATTTCAAACCTGTGTTATTCAAGGGCCAGCGGTGCTTTTAAATTGATATTTGAGTTGTGATTTTACTTACCTTTAGATTTTTCTACCCAGAATTTTTATAATTTTATAATTAGTAATTTTTAACATTTTAAATTAGAACATTAGAGCACCAATCTACTAGTGTGAATAACACCCAAAGGAAACCTGAAGAAAATTCTCAGATTTTTTAATAACATCTAATTTTTAAACACTGTTTGCATTTTAATATTTTTCTTACTGTAGATTTGGTTATAATATTGGTTATATTAAATTATAACCTAGAAGGGTCTACCAGATGTTCATTTATCCTATAAAAGTGTTCTTTGAAAGCTTTAAAATATTTGAATTGGTACTCTAAATATTGCATTATATTATTCCACTAGTGTTACATAGTTAGAAATGTTTCCCAAATACTCATCATAGTGCCTTCAACTTTGTATGTAACATTATTCAATGAATGATTAACAGTGATCAGTCCACAAGTATTTACCTTGGATTTGAATTTATGCATGAATACACTATTTTTTCTCAGAAGGTGAAGCACTTCAAACAAAACATGGAAAGGTCTTGCACGAAAACTTGAAAGCCGCCTATCACATTGTCTCCATCTCTCTCTGTACTCCTAGGCTGCAGCACTCCAGCCTAAAGAGTCTCTAAATTTAAATCTCTCTGACATCTTTTGGGACCTGAGGAATGTGGGAGGGGCAGAAACTCTGGGCTTTAGATTGATTTTGGTAGACAAAGATAACGCTGTGAAGAACTTCAGGTAAGATTTTTTCCAGCTAATGTTGAAAATAAAATTTCCTATGGGTGATCTCATTCATTGGTGGATTACCAGTATATCCCAAACTTCTTGACTCTAATAGTATAACTCTTAACTCTAAGTCACAGCTGTTATACTTTGCCAGTTACAATAAAATAGCAATTCGTATAGAAACTGAAATTCTAAAAAACAACTGTAAATGAGCTATAGGGAAATTGACCAAACCTTATTGTACATTATTTTGCAAAAAAAACCCAAGGAGTCATTTTAAAGAGATAATGGTCTCTGATTCTTCATTTGAAATTATGGTTTTCATGTATTAGATTTTATCAAAACATAATGTACCCTATGCTAAAAACAGATACACATCTTAGTGTACCTGCACTGTATGTTGAAAACTCAAATTTCTTTCAACAGTCTCTTGATACCATTCTAAGAATGATTTTTTTTTTTAGTAAAGTGATGTATAACACAATCTGAAACGTGCTTTCTCACATTCTTTGAAAACTAGCTCCTCATTTTTCCGTTCTCCCCAGCTCCCAACACAATGCCTACAGTAAGAATCACGTGGGAGTCTTTTCAAAATAATTATGCCCCAAGTGTTATTAATTGGTGAATCTAGGCAAAGGAAATACATGTAGGGGTTATACTGTTACTTCAATTTTCTGAAGGTTTGTAATAAAAACCAAAAACACTTTTACTGATTAAACAAACATATATATATATATATGCCTAGGGGCTCTCAGGGCATTGGTGGGAGAGATGAGTGGGTGGTGTATCTTTTTCCTTGTGTGAACACATTTTGAGTTAGGTTCATGCACAATGCCACAGTGACACTCATTCTTTTGGAATCAAAAAAGATGAAACTGCAACTTGGAGCAGAAAAGGAGGTTGTGAAAGAACATTGCAGCTTTTCTCGAAATCTCAGATCTTCATAGTTTACAATGAAAGAGACTCATCGCCCTGGGGGAGAGACCTGGACTTTGTAGCCACTGCTTTTGCCCCTTGAGAAGTATCTTGTTGACGAGTTTCGTCATCACTTATGCCACCACTGTTCATTCATTCATACGTCCAGTGTGTATTTACTCCAGTACCTACTGTGTGCCAGGCACCCTTCTGGGTACTAGAGATACCTGAATGACAAGACAAGGCCTGTCTTCCTGGAACTTACATGCTAGTGGGGACTTAAGTAATAAGTAAACTAGTAATTTCACATGAAGATACGCCTGTGAAGAGAGTAAAGTAGAGAATGGGATTGTAGGACTGTTATGTGAGATGTACTGTTTTAAATAGGATGGCCATGGAGGGCTTCTAAGGAGGTAATATAGAGAGAAATAATAAAGGAAAGAGCCATGTAGGTACAGAGGGAAAACATCTCACTTAGAACAGAAGGAGAGCTTGGACTGAGAACAAATTTGGCTTGTTGGGGGGACCACAGTGGGTTGTTAGGGCTGGAGCAGGGTGGTCATGAGGAAGAGCAGCAGGTGGTGAGTTCAGAGCTGGTTGTCAAGGGCCAGGCAGGAGTGCAGCGGGTTGTGTAGGTTTAACACTGTTGTGATCTGGTGTCCATTTTTCAAAGGATTATGTATGGCTTTTCTGTAGAAAGCAAACTGTAGGAGTTGGTAAGAGTAGAAAGGGGAGACTGGTTTGGATGCCATTGGAGTAGATGAGATTAGAGCACTAACTGCTTGCACTAGGATGGCACAGCAGAGGTAACAAGCATTTGGATTCTGAACTTATTCTGAAAATACAGCCCTCAGAATGACATTATTACTTACACATGTGAGAGAAAGGAGTCAAGAATGACTACATTTTTGACCTGAGCAATTAGTAGAGTGTAATTGCCATTCCTGAGATGGGTGACTCTGTAAGAGGAGTGGGTTTAGGACGAGAATGTCAACTGAAAATGATGGATGTTTTAACTTTGAGGTTCAGGTGCAGGTGTCAGCTAAACAACTGGTGTAAATAAAGTCTAAAGATGTACGTTCTGGTGTCATCAGCAAATATAAATAATATTCACAGCCACCAGAGTCTGTGAGATTGCTTAGGGAGGGAATGTAGTGAGAGGGATGAGCCCAGGAATATTTCAGCATTTAGCAGTTGAAAATATGATACGGAGAACCACAGCATGATAGGAGTTTGTATGTATCAATCATTTAAGCCTTACAAGTTCTTTGAGGTTGACACATTTTGAGGATGGGGAATCAGAGGCATAAAGAGATGGAGTAACCTGCCCTAGGTCACAGCTCCATGTGGCACCTGGAATTCAAGGTACCCTTATTCCAACACGTGTGCTTTTAACCACTGCCCTATACTGTTCTGTTCCGTCCAGTAAAGGATACTAAGAAGGCGGCAGCCAGAGGGTTAGGAAGCAAAAGTAGAGGGAGGTATTCTGGAAGCCCAGTAAAGAAAATTCTAGGAAGGAGGAAGAGATCAACTATCAGATGCCATTGTTGGGTCAAAGAAGAGTGCTGAGGCTTGCCAACTGGATTTAGCAAAATGAAGGCTTCTGGGTGACCTTGAGAAATGTGATTTTATTGCAGTGATGGATTCAAAAGGCTATGTAAGTATATATAGGGTCAGGAGAGAATGAGAGATCAATAAATGGATACAGTGATTTTGGACATCTCTCTGAGGAGATGCGCTATATAGGGGAACAGTAAAATGGGGGTGAGAGCCAAAGGGAGATACAGGGTGAGGGCAGTTTTTTTGTTTTTATTTTTAAAAGACAGACAAAATTCTAGCATGTTTATTATTACAAAACCCAGTAGAGGGGAAATTTTTGTTGCAAGAAAGATGTTTGCTGGATGGTTATTACATAGGTGAGAGGGCATGGATTCAAGGTTTGAATGTGGGGCCTTTGGAACACAGGTGTTCACAGACGTAAGGAGTAATATGGATACAAGTGCAGGTAAATCGGTAGATGTGGTAGGCAGTGGCTTTAAAAAAAGTCTTTCTAAACGCCTTTATTTTTGAAATGATATACCAACTAGAATAAAACGTGGTATTTACATTTAACAAAACTTGGTATGAAAAGAAATGAAGTACTTACACATGCTGCAATGTGGATGGGCCTTGACAAGATATGCTGAGTGAAAGAAGCCAGTCACCAAGGGTCACATATATTCTACTTACATGAATTGTCCAGAATAGGCAAGTTCATAGTGACAGAAAATGGAATGTATGGTTGCCCGGGTGTTGGGGGGAAAAGGGGGAATGATGGTTAATGGATACAGGGTTTCTTTTTGAGGTGATGAAAATTTATTTTGATGGTTGCTTCACTCTGAATATATTTAAAAACATTGAATTATACCCTTTATGTGGGTGAATTGTAGGCTATGTGAATTTTACCTCCTGGAAGTTACATAAAACAAACCAGCTAAGAGGAGGATTAAGGAGAAACAGGAACATGTGAAATAGATATCGAGAAATATAAGAATGTGCATTGGCTAGGGAAGTTAGAATTACTGGCCAGAGTTAAGGAAGCATTTGTGGTTGTAGTTACAAATAAAATGAGACCAGTCAGCATGTTGGGGGTGATGCCCAGCAATGTTCAGGTGCAGATTAGGTAGAAGAGTTGCATTTAAAACCAGTATTGAGGTTTTTCCAGGCAACATGGTGAGGGAGAATCATGGACTCTAAGACAGGTAAGGAGGAAAGTAAAGACATGAAGGGCATTGGGGACATGACCCTGGTGGGATTGATGGTTCTGGGAAAGGGGGTTAGAGAGGGGGGTACTTGAAAATAAGAATTCGAAAGTGACAAAGTTACTCGTAATGGAAGATCCAAGACTTCCTAAAAGGCATTGGCTGTGGTAGAATGGAAGACAAGATGATTGACGGAGAAGAATTAGAAGAACCACCTTTTCTGCTGATTCGCCTTTTCAGATGTTCTCTCTGCCCTTCCTCCTGCTCTCCTCCCTTTCCTTTTCCACAGAGCAAATCCTTGTTTTCTTTTTGAAAGATCCAGCTTAAATTTACATCCTCCATGAAAGTGTCCAACTAACACATTCAGTTGGTCACTCCCATAGTAGATAAGTCAAGCCTTATTTATATTCTGAGGTTTCAAGGTCCACACTGGTCTCCAACCATGATATCAGCCTTCCCGCCCTGCACCACCCCTTAGCCTTTTAACATACCTGTTCTTTATTTCCCATAATTACCAGCATCTTTGCTATAGAAAGCAATGGCACCTCTCCTTTGATATTGATTTTTATTTTTTAATTGTGAAACAGTCATTTTTTTGACTCATCATAGGAAATAGCCTTGGTTATTTAAACTCCAGTGTATTTCCTCCACTTCCTAAATTTAAATACAGACTTTGGGGCTGTCACTTTTTTGGTCTGCCTTAAAATCTTGCTGTATTAGAAAATTTGGAGTCTTCTATCTAGTATGTTTCCCCAGGTCAGAACTCTTCCCTTTTTTGTTTCATCCATGTTCTGGATAAGTTAACACCATGACTCTTGTCTTCTGAGCTCTGTACATTTAATCAGTCTCTTCAGCACATTTCCACCAGGTGTATCCCAGGCCCTTTCAACTCTCGGTATTACCATGTGAAATTTGTTGTCTGTCTCCAAAAATTGCTTCTCTTCCTAAATTCTGGCACTGCATTGATGCCTCCATCCACTCATTCAAAGCTGTGTTCCTCCATCTCTTTTAAGTTCTGCCAGTCCTGCCTATTAAAGGGCTTAAATCTGTTCCTCATCTCTAGCACCTCTTTCAGTTGTCTCACCTCTGTTCCCTAGATTCTTGGAATAAGAACCTAACTGCTACCCAGTGTCCTCCCCTTTCTTGCGTTCCTGTATACGATTTGCTAGAGGGATCTTTCAGAAATGAACATAAGATCATCCCTGCTAAAACTACCTCCGTGGTTTTCCAAGTCCAGGTTCCTTCTCATGGCATATAAGACTGGGTTGCCCCAGCCTACCTGTTCAGCCTCACAAACCTCATCTTTTTTTTTATAAATTGATAGCAGTCTGTTCATACAGATTCTTTCTATCTGCTTCTATAATAAACGTCATCTTCTCTCCTTGATTTTTATCAAAAGACATTCTGTTGATATTCTCAGAACGCTTCACTGCTTCACTTTGCTAATAATAATAGGCCTTTTTAGAAGCTGCTGTTCTCTTGACCAGAAATGTCCTTCCTTACTCATATTGGCTTTGAATGTCCTTCTCTTCCTTTGAGACCCAGTTCAGAGATCCGCTGGGACTCCTGCTCAGATTCACACAGTCCCACCTTTGTCACCATACTAGTGGGTGCCATCTCCTATAGCAGTTGACATTTGTCTGTTTTTACTAGGCTATGTCCAGTTTGAAGGAAAAGATTATTATTTTTTAATCTTTATATCCGCAACACGTTAAGTGTGTTAATAATGTAAAGCTTAGATGTTCAACATATGTATGAATATTTTTTTTGTTTGTGATTCTAGAAAACTTAGTGATACTGCACATCATACTTCCAAATGAAATGAATAATCGCTTTGAATGTCCTTTAGACCTGGGTAACTTTCTATATATTCTGTTGGTATATGCATAATGTCAGCTTTCCTAATGAAAATAAAAATGAAATTCAGGTGTTATGCCTACCAAGGGCTTATACCACCCAAAATATTTTTTAATTAAATATAACTTTTATTTTAAAAGCAGTACTTTTTTGTTCACTGCGAAACGACAGATGAGAAAAAAAAAATCTGTAATTCCACCACTTCTGTGGTCTGAAAGCCAACATTTGGAACTATGGGAATTCTATCGGGAATCTTCGTTGGTCCATAAAGGGTTAAAAGGAATTCAGCTTATTTAAAAACGGGGGGAAAGGATTTGAATGTATAATTTAAGTAAATCCCCAATACAGATATCCACATATATGGAATAGATGAATTAGATACTGGTTTTTTCTTTATTAAAAAAAAAGTGCTTTGTAGGAGGTTTAAATAATATGGGTGCTGTAAAATTAACCCTGTTAAATCAGTCTGCATGCACCCTGAAATGCATGTTATAAAAAACTTAGAGATGTGTTCCTAGAGATGAGTTTATATTTTACAAAGAATCATTGCCCGTTTGATCTCTTCTGTACAAGATTGAGGTTGGCCTTGCTTCCTTTGGCAGCTGTCAGGTTGGTAGTTGAGGAAGCCAGCATCGTAGGGAAATCAGGAATAGGCCTTCCCATTGTCCTGCAGCGGTCTGTTTCCTCTTAGAAATTCATCTGAACTTAATTCTTTTGTTATAATGAGATGCTTTGAACCCCTCCCCCATTTTTCTAGTGTTATTTAAAACTTGCTGTTGGCCCCTTGAGCCTATAGTTATAAGTACTGGCATGTGCCACACTAAGTCTTTAACAGAATAAACATTTATCGTTTTCATCCTTGAGTAAAAGCTGGTGGGAAAGTAAAGTTCGATTTGTTTAAGTGCTTCTATATATACGATACCTCGGTTGAAAGAGGTTGTACATGGGTACATACATTTTATGTTGCTTGTTTTGAGTTATAGTCCACAAATGTTGGGACTGTATGATTTCTTTAAAAAGTGGGAGCCAGGGACATAGTTCCTTGTTGTCCCATTCTATGGTATGTACTCAATATATGTTCACTAAATGACATGAAGAATGTTAGTTTGCCATGAATTTTATATCAGTCTGAGATATAGCTGTAATATGTTCATTGTCTGTGATTTTCGTAAGGAGAGTGTGAAGAGTCTATGAAAGGGATGGGGTCTTTGCCTTGTTCATCTACTTCATTATTTCTGCCTTTTCACTATGGTAATTAGCATTTCTCAACTTCAAGCTTGACATATGGAAGCTTAATTTTTTCCGGTTACCAAAGTGCTTGACTGTAAACTGTAGTGGCTATTGGGGGACAAGGAGAGGCTAATAAGATCTCAATGATCAGAAATGAAAAATGCTACGTTTTTGCAAATTGAGATGTTTAGCGTTAGGATATTTATCTGTCAAAATAGATGCGTAGAATAATGGTTTCAGCACTTCACTGTGTGCCAGGCTCTGAGCTCATGCTTATGTATTTTATCCCATGTAATTTCAACAAGAGGCAGATATTACTATCCCCATTTCTGAGGCATGTGTCCATGTCTATGTAAGATTTTTTTTTTCACCAAATGTATTTCTCTTTAAGCATTTAAAAGAAGGTACTCTGTTTAAATACCAAAGCAGTGAGTCTTCATGTTAAGAGTTATAAACTAATACAATACATTTTCAGTCCACTCTAGTGCCTTAAGTCTGACAGAATAGTATTGGACGATATGTTCTGAGGAGCAAAAACTGAAGTAGAAATTCTTGTCTATCATATTAGTATTAATTGTTTATACAGAAAATCTAGGAGCAAATAGGACTTGTTAAATGTTTGCTCAAGTGAGTGGGAGGAAGTGATTGAAACTGTAAGCATAAAATCACATTATGTTGGGGGGAAAAAAGATGAAAAAGTTTGCTCTCTGGTTGTTTTCCTGTCATTGTCACACCAGCATTTCTCTCACCGTTGCCAGTCATAACCCACAATTTGCTCAAAGGCATTTCTGCAGCACAGGGGTAATGGCACATTCTGACACTTTGCTTTATTAGAATAACTCTTGTTGGTCATAGTATTGGCCTTGCAATGTTAATATTTGCAGAGAAATATATTGAGAGAGAGGTGACAATAACCTGTTACTGAAGTTGTGAACCAAAACAGATCCTTCCTCCTTTTCCATATCATAAATGATGGGTTGAATTTGTTTCACTCTTACACCAAAGCATAAGCAAAACCATTTGTAAATGGGAAATAAAACCAGTAAGTCTTTGTCACTTTCAGCAGCACCTTTGGGAAAATGAATAGAAGGTGAATGGCTGAGCACTCAGCCTTGTTCAGCAGTCATTTTGGCATAGCAGTTTACACTATTGAAAAGGGACTTATAAAAATAAACTCTACATTTGTGTACGAATCTTTGTAAGCATTAGTGTTTAAGTAATGGTTACTGCATAATAACTACATAAAGCATTTTAGTGACGTAAAATCAAAGACCTCCCTCTTCACTGGATTTTCTGGATCATTGACCTCATTTTTTTTTCTAATAAAAAGTCAAATTAAGACTTAGAGTAAAAAATTTTCTTCTGAGAGTACACCTGAAATAACCTTCAGTTGGCTCAGATAGTTCAGTTCTTTATCTCATTAGGGCATAGCCCATTGTGTTTCTCAAGTATTTTGAGTGGTAAAACAGCGACTAATCAAGGCTGTAGGAGATTTTGACATACTCTTTCCAAATTTGGTACATTACGATCTCCTTTTGCAACTTATTTTGACCTCTACCTATCTAGTAGGTAGAGGTGTATACATAGTGTGTGTTTTTAGGACTGCTTGCCCTCGGTTGCTACTGGGCCCTCACATTGAGTTTCTGCTAGATAGACTGGCAAACAATATGACGTTTGAAGATTTTGGATTGAATTTCCTTTTGCTTCAAGTTCCACAGGAAATAGTTGAAAATAGAATTTGCCGTCTTCTGTTATTTTATTTACATTTTAATCTGTATTGCCTTGTAGGTACTCAAGGAGTTGCACCTGGTCCTGTAATTGGGCTCCAAGCCCCATCCACTGGTCTTCTTGGTGCCCGACCTGGCCTGATACCACTGCAGCGCCCGCCAGGAATGCCTCCACCTCATTTACAGCGATTTCCCTTGATGCCACCTCGCCCCATGCCTCCGCATATGATGCATAGAGGTCCACCGCCAGGACCAGGGGGCTTTGGAATGCCTCCGCCTCATGGAATGAAAGGTCCCTTTCCGCCCCATGGCCCCTTTGTTCGGCCTGGTGGAATGCCAGGGCTCGGGGGCCCAGGGCCAGGCCCAGGGGGTCCTGAGGACAGAGACGGAAGACAGCAACAGCCACAGCAGCAGCAGCAGCAGCAGCCGCCGCCACAGCCACAGCCACAACCGCAGCAGCCGCCACCAACTCAGCAACCGCAGCCGACTCAGCAGCAACCACAACCATTTAGAAATGATAACAGGCAGCAGTTCAATTCAGGTAGAGACCAAGAAAGGTTTGGAAGAAGATCTTTTGGAAATAGGGTGGAAAATGACCGGGAACGGTATGGGAACCGTAATGATGATAGAGATAACAGTAATCGTGAAAGGAGAGAGTGGGGAAGAAGGAGCCCTGACCGGGACAGGCACAGAGACTTGGAAGAGAGGAATAGACGCTCTAGTGGGCATCGAGACAGAGAGAGAGATTCTAGAGATAGAGAGTCTCGTAGAGAGAAGGAGGAAAACCGAGGCAAGGAGAAGCCTGAGGTGACAGACAGGGCAGGTGGTAACAAGACCGTTGAACCTCCCATTAGCCAAGTGGGAAATGTAGACACCGTTTCAGAACTTGATAAGGGGGAGTCTGAGTCTGCAGTTGTAAAGCCTTCTGAAGAGTTACCTGCTGAGGCTACCTCATCCGTTGAACCCGAAAAGGATTCTGGCTCAGCAGCAGAGGCTCCTCGTTAGAGACTGGAACTTGTCCAAATGTGACAGTGACACTTCCTGGAGTGTAGAGCTTGAGGTGTACAGATGCTGTATTATACTTGCTCCTGCTATATCACAGCCCCGCAGTAGTTGGTGGGGAATTGTAAGCAATTTGATTGCTTCCCTTCTATTTAAAAATAGCCACAAAATAACAAAAAATACTGAAAATATGAATAAATATTACCCTTTTTGCTGTAACTTTTTAAAAGTTTTGACTTTAAAAAGTTTACAAATCGTAATTAGAAGTGCTCTCTATTTTTTTTTTTTTTTTTAATTTAAGACAAGGTAACGGTGAAAGCTCCTCAAAAACAATAGGGATGTTTTTAATAAACTCTATTTTCGTAACAAACTTTAATGTGTGCTATTCTTCCTACACTGCATTAAGGTGGAAAAGGATTGTTCACCATCAAAGTTTGAGCTGTTCATACTGTATTGGAGTCTAAATTAGACTTATTTGATGGAAATAGACATCTTTATGTAGTTATTCTAACACTTCATTTGTAATATTTTTGATTTTTAGCATTTCAGTCATAAGGCAAAGGTTAGTGGTTTTAATGTTAACTGAAAAGCTTATTTTGGAATTAAATCAAGGTTTTCTTTTTTTGCCAATGACTGGTAAGTGTTGCCCTAAATAATTTAAAAAGTTTTTTGCTGGAGGGAAAATTGGATCCCAACATTACCCTTATACTGTAAATTATCTTGATTGCCTGGGTGTTACTTATTTAGAAGGTTGGGTGTTTTTCTTACCATCCCATTAAATTTTTCAGAAGGGTGAAAGAAATCAAGTTTAATGTTTGCAACCTAAAGCTTTTTGTCTTATCTGCATAAGGACTTAAATGCAACCTGTTTCCTACAAGCCTTGCTTGTTGCCTTTCTTTAAAACTTTTTAAAGTCTCCTGCTGGGCAGAGGTAAACTGAACTTTTTGCCACTTATACTTTTATCTCTTTTCCTTAAAACTGTTGGGTTAACTAGGAAAATAGTTGTAGATTATTCAAGAACTATTACATGAAGACATCCAAAGCCAAATCAAACCTATACCTGAAAGAATACAAAGCAGTTACATAAAGCTGCTTACCTAGTGCCAAGGAAAAGACCAGCCGTTCACACAATCCAAGTATTTATGGCTTTAGAGCTTTTTTCTTCTTAAATTACATTTTTAAAAGTGACCTAGGTTCAGCGTGCTGAACTATTTCTTTACCCTCATCCCCAGGTGAAGCTGTTTTATTTGGTTTTGAGTTTTCTGCAGCAAGATCTGTTTTGATGGGAAGAATGTAGCCAGGGCAATGTTCTTGTGTCCTTGCCTTTGGAAAGTAAGAGAAAATCCCGTTTCATACATGTAGACTTAAATTATAACATTTGTCCTCAGTTTTATGTTGGCCCACTGAGAAGTTTAAAAGTCCTATCTGAAACTGCTTCTGGAAATACACATTTGATTAGTGTTCAGATTTCAAGGACTTGCAGCCCTGTATTTCCAGTTGAGAGTATTAAGGTCACCCTACTTGCACATGACAAAAACCCCAAAGTACCAAGTGATAGTAATTACACCTGAGGCTTTAACGTACACAAGCAAGTCCTATATCTGAGCTTATACCATTTATGTAACAAAACTGTACACTATGAAATCTGCTGGTGTTTGTTTTTAAATTCCCTACCTGATGGTAGTTTTAACCACTTACTGTGAACATACTGTTATCACCAATTTAAAACTTCAAACACTACAAGTTGTCTTTCTCTAAATTAGCTTTTCCTCTCCTAAGTGATCTTCGCTTGATAAAGTCCATCATGTATTTATGACCAACTAAAATTGCTGTTTATTTCTCGCTTCTCTATCAGAAGTAATATTCTACAATTTTCAATTAATAAACAACTATAACCCACAGTCAGACCTGAGATTAACACTTCATTTAAAAGCATTCTCTTAGAAGTACATGTTTACATTAAGAAAAATAGATTTGAATTCACTAATTGGGTACATAAATTCTTGTATTTAAACAGAACCCACAAACATTTCTTTGCTTCCACTTTACAATGGTATATATGATGTATTTCTTTGAAGGGCTTATCTGAAAGCAGATGGTGCCAACCTCTACTTTTATTAGAAACTAAATGTTCACAGGTCTACAAAAATGGAGAATGTGCCATTTTGACAGGTAGGTAAATTAATTTTATTCTTAGTACCTGAGGTTCTAACTTGCCATTCACAATTTCACTAGAAGTTATCAAAGGGCTCTTCAACCGTAACAGCTGCTTTTTAAATTTAATACCTTAATTTCCCTAAAGCTAACAAAGGATAGCCTATTTGTCCGAGATTAAAGTTCAGCTTAGTCTTAGCCATATTTGCCAGTTGCTAAAATTGTAAACATTTTGATGATCTCATTTAAAACACTTAAAAAAAAAAGTGCTCTATGAAATAGTTAATACCCATCAACATATTACTAAATTTGTTCCATTCAAGCTCTATGTATGAGTATCAAAGCTAATTCAGAATCTCAATTTAGATACTTTAATAGGCTCAAAAATACAGTGCCACAGAGTGTTTATTGCAGGTTTGAGAATCGAAGAAATTCAGACAGTTAAGTAATATCCATGTTACTGAGTCTGGCAAAATACAGAGATCATTGAAACAAACATTTTAATTGAGTATGAGTTTTATAAAATTACACAAATCTTCCAAGTGATGATAAATCAGTTCTCAATACAGGTACTTAAAGCAATTAAAAAAAAAGTCACACAAATTACACTTAAGGTTACAGAGTTTAATGTTTATCAAGTTAAATTCCTACAACTAGCAAGATAACAGATGAGTTACTAGGACTCGGACGACATCCTAGGGAATGTACTGGGCGATCCCAATTACACCACAGGCCAAACGATTTCCAGCATTTCCTGTCTTTGTACTTTCTTCATTTCCACCTCTGCCCAAGTCATCTGGTTTTTCATGGACCTTTAAAAGATTTTAAGAATACATAAAATACATCTCTTCTCAACAATACCCAAAAGACTTTTAAGAACTTTTAAGAACCACTGAATATTATAAAGTAACTTGTTAAAATAACCCTCCTAGTAGGAAAATACATTAATATTTAATCTAGTAGTAAAAAGTAGAAATTACTAGTCAAAAGCTTTTTCTTGATGATGCAGACATAGTTACCATTAAACACTAGGTAAGCAGTGCTACCTCTAAATGAAATAAATACCCGCACAATTAGGTTACAAGGCTGCCACATGCTTAATCTGCCATAAGAAATTTAAGTAATCTCAGCTACGGTAGTCATTCTTACATAGTACAAATTGGGGGAAAAAAAAACCTTATCAAAATCATGCCTAATTAACTACAGGCCCATAAATAAGAGGTAATCCTAAAAATATTTTCAAGTATTCAAGCAACAGTATTTCAAGTGTTGCTCATCAAAAACTGATAAATGATTTTTCTGCTTCATAACTACAGCTGGAGAAAATCCTAAGGATAAGAGGGTCAACTGAGAGGAAGTGTCTACTGAATGTTAACTGTCCTCTGGGGCAGGCAAAAGGGAGCCTATGCTAGGTGATGTTCTGTGTGAGCCAGACGCAGCTCTCTAGGTAACTTGGGGCAACTGCTTCCCACATGTTCAACAAGTGATAACTTGTAGACGTGAATGAGTATTAGTATTGAGGTCCATCCCAAATTTTAGACTTAAAATGCTCTGGTTAACTACAAGGGGGAAAGCCAGTAGTGGCAAGAAAATCTGGCCATTTAAAAACTAGATAAAGACCACTTCTGTTTCTGTAACACAGATCTAAGTAGTGTGACCAAGTACAATCTGCTTTATTACTGCACCTTAGCAAAACAGTGTTCTTAACTAACCTAGATCATTAATTCATTCATCTTCACCGTAATCATCCAATAAAATAACTGCTTTTCCTAATCCGAACTAAAAGTACAATTAACACAGATCCTTAGAAACCAGGATTAATAATCATGAAATCGTGAAAACATACATGACTATGTATTAGAAGAAATTTTATGTATATCCTTATTATATGAAAACTCACCACCATTGTGCGGCCAATGATGGAATGGTCTCCTGAGAGTGAGATTATTGAATCTTCAATATACACTGTGGCTACACCATTTTCGTCAGCTTTCACATTGCCCAGGTCTCCAACATGCCTAACATTGAAAAAGCATTAGAGGGATTAGAACTCATTTCTATTTAACTTTAGTTCATGAGCTAAATTAAAAATGGACCGAGTCAGATATCAAATAGAACCCACTTTTCCAGATTGACAAAAGTTTGAAAACATACAAGTTTAAAAACAGGTAACTAGATGTTCCAGACACACAGCTCTTCAAACAAGGCTTCAAGTCCATAAAGCAATGCTCGGGGAAGAATCGTGGGGTGGGGTGCACCTCTAATTTCAGAGGTAACATACCAAAGGGTGAGTTATGCCTGTTAATTCTTGGCATGGCTAAGAGCTAGCCCCTAGGCCTCTGATATAAAAATAATGTAATCATTGTCCTTAAATTTAATATTTTCCTGAAGGGCTCTCAGAATACAAACACAAATGGAGTCTCACTGAATTTTCAGCATCAAATTTTTACCTACAAAGCTTCCAATGTTTCACAATGATGGTTTATTTTGCTAGTGGTTGACAGTACTGTTATTCATGACATTTCTTGTATTAGTTCCCTTTGACACCTGTATTAGTTCTATATTCAATAAATGCTACAAAACCAAATCGTTTTAAGTGTCCCCATTTGTCAATTCCTTAGCCCAGGGAGTAAGCCATTCCAGCACTTGGGAGCAAGGGGTTACACGGGGCAACAAATTCAAGAGCAGAGGTGCAATTATCTTAGCATGCAATCTGCAAGTAGTATACCCATACTGACCCCACAGAGCCATCCCTATTACTTCAAAAGAGTTAAGGTCACTCACCTCTCTTCATCCTTTGGCCCACCATGTTTTTTGGATAGAGGATTAAAGTGAGGACCTGCACTGGTACAGCCTAAATACCAAAAAACAAAAAAACAAAAAAACAGGATCTAAATTATGAAGCAAAATTCCAAAATAAATTCTAAAAAGAAACTGGTCATGGCTAAAATCCTCAAATGGAGAAAGTACTGACCCACACTGTGACTTCTAGGCTAATGAAAACGGAAAGCAACACCTTAAACAAAATGGGCAGGGAGTAGACACAAATTCTAACTACTGTGTGACACTGGTAAAGTTAATACCATTCTCTGGGCTTTGGTTTCTTCACTGCCCTGTAAAATGAGAAGGCCAAGACTTGCTCTTCAATGATTCTTCTATTAAAATCCCATGATTATGATCCTACTTCGTAAGATAACAGCATACCTCAACTACAAAAGACTTACCTCCCCAATAGCATACTATCAGTCAGCTCTCCTGTTGGTGGCCTTCACTTGATGCATGCATAATATAAAATGGCACCTTAATCCAAGGGCTGTTGCCCACACAAGCCTGGGGCATTCAGATTAATCTATAAAAACGGCACTCCTGTGCACTAGGGAACAGCATTCACACAGATCACAACCACAACAATGCAGGAGGCTCTTTCGTGACCTGGTTCTTCACTCAACAGCTGACAGAAAGTGGCCCCTGTTTACAACCTTTATCCATCCCCCACCCCAACCCTCCTCACCCAGGGAGAAGACATGTAGGTAACAGGAAGTAACAAAATAAGTCAAAGCCACAGAGCAATCTCCTCCCAAGGCAGAAGCAGTAAAACCAAAAAACAACTTCAGAAATTTTTGTAATTGTTGAAATGGATCAAATCTGATCATTAAATCACTATAGGAACCAACACTCTGACATAAATCACAGCAAGCTCTTTTTTGACCCACCTCCTAGAATAATGGCAATTAAAAAAAAAATAAACAAGTGGGACCTAATGAAACTTAAAAGCTTTTGCACAGCAAAGGAAACTATAAACAAGATGAAAGACAACCCTCAGAATGGGAGAAAATATTTGCAAAGGAATCAACAAAGGATTAATCTCCAAAATACATAAACAGTTCATGCAGCTCAACATCAAAACAATCAATCAAAAAATGGTCAGAAGACCTAAACAGGCATTTCTCCAAAGAAGACCTACAGATGGCCAAGAGGTACATGAAAAGCTGCTCATCACTAATTATCAGAGAAATGCAAATCAAAACTACAATGAGGGGACTTCCCTGGTGGTGCAGTGGTTAAGAATTCACCTGCCAATGCAGGGGACACGGGTTCGATCCCTGGGCTGGGAAGATCCCTCATGATGTGGAGCAACTAGGCCCGTGCACCACAACTACTGAACCTGTGCTCTTGAGCCCATGAGCTACAACTACTGAGCCCACGTGCCACAACTACTGAAGCCCGAGTCCTAGAGCCTGTGCTCTGCAACAAGAGAAGCCACTGCAATGAGAAGCCCGCGCACCGCAATGAAGAGTAGCCCCTGCTCCTGCAACTAGAGAAAGCCTGAGCGTAGCAATGAAGACTCAACACAGCCAATAAATAAATAAATAAATATTTTAAAAAATATATCAAATTGTACACTTTAAGTATATGCACTTTATTGTATGTCAACTGTATCTCAATAAAAGTTCTTAAAGGAAAAAAAAAAAGTTAAAGGCTTAAAAAAAAAGTTAGGACTTCCTAGGTGGTGCAGTGGTTGGGAATCTGCCTGCCAATGCAGGAGACCGGGGTTCGAGTCCTGCTCTAGGAAAATTCCACATGCCACAGAGCAACTGAGCCCGTGCACCACAGCTGTTGAGCCTGCGCTCTAGAGCCTGTAAGCCACAACTGTTGAGCCCATGTGCTGCAACTACTGAAGCCTGTAGAGCCCACGCACCACAATGAAGAGTAGCCCCTGCTCGCCGCAACTACAGAAAGCCCCTGTGCAGCAGCAAAGACCCAATACAGCCAATAAATACATAAATTTATTTTTTAAAAAAGTTAAAAAAAATAAATTAAAAAAAAACAACCAAAGAAAACTACAATGAAGTTTCGCCTCACACCAGTTAGAATGGGCATCACCAGAAAATTTACAAACAATGCTGGAGAGGGTGTGGAGAAAAGGGAACCCTCCTGCACTTGCTGGTAGGAACGTAAACTGATACAGCCACTATGGAGAACAGTATGGAGGTTCCTTAAAAAACTAAAAATGGAATTAACATATGATCCAGCAATCTCACTACTGGGCATATATCCAGAGGAAACAGTAATTCAAAAAGACACATGCACCCCAATGTCACTGAAGCACTATTTACAATAGCCAGGTCATGGAAGCAATCTAAATGTCCATCAACAGACGAATGGATAAAGAAGATGTGGTACATATATACAGTGGAATAGTACTCAGCCATAAAAAGGAACAAAATTGGGACATTTATAAAGCCATGGATGGACCTAGAGATTGTCATACAGAGTGAAGTAAGAAAGAGAAAAATATCATACATTAACGCATATGTGCAGAATCTAGAAAAATAGTGCAGGTCAACCAGTTTGCAAGGCAGAAATACACAAAGATGTAGAAAACAAACAATATGGACACCAAGGGGGAAAGCTGGGGGGGGGGGGGGTGAATTGGGAGACTGAGATTGCCATATATACTATATACATTACTAATAAGGAAAAAAAATCTAATTGTATGCTTTAAATATATGCAGTTTATTGTATGCCAATTATATCTCAATAAAAGTTCTTAAAAAACAAAAACCAAACAACAACAGCAAAAAAATCACTATAGGAACCAAAGTAAAAATAAGTTCCAGCAAAAAGAACTGACCCATGAGCTTCTGTTAACCTGCTTCTAATCCCAAATTGAGAAAATTAAACTCAATCCAAAGCACCAACAGTTTACATTCTATCATCAAGTTTGTATCTTACTTCTCCCCACTAAGGCTCTTGTGTTGGAGGCGTGAGCTATTTTTTTTTTTAAGAACTTTTATTGAGATACAGTTAACATACAATAAACTGCATATATTTAGAGTGTACAATTTGGTATCCCAATCTCCCAATTCATTTCCCCCCAACCCTCCCCGCTTTCCCCACTTGGTGTCCATATGTTTGTTCTCTACATCTGTGTCTCTGTTTCTGCCTTGCAAATCAGTCGATTTGTACCATTTTTCTCTATTCCGCATATATGTGTTAATATACGATATTTGTTTTGAGGCTTGAGCTATTTTTACAGGGTAATGCAAATAAATGCACTCCACGCTTGCCACTCCCACCTTCAACCCCCACCTCACAAACACCTGGGGTCAATGGGGAAGGTCAGAAAGTAGCTGTGTTTTTTTGTTTTCTACTATTCTACACCTGAGAGTCTTAAATAATCAACCCATAATCATGATAAAAAAACATCAACTCCTTCCTCTTCCATTCCACACGTAAGAGTCAAAAGCCACTTTTATCCCTGAGGTTGATTTTAGTAGTCATATTAACTTGACCTTTTAAAAAACTGTTGCAAGCTTTTAATGTTTGGGGGTAACTCTACTCAGTTTCTTACTGGGTGAAATAATTGTCAGTCACTAAACCAGCACAACACCCACCTTGTGTATTATCTCCAAACTGATGGACATGGAATCCATGATCGCCTTCAGTCAAGCCTGTAATGGATCCCGATACCACGACTGTATCTCCCTTTATGCAAAGAAAAGTGAAAGAAGTTTGAGAGAGCAAATGCTTCTGAACAAAGAAAATAGTTGAATTACCACTCACAGGAAAGGGAGAGAACGTGAACTCCACAGTTGAAAACTTTGCGTCCAAATCCCAGGTCCACCACTTCCTAGCAGTGAACCTCTGGCAAGCTGATTAACTACTCTATTCATTTGTAATATAAGTTCTTGTTTATTATGTAAATACTTCATAAGTACTAGCGCATGGTGTGTATGTATATATATCAAACTTTTGAACCCAAATGTTAGCACGTCATACACTTTTTAGCACCTTGCTTTCTTCATGCAGACACTCTTCTACAGCAAACACACAGATTTTGCCTTAAAAGGGGGGGGGGGAGGTACCCTGGAAATATCCAACTTGCTACCCTAGGATCCCTGTCCTCTGCTCTCCATGAGAGGGGTGTTTACGAGTTTCCAGCATAGATATGTTTTGATTCATAGCCAGAATATATCCTACCTCACTGCCCCTGAGGGACTGATCCTAGTTTAAGCAGAAGTACTCCTTTCTCAAGTCTTTTTAGCCATTGAAACCTAGATACACTTTGCACTACTGAGACCAAAAAGAAAGGACAATAAAACACTAAAGCAAGTGGAAAAAAACACACTGAAATTCAGGCAGTGGTGATGGGTAATGATACTGCTTGCTACATACAGAAATCAAAGAAGTTACTACTACAGCTACAAAGAGATCTTAGGAACTAAAATAAAATACACACAGCATCCACACCATATAGTAATACAGGATGGTGTCTTCATTTTTAAAAAGCCAGGGCCAACAGTTACTAGAGGTGTTAGCCTTGAAGATCGGACTTTCCACTGGCTACATACCAGTGGCTCAAAGGAAGTAACATTGCAGCTGCTGCCTCCTGTATTTCTTTTGGAGAATAGAGACACTATGATTCCTCTATGTACAATCTTTAATTCTGGAAAAACCCAAATGTGAAAGTTATCCCCCAAAACACGCCAGGTTATCAAAAGCACAAAGAGACAAACATGCCTAGTTCTTCCAAGCCTCCACTTAACTGGTGATGCACAGAGCACAAAAGGTTCAACAGTAAGCTGCCTGCGATCAACCCTGCAGGGACCAGGCTGTTATCTCAAATGAGTAAAATAGGTAAGGGAAGCAGGAGAAATGTAAGCTGGTCCAGCAGAGTGTTGCCCTGGGCTAATGAAGGCTCAGTATGGGCAGATCTCCAGATTTTTCAAGAGAAGCTAAGAATTTGTGCTTGCAGGTGAAAATTTCTGATTTTTGAAATTGGAACCTAATCCAAAATTTTTTTTCTTTTTTTTTTTTTTTTAGGATCTTCCTGGAGCAGGGATCGAACCCGTGTCCCCTGCATTGGCAGGCGGATTCTCAACCACTGCGCCACTTAGGAAGCCCAATCCAAAATTTTTAAACACTCAATAGGCCGAGAAATACAGTTTTTCGCCAATCTAATACGTCTGCATATCCAAGGGTCTTTATCAGGTACAAAGAGCACCACCAAAACAAAGTTTGGAACTTAAAAGAGGAAGCCATACAAGCTGCTCAGGGAAAAACTAAGATGGGAAAACTAAGAGAACCTTGGTTATGTAAGCATTCACAGTTTGGCTTCGGGAGCCGTTTCTCAATGGCCAGAGGGAAAGAATCCCTCAGAGGCCTCTTAGGTTCTCTAGTGGAGAGGAAAGAGGCGGGACAAAACAAAGTCCGGCAAATGAAAACAGCAAAATTTAGTCAAATGTCAAAGAGCCTTTTCCAGAAAATATGGAAACCACCTAAAGGAAAAAAATTAAGCTCAAATGTAAGTTCTCCCTCATATAAATCTCAAAGATGGGAAATTTACCTAGGTTACTTTGCATGTCCTATCACATTTCCATAAGCCACTTTAAAATCTCATTCTCATCTTAAATATTCCCTCATGATTAACAAGCCAACATAATTTCCCACCCACTGGTAACCTCACTAAGATGTGGGGAGACAGTCTTATCACAAGCAGCTTCCTTACAACACCTGTGTTTTGCAGTGTTATCCAGGAGTATCTCTGTACACTTTATTTTACAAGATTTGTTCTGAGGTTTATCACTGGATAAACCTCTGAACAAACCATCTCAGAGACAGGCCTACCGGTAGAGAAATTTACGGAGAATTTGTTTAATCCAATGCTCCAAGAACAAAAGTGGCATTTCCATGCAATGGAATACTCCAGGTCTCCTCACGCTGGATTCCCAAACCTCAGCCACTACCCTCTACCAACAGGAATTCTCAATCCTCCATGTACTGTTCAGAACTACTCTGGAAGCTTTAAAATAACAGCAACACACTACACCCTATCAGGTTTTGATGTAATTAATCCCGAGTTGGGCCCTGGCATCTGTATTTTAAAACGTCCCCCAAATGAGTCTGCTGTGCAGCCAGAGTTAAAAATCGCTCCTCGGGAAAAGCCCCAACAAGGGAGTCTGTTAGATCTCTGGCTTTTGGAGCTCTGACCAGGGCCGTCTTCTTTGCCCTTAGAGCCTGACCGTGCCCTAGAGCAGGGGTCAGCAAACTTTTCGGTAAAGGGTCACTGTCGCATACTCTTGGTTTCACGACCTTTTAAACACAAACATATAAAAACCTCAACGTATAAAAACCACTCAGCTCGAGGGCTATACAAACACCGCCCCGGGAGAGATTAGGCTCGCGGGCCGCAGTCTGCAGACCCCTGAACTAGAGAGCTCTAACTGGAAAGGAAGCCCCAAAGGGATAACGGATGCTACGAGACTCAGGCGGCCCGGCCGCACCCGCCACCCCCAGATCTCGAGGACCCGCTAGGCCTCGGACTGCGCAGCTCAGAATCCGCAGGATCTCAGGACCCAGAAACTGACCCCGCAAGAAGGGCTACAAAGCCTCCCCAAGCGGGTCAGCTCTCCGCCCGCGCCTACAGACGCCGAGGAGGCCCCGGGGAGCCGGCCTTCCTCCCTCGCTTTCTCTCCTCCCCCCGGGGCCCGCGGCTGTCGGCACCCACGGGGCCGGCCCGGTGCCCCCCCCACCCCGCACCGCCGCCGGGCTCGCCCAGTGACTCAGCACTCCGCGGCCGCGCGCGGGTGGCGGAGCGGGGGCGCCGCACGGCCGAGGCCCGGGGCGTTGCGGCCCCGCAGGCCCGCGCGCCGGGGGCGTGGCGAGGGCGGCCCGAGGCCCCGCAGGCCGGCCGCCCGCCCGCGCCCGGGCACATGGGCGCGGCCACGGCCTCGCCGCGGGTCTGCCCTCCGCCTGCCCTTGCCTTTTGCTCGAAGTGGATGGTGCCCTGCACTTGGCCGTCGCCCTTCAACACGCACACGGCCTTCGTCACCATGACTCTCGGGGACGCGCTCCTGCCCGGACGGCGAGGGTAGCAAGCGAAACAGAAGACGCCGCAGGAGACGCAGACGCAAACCCAGGAGGGCGCCCTGAGGCTCCTTTATAGGCCGGACCGCCGCGCCCCGCCCACTCTGGCCCGGAACCAATCGCCGCCCGCGCTCGCAGCCCGCTCCCCACGGTGGCCTCGGGACGCGAGCGGCCGGGAACAACCGGGGGCGGGGGCCGAGGGGCCACGTGGGGAGCCTGCTTCTCCGCGCCACCGGCTCCCTCCGCCCCGCGGCTGTAAAACGCGCAGCAACCTGGACCTGTGGAAAAAAACAGTTTTCCCCCTTCAAAGGGTGTAACCCGTGGACTGCAGTACACGCAATTGGGAAAATGAGGTATACGCGGCACGCCTTGACGATCTGAAGTCCCTTTGTCTGGAAATGTAATGAGTTATAACTGACTTTGGTCATAATATTTTCGTATTTGTTTTTTTTTTTTTTTATAGAAGTTGGGGCTATCAGGCTGGGTGCTTTAGATAGTTTTCATTTTCTAATTGTCTTGTGTTTGGGGTTTCTGAGGCTGTGTAATGTAGATGCGTCTCAGCCTCTCGTCTCACCTTTTCTTCCCTGCAGTTTTCGTAGTCCTAAACACATGGAGTGACTGACTTGGTTATCAGAATTGTGCATTCTTTTCGAATATTTCCTGTTTGGCAAGGCCACAAACCTAACCACCCTCTCCCCCCACAAAAGAAAATGTCAACTGATAGATTTCTCCATACCTCTTTGTTTTGTCTGACTGCTGCCATAACTGTCAAGGAAAAGGGTAGAATGGGTGAATAATTTATACCTCCCTACCCCAGAGGATTTCTTATCCTTCAAGGAAAAGACTTCAAAAACATGAAATGAGCAAACAGTACAAACTACTTTTGTGGGGTTTTATTTAAAAATATAAACATATTGTGCGCTCAGAAATTTCTAGAGCGGTATATGAGCGTATGGGTGGGTTCCTTCCGGGAATGTGAAACTTCAGCTAATGTTCTCTCAAAAAAATTTTTTTTTGCAACAAGCGTGCATTTGTCTGCCACAGTTTGCCTTAGAATGAGAATCCCCCTCCCCGCTCCCCCCCTCCCCCAACACACACAGACTTTTGTTGGCAGAGAAGTTTGATAAACCAGGGGGTTGGGGAGGGGCATCAAGAGAAGAAGAATTTTCATCTCCCCTCCCCAGGGGGGCTGCCTGAATAACAAAGATGAGTGAACTGTTTTCAGAGGTGAGGTTAATTTGACCTGGAAGCATGCTTTAGACTCACCCAGAAAACGCATTGAACTGTAGGTTGCTATGTTTCTGACTCAGTGGGTCTGGGATGGGAACCCGGAATTTACATTCCCCGCTTGTTGCCACGTAGCGCTGGTGCTGGCACTTTGAGGAACCCTGACTTGCAGGTGTCTTTCCTGCCCAGTGAAGTATGCAAGTTGTGGGCAAGAGCTGGACCCACTTGACTCGAAAGAGGAGGTGGGGAAAAGGTCCTGAAAAGAAACGTGGAGTATGGGCTTCCTACGTGGTGCAGTAGTTAGGAAGATGCCTGCCAATGCAGGGGACTCTGGTTCGATCCCTGCTTCAGGAAGATCCCACATGCCCCAGAGCAACTAAGCCCATGTGCCACAACTGTTGAGCCTGTGCTTTAGAGCCTGTAAGCCACAACTATTGAGTCCACGTGCTGCAACTACTGAAGCCCAGGCGCCTAGAGCCTGTGCTCCGCAAAAAGAGAAGCCACAGCAATGAGGAGCCCGCGCACAGCAAAGAGTAGCCCCTGCCTACCGCAACTAGACAAAGCCCGTGTGCAGCAACGAAGACCCAACACAGTGGATAAATAAAAATAAATAAATTTATAAAAACAGAAAACAAAACGTGGAGTCAAGAAAACCCAGACAGGGGCCGCTAAGGGACACACCTAAGGGAGAAGAGCTCTGACTGCTGGGGATCTCTGTTACGTTTGTTTTGTGGGCTTGAAATCCTCCCCATTTCCCCATCAACTTTAATATAATCTGCGTTTCCCTCTGATGGGTAGGGAGGATTTCGTTATGAGGATGGCGAAACACTGACACCTAGTTCAAGGCCAGAGTGAGACAAGGCTGAAGCTGATTCAGCCACGTCTTGGCTATCCATTACTTATTTATTTAATTATACCCTTGGACTCAAAGGCATCCTCTGTCAGAGATACACAATCCACATTTTTTTGTCATCCTCTTGAAAGTATACGTATTTGTAATTTTGCTTGTTGTACTTATTAGCATTTTCCAGATAGCTGACGTGCTAGGCAGTTGCATAAATGTGCAAATCCCAGCCAAAGAGCCTTTGCCCAAGGCCGAAGTTTCTTTGGGTTCCAGGAAGTTGGAATCAGATTTCAGTTCACTTGCCATCAAAGCAACCCATATAGAGAGTGGCTCTGGGATCCCAAGTCCCTCCTCTTGAGATATGTAGACAAAGCCTGGGTCAGTGCCAGGGCTTGTGTTGTGCAGGCTTAAAGAACCCCTGCAGTTTATTCCTAGTACCATCCTCAAACCTGGGCAACTGGGTCCCACACTTTAGAGGGTCCTGTTCTGTTCCTCCTCAGGCCATATTTCCCCTGGGGGAGTGTGGGACCAAGAAGATGCTCCCACCCAGAATCTTACCCCTCCTTCTAGAACAAGGTTAAAGAATATAAATATGTGATCTTGAACAGTATTTCCTTCTAAAACAGGATGTCTCGACCTCAGCACAGTTGACATTTGGGGCCAGATAACCCCTTGTCCTGTGGGGCTGCCTGTGCATTGCAGTATATCTAGTGTCATCCCTGGCCTTTTACTACTAGATGCTCTTATCTACCCCCGTCCCCAAGCTGTGACAACCAAACTTTCTCCAGAATTTGCCAGATATTTCCTGGAAGGCAAAATTGCCCCCAGTTGAGAATAACCATTCAAGAACATGCATTAAGTATCCGGGACCCTGGAATCTCCTGACCAAAGAGTCCTGGGCCTGTTTCCAGGATCTGAACAGGCTAACGATGGGCTCTGCCACCCTGGGTACAGCCCTAAGCTTGACCATGGGCTCATCTCAGTGCAACGTGGAGCCTCCTCTGGGGAAAGGAGGAAAGACAGGGGGTGGGGGGTCGGGCTCTCATTCTACTACCACTTTCCAACAAAGAACTCAGAAAAGCCCAAGAATTCCAAATTTGAGCCTGCCTTTCCGGGTGTTTATGAATTTATATTTGTTAAGGCAGGAGGACAGGTTCCATTTTATTGAGCTGTGTTACCTTGATTTTATAACGTTGAAATATTTAGCATATGGTACGAGGGCCTCCCTTTGTGCCCTTGCCCCTATCCTGTAACTGTTAGGGCAGGCCTATTCATTTCGACCTTGAGATTCCATGATCCAATGGCTTTGGGGTGCTCCTATCTGTAATCTAGCCCCAGAGTTCATGTGTGTGAACAGAGAACTCAGGTAGTTTTAAAAAGTTCAAATCCCATTGAGAGTCATTATCTCCAAGAAGTGGAGCTACTTTCTTTTTTTTTCTTTCTTTCTTTCTTTCTTTTTCTTTCTTTCTCTTTCTTTCTTTCTTTCTTTCTTTCTTTCTTTCTTTCTCTCTCTCTCTTTCTCTCTTTCTCTCTTTCTCTCCCTCTCTCCCTCTCTCCCCCTCTCTCTCTCTCTCTCTCCCTCCCTCCCTCCCTTCCTTCCTTTTCTTTTACTTTTTGGCTGCATTAGATCTTCATTGCTTCATGGGCTTTCTCTGGTTGTGGTAAACAGGCTACTCTTTGTTGTGGTGTACGGGCTTCTCATTGCAGTGGCTTTTCTTGTTGCAGAGCATGGACTCTAGGCGTGGGGGCTCAGTAGTTGTGGCTGGTGGGTTCTATAACACAGGCTTAGTAGTTGTAGGTCATGGGCTTAGTTGCTCTGTGGCGTGTGGGATCTTCCCAGACAGGGATCAAACCCATGTCCCCTGCATTGGCAGGTGGATCCTTAACCACTGCACCACCAGGGAAGTTCCTTGAGTTACTTTCTTGAGCCCAGGAAGGTAGCTGGAATCAGGCAGTCAGAATGGGGCATAGGTAATCCAGAGAGACTCGAATTTT
Source organism: Hippopotamus amphibius kiboko (assembly GCF_030028045.1). Taxonomy (NCBI): domain Eukaryota; kingdom Metazoa; phylum Chordata; class Mammalia; order Artiodactyla; family Hippopotamidae; genus Hippopotamus; species Hippopotamus amphibius. The sequence continues at coordinate 104,540,400 of NC_080195.1, read as the reverse complement.
GTAGGTAATAATGAGGGCTGCATGCCTCCGGTCAGATTGCAGCATGTGTGGATGACTAAGCAATTTACTGTGTGTCATTCTGGCATTCCTGAGGATGAAAATCAGTGTTTGGGGACTCTGTGGTTAAGAGGTAAGTGAGAAGGTAGACCAGAAATTTAGTCTTGCATTTCTGTCCTTTTCCTCTTCCTCCCTTTCCTTCCTTTTCTCATCTCCCTCTTTCCCAAAATCAGTTTTTTTCCTTCTGTAATCCCAAGGCAATTCCCCTGTATACCTTCATCATGCTCAGTAAATAAGTAGTTTTCTTTTAATTGCCTTCACATCATACATCACAAAGGGATTATCACGAAGACCTTTGCTGACGAAAATTATGTTTTTATATGAATTGTAGGAAAATGTCAGAACTAAGGGAAGCACAAAAGAAGCAAAGTACAAAGAGAGGCTTTTTTTCATGCCAGGAAATAAGTGTGCTGATAACTAAGAGGCAAATTAGAAACAGTTAAAGGCAGTTTAAGCTAGTCCTACCTGCATATATTTAATGTTAGTAAATTCCCCAAACTGAAAGCTATTACCAGTAAACACTGTGAGAGGATTATAGCCCAGAATCATGAAGTATCTGAGGCATTTTTGAAAGTTGGAGGGAGAAAAGTACGAAAATTAATTTAGATTGTTAGGAAGCAGGAGTGAACAGCTTGCAGATTAGACATTTGCAGACTGTAATTGAGAGCTCACTGTATGTTTAATAATTTTGGCTATAATACATATCCTATGCTCTGTGTTTAGCAGTTGCAGCCTGGGTTCTGGCCCACTGTATCATCTTGGGTCATTCTCTCTATTGCTCAGCTGTAAATCCTCAGATGTTTCTTTCTTTCTTTCTTTCTTTCTTTCTTTCTTTCTTTCTTTCTCTTTCTTTCTTTCTTTCTTTCTTTCTTTCTCTTTCTTTCTTTCTTCTTTCTTTCTTTCTTCTTTCCTTCCTTCCTTCCTTCCTTCCTTCCTTCCTTCCTTCCTTCCTTCCTTCTTTCTTTTCTTTCTTTCTTTCTTTCTTTCCCTCTCTCTCTCTTTCTTTCTTTCTTTCTCTTTCTTTTCTTTCTTTCTTTTTATTTATTGGCTCTGTTGGGTCTTCGTTGCTGTGCTCGGGCTTACTGTAGTTGTGGAGAGCAGGGGCTATTCTTCATTGCAACGTGTGCACTTCTCATTGTGGTGGCTTCTTTTGTTGGGGAGCACAGGCTCTAGGCACACGGGCTTCAGTAGTTGTGGCGCATGGGCTCAGTAGTTGTGGCTCGTGGGCTCAATAGTTATGGCACACAGGTTTTGTTGCTCTGCAGCTTATGGGATCTTCCCAGACCAGGGCTCAAACCTGTGTCCCCTGTATTAGCAGGCAGATTCTTAACCACTGCGCCAACAGGGAAGCCCTCAACTGTAAATCCAAGGCACCTGGGTTAGGTGCAGTGCTTATGCATCCTGGCTGCACCTCAGAACCCTCTGGGAGCTTTTTGAAAATGGTGTGCTTGGCCCGATTATATTCACATCTTCAAACTGTATATATTTAAACAGTAAATGTACATTACGTTGCTGTAAGATACTTAAGAAACGGACAGTGGTTTTCACTGGAAATAACTGCTTACCTTGGCACTTTCCATCCCATGAGGAGAATAATCTTATGTTTGGTTAAAGGAGCATGACCAGGTTTCTGTTACATGCGGTCAAAAGCAATTTCTAACTAACAGAGGTGAGAAGCCACCCAAGGAGTTTTAGCAGGAAGGGACTTGATTATGTTCATGGGTAAGACAGATCCTAGGATATCCAAGTGGGTAGATTGAGAGGGAGTGGGGTGAGACTGAGGGCAGAGAGGCCGTTTGGGAGAAGTGATAAGGTCCCGGCCTGAGGCCATTGCTAGAAAAAAGGGGAGAGATAATGGGAAAGGAACCTCGGCCTCAGGGACTGACTAAGCCTGCAGAGTGAGGGAGGGGAAGACAAAGGGTGGCTCCCAGGTTTGGGGCTTGGGTGACGGAGTGGAGAATGGTTGTGCCATTTACCAAGGAAAGCAAGTTGCAGATACAGAGCCTACTTCAGGACAGGGTGCATCTGGGTGCCTGAGGCGCCTCGAGTGCCAAGCTGAAAGTGTCCTTTTGAACACAGATGTGAACCTCAGGGTCACCCCTAAGTGTGGGCTCTATATCAGACCCAACACACATGCTATTCAGATTTGTAGCGAAAATGTAGTTACTCATTCCCTTTAGGGGATATGATTGTCTTCACAATTCTCTACCGCTCTGGGTAGGAAGCTGGTGAGCCTTAGCCACCAATGACATTTTCTCAAGTTCGTCTGGTTTAAACAGTCTCTTCAGAGCAGTGATTCTCAAATGTTGATATACTTTAGAATCAGCCAGAAGGCTTGTTAAAACTCAGCTTGCTGGTCCCCACCCCCAGAAGTTTCTTCTTTAGGAAAAAAAAGCTTTCTTAATATATAATTTATGTACTATAAAAAATTCACTCGTAAGAATACACTTCAGCGATATTTTTAGTCAATGTATGTAATTGGCAACCATTACCAAGATGCAATTTTAGAACATTTCCATCAGTGCAGCAAGTTTCCTCATCTGGTTTTTGCTTAAGCCCTTCTCCCACTCCAAGCCCTAAGGCAAGCAGTGATCTGCTTTTTTCCTCTGTAAGTTTGCTTTTTCTGGGCATTTCTTATAAATGGAATCATACAGCATGTAGTCTTTTGCATCTGGCTTCTTAGCACAATGTTTTAGAGCTTCATCTGTGTTGTTGCGTATATGGGTAGTTTGTTCCTCTTTATGTCTAGAGAGTATTTCATTGCGTTGATATACCATAAATTGTTTTTCCAGTCACAGGTTGGTGGACATTTGGATTTCTTACAGGTTATTGAATTACATCCCCTCCAAATTCACATGTTGAAGTCCTAACCACCTTGAAACGTGATCTTGTTTGGAAATAGGATTTTGGAAATGAAAGTAGTTAATATGAGATCATACTGGGGTAGGGTAGACCACTTATCCAATATGATTAGTAAGCATCCTTGTAAAAAGAGGAAATTTGGACACATTCAGCCAGGGAGAACACCGTGTGAAGATGAAGGCACAGATCAGGGCGATGCTTCTACAAGCCAAGGAAAGCCAAACATTGCCAGCTGACCCCAAGAATCTGAGGGAGAGGCATGGGACAGATTCTCCCTCACAGCCCAGAAGGACCCAATCCTGCTGACATCCTGATCTCAGACTTCTAGCCTCCAGAACTGAGACAGTCAATTTCTGTTATTGAAGCCACTTTGTTGCAGAAGCCCTAGCAGAGTGATACAAGATTATTTCCAGGTTTTGAATATTATGAATAATGCTGCCAAGAACCTTGGTATACATGTCTGTGTGGACATGCAATTTCATTTCTCTTTGATTTGCTTTTTAACTTGTGTTCAATGTTTTAAAAAATTGCCAAGCAATATTTCAGTGGCTACGTCATTTTATATTCCCATCAGCAACACAAAGCTTCCACTTTCTCCGCATCCTTGCCAACACTTGCTATTATTTTTTTAAGCTCTTTATTAGAATATAATTGTTTTACACTGTTGTGCCAGTTTTTGCTATACACCAAAATGAATCACCTTTATTTATACATATATCCCCATATCCCCTCCCTCCCGAGATTCCCTCCCACCCTTCCTATCCCAGCCCTCTAAGTCATCACCCATCATCTAGTTGATCTCCCTGTGTTATGCAGCAGTTTCCCACTAGCTATCTATTTTACATTTGGTAGTGTATATATGTCAATGCTACTCCCTCACTTCGTCCCAGCTTCCCCTTTGCCCCCACCCCTGTGTTTTTTATTATAGCCATTCCAGTGAGTATATAGTGGTATTTTGTTGTAGTTTTCATTTGCATTTCCCTAACGACTAATGATGTTGAGCATCTTTTCATGTGCTTATTAGCTATTTATATATCTTCTTTGATGAAATGTCTATGCAGGTCTTTTCCCATTTTTGGCCTTATAACACTGGCTGGAACCTCCAGTGCAGTGTTGACCAGAAGTGGTAAGAGTTGAGATCTTTGGATTGTTCTCAGTAGTTGGGAGAAGCATTCTGCCTTTTACCATTAAGTATAATATTAGCTGTAGGTTTTTCATAGATGCCCTTTATCCAGGTTGAGGAAGTTCCCATCTATTCCTAGGTTGTTGGCATGAAGGGTGTTAGCTTTCATCAAATGATGTTTCTGCATTTGTGAAGATGATCATGTGGTTTTTGTCCTTCGTTTTGTTTATCTAGTGTGTTACATTTATAGAGTTTCAGGTGTTTAATCAACCACTCATTCCTGTAATAAATCCCATTTGAATGGAGTATATAATCCTTTGCATATGTTGCTGAATTTGGTTTGTTAATATCTGTAATGTTATTTTCTTGTGATGTCTTTATTTGGTATCAGGATAATACTGGTGTCATTGAATGAGTTGAGAAACCATCTAGACTCAGGCTTTTCTTTGTGCAAAGATTGTTACTTACTAATTCAGTTTCTTATTAGATTTCATTTCAGATTTTCTATTTCTTGATTCAGTTTTGGTAATTTATGTCTTCTAAGGAATTTGTCCACTTCATCTGAATTGTGTAATTTGTTGATATAGAGTTGTTCATACTATTTTCTTATAAATTTTAAATTTCTATAGTGTTGGTAGTAATGTCCCCTCTTTCATTACTGATTTTGGCTATTTCTTTGTTACTCTTATTTTCTTGTGCAATCTAACTAAGCAGTTGTCAATTTTGTTAACTTTTTTCAAAGAACTAACTTTTGTTTGTGTTTTTTGGCCATGCTGCACTGCTTATGGGATGTTAGTTCCCCCACCAGAGATCAAACTCGGGTGGAGTCCTAACCACTGGACCATCGGGGAATTCCCTTCAAAGAACCAACTTTTGATTTCACTGATTTTCTCTATTGTTCTTCTGTTTTCTATTTCACTGATTTCCAGTCTAATCTTTATTATGTCTTTCCTTCTGCCTGCCTTGGGTTTATTTTGCTTTTCTTTGTCTAGTTTCTTAAGGTGGAAGCACTGTTTATTGATTTGAGATCTTTCCTCTTTTCTAGTGTGGATATTTAAAACTATAAATTTCCCTCTAAGCATTGCACTAGCTACACCCATAATATGATATGTCACGTTTTCATTTTAATTTAGTTTGAAATATTCTCTAATTGCTCTCATTATTTTTTTCTCATACCCATACATTACTTTTAAGTGTAGTGCTTAACTTCCAAATATTGTTTCCCCAAATTTCCTTCTGTTTTTTGTTTTTTTGGCCACACCACACAGCATGTAGGATCTTAGTTCCTTGACCAGGGATGGAACCCGCATCTCCTGCAGTGGCAGCCTGGAGTCTTACCCATTGGACCACTAGGGAAGTCCTGATAGTGTTTTTTAAGTCCTCTGTACCTTTGCTGATTTTCTGTCTAGTTTTTCTACAACTAATTGAAAGTAGGATATTGTAATCTCCAACTACTATTGTTGTATTGTCTACATTTCCCTTTTTTAATAATTGAAGTATAGTTGATTTACAATGTTGTGTTAGTTTCTAGTGTACAGCAAAGTGATTCAGATTCTTTTCCATTATAGTTTATTATAAGATATTAAATACAGTTCCCTGTGCTATAGAGTAGGACCTTGTTGTTTATCTCTTTTATATATAGTAGTTTGTATCTGCTAATCCCAAAGTCCTAATTTATCCCTGTCCCCCCCCACCCCCACCCAGGCCCTTTCCCCTTTGGTAACCATGAGTTTGTTTTATATGACTGTGAACCTGTTTCTGTTTTATAAATAAGTTCATTTGTATCTTTTTTAGATTCCACATATAAGGGATAGCATATGATATTTGTCTTTCTCTGTCTTAGTATGATAATCTCTAGGTCTGTCCATGTTGCTGCAAATGGCATTATTTCCATTTTTTGTGGCTGAGTAATATTCCATTGTATATATATACCACATCTTCTTTACCATTCATCTGTCAACGGGCATTTAGGTTTTTTCCACGTCTTGGATATTGTAAATAGTGCTGCTGTGAACATTGGAGTGCATGTATCTTTTTCGAATTAGAGTTTTCTCTGGATATATGCCCAGGAGTGGGATTGCTGGATCATATGGTAACTCTATTTTTAGTTTTTTAAAGAACCTCCATGCTGTTCTCCATAGTGGCTGCACCAGTTTACATTCCTACCAACAGTATAGGAGGGTTCCCTTCTCTCCACACCCTCTCCACATTTATTATTTGTGTCTACATTTCCTTTTAATTTTGTCCATTTTGTTTCATGTTTTTGAGGCTCTGATAGTAGGTGCATATACATTTATAATTGTTATACATTCCTGATATAGTGACTCTTTTATCATATTGGACCATCTCTCTTTGTCTCTAGTGAGTTTCCTGTCTTAACATCTATTTTAGCTGCTATCCATATAGCTACTCCAGCTCTCTTATGGTTACTGTTTTCATGGCATATTTTTTTCCATCTTTGTACTTTCAACCTGTTTATGTCTTTGAATCTAAGGTGTTCTCTTGCGGAGAGCACATAGTTGACTCTTGCCTATTTTGTCTCATCTGAATATACCTGTTCTGTTCTTTTTTAAAGAATATTATTTAGATAAATAAATTTTTTTTTTTTTTTACTTCTGGCTGTGTCAGGTCTTAGTTGCAGCGCGCAGGCTCCACAGTGCATGGGCTCTGTAGTTGTGGCACTTGGGCTCTCTAGTTGTGGCTTGTGTGCTCAGTAGTTGCGGCCTGCAGGCTTAGTTGCCCTGCAGCATGTGAGGTCTTAGTTCCCTAACCAGGGATCGAACCCAGGTCCTCTGTGTTGGGAGTGCAAATTCCCAGCCATTGGACCACCAGGGAAGTCCCCATCCCTGCTCTTTGATTGGATTGTAGACCATTCACGTTTAATGTAATTAATAGTATGTTTGGATTTACACTTGCCATTTTACTGTTTGTTTCCTATGTCTCCTATCTTCTTTGTTCCTCTGTTCCTCTTTTACTGCTTTCTTTTGTATTAAAAAAAAATTTTAGTATATCATTTAAATTCCTTTGTTAATTTCTTTACTATTTTAAGATTTATTTCATTAGTGGTTGCTCTATAGATTGCAACATCTTAACTTACCAAAATCCAATTGCGATTAATACTAATCTAATTAATACTAATCTATTTCTAATCTAAAATATAGAAACTTTACTCCAGATATCTCCATTCTCTCCCTTCACCTTTGTATTGTTATAGTTATATGTATTACATTTATATGTGATATAAACCCACATATAGTGTTATGATTATTGCTTTACACAATTTTATGTCTTTAAAAGAAATCCAAGAGAAAAAATTGAGGAAAATAAATCTATGGAGTCTTTTATATTAACCCACATATTTACCATCTCTAGTGCTTTTCATTTCTTCCTGTGCACTCAAATTGCGATCTGATGTCACTTCCTTTCAGACTGAAGGACTTTCTATAATATTTCTTGGAAGGCAAGGCTGTCATCACTTCCATTAATAATGCCTCTGGACATGGGCATCACCCACTACACTGAACCAGTTGAGCCCCTTTAATCACAGCACCCTAACCGCCAGTCCTGCCCTGGCAGAACCTCCACACCCCCTGGGCTGGAGGAGATGGCAGCAGTGCTAGGCAAGCAGGCCTCAGATATGCACTATTCTTACCCAAAGTGCAGCAGTTTTCAAGCATAAACACTTCTCAGATTGTCATATGCCTTTGGTCCATTTCCAGAGCACTTAAATGTTGTTCTTGTCAGTTTTGTCTAGCTTTACAGTTGCTTTCTGGGGAGAGGATTTGCTAACCATTTCACTTGACCACAGCCAGAAGTCTGCTTCCTTGCCCTGTGTTTCTGATTCATTAGACCTGAAGTGTAGCTGGAGTGTTAAAATTTAATTTAATTTTTATTTATTTATTTATTTGGTTGTACTGGGTCTTAGTTGCTGCTCGGGGGCTCCTTAGTTGTGGCATGTGAACTCAGTTGTGGCATGTGGGATCTAGTTCCCTGATCAGATCTTGAACCCAGGCCCCCGGCATTGGAAGCATGGAGTCTTAACCACTGAGCCATCAGGGAAGTCCCCCGAGGAGTTAAATTTTAATGTGTTCTCAGGTAATACTGATGCTGCTGGCCCAAGGACCACACTTTAAAACCCACTGCTGTAGGTTAAATCGGTCTCTTTTAGATGTGAAAACAACTTTCTCAGATATGAATTCATTATAAGCACACATAAATTTTACTTTAAACTTGCTGGAAGAGAACAAGGCATCCAATAAAACCAGTTCAGATATTTCTTTTTGCTAGAAACTTTTGGTGGAAGTAAAGGTGACTAGATAGTATTGTTAACATTAGCTTCAACAAAGACCTGTCAGGTGAAACATTAGCTATTCAGCACCAGCCTGATGGTCAGCAATTTGGGTGATTCATAACAAGACTGTGCAAGTAAATCCAGCCCATGGGGGCTTTCATCAAAGTCTATAAGAAAATTGCTCAGGGCTTCCCTGGTGGGCCAGTGGTTAAGAATCCGCCTGCCAATGCAGAGGACATGGGTTCGAGCCCTGGTCCGGGAAGATCCCACGTGCCTCGGAGCAACTAGGCCCGTATGCCACAACTACTGAGCCCACTCACCTAGAGCCTGTGCTCTGCAGCAAGAGAAGCCACCACAATGAGAAGCCCTCGCACCACAACGAAGAGTATAGCCGCCACTCGCCGCCGCCCACACAAAGCAACAAAGACCCAACACAGCCAAAATAAATAAAATGAAATAAAAATAAGTAAATAAAATTTTTAAAAAGATAGTTGCACAATTAATTTATCATGAATGTTAGATACTTTCCACAGGAGGTTGTTGATTATCCCAGGCCCCTCCCTTCTTCTCCAGACTGCCTTCCTCAGAGAGTGGAGGCGGACAGTTTTCTCTCTCCTGGAGAAATGCCGAGTTTCCTCCCTTTGCTGCTGCTGTGCCCCAGGATGGACTCTGGGCATCTGGTTGGCAGAGGTCAGGCAGTAATAGAGGAGGGCACTTCCTGTCCGTGTGGTGTCATCAGCATCCTCATTGGTTTCTGCTGCACAGCAGCTGGTCCAGTCTGGTCCTGGACTGCTGACATCTGTGTCATGCCTCATCCTACCACTGTCATCTGTGCTTCTGACCATTGCCACCTTGTCACCAAATCTCCACTTCTTTTACCCTCAGACTTCTGCTGGTCTCCAGTCAACTTGGCCTTTTCAAATCCCAACAAGGGGGCCCACAGGAACGTCAGGGGCTCTAGGTGCTAGGCACGGGCCACAGTTTACTGCTCCAACTTCTCTATCCTGATAGCTCCCTCTGCACCCACTGCCCTGCCCTGGTGCCATGCGGAAATGTCTCCGCCCGGACCCTCTCCTAAAACTTTCTTCCTCCTCCACCCGCTGTTGTATGAATGCCACTAGCATTCCCGAAGTTCTCATGATCTTCCATTTTATCTAGGTGTTTCTACCTCAGCACTCACAGGGAGAGAGGAAGTGAGGACCCAAGTGGCTCACGCCCCTTGCTTCCTCTACAGCTCTCTCCTTTTCCCTCCCTTCCCATAATGTTGAAGGAGGGGTATTTTACTTTCTCCACCTCAGAGGATCTCAAACTTTAGCTGCATCAGAACCCCTTGCAGGGCTTGTGAACACACAGATAACTCAACCGCATCCCCAGAGTTTCTGATTCAGCAGGTCTGAGATGAGGCCTGAGAATGTGCATTTCTAACACGTTCCCAGGAGATGCTGCTGCTGCTGCTGCTGCTGGTCTGCTAACCGCCCTTTAAGAACTACTGGTCTAGGGCTTCCCTGCTAGCACAGTGGTTAAGAATCCACCTGCCAATGCAGGGGACACGGGTTCAATCCCTGGTCCGGGAAGATCCCGCATGCCGCAGATCAGCTAAGCCCGTGCACCACAACTACTGAGCCTGTGCTCTAGAGCCCATGAGCCACAACTAATGAGCCCATGCTCCACAACTACTGAAGCCCAGGTGCCTAGATCCCGTGCTCCACGACAAGAGCAGCCACTGTAATGAGAAGCCTGTGCACCACAGCGAGGAGTAGCCCCCGCTTTCTGCAACTACAGAAAGCCCACATGCAGCAACGGAGACCCAACAAGCCAATAAATAAAAATAAATAAATAAATAAAAATAAATTTATTAAAAAAGAAAAAAAGAGCCACTGGCCTACCTCCTGTCCTGATTTCTTGCCACCCCTGATGTCAAGTAAAATTCTATCATCTTTTCACAAGACTTGATAGTTGATTTGCTAATGGATGCTAAAGGAAATTAGAAAATTCTTTGCTCTCAACGAAAGGTTTTCCAACTGCTGTCTTCTAAAGGGAGGTGACTATAATTTATTGTCCAAACAGGGATACTTTTGATGCTTAAATGGATTAATAATAATGCCAAGGCCACAAGAGTAGTTGAGTAGCAAAGCAGGGCGGCTGTCTACCCCATACTACAGCCTTAAGAAGATCATCTTTGGAACTCAAAACTTCCTTGTTCTAGGAATAAACAGACTCTCCTTTCCTGGGACAAAGAGTTTGGTGGCTCAAACTTGGAGATGGAAGACTGCCAGGGAACGTGATTTAGGAGGGAAACAAAAACACAGTGGTTTACTATTTTCAAAACATCATCCCCATTCTATACATTTGGAGTTATCCACCTTTAGCACCAAAGAGCCTGACTAGCCTGTGGCCACAAAATGAAAGCAGTTTGCATTTTCCTCCTGGAACAAGCCCCTCCAGCTCCATCAGAAATTAGCCCCCCCCCCCACCCCCCACACACCCCCTGCCTGCAGCTCCCTGTGTTATTTCTGGGCATGCCCAAAGTAGCAGCTCACAAGTGCCCACAAACCAGAATGTCAGCTGCAGTCCCCACATGGCCTTGTCCTTCCTCTTCTGTTCAGGCTTCTTGTTCCCATCTGTGCCTAGTCCAACAGAGCCACCTGGAGAAGTTTCACTCCTGCAGCTTCCCATCACGAGGGCCCTCAACTCCATGCCAAGGGTGCTGCCTCAGAGGCTCCCTTGTCTCTGGCACCAGAGCCTGGCTGGGTTTTATGCAGAGCATCCCCCTCCCCCCCCAAATTCCCTGCCACACTTTGTTTCCTGGACCCCAAGTTGGATTTTTTTTCCCCCGGCCGTGCCACACAGCATGTGGGATCTTAGTTCCCCAACCAGGGATCGAACCCGCATCCCCTGCAGTGGAAGTACAGAGTCTTCACCACTGGACCTCCAGGAAGTCCCAAGTTGGATGTATTTTGAAGGCAACACCAATAGGATTTGCTGATGGTTAGAATACTGGGTGCAAGAGGAGAGGAGTCCAGGGTGATTCCAGGGTTTTGACTCAATGCATGAGGTTTGTTGTTAATTAGGATGGTTGGAAGGACTGTAGGTGGATAGAGTTGAACTGAACTATGAAGACTATTTTCCATTTGCAGCAGACACTGTTGAGTTCCTGCCCGATTGCCCAGTTGTTCCCTTTCTTCCACACTGCAGAACCCCAATTTTGTTCCAGTGTCTGACCTCACCTGTGTGACTGGAGAAAATGCTGGTTGTCTAAACCAACCAGGGACACCCCATTCTGCATGTTAGTGTTGAGTAGAAGGGTAAGCCTGACACCCACTCAGTTCTGGTCAGTGAGACATGGAGGGGCAGTCATTTAGAGGCTTCTGGGTAATGTTCTCTTTCTTTAAAAAAGATGTACAGGGACTTTCCTGGTGGTCCAGTTGTGAAGACTCTGTGCTTCCCCTGCAGGGGATACGGGTTCGATCCCTGGTCAGGGAACTAAGATCCCACATGCTGCATGGTGGCCAAAACAAACAGAAAGATTTACAAAAAGAATTGATCTGGCTTCTTCTGGATAGCCTAGAGCAACCATCCTGCAAACATGATGTGAGTGAAAACAGCTGAGGACGGTCAAGCTGGAAGATAGCATTCTCCAGCCCATTAATTAACTCACTGGAAGCCATTTTGAGAAGTGTTTTCTTCACTTGCCTGTTAAAGCATCCTAACTGGTACACAAAGTAAGGAGAGAAAAATCATCCTGAGGAAGAAACCACGGAAAGTTCAGAGCAATAGATTAAGATCCCCAGTTTGTCACTGGCAAGGTCAGGCCAACTGCCAGCAGCAGGACAACTTTAAGTGCAAAGAACTGACTTGGTTATGAACTTGAACTAGAAACTGCTTGTCTTATCATAGGTCTGTATTTTTTCTTTGCCAGAGAGGGCCGACATTTCACACTGTGAGGGTATCTGTGCCAAAGGCCTTATCATCTATCTACTCCTCCCTGCTCCCTCCTACGCAGTTCTCTCCTTGGCACCCAGAGTCAAGTTGATGAATTGCTTTCATACTTCTATTCCACTTGTGCTCACAAGCGCCTGTTATTCCAGTTTGCAAACTGAGAATTAAGACTTGGGGAGGTGATCACAGCCTAGAAATGGCAAAACCCCTACTCGAACCAGGGTGGATTCCAGGCCAGCACTCTTTGAACCACACCATGAAATTTGTTTTAAAGTCTAAAATGACATCTTATCAGTGTTCTTAATTGGTTATTCTAATTTTACATGTTCTGCATGATTAAAGTAACTAAACATTGTAAGATTCCCATGTGTCTTGATTCAAACAAAACACACACTAAGTACCTAAGGTCTCTAGGGTATGTTTGGTTTTCTGCTACTCAAAATAACAGTAATTTTCCTTCATGTGCACTTGATCAGGACTATTTTTCCCCTTACAGTTTTCTTACAAACGTGCTTTGAGTTAACTTTTTAGTGCTTTATTCTGAACAGGGTTCAGAATCACATTAATTTTAGAGGTGATCTTTTGATTACTCTTGACAGTGAACAGGTATTTAAATGTATAGCAATCCTGTTACATATGCAGTTAGTTGTGCGTAAACCAGCGTGGTTATGTTTTTCTTCTTGTAAAGCTCATTTGCATGGGAAAATAAAAACTCTGAGTTGGTTTGAAGTGAGAAATTTAGTCCAACTTTACCAGGAAGACAAGTCAAACCAGTTTCGCTGGGTGGAAAAAGTGGTTTGGTTGTGTTTTGTTAATAATCAGTTATTTTAAGAGGAAAATGAGTTTATGTGGGAATAGCAGAGGAATTACAATTCAGGACAAGCAAACTATGGCGAACCATAGGCTAGTCCTGAAAAAGTGGTTCTAAATAAATTGGTCTGAGAGTGAGTGTGGAATGTCCTTATTGTTTATTTTTGTTTCTAAGATCAGAAATGTTGCAGAAATGTTAATGAGCTGAATTTTTCAAAGAGCAAATCATTGTTTAAGTGTTTCAGGAAAGTTTGATTGTGACAAAATGTTTTCAAGGTGAAAGGATGTTTATCCTCTAATTATTCATGTACACATTTTGTAGTGAAAACACCCTTATTAACCAGGACATCTGGGGTGGAGTGTTGATTCTTTTTTCTGGTGTTTTTGGATCTCAGTTTCTTCCTCTATGAGACAAGTGGTTGACAAGATATATGAGTTTACTGTTGCTGCTCTAACACATTACCATAAACTTAGTGGTTTGAAACAATACAGGTTTATTCTCGTATATTTCTGGAGGTCAGAAATCAGATTGAGGTCTCACCGAGCTAAAACCATGGTGTTAGCAGATCCGTATTCCTTTTTGTAGTCTCTTGGGATGAAGGCATTTCTTTGCCTTTTCCAGTGTCTGGAGGCTGCCTGTATTCCTTGGCTCACAGCAACTTCCTCCATCTTCAAGGCCAGAGCCAGCAATGGCCAGTGGAGTCTTTCTCACATTATGTCACTCTGGCGCTGACTTTTCTGCCTCCCTCTCCCATTTTTAAGGATCCTTGTGATTACATTGATCCAGTTCATCCAGAATTATCTCTTTAAGATCAGCTGATGAGCAACCTAAATGCCATCTGCAACCTTAATTCCTCTTTGTCACATAACCTAATATATTCACAGGTTCTGGGGATTAGGATGTGGACATCTTTGGGAGCCATTATTCTGCCTGCCATACTAGGCAATCTCTTAGATCTTTCCAATTCAAAATTTTATGAAAAAATGTAATATAATTGTCCTCCATTATTGTAACTTTAAAGTACAATAAATAAAACCCAAACAACTAGGTTACAGGGAAAGAAATAGAATATTTTATTTATTGCTTAAATTTTATTTTATTTTTATAAAAAGAACTATATTCACATAGTTCAAAAACCAAAGCATAGTAAGGAATAGATTGAGGGTCTCACACCTATCCCTGGTCGTGTGTGTATCATTATTTACTGAGCCAGCCCCTACTGTGTTACTTTCCTAGGGCTGCCATAACATATTGTAACTAACAGGATGGGTTAAAATAACAGAAATTCATTCTCCCAGAGTTCTGGAGGACAGATGTCCAAAATCAAGGTGTCAACTGAGTTCTGATCCCTCCAGAGACTCTAAGGAAGAAGACTTCCTGGCCTCTTCCAGCTTCTGGTGGCTCTGGGCATTCCTTGGCTTGTGGCTGCATCACTCCAATCTCTACCTCCATGGGCACATGGCCTTCTTCCCTGTGTGTATGTCTGTGTGTCCTCTCCTCTTCTTATAAGGACACCAGTCATTGGATTTAGGGTCCACCCTAATCAGGTATAACCTCATCTTAACTAATTACATCTACAAAGATCCTATTTCCAAATGAGGTCACATTCCCAGGTGCTAATGGTTAGGACTTGAACTTATCTTTGGATGGACATGTGGCTGTTTTCGGTTATTTGCTATTAGAACAGAGGCTGCCTGTTTTCTTAGGGACTTGTATGGATGTTCTTATGGACTTGTGCAATGCCTCTAAAATACAAACTCCTGAAAGCATACCTGCTGAGCCATAGGTTGTTTTTTTTTTTTGCCAAATTGTTCTCCAAAAAGGTTGCAGTTATTTCCATCCCCACCCTTGGTGTTTGTTTCCTAAAGCCTCACCAAACTTCCATAATACTAGTCTCTTTATCTGCCAGTCAGAGAGGTGAAAAATAAAATCTCATTTTAAATTTCCATTTATTTGATTATTCATGCAAATGAGCATGCTTCCATGTGTTTACTGACTTTCTAAGTCTGTGAATTGCTAGTTGTTTCCTATCCCCTCTTTTTTTAAAAATTTATTTATTTATTTATTGGCTCTGTTGGGTCTTCGTTGCTGCATGGAGGCCCTTTCTCTATTTGCAGAGAGCAGGAGCTACTCTTCATTGAGGTGCTCGGGCTTCTCATTGTAGTGGCTTCTCTTGTTGTGGAGCATGGGCTCTAGGCGTGTGGGCTTCAGTAGTTGCAGCACGAGGGCTCAGTTGCTCTGCAGCATGTGAGATCTTCCTAGACCAGGGCTCAAACCTGTGTCCCCTGCATTGGCAGGCAGATTCTTAACCACTGCGCCACCCGGGAAGTCCCCTCCTGTTCCCTCTTGAGCACCTGATCTGTTTTTTATTTAATCCATTTCAGACATTTTAGGTCACCATCTTTTCTTTGTTTTCTTTTGAATGGAACTTGATCTTTTACATAAACCGAAGACAAGAGATTGTGTGAAAGACCACACCTACAGTGAAGGGGTATTAGCTTCTCAGGGCTGACTTTCTATGATGCAGCTGTAATGTGAGCAGGGAAAGTACCTACTAAGACTGTGGTATCTGTGGTAGATGTAATTTCTGGAGAGAGAGAGAACAGTATATCAGAAATGAGGTATGTTTGAAAGTGTGTCAGTGGGTGGGAGTTTATACAAATCTGTGAGAGGGTGAAATCCCTTTTTCTCTTTTTTATTTTTATTATTTTTGGCCACATTGTGCAGCATGTGGGATCTTAGTTCCCCAACCAGGGATCGAACCCTTACCCCATGCGTTGGAAGCGTGGAGTCTTAACTACTGGACCACCAGGGAAGTCCCCCTTTTTCTCTTTTTTTAAATGAGAAGGCTTCAGTTGGGTTATCAAACTGGTGGTAAACGTACTATGGACTGCATGTTCATCCTGACTTTCTCTTCCCAACATGGAGTCATTTAGTTTGTAATCAAGAAAAGTGAGGAGGGTAACTCCACTTCTGGGTACACACCCAAAAGAACCGAAAGCAGGACGTGACCAGGTATCTCTACACCCATGTTCACAGCATTATTCACAATAGGCAAGATGTGGGCGCAACCCAAGTGTTTATGGACAGATCAACAGATAAACAAAATGTGGTCTATCAACACAATGGAATATTAGTCAGCCTTAAAAAGGAAAGAAATTCTGACACAGGCTACCACAGGTGAACCTCGAGAACATTGTGCTGTGCTTTTGAGCCAAACACAAAATGACAAATACTGCTTGATTCACTTATATCTAGAATAGTCAAACTCATAGACACAGAAAGTAGGATGGTGGTTGCCAGGGACTGGAAGGAGGAGGGAGTGGGAAGTTGGTGTTTCGTAGGTACAGGGTTTCAGTTTTGCCAGATGCGAAGAGTTCTGGAGATGGATGGTGGTGATGGTTGCAGAGGAATGTGAATATACTCAGTGTTACTGAACTGTGCACTTAAAACTGGTTAAGAGGGTAAATTTTGTGTTATGTGTATTTTACCACAACTTAAATTTTTTCAAGTTAAATTTAAAAAGGTAAAATTTATGTCATATATATTCTACCACAACTAAAAATAAATAAAGGAGTAGCGAAGCGTGAAGAAGTGTTGTTTTACCTCATTTCATAGCAGATAATTTTCAACACAAGAGGCAGCCCCAGGACAGTGGGCCCTGTAACTGAATTTGACTCTCAGTCCTTTACCTCCAGGCCCCATCTCCAACCCACCGGCTGCAAGAAGTCTTCTAGAAATCAGAAATGGTTCCTTGTCCAGAACTGGCCGTGTACAGCTCTGCTTAAAGATGCAAAATTGGTGGGAGTTCCCTGGCTGGTCCAGTAGGTCGGTGGTTAGGACTCGGTGCTTTCCCTGCTGTGGGCCCAGGTTCAATCCCTGCTGAGGGAACTAAGATCCTGCAAGCCTCGTGGGGAAAAAAAAAGGAAAAGAAAAAAAGCAAAAGAAAAATTGGTAATTCACTGGGATTCCTGTGTTGTGAGGTTGGTTTTTGTTGAAGAAAAGCATAGTATGACAACCTTTAGGAATCCTTTGTCCATGAAGAAGCATCAGTGGTGGCTACAAATCCCTTGCATTGTAGGTGACTAAGGAAGGAAGGACTTAAACCCCACCCCACAACACGAAACTGTGAAGTTTGCCGTAAAGAATGGGGGGGTGGGGGGAGTTGCCCTGGTTCTTACACAAGCCATGCAGCCACCCACCCTTTCCCAGCCTTTCACCTCCAAGAAGATGATGTATCTCAGATGTCTGGATCCGTGTCTGGTATCCGTAAGCATTTGAGAATAAGTGACTTCCATCCCTACCCCCAAACAGCTGGGTGGACGGATATGTGAAGCTGAGGCCTTTCTTGGTGACTGGGGACTTGTCTCACCCCCACCCCCACCCCACTGGGGCCAGCAAGCCAGAACCCTCTGGTCTAAGGATCTAGAATAGGCCCCAGGAGGAAGGAGAGCTGGCTAGGAGCCACCCCCCTGCACCCCCCTGCAGGCCCTAAGCCTAAACTTCCCCTACCAGCTCTGGGGGAGGGAGGGACTGACTTAACTGTATACCCTCCTGGGCCATTTGAATTTACCACGCTTATGTACCGTGTTACCTTTTCCAGAAATATTTTATATTTTTTTTAAATGCTTGACTATTAAAAATACTACTAAGATAAATTTTGTAAGTTGTAAGATTCACCTTTGGTTAAGGCTGTTAAAAGGAACACGACAGGCCCAAAACGGAGTTGCTTACTTTAAGCTTTACGTTACCAGACTAAGACAACTTAATCACAGTTTCGGCTCTCCCAGAAATGGAACCTTTAACCACTCCATCAGGAATCACCTAATTCCTGGAATCGCCAGATTCCTAGCACTGGTTAAGTAATCTGCCTGACAGACCCTAAAGGAAAGTAACCTGCTATAACCAATCTACTTTTTTTTTTTCCGGCTGCACTGAGTCTTTGTTGCTGTGTGTAGGCTTTCCCTAGTTGCAGCAAGCGATGTCTTCTCTTGTTGCAGAACACAGGCTCTGGGGTACACGGGCTTCAGTAGTTGTGGCTCCAGGGCTCAGTTGCTCTGAGGCATGTGGGATCTTCCCAGACCAGGGATCGAATCCATTTCCCCTGCATTGGCAGGGGGATTCTTAACCACTGCACCATCGGGGAAGTCCCTAACCCTTTTTTGCCTAGTGTGATGTCCTTGTTTCTGCTCCCTTCTGCCTATAAAAGTCTTTCATTTTGTACAGCGCCTCGGAGCTGCTTTCCATTTCCTAGATTGGATTCTGCACGCCTCAAATGAATTTTTGCCCAAATAAACTTTTTTTTAAAAGCTGTTTATTGGAATATAATTGCTTTATACTCTTGTGCCAGTTTTTGAGGTACACCAGAGTGAATCAGCTGTATTTATACATATATCCCCATATCCCCTCCCTCCCACGTCTCCCTCCCACCCTCCCCATCCTGGCCCTCTAAGTCATCATGGAGTTTATCTCCCTATGTTATGCAGCAACTTCCCACTAGCTATTTTACATTTGGTAGTGTATATATGTCAATGCTACTCTCTCACTTCATCCCAGCTTCCCCTTCCCCCGCCCGCCCCCATATCCTCAATTCCTCAAATAAACTCTTAAAACATTTAATATACCTCAGTTTATCTTTTGACAAGACCGAAGTAAGGTTTTCAGTTCTCAGAGATTTTTTCCCTCCAGAATTAAAAATAACTGAAAGCCATCTCGTAGCAGTGCCTTTCTTCAGCTTTGACCTCGCCTGTCCCGTGCATCATTAAGCCTCCACTGCCAGCCTAGCGCCAGGCACTGCGTAAACCCTCAATAAATATTTGATGAGAAAATCAATTGGTGTCAAAACAAAATGCAGGCGGCTTATGTTCCCCAATTCTGCACTTTCCTAAAGAAAGGATATGTGTGTCATCCTATGATAATGTAATTAAATATATATTTGGCCCTCATCCACTTCTGACACAGAGCTCCTAAAATCCTTGCAATTTCCTAAGTGACTGGAATGATAACGGTATCTTTTTTTATGTTAATGAGATGACTTTTGGATCCACCTAAGGATGGAAGTTGGTTGCCAGGAGAACTGACCACGTGATTAGAAGCTGAAACTTTTGGTCCCAGCTCCATGGAGGGGAGAGGGGCTGGAGGTTGAGTCAGTCACAAATGGCCAATGATTTAATCAATGATGCCTATGTAATGAAACCTCCAGAAACCACCCCCCCAAGTATATGTATCTGTATAAATGACAGGTGACAAGTCCCTGACATTCCAAAGAAAGGTAAGTACATCCCCTCATAACTTGCTAGGAGGTGGCTGGACCAATCTTTTGAGCTGGAACCATCTCCTTCCTGCAGGCGCTATAAGAGAAAGTGATGAATCTATCACCAGATCAGAGTGAGCATTTCTTTGAAGAGCATGGTTGGGGAGAAGGGGTGATTTTCCACTCCCAACCCCCCAAACTCAAGGCAAGTAACAGGGCTTCAAGAGAAGCCCACCTACAGTGTGGGTGAGCTGCCAGGAGGAGAGAAAGGCTAAATGCCAGGCCAAGCTTGAGGACATTCAGGGAGTGGCTAGTGGAGGGCAGGAGTTGTGGGGTGTTGTGGGATGAAGAAGAGTTCTGGGATGGAAGAGGACTTT
Source organism: Hippopotamus amphibius kiboko (assembly GCF_030028045.1). Lineage (NCBI taxonomy): Eukaryota > Metazoa > Chordata > Mammalia > Artiodactyla > Hippopotamidae > Hippopotamus > Hippopotamus amphibius. The sequence continues at coordinate 104,520,687 of NC_080195.1, read as the reverse complement.
GCTTTTCACTTTCATTCTCTGTTCTACTTTTATTTTCTTTATGAATATGTGTTTTTTATTTTTTAATAAGCTATTTGTATTTATATTTAATTTGTTTAAATACCACTTTGGCCCCTAATTTAGGAGAGAAAGACTCAGAATATTAAGTCAATGCTTCTCAAACTTTAATGTGCATAAAATCCCCTGGAGATCTGGTTAACAAGGTAGGTTCTGATGCAGTAAATCTGGAGTATGGCCTGAAACTCTGCATTTCCAGCAAGTCTGGTGATGCCCAGACTGCCAGTGCACGGACCACACTTTGAGTAGTAAGTTTTAAGTGACTTGCCCAAGGCTACCCGACTCCTGCCTCCCGAAACAAGATGGGCTTACTCTTGCCTTTCTCCTTCAGTTTATGTTGACCACTGCCAGAAATCAGAACCTCATAGATAGTGGGGAGCCACCTGCATTGACTGTTGCACTGGCTCTTTCCGTGTTGTTTTATTTTAAAACAATTACAGGTGATTCTGTTAAGTCTCAGACTTCAGTAGAGTTATCCTTCCCTTTAAGCAGTTATATAAGCCATTATGTAACAGCAGCTTGAGAACGTGTTTTTCTCTGGCCAAAGGAGTGTGCTAGAAAAGAGCCCTTCAGATTGTAAAGGCAGTCCTTCCTCCTTTTGTTACTGAGTCCAAACTTACTCTGCTCGCCGCACGACAGGCCAGTGAATCGGAGACGAGGTGTTGAGGCAAGGAATACGACTTTATTTGGAAAGCCAGCAGACCAAGAAGATGGCAGACTAGTGTCTCCTAAAAACCATCCTGTTGGGGTCTGGGTGCCAGTTTCTTTTATAGAATCAGAGAGGCAGAGGCTGTGAGGAAGTAAAGTAAAAGGGCAGAATAGAGAGAGAGGCTGTGAGGAAGTAAAGTTAAAGGACCATCAGTTGTGCAAAAGATCTCCAGGAATGACCAGCCTGGGTGAGGGCATGTGTTAATTTCAGCCATTCACACAGGTGGGCAGGGCAAGTTGTCTGCCTGTGAGCTGAACAGAGGCACTTTAGTTTAACACTCAGGCAGAGGGGCAGTGTTCCCGGAGGCAGGCAGTCATGTATGATTATAATAACAAAAGCAACAAAAGTAAAGGTTAAAGTCAAAGAAACCGATCTAACATGAAGTCCAATTTAGCTCTTCCCGGTTACACTTTCTGAGACCTGGGACCACCAAAAGGAACCCTGCTTATCTCACTGAGCTGTCCCCTCGGCCACCAAGAACCTTTGATGTGTGGCTGTCCACCACCCTCTGGGGTCCTTTGTGTCTGACTCCGTGACAGCATTCTCCATGCGTCATCCCACCCGGCCCTCCCGACCTGAATTGGGAGGGTTCATTAGACCCCTTTTACAGATGAGGAAACCAAGGCTTCAGTGCTTTAAGTATTTGCCTAAAATCATACACCTAGAACTCAAAGCGTTTGTCCCCCTGATGCTGGAGTCCCCACTTGTCACCGGCCCACGGTGCTGAACATGGTGAGGGTCACATAGGGACCAGTCTTGGAGGAAGCCTCTGGAGCATTCGGCCCAAGGCCCGGTTCTTTTCCCAGCCTTCCCCTCCCGTGGTGAGGATTGTCGCTTTGTTACTTTTCCTATAACTGAACTTAATTTCTGTTTCCAACTCTCATTCCATAGGGAGTAGAAGCAACACCTCAGCCAGTTCAGTTCATCTTGATGCCACATTTTTGGGGGCACGCCGGGGCGTACAGAGTCAAGTCAAGGCTTTTTCCCTCTTCTTTCTCCACAGAACCTCATAGCTTTACTGGCGCCTCCTTGTCTTTCAAGCCTTTATTTCAGTGTCACCTTTGTCAACTATACTTGGCACTTGCCATGGGCGCCTGCCATCCGCCTCTACTGCAAGGATTAAATCTCACGTGCTGCTGCAGCACCTTCCACATGCCCTGAAGGGAACTCAGGGTGGAGACCAGGAACAAGGCCCCCTGGGCTTTGGAGGATGAGCAGAACAGGTCTTTAGATAGATGTGTTCAGGAGCTGATTTTATGAGTCCAACCCTTGTATCCCCTCACATCTAGAGAAGCACTAAATCCTTATGTGGTGAGGTCTGCTCCTCGTGACTAGCAGAAACCCCCTACAAAAAAATGTGTTTAATTGCCTGTACTCCTCCGTTACCAAGAATGCATATATACTAATCTCCTCCCCTGCCTCTCTGGAACAGTTTCTCAGAGTTATCTGGGATGCTGTCTTCCAGGCTGTAGTCCTCATTTTGCCCCAAATAAACTCAAATTGCACCTCTCACGTTGCGCATTTTTTTTAGTTGACACCTTCTTAAAGAGACCATTTCTGTGCACATGGAAATCACCCACCCAGTCATTCAAACACTCTTGTACTCTTTGGTTGTTTATTTTTATCTCCCCATCCTCACTCCCACCAATGCTTGGCATGAGTGGATGCTCAGTAAAGATGTCTTAATGAATAATTGAAATATCCCTGGGAGGAACCTTCTGGTTCCTTTATGGGAATGAGGTGGGGGAGGGGAAGTGTCGGGGGGAGGGGAAAGGAACAATATTTCACTCTTGTGGCTAAAATAAGCCCCTACCAGGCTTTGGTAACCCAGCTGTTGGGTTTGGGTGTTTTTTTTACCTTTTGTCCACGTCATGAAGAAATGAAACGGGATTCCCTGGCGGTCCAGTGATCCGGACTCTGCACTTTCACTGCGGGGGCCCAGGGTCGATCCCTGGTCAGGGAACTATGATCTTGAAAGCCACAAGCTTCGGCCAAAAAGAAAAAGGAAAAACGAAAACGTCTGTCTGTGGCCCTGGCATCCTATCCGAGGAAGGCTAGAGGAGAGTGGAAATACTGAGAAGGACACTAGGTGGGCTAGAGGACCCTGGAGAGAAAAGAAACTGTCCTCCTTCCTCGTAGGGATAGCTCAGTGTGGAGAAAGCCTGTGAGGTGGAGCGAAAAGGCCTTTCTCCTCCCTGCCAGCCCTCCTCGCCATCCCACCCCCAATCCCCTGCTCCCTCAGGCCCGAATTTGTCTTTCCTCTCCCCTCTGCCACCCCTAAATAGTAAGGCTCGGTGTGGCCTCCTCTCAATTGAACTTTGTCTGATTTGGAGGCAGAAGATTTTTTCCGAGTGTCAACAACAGTCCCACAGTGAATAAAGACGTGAACTTACCCCTTTTGTACAAATTGCAAGGCGACCTTCATTGTAACGTTACCTCACTGGGAAGTGTAATTTGAGAGAAAAAAAGAGGTTTGTTAATCTTTCAGATTTCTTTTTTTTTTTCTTTTTAAAATTATTTGTTGCCCAAACTGAAGATCGGTCCCACCTGTGGGTCCTGGGTGCAGTCAAATCAGAAACGATACTGAGACCAGCTGGGCCTGATTCAAGAGCCTAATGGGGTCAAACTGACATTTTTCTTCCATGCTTGAGGAGTAGAGAGAAACACTGGATGTGAATTCTCAATAACCAGCGTCTACTGTACTTTTCTTGCAGACTGGCTGTCCGTGTCTGTTTCCCAGTCCTGCTGTGTAGCCAAGTGGGATTCCTCTCCATGCCAGTTACGTGGGTACAGAGGCTGGGCTCTTCCTCCAAGGTCATGAGCAGGTACCCTCACTTGTATGAACGTATCACAAGGAAGGGGCATTGTGTAATAAAGAATTTACCCTTGTCCAAAGAGAGATCTCGTCTTTGCCCTCAGCTCCCCAGAGGTGATCTCTAAGCTCATAGGCTCTCCTGCCTAATACAAGTGCCTTTGTGTTACTGAACCAAATATAGGTCCACTTGCCCACAAGCAGTGAAGCCAATCTGCTGACACCAGGTTGCAATGAAGGAAACTGCAGCATTTATTGTAAGGCACCAGTCAGGGAGTCCAGGGCAGCTAATGTGCAAAACACTTGACCTCAGGGAGGCATTTTTGTTTTGTTTTGTTTAATACATTTATTTATTTATTTATTTTTGGCTACGTTCGGTCTTCGTTGCTGCATGTGGGCTTTCTCTAGTTGCAGAGAGCGGGGGCTACTCTTCGCTGTGGTGTGAGGGCTCTAGGCGCACAGGCTTCAGTAGTTGTGGCACTTGGGCTCAGTAGTTGTGACTCACAGGCTCTATGCAGGCTCAGTAGTTGTGGCGCATGGGCTTAGTTGTTCTGTGGGATGTGGGATCTTCCTGGCCCAGGGCTCGAACCCGCGTCCCCTGCATTGGCAGGTGGATTCTTAACCACTGCACCACCAGGGAAGTCTGGTGTTGGTTTTAGCACCTGTAAAACAACTCGGGAAATGTGCATCAGATACTGGCACCTGGGTGCTTTAGAGAGGAGCTCTAGGAGGACATGGGGGAAAGGGTCTGTCCCCAGAAGGCCTCATAGTGTCCTGCTTAGTTACATTTGTTTACCTGGATGCCGAGTAGGGACCTCTCCTGACTCCACCCTATTTTGTCTCTTCTCTTGACTGATTTTTTTAAATAAATTTATTTATTTATTTATTGGCTGCGTTGGGTCCTCGTTGCTGCATGCGGGCTTTCTCTAGTTGCGACGAGCAGGGGCTACCCTTTGTTGCAATGCACGGGCTTCTCGTGGTGGCTTCTCTTATTGTAGAACACAGGCTCTCGATGCTTGGGCTTAAGTAGTTGTGGTGCATGGGCCTAGTCGCTCCTCATCATGTAGGATCTTCCTGGACCAGGGATCGAACCCGTGTCCCCTGCATTGGCAAGCGGATTCTTAACCACTGCACCACCAGGAAAGTCCCATTTTGGCTGATTTTAATCTGTATCTTTTTGCTGTAATAAACCGTGACTGTGAGTATGATAGCTTCCAGCAAGTTCTGAGAGTCCTTCTAGAGAATTATTGAACTTGACAGTGGTTGTGGGGACCCCTGGGCCAGCCATTGGTGTCAGAAGTGAGAGTAGTCTTGGGGACCGTTCCCTAACTTTGCAGGCATGAATTAGGACGCTGAACATGTGGTCTCTGCACTGGACTCTCCTCTCACTGGCTGGGTGAGCTGCTTCATCTCTCTGAACCCCTTTGCCTCAGCACTCAGTGAGGAGTGTTATCTGTACCCTCTGGAGGAGGTTGCTGTGGGGCTGGGATGGGAGTGAAAGGGCTGTGCAGGTTGCCCAGCGACACATAAGTACCCCCACCTGGTGCCAGGTGACTGAGTGCCCTCTTGCTTTTAGGCACGTTTGACAGTGATGACGACAGCAATGAGGATCCCATTCCTACAATCTGACTGACCTCATCTGTCTAGACAGGGAGGAAGGAGGGGTTGGAGCCAAAGAATAAGCACATGGAGCCTGAGTGGAAGCCCATTCTCTAAAATGAGTTCTTAGGAGCCACTTATTTGGTGGAAGGATGCAGGCTGTATGCACACGATGAGACAAACCTAAGTGACAATGCACCTTAGGGCAGAAACTCAAAATCTTGACAGACCATTCTGTTGTGAGGCTGGGAGGAAGTGGGCATTCACATCACATGACTGGTGGGCACACAAAATGGTCCAGCCTCTGTCAAGGGGAATTGAGCAATATCTAGGAAAATTATAGAGCATTTACCCTGCGACCTAGAAATATCAATTCTGGGTACTACCCTCAATTACCTCTAACAGTACAAAGGATTATTTATTACAACATAATTTGTAATTCAGAATAGTCAAAACAACCTAAATGTCCATATGTAAGAAATTATTTGAATAAATTATAGCATGTCCACACAGTGAAGTAGCACATTGCTATAAAAACCAACAAGGGAGCTTGTTAGGTGGCGTGATGGTTAAGAATCTGCCTGCCAATGCAGGGGACACGGGTTCGATCCCTGCTCCAGGAAGATCCCACATGCCACGGAGCAACTAAGCTGGTGCGCCACATCTGTTGAACCCATGTGCTGCAACTACTGAAGCCCACGGGCCTAGAGCCCGTGCTCCGCAACTAGAGAAGCCACAGCAATGAGGAGCCCGCGCACCACAACGAAGAGCAGCCCCACTCACCGCAACTAAAAGAAATCCCGCGCACAGCAAAAAAGACCCAACACAGCCAATAAAATAAATTAATTAATTAAAAAAAAAAAAAACCAACAAGGAAGAACTCTGTGAACTGACACAGAGTGATATCCAATATATGGTTACATACAAAAAAGAAACAAACAAAAAACAAAGTTCACCAAAATGATTATAGGTGTTATAACACCTTGGGTAAAAAAGAATCTGTGAATCAGAATGATATCAAAGAACAAATAAACAGGAAGTGTAAAGAAAGTTCTTCTTTCATTATAAGGGAAAGTAAAATGCCTCCTAATAAATGTAGAGGGATTAATACAAGTAGAAAATCAAATCACCATTTTTCTGCTCATCATAGCAAATCATTGCTATAATCATTGATTCAGGCTCAAATCATAACTGACGCTATAACTACTGGGTGAAAGTTTGTTGGGGAAAAGGACATTTATAATATGTACACAGTTTTAAAGCTGTTCTGCCAGATTTCTCATCAGTTGCATGCTTAGCAGAGGACACCATCTGAGCTAACAGATTAAAATCAACATCTCCAATAACAGGACAAACTGGTGACATGCCTCTGGGTGGATGCAATGCAAAGATCACAATATCACACAGTGTTCCTGCCAAAAATGTACAACCAGAACAAAATCATGAGGAGCCAGCTATGTAAACCGAAGTTGAGACAGTCTACAAAATAATGGCCTATACTCTCCAAAAATGTCAACGTCGTAAAAGGTAAAGGAAGGCCAGGGAGGGACTTCCCTGGTGGTCCAGGGGTAAGACTCCGGGCTCCCAATGCAGGGGATGTGGGTTTGATCCCTGGTCAGGGAACTAGATCCTACATGCATGCCGAAGCTGAAGATCCCATGTGTCACAATTAAGACCCGGCCCAGCCAAAAATAGTTTTTAAAAAATTATTAAATGAAAAAAAAAAATGCCAGGGAACTGTTACAGATTTTAAAAGACTAAAGACTACATCAAAATTTAAAACTTGTGCACCAAAGGATACTATCAACTGAGTAAAAATGCAACCTATGGAATGGGAGAAAATATTTGCAATTTATGTTTCTTATACAGGATTAATATACAGAATATATAAAGAACTCCTGCAACTCAGGAACAACATCAAAAAACAATGCAGGACTTCCCTGGTGGCACAGTGGTTAAGAATCCGCCTGCCAATGCAGGGGACACGGTTTCCAGCCCTGGGCCAGGAAGATCCTACATGCCTCGGAGCAACTAAGCCCGTGTGCCACAACTACTGAGCCTGTATGCTGCAACTACCAAAGCCCACGCACCCAGAGCCCAAGAGAAGCCACCACAATGAGAAGCCTGCACACTGCAACAAAGAGTAGCCCCCACTCTCCACAACTAGAAAAAGCCTGTGCGCAGCAACGAAGGCCCGATGCAAATTAATTAATTTAAAAAATGAAATTAAAAAATGAGCAAAGGACTAGAAGAGATATTTCTCCAAAGAAGTTATAGAAATGGCCAATGAGCACATGAAAAGATGCCCAACATCACTAATCATTAGGGAAATTTGAATCAAAACCACAACACACAACACAGATGAATCTCAAAACCATTATGCTAAGTGAAAGAAGCCAGACACAAAAGTTCACATCCTGAGATGATTCTTTTCAGAGGGAATTCTAGAAAAGGCAAAGCTGTAGGAACTGAAAGCAGATCAGCAACCTTGCAGTCCAGATGGGGGTGGTGATGAGAGCGAAGAGGCAGGAGGGAACTTCTGGGGGTGATGGAAGAGGTCTAACGTGAATACAGTGGTCACAGGACTGTGTATTTACAAAATTCATGGACCTCTCCACTGAAAATGGGAGGTACATGTATATCAATAAAGCTACAAAATAATAATGAGGAGGAGGAGAAAGTGTTAAAAAAAAAAACACAAAACACATCTCAGACTTAATTCTGCCACATAGACTCGTGAGCAGGCTGACCCAGCAGCCCTTAGACGCCTCTTCTGGAGCTCTGCGTAGTCCGGATTACAGGGCTTCAGCCTCCAAAGCCTTCTCCTCTGAAAGGTTCACTCAGGGAGGATGCAGTGATTACAGTTCTGGCGTCAGGTCTCAGGACTCAGGAACAAACGCCTCCAGTGAACACCTGCACACATAGGTGGTTCAGAATCCTGAACCCCGGGTGCTGTTCAGAGAAGTTCAGGCCACAGGACTGGCTGTATTCTCATCCCCTGCTCAACCTGGGGGCCTGCACAGTAATCCCAGCTAATCCCCACATCTGAGCACCATGATTACACGATGAAAACTAATTTCTAACATGCATTAGCTAAGTAACAGAGACTCTGGTGTTGATCAGAGATAAACATAGCTGAAGCGTTTGTAATAGCTGACTCCAGACTGTGGGCTTTTTCATTGCTTTTAACTTTATATTTTGGAAAAAAGTCAAACCCACAAAATAGTTGCAATAATAGGACAGTGAACTTTTTATACCTTTCATCCAGATTCACCAGTTGTTTAGATTTTTGTCTCATGTGCTCATGAACCCTCTCTTTCTCCCTCCATATATGTATACATTTATGTATATGTGTGTATATATAAATATATGTATATATGTGTATATAGATGTATATGTATATATGTGTACATATGCACCCGATATTTATGCCTATGTATCTATCTGATATATAAAGAGACTTATTTTTGGTGAACCATTAAGTCTAATATGTCCCCTTCGCACCTAAATAATCCAAGGTATATCTCCTAAAAACAGACATTCTCTTACACAATCTCAGGAAAATGGTCAAATTCAAGAAATTAATATGAATACAATATTATTGTGTAATATATTTTCCATGTTTGTATTTTGCCAGTTGTCCCAATAACATCCTTTATACACCTTTGTTTTCAAGCCGGGCTCCAGTCCCAGATTAAGCAAGACATTTAATTGTCAACCTCTTTAATCTCCTGTTCTTTGTCATGACATGGACATTTTTGAAGAGAGGAGATGCATAGTTGTGTATAGGGTCCCTCAGTTTGAGCTTATCTGATGATTTACTTGAGGTTATTCTTTTTTTTTTTTTAATTGTTTATTTATTTATTTATTCCACCCATGAAGTCCCAAGTTTATTCTGGTTATACATTTTGGGTCTAGAGTGATGTGATCTCAGTGTGTCCTACTACTGATGTTTTTGAATGTTGGACGTTTGCAGTGGTCATTTACATTATGACGTCTGGGATAGTTCCCCGCTATAAAGGTACTTTTTCCTCTGTACAGTTGATAACTCAGCAGTAGGGAGGTACTGGGAGCCTAGGTGAATCCCCTGCTCCCAAACTAATTCACCCAAAAGAATCAAGTAATAAACTCGGACCTTTCAAATAAAATGAGTCTCCCCTCAACTCAGCAAGATCCTAAAGGTACATCCATTTCGTGTTGAACCTATTTTCAGGGTAAGTAGGATAGCTTCACACTCTGTTTTGTTTTGTTTTTGGCTATGGGGCATGTGGGATCTTAGTTTCCCGACCAGGGATCGAACCTGCACCCCCTGCAGCACAAGTACTGGAAGAGCGGTGTCTTAACCACTGGACGACCAGGGAAGTCCCTCAGAAGTTCTTAACTGGTGTCCTCAAGGGGTCCTTGGATAGAATTTAGGGGGTCTTAAACTTATGAATGAGATAACAAACCAAAGCAGTACCAATGGCTGTGTTACCCATGGAGACTCCAGACGTTTTATATCACTTTGCATCTGATGCAGAGTATTTTATGCATACTCATCACTCCCTGGAAATCACTCCCTAGAAATCATAGGAGTTATTAGATTCATCACTAGAGCTTATTATTACTTAGTGCATTAATAAAATAGGAAATATATTACGTGTCACAAATTTTAAGTACATTTTGGTAGTAGACTTCCAACAATGTTTCCTTTGTAATCCTCTGTGTTTTATTTTATGCACCTTAGTCTGTTTGAGCTGCTATAACAAAATACCAGTAGTATCTGCTTGAATTCTGAGTAGTCTTTACTGTGCTTTGATTTTTCACCTTCATAGTCCTGATCCGTGCCTGGCTGGCTTTTTTTTTTTTTTTTAAATTTTGGCCACACCGCTCGACTTGCGGGATCTCAATTCCCCGACCAGGGATTGAACCCAGGCCATGGCAGTGAAAGCACCAAATCCTAACCTCTAGACTACCACAGAGCTCCCTGGCTTGACCTTTCCTGTCTGTTTTTTCCTACTGAATGAGAAGCTCCATAGGATCATTCTTCATCCCAGCAGCACCTAACCCAGTGCACACAGTTAAGAAATGTTCATGGAGTTGAATAGATGTTCCTGCTTTAGAGCATCTATTAGGCTCAAGTGAGAAGAAATAACACTTGGCAGAAATAACATGCAAGGCTTCTGGTCCCTGGTCTCATCCACTCTTTTTTTTTTTTTAAGATTTATTTATTATTTTATTTATTTATTTTTGGCTGTGTTGGGTCTTTGTTGCTGTGTACAGGCTTTCTCTAGTTGCGGCAAGCGGGGGCTACTCTTCGTTGCCGTGCTCGGGCTTCTCATTACAGTGGCTTCTCTTGTTGCGGAGCACAGGCTCTAGGTGCTCAGGCTTCAGTAGTTGCGGCGCATGGGCTCAGTAGTTGTGGCGCACTGGCTTCGTTTCTCCGTAGCATGTGGGATTTTCCTGGACCAGGGATTGAGCCTGTGTCCCCTGCATTGGCAGGAGAATTCTTAACCACTGCGCAACCAGGGAAGTCCCCTGAGACACTCTTGAGCACCAAGGGCCTGACCAGTTTGCTTTCATGACCCTGAACTCTCTCAAACAACTGTTAGTTATATTATCTTCCTGGATTGAGTAAACAGGCTTACTGCAAAGATAAGTATATCAGTAACAATTATACCCATCAATTTCTGTTTGGATGTCACTTTCCAAATGTTAAACGATTCCTAAAACCTCTGAATTTCTTCTTCCTCGGAGCCCCACAGACCCCTTTTAACTTTTGTATATGAAGATCTTCAAATGTTCATAAAAATAGAGAGAATGACTTAATGAACCCATCACTTAGTTCAACAATGATCATTTTGTCCCTTTTTGCTTCCTATTTTGTTTTATAGAATTTCCTGAAGCATTTTAAAGTAAATTACACAAATCATAGCATCACAACCCTAAATAAAAAGGACAGCATCTTTCAGAACCCCAATTCCTTTGTCACGCATAAGAAAATTAATTCCCTAATACCATTTTACACACAGTCCATATTCAGATTTTCCCAATTGTCCTTAAAAAACCACTTTATTACAGTTGGTTTGTTTGAGTTCATGTAGAACAGTTCCCTGCTTTTCCTTTGTTAGATGCCATTGTCTTATTGAGAAAGCCAAATCAGTTTTTCTGCAAAATGTCCTGCACTCTAGATTTCATTGGTTGTTTCCTCATGGGGGTCATTTAACCTGTCCCTTTTACTTGCAGTTACCTGGAATTTAGACCTAAAAACCTGCACAGACTTAACAAAAATATTAAGCATTTTTGGTAAGAATACTTCAAAGATGATGTCTTGTGCCTTGTATTTCAACACACCAGGATGCTCAAAATATCTGGCTGCCCCATTACTATGATGCTAAGATTTGGTGAGTTGCCGGTGATGGAAGCCCAATAGCACATGGTAGAATCGTGTTTCCCTCTTTCAACCAGCAAGTAGTCTCTGGCATGACACTTGATGCTTTGTTCCCCATCAGTCTTTCACCCAGAGGTTTTTACGTCTATTGATGAATGTTGCCTGAATCAATTATTTCATCAGAATTCACAAAATGGTGATTTTATTTTATTTTATTTTATTTTATTTATTTGTTTATTGGCTGCATTGGGTCTTTGTTGCTGCGCGCGGGCTTTCTCTAGTTGCAGTGAGTGGGGGCTACTCTTCGTTGCAGTGCGTGGGCTTCTCAGTGCATTGGCTTCTCTTGTTGCAGAGCACGGGCTCTAGGCATGCGGGCTTCAGTAGTTGTGGCTCGAGGGCTCAATAGTTGTGGCTCGCGGGCTCTAGAGCGCAGGCTCAGTAGTTACGGCCCACAGGCTTAGTTGCTCAATGGCATGTGGAATATTCCGGGACCAGGGATCGAACCCGTATCCCCTGCATGGGCAGGCAGATTCTTAACCACTGCGCAACCAGGGAAGTCCAAAATGGTGATTTTATACTACGATTTTTCTACATTTATTAGCTGGCCTTTTCTCATCATTTAGTCCTATTTGGTCACCCTGAAATATAGTTCCTAAAGTGAAGGCAAGATAAGTGTTCAGTTATTTCCCTTCAGTGATCAATTTTCAGAGTAAGGAATTGGAGCAATAGCTATGTCCAAGGTGACAAACGCATTATTCTGTGGGGAAGAACTTCCTCTTTTAGTTGAATATCATAATTAGTTCAGGGCTTTGGAGGGTGAATTTTTTAAGTCTCATTCTAGGGTCTTAAATAAAAATAGGGTTACAGTCGGCCCTCTGTATCCTTGGGTTCTGCATCTGTGGATTCAAATAACCATGGATCAAACATATTCTAAAAAAAGAAAAATTTCAGAAAGTTCCAAAAATCAAAACTTGAATTTGGTGTGCAGCAACAACTAGCATTTACATTGTATTTACAACTATTTACTTAGTGTTTACATTGTATTAAGTATGGCAAATAATCTCAGGATGATTTAAAGTATATGGAAGGGGGCTTCCCTGGTGGCCCAGCAGTTGGGAATCCGCCTGCCAATGCAGCGGACACGGGTTCAAGCCCTGGGCCAGAAGGATCCCACATGCCATGGAGCAACTAAGTCCGTGGGCCACAACTGCTGAGCCTGCGCTCTAGAGCCCGTGAGCCACAACTGTTGAGCCCGTGAGCCACAACTACTGAAGCCTACATGCCTAGAGCACATGCTCTGCAACAAAAGAAGCCACCACAATGAGAAGTCTGGGCACCGCAACAAAGAGTCCCTGCTCTCTGCAACTAGAGAAAGCCTGCACACAGCACCAAAGACCCAACACAGCCAATAAGTAAATAAATAAATTTATTAAAAAAATAATAAAGCATATGGGAGGACGTGTGTAGGTTATATGCAAGTACTACTCCATTTTGTATAAGGCACTTGAGCATCCTCGGATTTTATTGTAGTATCTGCTGAGGATCCTGAAACCAATCTCCTGCAGATACCAAGGGACAGCTGTATTTGTGTTTTGTTTTTTACCTTGTTAACTCATAATTATAATTTTCTACTTTATCCATGTTGCCATATGAAACAGTTTTATTACTTTTAACTGGTTAGCACCACACTTTAAACTTTCCACCTACTACACTTTAATTATAAATCCCCTTGGGTTGGGCACCAAGGTTACTGCCAGCACTTTGTGTGAGGGTTACTTTTATGTGTCAGCCTGACTGGGCCAGAAGGTGCCCAGACATTTAGTCAAACATTATTCTGGGTTTGTCTGGGAGGGTGTTTTGGGTGAGATTAACATTTGATTTGGTCGACTGTACAAATGATGCCCTCTCTAGTGTGGGTGGGCATCATCCAATCAGGTGAAGACCTCAAAGAACAAAAAAGCTGAATAAGAGGGAGCTTCCCCCTGAGTGCTTGAGCTGAGACGTTGGTCATCTCCTGCCCTCAGCTGCAACATACAACATCAGCTCTCCTGGGTCTTAGGCTTTTGTCCCCGCAGTGAGCCACAGCGGCCCTCCGCCTCTGTAGGAGACCCTCCAGTGCCAGCAGGTAGGTCTGGCCCAGGCTCTTATGAGGTCACTGCTTTTTCCCCTGGGTCCTGGTGTGCGTCCTCCAAGAGTGGAGTCTCCATTTCCCCCAGTCCTGTGACGTTCCTGCGATCAAGCCCTGCTGGCTTTCAAAGCCAACTGCTCTGGAAGCTCCTCTTCCTGATACCAGGCCCCCAGCTGGGAAGCCTGACTGGGGCTCAGAGCTCTCACTCCTGTGGGAGAACCTCTGCAATATGATTATTTTCCAGTTTGGGGGTCACCTACCTGGCGGGTATGGGATTTGATTTTATCGTGATTGCGCCCCTCCTACTGTCTCGCTGTGCCTTCTTCTTTGCCTTTGGGTATAGGATATCTTTTTTTGGTAGGTTCCAGCGTTTTGGTTTTTTTGCCTGCAGTTATTCAGCAGTTAGTGGTGATTTTGGTGTTTTCATGAGACGGGGGTAGACTCGCGTCCTTCTGCTCCATATCTTGTCTCCCGGGTCTTAGGCTTTTTTTTTTCTTTAACAACTTTTATTGAGATACAATTGACATACAATAAACTGCATATATTTAAAGTGTACAATTTGATTTTTTTTCTTATTAGTAATGTATATATGGCAGTCCCAATCTCCCAATTCATCCCGCCCCCCCAACTTGGTGTCCATATGTTTGTTCTCTACATCTGTGTCTCTATTTGTGCCTTGCAAATTGGTTGCTTTGCACCATTTTTCTATATTCTGCATATATGTGTTAATATATGATATTTGTTTTTCTCTTTCTGACTCACTTCACTCTGTATGACAGTCTCTAGGTCCATCCATGTCTCTACAAATGTCCCAATTTTGTTCCTTTTTACAGCTGAGTAATATTTCATTGTATATATTTACCACATCTTCTTTATCCATTCCTCTGTTGATGGACATTTAGGTTGTTCCATGTCCTGGCTATTGTAAATAGTGCTGCAATGAACATTGGAGTGCATGTATCTTTTTGAATTATGGTGTTCTCTGGGTATATGTCCAGTAGTGGGATTGCTGGGTCATATGGTAACTCTATTTTCAGTTTTTCAAGGAACCTCCATACCGTTCTCCATAGTGGCTGTATCAATTTACATTCCCACCAACAGTGCAAGAGCGGTCCCTTTTCTCTGGGTCTTAGGCTTTTGGATCAGACTAGACCTTCCTCATCAGCTCTCCTGGGTCATCAGCTTGCTCAGTGCAGACCTTGGGACTTGTCAGCCTTGTAATCAAGTAAGCCGATTCCTTATAGTAAATATACACATACACATATACATATTATTGCTTCTGCCTCGCTGGAGAACTCTAATTCACTTTGTTACCGGGAGGTGCCTTCTCATACGTGTTTCTTTGTGCCGCTATACAGAAATGAACTTGATACACAGAAGGGCACCTGCACACGTAACTTCTCGGTGTTCGGAGGCACTCCCCTCCAGCCTGGATGAACTTGGTTACACACTCGCAGCGGTGCACGGGAGTCTCTGATTCCCTGCATCCTCACTGACACTTTATTTTCAGATTTCAAATTTACAGCGTCTCTTTTCTGCCCTGCAGCCTTAATGGCGGGCTTCCTGCCTCACTCAGCAGTAATTCCACAGGAACCCGCGGGTCCCACCCCCACCTGCCCACCCCGCCCCCTCTCTCACACTCTAACCGCGGGTTCCTGCTTCTGGTCCGCGGGCTTTGTGCTGCTCCTCAGCCAGCCCATCTCACTCCCTGCTCAAGCCCTTGCCCTTTGCTGTGTGCTCTGCCTGGAATGCTCCTCCCACACAGACAGGCCCACTCCACAACTTCTAGAAGATTTCTGCGATATTGTGATTCATGATAAGAAATATATATTTGGTCACCTTTCAACAAGGGCTGAGTTAATGAGGTGACTTTTGGAAAGCCCCTAAGGATGGGAGCTGGTTGCCGAGGGAACCAACCATGTGATTAGAAGGTAGGATCTTTCAGTCCTCCCCCTGACTTCCTGAGAGGGGAGAGAGGTTAGAGGTCGGATTGATCACCAGTGGCCGAGCGGCTTAATCAGTCATGCCTATGTATTGAAGCCTCCATAAGACCCCAAAAGGATGGGGTCTGAAGAGCTCCTGGGTTGGTGAACGTGTGGAGGAGCCAGGAGAGTGATGGGCCCGGAGAGGTCATGGAAGTGCCACACCCCTTCCCATATGCTTTGGCCTATGCATCTCTTCCATCAGGCTGTTTCCAAGTTATACCCTTTCATAATAAACTGGTCCTCTAATAAGACTACAGATGTTTATGATTTCCAAATTCAAATCTTGGACTCAAAAGTATTTTTATAATTGTATTTAGTTTTCAACATCTGGAAATGTATCTAGGCACTAAGACAACTTAAAGAATAAAGGTGCAAGAAGTACATCAATTATAAACCAAGTGCGTCAATTTTAAACCACAGGAATGGATATCAGGCATGATTAGTTTCATCATTTTGCCACCATGTAACTGATTTTTAAAATAAAACCATGATTGATAATGTCTCTGGTTTTTTTGTTGTTTTTTTGTGTGTGAGAGAGAGAACTTTATTTATTTATTTATTTATTTTTTGGCTGTGTTGGGTCTTCGTTGATGCGTGCGGGCTTTCTCTAGTTGTGGTGAGTGGGGGCTACTCTTTGTTGCGATGCGCGGGCTTCTCAATGCAGTGGCTTCTTTTGTTGCGGAGCAGGGGCTCTAGGTGTGTGGGCTTCAGAAGTTGTGATTTCGGACGCAAGCAGCTGTAAGCGGCAGCTTGCAGCAAGCAGCAGCGAGCAGTAGCTAGAAGCAAGATCTTAATTCTTAGTTTGCAGACCGGGAGTCCTATCCACTGGACTACAGGGGCCAGTGGCTAGGGCCTGGGTCCCTAGTTCTTGCCTGCCTTGTCAAGAATGAATTCAGGCAAGGAGGCAAAAGGTAAAGAGAAAAGTAAAAAAGTTTATTGGAAAAGCAAAGTACATGCGGAAAGACACACGGGCGAGCTCAGGGAGAGAGTCCCCAGAGTCTCGCCTTTGGGGAGTTTGAATTCTTTATAAAGGGGTAGACTTCCGGGTCTTTGTATTCTGCTTGGCCAATCTTTTTTTTTTTCTTTAAGAACTTTTATTGAGATACAATTGACATACAATAAACTGCATATATTTAAAGCGTACAATTTGATTTTTTTTTTCTTATTAGTAAGCCAATCATGTTGTCTTGACCCCAGGGTTAATTTGCCTCTGGACCCTCCCCTGGGTGCCCATGCACCCCTCAATTAAGATGGATCCTATCGCAAAGGGCTCTAGGAGGGAGATAGCAAGACTTATTATGGCCTGGCATCCCCTGCCTTTTTGACCCCATGAAGGCTTTTGCGCATGCGTAGCGTCTCGTCCCAAAGATGGGGAGTGTATGACCTCTTGATCTCTTAACACGGTTTAGCCCCTCTCTGTCCCTGCCATAAAAGGTCCAAATGTCCAGTTATTTACCCTATTTCTGTTGCTGTTTCTTATATCGAGGTGCAGATCTCAAAATATAGACAAGAGTCCGTTCATAAATATGTAATCCAAAGCGCAGTTGTGTCTTGCCTCAGGAAATGCAAACAGGGAGCTAGTAATGGATGTCTGGCCTGGAGTTCATCTTCTTCTCCCTCCTGAGGTGTGAACAGGAGGCCAGTTGTAAATGTCTAGCCTGGAGCCCATCTATCTCCTACCTCAGTTGTAGCGTGTGGGCTCAATCCTTGTGGCTCATGGGCTTAGTTGCTTCGTGGCATGTGGGATCTTCCCGGACCAGGGATTGAAACTGTGTCCCCTGCATTGGTAGGCAGATTTTTTTTAATTAATTAATTAATTAATTTGCTGCATTGGGTCTTCGTTGCTACACACTGGCTTTCTCTGGTTGTGGCGAGCAGGGGCTACTCTCATTGTGGTACACGCCATCCTCATTGCCATAGCTTCTCTTGTTGCGGAGCACGGGCTCTAGGCACGTGGGCTTCAGTAGTTGTGGCGCATGGGCTCAATAGTTGTGGCACACGGGCTTAGTTGCTCTGCGGCATGTGGGATCTTCCTGGAGCGGGGATCGAACCCGTGTCCCCTGCATTAGCAGGCAGATTCTTAACCACTGTGCCACCTAGGAAGTCCTGGCAGGCAGATTCTTAATCATTGTGCCACCACAGAAGTCCCAATAATGTCTCTGTATTACTTATGTATTCCTGTTGTCAACTGGAAAAAAAAAAAAAACGCGCAACCTGAAAGTTGAGAATTATGTTTTATTTGGCGGTCTTTCTGAAGACTTCAAGCCCTGGAGGCAGCCTCTCAGATAGCTCTGAGGGACTGCTCTGAAGAGATAAGGAAGGAGTCAGGCTAAATAGGGGTTTTTGCAACAAAGACCAGGTAGTTGGAACATTAAAAGTTTACTGTTAATTAAAGAAAACTGGGGAAATTCCCTGGTGGTCCAAAGGTTAGAACTCCATGCTTTCACTGCTGTGGGCCTGGGTTCAATCCCTGGTCAGGGAACTAAGATTCCACGTGCTACACACAGCAAAAAAAGAAAGAGAGAGAGAGACAGGAGGAAGGGAGGGAGGGAGGGAGGAAGGAAAGAAGGAAAGGAAGGAAGGAAGGAAGGAAGGAAGGAAGGAAGGAAGGAAGGAAGGAAGGAAGAAAAAAAGAAAAGAAAAAAGTGTTCAAAGAAAACCAGACATCTCCAATTAAGGAATTTAGCACTTTTCTATGTATGGGAAGATGCAAGAGTCTGGGCTCATTGAAATCATTCCTTTGATATGCACCTTAGCTATTCAGGGCCAGTGTCCTGTTCTTTCCCATCCTGAGTCCCCTCGGGGTGCACCGTTGGGGGTGCTGCCCGTGGCTGAGGGCTTGGGGGTGCACTGTGGGGGGTGCTGCCCGTGGCTGATGTCTTGGCAGTGGGCAGCCCCGTTTGTCTCCATCCTGAATCCCCTTGGGGCTCACTGTAGGGGTGGCTGCAGCATCCTTTGTTTACTGATCTGACAGGTAACATTTTTCATCCACAGTTCTAACAAATCACCTCATGTGTACATCATGACTTAAAACAGCAATAATCATTTGTTATCTCTCATGATTTCTGTGGCTTGAGATTTCAAGAGGGGCTTGGCTAGGCAGTTCTGGCTTAAGGTCCCTCTTAAGCTGGGGCTTGACCAGAGCTACAGGATGTGTTTCCGTGGTGGCTCCTTCACTCGGCTGCAAGTCGGTGCAGCCTCAGCGCCTCTGCACAGGAGCCTCTACGCAGGGCTGCGTGAGTGTCCTCACAGCATAGCAGCTGGCATCCCTCAGAGCCAGTGATCCGGGAGAGCAAAGCAGAGCAAGAATGTATTTTAAGATACAGCCTTGGAAGCCACACACCACCACGTTCACAGTATTCTGTTCATCACGTAGGTTGGTCCAGGGTACGAGGGGACTACACAAGGGTGTGGACAGCAGGAGGCAAGGATCATAGGGTCCATCTCAGAAGCTGGCTACCGCAGTTTCATATTAATATAAAAATGTGGGGCTTCCCTGGTGGTGCAGTGGTTAAGAATCTGCCTGCCAATGCAGGGGACATAGGTTTGATCCCTGGTCCAGGATGATCCCACATACCTCGGAGCAACTAAGCCCGTGTGCCACAACTACTGAGCCCATGTGCCACAACTACTGAGCCTGAGCTCTAGAGCCCATGAGCCACAACTACTGAGCCCCACATGCCACAACTACTGAAGCCAGTGTTCCTAGAGCCTGTGCTCCACAACATGAGAAGCCATTGCATTGAGAAGCCTGTGCACTGCAACAAAGAGTAGCCCCTGCTCACCACAACTAGAGAAAGCCCGCACGCAGCAACAAAGACCCAACACAGCCAAAAATAAAATAAAATAAAATAAAAATGTTACCAGAGTTAAACTAGACCTCTGATGATAACTCCAGAGCTACTAAAAAGAGAAGAAGGGAGGGAAGGAAGGAAGGAAGGAAGGAAGGAAGGAAGGAAGGAAGGAAGGAAGGAAGGAAGGAAGGAAGGGGAAAGAAAGAAAAAGAAAGAAAGGAAGGAAGGAAGAAAAATTAGCTTCATACAAAGAGGTTTGAGAAGAAAGATAACAGGCCATTTATCAGAATTTTCCCATCTCTTTTGGTATGCACAGAACTACACTAGAAATTTTCTTTAGACTCAGAAATGAGAGCAGCTAAGAAGAATGAAGCTGCCTCTCCCCAGTGAATACATGTACTGTCTGTGTGTTTTATGTCTCATGTGAGATGTACATACCATAAAAACTAGATGGCTATTAGTAATCATGGCCAAACTCTTTTGCTAGTGTTATGAAAAGGAACATTAAGGATATTATTTTTTAGTATGAGCATAATTACTTTTCATCTCTATAAACATTGTTTATATGCTAAAAGTAGACTACATTTGTGATTTTTTCAGTGGTATATGAAGTGATAGGGCTTCTGTTCACTGGGAGGTCAACTGTTTTATTTTCTGTATTCTTTGGAAGCATTTGAATTTAGACTGATGGTTACAGAGTCCAGTCTGCAGTTTTTAAGACAGACTTTCCATGAGTCTACCTATGCTGGCATTTTTTTTATATAACAGTGATCTTTTAAAATTAATTAATTAATTAATTTGGCTGTGCTGGGTGTTAGTTGTGGCACTCAGCATCTTTACTTGTGGCATGCGGGCTCTTAGTTGTGGCATGTGGGATCTAGTTCCCTGACCAGGGATCAGACTAGGGTCCCCTGCATTGGGAGTGTGGAGTCTTAACCACTGGACCACCAGGGAAGACCCTATGCAGGCATTTTTGTGTCACGATCGGAGAGGTCTCTTTCACATTTCTATCCAAACTGAAGTGATCGATGACTCCTTTGGGGACAGTTATAAAGAGGCCTTGTAATGCAAAATCAGGTTACTTTCATAGCGCACCATAGTCTCAGGAAATTTGTTCAGTAAATCTGACAGCAGCTCAGACCATCATTCTTAATGTCCCATAAAGTCACATCCAACATACATTTACATATAACTCACATGAAGTCAATTCTATATGCATGTTGGGGGCAGAGGCAAAGAGAGAAAGAGAGACAGAGACAGAGAGAATGTGAATTTACATCATGCAGGAGATTTTTGCCTGCTATTTCCATCAATAACTTTATGGCCTAGAGTAGGAGGAAGATTGGAGATTTGAATCAAATATTCCTTCACAAGGTCTCAGTTTCTAGGTAATACTCATGGTGTGAGGATCTCACCTTGTAAGTGCGATTCTACTATTTAAGTATATATTTCTTTCTTATAAGGCCCTGAATACCCAAGCAATTAATTCAACTGATGCTCAGTTGAAAACAAACATACAGAAACAGCAACTTGCTCATCTTTGGAGTCAGAGCAAAGGACTATTTTGGAGAATCGTTATCTCTCTCATCAACATACTGGGTAAAGAGGGTCCCTTACTGAGAACTTAAGATTCAGGAGTGTAATTTTGGCAATACTAAATTCCAACCTTTTATTTTTTTAAATATTTAATTAATTAATTAATTTATTTGGCTGCTCTGGGTCTTAGTTGCAGCATGCAGAATCTTCATTGCCACGTGCGGTATCTTTGTTGCGGTATGTGGGCTGTTAGTTGAGGCATGCAGGACCTAGTTCCCTGACCAGGGATCGAACCTGGGCCGCCCGCATTGGGAACTCGGCCTCTTAACAACTGGACCACCAGGGAAGTCCCTTCAGCCTTTTATATAGCCCTTAAAACTAAGTTCCTGAGAAAGCAGAATGCTGTTTTTATCCTGCAAAATGGCTGCATCAGTCAGGGTTCTCCAGAGAAACAGAACCAATAGAATGTATATGCATGTATGTAGGTATTTGTGGTGTGTGTGTGTGTGTCTTATACATAAGACAGATTGATTTTAAGAAATTGGCTCTTGGGCTTCCTAGGTGGCGCAGTGGTTAAGAATCCACCTGTCATTGCAGGGGACACGGGTTCAAGACCTGCTCCGGGAAGATCCCATATGCCGAGGAGCAGCTAAGTCCGTGTGCCACAACTACTGAGCCTGTGCTTTAGGGCCCATGAGCCACAACTGTTGAGCCTGTATGCCACAGCTACTGAGGCCCACATGCCTAGAGTCCATGCTCCACAACGAGAGAAGCCACGGCAGTGAGGAGCCTGCACACCACAATGAGAGTAGCCCCTGCTCATCGCAACTAGAGAAAGCCCATGTGCAGTAACGAAGACCCAACACAGCCAATAAATAAATAAATAAATAAATTTTTTTAAAAAGAAATTGGCTCTTTTTTATTTTAAAATTTTTATTTATTTATTTAACTTTTTCTTTTTATATTATTTTTTTAATTGAAGTATAGTTGACTTACAACATCATGTTAGTTTCAGGTGTACAACATAGTGATTCATTTATATATGTGTGTATATATGTATATATGAATATATATATATATATTCTTTCTCAGATTCTTTTCCCTTATAGGTTATTACAAAATATTGAGTATAGTTCTCTATGCTATGCAGTTACACAGTAGGTCCTTGTTGTTTATCTCTTTTATATATAGTGGTGTATATATGTTAATCCCAACTTCCTAATTTATCCCTCCCTCTACTCCATTTCCCCTTTGGTAACCATAAGTTTGTTTTCTATGTCTGTGAGCCTCTTTCTGTTTTGGAAATAAGTTCGTTTTTTTTAGATTCTACATGTAAGTGATATCATATGATATTTGTCTTTCTGTGTCTGGCTTACTTCATTTAGTACGATAATCTCTAGGTCCATCCATGTTGCTCCAATTGGCATTATTTCATTCTTTTTTGTGGCTGAGTAATATTCCATTGTATATATACACCAGATCTTCTTTATCCATTCCTCTGTTGATGGACATTTAGGTTGCTTCCATGACCAGGCTATTGTAAATTGTGCTGCAATGAACATTGGAGTGCATGTATCTTTCCAAATTATGGTTTTCTCCAGATATATGCCCAGGAGTGAGATTGCTGGATCATGTGGTAGTTCTATTTTTAGTTTTTTAAGGAACCTCCATACTATTCTCCATAGTGGCTGTACCAATTTACATTCCCACCAACAGTGTAGGAGGGTTCCCTTTGCTCCACACCCTCTCCAGGCATTTATTATTTGTAGACTTTTTGATGATGGCCACTTTGACTAGTGTGAGGTGATACCTCATTGTAGTTTTTATTTTCATTTCTCTAATAATTAGCGATGTTGAACATTTTTTCCTGTGTCTTTTGGACAGAAATTGGCTCGTTTGATTATGGGGGCTGGCAAGTCCTAAATATGCAGGGCAGGCTGGCAGGCTGAAGACCAAGGGAAAAGTTAACGTTGCAACCTTGAGTCTGAAATTAGGCTGGAGGCAGAATTCCTTCCTCTTCTGGGGACCTCAGTCTTTTCTCTTAAGATGTTCAACCATTGATTGAAGCTCATCCCTTGTGCAGGGTAATCTACTTTACTCAGTGTCTACTGATTTAAATATTAATCACATCTAAAACAAAAACCTTCACGGCAACGTCTAGACTGATGGTTGACCAACAGCTGGTACCATAGCCAAGTTGACACATGAAATTAACTGTCACCATGCCTCAAACAGAGTCCACTGAATAAACAAAAGCCCAATTAATCCCTTCATTGCCTTTATTCCATTGTCTTTGTCATCAAAAGCAATAGTTCCTTTGTGACATACAAAACTGAAATCCAAAAGGTAGGGGAAAAAATACCAACTCCTTTCCCTTAAAGTCATCAAGACATAGTCCTTGAAACTCTCCATGGACAATAGCTGTACTGTTTTTTTTTTTTTTTTGGTTGCACTTCGTGACATGTGGAATCTTAGCTCTCAGACCAGGGATCAAACCCGTGCCCCCTGCAGTGGAAGCATGGAGTCTTAACCAGTGGACCACTAGGGAAGTCCCAATAACTGTACCTTTAGAAGCAGGAGCAGAAGTGGAGTTGGAAGGCCCCAAGATAATTCTCAACAGAACCAAAGGACATGATGTCTGCCGACACTTCCTTACAGAAGCTGAAGGTAGGAGCTGTGGAGGCAGCTAGCCCTAGGGAAGGAGCTTCTTCCAGATAGCAGAGGCCAGGGAGCACCTCCTGAGGAGGGGGCCCTGAGGCCAACCTGCATGGAGCCATCTGGGCAAAGGGGGTGCAAGAAATGCCATAATCAACTCAAACAGATTTGAACGGAAAATGTAAGGGGGACTCTATGCTCTATTTGTAAATTATTAACCACAGCTCAGCAGAATGCAAAGCAGAATGGGTGTTAAACACATCTGATTTATTTATTTAATAATTTATATAAATTTAACTTAATTGCTGTGATCTCATAGTGGAATCCGCCTGGTCAAACTTTCACAAATCACAGGTATTTCACACCGAGCCAGGAACTCTCAGCAACAAATAAAAGGTTGATTCCACCCTTGCCCTAAGATGGGAGGAATTTACCATCCTCCTCTGAATCCATCTGCTGTTGTGCTGCAGATGGAGAGAAGAATGAATGCATGGAGGAGGTACACACAGGGTCCGGCCTCCGCTCAGATCCACAGGGATCCATTTTCTCTCCTGGAACTTATTGGCATCAACAATATTACAGCATGTTAATGACTAATAAAAGGCAGAGAAGTGATACCACCATTCCGTGACTCTTTCCTGCCCTTGCCCAGGGGCAGAGCTCTCTTACTTGGCTATATTTCTGGATGTCTATGTAGTCAGAGTCCTTGCAGGAAACTGAAGGTACACTTGTTGCCCTAATAACGGCTCCTCTGTACACAGAGGCCTAATAGAAAAACGGAGACAGAGATTTTGGAGGAAGAGGGAGACGGCTTTATTTTTCTTTGCCAGGCAAAGGGAAGACACAGCAGGCTAGCACCTCAAGAACTGTGCCGCCCCCACCCCGTCCTTGGGAGTCAGGGAAGATTTTATATGTGGGGCTCACAGTCTGGGGTATGTGATAGGATCAAGTTGGTGGAGGTCTTGCATTCTTTTTCCATTGCATTATTCCTTTTTTTCCTTCCAATATTTCAAAACAGTCACAGCTGGCATCAGGCCACCTGGTGACTGGGGTCTGGCAGTTTGTTGATTGTCCGTTTGCCTGACAGTTTGTTGATTGTCTGTCTACGGTTTGTCTGCTGGGGACCTCCTTTCTGAAATGCAAAACAAACTATAGGAATGATTTTGTTACAATGGTCATATGGAGTGCAGCTTATAAGTTGTAAATAAGGTTAGCAAGTGAGAGGCAGGATGTAACTCACACAGAGTTAAGTATCAGGAAATTAGCTTTGTGAAGTAAAAATCTAGTAACTACAAATTAGTGACAGCTAAAGTAAAACAAGGAATGATTAACTCTTTCAGGCCAGGTTATCTTCCTCCTCTAGCCTGTTCGACATTCTCTTTGTTTTCCTTGCTCTCAAGAGGAAAAAGAAAAACCACTTCTATTTGCATTGCAACACACTCACATGGAATTCTGGAAAGAACTTTGAAACAGAGCCTTCGTTTCAGAGTAGCTGCAGGGTTAATGGACACAAAGAGGGGTGGAGGAACCCTTAGAGGCCAGGAACAATAGTAGAGCCTAGGGAAAGACGCTGTTACTGAGCCTTGTGAGAGCTGGAGCCAGAGAGGAGGAGCCTGCAGTAAGTGGGGCTGGGGGGGTGGCGGAGCAGGAAGTACAGGGAAGAAATACCTCTCTCTCTTCCCGGTCTCTGATCTCTTCTTAAAACCTCTCATTGGCCAAGCCCACAGGAAGCCAGAGGGGAGGGAAACTCTGATAATGTGTCCACAGGGGTCAGTCCCCAGGGGGGCTGAGAAGGGCAGAGAATGGGGATGGGGATGGTGGGGCCAGTGGAGAATAACCCACACAGCCTTGTAGTGTGTTCCACATGCTTAAAGCCCTTACAACTAGTGTCTTAGTGATGCTGAGCAGGACCCTGTGGGGCTCCTGGGTGCAAAAGCCTTCCTGTGTCCCCCATTTCTTTGATTACAGGAAACAGGCTTCATTCAGCCTCTGTGACCTTCCCCAAGTTCCAACGGGCAGGTTCAAGCAGTTGTTAATTAGGGAAGGGAGGGGATGCCAGACGAGGGAGGAACAGTCTAGAGGAACAATAGTGCAGCCTTGGGGCAGGGTCCTGAGTCCCCATCAAGGGATACACACAATAATATCTTTAAGCTGTTCTGCAGATGCTGAAACCCCCACCAGGTAGGAGAAGTTAATGGTTAATGACTCGCCCCCAAGCATGTAGACCCCAGACCAGCTGGAACTAGAGGTTGATAATGCTGACTCCCACTTATCTCACCACCAACCAGTTAGAAGAATGTCCATGAGCTGATCATTCCCTCTTTGAACCATTACTATAAAACTTCTCACTACCCCCTCCAGGTTGGGACACAGTTTTGAGGGCATTAGCCTGCTGTGGCCCCCTTTTGCCTGCAAAGCAGTAAAGCTATTCTTTCCTACTTCACCCAAAACTCTGTCTCCAAGATTTAATTTGGTATTGGGGTACAGAGGCTGGATTCAGCTTCATTAGGAAACATCGTCCCTTCCCCCAAATCTGGTTAAAGTGGGTTGTCACCTGCACTTGTTAACCTAGAAACACCAGTATGTCCTAAGAAGGTGTTAATATCCCAATGGCGGTGTCCTTGAAGAGATAGGTTTGGGGGTGGGGGGTGGGGTTGTGCCTTGGGGCCCAGTGTCACTAAGAAGAGCTGTGGTCGTGAAACAGGAAGGAAGAGGGCAGGGCATAACCTTTGAAAGAATGACATAGCCTGAGGACATGACATAAACTGATTAGAACCAAATGGGTCCAAGAAGGCGGAAAAGTCAACTTCCACTAGACCTTGAGCCTCAGTACACACTCATTGTAACACATCTGCTAGCTAAGTGACACACCTACAGGCTCCATGACAGTTCCGAGGCCAACCATAAGGATCAAAAAGTGGGTGGTGACCCAATGCCCGGAAATCCCCACTCCCTCCCCAAAATAGCTGGAATACTCCCCCACTCATTAGCCTATGAAATTACCCACCCCTATAAAAACTGACAACCCCATACCGCGGTGCCTTTCTCATCTTCTGAAATGGCCCACACTCTGCCTGTGGAGTGTGTTTCTCTCTAAATAAGTCCACTTCTTACCTATCACTTCGTCTCTCACTGAATTCTTTATGTGATGAGACATCAAGAACCTGAGCTTCATTAAGTCCTGAAACAGGTGTGTGATCTCAGCTGGAAGACCATGAGTTTTGGCCGGGTTCAAGTCCCGGCCATGTGGGTTCAAGTCCTAATCCAAGGTGCACGGTTTCAGTCATCCTTCTTCATTCTGCCTACAAACCAAACTCACTCAGGCAGGCTTTATGAGGGAAGGTTCTCAGGAGAAGGAGAGAGGGAAAAGTAGAATGGGGAAAGAGAGATAGTAACTGAGCAAGGAATTCACTACCCCCTTGAAGTATGGGTGGCCTGGACAGCTCGAAGACCTCCCCGCAGGGAACAGTGAGTGTTGCTGAGGGGGTGGAGAAACTGGAACTCTTATGCATTGCTGTTGGAGGTGTAAAATTGGGCAGCCATTGTGGAAAACAGTTTAACATAGAATTACCATATGAGTGAGGGCTTCCCTGGTGGTGCAGTGCTTAAGAGTTCGCCTGCCAATGCAGGGGACATGGGTTTGATCCCTGGTCTGGGAGGATCCCACATGCTGCAGAGCAACTAAGCCCACGAGCCACAACTATTGAGGCCATGTGCCACAACTACTGAAGCCCAAGCACCTAGAGCCTGTGGTCTGCAACAAGAGAAGCCACAGCAATGAGAAGGCTGTGCACCACAACAAAGAGTAGCCCCCACTCGCTGCAACTAGAGAAAGCCTGTGTGCAGCAATGAAAACCCAACACAGCCAATAAATAAATAAATTAAAAAAAAAAAAAGAATCACCATATGATTCAGCAATCCTGAAAAAGGTGGGAAGGGAGCAGGCCACAACCTTTAAAAGAATGACATAGCATAGGATATGGCAAAAACTGGTTAGAACCAACTAGATCCAAGATGGCAGAAGATCTTGATGGGGGAAAATTTGAAGTTTATAACTTTATGCTAGCTCTGTTTCTGTAAAATCTGCTTGCTGTGCCGTGATAAGAACAAGATAACCTAGTTATCTACTGTAACCTTAAGATGTTCTGATAAGTATGGAATGTCCTGCTCCTGCTCATGCAAGTTTCTGTTTGGAAACCCCCCCACCCACCACTTGTGTGTAACCCATAGCAACTCCTGTGCTCTGTAACTGCCCCGTAACCTATAGTAATTATGTAACCAATCAGTTTGTGCCAAACTCAACTAGAGCCTTGTTTAAACCAGCCAATCAGTCTGTGCCAATTATAGCTATATGCCTTAACCTATTTAAGGAAAAGATTCCCCTGAAACGGGGCCCCAGAATTTTGGAGCGTTAGCTCGTCTGGGTCCGCCGGCTCAATAAACCTGAGTTCTCCAACCCTCTGAGTGTGGTGCTTGGTCTCTCATGGGATCAGTTTTCTGCAACATTCTGACTTCCAGTGGACCTGGAGCCTCATTTTATGCTTATTGTAATACATTAGCTAAATGATGTACTCACCAGCACCATGACAGTTCTAAGGCTAACCATAAAAGGCCAGAAAGTAAGCAGTGGCCCAATTCCTGGAAATCTCCACACTCTCCCCAAATTAGTTGGAATAATTCTCCCACTTATTAGCCTGTGAAATTACCCAGGCCATAAAAGCTAACCACACCAGGACTTCCCTGGTGGTCCACTGGTTAAGACTCCATGCTCCCAATGCAGAGGGCCCAGGTTCAATCTCTGGTCAGGGAACTAGATCCCACATGCTACATCTAAAAGATCCTGCATACTGCAACTAAAGATGCCACACATGACAATGAAGATCCCATGTGCTGCAACTAAGACCCGGTGTAGCCAGATAAATAAATATTTAAAAAAAAAAAAGAAGAAAAAAGAAAAAAAGCTAACCACACCATATTTCGGGGCCTCTCAACTTCTGAGATGGCTCACACTCCATCTGTGGAGTGTGTTTCTCTCTAACTAACCTATCAATTTTTCTCCAAATTCTTTTGCAAAGAGACAAGAACCTTAAATTCACTGGGAACAATTCCACCTCTGGATGTGTACCCAAAGGAATTGAAAGCAGGGACTCAGACAGATACTTGTACCCTAGTGTTCATAGCAACATTATTCACCGTAGCTGAAGATGGGAACAACCCGTTTGTCCATCAACAGATGAATGGATAAACAGCAGATGGTATATCCATATAATCAAATAGAGGAAAACCTTGGATTGCGAGTTACTTGTTCTGCAAGTGTTCTGCAAGACAAGCAAAAATTTCTGATAAACTTTAACTTGATAAACCAGCGATGTCTTGCAATATGAGTAGTACGTGATGCTGAACGTCACGTGATCACAACTGAGCCAGTGGAGCTGACCACCCACGAACTGATGGATCTGCATCGCGAGCAACAGCAAGAGGTTATGGAAGCGATCTCGTCTGCAGAGGAGGAGGAGAAAAAGGCGGAGGAATCCCTCACTTCAAACGAGATTAGGGAGATGTGTAAAATGTGGGAAACAGTGCAAAATTTTGTAGAAAAGCACCACCCGGATAAGGCTGTAGCAGTGCAAGCGATGCAACTGTTTAACGACAATGCAACGTCACATTTTCTGAAAAATCCTCAAAAGGAGGAAAAGCATGTGTCATTGCATAGGTTCCATGTTAAAGTTGCATGAAAAGAAAAATATTCCATTGAGCCAGTAGATAGCAGTGATTCTGTCAGTGATAGTGAAAGCCGTCCTACACAATATCTCCTCTCTGGTCTCCCTTACACCAGCCACAAAGGTTTTAAAAGGTAAGTGCAGGTTAATTTGTTTATTTCTCTTTCTATTTTGTATTTTCTTTATTATTTTGTATTATATTACTGTATTGTAATCATTTTTATATGTATATTTTTGGGTTGTGGAACGAATCATCTGAGTTTCCATTATTTCTTATGGGGAAATTCGCTTTGATATACAAGTGCTTTGGATTACAGTCATGTTTCCGAAATGAATTATGCTCTCAAACCAAGGTTTTACTATATTAGTCAACCTTAAAGAGGAATAAGGGACTTCCCTGGTGGCGCAATGGTTAACAATCCACCTGCCAATGCAGGGGACACAGGTTTGAGCCCTGGTCTGGGAAGATCCCACATGCCGTGAAGCAACTAAGCCCATGCACAACAACTACTGAGCCTGTGCTCTAGAGCCCACGAGCCACAACTACTGAGCCTGCATGCTGCAACTACTGAAGCCCGCTGACCTAGAGCCTGTACACCGCAAACAAGAGTAGCCCGCGCTTTCTGCAACTAGAGAAAACCTGCGTGCAGCAATGAAGACCCAATGCAGCCAATAAATTAATAAATTAGTTTTTTTTTTAAAGGAATAAAATCCTGATACGTGCTGTGTTGTGTCGGTCCCAGTCTACTGATGGTAATGCTCTGGGCAAGGAATGCACGAGGCCCTCGCCCCACAGGTACTTCCCCACCGGGACCAAAGCCAGAAGGTATCACTCACAGATCCTTGAGGGTTCATGGCACACCGAGGCCCGTGCAGCAAGCTCATGGGTTGAGAGAGACAGAGAGAGCATGAGCGCAGTTCTGGGGCACTGCCTTTATTGGGGTCTGAGGGTGCGGTGTCCAGGGTTTTGCAGGTTCACTCATTGTTGGTTAATTTGAAGCATTAGAGCAGGAATCAGGGCCCAGGAGCATGGAGGCAGGTAATGGAAGCGGTCAATTCCCTAGATTGTCCAGGGCTTTCTCAGAAGGGACCAGCGTGCGTTGGGGAGGCCTAGTTCATTATCTGGTTGTTTAGCTAATAGCTGTGTCCCACAGCGGGCAGTGTGCTTATTCAAAATGGTGTCTTTTAAAATGGATGCCTCAACAGACAAGCGCTTAATGTGGGTATTTTCACTCCAGGCTGAGACATGAATGATGCTTGAAGGCATCTGCTAAGTGAAACGAGCCAGTCACAAAAGGAGAAGAACTGTATGAGTTGACTTATATGTGGTACCTAGAGTGGGCAAATTGATAAACACGAAAAGTGAAACAGAGATTACCGGGGGCTGAGGGGGTAGGTGATTAGGGAATTATCACTTAATGAGTATAGAGTTTCAGTTTAGGATGATAAAAGTTCTGGAGATGGGTGGTGGTGATGGTTGTACAACAAGATGAATGTATTTAATGCCATTAAATTGTACATTTAAAAATTGTTAAAATAATTTTTTTTTTTTTTTAAAAAAAAGGGACTTCCCTTGTGGTCCACTGATTGGGAATCTGCCTTCCAAAGCAGGAGACGTGGGTTCGATCCCTGGTTGGGGGATCTAAGATCGCACATGCCTCGGAGTAACTAAGCCTGCACACTCTAGAGCCCATGTGCCACAACTAGAGAGAAGCCTGTGTGCCACAACTAAGACCCGATGCAGCCAATGAAATAAATTTTTAAAAGATTGTTAAAATGGTCAATTTTATAAAATGAATATTTTACCACATACACATAAAAATTTTTAAAAACCTCCCTGGCTTCTCCCAAAGTGGATATGCAGCACATCCTGTCTTTGAAGCAGGAGCTGCCCAAGAGGGAGCCGTGCCTTCCTCCAGCGTCCCTGGCTCCTACGTGGGGCCTCTTCCTGGGACCCCTGGGCCCAATCATTGAATATGGCTTCCATCTGTGGTCCCCAGCCTGGACTGAGTACACCAGGAAGTCATTTGATCACTACTTCCCTGAAGCCCTTCTTTCTCTTGCATTCCTGACCCCAGGCTTTTCCTTCTTCCCAAGCCCTGTCTTCCCAGCCTTCCCTCCTCCCCCTCCTCCACTCAGGTCCCCACTCTGCCAAACCAGCTGCCCAAATGGTTTTCATCCCTCAGACTAGAGCAGGGTTGCAGAAGCCTGAGCTGAGATTTTGGCAAAGCCTCTGCCCCCCCCCCCCGCCCCCCACCAGGTGAGGCTGTGCCTTCCAGCTCACCCTGATACCCTCTGCCCAAAACTCAGCGGCCACCAAGCCTGGGCCACACTGCTCTTCCAGTGCCCCCACCATCATCAAGGTGGGCAGTGCAGCATGGAGGATCAGCGTGCCAACTTTAGAGCCAGGTGGCCTGGGCTCCACTGCTTACCAGCTGTGCAACTTTGGGCAATGGTTTAACCTCTCTGTGCCTCAGTAGTCTCACCTGTGACACAGTGCTAATGAATGTGCTCCTCAGAGGATCACTGTCAGGAAGTTGAAGGTGACTGTGTCCCCTGACCCTCTCTGCCTATCTGGAGACCCTCCTTTCTACCCCCTGCAGTCTCTTTTATGCATGGACCTCCCCCCCCCCCACCCCGGCCCCCATCCATCTCCTGTCAGAGTTCCACCAATGAAGTATAAACTGTGGGAAAGCACTGACCCCATCACCCATCTTGCCTCCTGTCTTCTCTCAATCATCCAGAGCTTTCCCTACCCTTGGAGTGACAGCTCAAGTTCTGTTTTTTTCCCAGAACCTTCTCTGGGCCCTCTAGCTGGCCTGCTGAGCTCTCCCTCTCTGAGGCCCCTCTGCCTTTTTTTTTTTAAATTTATTATTTTAATTAATTTATTTGTACTGGGTCTTAGTTGCAGCAGGTGGGCTCCTTAGTTGTGGCATGCGAACCCTTAGCTGCAGCATGCATGTGGGATCTAGTTCCCTGACCAGGGATCGAACCCTGGCCCCCTGCATTGTGAGTGCGGAATCTTATCCACTATGCCACCAGGGAAGTTCCAGCCTCTCTGCCTTGATGGTCAAGAGCCCTCCATGAGAGAACTTTTTCTCCTTTCATTTTACCTAAGCGAAAATGAACTTCTTACATGGAATAATAAGGACCCTGTCCTTACTTATCTTTGTTTCTGTGCCCTCAATAGAAATGCAGAGGGGAGCTGTAGCAGATGCTATTGATGCCCTGCCTGGGTTCCCTTGACTAGGCCAGTCGTGCTGTAAGTGTTGACCACGGTTCACAGCTGCCCCTTCTCCAGGCACACAAGCACAGGGCACGGAGGCTATGCTCCCTCAGCCCTCCCCCACCCCCGGTGACCCCCTGACACAGGTGGACACAAGGCCAGC
Source organism: Hippopotamus amphibius kiboko (assembly GCF_030028045.1). Classification (NCBI taxonomy): domain Eukaryota; kingdom Metazoa; phylum Chordata; class Mammalia; order Artiodactyla; family Hippopotamidae; genus Hippopotamus; species Hippopotamus amphibius. The sequence goes on along the minus strand of NC_080195.1, from coordinate 104,487,933 downwards.
CCCCTGGTCTGAGTGGAACTGGCTCTGTGGTGCCACTCATGCCAGAGCTTCCTGTGGGATCAACCTGAAGTTAGTCTCCAGCCACAACCACACCTTTGCTTAGTCCACTGTCTCCCCACCCCATCCTGCTTCCCTCCGCCCTTCTCCTGAGAGCCACCTCTGCTTCCCCAATAAATCCTAGAACGAGACTCCTTCTCAGGTGCTGCTTCTGGGGAGCGTGACCTAGGACGCTAGTGAACCTGTACTTGCTTTGTGCTAGACACTATTCTAAGCACTTTACCGATATTAATGCATTCAAAGCACATGCACTAATAATGAACAAGATCTGTGACTTTCATATCGCTGTAACCCCTGCAACGTGGTGCCCTCCTGCTGACTGACAGATGATGCAGCAGCCTTCTACCATTCTGGCTCCCACGTTGTCCATTCTCTCTTCTGGTACAATTCTGACCTTCCTCCACTCCTTCACTCTCCAGTGCCTGTTGACTGAGTGGGGCTGACCCATTCCCCAGGTTCAGAGGTGGGCACATGACCCAGACCTAGCCAATTAGGGCATTCCATTCCTATGGCCACAGACATTGGCTCAGGAATGGGCACATGATCTGAGCCAGGCCAATAAAATTCCTGTCATGTCACTGGACCTATTGGGAAAAAGACATTTTCTTCCCACCAGGGTTGCTTAATTGGGAGGATGGGAGTCCAGCGCTGCCTGCAGCCATCTTGCCACCATGAGGAAAACCTGCCCCTAAGTGAAACCATCAGGGAGGAGAATAGAGCCAGAGCAACTAGAGAGACATGGATTCCTGTTACCCCAGCCTTTTACTTTTTAGGCCAATAAATTCTCTTTTCTGTTTAATTCAGAGTGAGTCAGATTTTGGTTACTCCCACTGAAATTGTCCTGACTAGTGTGGATTGATTTCTGAACAGGATACCAATGAACATTTATGAGAACACCATTATGTAACAAGGCCACCCTGTTCATGTTACATTCACTTCATTACGTCACACTTTTTCAAAGTCGCTTTGCCAAAACCACTTGATGACAGTGGCAAATGAATGTTTTTGCTCACATGTGTCCTGGAAGAATTTTGAAAAAACAGTGTTCCCCTATATGCTTTTCAAAGTTTTAACATTTAAAAAATTATTTTTCATGCTAAGTTTAAGTTTGTGCAAAGGATGTAATTTCTCCTGTGTTGTAGATATTGGCATTATCAAATAAAACTTGCACATCACTTTTTCAGGTATGAAGTTCCACTTGTGCAAGATGAATACATTCTGGAGATCTGCCTGCCCCATGACATTGCGCTTACAGTTACTGTACATGTAAAAATTTGCTAAGAAGGTAGATCTCACGTTGTGTCCTTACCTCAACCAAACAAAATCTCTCAGATCAGTTTTACATTATTATTATTAATTTTTGGCCACACCACCTGGTACATGGGATCTTAGTTCCCCAACCAGGGACTGAGCCCAGGCCCTCAGCAATGCAAGTGGAGAGTCCTAACCATTGAACTGCCAGGGAATTCCGCAGACGCTTTTAAAAGTGATCTGAGAGGGAATTCCCTGGCAGTTCAGTGGTTAGGACTCTGTGCTTTCACTGCTGAGGGCCCAGGTTCAGTCCCTAGTTGGGGGACTAAGACCCTGCAAGCTGCATGGCCTGGCCAAATAAATAAATAAGTAAATAAATAAAAAAGCATCTGGTGGAAACAATACCCCAGTCAATTAATTCCCATCACAATCCATTTACAAAATAGTGAACACTCTTTTAGCCGTCAGAAATTTTGCTTCCTTTCCTTCTTCAACTTGTATTTCTGTTCCACGTCACCTATAGAATTCTATCCTAATATATGTTTGAAGATCTTTTGTTGATCACCCATCATTTCTCTCCAACGAAATTGTGTAAATTTAAATATTTTCAATTTCCTATGATCATGAGTCTATAAGGTTTAAATTTTCTTTAATTTGTATTAGTTTACAGTTACAATGATCAGTAGTATACAATCAATTAAAACAAGAAAAATATTGACAATTATAAAACATAAAAAGTAATTTTATTAGAAATACATATCTTAATGAGATGGATGATTTTTTTGGTGACAGTTATCTTGTTGGTAATAAAAATTACTTCCTGCTAGAATGAATCAGACTTTGCCATCAATTCTGTCCCTACTTTTCATATAGAAAATGACTGTGGCGAACTACTCAGCAATAAAAAAGAATAGATTCATGCAATAACTTAGATGAATTTCAAGGGCGTTATGATGACTAGAAAAAAGCCAGTCTCAAAAAGTCAGATGCTGTATAATTCCATTCATATAACACTCAAAATGGCAATGTTCAGAAATGGAGAACAAGTTAGTAGTTGCCAGAAGTTAGCGATGGTGGGGAGAGGGATGGTTATGAGGAAGAAGGAGCAGACTACGGAAGATCTTTGTGGTGATGGCATAGTTCTGTGTCTTGACTGTGATGGTGGTCCTGTGAATCTACACACTTGATGAAATGGCATACGTTGCCCATACACACTGCACCAGTGGCAGTTTCCTGGTTTTGATATTGTACTACAGCTACAGAAGGCTAACCATTGGGGGAAGCTGGGTGAAGGGTATGTCGGACCTCTCTCTATTATCTTTGCAACTTCCTGGGAATCTATAATTATTTAAGAATTAAAAAAAAAAAAGATGTAGGGACATCCCTGGTGGTCCAGTGGCTAAGACTCTGTGCTTCCACTGCAGGGGTCTCGGGTTCAATCATGGTTGGAGAGCTAAGATCCTGCATGCTGTGTGGGCCAGATTTACTTAAAAAAAAAAAAAAGATGTATGTGCTGAGAAACCAGCTTCACATACATCAGAAGATGGTCTGGAAGGAGCTTTGTTACAGTCATGTCATTCAATTCTTTAAATTCTTTCAGCATCATATACCAGAAATCATTTAGTGACCTTTCATAAAAATTAATTTTAGTGCTGTATTATGGGCAATTCACTTAGGTCCTCCTTTTGTTGAAAACAGTGCATGGGAAATGACCTGATTTATCAGGACTGGTGACCCAGTCACCAGTCATTTCTCTTCGGCTGCACAGACACTGCCATTTCCCCTTTGTTTGGTGCCCCAGGGGATCCCCTGCTCCCGAGGACAGGGCACTTTAGTGAGACTGAGCGTGGGTGACAGGGATGCTTCCTCTGTAAAGTGGGAGAAGAGTAATCATACAGGGGGAGGGAGACAAAACCAGCTTGAGGCTTTTTCCACACTAGGTGTCAGGCAGATCAACCTTGGAAGGCAGCTATGCTCACCACTATACCACCACCGCATACCAGATCAACCTTGGAAAAGACAGTAAATGCAAGTTGAGGATCTGGAAACCGTTTGGCCCTTTGGAAAATTATCAAGACACGCCATCACCCCAGGGTGAAGCCAGACCTCATTCAAAGACCCGATTAATAGTTCTGTTTTCATATCAGGGGAAAGGAAGCTAAGAGCAGTTAAGTCATTCACCCGATACCACCCAGCAAGCCAGTGAACTAGACTTAAAACTCAGGTGACTGACTCCATTTTCTTTAACCACACTGTCCTATGCAAACAAGGTTTCTGTATTTGCCCTAGTTAAGTGCAAAATCAGGCATCTGTGGGCATCAGATACTGCCTTGGGTGTTACAGTTTCAAACACTCTTAGTACTATCTGCTGAGCGCACAAGTGCTGGAAAAGACCGGTTGTACGAGAATACGAAGAAAACATTAATCATTAATTTTCTTCTTACTCGCACCCCCTCAAGAAATCTAGCTTGTGTCACAGAATTGCTGCATTGTGACCAGCAGGTGGCACCACCACCTCACAGTTGTCTTGGTGACCTAGTTGATTGCTGACTTATTGATTTGGGGAAAATTTGGTTTTGTCCTCAGCTGTAGATGAAGGTGAAATGGAAACAAAGTTTGCAGCTCTTTCCTTCTCTCTCAGTTTGGCCTCTTCATGTTTTTTACCCCTCAAAGATGGACAGCCTCAATATCTAGCTCTAACTGATTATGTTTCCTTAAATTTCATTTCTTTGATGCCAAAGAGGAGTTTAACGTGTAGTTTTGCCTATGAGTGGGCAAAGAACAAATATATTATTGTAAAAAGTCACTGAGCACTTACTGTGTACCGAGCACCGAGCACTTTGCTTGGATCACCTCATTTAATCCTCGCGGTATGATGAGGAGGGAAGTTCTGTTTTGCTAACAGTGATTCAGACCTGGGGCACCTGGATTCTGTTTTATTGTTCTACTTTTTTTTTTTTTAATAAATTTATTTATTTATTTATTGGCTGTGTTGGGTCTTCATTGCTGCAAGCAGGCTTTCTCTAGTTGTGGCGAGTGGGGGCTACTCTTCGTTGTGGTGCACAGGCTTCTCAGTGCGATGGCTTCTCTTGTTGTGGAGCACGGGCTCTAGGTGCATGGGCTTCAGTAATTGTGGCACGTGGGCTCAATAGTTGTGGCTCTAGAGCATAGGCTGAGTAGTTGTGGTACACGGGTTTTGTTGCTCTACAGCACATAAGGTCTTCCCAGACCAGGGATCGAACCCTTGTCCCTTGCCTTGGCAGGCGGATTCTTAACCACCACACCACCAGGGAAGTCCCTATTTTACTCTTCAATAACTAGCCAACATGTTTTGGGAACTGTTCATAAAATGTTACATCATCGGTTTTTCTCATTGGAAGTTTATTATTTACAAACCTTTATTGGATAGTGTGGTCTATTCTGGATGACTACAGTAAAATGGGATGGAAATCAAATGATCCATAGCTATAATATATGATATTTTCATTTATAACCATTATATGAACATATAATCTTTATATTTATTACATAAATATATACGTGTATGTGTGTGTGTGGTATATTCTGTGGGCAAGGCCACTGGGTACCAATCCTTACCGCCTCACCATACCAGCTCCAGGCTTTAAGATGTGTACATGGCTCTTTCCCAGATAAAAAGCTGTCACCAAATATCACTATATGGCAAAAGATTACCAAGCTCAATAATTAGATTAATCTGGTATTACCCAGCTAAACCGCTTACCATGCAGAAGAAGATATCATGGTCCAAAGACATGGTGATTTACTTAAGACACAGAGTACCAGCAGCGGCAAAGCCCTGATTCCCTGTCCCTATAGCAGAGTTTCTTCCAGATGACCTTGTAGTTTTAAAAAAAATTCTCAGTACAGGCTTCTCATTTATCTCTTGATAAATGTCATCTTCCTGATCTGGGCTTTGTGACAGTTTAGATTTCCTTTTTTTTTTTTTTTTTTAAATTTTTATTTATTTATTTATTTATTTTGGGGGGTACACCAGGTTCAATCATAGATTTCCTTTTAAATATTAAATCTGTCATCTAACTAATTGATAATCTATCAAATGTTGTGGTATTTACAAATTTGATAATGTCTTCTTTGTTCTCTTCTAAGTGACCAAGTTGGAGGACAGAGCTTACTGATCATTCACAAATTTCATTTGGGTCATACTGACTCATTAAACCCAGGACTGGCTACATAATTTGTGGGGTCCAGTGCAAAATGAAAATACAGGACCTCTTGTTCAAAAATTCAGAATTTCAAGACAGAAACAAGCGAGCATTAAACAAAGTGTGGGCCCTTCTGAGTGTGAGACCCTGCAAGACTACACAGATCACACACCCATGAAATCAGCCCTGATTAAGCTTCTTTGGTTTTAGTCATCCAGTTTGCTACAGGTTGGCTTATTTATTTATTTATTTAAAATATTTATTTAATTTATTTATTTGGCTGTGCTGGGTCTTAGTTGTGGCATGTAGGATCTTCATTGCCGTGTGTGGGATCTTCTTTGCTGCATATGGAATCTTTTAGTTGCAGCATGTGGGATCTAGTTCCCTGACCAGGGATTGAACCCCTGCCCCCTGCATTGGGAGCACAGATTTTTAACCACTGGACCATCAGGGAAGTCTCCAAATTAGCTTCTTTAAAGTCCGTCCATTGGAATTTCTTCCAGCTGTGAATAACAAAAATGGCTTAAGCAAGTGAGATTTTCCTTTTTCCATGTAGAGAAAGATCGAGAGGCAAATAATGCAGGACTTCTGCCCTTCTATCTTCCTTTCCTGCTCTCTTTACCAGCCAGCTTTCTCCTCCTGACACAGGATAACTGCAGAGCCTCAAACCATCGTATCTGCATTCCAGGTGGGGAGAATGAGGCATGACAAAAAACAAAGAGCAAAAGCCTTCTCCTCTTAGGCATTTGCCTTTTTAATTCAGGAAGTGAAAACCTCTTCAGGGATTTCTGCCTACATCTCATTGACCAAAACTGTGTCATGTGGCCACTTAGCTGCTTGGAATTAGAGTGTTCCACTCTCTACCCTCAAGTAGAGAAAGGGGTGGAAATGCCTGTGGGAAGTATTTCAATGATCTATTGCTGCAGAACAAACTGCCCCAAAACCCAGTGGCTTAAAGCAAGCATTTTTATTAAATTTCATGACTTTGAAAGTCAGGCATTTGGGCAAGGCTCAGTTGGGTGATATTGTTGGGGGTCACTTGATAGCTGAGTCTGTGCAAAGAGTCCAGAAGAGCTTCCCTCACATATCTGGCGTGTTGGTGGGGATGGCTGGGAGGCTGAGTTCAGCTGGGGGAGTCTCCATGTGGCCTTTCCAGCATGGGGCTCTCAGGTGATCAGACTTCTTCTGTGGGAGCTCGGGACTCCCAGAAGGTGCTCTCAGAGAGTGTTCCAGCATCAGAGCAGAAATTGCACAGCCTTTATGGGTGAGTTTTGCAATTCCAGAGGGCCACTTGCACTGGACTCTTTTTTTTCCCTTATTAATTTTTATTAGAGTATAGTTGATTTACAGTCTTGTGTTAGTTTCTTCTGTGCAGCAAACTGTATCAGTTATTCTGTTTTAGATTCTTTTCCCATATAGGTCATTACAGAGTACTGAGTAGAGTTCCCTGTCCTATGCAGTAAGTCCTTATTAGTTATCTATTTTATATATAGTAGTGTGTATATATCAATCACAGTCTCCCAGTTTATTCCTCCATCCCATCCCACCCCCCATCCCCCACTTTACCCCCAGTAACCATAAATTTGTTTTCTACATCTTTGCACTGGCCTTTTTTTTTAAAATAAATTTATTTATTTATTGGCTGTGTTGGGTCTTTGTTGCTGATGTGCCGGCTTTCTTTAGTTATGGAGAGCAGGGGTTACTCTTCATTGCGGTGCGTGGGCTTCTTACTACAGTGGCTTCTCTTGTTGTGAAGCACAGGCTCCAGGCACTCGGGCTTCAGTAGTTGTGGCTCTTGGGCTCTAGAGCGCAGGCTCCCTAGTTGTGGCGCACAGGCTTAGTTGCTCCGCGGCATGTGGGATCTTCCTGGACCAGGGATGGAACCTATGTCCCCTACATTGGCAGGCGGATTCTTAACCACTGCACCACCAGTGAAGTCCCTGCACTGGACTCTTAATTAAACCTGTCTAGATCCAAAAGAGAAGACACAGACGCAGCAGTGTCCTGAAGCCAGCTTAGATTGGCCAGCAACATTTTCAAAAATTTTGCAAGTCGGTTGTCAAACACAGCCTTGAAGTCAGTCATGGTGGGAGTATTTACACCACAGACATTGGCAAACACTATAAGTCAGAACTTTTCCCCTTAGAAAGCCAGTGTTTAAGCATTTAGTGGCATAACACTGCGTAGACCTCACCTCTCCAGAGGAAAAGTATCAAAACATTTGCAGCCATGTTTTATATCATCCACAGCAAGCCAACCTCAGTATCCTCCAAATAAGCTTTCTTTGGTCCTGCCCACATTTCTGTGTGGTCCACAGGGTCATCGTGAAAGATCTTTTTGAACACTTTCTACAGTGCACGACCCACTAGTCTAGTAACTCCATACGAAAACAAAATTCAGATGTTTTGGGCTCAGCTTGTTCTAAAAGAACCCGTGCAAGCTCCTAACGTCACCACTTTCTTTCCACATCCTCAGTACCTTGTTCTAGATTTCTTTTTTCAAAAATTATTTTGGTGTGTAATTTCTGAAAGCCTCCTCTTTAACTTTTCCTTTCTTGAAAATTAAGACAAACTCTTTTTAAAAACTTTTATGTGTGTGGTGTAATACATATATAGAAAAGAGCATAAAATATAAACATATACTAATTGATAAATAACTACAAATCAAACATTCCTGGAACTACCCACAATCAGTAAGGTCACTGTTGGGAGGATCCCAGAAACCCACTGTGCGTCTCTCCCAAGAGGAATCCCCTTCTTCCCCTTGGGGAACCACTTTCCTGGCTTTAATGGAATTTACTCCCCTGTTTTCTTCATAGTTTCAGCAATTTCTTTTTTTTTTTTTTAATTTATTTTTTGGGGGGTACACCAAGTTCAATCATCTGTTTTTATACACATATTCCCGTATTCCCTCCCTCCTTCGACTCCCCCCCCAAGCAATTTCTTGTACATTCCTAAGTCGCATAGTTGAACAATTGAATGTGCTGTGAATGGAACCAGACTGTATGGCTAACTGGGACTAACTTTGCCCAGATCTGACCTTTTAAGTGCTTCTTTCTTTCTTCACAGTTTATCAAAGATGAACGAGATTGATTTCACAGCCATAGCTGTATAATCTTTCAGAAAATTTTAGGCCCAAACTGTCTAAGCCATGGGTGTGCTGTCATGAGATTTCATCAGTATTCATCACAATGTTAACTTCTCAGGAAATAAGAGACTGAAAATTTAAATATGGTTCCTGCTGAATTGGGTCTTGGGTTTCTTAATCATCTATCAAATCTACTTAGAGAAAAGAAAAATAATTGTTACAAATATTGTAGCATATATGAAACATTATCTATAATAATTTATAAAATATTGTGTATATATAGAGATATTGCACAGCACTGTTTATATTTGCATTCTACCCATAGCTAGCCCTCCAGTTTCCACTCTGTGTTTTATGTGCTTCTCAGTGGGGCTATGTTGACAAGATACTCTCCTTGACCAAACCTTAGCTTGGTCAGTGTTCCTCTGAGCCCTCTTGTCAACTAGGCATCTGCCTTGGGGGCGCCCCCAGGCCCTCAGTTTTAGCAAGAATCCTACCAAGTCACTTAATTAATTAATTAATTAATTAATTGAAGTATAGTTGATTTGCGTGTTAATTTTTGCTGTACAGCAAAGTGATTCGGTTTTGTGTGTGTGTGTGTATATATATTCTTTTTTAAATATTCTTTTCCATTATGCTTTATCAGGGGAAAATGAATATAGTTCCCTGTGCTACACAGTAGGACCTTGTTGTTTATCCATTCTTTCTATATATAATCACTTACATCTGCTAACCCCAACCTCGCACTCCATCCCTCCCCCAACTGCCTCCCCCTTGGCAACCACAAGTCTGTTCTCTATGTCTGTGAGTCTGTTTCTGTTTCTTGGATAAGTTCATTTGTGTCATATTTTAGATTCCACATGTAAGTGATATCATGTGGTATTTGTCTTTCTGTTTCTGACTTACTTCACTTCTACTAAGTCACTTTAAAGAGAATCCCTCACCCTTGATATCTGATCAAGTTCCTTATCTGCAAACTTGATGCATAAGTCTTTGGCCTGCCTTTAGCAAGAACCCTGTTAGGTCAATTTAACAAGAATCCCCCTACCCTGATGTTTCCCCTTAGTGATTTTCCACTCACTGGCCTGCTCATCCTGCTCCTTGGCTATAGATCCCTTCTTGTCCTTGTTGTACTTGGAGTTGAACCCCATCTCTCTCCCCTGTGGTGACAGTCTCGAATGAAGTCTTCCTCATCGGAATAGTTTTCCTTTAATACCTTCCTAAATCCAGGTATCATTCCTGGTGTTGGCTAATCTCTGTTCTTTCTTCTTACTCCTAAGCACTGAAATCCCAGATTTTCTTCTTCAGGCTCCTCGAGGTCCACTGCTTAAATTCAGTATCTTTAAAAAACAAAAAAACCCCTAATGTTTCTCAGCCTATTTTAGCCCGTCTCACACCTGTAAACCCACGAGGGCCCTGAAGAAGGGGGAGAGAAATCAGCCTCCCACCCCAGGCTAGCCATCTGTCCACCCACATGCCCGCTCACAGCCTCAACAGACACACAGATGTATGCGTGTGCGCACACACATGCACACACGCACACACACACCCCACCCCCTCGCCCAATCTCCTGATAAACGGCTAGACAGGGGTGAGGAACACGGGCTACCCCAGCTCTCTCAGGAGTCCCTCAGAGGCTGAGCTTCTACTTCATCACAAAGCCATACCTTCCTCACTTTACCAAGTCCCCCAGTTCACACTCTACTGTAATTTTGTTAAACTTCGCAGACCTTGCTGAGGCTCTATTCTGTATCAGGCACCACGTGCAGGTGCCCTGGAGAATGAAAAAGGGTGACATGACGACACAGGAGGGTAATTCATCACGTAGTGAAAGGAGGAACAGCAACTCTCTCTCCCTTCAGACAACGGTGTGAAATGTTCAAAACCCAACAAGCAGTTCACAGTCCGGTGGGGGTGGGGCAATCCTTCTGCCCTAAAATACGAGAGGCCCAGGGAGGCCGAGGTGTCTAAGAGAACACAATGGGATTTGGGGGCCTGGGGCTGAGCCTGGCTGGTGGGGGAGGGGAGAGCACCTTGGTGTGAGGGGACGGCTTGAATCCGGGTGGGGAGACCCGGCTGCTCCTCCCTCCCACCCACCCCCAGTCTGCTCTTCCCCTGTATGCCACGTTGTGTTAGTTTGCTGGGGCTGCACCAGGCTAGATGGCTTCAACTACAGAAATTTATTTTCTCACAATTCTGGAGGCTGGAAGTCCAAGATCAAGGTGTCTGCAGCTTTGGTTTCCTCTGAGGTCTCTCTCCTTGGCTGGCAGATGGCCTCCTTGCTGTGTCCTCACATGGTCTTTCTTTTGTATACGTGCATCACTGGCGTTTCTCAGTGTGTATCTGCATCCTAACTCATCCTCTTATAAGGACATGAGTCGCATTGGATCAGGGCCCACCCATGTGACCTTATTTTACCTTAATGACTTTTTAAAATTAATTAATTAGTTAATTAATTTTTAATTCGCTGTGTTGGATCTTCGTTGCTGCACATGGGCTTCCTCTAGTTGCGGCGAGCAGGGCCTACTCTTCATTGTGGTGTGTGGGCTCCTCATTGTGGTGGCTTCTCTTGTTGTGGAGCATGGGCTCTAGGCACATGGGCTTCAGTAGTTGTGGCACATGGGCTCAATAGTTGTGGCTCACGGCCTCTAGAGCACAGGCTCAATAGTTGCAGTGAATGGGCTTAGTTGCTCCATGGCATGTGGTATCTTCCTAGGGCAGGGCTCGAACCTGTGTCCCCTGCATTGGCAGGCAGATTCTTAACCACTGGGCCACCTAGAAAGTCCCTATTTATTTATTTATTGGCTGCTTTGGGTCTTCGTTTCTGCACACGGGCTTTCTCTAGTTGCGGCAAGCTGGGGCTACTCTTCATTGTAGTACACGGGCACCTCATTGCCGTGGCTTCTCTTGCTGGGGAGCATGGGCTCTAGGCGTGTGGGCTTCAGTAGTTGTGGCACATGGGCTCAGTAGTTGTGGCTCACAGGCTTTGTTGCTCCATGGCATGTGGGATCTTCCTGGACCAGGGATTGAACCCATGTCCCCTGCGTTGGCAGGTAGATTCTTAACCACTGTGCTACCAGGGACGTCCCATCTTAATGACTTATTTAAAGGCCTCTTCTCCATATACAGTCACAGTCTGAGGTACTGGGGGTTGGGACTTCAACCGATGAATGTTGAGGGGACACGGTTCAGCCCATCATACCCGTCTTGGTCAGTGGTGTCACCATTCAGGCCACAAGACGACAGACATGAGAAGAGCTGAAAAAACCTGGATCCTTGAAGACACCAGGGTCCCATCTCCCTCTAGACTCCTTGTGAAAAGAATAATACGTGTACTTGTGGTTTAAGTCACTGATCGTTGGGTGTTTTGCCACTTGAATGAAAGCACTCCTGCCTGGTTCATTTCTCCCGCATCTAGCACAGTACCTAGCCTACAGCAGGCACTCAATAAGTATGTGGAAACAAAGGAAGTCTCCTGCTTCAAAGCCATCATTAGCTCTGCATCCCCTGTTATGAAGCTGAACCTCCTTAGCAGATTGTATGAGACTTGCTACCTGCTCAATGTCTGGTCTCATCCCATGTCTCCAGCTTCCACTCCCTTTCCATCCCTCCCTTGGGCAGAGTCTGTCTTTTTTGCTGCAGATAATTAATCAAGAGGGTTGCAGGGAGGGCTTCCTAGGTGGCACAGTGGTTGAGAATCCACCTGCCAATGCAGGGGACACGGGTTCGATCCCTGCTCCAGGAAGATCCCACATGCCGCGGAGCAACTAAGCCCATGCGCCACAACTATTGAGCCTGTGCTTTAGAACCCGTGTGCTGCAACTACTGAAGCCCATGTGCCTAGAGCCTGTGCTCCGCAACAAGAGAAACCATGGCAATGAGGAGCCCGGGCACCACAATGAAGAGTAGCAACTAAAGAAAGCCCGCGCACAGCAAAAAAGACCCAACACAGCCAATTAAATTAATTAATTAATTAATTTTTAAAAAAGAGGGATGCAGGGAGAACCAGCAAGAAAGCAGAGGGCTGAATGTGAATTTCTGGGGCTTGGGGAGGCAGAGGTATGTGTGAATGACTCGGAGGAGATGCTGCTCTAGGGCAGGAGGGGACTCTTAGCAGACAAGGATCAGGAGGTTTTCAAAGCAGGGCTGGAAGGACGAAAGCTTGGGTGAGAGATTAGGAGGTCCTTGAAAAGACACAGGAAGAAGGAAATGCAAGCTGAAGGAACATAAATTAAGGAAAAATTACTTTCTTTTCACAAAACCAGGAACCACGATGAAGTGGGCTACTGTAACAGAGTACCACACACTGGGTGGATTCAAACAACAAACATTTATTCTCTTGCAGTTCTGGAGGCAAGAAGTCCAAAATCGAGATGTCATTTGATAAGGTTGATTCCTTCTTGGGAGCCCAAGGGAGACTCTGTTTCACATCTCTCTTGTAGCTGATGGTGGTCGCCAGAAATCCTTGGCACTTCTTGGATTTTAGCTCCATAATTCCAATCTCTGCCTCCACGATCACATACTGTCTTCCTTCTGTGTGTTTCCATCTCTGTGTCTTTTCTCATAAGGACATCAGTCATATTGGATTAAGGATCAACCCCACTCTATTAGGACCTCATCTTAATTTACATCTTTTTTTGTTTTTCCGGCTGTGCAGCTTGTGGGATCTTCGTTCCCAGACCAGGGATCGAACCTGGGCCCCTGGCAGTGAAAGCACCGAGTCCTAACCACTGGACCACCAGGGAATTCGCTTAATTTATATCTTGATTACATGGGCAAAGACTGCGTTTCCAAATAAGGTCACATTCACAGGCACCCGTGCCAACATCTGTGTTGATTTGCTAGAGCCCCTGTAGCAAAGCACCATAAATTGTGTGGCTTCAACAGCAGAAGTTTATTGTGTCCCAGTTCTGGCGGATGGAAGTCCAAAATCAAGATGTCAGCAGGGTTGGTTCCTCTGACGGCCGTGAGGGAGCAGCTGCTCTGGGGCTCTGTCCTTGGCTTGTAGGTGCCGTCTTCTCCCTGTGTCTCTTCACACTGTCTGCCCTACACGCCTGTCAGGATCCAACGTAGCCTTTTGTGGGACCCAGTTCGAGCCCCTCAGCAGTCCTTTGGCACGGACTTTCGTTCTAAGGGGACGTCCTGAGTGCGCGTAGCTGACTACCTGAGAACTCTGTGAAGGTGAGGGTGGGGATTTATCATAACATTCTATACAATAATCTTTTTTTAAAATAAATTTGTGTATTTATTTATTTACTTATTGGCTGCATTGGGTCTTCGTTGCTGCATGCAGGCTTTCTCCAGTTGCAGTGAGCAAAGGCTACTCTTCATTGCAGTGTGCAGGCTTTTCATTGTGGCAGCTTCTCTTGTTGCCAAGCATGGGCTCTAGACGTGCAGGCTTCAGTAGTTGTGGCACATGGGCTCAGTAGTTGTGGCACACAGGCTTAGTTGCTCCAAGGCATGTGGGATTTTCCCGGATCAGGGATTGAACCTGTGTCCCCTGCACTGGCAGGCAGATTCTTAACCACTGCACCACCAGGGAAGTCATATACAATAATATTAAAAGAAGAAAAATTTGCTGCTCCTTTCTGTACTACATAATGAACTATCTTCTTGTGTCTTATTTTTTATTCTCCACAGCACCTGACACAGTCCATCATATCGAATAGGGTCTCAGTAAAGGTCCATGGAGTGTAACGGGTTTTACTTTCTGTCTACCCGGACAGCAGGGCCAATGCCTGGCATTTATAGCAGAGGAGGTGGTACAGGCTGGTAATTACGAGACTAGACTTTCATATTGGACAGACTGGGTGCAGATCTCAGCTGTGTCTTGTTTTGGCTCTGTGGACCTGGATATTAACCCCCCCTAGGCCTCTATTTGCTCATCTGTAGAATGGGAACCATAAGAACATTTACCCCATGTGGTTGTTTTCAGGAAAAAGTTATTTAGTGCAGATGTTCAGTGCTGTGCCTGGCTCAAGGCAAGTGCTTACTAAGTGCTGACCACTGGTGGGCACACTTGAAAGTGTATTGGCTTGAACTGTGTAGCAGCGCAATGTCCCCAGTCCAGAAATGTGTTTACCTTTCAGCATTTCAGGGTGGATCATAGAACATGGGGCCGTGCCTGGCTTTTCCTCTGCCGAGTCCAGCTGTAACATACTTGCCTAGCCATCAAGCACACTAGCTAACCTTCCCACAATGGCCGTGAGCGTGCACGTCAGAGGAAGCTCCTGGGCTTTCGTCGTCTGAAGGCAGTGATCATTGATGCAACAGTTTATTTCCATGGTTACGAACTTTTCTTTGATTTGTTTGATCTTGGACTCCAGGTCCTTGTTGCTGCATCTGTTTCACAAGTCAACTGAAAGAGAAAAAACATCAGGGAGGGAGGGAGAGCCGCTGGGCAGGAGACACAGGGAAGGGTGAGTGGGTGGGGCCTTGTCTACCTCATAGCCCCAAAGAGAGGGTGGAGAACCTTTGCCCTACATCCTTGGCGAGTCAGAACACAGAGGAATGATGTGAGTCCGGGGCAGGATTCCATTGGCTGTGGCAAACCGAGGGGAGAGGGAGTTCACAGGTAAGCCATTTACATTCCCAGCAGCGGCTGAGCGGATTCCTCACCTGCGCCGCACTTCCTCATTTGGCAGGACTCTGATGAGCCGGCGTGCACAGAGCGTGTGCAGAATAATTTTAGGGTCAAGTCCAGATCAAAATGGATCTTGGCTTCCAAATGGCAAAAGATGAAAGAGGCAGGCAAAGAGGCTTGCCTTGCAAAAAGGTGCTGGCTCCAGACCCTACGCTGACACCTGGAAAGACCCTAATCACCTCCAGGCAGAAGAAAGTGATTAGAGCTTGTGGAAGAGGATCTTTGCTACACGGGATTGACTCTGAGATTTACTGGAAGTGTGGAGGACAGTGGGGAGAGGGTGAAGGTTTTTTTAATATTTTTAAAAAATATTTATTTATTTGGCTGCATTGGGTGTTTGTTGCTGAACACGGGCTTTCTCCAGTTGCGGCAGGAGGGCAGTACTCTTCATTGCGGTGCCCTGGCTTCTCCGTGCCGTGGCTTCTCTTGTTGCAGAGCACGGGCTCTAGGCGCATGTGCTTCAGTAGTTGCGGCACATGGGCTCAGTAGTTGTGGCTCTCGGGCTCTGGAGCACACGCTCTGTAGTTGTAGCACACGGGGCTTAGTTGCTCCGCGGCATGTGGGATTTTCCCGGACCAGGGCGGTGTGGAAAATCTAGCAGGCGGATTCTTAACCGCCGTACCACCAGGGAAGTCCTGATGGTAAAGACCGATGGGGCAAAATACAGCTAGTTGGTCACAATCCTCTCACTTTTTATTTATTTATTTTTAATTTTTATTTATTTTTTGGCCACGCCACGTGGCTTGCGGGATCCTAGTTCTCTGACCAGGGATCAAACCCGGGCCTCTGACAGTGAGAGTGCCGTCCCAACCACTGGACCATCAGGGAAATCCCACATCCTCTCACTTTTTAAATTATGATAATAAGACTTACCACCTCTGACATTTGCTCTTTGTCAGGCCCCAAATGAGGTGATTTCCGCATGTTATTTCTGGTCCTTACAACTCTCAAGGTGGACCACATGGGTCCATTTATCTATGACTGTGAAATAAATCAACCCAAAGTCAGTGACATAAAACCACAGCCACTTTGTTATGCCTGCAGATTCTCTGGGTCAGGATTTGGAAAGAGCAGCCTGGGGACTGCTTGTCCCTGCTCTGCAAGGTCTGGGGCCTTCACTGCTTGTCTTCCAACACCAATTCTCTGCTACCAACTGGTGTCCTAAAATACAATTCTATTCTGACACTGACTACCTAGGGTGAGCACAGACCCCACAAGTTAAGAGCAAAGTCCTTCACAAGAGTGTCCCCACTCCATCAGACCCCAGCCATAAAGCCACCTGCACTTCTATTCAGCCAGTTACAAATTTAATGCTTCCTACAACTTCCATGGGTTCGATAAGTAATTAGAATGATTCATGGAAGTCAGGAAAGTGCTATATTTACAATTATCATTTTATTATAAAGGATACGAACCAACAACCACATGAAGATGTACATAGGGCGAGGTCTGGAAGGGTCCTGAGCACAGGAACTTCTGTCCCCAAGGAGTCAAGGTGCACCATCCTCCCAGTAGATAGAGATGGTCACCTTGGAGACCTGCTTTGGATATGGGTACGGCCTGGCACGAGATTTACACCCTCTCCCCCGGATTTTCAAGGGCCAGCGAGAGCTCACCGGACCCATCGGAACCGCGACGCTCTCCCCAGCCTCTATGTCCAGAGTTTGTATCCAGGTTTCATTATGTAGACTTGATTGATGAAGTCATTGGCCCTGTGATAGAACTCAATTTCCAGCCCCACTTCACTCCCTGTAGGATGGTGAGTGAGGCTGAAAGTCCCAACCCTCTAATCAGTTAGTCTTTCTGGTGAGCAGACACGCCAAGGATTTATGAAATCTGAACCAGGAACTGGGGACAAAGACCAAATATATTTCTTAGTATACCACAGAGTCATTGAAACTCTGAGTCTATTATCTTCTATTTTTTAACAAATTTATTGTATCGAAGTATAGTTGATTTACAATGTTGTGTTAATTTCTGCTGTACAGCAAAGTGATTTATACATATATATAAACATCATTTTTCTTTTTTTTCCATTATGGTTTATCACAGGATATTGAATATAGTTCCCTGTGCTATACAGTAGGACCTTGTTGTTTATCCATTCTATATATAATAGTTTGCATCTGCTAACCCCAAACTCCCAATCCACCCTTCCTCCACCTCCCCCCCCCCACCCTTGGGAACCACAAGTCTATTCTCTATGTCTGAGTCTGTTTCTGTTTTGCAGATAAGTTCATTTGTGTCATATTCTAGATTCCACATATAAATGATATCATATGTTATTTGTCTTTCTCTTTCTGACTTCACTTAGCATGATAATCTCTAGGTTCATCCATGTTGCTACAAATAGTATTATTTCATTCTTTTTTATGGCTGAGTAATATCCCATTGTGTGGAATATTACTATATATATAATAGTAATATTTATATATATTATATATATATAAATATATATATACACACTACATCGTCTTTATCTCTTCCTCTGTTGGTGAACGTTTAGGTTGTTTTCAAGTCTTGGCTATTGTGAATAGTGCTGCTATAAACATAGGGGAGCATATATCTTTTTGAATTATAGTTTTGATCAGACATATACCCAGGAGTGGGATTGCTCGATCATATGGTATGAGTTACCTTCTATTTGAATGCGTTGTGGCAGAGGAATTTTCCAAAGATAACCTCAATAATGTCTCCCATTCCACATGTTCTTCTTACAATGAGACTTCAACCCTCTTCCCATCAAGAGGTGAACTTGAATCTTGGCAAGAGCAGGAGAAGAGACACTGTGTGCCTTCCATGTCTATAAAGAGCAATACAGTTTCCTCCTGGTTCCCTGTCTTGGGGCATTTGCCCTTGGGACTTGCCATGCTGTAAGGACGGCTAAGCCACACGAAGAGGCCTCATTGAGGGATCCCACTGACAGTCCCAGCTGAGGTCCCCCAGACAGCATCGACACTAGGCATGAGAGTGATGAGTCTCCAGATGACTCTGGCCGCAGCCATTGAGTCTTCCCAGCTGTGGTATAATAATGAATATTATACGTGGTCTTTGTCCCCATTCCTGGCACAGAACTTCAAAAACCCCTGGAATTTCCTGAGTGATCATGAGTTTCTTTGTTATTCCAATGCCTGACCCACTGTGGCCTCTAGATAGCTTTGAGAAGGCAGTCACCAGAAAGACCAATCATGTAAAACTTTTAGCTGCCCAATCTCCAGGGAGAGAAGAGCTCTAGTAAAAACTCTTGGACAGCAAGATTTGTAGAGCTTCCAGATTGCATCCACGTGTCAGGAGGGTAGCGCACTCCAGCTCCACGGATCCTGCACTGGGACCCTTCTGGACTGAGTACCTCTTCACCTGGCTGTTCATCTGCATCCTTCACAATCAACTGGCAAACATAAGTAAAGTGTTTTCCTGAGTTCTGTGAGTCAGCCTAGCAAATTACCAAACCTGGGGGTGGGGGGTGGGGGTTAGAATGGGAACCCAAAGTTTGTAGTTGGCCAGACGAAAGCACGCATAGCCTGGACTCCCCGTTTGCAGCCGGGTCTAAAGTGAGGGCAGTCTTGTAGGCTGAGCCCTTTAACTTGTGGGTAAATGGTATCAGCCCTTTAACTCCAGTGTCAGCATTAAATTGAATTGTTGGTTGCACAGTTGATGCCAGAGAGTTGGTTGTCGATGTGGAAAAAACTCCACGCAGACCCTCCCTGGGCCATAAGCTTCTAAGTGCCGGCTCTGAGATCTACACCCAATCTACCTGGGTTCAAGGTGCTCCATCCGCACTGTGATACCAAAACCTCTAAAGCAAAACCCCTTTGCATATCACCTTCTTCTCTCCTCTAGTCGCCCCCTAACCATCACCTGATCTGCCATGATCCCTGTGATGCTCCTTGATCCTCTTTTATCATCCTTTAAACCATTTATTTTCAAATTTTATTTCTGCCAAGAAACAAAAGACAGATCTGTTCCCATGAGCAGCACGCTCTCTTTGGCGTCACAGTCTGTGGGACAGACACGGGAGCCCCAGGGACATTCTATGGAGCTAACATGAATCCCACACTTTTTTCTTCACACGCTAAAGCACATGAGAGCACAAGCGGGGAGAGGGAATGCGTTATTGGGAAAACATTGCAATCCACCGTAAAACATAAAAAGTGAGTCCTTTGCCACATTGGGTACTTAAATATTTTTCCTAATAATCACCAAGCAGCCAACTTTGCCACTGGTGGAGGCGTTGTGGTTCAAGTCCACAGCTCAGACACTTGGACGTGGTAGACCCACGTCAGTCTTACCTGTCAACAGGTAAATTTTCTTTCTACAAATCCAACTTGCAACCATCCCTATATTGGGTGTTTTCTTGTTCACTCCCTTTACATATTTTCCTCCTTAAAACCTGAAGGTCTTTTATCGTAGTCACTGTGGCTCTAACTTCCTTCTATTCACCAGTTTTCATTTAGTATTTATTTATTTTTTTGGCTGCACTGTGTGGCTTGCAGGGTCTCAGTTCCTCGACCAGGGATTGAACCCGGGGCCACGGCAGTGAAAGCGCTGATTCCTAACCACCGGACCGCCAGGGAACTCCCTATATCCATTCACTGGTTATCAGCCCCGCATACCTGTCCGCTCCCAGCTAGGTCATCGCCTTGTCTTCTTCCACTTGAAATCTCTGCATCCTCTTTTTATTGATTCTTCCTTGTTTGTTCACATCTTCCAAGGCTAAAAGCCTCTTCCATAGGCCACTAACGTGGAAGAAGTTTGCAAGATGTGCTGTCTCGGGTGCAGTGACTCAACTCGGGAGTGCAACTGTCCTACTCTTCGAGGGCTGCCATAACCAAATACCATAGACAAGGTGGTTTAAACAACAGAAACTTACTTTCTCACACTTCTGGAGGCTGGAAGCCTGTTTGCATTCTTGGCGAGGGCCCTCTTCCTGGCTTGCAGACAGCTGCCTTCTTGCTTCGCACTCACATGGGGGAGAGAGATAACAACCTCCCTGTCATCTCTTTTTTTTCCTGGGGCGGGGGGGGGGGTGGCAGAGTTTGTTTGTTTGTTTATTGGCTGTGTTGGGTCTTCTTTGCTGCATGGAGGCTTTCTCTAGTTGTGGTGAGCAGCGGCTACTCTTCATTGTGGTGGGCGGGCTTCTCACTGCAGTGGCTTCTCTTGTTGTGGAGCACAGGCTCTAGGCATGTGGGCTTTGGTAGCTGTGGCTCGTGGGCTCAGTAGTTGTGGCGCACAGGCTTTGTTGCTCCACGGTGTGTGGGATCTTCCCGGACCAGGGCTCGAACCCATGTCCTCTGCATTGGCAGGCGGATTCTTAACCACTGGGCCACCAGGGAAGTCCCAATATCATAATATATTTTATGCAACCCAATATTTAACCCAATATATTGACTAGTGAATGAAATCAATCCAAAAATATTAATGTGATATTTTATATTCTTTATTTTATTCATATTGCCTTTGAAATCCAGGGTGTATTTTATGCTTACGGTACATCCTTCTTTTTTTTTTTTTTTTTCATGATTGTACCATAGTGTATTTGCATATTTTGAGCTGCTTCAGTTATTTTGCCATTATGAGTGGTGAACATATAGACATCCTTGCACATAAATTGGTCTATTTCCGTAGAAATGGAATTCCCAGGTCAAAGAGTAGAACGTTCTTCGAATCTTTTAGACTCGATGTATTTTGCAAGCTGCTTTCCAGAAGATTTTCCTGATTTACATTCCCATCAGCTATGAACAATTACCATCAAAAATCAAAACTTTGACTTGAATCGTAGTAGTTTTTTAAATTTGCCTTAATGTCATTTAATTTTAAAACTTTTAATGGTGGTTTTAATTTGCTTTCTTTTGATTACTAGTGAGAAAGAACACTTTAATGTTTATTAGCCACCTGTATTTCTTCTGAGAATTGCTCATTCTATTATTGGGGTATTAGTATATTATCAATATTATCAATTTTTGGTGTACTTTATATGTAATCTTTATGGAAAATAATTTCCCATTTTTATGTGGCTTTAAATTTCATCTATATCTGTGCTTTTTAAAAAACATTGGTTATTTATTTATTGGCTGTATTGGGTCTTCGTTGCTGCACACGGGCTTTCTATAGTTGCGGGGAGCAGGGGCTACTCTTCATTGTGGTGCACAAGCTCCTCATTGCGGTGGCTTCTCTCGTTGCGGAGCATAGACTCAATAGTTGTGGCTCAAGGACTCTAGAGCACAGTCTCAATAGTGGTGGTGCACGGGCTTAGTTGCTCCGTGACATGTGGCGTCTTCCTGGAGCAGGGATCGAACCTGTGTCCCCTGCATTGGCAGGTGGATTCTTAACCACTGCACCACCTAGGAAGTCCCTCTATGCTTTTTTAAAAGCTAAAGCTTTTTACAAACTTGCAACTAGTAGATAAATAAGTCTTGAAGAGCTAATCTACCACATAGTGATCAGAGCCAACAATACTGTATTATAAGCTTCAGAGTTGTTAAGAGGATATGTCTTAATTATTCCCCCACAAAAACAAAATAATTATGTGACATGATAGAGGTATTAGCTAACACTGTAATGGTAATAATATTGCAATATATAAATGTATCAAATCAGCACTTTGTTTACCTTAAATCTGCACGTTATATGTCAATTTTATCTTTTTTTTTGCCTCCAGCCGTGGCTTGCATGATCCTAGTTCCCCCACCAGGGATCAAACCCAGGCCCCCGGCAGTGAAAGCACGGAGTTCCCAAGTCCTAACCGCTGGACCGTCAGGGAATTCCCAATTATATCTAAATAAAGATACATTAAAAAAAATGTTTGTGAAAGTACCTAGCAGAGTATCTGCCATGAATATACTTTTTTTCCTTTTTTAAATTAATATTTGTCCCAAAAAAAGCTAAAGCTTTTAATTTTTTTTAAAAGCTCTCGTTTTCTTTGAGATTTCATCTGTTGTTCCTAGTCTTAGACACTCGGGAGCCATCTGAAGGTCACCTAGGTCTTCTGTATTCGCTCTTGCTTTTAGTGTTTTCATCTTCCAGGAGTTAATTTTGATATATGCGGTGAGGCATTGACATTTACTCCCCTGCCCACCCATTGTAGCCAGTTTCCTTACAGCACACCTTCATTCAGACAAGCCCCATTTCAAGTGCTTGTGGCCACGTGTGGCCAGCAGGGACCGGATTGGCTAGCACGGGTCTGAAGTTTCAGACATTCACTCTCATGTTCCTGAGTATTTGTCATGATTTGCGAGTGCCTTGTAGAGAGGATATTTTTAGCAGCTGTTGACACAGGCAGCAACTATCCAGCTCATGGCTGCAGCAGTATCCTTCCCTTGTCATGATGTCGCCTGATTTCTTTTAAGGTGTTGGAGCACTTCTTTTAGCTTCCCCCTTGAGGGCTGATATTTAAGGGCCTGTTTTGGTTCCATCCTCAGTTTTGAATTCATGTAACCCATGGCAACCGTGAGGCTCCTGGAGCTGACGGCTGTGGTCAGTTTCCACAAGGCTGAGTTGAGAAGTGGGAAAAAGCAGTGGCCACAGTGTGGAAGATGGCAGCAGGGCCACAGGGAGACAGTGCTTTGGCAAACGTGATGGCTGGTTCACCACACACCCTCTGAGGGGCACGCGACTCCCCCTTAGAGCTTTCATTAGTGGAATGAAGTCCCGAGAGTAGAGTTAAGAGGCCAGGATCTGGGGCTGAACTCCCCATGAGTCTCCTGGCTGCACGTGGATAAACCACGTTTTCACAGTCACGGCCTACATCACCCACCTGGGTCAGTCTCTCAAAACTGTGTTTTTACAATTATGCCTGGGGGACAACTTGAACAGTATATTTGGGCACAGGGCCACTGCCCAACTCCAGGAGGTCCCATTTCCATTGCATTTTTAAAAAAATTTATCTATGTATTTATTTATTGGCTGTGTTGGGTCTTCGATGCTGCACACAGGCTTCCTCTAGTTGCAGCAAGTGGGGGATACTCTTCATTGTGGTGCGCAGGCTCCTCATTGTGGTGGCTTCGCTTGTTGCGGAGCATGGGCTCTAGGCACGTGGGCTTCAGTAGTTGCGGCACACAGGCTCAATAGTCGTGGTGCACAGGCTTAGTTGCTCTGCAGCATGTGAAATCTTCCTGGAGCAGGGATCAAACCTGTGTCCCCTGCATTGGCAGGTGGATTCTTAACCACTGAGCCACCTGGGAAGTCCTCCATTGGATTTTATAGAGATTGGTGCACTGTAGACTGTGTATCTTCTTGGAATACAATAAGGAAAGTGACCCCCTCCCCATTTGTACAGTCTGCGCCCCTGTTTGAGGAGGCAGCTTGGGAAAGGAGTCAAGAGGTCTGGCTCTGACCCCGACTCGATCACTGACTAGTTCTGTGACTTCTCTCCAAGGCCATTTCCTCATCATAGTGATCCCATGGGTTGATTTGGATTTCGAGGGATTCTCTAACACACTCCAATTCTCTGTGTTCGTTTTTGAGAGTAAATGACCACCTTTGGGAGAACAGCTGAAAAGAGAATAATTGGTAGGTGGCATCATCTTCATGTACTTCTTTACAAACAGCAGCCCAGTGCCTACAGGACGAAACCCAGATCTCTTTGAGGGTCCCTAAGATCCTTCACCATCTCCAAACTCATGCCCTCCTTCTCCATCCCTGCATCTGGTGCTATGATCATAACATCTCCTCAAGGTCTCAATACCACCCACTCTGCAACTCTGTTTTTCCTCCAGCTCTTTCCTCTTCCCCTCTTCAAGTGGGAAACCCTCCTACACATCCAACTTTGATGTTGCCTCCTCCAGGGAGGCCTCCCTGACTGTGGCGGAACCAAAGCTCCTAAGACACTTAACTTGAATACAATTCACTCCGTTCCTGAGTGTGCGCTGGGGGGATGTGAGTGTTGACAGAGCCTCAGTCTTCATGTTTCCATGCTTGCCAGCACAATCCCTGCCCGTAGTGATGCTCCTGTGAATTCCAATTTTTCTATATCAACTCTGCATTACCTTTGTATTAGGCAGGAAAAAGGAAGAATGAATAAATAAATGACTATAGGGATTTCCCTGGTAGCACAGTGGTTAAGACTCAGTGCTCCCAATGCAGGGGGCCCGGGTTCTATCCCTGGTCAGGGAACTAGATCCCATGTGCATGCCGCAACTAAGAGTTTGCATGCCACAACTAAGGAGCCCACCTGCTGCAACTAAGGAGCCTGCCTGCCACAACTAAGAGCAGGTGCAACCAAATAGATAAATATTTTTTTTAAAAAATGAATACAGACTCAATACAGATTACACTCAGAGATGGATGTCTGAATACCCAATCTCAAGTTCTCTTTGAGTTTTGAGGATAAAACCCAGAAAATATACTTCAAGCTGCCATTTTACTTTGATCACTGCCCTGTCCTTCACCTTAATCTATCAATTAGGTGTAGCAAGAGAGGAATGCTAAAATTTCTTTTGAATTTACACATTTAAACATGGATAAGCCCCCCTCCCCTTATATAAAAATATGATATTAGATTAGTTAGGGGTCTTAAAAATAGGGTTGCCAGATGGAAGACAACCATTGAAATTTGAATTTCAGATAAACGACAGATAAATTTCTTTTTTTTTTTTTTTTTGGCACACGGGCTTAGTTGCTCCACGGCATGTGGGATCTTCCTGGAGCTGGGATCGAACCCGTGACCTCTGCATTGTCAGGCGGATTCTTAACCACTGCGCCACCTAGGAAGCCCGACAGATAAATTTCTTAGTATAACTATGTCCCGGTGTATAAAGTCCTCACCACAGGACAGACTCACATGAAAAACTACTTTATTGGGACTTCCCTGGTGGCCCAGTGGTTGGGACTCTGCGTTCCCAATACAGAGGGCCCAGGTTCCATCCCTGGTCAGGGAACGAGATCCCACATGCATGCAGCAACTAAGAAGTCTGCATGCTGCAACTAAGGAGCCCGCCTGCCACAACTGGGACCCAGTGCAACCAAATAAATAAATAAATAAATAAATATTCTTTAAAACTACTTTATGGTTTATCTGAAATTCACATGTAACTGGTATCCTTTATTTTTATTTACTAAACCTGGCCTCCCCACTTAGAAGTCATCTCCCCTAACTTCCCGCCAGCACAGGACCCTTGACACGTGAAACTCCGGTCTTTCTTAAATCGTGCTACAAGCCAGTCCATATAATTCTGGACAGTTTTCATCGTTAGAAAGTGCTTTGTCATAGCAAGGCATAGTCCAATTTCCGTATTTTTCATTCAGTGTTCTTCTAGTCTTGAAAAATGTCTCATCACTCTTCTTTGATAATAATTTTTAAAACTACATATTTTGTTTACGATAAAGTTTATACTGAAAACATCAGTTCCCTGTTCTATTCCTTCCCCTTCCTGAGAATTTCTTTCTAAACTTTTAGCTCTTTCTTCTGGTAGATACTTAATACTGCTATTTCTTTTTCCATTATTATTTTATTATTGCACAATTTTATTATGAAAATTTTCAAACATATGAAAGTAGGGAGAACATTATAATAAACCACATGTACGCGTCATCCAGTTTCAATCATGATCAACTCATAAACAATCTTTTTTCACCTAGACCCCCATACCTTATCCCTTCCCTTTCTTTTTTTAAAAATTAATTAATTAATTAATTGGCTGTGTTGGGTCTTCGTTGGTGCACACAGGCTTTCTCTAGTTGTGGCAGGCGGGGTCTCCTCTTTGCTGCAGTGTGTGGGCCTCCCAGTGTGGTGGCTTCTCTTGTTGCAGGGCACAGGCTCTAGACGCATGGGCTTCAATAGTTGCAGTACACGGGCTCAGTAGTTGTGGTTCACGGGCTCTAAAGCGCAGGCTCAATAGTTGTAGCACACGGGCTTAGTTGCTCCTCAGCATGTGGGATCTTCCTAGAGCAGGGATCAAACCCTTGTCTCCTGCATTGGCAGGCGGATTCTTAACCACTGTGCCACCAGGGAAGCCCTTATCCTCTCTTTCAGTAATCTTCCTTTCCCTCCTTTCTGTCCTATCATGTCTCACTCCTACCTTCTCTGTTTTCTGTGCTTGACCTCCTGAAGCATTTTCAGGTTCCAGGGAATACAGTGCTGGTTTCTCCTTGGCACCACTCTCTGCAGGCATCTCCTCAGCTCTCACAGCTTCTTCACACACTTACCATTTTCAAATATTTTGTTACACACCTTGTCTGCTGTTGCGTACTCTCTCATCGCTCATTGTGTTTAACCTTTGGACCGTGTCTAGTATAAAACTTGATTTTCTGACTTTTCTGGCTTAAGAAACAAAAACTCCCCAGGTATTTACACAACTGTCAAAAGTCTAATAAATTAAACTTGTGGGATCTCAGTTCATGCAGTGAAAGCGTGGAGTCCTAAGCACTGGTCTGCCAGGGAATTCCCTGAATCAAACTTGCAGCATTGAATTCTCTGAAAGAGACCAACTGGTTATCAATGTAAT
Organism: Hippopotamus amphibius kiboko; assembly: GCF_030028045.1. Taxonomy (NCBI): domain Eukaryota; kingdom Metazoa; phylum Chordata; class Mammalia; order Artiodactyla; family Hippopotamidae; genus Hippopotamus; species Hippopotamus amphibius. Next base: position 104,461,270 of record NC_080195.1, on the reverse strand, counting down.
TGATCCCCCCTTCTTTCATTTTAATTGGACCTTTGAGAAGAAGAAAGATAAATGCATATGCTCAATCTACCCTGTTCAACCAGAAGCCCTTCTAACATTACAACCCTTCTCACATCTGAAGTCAACTTCCCCGAGTCTCCGTCTCTTCTCCAGGTCCACATGCCCACTTTCTCTGTGGCTGTTACGGGACATGGTTCTTACAGCCTCACCAAGGGTGTCACCTGCAGGATACTCTTCAGATGAACTCCTCAGAATACCTATTTCGTAAACATCCTGACCAGATCTGCACACCATTCTCCAGAGTGACAATGGAAGTATTCAGATATCCTTTTGTTAATGTTTAAAAAATTTTTTTAATTTATTTTGTTAACATACAGTTGATTTACAGTGTTGTGTTAATTTCTGCTATACAGCAAAATGATTCAGTTACACACACATACTCACACGCACACACACACACATATATACATTATTATTCGTATTCTTTTTCCATTATGGTTTCTCACAGGATATGGAATATAGTTCCCTATGCTATACAGTAGGACCTTGTTTATCCGTTCTATATAAGAGTTTGCATCTGCTAATCCCAAGCTCCCAATCCATCCCTGTCCCACCACCTTCCTCCTTGGCAACCACAAGTCTATTCTCTGTGAGTCTATTTTTGTTTTGTAGATAAGTTCATTTGTGTGATATTTTAGATTCCACATTTTGATATAGTGATATCATATGGTATTTGTCTTTCTCTTTCTGACTTACTTCACTTAGTATGATAATCTCTAGGTCTATCCTTGTTGCTGCAAATGGCATTATTTCATTCTTTTTTTATGCCTGAGTAGTATTCCTTTGTGTGTATGTACCACATCTTCTTTATCCATTCATTAGATGTCCTTGAGACAGGCTTCTAGGACACCGAGAAGACAGCATTTGGATTTTCAAAATAATGTTCCATTTATTAAAGTTGTAATTTTTTTAAAAAGGTAGTTTTCCATAAGGCATTCAGATTTTCTCACAAATATTATTTTCATTTATAAATCTAGTAAATTTTAGCAACTGCTTTCAAAGGGGCTCGCATACATTTCTATCAACTCCAATTGAACAAACTTAAGTACCTTAAATAATCAGTCGCATTGATGAATTTAGTTAAATTCTCTTAAGCAGTTTAGACTGAATTTATAAAGTTACTAGATTTGATTTTCCAAACTAAAAAGTAAAACCTCCCCAGGTATTTAAACAACTCTCAGAAATCTAATAAATCAGACTTCTAATATTGAAGTCTCTTAGAACCTAATATTGTTTGCCAACTTAACCCAGTTCTCTAGTAACTTTCCACTCAAAATCACAGATGTAAAATCAATTACCAAATTAAGCATCCTCAATTGGAATTGCAAGCTATTCTGTTATACTCTAATATGCAAATACCCTTAAATAGCACAAACCTTTGAATGCTTAATAGATACAGATCATCTCAATGAATACAAAACCCTTCCTTTTACTGACCATAATAAATATGCATGATTATTAATGATTTGATTTATTTCATCTCTATATTTAATTAGAAATGTTTCTAGGAGTGGAATTGCTGGTTATAGGGTGTGCGTGAACCAGTAATTCCGCCCATTACTATGAACATGAGAGTGAGGCATGCGTTTATCCACCAAAAGCCATGGACCGGAAGTTCAGAGCAGTGTTATTCATAACAGCCCTCAGCTGGCAACTCCACAGATGCCCATCAGCAATGGATGTGTAAGGGACTTCCCAGGTGGCACAGTGGTTAAGAATCTGCCTGCCCATGCAGGGGACCCAGGTTCGAGCCCTGGTCCAGGAAGATCCCACATGCCTTGGAGCAACTGAGTCCGTGCGCCACAACTATTGAGCCTTGTGCCTCAACTACTGAAGCCCACGTGCCTAGAGCCGGTGCGCCACAACGAGAGAAGCCACCTCAATGAGGAGCCTGTGCACCACAATGAGGAGTAGCCCCTGCTCGCCGCAACTAGAGAAAGTCCGTATGCAGCAACAAAGACCCAACGCAGCCAATAAAAAAAATAAAGTTTATTTTTAAAAAAATGGAAGTGTAATGTGTAGTGTATTCCCCTAATGGAATACTACCTAGCAATGAGGTGAATGGTCTACAACCACACACAGTATGGATGATTCTCATGAGAGAATTTACTGCACGATTCCATTTGTATCAGGTGCAAAACAAATCTATGTCATCAGCAGTTAGGACAAAAGTTGCCCTGGGAGAGAAGTAGTGATGAGAATGGAGTGTGACGGGGCTTCTGTTCTGCTTCTGTTCTGTTTCTTGATGAAGGTTCTGTGCTCAGTTTGTGAAAATTCTTCAAGCCCTACATTTAGATATGTGCATGTTTCTTGCATGTAGGATATACTTTAGTAAATAGTGATTTTTTTAAAAAACTTGGGCAGAAAGGAGTAGTTTTATCATCCAAGGAAAATTGGGTTACCTGCTTAAGGGCAATAGTATTGCACATCAGACAGTGGTGTTTGCAGAGACAGGGATCTGGGCTGTATGCATTCTGAGCAAATCTTCTCAAACTTAGGAAGAATTCACTGAACCCTTTTTATTGTCATCAAAACAAGGGGCCCTCAGGCCCTCAATGCAGGTGGCACAGGTTTGATCCCTGGCCCTGGAAGATCCCTCATGCCGCTGAGCAACTAAGCTCATGTACCACAACCAGGGAGCCTGCACTCTAGAGCTTGCGAGCTGCAACTACTGAAGCCCCTGCACCTAGAGCCTGTGCTCTGCAGCAAGAGAAGTCACCACAATGAGAAGCCGGAACACATCATCAAAGAGTAGCCCCCACTCGCCACAACTAGAGAAAGCCCGTGTGCAGCAATGACGACCCAATGCAGCCTAAAAATAAATAAATATTGACTAAAAAGAAAAGAAAAGAAAAAAGAACCCACCTGCCAATGCAGGGGACATGGGTTCTAGCCCTGGTCTGGGAAGATCCCACATGCCATGGAGCAGCTAAGTACCTGCGCCACAACTACTGAGCCTGCACTCTAGAGCCTGCCAGCTGCAACTACAGAGCCCATGTGCTGCAACTACTGAAGCCCCCGTGCCTAGAGCCTGTGCTTCACAACAAGAGAAGCCACTGCACTGAGAAACCCGTGCACCACAATGAAGAGTAGCCCCTGATCACCACAACTAGAGAAAGCCCAGGAACAGCAATGAAGACCCAATGCAGCAACAAACAAACACACAAAAAACCCAAACCAACAAAAAAACAACAAAAAACCCCCAAGGGCCCTCAAGCCCATGCCCTTGGTGTAACTTCCATCCTCTGGGTCTCGGTCACTCCACTCCCCAGTTCTCACCGGCCCACAGCCTCATTCCTACTGTATAGAACTTCTTTTTCTGCTCAGTTGCCTTTCCTTTAGCTCCAGGTATCTTAATGTCCTGCCATCCAGCGTTTCCATGCCATCAACTCTTTTACATTCTCATGTGATTCTTTCTCAACCTCTTTTTTTTTTTAAGATTTATTTATTATTTTTATTTATTTATTTATTTTTGGCTGCATTGGGTCTTCATTGCTGCGCACGGGCTTTCTCTAGTTGTAGTGAGCGGGAGCTACTCTTCGTTGCAGTGTGTGGGCTTCCCAGTGTGGTGGCTTCTCTTGTTGCAGAGCACGGGGCTCTGGGTGCACAGGCTTCAATAGTTGTGGCACATGGGCTCAGTAGTTGCAGCTTGTGGGCTCTAGAGCACAGGCTCAGTAGTTGTGGCACATGGGCTTAGTTGCTCCGTGGCATGTGGGATCTTCCCAGACCAGGGCTAGAACCCATGTCCCCTGCATTGGCAGGCGGATTCTTAACCACTGCGCCACCAGGGAAGTCCCTGATGACCTGTATTTTAAGTAGCACTGCTATAGGGTATATAAAGCTGACATGACTTCTGCTCCTGGGAACTCACAGTCTAGTTGAAGAGGTCCCTCAACCTCTTTTTACTTTATCACCTGCTTTGGGTGGTTGAGATTTTGCATGAAGTTCCTCATCTTTTTAAGCCCTGCTTTCATGGTCTTCCTGCCCTGCAAGGCCACAGCTCATCAGGCTGGAATTGTCTTTCTCTCTCAGGCTTGTCCGTTTTCCTCCCTGTCACTCCTGACAACACAGATATGACCTGATGGGAGGATAGTGCACGTTTTCCTTCTCTTGCTTGGACAGACTTTATTCAGCAAAGTCCATACCATGCTTGCTGTGGTTGGGGAGGTGGTGGTGGTGGTGCCAGGTCACCCTGGTTGAGTCTGTTGGCCAGACTGAGATTGTAGTAAACTGAACATTCTAGGCCTTTTTTTTTTTTCTTCCACAAGATCAGCTATTTCTGTGCATGTAGTATTCTGAACCCGTGGGCCAGACTTTCCATTTATCCTGATTACATTTCAAGCATTAGATTTCATCCATTATTCCAGGCTGTCAAGATATTTTCCAATCTTAATTCAATCGCCCAGGATCGCGTTTATCCCTCCGAGCCCCGATAAGCCCCGGTCTCCGCATTCAGTGATGACAATGCCCGACAGAGGAAGACAAGCGCTGCGGGGGACGCCTCGGGGCCGAGCACGGCTGCTCGGTCCAGATAAAGAGAACAGATGATGGATGGCGGCCCAATCAAGGATTTGGTGTTTAAAGGATAAACTCTTGGATCCTTTTTTCTTACACTTCTGGCTTCCAGTTCAGTACCTCAATTCCTTGGGCCTGCTCTCTGAAGGCTGTGGACCAGAGATGGGGGTTGTAAAGGAAAGTTTCAAATGTAGGTTCCTGAGAGCCCAGATGTAGCAAACATAGAAGAGGTGGCTTTCTGGCCACATTTTTTGGATTCCCTTTTCTACCCCTGGAGTCCACAGCGAGGATGACCAGAATGAGAGGCTTTTCAGCTGCATCAGAGAGTGTCACGAGCCACCTAACTGCCCAAGTGGGGAAACTGATGTGCAGTTAAGTTCCTGGCCTGATCTTGGCCTGGTTTCTGGACGATGGAGCCAGGGCAGGAAACCCAGTTCCTTTGCTCCAACCTGGACCCTGTCAGCCAGGTGACCATGGCCTATGCTGCCCCCACTTCCCAGAGGGCCAATGCATCTCCAGAGTTTGGCGGAAAACATTAGTTTCAGGGTTTTTTTTTTTTTTTTTTTTGGTACTTAAAATTTAAAAATATATATATTTATTCATTTATTTTTACTGTTTAAATTTTAAAAATTTATTGACGTATAGTTGGTTTACAGTGTTGTGTTAGTTTCTGGTGTACAGTAAAGTGAATATATATATTCTTTTTTGGATTCTTTCCCATGACAGGTTATTACAAGATACTGAATATAGTTCCCTGTGCTATACCGTAAGACCTTGTTGTTTATCTATTTTATATATAGTAGTGTGTATCTGTTAATCCCAAACTCCTAATTTATCCCTTCTTCCCCCTCTTTCCCCTTGGGTAGCCAGAAATCTGTTTTCTATGTCTGTGCTCTATTTTTGTTTTGTAAATAAGGTCATTTGTATCATTTTTTTAGATTCCACATATAAGTAATATCATATGTATCATAATTTTTGTTGTTTATTTTTAATGAGGTATAGTTGATGTGTGATAATATTATGTAAGTTTTTGGTGTACAACATAGTAACTCATTATTTTTAAAGGTTATGTTCCATTTATAGTTATTATAAAATATTGGCTCTATGCCCTGTGTTGTACTGTGTATCCTTGTTGCTTATCTATTTTGTACATAGTGGATTGTATCTCTCAGTCCCCTACCCCTATCTTGCCCCTCCCCGCTGGTAATCACTAGTTTGTTCTCCATATATTCACTGGTTTGGAAAACATTAGTTTCTTTTTTAATTAATTAATTGGCTATGTTGGGTCTTCGTTGCTGCATGCAGGCATTCTCTGGTTGTGGCGAGTGGGTGGCACTGTTCGTTGTGGTGCATGGGTTTCTCATTGGGGTGGCTTCTCTTGTTGCAGAGCATGGGCTCTAGGTGCACGGACTTCAGTAGCTGTGGCACGTGGACTCAATAGTTGTGGCTCACAGGCTCTAGAGCGCAGGCTCAGTAGTTGTGGTGCACGGGCTTAGTTGCTCCGCGGCCTGTGGGATCTCCCTGGACCACAGATCAAACCCGTGTCCGCTGCATTGGCAGGTGGATTCTTAACCACTGCGCCACCAGGGAAGCCCAAAACATTAGTTTCTTATTAAAATATACAAGGATAGATGACGGCATAGAATGCAAAAACCACTTGGATTTTAAAAACGAAACAAGAGGATCAAAGAAGTGTTCATTTACTAATTACTTGGGACGTGGAGGCCAGATCCCTCCAGCAGTACAAAAAGTACATTATTTAACCCCACAGAACAATTTTAAAGAAGAGAAATGAGGCTTCAGATAGACTTAATGAATGTAACAGCACTACTTACAGAGATACCTCTATGGGAAGTGTCTATGGGGAGGGGGTTCCGTCATTTTTTCCTCTCTGCTATTATTATTATTATTAGCTATTTGTAGAGTGTGACCAGTACACAGAACATAAGATAAAACGTTTTCCTCCAGCTAAGAAGCTTTTGTCAGGTTACTGGTACGTCATGGAGTCCTCTCTATGACATACAGTTTCATTCATTTAGCTGTATGAGGACATCGGTCAGTCGTTGCAAAATTCCAAGGAAGCAGAAGCACTACCTATTAGACTCGTTTCCCCTGGCTGTGGACTGACTTTGTTATCGACAATTAACAGTGAGTAATTCTGGATGGCATCCTTTTGTAGGCATGAATTTCTAACCCAAGAACATCTTTCAGCTCTGAGCATTGTTGAACTGAGTGTTGCTATGAGACTGCAGCTATTTATTCCCCCAAGATGTTTTCCGGAAGACCTGTGTTGGGGCTCTGGTAACAGAGTGTATTTTTCATAGCTACGCAATCATTTTTATTCTCTCTTCTTTAAAAAAGAAGAAAAGACCCCCAGCATTTGTATAGTATTTCCAGTGAACACATTAGAATGTTAGAGGGGCGATGCATGCCAGAAGTCTTGGCAGGTAGGAGTCCTTTCCACTGTTTAACTTCTGTTTTAGTCTGATGATGTAGTAGAAAGTAGTTTTGCCTTGAAAAGTCAAAGATCATCAACATTTCACGGAATGCTCCAATTGTGTGCATAAAGTGTTAAAAAAAATACTCCCGTCCCCAACTTTAACCTCTTGAATACCTCTTGGAATAATAGATACAGATACATGGGTTTTAGAGTAAATATGTTATCAATATCTTCTTCAATCAGTACCTTGGTGGGAGCATGTCCATTTCACAATAGAGATGTATATAGAGAACATCTACTGGTTTCGCCTGCCTATCATCCATTCCTTCTTTTTCAGCTAAAACACCTCATTTTTTCTCAGGGACCCACTCCTCTTCACAGGTGATGGTCAAAAATATGTAACAACTGGAATGACATGGGTGTTACCATGCTCGACCAAGCAAGACGACTGTTGACTATAGCAGCCACTGAACCTAGCCTTCCTCTTCCTCACTAGGTACACATTCAATGAGTCCTTTTTTTTTTCTTGGCTGCGTTGGGTCTTCGTTGCTGAGCACAGGCTTTCTCTAGTTGTGGTGAGCGCGGACTACTCTTTGTTGTGGTGCACAGGCTCTAGGGCACGCGGGCTTCAGTAGTTGTGGCCCACAGGCTTAGCTGCTCCATGGCATGTGGGATCTTCCCAGACCAGAGATTGAACCCATGTCCCCTGCATTGGCAGGTGGATTCTTAACCACTGCGCCAGCAGGGAAGTCCCTCAATGAGTCTTGAACTTCTCCAAGGGCCAGGCATGAACCAAGGGAGGCCAGATAGATTCTCTATCCTGGGAATTTGCCCATTGATCAGCAACACAGGCAGCGCTGAAAACAGTTAACACAGGTGTATCCCAAAGGTGTTGCCCTGGAAACACTAGCTTCCTGTCCTTTCTAAGACCTCATTGCTCAGCATTTTCTTTGATTCTATAAGCTACCACTATATCCATCCAATACTTTTTTTCCTTTGCTTATATTTCCCAGAATTTGTTCCTCTTGCTTGCAACCAAGGAACTCTAAGACAGTAACTCAGAAAATAAGATAGTAAAGCATTTTCTGTAATGGGAAGTATTCTTGTTTTCCTGTGTAATTTTATTATAAAATTGTAGAAATAATTCTGTGGAAGGAAAAAAAAAGCATTCAAAAAAATAAATAGGGGAAAACAACAACAACAAAAAACAAAACAAAAAGAATAAGTAGGAAATACGATGAAAATGAAATTAAGAAAAGCAGAGTTGTTGGGCAAAGCACTCAGTTTACTGGTTGGTGTGACAAAGGACATGAACTAATTACAGCAGAAGTGCTAAAATTTCTGTGAGTTGCTATCCCTACCTGGGTTTGTTTGTTTGTTTTTAATTTATTTAAATTAGCTTCCTGGGACTTCGCTGGTGATTCAGTGGTTAAGAATCTGTCTTCGAAAGTAGGGGACGTGGGTTCAATCCCTGGTTAGGGAGCTAAGATCCCACATGCCACGGGGAAACTAAGCCCACGTGCGGCAACTACTGAGCATATGAGCCACAACTAGAGAGGCTGCCTGCCACAACTGCAGAGCCCACGTGCTCTGGAGTGTGCAGTGCAACTAGAGAGAAGCCCGTGCATCCCAACAAAGAGCCCGCACAACTAAGACCCAACGCAGCCAAAAATAAATAAATAAATAAATATTTTAAAAAAAAGTAGCTTCCTACTTTTAGAACTCCCCTTTGACCTTTAGTTACTAGAGTAAATCCTCCAGGACACATATAAATTGCTTGGAAGGTCTTTTTTTTTTTAATGTAATATTTTATTTGTTGAGGGGTGGGTACATCCTTCAATTTTTTTTTAATTGAAGTATAGTTCATTTACAATGTTATGTTAGTTTCAGGTGTACAGCAAAGTAATTCAGTTATACATACATACATGCCTATTTTTTTCAGATTCTTTTCCCTTATAGCTTGTTACAAAATATTAAGTATAGGACTTCCCTGGTGGCGCAATGGTTAAGAATCTGCCTGCCAGTGCAGGGGACACGGGTTCAATCCCTGCTCCAGGAGGATCCTACGTGCTGCGGAGCAGCTAAGCCTGTGCGCCACAACTACTGCTCTGGAGCCCATCAGCCACAGCTACTAAGCCCACACACCACAACTACTGAGGCCTGAGCACCTACAGCCCGTGTTCCTCCGTGGGAGAAGCCACCGCAATGAGGAACTGGTGCACTGCAACCAGGGGTAGCCCCTGCTCTCCCCAGCTGGAGAAAGCCCTTGCACAGCGATGGAGACCCAGTGCAGCCAAAAATAAAAATAAATAAATAATAAAATAAATCTTAAAAAAGCAAAAATTAAGTATAGATCCCTGTGCTATGTAGTAGGTCCTTGTTTGTTGTCTATTTTATGTATAGTAGTGTGTATATGTTAGTCCCAAATTCCTAATTTACCTCTCCCCACTTCCCCTTTGGTAACCATAAGTTTGTTTTCTATATGTGTGGTGGAGGATCCCAATAAAACGCAGTCTGATTCTACATTTCCATCAAGCTCCCAGTGGTGCCAGTGCTGCTGGCCAGAGGACCACAATTTCAACAGTGAGGCTACGGGTCAGAAGATTTCGCTCCAGTCCAGGTTTCTCAGACTCCCCATTTAGGGCTTCCAGACTATCTCCATTTGTGGTTGTAGAGCACACGTGTCATACCACTCCAAGCCAGCAGGTGGCACCAGTGCCCTCCCAGAGCCCCTGCTGAACTGATTCCTGACTAAGAACCAGTTGATATATTTCAGAAGGATTCATGTAAAGGGAGCTTTAAGAATCTCCAAAGTAAGCATATTTTTATAGCGTTTTGTTATAGTTTGAACCTCGAAGCAAAATGACCACTGAGGGGGGAATTCTTGCTAAGTATTTTTATAACTCTTTTTTTTCTTTCTGATTTAAAAATCATCTGTCCATGCCTCACTGGAAATTTGGCTTTTCACATTTGTAATTGGAAAGTAGGAAGTGCTTTAACAAAGCCTGCAGCAGTCAGAGGGCTTTCTCACGTGTTATCATACTGCTAGAAGAATCTTTACTACCACTGTCATTCCCATTTTACAGATGAGAAAACGAAGGCACAGAGAGGCCGATTTAGTGATTTGTCCACTGGAACACAGAGAGTGAGGAACAGATGAGATCCCACCTTGAGCTTCTGCTCAAAACGCTCGGTCTTTACGCTACTGTGTATGAAGAAGCAAAACAAAAACAACAAACAACAACAAAAAAAACACACCTAGGTTCTTTTCTGCATGAAACCTTGTTCTTCTCAACAACATTGAAATTTAACTAATCTTTGTCAAGGATAATGGTTTAAATTTGAGGAATCCCTGGGTTCCTGATCAAAGGTACTAGCATACAGAGAGTTCTGGGCGTAACTTCTCCCCAGATACAGTGATACACTTTGGATAAAATGATCTGTGATTGCAAGTCTTCTACAAACGTTGTATTTATTTACCACAGCCAAGGAGTCCCTGTCCTCCGTGTGGTATCAAAGTTTCCTTTGAAAAATTTCCGGGGAGGTTAGACATCAATGAGAAGGGAACATTTTGAGTACACTTAGATTACAGCGAAGGCTTTTTTGTGCCTGCCTGGAAGGGAGTTTAGGGGAGTTGCTGTCTTATCTTGGAGAAACTCCCACGGGTTTTGCAGCCACAGTAAACTCCGGGGGCTACTCCCATCCCCTCCTTCACCCCTCCCCCCACCATCTAATCTGGCACAAGGAAGTTGCTGTCACCTTAAGACCGTGTGGAACAGATTCTCAAGGAGGCTCAAGATCATCTACTGCTTCAAGCATTTCGCAGAATGGCTTCTGTGGGAGGTTAACACGGAGTGTTAGGGGGACTGTTTCCGTGGTCAAGGCAAGGTGAGAAATACTGGTTTAAATGAAGTCACAGACGTTTCTTCTCTGCAGGGCTCCTTGGAGGTGTTCCTGTGTGTGGGGGATCTTTAAGAATGGGGTTTGTGCTCTGCTTCTCAGTCAGGAGATGAAGGAACCTTTTGTTCCTGGAACATCTGAGGCTTACAGAACACCCTGTGAAAATCCTCATCTAGTTCATCTTGCCCTGCAGACAGCGCCAGCTTCACGGAAACCGCGCAGTCACGGGGCCCAAGATCGCTTTCATGCTCTGCTGTCACCATCTTGAAATTCTTAGTAAGTTCTGAACAAGGGGCTCTGTTACCCGAAAACTGGGTTTGCTTCTTGGTGGGTGTTGAGCCAATAGACATAACCAAGTCAAAGATCGAAAGAAGGAAGGATTTGTTACTAGCAGCAAGTAAGGAGAACACCGGGGATCTTTCCCAAAACAGTGTCTCCCCAAGCAGCAAAATTGGGGCAGTTTTAAGCTAAGGGTACATGCACATTCATGAAGGGGCTCGGGCAGGGGAGAGAGAGTTCAGCATAGAATTGGGGTAGAGGTTGACAGAGCCCACGCTTTAGTTGATTGAAGATAGAGCGTCAAAATCATCATTCCCTCTTCCATCTGGGCAGAGGCCTTAGTTTCTGCAGAAGGCAAAGACATGTATCAGATTGTTACATATATATATGTACCCTGAGGAGGAGCTAGGACTCTCTTTTATTGCTGAACTATTGTTTCTTTTCTTAAAATTTTATTGATTGATTGATTGATTGATTGGCTGCATTGGGTCATTGCACGCAGGCTTTCTCTAGTTGTGGTGAACTGGGGCTACTCTTTGTTGCTGTGCGTGGGCTTCTCAATGCAGTGGCTTCTCTTGTTGCGGAGCACGGGGCTCTAAGCCCTTGGGCTTCAGTAGTTGTGGCACACAGGCTTAGTAGTTGTGGCTTGCAGGCTCTAGAGCACAGGCTCAGTAGTTGTGGTGCATGGGCTTAGTTGCTCCGTGGCATGTGGGATCTTTCTGGCCCAGGGATCAACCCATGTCCCCTGCACTGGCAGGCAGATTCTTAACCACTGTGCCACCAGGGAAGTCCCTGAACTATTGTTTCTCGGTGGCTTTTCCTTTGTTCCTGCCGTCCCTCACTTCTCTTAAGATCCTTGATTACTGAGACCTGTTCAAGGGCAAGCCCTGGGGCCAGGCTTAGATCACAAATGGCTTAGGCCAAAACGGCTTCTCTTATGTCACGAAAGCTGTGCCTGGTTCTCTTTCTCCAGGGAGCCCTTACCCTGTCTTCTTATAGCTCCACACTTGGGGTTCGCAATGGGCCCCACAAATGATGTCGCCGTCCTTGCCTACGGGGGTCCCGGAGGAGGAGCTGGGTCTTGGCCTACACATTTCCTATTCTGTCCCGCTCTTTCTCTCCTCACTCTTCTTAGCTTTCTCCTCCCACCTGTGCTGGCTCCCTCCTCCGTGTCTCCTCCTGCTTCCCTGCTTCCTGCATCCTCCATCCTCCTCCTCATCCCTTCCCTTTACCTCACCTTCTACCGATGCACTTCTGATCTTTGCTCCAGCCCAGTTTTAAAGATCCCTGGAGTAAAGCTCTCTAATGTTTCCTTAGCTCTCTTTGCACTTGTTGTGAGGGGATGTGCCACATGCTTTAGCATAAAGTGCACACCCTGGAGCGTGGTCAATTACACTGAATTGTGCTGTTGAAATAATACCGGATGTTACTGCTCTGCTCTGGCACTGCTGCATCCTCTAGTCCGTATCTGGAAATCCAGGGAGAGGAGCAGAGAGCATAGAGGAAAGCAGAAAGAGAACATAGTTCGACAATAATTAAAGCAGCCCTTTCTAAGACTAATAGCCTCTTTTGTCTCAACATATTACATTAATGGTTTGAAGTGAAATGTTGTTAGCATCTCGTTCATTTAAAGGAAAGGATCAGTGCAGGGCCCCTCAGCACATCAAGGGAAGAATCAGAACTGAAGATGGGTTACAGCATCCCTCACTGACAACCAGGAAGGATCTGCTTACCATAACAATGCAGACTTCCCTGCAGGCTTTCGGAGTCCTCAACAACCACCCATCCTGTCCAGCCCTGCTTCCACCTTTCTCCTTACCTTCCGTTTTTGTCAAGATGGGGTTTTTTGCTTGTTTTGTTGTTGTTGTTGTTTGGCAAGTAATATAAATTTAAATCAAACCATTGTAAGGAAAGAAAAGGAGATATATTGGTTCCTTATGACTGAGCAATATACGTAAGTGTTGGGAATGGCTTCAGGTATAGCTGGATTCAGGAGTCCAGATGATGTCATCTAGACTCTTTCTTGTCCCCTCCATCTCTGTGATCCCTGCTTCCCTTTGGGACATATTATCTGTCCAGATCTCTCCACATGGAGGCCAAGATTGCCCCCCACAGCTCTCGGTTTACACTCTTTGTGGCTTATGATCTAGAGGAAATGTCATTCCCCCCAGAAGTTCTGTAGCAAAACTGGAGAGGAGATTCTGATTGGCCCAGCCAGGTTATGAGTCATGGCTGATGAGCTCACCCCTCAGCCAATCACGGTGACCTGGAGAATAGAGTGCATTCAGATTGGCCCGTGAGGGCCAGGTGCCCACCCACCTGCTGGTGGTGGTGCTGGAAGGAAGAATGAACTCTTGCCCAATAAGGTAGGATGTGTTCCTTTTAAGAAAGAGGGTTCCTAGTAGTAAAAGGAGAGAGAATATGTGTCCAAAATGACAACTCAAGTGACGCTCCCTTCCTGGTCTATCCCATGATGCCTCCCCTCCCCCACACTTTGCTTACATCTGCCTCAGGGCCTTTGTGTGGCTCTGATCCCCGCCTTTTCTCCACTTTCCTAAGCCCAGCCAGGCCCATCAAGGCTGAACCCATAATGACCACTCAGAAAGTACTTTGTGGGTTCTTCTAGGACCCAATGGAACACTGAAGAGGTCTTACAAGGGAGGCAGAACTTTTGTTGAATTGAAAACACGTATCCTCGCTACCTATGTTTATCATGCTTCTGTAGACTCTATGCTGGTCAAGGCTTTTTGGTTGAAAGAATCAGGTAGACACACAAGTTAATACAAATGAAAGGATGAGATAGATACACGAGTTAATACAAATGAGAAGGGGGTGGACTCATAGAAGTCAAGGACGGCTCTTAGAACCAAAGAACAGCTGAACCCAAGGGACTCTGGAAGCCATGGGGCGCTAGGATGAGACCAGTCCTGCCCATGCTCTGGGGGGAGATGGTCTTCCGTCCTCGTGTCTGTCCGTCTGCTCCGTGCTCCTACTTCCCTCCACAGCGGCCAGTGTCTGATTGCTCACCGCTGTGTTCAGTGGGGAAGGTGGCGGCCCAGCCTGGCATCTGCACCTTTTAGTTCCCATGCCCGCCATTAAACCATGTTCTCTGGGACTCTTTGCTCCGGTTTTTGAGAAAAAGAGAACACGTGGTCACTGAGCAGCCAATGTACCGGCTGTCCTTGGGCATCCCCCGCTAGTCCGGTAATCTGTCCATTGGGGTCATGTAGCACACACCTGGTTGTGCAGGCCATGGATGGCAGTGGGTCTCAGAGGAGGGCATGTGGGCTGAGAGGTGCCCCAAAACATGCCTTTTATGGTTACGTGGAGCACCTGTTTCACAGGCTAATCTGTTAAAGCTGAGACACGTTAAATGACTCATGCAAAGCTACCCAGCCAGGCAGAGGTGACTCAGGTGTCTGACTGATGCTTTTTGGCCACTTCTAATGAAGAGGGGATCCCCAGAACCCTGAGTGTGGATTACCTCTCCGAAGCTGTGACGCTGTGGGAAGGAGTCCAGAAAAGAGGCTGGGCTTCAGTGGCCCCCACGGTGAGCACTGAACGTAGACCTCGGGGTGGAGAGGAATTAAGGCCCTGGATTTGACTAGAAGGGCCTTGGTGACCTTCAGGGAAGCAGATTCAGGGGGTGCTAGAAACTGATGGCAGAGTTTAGGGGAAGGTGAAGAAAGGATGGTAAGAAAGGGAGAAAAAGGGAGACGTGGATCATGAGAAACAGCAAATGGTGAAGCCTTGGTCTGTGTTCTGGCATCATGAACTGTGCTCTCTGCTCTATTGTGTTATAAGAAATTCCAGAATGATGCCCTGTCCTATCCTTAAATTAAAAATGAATGGAGGACTTCCTAGGTGGCACAGTGGTTGAGAGTCTGCCTGCCAATGCAGGGGACATGGGTTCGATCCCTGCTCCGGGAAGATCCCACATGCCTCGGAGCAACTAAGCCTACGCGCCACAACTATTGAGGCTGTGCTTTAGAGCCCATGAGCCACAACTATTGAGCCCACGTGCCGCAACTACTGAAGGCTATGCGCCTAGAACCCGTGCTTCACAACAAGAGAAGCCACAGCAATGAGGAGCCCATGCACCACAATGAAGAGTAGCTCCCACTCGCCGCAACTAGAGAAAGCCCGTGTGCGGTAACAAAGACCCAACACAGCCAATAAATACATGAATAAATAAATAAATAAATTTATTTAAAAAAAGAAAATGAATGCAAGGAAGTCCTCAGTGTGGTACCTAGGTAAGCATTAAGTCCTAAGACTCTGATATACTTCAGAGAAACCGGGAAGTATGTGCACAATGGGATTTGGGTTGAAAAGGTGCCCATGATTAGGACAAAGTTCATTGTTAACACAGCAAGGCCTTTTTCTGAGTTATAGGGAATTGTTTTTTGTGATATTAAATGCATTTAGCTGTCCAAAATTCTTCATCAACTAGGAATATTCTTAGCTGCTCATAATAGAAAATCTAAATAAATAATTAAAAATATAATAAAAATACAAATTTAATAAACTAGATGATATACTTCTGTCTCAGCAAAAAGGCTAGATGTAGGCCTTTATAGGGACGGCTCAGGCGATCATCCATGGCATCCAGTATCCAGACTCTATTTTTCATTTCACCCTGGGTGGCTTTTCTTTTGTGTAACAGTCACCTCCTGGTATGCAAGATGGCTGCCACAGCTCCAGAAGAAAGGGGAAGAGGTGCACCAGCAAGCCCTCTTCTTGCATTTGTCCCTTTTTATCAGGAAGCAAATTATTTTTTTCAGACGCACCCCAGCAGGTTTCCTAAGGTGTCAGTAAAGAGACAAGGGCAGGGACTTCCCTGGTGGCTCAGTGGTTAATAATACAGGGGACACGGGTTCAAGCCCTGATCTGGGAAGACCCTGCATGCTGCAGAGCAACTAAGCCCATGTGCCACAACTACTGAGCCTGTGAGCCACAACTACTGAAGCCCAGGCACCTAGAGCCTGTGCTTCACAACAAGAGAAGCCACTGCAATGAGAAGCCTGCACACAGCAACGAAGACCCTACACAGCCAATAAATAAATAAATAAATAAATAAATAAAATTTATATATATATAAAAGAGAGACTAGGACACTTGGCTGGTGTAGCTGCAAGAGAAGCTGGAAATGTAAAAGTCCATCAAAATGGAATGTGGTATCCTCCCCATGTTAACTCAATTGTGATCCATCCCCTAGGGATATGTCAAGGTTGGACACATTCCACCTAGGGAAAATCTGTGTTCCATTAACAGAGAGAGTGTGAAGGTCACCAAGAGCATCTTCACAATCCCTCCCCTCTTCTAGTGATACTGTTTTCATGGTAGGTCTCCTTACAGTGGAGACAAGTAATGCTGAAGGCTTTGCACCAATGGTGGCTCATGTGCTGAGTCAAAATGACTCTAAGATTTGGAATAAGTCACATGTCAACACAAATCACCCGGGAACACATCAAAACTCCTACTTGCCACCTACCTTGAGTAGCTTGGCTTTGCAGATAGAGTGCTCTCTAGCAAAAGAGTAATTTTTAAATGTCATTTCTTACTCTTGGTTCCTACTAAGGGTTTTGATCCATAACAAACATGTAATTACTCTATAACGTCAAAACGTCACTGACATTGGTTTCTTTAAGAATCAAAGTGTTACCCGTATCCACTGATACCATTTGTTGGGGGATTGCTCTGGATGGAGTATGCTTCATTGGGCTTGATTTCTTTTCTCTTCACTTTCAAATTCATATTCACTACTTAGCAAAGAATGTGTACTTGAGACATTTGTTCATTTTGGGTTTCATAAAAGTTTAGCTGATTTGTTGACATTAAAAACAAAAGAGAGGACTTCCCTGGTGGTCCAGAGGTTAAGACTCCTCGCTTCTACTCCAGGGAGTGTAGGTTTGATCCTGGTTGGGGGACTAAGATCCCACATGCTGTGTGGTGTGGCCAAAATAGACAAATAAACAAATAAGTAAATGAAAACGAAAGAGAGTTAACTTAGAAGCCATGTTCAAGTAATTGAATATTTTTCAAAATCTAGCAGTTGCCCGA
Organism: Hippopotamus amphibius kiboko; assembly: GCF_030028045.1. Taxonomy (NCBI): domain Eukaryota; kingdom Metazoa; phylum Chordata; class Mammalia; order Artiodactyla; family Hippopotamidae; genus Hippopotamus; species Hippopotamus amphibius. The sequence goes on along the minus strand of NC_080195.1, from coordinate 104,444,013 downwards.
GCACATGTTCCTAGGGACTGGAGGCCTGGTGAGGATCTTGGCACGTTGGTGGGCTTGTGACAAGTCTAATGACTGTGGCCTTGAAAGGATTCAGACTGAGTGTGGTCAGATCTGCTTTTTCAAAAAAAAAAAAAAAAATCCAGAAACCTGGAATTTGGGGGAAGTCTCTCAATTTTTTTAATGTTGGCAACAAAGTTTCCAATTTTTAAAACACTGAGGGCCAGGCTAAACCAGATTTATGGGCCTGATTCAGTGAGAGGGTTATCACATTTCAACCTCAAGAGAAGTCCCTTATTTGAGAGGTAAGATCACAGAAGCTCGGGGCAGAAAGGTGCAGAAGGACAGACAGGCCTGGGAGTCCTTTCTGGGCCAGACGGTTGCTCCCCTTCACTGAGAGGTCAGTGACTTGCCCAAGTGAGCAGAAGCTCAAGTAGACTCTGAGTTCCCCTTCAGGATGGAAGAATTTTCCAGCTCTGAGCTCCCCACTGGGTGGACTGAGGCCTTCATTGAGACTACATGACAGCAAGACCTCTCCCTCCACCCCGTCCAGCCTGTCTCATCGAGCTAGGGGCTCTCCCTGCAGGCTAACCTCTAACTCAGCTCCTGCCTCCCCTGAAACATGACCTGTGACCCTTAGCTCCTCTCTCTCTCCTTTCTATGTCCCAAGTAAGTATATTTCAATGAGCAAGACCAACCTAAGACAGTAGCAATCTTTGATGAAGACATTTTCCTTAGAGATTTTTCTTCAAGAGATCTAATTTGAACAGAGCCCCCCTTCACGCACACCTATTCAAAACACACAGGCTAACAAAGAAGGTGTGTTAAGAGCCACACGGGAACCTCTTTTTTTTCAGGCCAGCATAATCTTTTCTTTTTTTTTTTGAGATATAATTGACAAGTATAACATTATTCTTGTTTAGCGTATACAACATAATGATTTGACATGTGTATATTTTGTGAATGATTGCAACAAATCCAGTTAAATCCATCACCACACAGTTACAAAACATTTTTTTTGTCATGATGAGAACTTTAAAATCCACTTTCAGCAATTTTCAAATATACAGTGCAGTATTATTGACAATAATCATGCTGTACATTACATCCCCGGGACTTATTTTATTTTATTTATTTTTTGGCCACACCCCGAGGCTTGCAGGATCTTAGTTCCCTGACTAGGGATTGAACCTGAGACCACCAGAGTGACAGCTCGGAGTCCTAACCACTGGACCGCCAGGGAACTCCCGACTTATTTTATAACTGCAAGTGTGCACCTTTGACCCCCTTTACCCATTTCACTGACACCCTCTACCCCCCACTCCTGGCAACCATCAACCTGTTCTCTATGAGCTTGGCATTTTTGTTGATTTTTATTTTTTTTAAGAGTCCACATATAGATGAGATTATACAGTATCTGTCTTTCTCTGTCTGACTTATTTCACTTAGCGTAATGCCCTCAGAGTCCATCCATGTTGTCCTGAATGGCAAGATTTCATTCTTTTTTTTAAAGTGCTTTTTATTTATTTATTTTTATTTTTTTGTGGCACACGGGCTTAGTTGCTCCGCGGCATGTGGGATCTTCCTGGAGCTGGGATCGAACCCGTGACCTCTGCATTGGGAGGCGGATTCTTAACCACTGCGCCACCTAGGAAGCCCCATTCTTTTTTTTTTTGGCTGTATAATAGTCCATTGTATATCTATACCATATCTTCTTCATCCATTCATCCATCCATGGACACTTAGGTTGTTTCCATGTCTTGACTATTGTAAATAATGCTGCAGTGAACATGGGGGGCATTTTTTTTTTTTGAGTTAGCGTTTTCAGTTTCTTCAGAGAAATACCCAGAAGAGGAATTGCTGGATCGCATGGTAGTTATATTTTTCATTTTTAAGGAATCTCAATACTGTGTTCCACAGTGGCTGCACTAATTTACATTCCCACCAACAGTGCACAAGGATTCCCTTTTCTCCACATCTTTGTCAACACTTGTTATCTCGTCTTTTCGATAATAGCCATTCTGATGTGAGTTTCATGTCTCATTGTGGGTTTCATCTGCAGAGGAGCCTTGTGTGATGCCTGTTCAACAAACGAACTGCCTCGTTCTTCAAGTGTCAAGCCTCAGTGAGTCTGCAGTCCCGTCACCAGCTTCTGATGAAGCAATATTCCAGCAGCTCATTGTAAGACTGGAGGCTAAGACCTGGGTCACAATGTCTCTACCTGTGTTAGATGTCAGGATTCTCCAGAGGCCAGTCCTCGGAATCAACTCAGGAACTGATGGGGGTGGTTTAAATAAACCAAGTTCAGGAAAAAAAGGCAGTGTTTGGGGATGCTGGGAATTTTGCTTCTTTTGCCTAATGATTATATGATTAAAAGTTACTCAGTTAAACCTTTCTCTTCTAAGTCTAAACAACCCCACCTGGAAGGGTTTATTTTATAACACATCTTTGGAAGGACTATTCATTTTTATGAATAGTAATAATGATACTGGGGTGGATATTAGAGGAGAGAGGGTCCAAGCAGATAAGAATGAAAAAGAAAATGATCATCTTCCTCTACTACATTTGCAGATTCAAGCGGAATAGGTAAATATCAACTGAAATCAGAATGATAGATGTTACATATTTTCCCAGTGCTGCTATTAAATAAATATTAAATATTTTTATTCATTAAATTTATTTTATAACTAATAAATAATAAATTATTTATTTAATTTGTTTATCAATAATGTAATAATTTAATCAAATTAAATCAATTTAATAAATAATACAATTATTAAATGAACTAACTTACTAAATATTTATTTATATATAGTTAAATATTAAATTCATACTCTTTCCTTCTCACCTCCACTCACTACCTCTTTTACAGTGTCTCTACCTAACTGAGAACCCAAACTCAAGGAAAAGAAATTAAAGAGTAATATAAATTCTGAATGTACTTAAAACAATGTTGTAATATATTATCATTTCAGGACCAGAATTTTCTCGTTTTGGCCTGCACGTGTTTTCATGATCAGAACAAGAAGAAAACATTTGCCATTTTCCCACTTAATGGCCTCAAAAGTAAACATCTGCCCTTTTGAGAATCTCCCACTACAAAAGAAGCCCACTCTCTCCCCCAGCCCCCCATCCTCTCCAAGTCATAATGGAAAGTACACGAGTTTTAAAGATAGGGTTTGACTTTTGCAAACAAGAAGTGTGGATGAAAGCAAAGCTAAATCAGGCATAAGAGTAAATCAAATTTAATCTATTCAAAGCGGAGGACAATTAGCTCCCAGTATTTATTAAATTCCTTTTTGAACGGAGGTCCTTATTCTGAGCAAAGAATATGAACTGGTAGACAGGTTTCTTGGAAAGGATGATACTCAAACTTCTCATAGTAACAAACCTTTCAGGAAAAAGGGAGTGCTTTTGGCAAAGGAAGGAAGAAATGGTACATACTATTTTGATTATGGTACATGTGTCTAGATTGTTTGATTCCAGTTAAGACCTAAGATAATTCTGTAACTGGTTTAGAATTCTGGGGTGGAAACACCCTAAAACCATGGTATTTGATAAACTCCGTCTCCTTTTTGAAAGGGTTACAGCCCGGGAAAGAGTTGTTAGTCCAGAATTTTGGCCTGTTACTTGATGAAGCTGAGTTTTAAGAGTAATAGGAAAAAATACCTTTAAAAACCAGTAGGAAGGGACTTCCCTGGTGGCACAGTGGTTAAGAATCTGCCTGCCAATACAGGTGACATGGGTTCAAGCCCTGGTCTGGGAAGATCCCACATGCCTTGGAGCAAATAAGCCCATGTGCCACAACTACTGAGCCTACGTGCTGCAACTACTAAAGCCTGAGCACCTAGAGGCCGTGCTCCACAACAAAAGAAGCCACTGCAATGAGAAGCCTGTGTACTGCAACGAAGAGTAGCTCCTGCTCACCGCAACTAGAGAAAGCCCGTGTGCAGCAATGAAGACCCAATGCAGCCAAAAATAAACTAATAATAAATAAATCTTAAAAAAAAAAGTAAGAAGATGTCAGAATATTCAAAATAAAAATGGGCAATTAAAAAAGTGAAAAAAAAAAAGGGACTTACCTGGAGGAGTTCCCTGGCAGTTTGGTCCAGTGGCTAAGATTCCCGTGCTTCTACTGCAGGGCTCACAGCATGGCCAAAACAAAAACAAAAACAAAAAAACAACAAAAAACATTAAAAAAAGTTAAAAAACAAAAAAACAAAACCAGAGTAATAGGGAAAAATAAAATCTAATAATTCTTTTAAAATAAATGATACATAAAAATAAACATGCACAACTCCTGAAAAGCACCTTATTTTCATTATTTCCCATAAAGTGGGTGTGGCAGGAAGGATAATGACCCCCAAAGATGTCCACTTTCTAACCCCTAGAATTTGCAAATATGTTGTTACGTGGCAAGGAGGAACTAAGATTGCAGATAGAATTAGGCTGCTGATCTGCTGACTTTGAAATGGGGAGATTACCCTGGATTATCCGGGTGGGCACAATATAATCACTAGGGTCCTTAAAAGTGGAAGCAGGAAGCAGCACAGACTCAGTGTCAAGACTGGCGCAGCATGGGAAAGACGCCATTGGCCATTGCTGGCTTTGACGGTGGAAGGGACGCACGAGCCAAAGAATGTGGGCAGCCTCTGCAAACCGGAAAAGGGAAGAAAGTATGTTCTCCCCAAGAGTCTCAAGAAAGGAACACAGCCCTGCCCACACCCCGATTTTAGCCCAGTGAGCCCCATTTTAGACTTCTGACCTCCAGAACTGTAAGATAATACATTTGTGTTGTTTTACTAGGTTTGTGGTAATTTGTTAAGGTAGCAGTAGGAAACTAATGTAGCAGGCCAGTCAAGTAGAAACAAAATTCACTTATGAAACAACTTCTTACCTAGTTGTTGTTTTTTTTTTTAAATTTTTTTTGGGGGTACACCAAGTTCAATCATCTGTTTTTATGCACATATCCCCATATTCCCTCCCTCCCTCAACTCTCCCCCCACCCTCCCTCGAGTCCCCCCCACCCGCCCCATCCCAGTCCTGTAAGGCATCTTCCATCCTCGAGTTGGACTCCCTTTGTTATACAACAACTTCCACTGGCTATCTATTTAACAGTTGGTACTATATATATGTCTGTGCTACTCTCTCGCTTTGTCTCAGCTTCCCCTTCACCCCCCGCCCCCCCCAAACCTCGAGTTCTCCAGTCCATTCTCTGCTCTTATGTAGTTTTATAAAATAATATTGATACCATCAAGGTACTGCTTTATGCTCAGATATTTTGCTCCAGGTGACCCACTTCTGCCAAGCACCTGTTAGTCCTGTTTTGTACTCATTTTCTCTTTGGGATAAAAGCCAGTGTTTATTACATGAAGCAATTTTTTTTTTTTGACCAGGAGGGATTATTTTTCCTTTATTAGCTGGCTATTAGAAATAACTTACAATAATGTCCAAGCTCTTTATTTCCAATCAGGAATTATCTTGGAGTGCTGAATAGGGGAAAAGTAGTTGTGAGCCTTTTATATTTCCATCAGCTGTTCAAAGAAATAATATAGGCGTGATAAATAAATTCATGGGGAAAAAATGCCTAGGTAGCTGCAATTTATAGCATTTTTCAGTTACCAATTTATATGTTAGAACACTGGGGTTTGACCAATCAAAGAAAATCATTTGCAGTAACAGATTCCAAGCGCCTGGAATGTTGTGTCCTACACACCAAAAGTTCTGAGATGATAAAAGCAACACTTGTTTTAGAAGGAAAAAAAGAAAAAAAATAATGTAAATGCTGAGAGGAATGAATAGGGCGGCTATTGAAAGACACCTATAGACAGAGCTGAGTCACAAGCATGGAATAATCTGGAATATTCAGAATGCTGTGAGAAAAGGAGTGCTTTTCCCAAGCTGGAGCGTCTCTACCTCATGCCTGGATGTGGTGCCCGCCTCCCCTCCTCGGGGCTCCTACACTTTTTTAATTCCAAAGCTCCATAATCACTACTGTCCTTCACTCTTAGGCTATTAAAGGAAACACTTAGACATCTCAATAACACATTCTCCCCCTCCTTTTCAAAAGGAAGAGCAGGAAGGCTTCTGAGGAGAGAAGACACCTTTTCAGTGACCCTTGTAACCAACCAAAGAATTCAATTCAATCCAACAAAGAGTTACTCAGCTAAGAAAACTGACCCAAACACGATGGGGAAAGGGTATCAGACACTGATTCCAAATCCTGTGTGTTTATTCTTCACAGTTAGAAGAAGAGGCGGGGAGCTGATGCTTGCTATGGACTGAATGGTACCCCAGCTTCCCCTGTTGAAGTCCTAACACTCAGTACCTCAGGACTGTATTTGGAGATGGGGCCTTTTAAGAGGTGATTACACTAAAATGGGGTCCTTAGTGTGGGCCCTAATCCCACATGACTGGTGTCTTTATAAGAAGAGGAGATTAGGACAGCAGGAAACACCAAGGAAAGACCTTGTGAGGACACGGCGAGAAGGCAGCCACCTGCAAGCCAAAAAGAGAGGTCTCAGGGGAAACCAGACCTGCCTACACCTGATCGCAGAGTTCCAGCCTCCAGAAGAGCAAGAGAATCCATTTCCGTTGTGGAAGCCAGCCAGTCTGCGGTGCCTTGTTAGGGCAGCCCGAGCGGATGTATACAGTGCGGACGTGGTACATACTTACAAAGTCAGACTCTTAAACCCCATCGAAGACATCACTGGTGCGACTTAGCAGCAGTCTTAAACAGAGACTCTCATGTTCCAGCGTGGAAGCCTGATACTGGCTCCTGCCACAGGCTTGGCACCACCCTTCCAGCCTGGCTGGCAGTATTCAACTCTTGTTCGACCCCTTTGCCTCTCTCACTGTTCATGTCGGAAGCCTGGGGAAGCCATGGATTCCCCGCCTTTGCATTTCTCCTCTCCTTCAGCCCTGGATGTAACACAGCACAGAGCAGGCAGTTTTAGATGCTGGTTAAATCAGGGCCTGTCTCTAGTCAGTGCGCCTTTCTTACCTCCCAAAAAAGTATGGTAATGATGACCATCCCTGGCCACACTAAAGGGGCCAGCAGACCCTCTGGAGAGGTGGGACGGTGGGTCAGGATGGGACCTGAGGTCTTCCTGCAGACACCGTATCCCACGTTGGATTCCTCCAAAATGGACTGATCTTCCGCCTCTGGGCAGACACTAGGCTGGGTGGTGGGAACGTGAGGATGCAGGAGCTGTCCTGAGGAACAGAGAGAGCTGCACCCTCCTCCCTAGAATCTGTGGTAAGTGTCATACACATGGGCTGCGTGTGCCAGCTCTGAGGATGGAATTGACAGATTCTGTTTGGGAGGGCAGGGAATCCAGGGCTAGAAAAGCGACTGGAAGGGCTGACTGTGGGGGATGACTTATTGGCTCTCTGACCTTGGTAAATTAACCTATTGCTTAAATGGAGATTATAGAACATATTTTGGAAAGTTGATGTAAATATTAAATTAAAAAATTTCGAAAGTTGATGTAAATATTAAATAAAAAATGAATTAGAAACTGCACAATGTAATACCTCACACGTTGTAGGTGATCAGTAACTGTGAAGAAGGAGAGAGCCCCTCAAAGGAGATGATGGCCTAGCTTGACCTTTTTAAAAAACAAAAACCAAAACTTATTATTTATTTTAATGTAAATATATCCTTCTTAAAATTAATTTTTATTGGAGTATAGTTGATTTACAATGTTGTGTTAGTTTCTTCTGTACAGCAAAGTGAATCAGTTATACATATAGATGTATCCACTCTTTTTAAGATTTTTTTCCCATATAGGTCATAACAGAGCACTGAGAAGAGTTCCCTGTGCTATATGGTAGGTCCTTATTAGTTATCTATTTTATATATAATAGTGTGTATATGTCAATCCCAATCTCCCAATTTATTCCACCCTCCCCCCCAACCCCCTCTCACCCCCCACGCCACCGCCTTGACCTTGAAGGATGAGCAGAAGCACACCAGATGGAGGAGAACTTGAATGGAAAGAGGCATCCCAGGCAGAGGGCCAAGGAGAAAACGGTGTTGTTTGGGGAGTCCTAGGTCACCCCATGGTGATGTTAGAAGTATTGTGGGAAATCAGAGAGGCAGCTTTAGTGCCAGGTGAAAAAGTGCCAAGTTTTTATCCTATATTCAGTGGAGAGACTTTTCTAGAGAGTGAGTGACAGAGGGGTAGAAATTGGAGGTGGAGGAAGAAGGGGTAAGGTCAGTTCAAGCTGCCTCCCATTTTTCCAGCCTGGGCTGTGCCTCTCCAGATGGTAAGGCCAGAAATTGACTTGGGAAACAGGAGAGGTTAGTGGGACTTGTTTGTTGTTTGGGGAAGGTGTGGAGTAGACACGATGAGATTATGCTCTCTCAGGTCACAGTGTCTGCAAGCCAGCAGGAGAGTTCTCACCAGAAACCAACCCTAACGGCACCTTGATCTTGAACTTCTAGTCTCCAGAACTGTAAGAAAATGAATTTCTTTAATTTTTTCTTTTAAATCTTTTTGCTGTGGACCATTTTGAAAGTCTTTATTGAATTTGTTACAATATTGCTTCTGTTTTATGTTTTGGTTTTTTGGCTGTGAGTCATGTGGGACCTTAGCGCCCCAACCAGGGATCAAACCTGTACCCCCTGAATTGGAAGGTGAAGTCTTAACCCCTGGACTGCCAGGGAAGTCCCTCTTTATTTGAAAGAAAATGTTTAAGTTACCCAGTCTATAGTATTCTGTTATGGCAGCCCAAGATGACTAATACAAGGGCAATTAAGCACAGAGACATTAAGTAACTTGCCCAAGGTCACACAGCTGGAAAGGAACAGAGGCAAGATTTGACCTAGGGCAGAATCTTTGCTTTTAACCACTAGCCTCTCTGCCTTTAACTACTGCCTCTCTAGGCAGTGTGTGTGTGTGTGTTTGTAAGGTCAATGTCTCCATGTGGATGGAGAGAAAATGGGGCTGTCACCTTGTTCCGGGAGAAGAGGTTGATTTCTGGGGCCCCATTGCACTGGTGTGCCCTCCCATGAGGCCTAGTGACTGTTGTGCTGAGGCTGCATGGCCACATTCCAAGCTTCTCTGTAGCCCTCTGTGAGACGCGGAGGAGGACACTGCTGTAGAATGGAGAATGAATGTGTGGTCTGAGGTGGGTGGAGCTGCAGACATGTGCTCTGGCGTGTTCTGTTTATTGCATGTTGCCCAGGTGCTGGAGGCGTGGGAAAGGGTGGGAAGGGCTGTTCCTGGCCTTCACCGTCACCGGGCCGGCAGCAACTGTGAACGTTGTGGGTAAGTGAAGACAGAATCCAAATGGCTCTGGTAAATCACCCAGAGACCCACCACCATACAGTAGTTATAGTTTGTTTTATTTTTTTAATTTTTAAAATAAATTTACGGGGCTTCCTAGGTGGCGCAGTGGTTGAGAATCGGCCTGCCAATGCAGGGGACACGGGTTCGATTCCTGCTCCAGGAAGATCCCACATGCCGCGGAGCAACTAAGCCCGTGCACCACAACTGTTGAGCCTGTGCTTTAGAGCCTGTGAGCCACAACTATTGAGCCCATGTGCTGCAACTACTGAAGCCCATGCGCCTAGAGCCTATGCTCTGCAACCAGAGAAGCCACGGCAATGAGGAGCCCACGCACCACAATGAAGAGTAGCCCCCACTCACCGCAACTAAAAAGAAAGCCCGAGCACAGCAAAAAAAATACCCAACACAGCCAATAAAATAAATAAATGAATAAATTAAGAAAAAATTATTTATTTATTGGCTGCATTGGGTCTTCGTTGCTGCACACGGCCTTTCTCTAGTTGCAGAGAGCAGGGGCTCCTCTTCATTGTAGTGCGTGCAGGGCTTCTCACTGCACAGGCTCCTCTTGTTGTGGGGCACAGGCTCTAGGCACATGGGCTTCCATAGTTGCGGCACATGGGCTCAATAGTTGTGGCGCACAGGGCTTAGTTGCTCCGAGGCATGTGGGATCTTCCCAGAGCAGGGATCAAACCCGTGTCCCTTGCACTGGCAGGTGGATTCTTAACCACAGCACCACCTAGGAAGTCCTATAGTTTGTTTTAAGATGAGCTTTTGTTCTTTCTCATGTAGGTGAATTAAACATCCGACTGGGGCAGGTGGGGGTGGAAAAAATAAAATCAAATTGGTTTTCACTTGGAGACCTGTGGATGCATTCCTGGTAATTGTTCTATTTATTTATTTATTTGAAGTATAGTTGATTTACAATGTTGTGGTGATTTCAGCGGTACTGCAAAGTGATTCAGATAGATAGGCACACACACACACGCATTCTTTTCTTTAAAATATTCTTTCCATTATGGTTTATTATAGGATATTGTATATAGTTCTCTGTGCTCTACAGTAAGACCTTATTGCTTACCCATTCTATATATAAAAGCTTACATCTGCTAACCCCAAATTCCCACCCGCTCCCTCTCCCAACACCCCGCTCCCGCTTGGCAACCACCAGTCTGTTCTCTGTGTCCGTGATTCTGTTTCTGTCCTGGTAACTGTTTTCGATTCTCAACTCTTTCCCCTCATTTTGAGGAGGTTTTTTCTTTCTTCTTTTTTTTTTTGTAACCCAGTTGTTTGTTTGTCCCCTTGCCTGGAAGTTTCTGAAATATTCCACAGCCCTCTTGCTGCCAATTCTGCAGAAGTGTTGCTGTTGCTCAGAGCCTGTTCGCAGCCAAGTGGGAGAGTTTCTCCACAAACTGCCATTTCAGTGAAAACACAGAAAATAAAATGCAACCAAGCACATTACAAAGGGGAGGCAGTGCTAGGTTCTTTGGCTGTGATGCGGCCTGATCTGCCTGGCCCTGCCTCTCTGACCTTGAGTTTCTTTGTATTCCTTTGGGCTGGCTAGTTGCATATTGAGACTTCCTTGGTCTTTTCTCTGTAATGGAAGGCTTGTCATGACTGGGAAAATGTCCTGGCTTCCTAAGCCCTCTTCTGAACCCTCTTTCACCCCACTCCCGACATCTGTCCTCAGGGAAGAGAGCCTGGGTGAAACAAATTCTTTTACTAAGAAGTTGTTTTTAATATTGTCATTCCTCCCAGGTGACTTTGCATTTTCCAAGAGGGCTGATGTGTTTCCCAGACACTATGTGCAGATGAATCACCTGAAGCTTTTGTTGTGCTGTAGATTCAGGTTCAGTGCATCTGGGATGGGGCCTCCCTGAGACCCTGCATTTCTGACACCAGGTGCTGATATTGGTGCTGGTCCGCGGGCCACACTTTGAGTAGCCAGGCTGTAGAGGAACACTGGATGTGGGAATGGTTGAAAGGAACACTATAGGAATGCGTATTAGTCAGGGTTCTCCAAAGAAACAGACCAATAGGAGATATCTATATTTATATAGATTGACATAGATAGATACAGATATATGAAGGGATTTATTATAAGAAACTGGCTCATGTGATTTTGGGGGCTGAGATGGCCTAAGATCTGTAATCGGTGAGCTGGAATGGAGGTGGGGGAGAGCTGATGGTGTCAGTTTCAGGCTGAAGGCCGGCAGGCTCTGACCCAAGAAGAACTGATGCTTCAGTTTGAGTCTGAAGGCAGGAAAAGACCCAGGTCTCAGGGAATTCCCTGGTGGTCCAGTGGTTACGACTCTGTGCTTTCATTCCAGAGGGCATAGGTTCGATCCCTGGTTGGGGAACTAAGATCCCACAAACTGCATGATGTGGCCAAAAACAAACAAACAAACAAAACCCCCCATGCCTCAGCTCACATCATTAGGCAAGAGGGATTCTCTCTGACTCACAGGAGGGTCAGCTTCTGGTTCTATTCAGGCCTTCAACTGATTGAGTGAGGCCCACCCATATCCGCAAAGGCAATCATCCAGAAACACTCTCACAGACACACCGAGACCAAACGTCCGGGCACCCCATGGCCTCGTCAAGTTGACGCATAAAATGAACCCTCACAGGAGGGGAGTGTGTACCTTCCTCTGGGGTCTTCGCGGCCCCTGGGCTGTCCTGGCTTGTCTTCTTGGAATTCTCTAGTGGGAAGATCCAAGTGTGTCCCCTGTGAGCTGAGTGTTCACTGCCATAGTGCATCTCCAAGCTCTCAAGTGCATCTCTCTGTATAACACCTGGCCATGCCCCATCCATTCTGACATATGAAGGACAAATGCTACTTTATGTTTATGTTCAACCCCTTAATTTAGTTATACTGAGTGCCTGCTGTGGGAAACATACAAACTAGTGGTCAAGGAGGACCCAGGATGAGACACCCTGGAGTGTCAGGGGTGTGGAAAGGATAGGCTACTTAATTTGTGGGGCCCAAAGCAAAAGGAAAATTGAGGCTTGTTGTTTAAAAATTAGGATTTTTAAAGATAGCTGTAGCAGAGCAATAAAGTAAGCATGGGGCCCTTCTGGGTGCAGGACCCTGTGGGAGTGCATGGGTCATATGCCCATGAAGCTGGTTCTGGGTGTTGGGGAAGGAGGAAAGAATGGTGAAAAGAGAGGAGGGAGAGTCAGCTTAGAGGCCCGATGGAAATGCTGGGGTATTGATTTGTGCCTCTTTTTTTTTTTTTTTTTTGTATTTTGTGTGTGTGAGTGTGTGTTACTGTTTTTTGAAGTCAATGTGTATTTTTTAAATTTTTAATTAAAAAAAAAAATTTTGGCCACGCCATGCGGGGTCTTAGTTCCCCAACCAGGGATCAAACCCATGCCCCCTGCAGTGGGAGCATGAAGTCTTAACCACTGGACCACCAGGGAAGTCCTAATAGGTGCCTCTTTTGTTTTCTTCCTTCTCTCCCTCCCTCCCTCCCTCTTCCCTTCCTCCCTCCTCCCTCCCTCCCTGCTTCCCTTCCTCCCTTCCTTCCTTCCTCCCTTTTTTCTTTCTTTCCTTCCTACAAGGCAGTTTACAGAACCATACCACTTTCAATGAAATAACGTGTTCAGCATCCACTAGAGGTCTCATTCCACAGATAACTTTAAAGTAAACCAGTTTGTGTCACTTTCATGTCACTTTCTTTGTTCTTCCTTTCATTTTTTATTTTTTTATTCAAGTATAGCTGACATACCACATTATATTAGTTTCAGGTGTACCACATGGTGATTTGGCATTTGTACGCCGTCAAAACTGATCTCCATGGTGAGCCTCGTGACCATCTGTCACCACACAAAATCACTACACTTTGATTGACCATATTCCCTATGCTGTACATTACAGCCCCATGCCGTATTTATCGGATAAATACATAAGTGTGTACCTCTTGACCCCTTTCACCTGCTTTGCCCCAACTCCCCTCTGCGGCAAGCACCTGTTCACTCTCTATCTACGGGTCTGTTTCTGTTTTCTTTTGTTTGTTCGCTTGTTTTGTTTCTTAGTTTTCATTTTAAGATTTTGTTTTGTTATGTGTTTTAGACATCTGAGCAAAATCATACAGTAATTGTCTGTCTCTGTCTGACATTTCACTCAGCATATTATCCTCCAGGTTTATCCATGGTGTTGCAAATGGTGAGATTTTGCTCTTTTTTTTTTACAACTGAGTCATATTCCATTGTATATAGATGGATATTTCAGTTGCTTCCATATCTTGGCTACTGTAAATAATGCTGCAGTGAACATGGGGTGCATATATCTTTAAGAATCAGCGTTTTTATTTTCTTATGTCACTTTTAAATGCTGTTGCAACAGTGGCTAGAGTCAGATTCCTATTTACTAAGTCTGTCTGCTCTGCAGCTGGGGGTTGGATGGCAGTCCAAAGTTGGGGGGGTGGGGAGGGCAGGCGGTACTTGTAAACATCCAGGCCAGGTCAGGTTTTAAAGTCATCTTCCAGCTGTTTCTCAGAATCTACAGCAGAGCTCTACAGGAGTGAGCCTGAAAAGAAAACCATCCCAAGAATGGCTTACCAGCAAGCAGAGATTCCACTTTCTCTGAACCTATTGTCAGGGCCTTGGTATTTATTGGTGACCTGGCTGATTGGTTAGAGAAAAGTTCAGAAAGATAAAAAAGAGAGGTCCCTGCCAGTAAGAGATGACTAACTAAAAATTTCTTGTTCTAGATTTTAACTCAAACTGTCTACTAATCTTTGAGGCAATCTATCAGGTGAAGGGTGTTCTTGGCAAGAGATTGAGGATGAGTCAGAGCAAACTCATGAACAGCTGCTTTTGAAAACCACTCACCAGTCTCTCTTGATGGGTTCCCAAGTAAGTGATAACTCAACCAGTAAGTGCTTTTGCAGCAAATATTTCTTCTCTTTTCTTTGTTAAAAAAAAATTCCCCCTCCCACCACACGGCATCTTAATTCCTCGACTAGGGATCAAACCTGTGCCCTTTGCAGTGAAGAGCAGAGTCTTAACTCCTGCACTGCCAGGGAGGTCCCAAGATATGTGTATTTTTAATAAGCTGCCTCACATCCTTTTAAAAAGAGATCATCTACAAATAAATGATAGAAAAGAAAATAAGTGCCAAACTCCTTACGGTAGGGAACACAAGAGGCTAATTCATTCATTCTGTAAATATTTACTGAGCACTTTCTTTGTGCCAGGCACAGTTCTAGACACCATGATTATAGCAGGAAATGAAACAGACCACAGCCCTGCCCTCTGGGAGCATCTGTTGGAGTGGAAGGCGGAGGTAGGAACAGAGGCTACAGCAGGGCTGCCTAGAAAGAAGGTTGTGGGCTCATCTCTGTGGTTTAGATATGGGGAGATAGTGAGGAAGGCCATTTGCTGTGACTTAGCTATGACTGCATTTAGCAAGGCTTTCAGTACATGATGGGGAAGAAAATGGTAACATGTAGTTGCAATTAGGGCCATGAACTAGAAATATAATTTCAGTGAGTTCTTTTATCCTAAACCCTTAATTCTGCCTTTGACCACTCCATTTTTTTTCTTTCTTGCCAATGCTATGTTCTTTTTAGATGTCAACAGTGCCCTCAGGAGATGGGACGCCAGATGGCATTTGTCTGTGTTTTAATCAAAACACCCCATTCTCTTTGCCACGGTGTGAAGCCGCAGCATTCTGTGCTGAGCAGAGACAAGAAACACTACAGATACCCATAGTAGCTTTTCAGGATTTCAAGGGCAAGAAATGTACCCAAAGGCTAGGTCAGCCTAATTCCATTAACTTTAGTGGTGACACCATGATTGTGGGAACGTAACCTCCCACAGTCAGCCCTGAGCTAATTCCTAGAGGCAAAGTCCTAATGTGTTGATGTAGGTGGGGCTGAGGGAGAGAACAATTGACAAAGAGCCCCAAATGGTGGTTTCCTTTGTATCCATCTCCCCTTTATGGGCAGGGCTAAGCATTTCTCTTCTATGTCTCATTCAGGGTTTTCAACCACTTAATGAAATGTTATTATCCCATTTGCAAAATGAGGCAACTGTGGTTCAGAGGGTTGAGTTCACTTAGCTAAACCCAACAGCTAACTTTTATGAGTATGTATTATGTGCTGTGCGTGACTTCTTTTTAATCTCCTCAACATCCTTGTGGATTAGGTGGTATTACTCCTGTTTTACAGAATGAAAAAGTGAGACTTGTGAAAGATTAAATAACTTGCATGAGCTTCCAGAGCTGGAAAGTGGTAGAGCTTGGCTTCAAACCAGCCAGTCTAACTTCAGAGTTCTGCCTCTTCACCGCTTTTCAGATTTCTTAGAAGCAGAAAGAGCTATGCCCAAGGCAATCAGATGGCCCGTCTGAGGACTCATCTGAAGCTCTTCTTGCAGCCATGGTACCTCCTTAACTGGAGGGCCATGATGGCAGTAGACTTCAGTGAGGCAGAGAAGAAATAATTTTGGGGGGAATGGCGGTTGCAAGCAACAGAAACTCACTATATTATTTAAATATAATTTCAGCTGCTGTACCAGAGACCCAAGTATCAGAGGCATAATAAAACAAAAATTTCTTTCTCTGACATGCAATAGTCTTGGTGTTAATGTGTGTGTGTACATATATATATATATTTTTTCCCTCTCATATATATTTCCCTTCCAAGATGGCAGCTTGTAATAGGTTAAGAAATTGCTCTTTCTGGGACTTCCTAGGTAGCGCAGTGGATAAGAATCCACCTGCCAATGTAGGGAACACAAGTTGGATCCCTGCTCCAGGAAGATCCCACATGCCTTGGAGCAACTAAGTCCATGTGCCACAACTATTGAGCCTGTGTGCCGCAATACTGAATCCCACGCCCCCTAGAGCCCATGCACTGCAACAAGAGAAGCCACTGCAGTGAGGAGCCCACTAAGCCCGTGTGCCACAACTGTTGAGCCTGTGCACTGCAACTACTGAATTCCACACCGCTAGAGCCCGTGCTCTGCAACAAGAGAAGCCATTGCAGTGAGGAGCCCACGCACCATAGTGAAGAATAGCCCCCCCACCCAATGCTTGCCACAACTAGAGAAAGCCCTTGTGCAGTAACGAAGACCCAACGCAGCCAATAAATAAATAAATAAATAAATTTATTAAAAAAAAAAAAAAAAGAAATTGCTCTTTCTCCTGGGATAAAAAGCTTCAAAAAGAATGACTCTCCATTGAGAAACTTGGGCAAGGTCTTGACTGAGATGAGGTAGTTCTTTGAAAGGGTATCTTTTGGAAAATCTCTCAAACTTCACTCAACTTTCCTGCAATACCATTATGGGACCTGGTGGACATATTCTGAGATCTACTATCCTAATCATTCTTCTCAAACATGTTTTAGAAACATCTCGGATCTGTAAAGCTCTTGCCTCTTTCTTTGGCTCATCTATAATTCATTGATTAAATATTTTTGAGTGCTCCAAACGTGCCAAGTACGGTGCTAGGTGCTGGGATACAGGAGAGAGCAAGAGAGCTAAGAATCCGGATCCAATGGAGGGTTGTGCTGGTGGAGACCATAATTAACTGGCAATTTCAGCCTCCTATTTAAAAATTTTTTAATTTTTTGGCTGTGCCTCAGGACTTGTGGGCTCTTAATCCCTGACCAGGAATTGAAACTGGGCCCTTGGCAGTGAGAGCAGGGAATCCTAACCATTGGAATGCCAGGGAATTCCCTCAGCCTCCTTTAATACAGGGGTTGGTGGGAGCACTGGGGTAGGAGATATGGGTACATAACCTCATCTGGATACAGCAGGTTTCCAGTGTCTGTGAGACTGCTGCAGCTGGAGTTTGGCAAAAGTCTACTGCACGGATGCACTGGCTGCTAAGCTGGGATCTGGAGAATGGGTGGGAATTAGACAAGAAGGGAAAATATGGGGTGGCAGCGTGGAGTGGGTTCTGGGTTAAAGGAAGAGACCCAGACATGAGAGAGCAAAATGAGATTTTTTCTGTTTAGAAGGATGATTCTGCAAAGTGGAGAGCAGGTTTCAGGAGGCAAGGACTGGGATGGAAAGAGATGAGAGACCTTTCATGTGGTGGTGGGGGCAGGAGAGGATAGGGAGGAGGGCTCGGATTTAGGAGTAGCCTAGAATAGATGGGAGAAGGAGATGGGAAGAGACGTCAAGGATGATTTTCAGTTTTCCAGTTTAGGTTTATGCTTTAGGACACAGACAGTTCTCTTTGCGGATTCCTTTTGTTTTAAACTACCTAACCCCGCGAGCCCAGGCCTCCCCACTCCCTCAGGGCGACTGGGTCCACTGAATCGGGTTGTAATGAATATTCACCCCAGCCTTTATGCTTAACGGTGGTGTCCAAAGCTCTTAAAGTGAGGAGGCAGCACTGGCGGGTGTGCGAAAGAGATTTCGTTAGCGTCTCTACGCGTCCGGGTTTCCTCTTTGCTCACAACCTTGCCAAAGGTAAATGACAAACATCGTTTCTGGATTTTACAGAAGATACCAGGAGGTCTGTGTGAACTCAGCCCGAGTCGCGTACTGCTCAGTAGGTGAATGTGAGCCTGTGACTTCAAACGTACTTGCTGGGCAAGGTCAGTCAACCCGGTGAGTCCTGGACTCCTCAGGATTCGGTTTAGGCCACGGTGCCCTACCTGGAGCTCGGTTAGTGTCTAACACGTCCCAGCATCCACAGGAAGGGATTACGTTAGGGTGTTTTCTTCTCATACAAAAGTTCCTGTCTCCCCCTAGAGTCAGGCACACGCCTCCCAAGCCAGATCACGTGTCGCAGGTACGTTTTTTGGCTCTTCCCCTCCCCCCTTTCGGTTCCTCTTTCCTCTCCGCCTTAGGTGGCAGGAAAATCCTTTACCTCGGACCAATCCCACTAATGCCGAGCCGCGCGCGCGCGCGCCAACTCGAGCTCCTTCTCTCTACGTCATTGGCCACCTCCACCTATGCACAGTGACAGGCAGCTTCGCGGACCTATTGCGGGAGGAGGCGGAGGCCGCTCGGCCCTCCCAGAGCTGCTTTGTTAGGGGCTCCCTCGCCGTTCCCTAGCCGCCGCGCCTCCGCTGCCTTTGCCTGCTCTCCCCAGGCCGCGCCGCCAGAGCTTCGTGGGAAGGCAGTCCTGGCGCGCGCGGCGCGGTCATCTCTCCAGCCACGCGCCGCGGGCGGGGATGCAGCCCGGGTACCCAGCGTGCGCCTGTTGTCACTCTGGAGCCCAACTCCGAACGCCCCGCTCCTGTATCCGCCGTTTTTGATTGGCCGGCCGGAGGCGGAGCGATTGTCAGGCGGCCCAATCGGAGCTCGATTTCCCACGGGCTCCTGCGGCCCGCCCCCGAGGCTGCTGGCGGAGGCACCCTGACAGCTCCCATTGGCAGACTGCGAAGGGGTCGGAGCGCTGCCGGGCAGAGCAGCGCCGCCGCCGTCGGGCGCGCAGCTCTGCAGCTTCGCGAACGCCTCGGTGCCCGCAGACCCCGGAGCCCGGCGGCCCCGCATTGTCCCTGGCCCCGTGGCGGAGATCCCGGACGAGCGTCGCGGGTAAGTACCGCGCACCCGGGGAGCGCCGGCCGGCGGGCTGGAGCCGCCCCGAGGGACGGCGGTGAGGACGCCCGGAGCTCCTCTGCCCGTGACGGGCACGTCCCGATCCCCGTCTCCCGCACATTGGTGCTCCCGGCGGGTCCTAGCTCCTCCCGATTGGGCTTTACTCGTATTGTTTTCGCGTTCCCACACTTGGGAGGTGGAGAGCTGGCGAGGGGAGGCAAGGGGAGACATCCTTAGCTCTAGGGAGCAGTCGGGAGAGAGACGAGCCAGTGGCGCCCAGGTGCCCGGCGCCGAATTGAAGTGACAGTGTCCAGGCGCTGGCATTCGGTGTTCCAGGCAGCAGGAGGTCAGCGCTGACCTGCGGCGGCGGCGGCACTTTGTATTTGTCGGCTGATTTTTATCAACTTCGGGGAGGGCGTGCGTGTGCATGTGTGTGCATGCGTGTGTGTGTGTGTGTGTGTGTGTGTGTGTGTGTGTGTCTCCGTCCCTGACTTGGGCACCTCCAGGCCTGGGTTTTCGGCGACGCTGACTGGGCGCTCACCTTGGCGATCCGTGCCACGCTCGGGACCCGACTCACGGGGCGGAGAGCCTGGGGGTCGGCACGCCGGGCCGGGCACCCGCGGCAGACCTGGGAGGGGACATTTAAAGCGGCCTCCTGCGCGCGCGCAGACAATGACTGGTCCTGGTGCGGGGTCTTGGGGGCTGTGCCTTGGGTCCCCGCGGCGGATCGCGGTCCCGCCTCGCTCTCTTGCGGGCTCGGCCGCTCGGATGCTGCTGCGCCGCGCCGCTCGTCGTCCAGCGGGGGACCCGCGTGGGGCCCGCTTTTGTTTACAGATCTCGCCATTGGGCGAGAGCTGCGCGCTGCGCTCCCCCGGCTCCTGCCGCCGCCGCGCGCCCCCTCGGAGCTGGGAGAAGCTGGTGCGTGCTGTCAGGTGACGCCCCCTCCCCGGGCCTCCTGGCGAGATGCTGCAGGGAATAGACGCCCAGACGGCGCCTCCGTGCCCAGTCTCCGCTGCGCATGGCGCTCCCAAGGCCCCTTACACCCAGAGGCCCTCTCACGTTGGCGGCCGTCGGGGCGCAAAATGAGCCACGCTCACCTCCCTTCCAGTAGCATCCTCTGGCCTCGTCCCCGAGCCAGCCCAGGTTGATTCCGAGTGTGCCTTTTCCTGCTTGTTGGCAAGTCTTGAAGGACGCGCGCGAGCCCTTGGGGACGCTGGCCAATCCGTGCCCGTTTCAGTGGTACCCAGGCGGCCCCGCCGAGAAACTGTGGGGCATTCTTGAGGCAGAGCGGTCCGGATCGGGTTACCCACGCGTGCTGACTTGGCATCCACTTTGTTTGAGCTGGAACAGAGATTGAGAGCCTGGGCTCTGAGGTCAAAAACCCGGCTTCCAGTGCCTGCTCAGCGTCACTCACGAGCTGGGTGATCTATTACAGACCGAGCTACTTAATCTCCCTGGGTCTCAGTTTCTGGGTCTGTAAAGTGGGGATAATGAGTATCCCCATTTGTGGGGGTGAGGGTTGGAATAGGGGTTAAACGACGATATAAACCAACTGGCACAGTGACTGCCACATAAACACTGGAATGTTTCCGTGTTAGAGGGAACCTATTGCAGAGGGTGGCCCCGCGTCTCTTCTCCTTTCTGCAGTTTTCCGTTCTCCCAGCTCCAATTTTATTTTAAAAAGCACGGAGGATTGCTGTTTTCTTTAACCTTAGGTTTCACTATACTTATCTAATCAATTACAGCTCCTTTTTTTTTTTTTTGTATTTAAATTTCCGTTAGGTTTTAGTTGTTTCTTCTTCCTTCCTTCTTCCTTAAGGCTATGCTGAGTCCCAGGCCTGGGTTTGGCGGAGGAAACCCTGTTTCCAGGTGGGAAGCGGTTGCCGCTGAACCAATGGCCGCTGTGCAAAGTGACTAATACCCGGATGGAGGGAGGTTTGAACAAAGAGATACCTGGAGGCTGGGAGGGAACACTTCCTGGTAGAAGTGAAATTTGAGCTGTGTCTTGTAGCAGAAGTTTGGTAAATCGCAGGTTTCTAGAATATGAGCTTTTGTACACCACCGTGCAGAGCTGCGCCAGGGAGGTTGTCTTGGAGTGGTAAACACCGAAGTTGCTAGGTAATTATCTTTGAATAGAAGAGAAATATACCTTAGGAGGAGGCTGTTTAACTCGGGAATGTAGAGGAGGAGAATTGATTTCACTGAATATCTTCAAAATGCTGTCAATGTGTTTTGACTTGTTTTTCCTCTGCTCCACCAGCTCAGCTCCGCTAAATTTCTTTCAGTCAAAGAGAGAAGCCGGTTTCATACAGGAAAAACAAAAACAAGAAAAGCCCCTGCGTAACCCACAGTCAGATGTATAAATAGTTTGACAAAGACAATCTCAAGCTTGGCTGCAGAATAAGATACTGAAAAAAATGCTTCTTGTTTCAACACCCTATTGCCTGTTGGAACAAATTATAGAGTTGGGTCCAATAGCACCTCATTTGAATGTAGACCCCCCGGGCCCTTACTGATCAAAAACAAGCAAGCAAAGAAACAAACAAAAAACTAAGCGAGGGACTTGCAGCCCAGTGGGGGCAGAAGCCCACAGGGAATGTTCCCCATACTCTCTGCTGCCCTGAGCCTGCCTTGGTCACCGCAAGTGGAGGGTGCCTCGTACAAGCTAGGAGCCAGTAGCATCATTGCTAGATGCCAGTGAATAAATGTGATAACCTATTTAAAATTCCACTCGCAGAAATGATTCTGATCCTTCCTGCCCTTGTTCTGGGAATTCTCTGGCCCTTAGGGATGCTTGAAGGCAGCTTTGCCCCCTGCTGCTGTCTGGGGATCAAGTCAGTTGGGGGCTTAGACTTAAAAGGGAGCACGTGGTTAGGAAATCTCATTAGCTGACAATTTAACTCCACTCTAATGCGCATCCAAAGAGCTAGGACAAAGACTTCCTCTGCTTCGCACCGCGCCCCCCGCCCCCCCCCCAGCTCCCCACTCCTCCCCTCTCTCTCCAAAACCAGAAAGGAGATGGGTGGTGCTGGTCCTTCTCCCCCATCCCCCAAATTCCTGCAGTTCTGGCGAGCAGACGGAAGCCCGGGCCGTCTGGAGCGCCTGGACAGGAATTTCTCCTTAACGCTTTGCTGAGGGCCTGCTGGGTGCGCCTGTTAACACCTCGCCTTCCTTGCCTTTCCTTTCCACTATGCTAGCAGCTTACTTACTGCCTGAAGGAGACGCATTTTGTGAGACAGCACCTTAATAGATGGGAAGTTCAAGCCTATGCTTTCCCAAATGAGGAATGCAGGTAAGAGCGTGGGAATCACATCCAAGCCTTGCCTAGAAGCCAGTGATGACATGGAGCTTGTGCCTAAGAGTACAGGAGGCGCGAGGGTGAGAAGGCAGAGAGAGAATTTGGTTTCTGTGGGCAATATAGAGAGTTCTGTGGAATTCCTGAATCCACAGTTTCAGCTTTGTGGTTGAGACAGATCCTGATTTTCACAGTGTAAGGTCATTTGGACTCTTGTATCTAAAACAGTGTTTCACTGGGGGTGTGTGTGTGTGTGTGTGTGTGTGTGTACATACATGCATATATACGTATTCATTTTCCATTTAAAGTAAGCAAATGGGTAGGGTGTATGCTTCTGTGTCCTCCTTATTTTTCCCCTCAATATAGGACCAGAAAAAACAGATTTGTAAGGCGCCCAGAAAAATCCTTCTCTTTTTCACAATTTTAAACTTCAGGTCATTTCGTCTCTAAATATTCAGTTTTATGTAATAATTCCTGTGTTTAGAAAAATTCTCTATAGTAACTATGGGCCAAATCACTTATAAAAATTTTTTTTAAATTAAATAAAGGAGGCACTCACAAAATAAAGCAGTACTCAGCCAGGAACAGAGTTTTTGGTGCTTTTTGTTTGTTTGGCCACACCTCGGCGTGCGGGCTTTTAGTTCCCGGAACAGGGATGGAACCTCCGCCGCCTGCAATGGAAGCATAGAATTTTAACCACTGGACCTCCAGGGAAGTCCCAGGAACAGAGTTTTTTGGAAAATAAAACAATGCTCTGGTGGTAAAAGGCACAAAGTATTAATAGTTAGGTGGATTTCCCCCTTTCATCCCCTTCCCAGCCTCCGTACCTCTCCAGTATAAGACTTTTACTGTTCCTGTGGTCTCCAGGGACCTCATTAAGCCATTCATAAAGGCCTAGACTGTGGATATGGAGAGATTCTTCTCAGACTCGTGTGAGATTCTTCTAGAAGACCTTGGCACTCTTGCTAGGTGGAGAGACATTCTTCCCTTGGGCTGAGGCCGAGCTCAGAGTCTTGCATTGGGCTGCAAGTGGGGTCTTTGTTCATTGGAATAGAAACAAAAACAAAGAACAAAAAAAACCTGGCACAATACAAGAGCCAATCAATTGTGTGCATCTGAAGGATGATCAGTGAGGAGCCCTGTGGGAAGGCAGATGCTTTCAGTTGAGTGCATCCTCAGTTTCCAAATGGGTCAAGGCCCTTTAAGTCTTGGTGCTGTTACAGAGTTTCTGTGGTAAAGAGAGACTTAGGTGTAGCATTTTGGAGCCAAGCAAGAAGGTACCAAGTGTGTTCTGGCTCCGGCCACTTTGAATTCATGAAAGAGAAATGAAAGGGAGGAGGAAAGTGCCTTTGGTTAAAAAACAAAACAAAGCACTCCCCCCCCCCCCCCACATTATTTAATTCCAGCTTCTACAGCAGGGTTTTATTGAAGAGAGTATATAGGTGAGTATACAGGTGTGTGAGGAGATATGTGATTGGGAGACAGTGGACCTGGGACAAGCTTGGCTTGGGATGGGTGGGGACTGGGCGGGGGATTAGGTGAAGGAGATTCATTTGCTTGTCCTTAAAAACCCCAAACACAGTTCTCTGTGGCCGTGGAGGAGACAGGATATCCTGCCTTCGCAGTGGCTGCGCTTCTGCCTGTCTAACCACCCTTCTCCTCCTGCACCTGGAGATGCTAATTTTGTAAACACAGATCTATTCTAGTTCCTGCTCCTCAATCCCTCTGCCCTCTGCCCTCAGTGGGGGGGTGGTGGTGGTGGGGTGATAGGCTGGATGACGAGCCCTGGGAAGTCACCAGGTCAGCCCCTGGGGAGGGGAGAGGTCAGGAGGAGTCCGGGTCTGGGCATCCTCCCTGTGGAATTGTCGGGACCATGGAAATGGAGCGGATCAGGTTTTCCACTCAGTGCTCGCTTTTCAAAAGAGGAGGTGGGCCTGAGGTCTGCAGGTTGAGTTTGAGGAGCCCTCAGGAGGGGGGCCTGCTTTTCCTCCCCTTTCCCCCAGCCATATTGGAGGCTCCCTGGGCCATTGGGGGAAAGATTCCAGCCCAAAGCCTCACCATCCCAGGGTTTCTGAGATCCCAGGGACAAGATCTGATTTGACCCAACCGCGTCTTCTGCACTTGGCCTCATTCCAGGCAAAAGAAGATTTCCAGCAGGAGAGGCAGGAACACATTAGCTGGTTCCCACTTGATTTGGGGGCAGTGTTTGAGAGCTTCAGAACTGTGGGTTTATTCTCGCCATGACATTCAGATGTGCATTTTGGTTTTTTTGGACTTAATAGGAGCCTGGCCCAACTACTGAGCTAATATGTTAGTTTTGCTCATTTTTGCAAAATGCATGGCTTGTGGGATCTTTGTTTCTTGACCAGGGATTGAATCTGGGCCCTCAGCTGTGAAAGTGCAGAGTCCTAACCACTGGACCACCAGGAAAGTCCCCAAAATGTGCATCTTGATCTCCTCACACACACAAGGATACCCTTGGAGAGTGGGAACGTGGGGGGCAAGTTCATTATCATGCTGTAACCCCCGGGTTCTGATAACCACAGAGTCCCTTTCCATGCCTGTAAGGCCCCTAGATTTCTGGGGTACCCTGGTCACTCCTGGTCATGCCTGTTGCCTGGCATCATGACTAATTCCACCACCTAACAGTCTCAAAAGTGCCCTAGTTTGGCTGCCTGGAATCTTGAGTCCCAAGTGCCAGATTGTAACCCTGATGATGTTTAAGTAACTGTGTAGTACTTTCCCGATTGGCAAATCCTGCTCTGTTTTGGTGGCAAGAGGCTCTACATTCACCGTTTGGTTTTTAAAGTGCCTTCAAGTGCGGGGAGAATGCCCCATGTGCCTTCTTTTATCTAAAATGCCTTTGGAACCAAAAGTTGTTAGGACTTTTGAATATTCTTGCCTTGGTGAAGCTTTGACCTTATGATGCCTCTTAACTGCCACAGAGAGGGTAGGGGCTCTGTACGTGTTTCTTGTTCTCTTAAAGAGGATCTCACATACATTTCCAAACTGCCTTGCTAGGGATGCTCTCTTTGGCTGTAAAACTTGAGTCAGTTTTGCTGTGATGTGTTGAGATCATAGTTTCACTCAGTGATGATGATCCACTTGAGTGTTTTCCCTGATGTCAGGTATTTTCTTATTTCACGTGGATTCTTCAACTCAGGTAGTGCCAAGTTTGATTGTTTCTGAAAACGATGTACAAAGTAATAATTCCATGTAGTATTAACAAACTAATGGAATAAATGAGCTTATCGTGAGAAACATTCTGTCCCTGTTTTGTTTTTTTCCCCGCCTACTCCTGTACTCTCCAGAAATAATCACTTTTGTTCATTTTTGTTTTTAGTTCTAGAGGTTGTCTTTATATTGCTAAATAATCTAATGCCACTTTTATTTATTGACTTCCTGTTATGACAAATGACAGTTTAGCTTACTTATTGCTTCTTATTTCCTTTAGTCTCCAGATTTTTGATGATTACATTTATTGTTCAATCTTTTTGTTACTTATGTAGACTAATTTAGTTCCATCAACCAATGACAGTGACTTTTACGTCCTTCCCCTTTGTAGAATGAGAATATCCCGTATCCTGACCTACCTATCTTTCCTCTCCACTTCCAGCTTCTGTCAGATGTCAGGATTGGTGAAATTGTGTTCTGTAAGCATGATAAGCACGATGAAGTCTTCTGTGCCTTGTCTATTTTTTGTTTTGATAGCAGTTTTATTAAGATATGATTTACATACGATACAATTCAGTTCTTTAAAGTGTACAATTCAGTGGTTTTTAGTATATTTACAGAGTTGAGCAGCCATCACTGTAATCAATTTTAGAACACTTTCATCACCTTTCCAAAAGAAACCCACATCCATTATCACTTGCTTCCCTTCTGTACCCATCCTACCAGCCTCCAGTAACCACTAATCTATTTTCTGTCTCTAATGCCTACTCTGGACATTACATATGAATGGAATTAGATAATATGTGGTCTTTTGGGACTTTCAGTTAGCATAATGTTTTCAAGGGTCTTCCATGTTGTGGCATGTCAGTATTTCATTACTTTTTATTTATTTACTTTTAAAAATATTTATTTGGCTGTGTCGGGTCTTAGTTGCAGCACGCAGGATCTTTTGTTGCAGCATGTGGGCTCTTCTTTGTGGCACGTGGGCTTCTCTAGTTGTGGCATATGGGCTCCAGAGTGCTCAGACTCAGTAGTTGCGGCGTGTGTGCGGGCTTAGTTGCCCTGTGGTGTGTGGGATCTTAGTTCCCTGACCAGGGATCAAACTTGCGTCCCCTTGCATTGGAAGGTGGATTCTCAACCACTGGACCACCAGGGAAGTCCCCATTACTTTTTATTGGTGAATAATATTTCGTTGTATGGATAGACCACATTTTATTTATATCCATTCATCAGTTGATGGGCCTTTGTGTTGTTTCCACCTGTTGACTACTGTGAATAGTTACTGCTGTAAACATTAGTGTACAAATACTTGTTAGAATACTTGTTTTAAATTCTTTTTGATATATACCTAGGAGTGGAATTGCCGGATCATATGGTATTTCTATGTTTAAGCTTCTGAGGAGCTGCTAGATTGTTTTCCAAAGGGACTGTACTATCTTACATTCCCACCAGCAGTGAATGAGGATTCCAATTTCTCCACATCCTTGCCAGCATTTATTATTGCCTGTTTTTTTTTTATTGTAGTCATCCTAGTGGGTGATAGGAGGTATCGCCTTTCGGTTTTGAGCTGCATTTCCCTGATACATAATAATGTTGGACATCTTTTCATGTGCTCATTGGCTAATTGTGTATTTTCTTTGGAGAATGTCTCCATTTGTCTATTTTATTTTATTTTATTTTATTTTATTTTATTTTTTATAATAAACCCATTGCATTTTTTTTTTTTTTTTTGCTGCATCAGGTCTTCGTTGCAGTATCTTTGTTGAGGCATGCGGGATCTTTCATTGTGGTGCGCCGGCTTCTCTCTAGTTGTGGCGTGTGGGTTTTCTCTTCTATAGCTGTGGTGCCCAGGCTCCAGGGCATGAGGGCTCTGTAGTTGTGGCTTTCGGGCTTAGTTACTCTGCAGCATGTGGGATCTTAGTTCCTTGACCAGGAATTGAACCCCAGTCCCCTCCATTGGAAGGCAGATTCTTTACCTCTGGACCACCAGGGAAGTCCCCCTTTGTCTATTTTAAAATTTGGTTTCTCTAACACAACATTGTAAAGCAACCATACTCCAGTAAAAATTAATTTAAAAAAATTTGTTTTCTGTCTCTATTAAATTGTAAGGATTCTTTGTGTATTCTAGATATAAGTTCCTAATCAGATATATGATTTGCAAACATTTTCTTCATTCTGTGGGTAATCATTTCAGTTTTCTGATGGCATCCTTTACATACTGTTTGCTTTTGAAAAGCTGAAGATCAATAAAGATGTTTGGTTAGTTATGAATGTTAATAACTAAGTCTACTTTGCACTCCATAGCCAGGTTATACTAGTTTCATATTTTCTATAGTTATACTGGCATGACTTAAGTTATAGATTAAGAAAAGTAGCACTGAGACATTTTATTTTAAATCTCTGACTTCACATTAAAAAAACAAACAATACTTTACTTCAAAAACTGTGTGAGTGACTCAGTTATTTTATTTATTTACCAAAGCTGCAGAAGGGTATATTTACAAAGTCATTTGAAAGGGAGCTGTCTTTGGATATCAGCTTTTGGGTGATAAAATTTTGCTGATTGAAATATTTCTTACTGTGTTATATTAGGACAGAGGTTCTTAATTGGGACCAATTTTGCTCACCAGGCGACACTTGGAAATGTCTGAGATATTTTTGGTTGTTCTACTGCAGAAGTACCTAGCATCTACCTAGAAACAAGGAGATATCTGGCATCTAGCTGGTACAGGCTAGGGATGTTGCTAACATCCTGCAATGCACAGGGCAGTCCCCCAGACAAAGAATTATCTGGTCCATAGTCATTGGTGCTGACGTTGAGACACGCTGCATTTAGAAGACACAAATACTATTAGAGAGCTGCGTATTTAAGTTTCTTTACTTAAGGTGGGAGCTTATGGTTTTCTAGATATTTGGAAGTGAGCTATCTTGAAGCCTCAGAATGGTTATTATTTTAGCTGGAATCAGATTAATAAAGTATCTTTTTTTAGAAAGAGAGCTTTAAAAAATTGGATAATAATTTCAGGAATTTTGGGCTTCTCAGAGCTTGAATAAGTTCACCTGTTTAATGACTTCCGGATGTTGCTAATAACTGCATCCTGAATTCTGCTGTGGTTTGTGTTATGAGAGGAAAAATATTTGCAGGCTGATCATTATAATGTTACTCTTAAGCAGTTTATTGAGCATGAAAAATATTTTTAGAAGAAACGTTCCACGTGCAGTGCAAGATCTACTGTGAGGTTTTAGAAAAGTATTATGAATGTTGGAATAATTATCTCACCTTGACATCTCTGTGATTAGAAATTATTTTAGTTCTACAATTATATCAATTGAACTTTAACATTACATTGTCATTTAAAAAATTAAAGCTTCATAACCGTGGTTTTTCACTTAACTAAACAATTTAACAATCTAATTATTTTAAAATAGATTTAAAAAATTGACCATCTGGGTTTTTTTCCCTTTTCTTTTCCCTTCCCTTCCCTGACAGTTAATTGCTTTTATTTGGGGATTGAATGCCTTGAATGCTGGCAACCTTGGTCCTGTGACCTCTCACCAATTGTATCAAACCATTTAAATTACCTTAAAGAAAAAGGTTTGTGGGAGCCTGCGACATGATTTCAGCTCAGTTCAAGTAAGAGCACACAAATGACCTTCTCTTTCTTGGAAGAAATAGGGTCAAAACCAGATGGACTTTTTTTGGTAGATGTTGCAGGTTAGGACCTCGGCGTTTTTAGAGATCCAAGGAACGGCCCATTCTTTAAACTAGGATTAGTTAACGTAGCTTATTTGAGTGAGAAGGCCTAAAATTATTCCTTACTGATAGCCACTGAATTTTAATTGCAATAATCCATGTCTTCTAGCCTGTGATACAGCAATTCTGAATCCCATCAAAGTTAGGAAAAGTGAATTTAGCAACTAGCAATGTATAGTGTCTGGACTTTATTATAGCACATGGATCTAGCTCCTTGAACATTCTGGGGCCCAGCCACAGCTAAGACAGCCACGGGTTATACGTACAGGTCTGTACGTACAGGTCTTTGGGGAGACGCTTACCAAGGACATAAGATATGGTCTTGGTTGCTGTGTTATGGCTGCTAGAAAACCATAATTTGGGGAAAAAAATGGAACTCTCACAAGGAGATATTAATGTACCTTAAATATTAAGGTTTCCATCTTGGAAAAGCTGTTTGGTAGGATTCTGAAATGGAGAGCTTAATTAGGACATGAGTCAAGTTTGATAGTTTAATACCCCAAGTATTACAACTAACTTAAGGATGCTGTGCGAATCATGATTTTGAATTTCCTCCTTTAGTTGGAATACAGTCTCTCTGACCTCTAGCATTGTTAAAATGGTTATTGGCCTTTGATTACTTGGGCTCACCCTTCTACATTTTCCTCGGACGTTTTGTGGGTTTTTTTACCTCACGTTTTCTTTGTCTTTCTGGATGATTCTTCCCCAATAACTCATCTTCAAAGTTTTTTTTTTCTCTTTAATTATCAAGTATTTCTCTTAAAGTAATATAGTAAACATAGCCAAATAGCAACCGTGAATGTCTTTTAGTGTTGAAGTTAAGGGGGAATCTTATTTTCTTAGGCATAATTTTCTCTAACCAAAATCTAAAGATTTTACAATCAGTAGGGGTTACTTGTATAATTAGAAAAATTGCATTAATTAAATACATATTCGTCTTTGGGTAGGTGGTGACTAGTAGAAAATCTCCCAAATTCTTTTTTCTTCTTCTTTGTAATCCACTTACACATGGGGATTAATAGCAAAGTGTCCTCTCAAAAGTAAGGACCTAGGGAAGAATAAAGACTGTGGATTCTGGCCCTGGAATGAACAAAGATGAGAAAGCCCATGGGGGAAGCCAAGGAGCCCAGTGATTAAATATCAATGGAAGGATTAGTCCCATTGTTGAAGATCCTTTCAGGATAGGGTTGAACCCAGACCCTCAGTCATCAGAAAGTTGTTGACCTTCGAGGGTTGATTGCATCCATTTCTTTGGACTCCTTTCCCCTTAGACAGTGGTCTTACATCCACGGTTCCCATTACTGTTGTGCCTCCTGACCTGAGTTTTTCTCTAGGATCGCCTCCTGGTTCATGAACTAGCCCATCTTCTCTGAAGGTCCTAAAGCATTGATGATTTTTCAAGTCAAGTTTAATTCATATTTATGTTTGTTTTCTAGGGTTGCTAGTATAAAAGTTGCCTCAAACTGGATGACCTAAATCAATAGACATTTATTCTCTCATGGTTCTGGATGTTCAAAACCAAGATAACAGCAGGGCCATGTTTGTTCCAAAGGTTCCAGGGTAGAATCTTTTCTTGCCTCTTTCTGCTGGCCCTTGGAATTCCTGGGCTTGTGGCATCATCACTCCAGTCTTCAGGCACCAAATGGCAAGTGATTACCGTGGTACTGGGGACTAGAGGTCATTACACACTCCCAAAAGCAATTGAAGAGAAGCCCCAAAGACAGAATGGTTACCCAGTTTTCCTGGGGAAATTTGTGGATTCTGGAATCCGCAGAGGGGACGTGGGAGTGGGGTTGACCCTTGACTGCACACTCTTTGAGGGCAGCGTTTTGGCCAAATTAATCTTAGTTTTACCCATAGGGCCCCTGTGGAGGAGCTTGATATAGGTTAGGATACACTTGCCCCCAACTTACAACATCGGCAGTCAGTATATGTGCATGGTGCACTGGTCTTTGCCAGGACCGTGGGCTGTGGAGGGTGGCACCTAAGGGATGAGAAGCCTAGAGGGGTAAAGATCTGTACTCAGGAGAGATGAGGGACAGGCATATTCCCTCAGGACCCACTGGCAAGAAGAAAGTGTCCTAGTTTGTGATGAGCAGTCTTCAGCCAGGATGAAGGTGATGCTATAGCAGGAGCGAAAATTAGGCAGCATGCACTCTGAGGGGAAAGATGGGTAGGTGGGTGTTTAGTTTGAGTTGCTATAATAAAATAGCATAAGCTAGGTGGATTAAACAGCAAACATTTATTTCTCACAGCTTTGGAGGCTGGAAGTCCTGAGATCGGGGTGCCTGAATGGTCAGGTTCTTGGGGAGAGCCCTCTTCCTTGTTGTGGCTTCACATGGCCTTTCCTTGGTGCAGGCACACAGTGCTCTCATGTCCTCTTTTCATAAGGACATTTAATTTCATCATGGGGGCTTCACCATCTTGACTGCATCTAAATCGAATTACCTCCCAAAGCTCCCTCCCGCGCCCCCCCCCCCCCCCATCACAGTGGGGATTAGGGCTTCACCATAGGAGTTTTGGAGGATACAAATATTCAGTCCATGGTGATGAGCAAGCAGCCAGCCACAGAGCTTGGAACCGGCAGATAAGCAGGAACCAGAAAACAAAACGTCCAAGAGCATTGCACCAATATGTCTTTGATCCTGAGGTGAGCTATTCTGCACCTGGACTTTGTTAAGGGTCGTGGGGGCTCAGGGCTAAGCAGCCCAGAACCTAGCCTGCAGGTGGACGGGAGAGGAATTTATACCTGGATACCGAAAGTCTCTGGGCAGATACTAATGGAAGAGCCTAAGGGTGGTAGTGAGGGATGGGGGCTGGTAGAAATAGCAAGAGGTGGAGTTCTGTGCCCTGGGGAGAACGCACTGTGCCTGGGAGGTGAAACTATCCCACAGTACAAGCGGAAGGACCAAATGGTAAAGGGGATCTTCATGGAGGGTGGTCCCTTGATGGATGACTTGTAGCATGTGGTGGGTGCAGTGTTGAGAGCGGAGCATTAATTGCACGTGGCCACAGTGGGGGAGGGATGAAGGCCCCTGGCTCTAGGGAAAGTGAAATCTCAAATTGCTGGTTGAGATCAGATAAGGGTCCAGGCCTCTGTTTTGGAGTTCCCAAACTGTTTGCTAGGCGGGGGCAGCAGGGGCTCCTAAAGGAACTTTGTGCTGCACGGATCTGCTTACTCTTTAAAATATATTTTTATTTACTGTGCGTTTATTGTAAGAACAATCAAGTACATTTAAAAGGAGACATTCTCCTACGTTGCTACTATGGGAACACATGTTGCTTTTGATTTTTCTCTGTCCTTTCTTCTCCATTTTTTCACACCCTTTTTACATATTTGTAACTTGCATAGATACAGCTTTGTATTTTGTTTCTTTTCTTGGAACATTGCAACATCAACTCCAATAAAGTAGCCACATGGACAAATGTGAAAAGAACTGGTTTACACACAGGTACAAGCTCCTAGTGGAGGTAAGCCGCATGATGACATTTGTTGTCTGCAACGAGTGTGGAGATCGATGGACGTTCTGTTGAGTTGGAAGAATTGGCAAAATGTCTGGAGCATTAAGAAAATGGATTTTGTGATTAGTTTTAAAATTAGGCCAAACAACAAGGTCCTACTGCATAGCACAGGGAACTATATTCAGTATCCTGTGATAAACCATAATGGAAAAGAATATGAAAAACAATATATATATATAACCAAATTACTTTGCTGTACAACAGAAATTAAACATAACATTGTAAATCAACTACAATAAAATTTAAAAAAAAACTAATGAGAAAAATCTAGACTTCAGGAAAAACAATAAATACAATTCATTGAATCATATCAGATACGTAAAATTTCATAATACTGTAAAACATAACAAACCTCACTGGTTGCCACTAAAGTTTAGCAGGGCCCCAGTGTATCTGCAAATTGATAAATAAAACGAATCAGCAAAAAACAAAAAACCAAACCCAACAACAAAACTAGGCAAACCAACTAGTTTTTCTGCAAATCAGATTTGTCAAGTAACATATATCCCTTGGGTTAGTCTTTGTTTTTGACATAACATCCCTTCCTTAAATGCCTTCTGTAGTTTCAGATCAGTAGGGAGATCACATAATACTTGTGTGGTATCTGTTTCAAGACATTTTCTTTTCATTTTTATAAGTTAAATTGATATTAAACTTTTATCAATTAAAGAAATAAAGTAGCCAGGTCATCTCCATACTTTTTGTTTATGACGGTCATATGTTCCAAAGAGCTGATCACTTACGTAACTATTCTCCTGTAATTGAATATTTGTTGTGTTTCTTTTTTGAATCGCTATTTTAAGATTCCTTTGAAGTTCTTGATGCATACTTTGCGTTTTTCCTTTTTTTTTTTAAACTTGTTTTTCTCAGGCCAAATTCTCAGGAGGTGGTATCTGTATTAAATGTGACATTTAAGAAATGGCTCCTGATTTGAATTGCAGAACTACTTTAGAAGTCTCGACCAGTTCATGTGTGAGTATGCTGACCTCACCATGCCTCACCTGCGCTGGGTCTTAATTATTTAATTTTATTTTGTTACTGTTAATACAATAATAAAGAATCTCTCTCTCTCTTTGCTTTTCAGGTAGACTGCATTTTTTTTATATATAAATTTATTTATTTATTTATTGGCTGTGTTGGGTCTTTGTTGCTGCACAGGGGCTACCCTTCGCTGTGGTACATGGGCTTCTCGTTGCGGTGGCCTCCCTTGTTGTGGAGCACAGGCTCTAGGTGCACAGGCTTCAGTAGTTGTGGCACATGGGCTCAATAGTTGTGGCTCACGGGCTTAGTCGCTTCGCAGCATGTGGAATCCTCCCGGACCAGGGATCGAACCCATGTCCCCAGGCGGATTCCCAACCACTGCGCCACCAGGGAAGCCCAAGACTGAACTTTTTGTGTTTATTATTTTGAGCATTGTTTCAAGCTTTTAGAAAACACGATTATTGGCTTATCTCTTAAATCCTTTACATTCCCTGAAGCAAAATAAATTACATAAAAGGAGGAAGAACTTTCTTTGGATTCCTCACCTGTGAGATAATGAGGTTGAAGCGGATTGTTCTGAGGTCCTTTCTAGCTTCCCACTTCCCTGCCTTTGGGTTTATGAACCCAAAGTTTAAAAGGTAAATGGGACGTAACATTAAGAGTTCTGATACCCGGGCTGGTGAAATGGTTGTAGATGACCAGTTGCTGCTAGTTTTTGTTTCCATTTTTATTTTCTGTTCACAGATTTTGATATATAGGGCAGTTTTAGTTCACAGCAGAATGGAGCTAAAAGTTCAGGGTGTCCGTATATCCCCTGTTCCTACACATGCACAGCCTCCTCCATGATCAGCAGCCCCCACCAAAGTGGTGCATTGGTTACAGTCAATGAACCTACACTGACACATCATCACCCAGAGCCCACAGTTTACATTAGGGCTCACGGCTGGTTATTGCACATTCTGTGAGTTTGGATAAACGTATAGTGACATGTATCTACCATTGCAGGGTCGTATAGCAGTTTTAATGCCCTAAAAATCCTCTGTACTCTGCCTGTTCATCTCTCTTTCCCCGCAGCCCCTGGCAACCACTGATCTTTTTGCCATCTCCATAGCTTGGCCTTTTCCAGAATGTCATACAGCCGAGTTGTGGCTGGTTTTGAGGAAGCTGACATTACTGTCGAGAATCATCTCTCAGGAGGCTTTCCCCACCATTCCCTGCCCTTCTGCCGTGATTGCCTCTAGATGGGGATTTTAGAGTTGGAGGGATTAATAAGGTCCTCCCAACCCAGGAATCTTCTCTGTGGCACCCTGGCTGAGGGTTGTCA
The DNA here is from genome assembly GCF_030028045.1 of Hippopotamus amphibius kiboko. NCBI lineage: Eukaryota > Metazoa > Chordata > Mammalia > Artiodactyla > Hippopotamidae > Hippopotamus > Hippopotamus amphibius. Next base: position 104,409,172 of record NC_080195.1, on the reverse strand, counting down.
CGTGAGCCTTTGCTGCAGTTCTCATTATGGAGCTGAGACCCAGAGCTCTGGGTTCCAGTCCTGGTGCCGACTTGGTTTGGCCGAGTCACTTGCCCTTTCTGAGGCCGGCCCTTCCGTTGTCCCTTGGTGGAGTGAGGCCACGCGGTGCCTGCTCCCACGGGGTGGGGTCGACACGAGATATGTGTGGGCTGGGTTAACGCCAAAGGAAGGTACAAAAGGCGGTCTGAAGACGCAAGGTACAAAAGGCAGTCTGAAGACGCTGTTGCTGGGTAGCCCGAGCAAGTGAATTGTTCGAAAGTTGCTCCTTGCAGGGAATGGAGGTCTGTCTCCCTGAAACTTCCTCTTATTGATGCCAACCCTGTCCTTTTGGGGCACAAACCAACCCCTCTGCCCCATAACTATTTGTGGTTGGCTGTCATCCTTCTCCCCATCTCACTCCAGTAGCTCCTTCCAGGCAACTCCTCCTCCCCTCCCCCACTTCTTCTTTCAAACTCTGTAATATATTTTAGTAGGGAGGTGTCAGTTTAACCAAAAGCATGAAGACTTTTCTTTCTTCAATTCATTTTGCCTTTTATTGAAGTATAGTTAATTTACAGTATTGTGTTAGTTTCAGGTGTATAGCAAACATATATATATTCAGTTATTTATATATGTATATAAAATCTGAAATATATGTATATATTTCAGGTTATTTTCCATTATAGGTTACTACGAGATGTTGAATATAGTTGCCTGTGCTATACAGTAGGTCCTTGTTGCTTGTCTATTTTATGTATAGTAGTTTGTAACTGTTTATCCCCTACTCCTAGTTTATCCCTCCTCCCCTCCCTTTCCCCTTGGTAACCATAAGTTTGTTTTCTTGGACTGAGTCTGTTTCTATTTTGTATATAGATTCATGTGTATTATTTTTTAGATTCCACATTTAAGTGATAGTATATAATATTTGTGTTTCTCTGTCAGACTTCACTAAGTATAATATTCTCTACGTCTGTGCATGTTGCTGCAAATGGCAATATTTCATTCTTTTTTGTGGCTGAGTAATATTCCATCACACACACACACACACACACACACACACACACACACACACACACACACACACACACACACACACGTTTATATACACATACCATATCTTCTTAAGCCAGTCATCTGTTGATGGGAACTTGAGTTGCTTCCATCACATGGATTCTTTAGTTCTGTGAACACCCATTCAGCATTTCAAGTTATGGTATAAAGAAGTGTTATGGGCTTAATTTTGTCCCCCCGAATTCATATATTGAGGCCCTGACCCCCTAGTACTTCGGAATGTGACTGCATTTGGAAATAGAGCCTGTAAAGAGGTGAGTTAAAATGAGGTTATTAGGGTGGGCCCTAATCCAATCTGATTGGTGTCCTTTTAAGAAGAGGAAATTTGGACATACACAGAGACACCAGGGATGCCTGAACACAGAGGAAGGACCAGGTGAGCACACAGCGAGCAGGCAGCTGTCTACAAGCAGAGGAGAGAGGCCTCAGGAGAAACCAACCTGCCAGCACCTTGACCTCAGACTTCCCAGCCTCCAGAGCTGTGAGAAAACAAATTTCTGTTGTGTGAGCCGCACAGTCTGTGGTGCTTTGTTACGGCAGCCCTAGCAAACTAGGACAGGAAGAGAATTCAGTTTTATCTCCATCTTCCTACCTCCTTTCATTTTCAGTGTCTTATTGCAGCCCCTCCTATACTTTTTTTTTTGGCCACCACATGCGGCATGAAGTTCCCCAACCAGTGGATGAACCCCTGCCCCCTGCAATGGAAGCATGGAGTCTTAACCACTGGACTGCCAGGGAGATCCCCTAGTAATTTTTTTTTTTTTTACACCTTTCTTATTGAACTTTTTTTTGGGATTAATGAGACTTTCAGATCAAATACTGTCCTTTATCTTATACTTTCTTCTGGGCAAAGTACGAGGAGTCACTGTTTTACAGCTGAACAAGTACTCGTTTTATAAGTGGTGTTTAGGATGATGACTGTTAGACGGGCTACCTTTGACAGATCTTTTCCTTTGTGCTGGGCCTTTTTGCTACTTTACATGTCACCGTTAAGAAATCCTTACCAACAAGGATCTACTGTATAGCACAGGAAACTGTACTCAATATTCTGTTTTGTTTTTGTTTTTCCACACTGCATGGTGTGTGGTATCCTACTTCCCCGACCAGGGGGAGAACCCATGCCCCCTGCAGTGGAAGTGCAGAATCCCAACCACTGGACAGCCAGGGAAAGTCCCTCTACTCAATATTCTGTAGTAACCTAAATGGGAAAAGAATTTGAAGAAGAATAGATTTAGGTATATGTATAATTGAATCCCTTTGCTGTAGGCCTGAATCGAATGCAACATTGTAAATCAGCTATACTCCAATATAAAAAAAAAAAGTAAAAAAAAAAGAGACAAGAAATCCTTGCAAGGTGGGTATTGTCATCCCATTTGACAGGTGGGAAAGTGGGGAAGGACAGAGAGGTGACACGAGCAAGGCCATGCCATGTGGATTTCGTGGCTCTGCAAAACCTGTGTTCATCAGCTGATGAGAGCACCTGGGCAGTTATGGGGGCTTGGATAGGCTGATTGGGTCCCCCACCCCAATATCCTTCCTCCGTCAAGCCCACCACATTCCCCAGCCCCCTTCTCATTTCATACCCCTCCCCGGAGCAGTCTACGGTGTCCATGTGACCTGCTCCACCAAGCAGACTGTTTATTGTAGAATCACCAATGCACTCTCGTTTTTCCTCTCATTTAATGCAATCCAATAGCTCAGAGCACTCCGTCAGAGGTAGTTTATTTGGGCAAGACCATTTAAGAATGGCAGACATTTCCCGTGCAGAGATTTTATGTAGGTGGTGTGTGCGCGCTCGTGAAGGCAGATGGATGTTTAAGTGTGTGTGAGGCGAAGAATCGCAGACTCCGAGAGCCTGGGGACCACTCAGGGCTGTAACCCTCACTCCCGCACCAGCTGTCCGGCTCCTCCAGGCCTTCTGCATTTCCCATTTACGGGGCCCTTTTACTGTTATGACACCTGTTTAAATCTGGTGTTTCCATTACGCGGGGGCCTGGTAGGTGGCTGGAGCTGGAGGCCGGGCAGGGACCATGTGTGCAGCTCCCAAGTTTAGGCAGCTGCCCCTTCTCCTGCCACTTCTCATGGAAAATCCTTTTTTGGTGTTTTATTTCAGTGAGAAAAGAATAAACATATTTTCGGGGGCCCACATGTCCCCCAGCCTTCTTGCTTGCAGCTAAAATTTCAGGCTTTGACGTTGGGGGCCAAATCACTTTTGAAACAAAGAAAGCACTAAGGAAAACATTGTCTTCACGTTTGTTTTGGGGAGAAAAAGATGATTTTTAAAGCATGTTACGTGGACTTTGTTCCATGAAATTCCATGACATTAGATTTGCATGGCCACAGCCTTCTGTGTCATCTCCCCTAGAATGATAGACATCATTAAGCCAGGAGAGCTTTGCTGTAGACAGGACGATGTCAGCTCCCTTTAGCAGGCAGGAAGCTGTTTACCAACATTTGTGCATGTAAATGGTTATTTTAAAAAGTATCAAAATTGAGGTGTAACAGGCATGCAGAAAAACATACATTGTTTTAAGGGTCTAGCTTGATGAATTCTTACAGGCAACACACCCATGTAACCAGCATTCAGATCCAGAATCGGAACATGTTGAGACGAGACCGCAGAACCTTATCAGAACATGTTGAGACGAGACCGCAGACCCTTCCTTGTGCCCCTACTGGCAGCACCCCTTTAAGAGCAATCCTGGCAGCTTCTAACACCATAGATTATAGTAAAGTATACGTGAAGATGTCTTGCTCGCATCCTGTCCCTGTGTACCCCCTTCTTTCTACACCCTCAGCTAACTACTTTTCTTGTTTTTTTTTCTTTTTGTGAATCCTTGCATATGTATGTATTTATGTAAATAACGGTGTGTATTCTAAATTTTGCACTTTTCCAAAAGATAGCACCCCATCCTCACTCTGCTGCCTCTTGCTGCATATCTTCCCCCATCTCCCCACTCAGTCCTGCTACCCCTGCCGTTGTTCGGGCCCCTATGTATTAGGTTGAGTAGTTTCCCCCCACTCCCAACTCATGTCCCCTGGGACCTCAGAATGTGTCCTTATTTAGAAACAAGGTCTTTGCCGATGTAATTAGTTAAGAGGAGGTCATGGCGGGAGGTAGGGTGGGCTCTAACTCCCTTGGTTTCAGATTCGGAGACACAGACACAATGGGAGAAGGGTGTGATGGTGGAGGCAGGAATTGGAGTGATGTACCAACAAGCTGTGTGTTGCTGGGAGCCGCTAGAAGCTGGAAGAGACAGAGAAGGATCTTTCCTTAGGGCCTCTGGAGGGAGCGCAGCCCTGCCGACACCTTCATTTTGGACTTTAAAAAAAAAAAAAAACTCATTTATTTATTTATTTTTGGCTGCACTGGGGCTTTGTTGCAGTCTTTCTCTAGGTGCAGTTAGCTAGGGCTACTCGTCATTGTGGTGTGTGGGCTTCTCATTGCAGGGGCTTCTCTTATTGCGGAGCACGGGCTCTAGGTGTGCGGGCTTCAGTAGTTTCAGCACACAGGCTCATTAGTTGTGGCTCTCAGGCTCTAGAGTGCAGGCTCACTCGTTGTGGCACACGGGCTTAGTTGCTCCATGGCATGGGGGATCTTCCCAGACCAGGGATCAAAACCGTGTCCCCTGCGTTGGCAGGTGGATTTTTAACCACTGTGCCACGAGGGAAGTCCCCATTTTGGACTTGTAACCTCAGAACTGAGTCAGTAAATTTCCATCATTTTAAGCCACCTAGTTTGTGATACGTTGTTATGGAAGCCATAGGACACTAATACACTCTCCTCGTCCTTTCTTGAACCATGCCTTCGCCTCCCCACCATCTCATCATTATAGCCCACTGCATCTTCCCGTGGAGTCAGCCATCCCTCTAAAACGTGTGTGATCATGTCCCTGTTGGCTTAGAACCCATCAGATTCCTCATTGTTTATGGAATGAAATCCAAGCTTCTTGGCCGTGTCTGTCCCCCATGCTGTCCCTTCTACCCCACATCTCGCTCACCCCAGCCTTGCCCCTTCAACCCTGAGATGGACACACATTGGTGGCTGCCAGCAGGGTGGCTGTGTCTGAATTGAAGAGCATTGGCATGACATTGAATTTGATGCATGTAGGTGGCTCTTTGGGGCTCCAGTGGTCCACCACTATCCTCATGGCTCCCTTCATGGAAAGGTTCTTGCACTTAAATTACTTTCCTGGCCTCCAGGGTGGTCCAGGTTGCAGCCTTTGCTGAGAAATCCACAAACACAGCTTGTTCCCGTGCGTGCAGGCACCGGAGCGTAGAGGGAAGGGTAGTAACCCAGAGCCGGATGGCGGGGTTTGCCCTGTCTGCTTGGCCACGCACTAACAGAATGACCTTGAACAATTTGTTACCTTGCTCCATGCCTCAGTTTTCTCATCTGTCAAATGGGGATAATAATAGTACCTTCCTTGAAGGGCTGTTGTGAGGAGTAGATGAGTTAATTCCTGTAGATGTTTCCAGAGGGCCTGGCCCATAGTAAGAGCTCAAGAAGCCCTTTGCTGAGCTGGAGTTCTCAGTTTCTGGTCTCTTCTTGCTTACTTTTTAAGGCTCAAAGCAGGCACAGTCATCTCTAGAAAGCCTTCTGGGACCTTCTCTGCTGGCATAATAATGTGTTGTCTTCCGTTAATCTGTTTGTGTGTGTCTTTCTCTGTTGAAGCCCTGAAGTTCTTAGTTTCTTTCTTTCTCTTTTTTGCCCGTGCCATGTGGCATGCGGGATCTTAGTTCCCCGACCAGGGATCGAACCCGTGCCCCCTGCAGTGGAAGTGCAGAATCGTAAGCACTGGACCACCAGGGAAAGCTTGCTTCCTACATGTTGTTTGTGCATTTGTTGAGGCCCTGAAGTTCTTGAGGGCAGACCCATTCTAGACCTTGGTCATCCCTGTTCCTAGCATGGTGGCTGGCACCTCGTAGGCCTTCAGTTTGGTGCCTTCTCGGGAAAAAACTGAGTAATGAATTGACTGTCTCCCCAAGTGTCACACAATGGATTGTGCCAGGGCTGGACCTCAGATTCTCATGTCGCTGAAAACCCTTGTCTGGGGGCTTTTCTGTGGCCACAGGGACGTGTGGAGAGCATCTAAGCTCTATGTGAGATCAGGGTGATGGGAAGGAGGAAAGATCTGGGTGGAGAACCAGCTTGTAGGCTGACTTAACAGTTAAAGGGACTTGCCTCCACCCCAAAGCTCCTGTGGAATCTGAGAGACCTGGGTATTTGTTTTTTACTTTTATTTTTTAATTTATTTTTGGCCACACCACGCGGCTTGTGGGATCTCAGTTCCCTGACCAGGGATTGAACCTGGGCCCCTGGCAGTGGAAAGCACCGAGTCCTAACCACTGGACAACCCGATTTTTATTTATTTAAAAATTTTTTAAGAACATTTTTTTTTATCTTGGCTTGAGCTTTTAAAATGACTGCCTTATATACATGAGTCATCTGGACCCCTGATGTCCAAACTAGACTATAGTGATCAAGTGATAACTAAGGGTTGGGTGGCTTGGTTTATAAGAAATTGGTGGAGAAGAGGAACATTTCTTTCTAAATTCTTTAGATTCTGACCTGTGCTCTGCCTGGTTTGGCGAGTGAGGAAGCTGGGGTGTCCTGGGGTGGAAACACTGCAGCCAGGCTGGGCTTAGACACTGTCAGAACTCATCCCCGTGAACAGCTCTTTACAACTGTGCATCTTACTGGGAGCCGAGCCCCGTGAAGACTGGGACACGGAGAAAATAGGCAAAAAGGGAATGGAATGTAAAATAGAATGTTCAGAAAGGGGAGTTCTTGCTATGGAAATGCTCAAAAAAAAAAAAAAAGTCTTGTTTTGCTATGTGTTGTTTTGTTTTTGGCCATGCTGCGAGGCTTGTGACATCTTAGTTCCCTGACCGGGGATCAAACCTGCAGTGGAAGCACAGAGTCCTAATCACTGGGCCACCAGGGAAGTCCTGCACCCTACACGTACATGTTGTTTGTGCAGCATTCCATTGGCAACAGGCCATGCGGATGCTTGGGGGTTTGGCCACCCTGTGACGCTGGCCTGGGTGATGCGTTGCACCACAGCCTTCTTGGCGGCGGCTGGGGCAAGTGGGGACCCAGGTTTTTTTGATGGGTGGGCCAAGCTCATTCCCAGCCTCCCAGGGCCTCAAATGGGCCCATCTTCCCACGAAGCTCTGTAAAGCTTGGTGTCCATAGCTTTCATGAATTTTAAGGAATTACGGCTCATTTAAACATGCTTCAGTTTTAAGGTGATATATTAAAAAAAAAATTGGGTCAAGAGCTTCCTGGATCAACCCAGAACAAGAAGGACCCTGAGAAAAAGTGTCAAGCAGTGCAAATACCCTGACAGAGATTGTTCTTTTTAGGATTCTTTGGACGGTGAAGACTCAGAGATGGGCAGGCAGAAGTTAAGATTCTTAAGTGCTGATCTTGGATGCTTTGGTTTGTCCTGGAACTTAGAATAGGGCAGGCTCTTAACTCAGGGGGCTCTGTTTCCTGTAGTTAAAGACGCTTGCTCTCTCAGTGCAGGCACAGAGATTTAACGACTTTTTAATAAGGCCTGGTGATCCACAAAAGAAAAAACCGCCTGGCCGACCTGTTGGGCTTAGAAGTTAATAGTGAGTTTGGACATATTTTGTTTCAGCCCCTACTGTGGTTTCTTGTACCCAGGAGGTGCTCAGTAAATATCTTGTGTTTTCTATTCTTTTGACTGGTGTTAGATTTTTGGATCTGAAACTCAGGACCCTGGCGAGGTTCTCCTGCTTCTAGGTGGCTATTTCTGACAGAATAAAGGGTGCGTTTGCCTTTTGGGGGTGGTGGGGGGCAGGGCGAGGAGGGGAGCTCTGTGAAACAAAAGTTCAGCATATTCTGGGATTAGGCATTTACGATCAGGAATCCTTCATACTTCAGAAATTCTTTATGTAACCTCATTGCCTCCTGGCCACACGTAGCGCATCTGTAGCTGTACTGCTCACTGAGATGCCACTGGCCACATGGGGCTACTACCCTTAAAATATGGGTGGTCTGATTTCTCCAAAGAAGACATACAGGTGGCCAATAGGCACATGAAAAGATATTCAACATTGATAATTATTGGAGAAATGCAAATCAAAACTGCAATGAAGTACCACCTCATACCAGTCATAAGGGCCATCATTAAAAAGTCTGTAAATAACACCATGCTGGAGAGGGTGTGGAGCAAAGGGAACCCTCCTACACTGTTGGTGGGAATGTAAATTGGTGCAGCCACTAGGGAAAGTAGTATGGAGGGTCCTCAAAATCTAAAAGTAGAGTTGCCATTTGATCTGGCAATCCCACTTCTGGGCATATACCTGGATAAAACTATAATTTGAAAGGTTACATGCACCCCTATGTTCACAGCAGCACTATTTACAACAGCCAAGACATGGAAAAACCCTAAATGTCCATTGACAAATGAGTGGATAAAGAAGATGTGGTACATGTATGTAAAAAAGACTGAAATAATGCAACAACATAGATGGACCTAGAGATTATCATACTAAGCGAAGTAAGTCAGAAGGAGAAAGGCAAATACCATATGATATCACTTATATGTGGAATCTAAAATACGATACAAGTCAACATATCCACGAAACAAAAACAGATTCACAGATATAGAGAATAGACTTGTGGTTGCCAAGGGACGGGGAAGTAGGGGCAGGAAGAGATGGAAGTTTGGGATTAGCAGATGCAAACTATTATATATAGGATGGATGAACAACAAGGTCCTACTGTAGAGCACAGGGAACTATATTCAATATTCTGTGACAAACCATAATGGAAAAGAATATGAAAAAGTGTCACTTTGCTGTATGGAAGAAATGAACACAACATTGTAAATCAACTATACTTCAATAAAAAAAAAATGGGTGGTCTGAATTAGTTTGTGCTGTAAGCATAAACTACAGCCCACATTTCAAAAACTTAGTAAAAAAGAGAAGAATGTAAGCTATTTCATGAGATTTTTATATTGATTTATTTTATAATAGTTTATGTTAAAATAATATTGGTGTTATAGAGTTGAATAAAATAGGTTATTAATTTAAATTTTTTGCTTTTTAAAAATGTAGCTACTAGAAAGTTTAAGATTTTTTTTTTTATCTTTTTGGCTGCATTGGGTCTTTGTTGCTGTGTGTGGGCTTTCTCTGGTTGCAGAGAGCGGGACTTCTCTTGTTGTGGAGCATGGGTTCTAGGCGTGTAGGCTTCAGTAGTTGCAGCACATGGGCTCAGTAGTTGTGGCTCATGAGCTTAATTGCTCCGTGGCATGTGGGATGTTCCCAGACTAGGGTTCCCAGGAGTCGAACCCGTATCCCTTGCTTTGGCAGGCGGATTCTTAACCATTGTGCCATGAGGGAAGTCCCAAGATTATGTTTTTTGATGGATAGCCCTGATCGTCAGGGCTGCTCACTTTATCTTCCCAGGATCATCTACTGGAGTGGGTGGAGTCTCTTTTATTTCAGGAATCGCTTAGTTCTGATGGGCTCTCCAAAGCGTGTTTGAAGCCAGGCTGTGGGGAGAATGACAAATGGGAGGGAGAGCGACTTACAAACAGTGAATTTTCATAACCAGCTCCCTGGCAGGACAGAGGAATTTTCTCTGCAGCAAAATTAATTTAGGCAAATTTAGATAATCGGGTAGACACGGTACCAGCACCTATTATGAATAATAATAGCGCTGCATATTTAATTGCTTGACTTCCTTTTAAAAGCTTCAGAATAATGAAGTGCGAGTAGTCACAAAACCCTAAAATAGTTTAAGAAAAATTAATCAAGAGTGTAAAAGCTGTAGCATAGCGAAGGAGGGGAGGTGCAGCATATCAAGATAAGATCTAACGAGTTGCTTTGTCATACCCGTAATGGTCCATCCGTGTTGGGCTGCTCAGGTGTGGGCGTCCAGGATTGTGCCTGGTTGTAGTTGGTCCAGAGTGATGTTTCTCTGTCACGTCCACTTTGGCTCCATAGCGAGAATAGTTCGTTAGTCCTTGCATCGTTAAATTGCATCTAGAAGAATGAACTTTATGCCTATTTGCCCAGCTTGCTGTTGGTTTCATGTTTATTTCCCTTGCTGTTGGTTGCTGACTTGATTCCCTGATGGATGCCAAAATCCTTGCAAGGAGAGATCTTGTTTTATATTTTTAACTCCTATACTGTTGAACATAAAATACATGTTCAGTTTGTGTTTGTTAATGACTGTAGTTAGTGGTTCATTAAAAAAAAAGCAGATCATTCATTTTGCTTCTCATCTGCCGTCTTTCCCCTTCTGGGCCCACTGTCTCCATTTTTTTCACCATCTCTTTCCCTGCTTTTTTTTTCTTCTAAGGTATAGATCACGTGGAGAAGTCCTAAAAAAATATGTGTTCAGCTGGCTTGTCTGCACCTTTTATTTATTTATTTATTTTACACCAATAAAGCCTTGCCTTAACTGTGTCGCTTTATTTTATTTTATTTGACCACCTCTGCCCTCCCTTCTGCACAGCCTCCTCTCACTAAGGCAGCCCCAGGGCTGGAAGGCCCTCACGTGGTACCCAGTGGCTGGCTGACAGCACAGACTTGCTTTGGACCAGGGCCAGACCCCGGGTTGGAGCTGGGCAGACACTGTTGCACCAGGGAGCTGACTGGAAGGAGGCCCAGGGTGGAGTACCCATGGGCTCAATGGAGGCCTGGTTTTACTTAAGATATTCCAAACAGTGAAGGGGGAGTAAACAGTCTGCTAATTAAATCTAGAGGTGGCAGTAAATTTGGAGGTGTTGCAAAGCCCTCTACACACAGGACGTTGGGAAAACACAAAGAGCTGTAGAAAAGGTGAGGCAAGGCTTGGGGGAGATGAGATTCTGCCTGGAAAAGTACAAGCCGCCATCTGGAGAGAAATTAGCCATGGTAGAGCGTGCTCTGTGGGGCGTAAGTCAGTGGCGCTGTGATTGACTTGGAGCCAGAACTGTTAAGTGCTGTTTCTTGTTCTTGATAGTCAGTAGTGATCGTTTATTTTTTTTTAACCCCTAAATTTATTACTCAGGAGTAGAGCAGTCCTCCTAGGTTTATAAGGTTCAGCCTTGAAGATAAACTGATAAGAAGTGTGTTCCCCTAAAATCATTTGCCCGTCTGCTTAATTTTCTTTGGCTCTGCACCCCGAGGGTGGCCAGGGGTCCAGGATCTTGGAGGTTGGTTCTGGGAATGGGAAGTGTGGTTGACCAGCTGGTGGGGGCAGCTGCCTGCTCAGTGTGGATCTTCAGAAGGTGCCCTGCTTCTGGATGTGTGTCCACCAGGAGGGATCCTGCATCGGTCCCTGGGGTGCCCACCGTTTACAGGTTTATAGATCTCCAGCCTTCATGGCCCTACCACTTAAACTACACTCTTTTTTTTTTTTTTTCTTTTTCTCTATTTTCCTTTTTTTTTTTTTTTGCTCCACTGCATGGTATGCGGGATCTTAGTTTCTCGACCAGGGATCGAACCTGTGCACCCTGCAGTGGAAGTGTGGATTCTTAACCACTGGACCACCAGGGAAGTCCCCCAAACTACGCTCTTATGATGGGAAACAAGATTGCCTTGAGGGTAAAAAGCAGCGATTTGGGAAGTTAGATGTCTGTTCAAGTCTCTGGGTGATCTTGTCCAAGTCCCTTCACTTCTCAGCCTCTCAACTTCCTTATCTGTAAGATGGCCCCAGAAGGTTAAAGAGATGTAGATAGAGACCTTTGCTTCGGACTGAACTTCAGCTGCATAAACGTTAACTATCCCTGAACTCAGTGTAGATTGTATTTAGAACATGTTCAATGAGGTCAGAGGAGACCCTATCAGATAAGGTTGCCCTGGGAGATGGCAATGACACCAGACAAGAACTGGCAGAAAAATGGTGACAACAGGCCCAGTGGAGCTGATGCAGGACAGAGGTTCACATTTGAATGTTTCTATGTGGCTGTTTCAACGCCAAATTATCTTCTTGCCTTCCGACATGTTAGAGTGATATATGTTTTCAGGGGGTTTACAAAAGCAATGATAGGTCCTTACTTCAGCAAAGGTGGTGACCAGTAAATGATGTGATGTCCTCGATTGAGGTGAGTGAAACTGACAGGGGCCACAGAGGATCGGATCTTCCCTCTGAGAGCATCTTGCGTTGGCTCTTGTGGACGTTCCCCTGGGAAGGAAGGGGCCTGAGAGAAGCTTTCTGTGGAATTGAAAGAGGAAAGATGACTAGGTTGGAGGTTACAGGCTTTCCGTTTATATGCATATCTGTATACAGCAGCTTTGCAATGCCTGTCATTCTCTGCATTTGAGGAGGAACTATTTTGGGGAGAGGAGAATTGTTGGATGGGTGACCTAATTTGTTTCCTTTGTTTCCTTCTGGCCTGAACTGGGCAGGTAGCCCTGACCCACAAGGTCTTAAACTGCCTGAAAGGAAATCCATTTGCTGATAGAGAAGATACGCTTGGAGATAAAGAAGAGAATGTTTTGCTGACTGCTTCCTCCTCTGCCTGACTGTGGCTTTAGTCACAGAGCTAAAGAGCTGGCGAGGGGACCACACTTTTCCAGTGTCTGAAATCTTACCCTTGGAACTCAGACGAAACCGTAATTACAGTGGTTATTGTTTTCTAATTGTTTTATCTGCATTTGTTTTCTCTCCCTAATCCAATGGGTCTGAGGACTCTTTGAGGACAGAGCTCATGACTCCACTTTCCACCGTGACTGGACTCGATAAATACCTGGCTGAAGGGTTAAAGAGGGATTTAATTTCCATAATTTATATTCTTCCTTATTCCTAAAAGGACGTAATGAGTATAACTGAGTTTTTATCTGGAGAAATATTTTATTTATTTATTTATTTATTTAAAAAAGACATGTATGTTAGGTAGATTTTATTTACTTTTTTGACCACACTACGAGGCCCTTGGGATCTTAGTTCCCTGACCAGGGATCAAAGCCGCGCTCACTGCAGTGGAAGCTCGGGGTCTTAACCACTGGACCGCCAGGGAAGTCCCTGGAGAAATATTTTCAATAGGAGTCAGTACGCTTAGTGCATTAGGGATTCCTGCCTATTCTGGAAGAAATTTATTAATCTTCACTCCCTCCATCCACCCTTCAGTCTCTACTCTCCCTAGTAACCTGTTTCTCTCTGTGAATGAATGACTGTTGGTGTTTAACTATTGAGGTCTCATCCACCCCCTGTGTTCTGGGAAACTTAGAATCATCCCTGTTTGGGGCTTCCCATCTCAGATATGTTAACCCTGTCATGTGTGTATCAGCAACAGCCCACCAGACTCTTGGGAGGAACAGATACGGAGCTTCCACTCTGTTTCTGTTTGTGTAGGTGAAGGAGACATTTCCTTGGGGGAGAATTTCTTTCTGAAGGATTGTGATGGGCTTGGCCAGAGACTTGAGCGTTGGGAGACTGTTGACCACTGGTAGCTTAAGAGGGTGGAGGCTGGGAAATGGGAGACATGGAGGAGATTCCAGTTTGGGGTTGGACTTGGTGACCTCTGAGATCCTTTCTGTATCTTCAGGTTTTGTGATAAGTGGCAGGGTGGGGCATGGTGGGGGTAGGTGGCTGACCTGGGTGATTTTAAGCCTTTCCCTTCCCTCTGGGAGGGTCAACACTTGCCCAGGAGTACATGGCTACAGTTGGGAGAGTCAGCTCTGAGATCCATCAACATAAAGAGGGAACTGGCAGAAATGCCTGCTTTTTGCTTACTAGATCTGCATGCTCTTTGTTTTAATTTTTTTATTTTATTTTTTTAACTTTTATTTTATGTTGGAGCATAGTTGATTAACAGTGTTGTGTTAGTTTCAGGTGTACAGCAAAATGATTCAGTTATACACATATCTATTTTTCAAATTCTTTTCCTATTTAGGTTATTGCAGAGTGTTGAGCAGAGTTCCCTGGGGTATACGGTAGGTCCTTGTTGATTATCTGTTTTAAATATAGCAGTGTGTACACGGCATGCTCTTTGAATGACTTATTCATCTTTGTCTTGATCTTAGTGGGTACTCAATAACTGTTTTTTATTTAAATAATAAATTGTAGCTTTAAATTGCTTCTGCCAAGAGTCATTAAGACCTTTCATTTTTAGAACTTTCCACTAGGCATGATAAGTGTGGCACCGGTTTCCCGCAAAGTTGAGAGGCAGGTAATCTTCCTGCAAAGTCTAATAACTTGGGTTTCCCCCAACCTCCCTCTTCCAAATCTTCCTTTCTAGAAAATGCCTGTGTCAGCATGAGTATGTTCCAGTGGGTGTGGGGAGGAGTCTTAGTTCATGGCGAGGCCAGGAAGCCCAGGCTGCTGCATTAACAGTGGGAGGAGGTGTGAGGAGTTTTGGGGGTGTCTGTGTTGCTGTGGGGAGCTTTCAGCTGCAGCTGCTGCTGGGAGTGACGTATGCAAGTAAGAGTGTGTCAAATAGATTCTCTTTGCCAGAGCCTGCTTCTCAGGTGTCTCATCCTGAGTGGGTGGCCTGGACATCTTTGGAAGTGCTTGAAAGCATGATAGAAGATCAAGATCCAGAAACACGGAGACCACAAGCTTTTGAGATTCCCACAGAGATGCTAAGGAGGTCAAGTACATGATGAGCTATGTGACTCCAAACCCACGGGAAGCATTAGCATTCTCTCGTACGGGCCTTGAGGGCTGTGTGAGAGTTGAGAAGCATTGTCATATTGTCTTAGAAGGAAGGGGAGTGATAGGACCTTCTCGGGAGGGGGCTTCCTCTCCAGGAGATCTACTGAGCAATTCTTTCTCTATTCAGATGGACTTAAAAGGTTTAGAAGGTCATTAATTTGCTAAATGCACTCAGCTCATAGAGGCCCTGACCACAGACAAAATAGTTAAATGTAAGCTGGTCTAGAAGTTTCCAGAAGTTTCTGCAACGCAAGATGCATTCAGCAGAGTCAGTCCACACAGGTGACTGGGCATTTGACCTCATTTGGTTGTGCTGCCTGCTCCCGCTCCCCACTGCCTCCACTTGCTTCCCATCCTTCCCCCTCTCAGTCTGCTGCTGAGAGAACGCAGATCTGATCCTGTTTGGTACCTCACCTGCCTGGGCCCAGTGGTGCTGTGTGGGCCTCACCTCTGCCAGCCGGGCCTAAAAACTCGGTGGTAAGTGCCCAGGTGATGAGGCCAAGCAAACCAGGTTCACAGTTACCAGGTGATGAGGCCAGGCAGACCAGGTTCACAGTTACCAGGTGATGAGACCAGGCAGACCAGGTTCACAGTTGCCAGGTGATGAGGCCAGGCAGACCAGGTTCACAGTTGCCAGGTGATGAGGCCAGGCAGACCAGGTTCACAGTTGCCAGGTGATGAGGCCAGGCAGACCAGGTTCACAGTTGCCAGGTGATGAGGCCAGGCAGACCAGGTTCACAGTTGCCAGGTGATGAGGCCAGGCAGACCAGGTTCACAGTTGCCAGGTGATGAGGCCAGGCAGACCAGGTTCACAGTTGCCAGGTGATGAGGCCAGGCAGACCAGGTTCACAGGTACCAGGTGATGAGGCCAGGCAGACCAGGTTCACAATTACCAGGCGATGAAGCCAGGTAGACCAGATTCCCTTGGATGAGCAATTTTACATCCCACCCCCTCAGATTCTGTCTTCACATGGAAGATGGGTGAGAATAAGAGTTCCCGGTGTAGGGGTTAATAGCACGGCTCTGGGACCAAGCTGCCTGGGTTTGAATCTGCCTCATCACTTCCAGCTCTGTGTTTGGGGCGGGTTGCTTGACTCTGCCTCAGTTGGCATAACTGTGAAATAGGGTTGTTCGGAGGAGTCAGTGTCTCCTCCCAGATATGCTAAAAGCCTAGGATTGTGCCAGGCAGATGTTAAGTGCTGTGTAAGTTTTTGCTCTCATGAATTACCTCAAGAGGCATTACATGAACAAGTTGAATATAAAACACTTGGGCAAAGTATGGGCTCAATACGCTTTATTTGAGCTCATTTCCTTATTAATCTTGGTGGAGACTAAACTCTAATTCTATTTCCTCATTTCCCACTGGATCTTCCATTTTCCTGTTTCAAAGCTCTCAGGATCAAAAACATCACCAGCAAATGAAGGGAAATCTTGGTGCTCGTTGCCATGTAGCAAGGGGAGAGCATTGGGCTTTGAAGTTTGACAGAATTGACATTTGAGTCCTGGTTCTGGGATTGACTAACATGGAATTTGACCCTGAGTCTTAGTTTTTTTCATCTGAAGAGTGGGAATTGGGATGCTAGGAGGGGAAGCTGGGTATGTACGTATTATTATTTTTTTAAGATTTATTTTATTATTTATTTAGTTTTGGCTGCATTTGGTCTTTGTTGCTGCACACGAGCTTTCTGTAGTTGCAGAGAGCAGGGGCTACTCTTCGTTGTGGTGCGTGAGCTTCTCATTGCAGTGGCTTCTCTTGTTGCAGAGCTTGGACTCTAGGCATGCGGGCTTCAGTAGTTGAAGCACGTGGGCTCTGTAGTTGTGGCACACGGGGTTAGTTGCGCTGCAGCATGTGGGATCTTCTTGGACCAGGGCTTGAACCCGGGTCCCCTGCATTGGCAGGTGGATTCTTAACCACAGTGCCACCAGAGAAGCCCCTGGGTGTGTATTATTATCTCTACTTTATTGATGAGCAGACAGGTTCAGAGATTTGCCCACAGTCACGCAGCTAGCCTAGAAGCTCTGCAGACTGTGTCCAGGATTGTCCTGGAGTCCTTCGTGCCCTTGCTCTGAAATAATGGTCCTTTTCCCCATCTTCCTTAAAGGAGTCTTACCTGAGTGGGTCATATCACTTGTCCTTAGTTGAGAGGAAATTTCTGCTGCTTATAGAAATGCGTTATGTTCCAGCAGAACTGTCTTAATTGTGCTATTTGGGACTTTTTCTGCAAAAGCCTTTAACTATTCAGTTCATTAAGCTATATTTAGTGAAAGTTGCACCTAATAAAGTTTCAGGGCACCCTTTTTATGTCTTGGTGCTGTAGCTCTGTTGTTTGATGACATTTGTAGGCAGAAAGTAAATATAACTTAGATGTTTGATTTACTTCTGTTTGTTAGTACCTTTGGTAAGGTGTGAGAAGTTGAAAAGAGATACCTTACTTTGCAGAGGAGTTACTGCTGTTTAAAAACATGGTGTTGGGTACCAGGACAAAGCTGTTTAAAGCCCTGAATGGTGATGGTCCACTGAGAATGATTGAGGATGTGCTAAAAGTTAAAAATTTGTTTTACAGAAGGATGGAGAATTATAGCGATTGCTCCTAAATGTAAATAATAGATTTTGTGGTTGTAGGTTAAAAGCATGTCACGTTGAGCTCCTGGTAGAATTAATTACTAGACTGGGGAAACAAAATTTTACTTTGTCATTTTTTTTTTAGCTTGTGGGATCTTAGTTCCCCAACCAGGGATTGAATCTGCACCCTTGGCAGTGAAAGCCCAAAGTCCTAACTACTGAACTGCCAGGGAATTCCCTTAATTTGTTATTTAAATTGGTTGAAGTGAAATAAACTTCCTAGTTATCACTATTTTCAGCTATTGATATGTTATTGCCAGTGATCCCATTTGAATAAAACTGTGTGCAAAGAACTGTGTCAGTTGAAAAAATGAGTCTTTCAAATATTGCAGACCATTTGTGCTAGAACATCCTTTTAGAGGACTGGTGGTCCATTTCGCTCACTACTGATAGAGAACCCGAGACAGTGGCTTCGCTAGAGCATAAACAAGCGTGTTTAACAATTTCATGGTAGGGACATGATTTATTTCTTAACACCTGGAGTTCTTGCTTGCCTTTACTTCTTAGAGGCTCGGTTGCATATGTGTGTTTCACATCATCCTTTGTGATGTGAAAACCGAGGCTCAGAGAGGTTAAGTAATTTGCCCAAGGTCACACAAAAGTGAGTTCTGGAGCCGTCTGTTTTCTGGAATTCTAGAATATGAACTTTAAGAAAAACTCTGGAAACTTTTTTTTGGGGGGAGGGGGCTGCGTAATTTAAACTAAGAGTTCCAGCTTGGTATTTTGCCAACTTTCTGTTATTTCTGGTTATCTGACCGTTAAATAGAAAGCCAACCTCATTAAGAATTGTAGGATGAGGTTTTGTTTTTTTTCTTTTTTTTCCTTCGGAGAAGGTGGCAGAGTTGAGGTAATTAAGAGTAAATCTAGCAATCTGTTCCTTCTTAAAGAGCTCAGGAATAAGCAAGCATAAAGCCACTTGATGTGTCAGTTCATGTACTTAGGGAAGGAGAGGAAGCAAGCGTATGTCCTTTATTAAGCACCTGCTCTGTGGAGGGCTGTGTTCTTTTACTCATGCTGTGTATAAACCCCTGACATTAGGAAGGCATGGGTCCTTTCCAGGATTTATTGTCTCGTTATGAAGCAGGTGTTCCTTCACCCATAGAAAAGGTGGCAGAAGCCCAGGGGGTTTTCAGTTGGTCCAGTGCGGGGAGTTGGTGGGCAAAGCAGGTCTTGAATTCAGCTTCTGATTCCAAGACCAGAGTTCTTTCTCCTGCCCCACAGCTTATGTTACATAATGTTTCTTTATGTTTATATGCAATATAAATCTCCAGTTGGACGGCTGGGAAGTGCTTTTGGCTGGCTTTGTTGCTTCAGCTGTCTGAAAGGAATGGCTTTCATAAACACAGAGAGGGAACTGGATTTTCACTTTGTGCTAATTCATGTTATAGAAGTGGGAAAGGTCCTTACCACGGGAATTCCATGAATCCCTGAAGCAGTGGGTCTAAATGAGTTGGTCTGTCCTAGGATGGTCATGTTTTTCTCTTTTGATATTTGATACCACTGATACCTTTTTTAAAAAATTTATTTATTTATTTATTTTATTGGCTGTGTTGGGTCTTTTTTGCTGTGTGCAGGCTTTCTTTTAGTTGTGGTGAGTGGGGGCTACTCTTTGTTGTGGTGCGCGGGCTCCTCATCGCTGTGGCTTCTCTTGTTGCAGAGCATAGGCTCTAGGCACGTGGGCTTCAGTAGTTGCGGCACATGGGCTCGATAGTTGTGGCTCACGGGCTCTAAAGCGCAGGCTCAATAGTTGTGGCGCACAGGCTTAGTTGCTCCACAGCATGTGGGATCTTCCTGGAGCAGGGCTCGAACCCGTGTCCCCTGCATTGGCAGGTAGATTCTTAACCACTGTGCCACTTAGGAAGCCCCATACCTTTTTTTAAAGAAAAATTTCATGAAAGAAAATTTAGAACTCAAAGGAAAAGAAAAATAAAACCTCACCCATAAACTCATCATTCTTTTTTTTTAATTTTTAGATTCTTTATTTATTTTTATAAATTTATTTATTTGTCTCTGTTGGGTCTTCGTTGCTGCATGCAGGTTTTCTCTAGTTGCGGAGAGCCGGCGCTACTCTTCGTTGTGGGGCGTGGGCTTCTCATTGGTGGCTTCTCTTGTTGTGGAGCATGCGCTATAGGCTTGCGGGCTTCAGTAGTTGCAGCACAGGGGCTCAGTAGTTGTGGCTCGTGTGCTTAGTTGCTCCCTGACATGTGGGATCTCCCCAGACCAGGGGTTGAACCCAGGTCCCCTCCATTGGCAGGTGGATTCTTAACCACTGTGCCACCAGGCAAGTCCCACTTTTTGTTTTTGTTTTTTAAATTGAAGTGTATTTGATTTACAGTGTTTCAGGTGTACAGCAAAGTGATTCAGTTATACATTAAATTCATCATTCTTTTTTTTTTTTTCCCTCTTTTTTTTGGCCATGCCTTGAGGCATGTAGGATCTTAGTTCCCCTGATCAGGGATTGAACCTGTGCCCGCTGCAGTGGAATCACGGGGAGTCTTAACCACTGGACCACTGGAGAAGTCCTCAGTTCATCATTCTTAAACAGCCATTGCTAGTGTTTCTTTTTTTATTATTGTTGTATTATATGTAACATAAAATTTACCATTTTAACCATTTTTAAGTGTTCAGTTCTGTGACATTAAGTGCATTCACATTGTGTGCTGCCACCACCGCGATCCAGCTCCAGAACTTTTTCATTTTCCCAAACTGAAACCCCATGCCCATCAAACAATACGTCCCCATTGCTGGCTCCCCCTTGTCACTGGCAACTACCAGTTTACTTTCTGTGTCTGTGAGCTTGACTATTCTAGATACTTCATATAAGTGCAATCATATAGTATTTGTCCTTTTGTGACTGGCTGATGTCATTTAGCATAATGTCCTCAAGTTTTCATCTGTGCTGTAGCATGTGTCATAATTTCCTTCCTGCAAGGCTAAATAATATCCCACTGTATGTGCGTGTCACATTTTGTTTATGTGTTTATCTGATGAGAGACACTGGGGCTGTTTCTATATCTTGACTGTTGTGCATACTGCTGGCATAAGCACAGGTGTACAAATATCTTTCCGAGTCCCTGCTTTCAGTTCTTTTGAGTAAATACCCGGCAGCGAATTGCTAGATCATTCATGATAATTCCGTGTTTAAGTTTTTGAGGAACTGCTGCACTGTCTTCCACAGTGGCTGCACTAATCTACATTCCCACCAGCAATGCACAAGGCTTCCGATTTCTCCGCATCCTCCCCATTACTTGTTATTTTCTGTGGTTTGATAATGGCCATCCTAATGGGTATGAAATGATACCTCACTGCAGTTTTGGTGGGCGTTTCCCTAATGGTTAGTGCTGCTGAGCATCTTTTCTTGTCCTTATTGTATTTTACAATATTATTGTTATTGTTTAACAGATTATTGTTAGTGTTTATCCTTCCAGGTGTCTACTGTGGCACTTATTTTCTTTTCTTTTTTCTTTCCAGAATGTAATCATGGTCTACACAAAACTATGTTTGAAATATTCCATATTTTTCACCAACTATCTTCCTCAGTAGGTTTAGAGTTGCAGCAAAGTGCAGACCCACCGACTGGTAATGTATTTAGTGATAATTTTCACCATCCCAAACTCTTCTCCTTAGGAAACCCAATATCATTGGGATGTGAGCTGCTATCTGTCAGTAAGGCCCCAGGGCCATGTGCATCGTGAATACTCTTCTGGATTCCAAGTGGGCTTCATTAATTGTGGCACACAGGCTCAGTATTTGTGGCTCTTGGGCTCTAGAGCTCAGGCTCAGTAGTTGTGGCACGCGGATCCTATTGCTCCGCGGCACGTGGGATCTTCCGTGACCAGGGATGGAACCTATGTCCCTTGCATTGGCGGGCAGACTCCCAACCACTGTGTCACCAGGGAAGTCCCCATGCTGTGAGTATTTAAGTCTGGCAGAGTGCCTGGCAAAAGATAGGAGCCCAGTAGCTACTAATTTATTATATTTCTGAGAATTTTCTGCTACACTGTCCTGACGCTCATGCACTTTTGTTTTAATATCTTTTTTTTTAAAAAAATAATGTATTTATTTTACTGTGTTGGGTCTTAGTTGTGGCATAGGGGATCTTTTGTTGCAGTGCATGGGCTTCTCTAGTTGCGGCCACGGGCTTCTCTGTAGTTGTGGTGCGCCGGCTCAGTAGCTGTGGCATGCAGGCTTAGTTGCCCCATGGCATGTAGGATCTTAGTTCCCTGACCATGGATCAGATCTGCGTCCCTTGCATTGGAAGGTGGATTCTTAACCACTGGATCACCAGGGAAGTCCCTCTAACATCCTTTTGTCTGTCTTCTTCTTTTTTTAAATCCTGGATGGACTTAGTTGTGTGGGCACCAGTAGAATGTTGAGTTTTGCAGGGCAGGGACTTGGGATCAATAGCTCTGATGAGGCAGGAGGACGTCATGTCAAATATTGTGGGTTAATCACACCCAGTGGAGGCAGTGAATACCCTTTGTAAGACACAAACAAACATCTTTCCCAACATTCCTCCGTATGCTTTCACTTGCTCAAGGACTCTTACCTTGGACCATGGCCATGACTGGAAGCTCTGCATTCATTTTTCTTAAATCACCTGGTGCCCAGAAATGCTGATGACCAATTCCATTTTCATTCTGTAGGAATGGGTGTTGCTATTATATGTGCCTGAATGTATGTGGTGGGTGGAGGTTTGGTAGCCTGTAAAGTTGTTGATTTCACCCTGCCCTTTCTGGTTCAAGAAGAGGTTCTTTAGGTTAATTCAACAAGCATGTGTTTATTGGGTGCCAGGCTCTGAGGGGCTTACGAGATGGAGCTCCTAATCTAAGTGGGTGGAGGCGTAGTAAAGTATCGATTACGGCTATAACAGTGGGTGCCAAGCTTGCGTGGGCATCAGAACTCAATTTAACAAGAGGCCTTGTTAAAAGCACAGATTGCTGGCCCAGAGTTTCTGATTTAGCGGGTCTGGGGTGGAGGGCAAGAATTTTGACAGTGATGATGCTGGTCCCGGGACCACACTTTGAGAACCTCGGTGCACTGGGGTCATGGAGGACAGAGGATCTAACCCAACCTGGAGGTCAGAAAGGCTTCACGGTGGTGGGGGTGGTTCCAGCTTGTTGTCAAAGCATGCTGTCAAAGGATGTTGGGTCTTCCTAGGTGGACAAAAGAAGGTGGAGGCGCTCCAGGGAAAAGAGGCGTGTGTGGCCGAGTAGCGAATGGAATGGCGGGTCATGATGTTGAGGGGCAGCCTGTGGGTGGAGAGCAAAGAAAAAGGCAAAGGCAGAGAGCAAGCTCTGCTGTGCCCGCAGAGCCCACATGGGCCCCTCGGAGGGTCTTTACGCTGAGGGCAGAGGAATCTTGGGTTTCTGTAAAAGTGCAGTCGCGTCTGCGGAAAGCTAAGCGTGCCCGCTGGCAAAGAGTCGCCAAACCAGGGGGGGCCCTTCCACGCACTTCTGCGTCAGAATCTCGGGATGGATTTGGAAGCTGCGTGTACACGTATCATAGGAGTAATGAGGGTTGGATGCAAGAAATAATGTGCCTGTATCTCGCTTTCCATCCCTCCAGACGTGGATCACAGGCTTTCCACTTGAACAAAGTCGGCTTTGTCCTGTGGTCCCCCCAAGCTTCGGGCTCCAGGAGGCCTGTTTCTTGCAGAGAGAGGGCAGCTCAGCCACACGGGCGGGGACCACACCCAGACCTACAGGCATGCGCTCTACAGTTCAAACCCTGGAGGATGTGAGGACTGTGGTTGTATCAAGATTGAATTTTTGTAACTTTCTTTCTACCTGGTAACAACCTTTTGGGCCGCTGCATTCCTGACCCTGTGCATTGGTCACCTTTAGAACCCTAGAAGCAAGAACCTGGAATCTGCAGATTCTCTTGTTCAACCAGTTTGATTGGGTAATTGCCTTTTCAGCTGAGAACAGTTTTTACTTTCTTTAGTCCTGGGTTTGCATTATGTTTAGGGGCAAACATCTTTGATTCGATGGTCGACAGTCGGCAAGTCTGTTCTTAATTTCAACTCTTAGATCATGAGGTGGAAGGAATTGGGGATGCGGTGGGAGAAGGGGCCGCCAGAGCAGCTTTTGAGATACAAGGGGATCTCCCCCCACCCCCCCATCCCACCCCAGTAATGTCCCTCTGTTGCAGTCCTTTGGGGGAATGTACTGGAACATTGTTTTTACAGGCAGATCTGGTTTGATATAAAGGTAGCAACTGACAGGCATGATTCCTGTTTAAGAGACTCTTTATACAGGAGAATGTCACTTTTTCAATAAAGGTGTGTTCTGGTTTCTAAGGAGCTTATTTTGACAGTCTGATTCCACTGCTAAAGAACACAGAAGCCATGATTAGTACTGAGAATTTGTGGGTCACCTACCCTCTTGGCGGCTGTGTGGTAGTGATTCAGAGTTTGCACTGTGGTGATGGATGGATGTGAACTAGACTCATTGTGGGGGTCGTCTGCTATATATATATTGAATTAATATGTTGTACACTTGAAACTAATATAATAATATTATATTCAATTGTATCTCAATTCGAAAATGATAAAAACAAGTTTGCATTTTGCAAGATGGTAGCATTAAAACTCAAGGAAATCTGCTTCCTGATGAACGTGGGCATCTGAAATAGTGAGAAAATTGGCCGAGCGATCAATCTAAGCTGCAAGGTCTAGTGGAGAAGAGCACGGAACTCAGTTGCCTGGGCTCGAATACCAGCTCCAAGACCCTGAGAAGCTACTTGCCCAAAGGTCAGTGACTAATCTGGGTCCTAGTTTCCTTATCTGTAAAAGGGGCACATATTATACAGTTCATCTATCTCACAGGGTCATTGAGAAGATTAAATGAGCTAATATGTGTGAAGAGTTTAAAATAGTGCCTGGTGTGTACAGAACATATGTATGGCACGTGTGTATAAATATTTATAAAAATAAATCACTTTCCAGGAAGATAAGAGTAATGTTGAAAAAGAGTAAATGTTAACTTTACTGACTTTTTAGCACAGAGCTGTTCGCCCTCTCGAAACCCTGCGTAGTCTTTAATGTCCAATTTTATGTAGTTTGTTCTAGAGCATTCATGTTTTCTCTGTGATTGTCGTAGACTTTGAAAAGAAAAGAGGCACTGGGAGTATTCCTCAGAATTTAGTCCCTGACGTTGCATATTTTGGGGAAAAAAGAGCACGAAGAGTCTTCCAGAAGGTTGTTTCTGTGGTTTCCCAGCTGTAGGTTATAAGGCATTTGTGGGTTTATTTAAGGCTGTTGTGATAATATTAAAAAAATTGCAGTAGAATAAAAAATGTCGATGCATCCCGCCTGATAAAGGTGGGTGTTGTGTAAGTAAGACGTGTTTTGCGTTATGTGCCTGTGGGCTGGGTTTACCGTTGGAGCCTAATTCACTGCCTTTCTTTGTCTCCACCTGCCAGGGTAGTGTCTCTAGTCTATTTCTGCCAGTCAGCTCAAGCTGCCCGTCAATTTCACATGGATTCTCAAATTAGATTTTCTTAAAAATATTTTCTCCTTGACCTGGCAACCAGGTATAAGTTTGGGGTTTTAATACTTTTGGAATATTTTTTTTAGCATTAAATGTTTCCTTTTTGCTTTTCTCTTCCTGGAACTTTGGTGAATTTCAACATTGCATGTGATCAAGCCAGGGTCAGCGAGGCCTGCTGATCCGGGAGTTTTAGGGACGTCACAACCAAGAGAAACATGCTTTGGTGACATAACTCTTTGTTAAGATTGATCGAACCTTTTAATATCAATAGCTTCAACTCTGTACCAGGCGTATAGTGCTTTATAAATAGTACTTCATTTGATTTGCATAATAGTATGAACTAGATGAGTTATTATTATTAATATTAACCTTATCATCATCGCGATCAGCCCCTTTTTACAGATCGGGAAAACTGAGGCCCCAAGGGCAAGACTTGGCCAAGGGTGGCTGGTAAGTGACAGAGCAGGGATCTAAGTTCAGGCATTCTGGCTATAGAGACAGTGCTGATGGTCACTCTGCTGCATTGTAGTGATAAATCAATTTTCAAATTTTATTTAAAGCTAGTAATTTTTAATTGAAGTATAATTGATTTATAAAGCTAATAATTTTGATTGAGGCTTTTTCTATTTATTGCTAAGTGGCTTCAGAGGTCCAAACCTTCAGTGCCAGCAATCTGCTCAAGTTGAGGTTTCTAAGCTTAGTTCCCAGGGTTGCCCTAACAGAGTACCACGAACTGGGTGACTTAAAAGAACCTGGATTTATTCTTTCACAGTTCTGGAGGCCACAAGTCCAAAGTCAAGGTGTCGGCAGGGCTTTGCTCCTTCTGAAGGCTAGAGGATAATCTGTTCCATTCTTCTCTCCTGGATTCAAGGTTGCTGACTATCATTGGTGTCCCTTGGCTTGTTGGCCCATCACTTTAATCTTTGCCCCTGTCAGAAGGACCCCGGTCATACTGGATTAGGGGCCCACTCCACTCCAGTGGATCCTCATCTTAACTGTTACAGCTGCAGTCACCCAACTGGAAAATGTAAATGATTTCCAAATAAGGTCACTGTTATGGGCTGAACTGTGTGTGTGTGTGTCCCCCATCTTCACGTGTTGAAGCCTTAACGTGCAGTAATACAGAATGTGACTGTATTTAGAGACAGGGCCTTTAAAGAGGTAATGAAGTTAAAATGAGGCTCTTAGGGTGGGGCTTAATCCCATCTAACTGGTGTCCTTATGAGAAAAGGAAATTTGGACACACGCACATCAGCGATGCATGAACACAGAGGGGTACCTCCTGAGGACACAGTGAGAAGGTGGCCACCTACAAGCCAAGGAGAGAGAACTCAGGAGAAACCAGCCCTGCTGATGCCTTGATCTCAGACTTCCAGCTTCCAGAACTGTGACAAAATAAATTCCTGTTATTTAAGCCACCCAGTCTCTGGTACTTTGTTGTGACAGCCCTAGCTGACAAATACAGTCACATTAGTCATATTCACAGGGACTAGGCTTAGGACTTCAGCATATCTTCCACAGCACCAGGGTTTGATTTCACCTTTGATGACCATCTTCATAGGATACTGGTTCTGGTCTGGGGTTATATGAAACGGGCGGCTTTTTACTTCTTTCCAGCCTGAAGTAAATAAATATACCTGCAGCACTAATATACCTGCCTGAAGGAAATAAACATGCCTCCTGTGGCCTGGGGAGGGCCCTGCAGGCAGAGCTCGGCGGCTGACTCATCCTCCAAGTTTGCAGGCTTTAGAGGCACCTGGGAACTTGCTGGTAGCAAGAGCCATCAGCCTGGGTGGTGCAGCCGCCTAAGGGAGGGACACACAGTGCCGCCTTCACTGCAAGGGAAGAGCCTCTGACGTTTTATCCCTTTTAAAGATGATCTTCCTCTGACAGCACAGACAAAGCATCGGGGGTGGGTCTGGCGCTCACTACTCCCCCCCCACCCCGCCGCCTGTGCCCCTCCGCTCTGCCCTCCTCCCCTTCTCTTGTCCCCCCCGCCCCCCCCCAGCTCTCTGGGCTCTCAGGTCCTCCAGGGGGATGGGAGAGGCACAGCTCCCCTGGGGAAGGGGATGAGGCATCGCTATGAGACGCCTGGTTATTTTTGCTTCCTTCCTGGGTGTGGGTGTTTGTGTTGACAGCGACGGAGGAGGCGCGGTGACGGGTGCTGGAACACTTGGGTGCTGGTGGAGCGGGTGGGAGGTGGCGCCTGGGCCGGGCAGGTGACTTGGCGCTCACGTGGCCCTGGGGGCTTTGCAGGACTCTGGCAGAACCGGATTTGCTCCTCTGGGCTGGGGATCCCATTCTGTCCTCCACGTCGCATGCAGGGGGGGCTGCCTTGTGTGCAATGGTGGCTCCCTAAGTGGGAGAGTCTCCCTGCGGGGACCCGTGTCTCAGCAGGCAAGCTTCAGTGGCGGCCCCGAGGAATCGTTGTGTGGAGTGCTGGCCATCTCTCCCCAGTCTCCATCAGATATCCCCCTCGTGTATTCAAACATAAATCTTGGGAAGATCAGTGTGCTAGCTCCAACACCCCTTGGGGTTGGGTCTCAACTTCGCCTCTGACTCACTGGAGGTATGTGTGTTCATTATGTTGGAGGGGTCAGGTGAATTATTAGCGTTTAGCCCAGTTTGCTAACCATTCTGCACCAGTAGGGTCCCTGTTGCCCTCCTGTAGGAACAGTCTGGAACTACCCCCGTGAGGCAGTTGTAAAGGCCCCTCTGGGGAGATTGAAACCCAGGCACCTACTTATCCATCAGATTCAGATCAGACCTGAGATTCAGGTCAGCTGGCCTGGATCAGAAGTGGTTATTTGGTTAGGAACTTTGAGATGAAAGTCTAGTTCTTTATTTTTCTTTTTCTCCCCTCTACACCCCAAGAAAAGATACACAAGAATCGCAGTCTGGGGCTTTTTCCACATTCCACCCTGTATTAGCTTCCTGGGGCTGCAGTAACAAGGTACTCCAAACTGGGTGGCTTAAAACAGTGTGCAGATTTATTCTCGCAGTTCAGGAGGCTAGGAGTCTGAGATCAAGGTGCTGGCGGAGTCACGCTCCCTCTGGAGCCCCTGGGAAAGAGTCCACCCTTGTTTTTTCCTCACTCCTGGTGGTTCCCAGCAATTCTTAGAGTTCCTCTGCTTGGAACTGCTTCTTTCCAGACTCTGCCTCCATCCTTACCCGTACTTCCCCTGGGTCTGTCTCTTTCCGAAAATTTCTTTCTTATCAAGATACCAGCCTTGGAATAGGACCCACCCCAAGCCAGTGTGACCTCATCTTAATGTAATCATCTGCTAAGACCCTTTGTCCAAATGAGGCCACATTCACAGGTTCCAGGGTGAGGACTTCAGCATATATCTGGGGAACATATTTGGGGGACACAGTTGAACCCAAGACACACCCCCACCACTGCCATCGCATTGCCACTCTAAAATGTCTCCCCATAACATTACTGATGTTAGAGGCACTGCTGCCTGCATCAGTTTGTTTTATTTATTTATTTTATTATTATTATTTTTTAATTTGACCATACCACGCAGCAGGCGGGATCTTAGTTCCCCAACCAGGGATTGAACCCGTGCCCCCTGCAGTGGAATCATGGAGTCTTAACCACTGGACCACCAGGGAAGTCCCTCAGAGTCATTCATTTTTAAAAATAGTTAATTAAATTTTATTTTTGAAAAAAAGAAAAAGAAATTTTATTTTTGGCTGCGTCCGTCTTTGTTGCTGCTCGCAGGCCTTCTCTAGTTGCAGCCAGTGAGGGCTACTCTTTGTTGTGGTGCGTGGGCTTCTCATTGCAGTGGCTTCTCTTCTGGAGCATGTGCTCTAGGCTCTCGGACTTCAGTAGTTGCAGCACGTGGGCTCTGTAGTTGTGGTGCACGAGCTTAGTTGCTCCGTGGCATGTGGGATCTTCCCGGACCAGGGCTTGAACCCATGCCCCCTGCACTTGCAGGTGGATTCTTAACCAGGGAAGCCCAGAGTCATTCTTTCGATTGTCTCTCCTCTCACTTCCCCACCCCGCCCTTCCCTGCTAAGTCTTTTTAGCCTTTATTCTCTGCTTTGTCAAGCCTTTGATGACAACACACCTCTATCTGGACATTCCTGTTTTGTGCCTTTCTGGGGGAGATACACACTCTCGTAAGATCCTGCATGGCACACACCATGGAGATAAACAGATGTTTATCCATGATCTGATTCCAGTCTGTCTGTGCTACTAGACTGTAAACCCCAGCAAGGTAGGGCACCATGACTTCAGCTCATGATTGATTGTACCCTTTGTATCTAGCCCAAGACCTAGCATAGCGCTGGTGTTTTTAAATATTAGTTGAATAAAAAGGAAAACCTGCTTTCCTATTAATTAGGGTTAGGGAGAAGTATGAAATAATTTTGAAAAGACACACATGCCTCCCCCCAAAATTAAAAATCGAATTAGCATATGATGCAGCAGTTCACTTCGGGTATATATCCAAAAGAATTGAACACAGGCGCTTGAGGGGGTATTTGTACACCCAGCATCATTGACAGTGGCCAAAAACGTAGAAGCAACTCGTGTCCACTGATGGATGAGTGGAGAAACAAACTGTGGTGTATACGTGCAATGGCAAATTATTCTGCTTTAGAAAGGGAGGAAATTCTGACACGTGGACACACCTTGAGAACATTGTGCTAAGCAAGATAAGTCAACCACAAAAAGCAGAATACTGTATGATCCCACTTGTATGAGGTGCTGAGTGCTCACATCCATGGAGACAGAAAGTAGTGGCAGTGGCCAGGAGCTGGGAGGAGGGGGATGGGGAGTTATTGTTGAATGGGTACAGAATTTCAGTTTCACAAGGCGAAAAGAGATGTGGAGATTGATGGTGATGATGGTTGCACAACAAGGTAAACATAACACCACCGAGCTGTGCACTTAAAAATGGTTAAGATGATACAATTAGTGTTCTGTGTAGTTTAACACAGACACAGACACAGACAGACAGACAGACACACACACACACACACACACACACACACACACACACACACACACACACACACACAATGATATGGAAGGATGCAAAAAAAAAAAAAGGGACTTCCATGGTGGTCCAGTGGTAAAGAATCCACCTTCCAGTGCAGGGGACGCAGGTTCGATCTCTGGTCGGGGAACTAAGATCCCACATGCTGCAGGGAAACTAAGCCTGTGCGCTGCAACTACTGAGCCTGTGTGCCTCAACTAGAGAGCCCATGTGCCACCAAGTACAGAGCCCATGCGCTCTGGAGCCCATGCCAGTAAAGAGAAGCCCTCGAGCTACAATGAAGAGCCTACGGGCCACAACAAAAGATCCAGCATGCTACAACTAAGACCCAATGCAGCCAAAAATAAAAATAAAGAAATAAATATAAACAACCAAACAAACCATGTTTCTGTGTGTGTGTCGTGTGTATGAAAGAGAGTGAGTGGGTTTGGAGAGCGTTACAGAGGAAAGGAAGGGAGAGAGGAATGGGGAAGCAGCCAGAGGAGCTGGCGAGTGCCCGTTGTGAGGAAAAGTTGGACTGAGGGGAAGAGCATCTGGGTAGTTATCAGTGCCTGTGGTTGTAATCAGAGCTCTGTCTCCAGCTAGCTGTGGGATCTTGAACAAATCAATCATTTCCTGTTGTGGCCATCAGCTCATAGTAACCTCTGAAGATCTTTCCAGCTCAAAAAACTTCAGTGGTTTGGAGCATCTAACAGGGTGATGCTGATTCACTGATTTTTTTTCTTTTTTCTTTACAATTCTCTGCAATGTCTACACTCAGTGGGTGCTCTCTTGATCCTGCTGGCTCTAGAGTGCAAGTCAGAAGGAATCATCTTTCGGTCAAGAATTTCCAGTCTTCTTCTTTTTTTTTTTTTTTTAATAAATTTATTTATTTACTTATTTTATTGGCTGTGTTGGGTCTTTTTTGCTGTGCATGGGCTTTCTTTTTTTTTAGTTTTAGTTGCGGTGAGTGGGGGCTACTCTTTGTTGTGGTGCATGGGCTCCTCATTGCGGTGGCTTCTCTTGTTGCGGAGCACGGGCTCTAGGCACGTGGGCTTCAGTAGTTGCAGCACATGGGCTCAATAGTTGCAGCTCACGGGCTCTAAAGTGCAGGCTCAATAGTTGTGGCACACGGGCTTGGTTGCTCCGCGGCATGTGGGATCTTCCTGGAGCAGGGCTCGAACCCGTGTCCCCTGCATTGGCAGGCGGATTCTCAACCACTGTGCCACCAGGGAAGCCCAAGAATTTCCAGTCTTCTTAACGGCACCAGTTACTTTGGTTTACGAAGACATTTAATTTTTTCTCAGTCTTTCTTCGCTGCTATTCAGTTGCCCCGTCTCCTAGTTTTACAATTTCCTTCACAGATGTAGAAAACAAACTTATGGCTACCATGGGGGAAAGGGGTCGGGGGGAGGGATAAATTGGGAGGTGGGGATTGACACACACACACTATTGTATGTAACATAGGTGACTAATAAGGACCTACTGTATAGCCCAGGGGACTCTACTCAATACCCTGTAATGACCAATATGGGAAAAGAATCTAAAAAAGAGTGGATATGTGGATATGTAAACTGATTCACTTTGCTGTACACCTGAAACTAACAGAGCATTGTAAATCAACTATACTCCAATAGAAATTTAAAAATAAATAAAACAATCGTCACCCTAAAAAAAATTTCCTTGGCCTTTTATCTTTAACATTTATGCTTCTTGGTCTTCTTGGACACTATTCATGCTGCTAATAGTAACTTCTATATACAGCTAAGCTTTTTGCATGAATTTTGTCATTGAATCCTCTGTCAGCCCTGTGAGGTGGATTCCTGATCTCTGTTTTATGGACAAGGAAACTGGATAACTTGCTTGGCCTTGAAGTCACCCAGCTGGGCAGTGGTTGAGTTGTGATTGAACTTGGTTTATTCTGAGCTATGTACACGTACCATGGATACTGCTCTAGGCTAATGCAGTCCTTCTGTGTCCTTGGTCCCTTTGTGGCAGGGACAATATCTTTATTATTTTTGGTCCTTCTGAGGTCTCCAGTACAGGCCCATCAGAGATGAATACAGTTTTTTGAAGGTACTTGCTAGTTTCTTTAAGAGGAATCATTCCTGGGCATTCCCTGGCGGTCCAGTGGTTAGGACTCTCACTGGAAAGACAGTGCTTACACTGCTGGGGCCTGGGTTTGATCCCTGGTCGGGAAACTAGGGTTAGGGTTAGGATTAGGGCAAGGAACTAGGATCCTGCAAGTCGTGCAGTGCAGACAAAAAAAAATAAAGATGAATCATTCCTGTCTCACTGTGTCAGGAAAGGAATATCTCTTGTGCTGTAGTCAAGTTCTGAGCTTCTGGGGAGAAGAGCTAGGTTCCTCTAAAAATTTCTGTTATAGACTAAAGACCAGTTATTAGCAAGTGTAGTATCTTGTGAAAAAGGCAGGCTAATTTAACATCTGAAAGGATGACTCAGGATCTGAGCACAGTAAAGCCAAACTGTGTTCCTGAATTTCCCCTCCACGGCAAAACTCATCGGCAGCCCCTTTTTGCACCCAGAGACCCTCACGTGGAGAACAAGCCTTAGGTCTGCTGCTTTGCGCTAACTAGAAAGTAGGATGTTTCCTAACTTTGGAAGCTTTCATGTTGCCATCTTCTCAAAACTAACAGAGGAAGGAACACTTTAGATCCTTAGCCACCCATATTGCTTTCATTTCTTAAACCAGCATTTTTGAACCTGGAGGGATGGGGCTTGTTCTCAGGGGGGCTTCTGGTAGAGAACTTGCCCCATCAGAGCCACCTTCTCTTTGACAAAGTGGCAACACCTCCTTGGAAAGTATAAGGAGAGTGAGTTACCGCAAAGGAGTGGATTCTTTACTCCCAGCTGACATGCGCATTCTGCTGGATGTGCCCTTGCATCTCCTTGAAGATTAAATCAAGTCGCTCTTTGGCCTGCAAATGCAACTAATCTCAGGCTGATCAGTTTCTCCACGGGGCTGTTTGCTGAAGTTCTGGGTTGCTCCGTAGTGGCTTTGTAGGCAAGCAGGGACCTGTAACTCCCCTAGCAAGTCAAGACAGGCAACAGACCAACCATCAGCTTGCTCATACCTCACCTGTAAAGAAGTCACGCTTCCTTTGGAAGATTCAGGCTCTTGTTTGCTGTTGGATTGGGCACAAGCCGAAAGGAGAGACAGTGAATCTTTTATCCATTTGCAGATGATACCTCATAGGCATTGATGAGAGATGTGCTCTGGGGAAGTGGGTGGGCTGATCCCAACTCCTCCATTGAAATACCTGGAGTATTTATTGTATTGAATCAGCCTGAGAATTTTAGAGTTGGGACGGGCCACAGTTCGGCTCTCCTATTTGATAGTTGAGAAAACATTAGCTGTCTAAGAGATTTGGCCCAGATAAGTTCTTCCATGGAGTGGCCTGGAGTAGACTCTCCCCAAAGTTGTGTGCCGTCTGGGCTAGAATGTCCCAGTCTGTACTGGCAATGTCCTCGGCCCTGAGGCCACCGAGATGGAAAGACAGCCTTCTAGAAACTCGAGTGGGGGTCAAGGAAGAGGAATATACATAAGATTCAGATGATATGGAAAGGACGAAACTACAAGTCCTCACACACGGGGACCTCTGGGCCACCCTTCACATGTGCTTCACGCTCAGTGAATCTTGGTGTCTTGCACAGAGCCTGGCATCAGTCCTTTTAGGGTGATGTGTGGCGTTGCTCATGGGTATGTTCACACTACCCTACTCAGCAGAACAGACTTGGTGCAGGTGATGGGGTGAGGGCAGGCCATTGTGGTGTGAACACTGGGAACTGGGGCTGTCTCTCTAGGGGGAAGGTGGGAATTGGGTCTGTTCCATCTCTCAAAGTTGAGTGTTAGACTTTGCAACGTAATGGATCTCATTGCTTCCCTCCCTGAAGGCACGTCATCAGGACCCGACTCTTGTACTCAAAGCAGACCACAGCTAGCAACATCTTGCGATGTTCATTTTGTCTTTTGACAACTCACCTCGCATGGGTTTGGTCCTGAGTCGTGAGCAGGGCTCCTGCCGGACCTGTGCCTTCATGTCGCAGGTGGAGCAGTGTACGTTGATTTGGGGGCATTCTCAGTGCCAGTTTTCTTATCTGTAAGGCAAGTAGAGAGCCCAGGAGATCTCTAGCAATGAAATATTCTGATTGTAAGGTTCCTGGAATTTCCTCTCTGAGATTTAAAAAAAAATATTCCTTCCTTCCTTCCTGCTGCTCCAGATCTTAGTTGCGCACGCGGGATCGTTTAGCTGCGGCATGCATGCGGAATCTAGCTCCCCCACCAGGGATGAAACCTCGGCCCCTTGCATTGGGAGCACAGAGTCTTACCCGCTGGATCACCAGGGAAGTCCCTCGGAGATCTTTCTTTTCCTCTTCTTTTACAAAATTTTTTTTTGTCCCATTTTGAATCTGTTCCTGCCAAGGCAAATTCATCATGCTAACTCAGCTAAGGGGTTTGCATGTGAGGATTCCTTGCTTGATGGATTGCCTTTTCTTAAACTTCCTTTGCCCTCCCTCAGATGGAGATGCTCCCTAGCAGAGAAATGGCAGGCAGCCAGAGCTGGAGATTTCTGCCACGTGGATTAGCAGTCCTTGAATAATTAAGAGCCGAGAGTAAAGGGAAACTATGCAGTGCATCGGAGGGTGCACTCCAGGGTGAGCCAGAAAACCGAAGACAGATGATCTGGGCAAAAACCATCTTGAGGCAGCTTCCTGAATTGAGCAGAAACTCTCTCACCTGATGCATGATCTCAGCATCACAGTTTCTTCTTTCCTCTAGTGGGAATCCTACCACTAGTTCTGTCTTCTGCCCTAGTTCTTGGTGCTGCCCTGGATTCGGGTGGTGCTGGTGAGGGTGTCCGAGGAAGAAATCAATGCCTTCTTATTGGGGGTCATGGGTTCCAGAGTGTCCTGTCTGGTATTTCTCTCTTCACTGTCCTCTGAGACATGTCACCTGGTGGACTGGTTTGGTGACCTCATTAGAACCAGCTCTGTTGAGTCAATTCTGCAGTTACATTGCTCGACACTGGGAATTTCCCCTGAGCCCTCAAAGTAGCTAGGTGAAAGCTGGAAAATCTGGTGGGATGGGGAAGGGAGGAGAATAAAAACACTGGCCAATAGTCTCACTCCAATTGAATGTTATCAGAGAGCTGGTAACTGTGCATGCAGCCTGTTGAACCCACATATCAAAACAAATGGCTTCTTTGTTACTGGTTCAAACCATTTAGTGGATTTTGTGGATTCCAGCAAGAATACCATTGGTGTTGGTAGGATAGCAGGTTGTCTTAGTCCATTTCGGCTGCTGTAACGAAATACCAGAGACTAGTTGGCTTCAAAAGAGCAGAAATTTATTTCTCAAAGTTCTGGAGGTTGGAAGTCTGAGTTCAGGGTGCCAGCATGATTGGGTTCTGGTAAGGGCCCTCTTCTGGGTTGCAGACTACCAACATCTTGC
Organism: Hippopotamus amphibius kiboko; assembly: GCF_030028045.1. Lineage (NCBI taxonomy): Eukaryota > Metazoa > Chordata > Mammalia > Artiodactyla > Hippopotamidae > Hippopotamus > Hippopotamus amphibius. The sequence continues at coordinate 104,373,882 of NC_080195.1, read as the reverse complement.
TGTGTCCTCTCATGGTGGAAGGGCCGAGGGACCTCTGTGGGGTCTTTTTTTTTTTTTTTTTTTTAATTTTATTTATTTATTTATTATTTTTTTGGGGGTTACACCAAGTTCAATCAACTGTTTTTATACACATATCCCCGTATTCCCTCCCTCCCTTGACTCCCCCCCCACCCTCCCTCGATTCCCCCCCACCCTCCCCGCCCCAGTCCTCTAAGGCATCTTCCATCCTCGAGTTGGACTCCCTTTGTTATACAACAACTTCCCACTGACTACCTGTTTTACAGTTGGTAGTATATATATGTCTGTGCTACTCTCTCGCTTCGTCTCAGCTTCCCCTTCACCCCCTGCCCCTCCCAAACCTCGAGTTCTCTGTGGGGTCTTTTTTAAAAGGGCACTAATGCCATTCATGAGGGCTCTACCCTCGTGATCTAAGCACCTTTCAAAGGCCTCACCTCCTAATGCCATCACCTTAGGTGTTAGGATTTTAACATGAACTTTGAGGGGACACAGACATTCAAACCACAGGTAGAGATGGAGGACCAAAAGGAAAGGGTTCGGCTTGCGTAACTTCGGTTGGGAAAGGTCAGGCTCAAGCATCAGTTCTCTTCCTTCTAGCTACATAGACATCTGTGTTTGACTCTTCTTTCCATCCCAGTTGACCTGTGGTTGGCTGCTTGCAGATTGTAATATCAAAAGAAATGCAGGCACCCCTCCTCCTTGCAGCAAGAAGTGGTCATCAGTCTTACTGGGGAGGGGGCATGTTTCAGGGTCTCCGGAAAGGTGGAAAGTGTGTGGGGTGTGAACCCTTCTCTGCAGTGGTGGGGTTATGGTCCTGACCTCTGGACTGTATTAGAAGGTCGTTCTTTAGCTGTGTTTTCATCTTTCTGGGAAGGATGAAGAACCTAAATAATGGATGCTCCCAGTAGGAAGGGGGCAGAGAGAGAGAGGAGGAAAAAGAGAAAAAAGACCAATAAGACACTTACATATTTCTCATATTTCTCCTTCTTCTGCAAAGGCTTGTTACTGAAGATTGGCTTTCCTGGGATGTTATTTATTATTTATACTTGTAAAAGTGTCCAATTTCCTCAGGCAAATCAGGAATTTCATTTTTCCTTTAAAGAGGGAGGTGGGAGGAGGGTGTATTAGTTTCCTAGGGCTGCCACAACAAAGTAACAAAACTAGGTGACTTAAGGCAGCATTCATTCTCTCATGGTCTGGAGGCTAGAATTCCAAAGTTGGGGTGTCAGCAGGGTTGGTTCCCCCGGAGGCTCTTTGGGACAGTCCGTTCCATGCTTCTTCCCAGATGCCAGTGGTTACCAGCAGTCCTTGGTGTTCTCGGCTTGTAGGAGCATCACTCCACCCTTGGCCTCCCGCATACGTTTTTGGCACGTTCACCCCGTAACCGATAAGGCATAAGGCTTTATGTGTTGACTCTGACCTAAGCAGATGAGGGAGGAAAGCTTTGTTGGCCAAGTGTCTGCTACGTGGCAGGTGCTGTGTTTGGCACTTTCCATTTCACCTACTGATTTAATTTCATTATTAGGACAGTTCTGAAGGGAGGTGTTGCTTTTTCCATTGTATAGATGAGGAAACTGAGTCTCAGAAGATAAGTAACTGGCCCGATCACATGCAGCCCGTCAGAGAGAGCTGGGTTGGAATCCCGGTTTCTGACAACCAGGTGCTCTTTCCATGTGCTGTGTGCCCTGCCTTTCTGCTGCTGCCTGTCTTTGTTTTTTGTTTGTTAGTTTGTTAATTTTTATTTTATGTTGGAGTATAGTTGATTAAGAATGTGCCCGTCTTTGTCAGTGGTCATGACCCCCATGCCCCTCTTTCTTAGGGCACTGGAGGAGTGCTCCAGGCCGATGGGAGGCGTGCATCCTTACCTTATTGGTCATTGATGTTCGTCTCCCCCCACTAGACTGGGAGTTCCTCAGTCCGTTATCTTTAAATTCTGGGGGAGAAGATCCTCTTTTCCTCGACTTATGTCCTGTTTTCTTACTCTCCCCCTACTCTTGCTCAGATGCAAATATCAATTAAATTTCTCATTACAGTTTATGTGGTGGTATCAGGCACAAACACACACACACATGTGCCCACCCAAATACTCCCCCAGAGCACTAGAGACTGAGTAACGGAGCCGAGGTTTTGGCTCTGAAAGTAGGCATGCATTTCTTTAAGGAAGAAAGAGGTGCCTTGGGGTCCCCTGCCTGGTGTCTGCCAGCCAAAGTCAGATGAGCTATGAAAGCTACCTTCTCACTCTGGCTTCCCCCAACATGGTATCTTCTTATCTTCCTATTGTTGTCTGAGAACCTGCTCAATCCCCATCAAGTTTAACAGAGGGTGAGTCTAGACAGGTGAGAAGCTCCATGTCCCCATTCTGAATTGCCAGACATTGAAATCCTATATAAGTATCTTGGAAAGTCTTTTTTAAAAAAATTAAGTTTTTATTTACTGGCTGCATTGTGCCTTCATTGCTGCACATGCGCTTTCTGTAGTTTCGAAGAGCGGGGGCTGCTCTTCATTGCGGTATGTGGGCTTCTTACTGCAGTGGCTTCTCTTGTTGCGAAGCACAGGCTCTAGGCATGCGGGGTTCGGTAGTTGCAGCGTGTGGGCTTAGTAGTTATGGCACACAGGCTTCGTTGCTTGAGGCATGTGGGATCTTCCCAGAACAGGGCTCAAACCTGTGTCCCCTGCATTGGCAGGCGGATTCTTAACCACTGCGCCACCTAGGAAGCCCGGAAAGTCTTTAAAATATTGCATAAGTTCAGGAGTGTCTTTTCTTCAGGGACACAACCTATGAATGACTTGTAGCCAGTATCGCCGAGGGCGGGCGGCTGCTGATGAAGGCAGTTGGGTGGTGTTTGTGTTTGATCATGACCTGCCAAGGAATGGGTTTCCACCAGCTCCCAGAGTGGTTCCCCGGGGCTTTGCAGGCTGGGGCTGTCAGATGTAGGACAGATGATCCGAAGTGCCCAATGGTTTAATCTTAGCATGAGCGGTATCAGTGTGGAGAACAGGGCTATGGGGAGTTGTCTGTTGGAAGTAAATTACATAGTTTATTTTAGGGGAAATTTCTATCCAATTTAGGCTGAAACTTGATAGCATATACTTTCCAAGCCCCCAGCTCTGCTGGTCTGGAACGAGTCCTTTCTAAACAGGCAGCTCTCCAAGCACAGCAGCCCATGGGGTCACATCTGGGCAGGACCCTGCCAGGTGGCTTTAATTGCATTTTCTATGTTTCTCTGGTCTGAGCTACCCTAACCATATGCTTGTACTATTATTTTCTTTTAACATCTTTTTTTTTAAGGCAATTGTATTTTGTTTACTTATATATTTGAATAGGTAACATATTCACATAATTCAAAATTAAAATATATAAGAGAGTTTGGAAGGAAAACTACCCTTCCACCTCTGTCCCTCAACTACCCTATTCCCCCGAAAGAGAAACTACTACTGTTTCCAGTTTCTTATGTGTCATTGCAGATATATAGAAATAACTACACATATGTGTGTATCTATATCTATTTATGTCTAATATCTATATATTAATCTCCCCCCACCCCTGCTTTTCCTGCCTTTTACACAAATGGTAGCATTCCATACCTTTTTTATTTTCTCACTTAACAGTGGATTTTAAAGATCTTATCAATATATAGCTTCCTCATTCTTGCAGCTATTTGTTTTGATATTACTTCAAACCTACAGAAAAGTTGCAAGAATAGTGTAAGAAACTTTATAGACCCTTTACCCAAATTCAGCACTTATTTGCATTTTGCTCCATTTGCTTTTGTAATTCTCTTTCCTTGTATATAAATATCTCTTCACACACATTTACACCTCCACACATTTATCCATGTATACATAAGTACACTTAAACACATTTATACACACACACACTTTTTTTCTCCACGATCCGCTGGAGAGTATGTTGGAAGCAGCATGTTCCTTTGCTTCAGAAGTACTTCAGTGTGTCCTCCCTAAGAACACAGACACTCTTTCATGTACTCAGAGAACCTTTAATCACACTGTAACTGCACTTTTCTCCAAGTCTGATTTTGTATTGATTATGTGGATATATGTTTTTGTTAATTTTTAGGATCAATCTACTGTGACTTATCATTTGTAGGAGTGTAGAAGGATAAAGCATGTTATTTCATATTGAGTCCATGAGGTGTTCTTTCTTGGACCTGTTGCTCTTCCCCACCCTGGCTTTTCCTGTAGTTTTTGCTGATCTTCTGTGCAGTCAGCCCTCTGTCTGCGCAGGTTCTGAATCTGCTGATTTAACCAATCTGATCCGAAGTTGGTTGAATCCACGGATGTGGAACAGCAGATAAGGCGGGTAGACTGTACTTCCGCCATTTTACACAAGGTACTTGAGCATCGTGGATTTTGGTATCTGTAGCAGGTCCTAGAACCAGTCCCCCATGGATGCTGAGGAACAACTGTACTTTCCTCATATTTGCTCCAGGACAAAGAGTATTCTTTATTGGGAACCGGAAGACAGAGTGTTCCTCTTGACTCTTGGGGCTTCGTCTGTCTGCTTCTTGGACTGGATCACGTGTAGCAGAAGACGGAGGGAGGCGGAGCATCCTAGGGACACTGCATCATTGTAGGTTAGGAGCCTGTCGAAAGTACAGACAAAATTAGACCCACCCAGTCCCTTCAGACAGAGGTCTGATTCAGTTTAACAAGTATTTGTGGAGCTGTCCGCTCTGTGCCAGCCACGCTGCCAGCCCTGGGACTGTATACTGTGCTCTGCCCTGAGTCAGTGCAGAGGTCTCCGCTCGTCCCTTCTCCACCTCCAGACCGTATCTCCCATGGCTGCTGGATTCGTTTTTCTTTTCTTTTTTTTTTAAATGTTATTTATTTGTTTACTTATTTAATTTTATTGGCTGTTTTGGGTCTTCGTTGCTGCACACGGGCTTTCTCTAGTTGCAGCAAGTGGGGGCTACTCTTCATTGTGGTGCACTGGCTTCTCATTGTGGTGGCCTCTCTTATTGCAGAGCACAGGCTCTAGGCACGTGGGCTTCAGTAGTTGCGGCACATGGGCTCAATAGTTGTGGCTCACGGGCTCTAGAGCGCAGACTCAGTAGTTGTGGCACATGGGCTTAGTTGCTCCGCGGCATGGGGGATCTTCCTGGAGCAGGGATCGAACTCGTGTCCCTTGCATTGGCAGGCGGATTCTTAACCACTGCGCCACCTAGGAAGTCCCTGGACTCGTTTTTCTGAAGTGCAGCGCCCATGTGTCACTGCCCAGTCTCACTTCACCTGACCTTCCCTTGCCTGTCAGACCAAGGCAGGTGGGTCAGCCGGGCATCACATTCAGCCGGGTCTCGCCGTCTGTTTTTTGTCTGTTGGTTGACTCATGATTTGGCTGTCCCTACCCTGATTCCAGTCCCACTTGATACTAAGCACTGTTCCCAGGATCCTTGGAGTTTTCTCTTTCTTTGCTTTTGCTTAAGCTCTTCCAACTCTCTAAAAATGCCTGTCCACCTAATTCTTCATCCTTACAGAGCTATGTCCAACGACATCTCTCTCATGAAGCCTTTCTTGAAATTCTCAACTCAATAAGATCTTTTCCTCTTTTAAAGCCTTCTGTTATTTCATATCTCTTTTTAATCATTGGTTGTTTGCGGTGCCTTATGTTTGTGTATTTACCTCTCTCATACCCCTGTCTATTTCTGATCAGATGACACATTGTTAAAAAGTTAGATTCATCCTCCTTCCCACTTTTCAGAAAGAATTCAAGGCCACCTGGGCTGTATCTGAAACCTAGCTGAATTCTCCGCAGACCTGCGCCGCACCTAGCATGTAGTTGGCTCTCAGATATTTGCAGGATTGAACTTAATGAAAGGAAGAAGGTCACCGAGTGGTTTTGGTAAATTTGCAGTTGTGGAGGGGAGTTCCCTGGTGCCCCAGTGGTTAGGATTCCAGGCTTTCACTGCCGTGGCCTGGCTTCCATCCCTGGTTGGGAACTGAGATTCCACAAGCTGTGCAGCCAGGCCAATAGGTAAATAAATACGTTGAAAACAAATTACAGTTGTGGATGTCTGGGGATGTCATTAACAATGACATGTTATGTTCATTAACAATGTAAATAACTTCATTAAAAACTGTACACATATTAACTATCTACTTAACTTCATTAAAAAGGCAACTTCATTAAAGCACACCTTAAGGATCTTTATCTTCCCAAATTCACTTCTTGTCTTCTCACGGAGCACATGTGCACTTTTTCTGGAATCAGTATGTATGTGATGTGATACATGAATTTTTTCTACTCAACATTTCGTATGTATATATGTAAAACTAATTATTTTTAATGCCTTCAGGAAACTAGTTCTTCAAGAATAAATCTGCAGGCAGATAGAAGAGAGATCTTCTCTGTAGTCAGATGGTGTTATCATTTGTTATATGTCTGATTTCTGAGGATAGAAAACCTTATATGAAATTTGTATCTTTAACAAGATGATTTAAATACTATTACCTACTGCTCGTGCCTCTCACCAGCCTCCAGTCCTAAAAAAATTGCCTTGTATGTTTTCCTTTCCCCAAGTCTTATAGATTCATGCGTCAGTTTATTTAAAGTCTAAATTTGGAGAAGCCTTTTAGCAGCTGGTATGAATTGCTAAAGTTGAAGAGATAAATGTATAAGATCTTTCAAATCCTTACTTTCATTGCTCTTCTCATGTGGCCCTAGAGCACCCATCTTCTCCTCTTGAATATATTGTCAAGGATATCAGCTGCTTAACCTTCTGTTGGAGTGAGCTACAGTCAGGGTGCGGAGGAGGCAGAGCCGGGGAACAGATTGGTCATTGACAGGGTGTCATTGTAAAGGTTCTAGTCACCTGTCCTCTCTCTGCCTTGCTGGGGGTCTGGTCCCTACCGTCTGACACATTCTCTTTCAGCATTAAGTGTATAACTCTTAATAGTGAGCCTTGGTGTAGCGTTCTATCAATGAGGATGTTTTGATTGCTAGAAACAAAAGACCCAACTAAAAGGATCTTAACACAATATGGGGGTTAGTATCTCACGTGATGATTCCAAGGTTAATTCAGCAAAACAGTGATGGAGCCAGAATGGAGTTCTTTGCTTCCATTTTCCTGTCCCACTATCCTGAGGGTATTTGCTTGATCCTGGGCTTATCTCTGTACAGTGGCAAGGATGGCATCTGGAGTTGCAGCACCGCAAGCACCTGTAACAGTACTTGGTAAAAAATGATAGGCGTTTCTTCCAGCTTGCTCTTTTTTTTCTCCATGGGGGATGCAGACTCTTCCCAAAGCTGACATCTCCTCTTGTTCTGTTGGCTAGAGCTGGGTCGCATGTTGGGCTCTAATCCAATCACAGGCAGGGAGGAGTAGGATGCTCTTGATGGGTTCATGTCAGGCCTAATTCAGGCAGGCGGAGGCTGTTCTGCAGTCCACTGTGGTCTGAGAGTGGTGACCTTGAACAGTCAGTGTTCTGTTGGCCAGGAGGGAGGCACCCAGCCGTGACTCGTGGGATAGCAACTACAGATGGATTATTATTAATTTTTAAAGATAGGTCTAGGCCTGATCATGGCCTTAAAAAGTTATTTTGTTTCTTGCCTTACCCAATGGTGACATCTGGATGTGTTGAATCTCTGCATTTTGGGGTGTGATATCTTCCTGAAACTTCAGCTTATCTGCAAAAATTTTTTATGAGTATCAAACCACATAATCATTTTACACAAGGTGGAGTTAGACAGAGCCTCACAGTGACCCCACGTCATAATGAGAGGGGGGAGAACGACTAGCCTTTTTTTTTTTTTAGTTAACGGGAAGGATAACAAAAAAGATGCAGTAGGTAGTGAGCATTTGTGCATCCTGTAGGTTTTTGGTTTTTTTTTTTTTTTTTATGTTGGAAAGAGACTTTAAAATAACGCAGGGGGCTTCCCTGGTGGCACAGTGGTTAAGAATCTGCCTGCCAATGCAGGGGACATGGGTTCTATCCCTGGTCCGGGGGGATCCCACATGCCACAGAGCAACTAAACCTGTGCGCCACAACTACTGAAGCCTGCACGACCAGAGCCTGCGCTCCGCAACAAGAGAAGCCACCACAATGAGAAGCCTGCGCACTGCAACTGGAGAAACCCCACGCAAAGCAATGAAGACCCAAGGCAGCCAAAAAAAAAAAAAAAAATTCAGATACAAATTCTATGGGAAAAAATAGGAAAAGCAAACTTTCCAGTATCCTTTAGAATTCTTTCCCATTTTTTTTCCTAAAACAAATTCTCACATTAGGCTCTGGCTAAAAAAAGTCATCTTTCTTTCTCACTCCTACCAGTTGATCAAACTTTTGAAAGGAAATCTTAATGATCTGGAAACCTGATGTTTCTAGAAGCCGTGTTTGAGCATTTCGAGCATGGAGACCGTCAAGCGTGGTGGGGGTGTGACCTGGCAGCCCACACCCTCCCTCTCCGGGCGCTTTCCGCTGTGAGATGGATGAGGAGCTGACAAGCTGTCTTGGGCTCAGGGCAGCATCTTTCCTTAGGAGCAGATCCCTTGCAGGTGTGCTGTGGGCACGGCCCCTGGAGGATGACTTCTCAGTGCCGACTGTCATCAAGGCTGCGATGGGCCCGAGTGACCCAGGGTGTCCCCTCACGTCTGCCAAGCGGGGTCTGCACCTCTTCCCTCAGCACTGTTATTATTACCTTATAGATGGATATGTACCTGGTGCTGATGACTGTCTTGAAATTCTTTGCAGGAATTTTTGTTTTATTTCTTGTTTCTTTTCTGCCCATAAAAGGCGTTTTTGTTGGAGAGAGTGTACAGGAAGGTACAGAGAAGAAAACAAAAGTTGCCCAAATCCCATCACTTAGAAATAGCTGCTGTTAATGCTTCGGTCTTTTTTCTCATACATCTCTATGTTCTCCTTCCTTCCTCCCTTTCTTTCTTTCCTTCCATTTTGCCTTTTTTTTTTTTTTTTTTCTGTCAGCACATAAAGAAGATCACACAGAATACAGATATGATTTTATACTTTTCCCCCAGTTAATACGCTGTCTGGGGTCGGACCGATTGGATCCGAGTCCTCCTCTAAGCAGTGTGTGACCTCTTATGTGCCACAGTTTCCTACTCTGTGAAAGGGAATGAGGGTTGTTTGAGGACTTGTTGTAAATATCTTCTTGAAGTGCTGACGCCGGTTAATGTCTCTTGGTCGGTGTTCTCTTATGTCTTGGTGAGCAAATGCCATCACACCTTTCCACGACCCCCGACTCCTGAAATTGTAAAGTAGGGCTGAAAACCCTAGCTTCTGGCAAAGGAAAACAGGATGTCCCAGGTAGTTCAGAGTGGGGTTTTTCAACCTTGGCACTATTGACCTTCAGGCTCCATGCATCTTTGTTGTGAGGGCCTGTCCCATGCCTTGCAAGGCTCTACCCACTGGAGGCCATAGCATCCCTCCCTCAACCCCAGACATTGTCAAAATCACCTTGGGTTGAGAACCACTGGGCTGACGAGTCAGCATCTATCGTCTGGGGCTGCGCATGGCTACCCAGAACAAAAGCAATGGGCAGGGACTTCCCTGGTGGTGCAGTGGTTAGGAATCCGCCTGCCAATTCAGGGGACACGGGTTCGATCCCTGGGCCGGGAAGATCCCACATGCTGCGGAGCAACTAAGCTCGAGCGCCACAACTGCTGAGCCCCCACGTGCTGCAACTACTGAAGCCCTCTTGCCTAGAGCCCGTGCTCTGCAACAAGAGAAGCCACCACACTGTGAAGCCAGAGTGCCTCAACTAGGAGTAGTGCCTGCTCGCCGCAACTAGAGAAAGTCTGCGTGTTGCAACAAAGACCCAAAGCAGCCAAAAAAACCAAACAAAAAACCAAAAAACCAAACCAAAACAAAACAAAAAAAACAAATTGATGAGCAGCCAGAATGCGCACCACATCACAGGGCTACTGGCGGTCCTTTCTGGCCTGCAGATTGAGGTGCTGACAGCCCCAGTGAATCATCAGGCGAAGGGGCCACACAGCAGAAAGGTCTCCAAGCAGCGATGTGACTCTCGTTCCGTTCCAGGCTGTGGGCAAGGCAGCTTCACACAAAGTGCTGCTTCTCCAAGACTCCTCCAAATCAGGAACCTCTGGGCTCCAGCAGAGACTGGCACAACATTGTAAATCAGCGATACTTCAATTAAAAACAAACAAACAGGGGCTTCCTAGGTGACGCAGTGGTTGAGAATCCGCCTGCCAATGCAGGGGACACGGGTTCGAGCCCTGCTCCAGGAAGATCCCACATGCCGCGGAGCAACTAAGCCCGTGTGCCACAACTATTGAGCCTGCGCTTTAGAGCCTGTGAGCCACAACTATTGAGCCCGTGTGCTGCAACTACTGAAGCCCACGCGCCTAGAGCCTGTGCTCCACAACAAGAGAAGCCACGGCAATGAGGAGCCCGCGCACCACAAAAAAGAGTAGCTCCCACTCACCGCAACTAAAAAAAAAAAAAAAAGCCTGTGCACAGCAAAAAAGAGCCAACACAGCCAATAAAATAAATAAATAAATAAATTTATTAAAAAAAAAACATAAACAGAAACAAAGACCACTGGGCTCTAATGGTCCTGGGGCTCCCTGTGAGGAGGGGTGGCCCAGCGCATCGCCGTCTCCGCCGAGATCCTGGCCAGGCCACTGCGCTCAGTCACGCAGGGCAGTCAAATGTATCGCTGCACAAACATACCACCAAGCCCAGGGCAGCAGTCAGCACACAGAGGATTTGTCAGACGTAAAGGAAGCGCTCAGTAAATCTCGCTGTGGATGCTCCCTTGGCCCCTGTTGTCCCTGAAGGATGTCATTTCACCCGCCTGTGGTTCTCCGATTTAGTGGCAGGTCGGTGGTGGCACAGATGGCCTCCAGGGGGCAGTGGGGAGTTGTTTTTTTTCTTTCATATTCTTTTCCATTATGGTTTATTACAAGATATTTAATTCATTAATTGATTGATTGATTGATTGATTTTATTGGCTGTGTTGGGTCTTTTTTGCTGTGCGCGGGCTTTCTTTTACTTGCGGTGAGTCAGGGCTACTCTTCGTTGTGGTGTGCGGGCTCCTCATTGCCGTGGCTTCTCTTGTTGTGGAGCATGGGCTCTAGGCACATGGGCTTCAGTAGTTGCAGCACATGGGCTCAATAGTTGTGACTCATGGGCTCTAAAGTGCAGGCTCAATAGTTGTGGCGCACGGGCTTAGTTGCTCCGCGGCATGTGGGATCTTCCTGGAGCAGGGATTGAAACTGTGTCCTGTGCATTGGCAGGCGGATTCCTAACCACCAGGGAAGCCCCAGTGGGGAGTTTTTATACAATCTTTAAAGGTTACTTTCCATTTATAGTTGTTATAAAATACTGGCTATATTCCCCGTGTTGTACAATACATCCTTAAGCCTATCGTACACCCAGTAGTTCGTACCTCCTCCTCCCGCACCCCTGTATTGCTGGCATTGCACTCCCCCACCCCGCACTGGTAACCACTAGTCTGTTCTCTATATCTGTGAGTCTGTTTCTTTTTTGTTTTATTCACTAGTTTGTTGTATCTTTTACATTCCACACATAAGTGATATCATGCAGTATCTGTCTTTCTCTGTCTGACTTATTTCACTTAGCATAATGCCCTCCAGGTCCATCTATATTGCTACAAATGGCAAAATTTTGTTCTTTTTTATGGCCAAGTAGTATTCCATTGTATGTACACCACATCTTCTTTATCCATTCATCTGTTGATGGACACGTAGGTTGCTTCCATACCTTGGCTGTTATAAATTATGCCACTGTGAACATTGGGGTGCATATATCTTTTTGAATTAGTGTTTTTGGTGTTTTTGGGTATATACCCAGGAGAGAAACTGCTGAGTCATATGGTGGTTCTATTTTTAGTCTTTTGAGAAACCTCCATATTGTTCTCCACAGGGGCTGCACCAATTTACATTCCCACCAACAGTGCAAGAGTTCCCTTTTCTTCACATCTCAGGGGTCTAAATTTTGACTTGTAATTCCAGAGTTAGCCTTTTGGCTTCTCTCTGCCTCCCATTTCCACACTCAGGTGACATTAAATACTTCCACTTCTTTGTCTCGAGTTTGCCATCTGAATTTCATAGGCTCCTAGAAAGTACCTCAGTGACTTATAAGATGTTTACCCAACAGTGCAGCCTCTTGGTATCTGAACCCCTGCATGGTCTCTACCGTAAGTGATGTGAGATTAAGGATGGTCCAGTCTGAGAAACACCTGGGGCTGCTTTCCTGGGAGCAGTTGGAATATGCGTGGGCTGCAGAGGGAGGAGTGGGAAGGCAGCTTAGTGCCCTAGACTTGCTCTTAACTCTCTGTTCCTCTGTGACTTTATTATCCCAAGGGAGGCCTTCATGGCACATGACCTGCCTGACCCCTGTGGTCTCTATCATGTGGAAACGGTATTACCTGCAGGCTCTGTTCTGGGCCGCTGTACATGGTAAAAGAATGGAGTATCATTTTCTAGCTCATGACCTGGCTGTACCTGGGAAGGCCTCGGATCATAAGGATGACATGGCTGGGGTCAGGGTCCTCCACGGCCTGTAGAGTCCGCATCCCTGGTGAGTGGGAGCCTGAAATTTCAGGACACACAGTGCTGTGAGCTTCAGGACCTGACTGATAGCTGGGCCTTGAGTGGGTTTACCCATGAAGAAAGTGATGGATGAAGGATTTGAAAGTCACAGAATTCCTCTTCTTCAGATCTCCACAAATTCTTTCTCTCTGTTCCTCTCCCTGATTTTCACATTGGTTAAGAAGCGCTGCTATTTGAGGAAGGTCCTTGTTCAGACGCAGCTGCGTTTGGAGGCCACCCACAATGCCTGCTCCACAGTGTTAATTCAGTAAGTGGGACTTGAAGTCGTGATGTATCAGGCTCATACCTGTTGGGTAGGTGCCCTTAGGTGGAGCAGGAACTGAAGCATTTCCTGCTTTAGTCCCCACCCCAGCAGCATTCTGCTGGAGTCCGTGGGGCCATGGAGAGTGACAGGAGGGTGGTATGCAGTGTGCCTAATGGGTTTTCTGACTTCTTCTTCAGTAATAATCAGGGGTCTCTAACACCCTGGTTCGCTCCCGTTTTCCAAGGCTGCCCCTTTTCTGCTTGGGACATTCTGGCCTGGAATCCACTTTCCAACCTGCTGGGGACAAAGGACATCTTCTCTGGTTTTCTGTGCAGATTTGTCAGGCTGCTCCTCCACAGATGTGTAGATTGCCATCCACAGTATAGATTAGATTTACAATCTCCTCTCCCCATTCTTTTTTTTGGGGGGCGGGGGTGGTGGTGGTGGTGGTGTGCATGTATCTTTCATTTATTTATATATTTAATTTTTATTGGAGTATAGTTGATTTACAGTGTTGTGTTAGTTTCAGGTGTACAGCAAAGTGACATATATCCACTCTGTTTTTTTTTTAAGGATTCTTTTCCCATATTGGCCACTACACGGTATTAAGCAGAGTTCCCTGTGCTATACAGAGGTTATTATTAGTTATGTATTTTATAGATGGTAGTGTGTAGGATTTTGCTGTCCTCTTGAGTGCTGGCAGGGCCTTCCATGCCGCTGCCCTGGGTGTCACCATGAATCTTTGCCCCTGGGGATCCTCTGGTTGTCCCCGAATGAATGGAAGAGGCTGTCAGAGAGCAGCTGCTTCTACTCTGAGACATCCACAAAGCAAGAAATGAGTCTCACCATGTTGAAACTGTGACATGTGTTTGAAAATAAAGTTTTAATTAGAAGGAGCATTTCTCAGCCTCAACCTGGTGCTGGCTGTCTTAACACTGAGACTAAAATAAACCAGCTCCTGCTTCTTGGCACAAGACCCACTCTGCCATTTACACACTGATTCTGTTGGGTGGAAGCATGTGGTGTAGTTGTGTGTGTGTCTTTTCAAGACCTCAGACTTCATTAAGCAGGGGAGAGGGGTGGTGTTTGCCCCCAGGGTGGTGAGGTCTGCGGCACCATTTGCTTTGGACTTACTGGTTGTGGTCTACTTATCTTCTTTTTATTTTTTTGGCTTCACTGCGTGGCTTGCGGGATTTTAGTTCCCTGACCAGGGATTGAACCCGGGCCATGGCAGTGAAAGCGTTGCGTCCTAACCGCTGGACCTCCAGGGAATTCACCCTACTTATCTTCATTTATGTTTTTTTGTTTTGTTTTGTTTTTTTAATTTTTATTTTATTTATTTATTGGCTGCATTGGGTCTTTGTTGCTGCGCGTGGGCTTTCTCTAGTTGTGGCGAGTGGGGTGTGTAGGCTTCTCCTTGTGATGGCTTCTTTTGCTGTGGAGCACAAGCTCTAGGTGCTCGGGCTTCAGTAGTTGTGGCTTGAGGGCTCTAGAGCGCAGGCTCAGCAGTTGTGGCGCACGGGCTTAGTTGCTCTGCAGCATGTGGGGTCTTCTTGGACCAGGAATCAAACCCGTGTCCCCTGCATTGGCAGACGGATTCTTAACCACTGTGTCACCTGGAAAGTCCTTCATTTATGTTTATAAAATGCCCTTCTGTCTAAATGTAAGTCTAAGGACTTAGTGGAAGGAGCCAGCATGAAAGGCAGCATGGCATGGTGTGAGGCCAGGACCATGGCTTCAGAGCCAGATACATCTGGGTTCATATCTTTCTTTATTACCTAATGGCATGGCTTCGGGGAGGCCACTTAGCCTCTGAGCTTCTGTACCCTCATTTTAATATTGGTATGACACCTGCTTTACCGGTTGACAGTGATGATTGTGGATTATATATGCCCAGAGCCTGGCATAGTAGTAGCTCGATAAATGGTGTCCGTTATTATTATAATTTAATGGTTGGTACAGTCTTTACCTTGCTCTGGGTCACTGCCAAGGTCTCCCATGATGTTTTCAGCATTAGGGTGGCCTTGCCTGGGGCTGCTTGTGGTTTGCTAAAGGAGTGGAAGCCTGAAATGAACTTGGCCAGATGCACGCGGGCTGGCAGGTGGGTGTGTCCCCGAATGTCAGCTAGCACATTGCCTTACCCTTTTGCTGGGCTTATGTGCTGCTGCCCTGCACTCTTCCCTCCCACCTCCCAGCAAAGCCATCACCGGACAGAAACAAAGCAGACTGGTACAGCCCAGGGGACCAAGAAAGAATCCCTTTCTTGATTTCCTCATGTCGGGTACCTCCCAGGTGACTAGAAGGTTGGATCTTTAGGTTTGCGTGCAAAGTCAAGGTGCGTGATTCGCAAGAAGTCCCCTCAACAAGGGGCGTAGGGCTCAGGTTAGAGGTATCAACATCACCTTGGGGTCTGGGCTGGATTTTATTTTTTTAAATTTATTTATTTATTTAATTTATTTTTGACTGCATTGGGTCTTTGTTGCTGCGTGTGGGCTTTCTCTGGTTGCAAAGAGCAGGGGCTACTCTTTCTTGCGGTGCACAGGCTTCTCATTGAGGTGGCTTCTCTTGTTGTAGAGCACGGGCTCTAGGTGTGCAGGCTTCAGTCGTTGTGGCACACAGGCCTAATTGCTCCGTGGCATGTGGGATCTTCCCAGACAAAGGATCGAACCCGTGTCCCCTGTATTGGTAGGCAGATTCTTAATTACTGCACCACCAGGGAAGTCCCTGGATTGGATTTTATTATTGAGCTGAAAAGGACATCGGTGGGCACCCAAACTCACTTTTGTTTTAATGCAGGGACCCCTTTTATAACGTCTGTGACCTATGGGCCTCTGTCTGTTCCCCTGAATACTACTGGAGATCAAAATTCTATCACAGTCAGCCTTTTTCCATTTTGGGGGAGCATCTCTAATTGTAATTTATCTTCTTTTTGGCCACGCCAGGCAGGTTGTGGGATCTTAGTTCCCTGACCAGAGATTGAACCTGGGCCCTTAGCAGTGAAATCTCCGTGTCCTAACCACTGGACTGCCAGGGAATTCCCTTTAATTTAATTTATATTGAGCTGAAATCCCCTCTTCCAGTGCCTCTACCACTTGGCCTGAGAGCCCTCAACTATCTGAGGATTGTGGCTGTGTCTTCCCTCTTTCCAGGTTAAACTTTGCCATTTCCTGTAACTCTCATTCCTTGGGCTTTGTTTTATACCACACAGGATTCTTGCTGCTGCCTTTTCTGGGTCGTTCTCCAGACTGTCAAGGCTCCTTGAAATGAGTTGGGTTTCCTATAGCTGATCCCATGATTCCAGCTTTGCTTTGATCATGAACCTTCATTTTTCTAGATCCCTTCCTAGCTTTTATAGCATGTGGTTTTTCCTTTTTTCTTTTGCAGCCCCACAACCCAGTCGTCTCCTTGAGTTCCCACTATTTTAATCAAACAATCAATTAATTTCAGGAGTGTAGTTGATTTACTATGTTGTGTTAGTTTCTGCTGTGCAGCAAAGTGATTCAGTTATACATATACATGTAGCTATTCTTTTTCAGATTCTTTTCCCATTAGGTTATTACAGAATATTGAATAGAGCTCTCTATGCTATGCAGTAGGTCCTTGTTGATTATCTGTTTTATATATAATAGTGTGTATATGTTAATCCTAAACTCCTAATTTATCCCTCCCCCCCACCTTTCCTTTTTGGTAACCAACAGTTTTCGAAGTCTGTGAGTCTGTTTCTGTTTTATAAATAAGGTCATTTGTATCAATATCATTTTTTTAAGATTCCACATATAAGGAATATCGTATGATATTTGTCTTTGTCTGACTTACTTCAGTTAGTATGATAATATCTAGGTCCATCATGTTGCTACAAATGGCATTATTTCATTCTTTTTTATGGCTGAGTAATATTCCATTGTATTATATATATATGTACCACCTCTTCTTTATCCACTCCTCTGTCAGTGGACATTTAGGTTGCTTCCATGCCTTGGCTATTGTAAATAGTGCTGCAGTGGACATTGGGGTGCATTTATCTTTTTGCATTATGGTTGTTTCTGGGTATATGCCCCGGAGTGGGATTGCTGGATCAGATAGTAGTTCTATTTTTAGTTTTTTAAGGAATCTCCAAACTGTTCTCCATGGTGGTTGTACCAATTTACATTCCCACCAACAGTATAGGAGGGTTCCCTTTTCCCCACACTCTCTCCAGCATTTTTTTTTTTAAAGAGAAAAAAATTTTTTTAACAAAAAAGTTTCTTTATTTTTGGCTGCATTCGGTCTTTGTTGCTGCACACGGGCTTTTCTCTAGTTGTGGTGAGTGGGGCTACTCTTCACTGTGGTGTGCAGGCTTCTTATTGTGGTGGCTTCTCTTGTTGGGGAGCATGGGCTCTAGGGTGCATAGGCTTCATTAGCTGTGGCACACGGGCTCAGTAGTTGTGGTTCGCAGGCTCCAGAGCGCAAGCTCAGTTGTGGCACACGGGCTAAGTTGCTCCGCGGCATGTGGGATCTTCCTGAACCAGGGCTTGAACCCGTGTCCCCTGCATTGGCAGGAGGATCCTTAACCACTGCAGCACGAGGGAAGTCCTCCAGCATTTATTGTTTGTAGAGTTTTTGATGATGACCATTCTGACTGGTGTGAGGTGATACCTAATTGTAGTTTTGATTTGCATTTCTCTAATGATTAGCGATGTTGAGCATCTTTTCATGTCCTTTTTGGATATCTGTATATCTTCTTTGGAGAAATGCTTATTTAGGTCTTCTGCCCATTTTTTGGATTGGATTTTTTTGTCTTTTTGGTATTGAGCTGTGTGAGCTGTTTGTATATCTTGGAAATTAACCACTTGTAGGTCACTTTGTTTGCAAATATTTTCTCCCACTTTGTGGGTTGTCATTTAGTTTTGTTTATGGTTTCCTTTGCTGTGCAAAAGCTTTTAAATTTAATTAGGTCCCATTTGTTTATTTTTACTTTTATTTTCAATACTCAGGAGGTGATACAAAAAGATATTTATGCAATTTATGTCAAAGAGTGTTCTGCCTATGTTTTCCTCTAAGAGTTTTATTGTATCCAGTCTTTCATTTAGGTCTTTAAGCCATTTTGAGTTTATTTTTGTGTATGGTGTTAGAGAATATTCTAATTTCATTATTTTACATGTAGCTGTCCAGTTTTCCCAGCACTACTTATTGAAGAGACTGTCTTTTCTCCATTATATATTCTTGCCTCCTTTGCCATAGATTAATTAACCATAGGTACATGGGTTTATTTCTGGGCTTTCTATCCTGTTCCATTTATCTGTAAGTCTGTTTTTGTGCCAGTACCTTACTGTTTTGATTACCATAGCTTTAGAGTATAGCCTGAAGTCAGGGAGCCTAATTCTTCCAGCTCCATTTTTCTTTCTCAAGATTGCTTTGGCTATTTGGGGTCCTTTGTGTTTCCATACAAATTTTAAAATGTTTTGTTCTAGTTCTTTGAAAAATGCCATTAGTAATTTAATAGGGATTGCATTGAATTTGTAGATTGCCTTGGGTAATATAGTCATTTTGACAATACTGATTCTTCCAATCCAAGAACGTGGCATATCTTTCCATCTGTGTCATCTTCACTTTCTTTCATCAGCATCTTATAGTCTTCAGAGTATAGGTCTTTTGTCTCCTTAGGTAGGTTTATTCCTAGGTATTTTATTCTTTTTGATGCATTGGTAAATGGGATTGTTGTCTTAATTTCTCTTTCTAATCTTTTGTTGTTAGTTATAAAATTGCAAGAGATTTCTGTGTACTAATTTTGTTTCCTGCAATTTTACTGAATTCATTGATGAGCTCTAGTAGTTTCCTGGTAGCATCTTTAGGATCTTCTACGTATAGTATCATGTCATCTGCAAGCAGTGGCAGTTTTACTTCTTTCCCAATTTGGATTACTTTTATTTCTTTTTCTTCTCCGATTGCTGTGGCTAGGACTTCTAAAACTATGTTTAGTAGAAATGGTAAGAGTGGATATCCTTGTCTTGTTCCTGATCTTAGAGAAAATGCTTTCAGTTTTTCACCATTGAGTATGATGTTAGCTGTGGGTTTGTCACATATGGCCTTCATTGTGTTGAGGTCTGTTCTATCTGTGCCTACTTGCTGCAGAGGTTTGTTTTTGTTTTTTTAAATCATAAATCGGTGTTGGATTTTGTCAAAAGCTTTTTTTCTACATCTATTGAGATGATCATATGGTTTCTGTTCTTCAGTTTGTTAATGTGGTATGTCACATTGATTAATTTGCAGATATTGAGAAATCCTTGTACCCCGGGATAAATCCCACTTGATCATGGTATATGATCCTTTTAATAGACTGTTGGATTTCATTTGCTAGTATTTTGTTGAGGGTTTTTGTGTCTGTATTCATCTGTGATATTGGTCTGTAATTTTCTCTTTTTGTGGTATCTTTTTGGTTTTGTTATCAGGGTGATGGTGGCCTCATAGAATAAGTGGGAGTATTCCTTTCTTGGCAATTTTTTGGAATAGTTTCAGAAGGATAGGTGTTAACTCTTCTCTAAATGTGTTATTTATTTATTTATTTATTTATTTATTTATTTAATAATGACAACTCATTGGAATCTACAGGCCAACAGACATTGTCTGTGTCCAAATAATTCTGGCTTGACACTTAAGTAGAACTGTACTTGAACACATCTTACTTATTTAAGCCTAAAATTGTCAGAGTTTTCCCCTGGCATGGAAAAGCTGTTCCTGTGGGTAGTTTAGGAGGTGACTAACTACTGTTTGGCTTGGAAGAACCCAGGCTGTCATTGGTAACTAACTGGATTTTCTCTTTTACTCTTCTTAAGATCTTTAAGAAAGACTTTTACCTTTTTTTTTTCTTTTTGTTGAATACTTGACTTGCTATAATAAGTCAGATCAGTGATTCTCACTGAAAGAATGTAGGATTTGGTGTCAGAAGATGTGGGTTGGACTCCTGGCTTCCCACCCAGTAGTCCTGGGACTATGGCCAAGAGAGAAAACCTTCACGAGTCTCAGCTGCTTCCCTTGTACGGGAGAGTGTGGGGGTGTTGTGAGAATTCAGTGATGCAGCTATGTGACGAGCACTGTTGAGGTTTAAGCGGTGATAATTAATCACTCCCCTTCTCACCCCAGAGTCTGGAGCCAGTTGATGAACATAATAGAGAATTCAGACAGACAAGAGCTTAAAAGATCAGCATGACTCCATAAAAAGCTGATTGGAAAACAGGCTTAGAGGTGAGGGTCAAACAGGCTGGCTCATCTCCCTTCCCTACTTGCAGGGCTGGTCAACCCTGGGGACAGGGCAGAGAAGGAAAAGGTAAGTCATGAAGGTGATCAGCTCCAGAACAGAGAATCCAGAAAGCACCAGGCTTCATTTGTTCAGTATCGTCTCCCAATCTGCCAACCAAGGAAGTCCTCTTCTTCCCTGGATGGAATGAGTTACAGGATGTTGAAAGAGAGATTGTATTAGTTTCCTAGGGCTGCCATAACAAAGTATCTCAAACTGGGCTGCTTAAACAACAGGAACTCATTGTCTCATAGTTCTGGAAGCCAAAAGTCCACGGTCAGCTTTCCTCCAGCTGTGGAGAAGAATCTGTGCCACGCTTCCACCCCCCCCCCCCCCCCCCAGCTTTTGGCAGTTTGCTAGCAACCACTTGTGTTCCTTGGCTTGTGGAATTGTCACACTGATCTCTGCCTTTATCTGCATGTGGTGTTCTCTCAGCAAGCCTGTCTGTGTCCAAATTTCCCCTTTTTATGAAGACACTAGTCATGTTGGATTGGAGGCCACCCTACTCCAGTGTGACCTTATCTTAACTAATAATATCTGCAGTGACCTTGTTTTCAAATAAGATCACATTATGATGAGAGAAGAAAGATGGTGGTGAAGTAGAAGGACATGGAATGCATCCTTCTCCACAGATGCATCAGGAATACACCAAAAGATGCAATAATTCCCACAGAGAACCAGCTGAACACCAGCAGACAACCTCGCACACCAGAAAGGACTGCAAAGATCCCAACATAACTGGGTAGGACAGAGGGGAAAAAAAAAGGAGAAAGAGGAGGAGAAGAAAGGAAAGGGACGGGTCCCACACCCTAGGGCGGGGGGATCTAAAACAGAGGGGAGATTGCCGAATTTGGGGAAATGTCTCTTATCTGATGGGGAAACCCCTTCTCCAATGGGGAATTTCCCTGGGTCAGAAGGAAGGCATTTGGGACTGTTCAAAGAGGGTGAAGCAGCTGAGCTGTGGCAGACGGAAAAGACTGAGAAACACACGGAGGGTCCTCACCACAGCTCAGCATGTCCAGATTGAGATGTCGATTCACAGCTGAACAGGGGGATTGGGAGTTGGAACGTGGGAACCAGAGAACTGGTTCAGAGTGAGAACATTGTTGGCAGTGGGGAGACGGACTGAGAGGACAGGAGAGAAGAAATCTGCAGCGGAGAGTGCCTACCATGGAACACTGCGCAGCCATAGTGGCAGCTCGATACTGCTGACTCACAAGCAGGGGGAGGAGCTGCAGGTGTAGCTTCTCTCTTGGTGCCTGCGATGGACAAAGGAAGGACTCCTCAGGGCCTGGCTAACGCACTCAGGGATAACAAAGGCCCTCGGGTGGGGCTGGCCTAGAGTGCCTGCAGCCGAGAACCAAAAGTCTGCAGAGTGGCCCAGCTCTGGAGACATTCTGTTTACACCTGGACCACTGGTGTCCCTCTGCAACAGGCACCGCCATGGCCGACTGAGCTGCTGTGACCCAGGCAGGGTGCCCCGGCGGAGTCGTAGCAGTGGGGAGGAGCCGGGGGTGGAGTCGCTCTCTTGGACTGAGCCACCTGAGTCGCCCTGACCCAGACAGGGCACCACTGCTCACTCACCCCCAGGGGAAAGAGCCACTATTATACCCTCTCTCTCCCCACACACCAGCGCTTACAGACAAACAATAAAGGAAGCTCTGCTGGTCACACAATAATACAAAAAGCCCAAGGCAGGTAGAAGGACACTTACAGCTGAGACCCCAAGGAAACAGAAATATTATTATTAATTCTATTGATCTGCTCCATTCTGCATTCTTTTCTAGTTTTTTTTTTAATTACAATCTTAGTCCTAAGGATCTACATGGTTCATTTTAACATATTTTTTAATTCAATTTTTTTATTCTGTTTTTATTTTTAGCCTTTTTATATATTTCTATTTCTAGCTAAGTTTTTGTAGTGCTGATGGTATCTCTCCTACCTTCTTTTCATCGCTATCTTTTATACATTTCTATTTCTCTCTTTTTGTTTTCATATTTCCAGTCACACTATGCTCTTCTGTTGCCCTGTCTTCTATCCTTTTTTAGTTTATTTTATCTTAATATACTTATAAGCAATATTATCGGTCTGCTCTGTGTCCTTGCTTTATTCTCCAGATGACACACTGCTTTGGTTTTTATTATTAGATTTTGTCTTTATCTTAGTTCTAAGTATAATAGTCTGGTTTCATTCTGAGAATCTTCAGTCTGTCTGGTGGTACTCTTGCTCTTTATTATATTTGATCCTAGCTTTCAAAATCTCCCTGGATTTGTGTTTGTGTGTGGGGGGGGTTTGTTTGTTTGTTTGTTTGTTTGTTTTGATTTTGAATTTCTGTTGGTTTTCTCTTTGATTATCTGATAGCATACTGGGGTTCTTCTGCCAGGTCTTTCTAGTGCCTTATGTTCTATTGGATTCAGTATGTGTGTGTCTTATACATGTATGTGTTTCCTTGACTTAGTATTTTTGTGACTTAACACTCTGCCATTAGTCTGGGGCTTGGAGAGTCTTCTTTAAACCCTTTTATTACTGGGACAAGCAACCTCTGAAGTTTGGACTACTCCATCAAAGGTCAAGTAAGAGGCTCTGGGGAGGGAGCACTGAATCCAGGATGCTAGACTACTAGGGAGTCCTCAGACACAGGGAAGATTAACTGCAGACAACTCTCACAGAGCCTTGTATCAGAGTCTAAGACTCGGGCTTCGTCCAACTGTCTGCAACTGCCAGTGCTGGACACCTCACACCAAACTACAAACAAGACAGGAACACAAACCCTCCCATCAGCACACAGACTACCTAAAGCCATATTAACCTCACAGATACCCTAAAACACACCTTCTGACACAGCCCTGCTCATCAGAGAGAAAAGACAGAGAGCCACACACCGGAAAGCAAACACCAGATCCCCCCCACCAGGATGCCTACTCAAGACACTGGACAAACCCCACCACAGGGAACAGAGGGCAGAAACAAGAGGAATTACTACTAGGCAGCATAGGGAAAGGAGACAGCAAATGCTGTAAATTAGACAAAATGAGAAAAAGAAACACCATGCAGGCAAAGGAGCAGGAAAAAAAACCCACAAGACCAAATAAATGAAGAGGAAATTGGAAAATTGCCTGAAAAATAATTCAGAATATGATAGCAAAGATGATCCAAAATCTCGACAACAAAATAGAGGAAATGCAAGAAACAGTTAATAAGGACTCAGAAGAACTAAAGAGCAAACAAACAGTAATGGACAACAAAATAACCGAAATTAAAAATACTCTAGTTGCTATAAACAGTAGAATAACTGAGGCAGAAGAACAAATAAGTGAGTTGGAAGATAGAATGGGGGAAATAACTGCCACAGAGCAGGAAAGAGAAAAAAAGAATAAAAAGAATGGAAGACAGCCTCAGAGACCTTGGTGACAACATTAAGCACCCCAACATTTGAATCACAGGCATCCAGGAGAAGAAGAAAAAAAGAAAGGGTCCGAGAAAATATTTGAAGAGGTTATAGTGGAAAACTTCCCCAACATGGGAAAGAAAATAATTAATCAAGTCCAAGAAGCACAGAGAGTCCCATACAGAATAAACCCAAGGAGAAATACATCAAGGCACATATTAATCAAACTAACAGCAATTAAACACAAAGAAAAAATATTAAAAGCAGCAAGAGAAAAGCAACAAGTAACATACAAGGGAAAACCCGTAAGGATAACAGCTGATCTTTCTGCAAAAACTCTGCAGGCCAGAAGGAAGTGGCAGAATATACAGAAAGTCCTGAGAGAGAAAAGCCTACAGCCAAGAATACTCTACCCAGCAAAAATCTCATTCAGATTTGATGGAGAAATCAAAAGCTTTCCAGACAAGCAAAAGTTAAGAGAATTCAGCACCACCAAACCAGCTTTACAACAATTGCTAAAGGAACTTTTCTAAGCGGGAAACACAAGAGAAGGAAAAGACCTAGAAAACCAAACCCAAAACAATTAAGAAAATGGTAATCGGAACATACATGTCAATAATCACCTTAAATGTAAATGGATTAAATGCTCCAACCAAAAGACACAGACTGGCTGAATGGATACAAAAACAAAACCCATCTATGTGCTGCCTACAAGAAACCCACTTCAGACCAAGGGACACATATAGACTGAAAGTAAGGGGATGGAAAAAGATATTCCATGCAAATGGAAGTCAAAAGAAAGCTGGAGTAGCAATACTCATATCACACAAATTAGACTTCAAAGTAAACTATTACAAGAGACAAGGAAGGACACTCCATAATGATCAAGGGATCCATCCAAGAAGAAGATATAGCAATTGTAAATATCTGTGCACCCAACATAGGAGCACCTCAATACATAAGGCAAATACTAACAGCCTATAAAAGGGGACATCGACAGTAACACAATAATAGTAGGAGACTTTAACACGCCACTTACAGCAATGGACAGATCATCCAAACAGAAAATAAATAAGGACATACAAGCTTTAAATGACATATTAGACCATCTCTACTTAATTGATATTTATAGGACATTCCATCCAAAAATGACAGAATACACTTTCTCTTCAAGTGCACACAGAACATTCTCCAGGATAGATCACATCTTGGATCACAAATCAAGCCTTGGTAAATTCAAAAAAATTGAAATTGTATCAAGCATTTTCTCTGACCACAGTGCCATGAGACTAGATATACATTACAGGAAAAAAATTGTAAAAAATACAACCACATGGAGACTAAACAGTATGCTATTAAACAACCAAGAAATGACTAAAGAAATCAAAGAGGAAATACCTAGAAACAAATGACAATGAAAACACAATGACCCAAAACCTATGGGACACAGCAAAAGCAATTCTAAGAGGGAAGCTGATAGCAACACAGTCCTACCTCAAGAAACAAGAAAAATATTGAATAAACAACCTAACCTTACACCTAAAACAATTAGAGAAAGAAAAACAAAAAAACCCCAAAGTGAGCAGAAGGAAAGAAATCGTAAAGATCAGATCAGAAATAAATGTAAAAGAAATAAAGGCAACAATAGCAAAGATCAGTGAAACTAAAAGCTGGTTCTTTAAGAAGATAAAATTGATAAACCATTAGCCAGACTCATCAGGAAAAAAGGGAGAAGACGCAAATCAACAGAATTAGAAATGAAAAAGGAGAAGTGACAATTGACACTGCAGAAATATAAAAGACCATGAGAGACTACTACAAGCAACTTTATGCCAATAAATTGGATAACCTGGAAGAAATGGATAAATTCTTAGAAAAGTGCAGTCTTCAAAGACTGAGCCAGGAAGAAACAGAAAATATGAACAGACCAGTCACAAGTACAGAAATTGAGACTGTCATTAAAAATCTCCCAACAAACAAAAGCCCAGGGCCAGATGACTTCCCAGGTGAATTCTATCAAACATTTAGAGAAGAGCTAACACCTATCCTTCTCAAACGCTTCCAAAATACGGCAGAAGGAGGAACACTCCTAAACTTATTCTATGAGGCCACCATCATCCTGATACCAAAACCAGGCAAGAATGTCACAAAAAGAGAACATTACAGGCCAGTATCACTGATGAATATAGATGCAAAAATCCTCAACAAAATTTTAGCTAACAGGATCCAACAGCACATTAAGAAGATCATACACCACGATCAAGTGGGGTTTATCCCTGGGATGCAAGGATTCTTCAGTACTCGCAAATCAGTCAATGTGATACATCATATCAACAAATTGAAGGATAAAAACCATATGATCATCTCAATAGATGCGGAAAAAGCTTTTGACAAAATTCAACATCCATTTATGATAAAAGCTCTCCAGAAAATGGGCAAAGAAGGAAATTACCTCAACATAATAAAAGCCATATATGAGAAACCAAAAGCCAACATCGTTCTAAATGGTGAAAAACTGAAAGCATTCCCTCTAAGAACAGGAACAAGACAAGGGTGCCCACTCTCACCATTATTATTCAACATAGTTTTGGAAGTTTTAGCCACAGCAATCAGAGAAGAAAAAGAAATAAAAGGAATCCAAATTGGAAAAGAAGAAGTATAATTGTCACTCTTTGCAGATGACATGATATTATACATAGACAACCCTAAAGACTCTACCAAAAAACTGCTGGCACTAATCAATGAATTTAGTAAAGCAGCAGGATAGAAAATTAATGTGCAGAAATCTCTTGCATTCCCATACACTAACAACGAAAAAGCAGAAAGAGAAATTAAGGAAACTCTCCCATTTACCATTGCAACAAAAAGAATAAAATACCTAGGAATAAACCTGCCTATGGAGGCAAAAGACCTATATGCAGAAGACTATAAGACACTGATGAAAGAAATCAAAGATAAAACAAACAGATGGAGAGAAATACTATATTCTTGGATTGGAAGAATCAATATTGTGAAAATGACTGTACTACCCAAAACAGTTTACAGATTCAACACAATCCCTATCAAATTACCAACGGCATTTTTCACAGAATTAGAACAAGAAATCTTATGATTTGTATGGAAATGCAGAAGACCCTGAATAGCCAAAGCAATCTTGAGAAGGAAAGATGGCGTTGGTGGAATTAGGCTTCCTGACTTCAAACTATACCACAAGGCCACAGTGATCAAGACAGTATGGTGCTGGCACAAAAATAGAAAGGAAGATCAATGGAACAGAATAGAG
The DNA here is from genome assembly GCF_030028045.1 of Hippopotamus amphibius kiboko. Taxonomy (NCBI): domain Eukaryota; kingdom Metazoa; phylum Chordata; class Mammalia; order Artiodactyla; family Hippopotamidae; genus Hippopotamus; species Hippopotamus amphibius. The sequence goes on along the minus strand of NC_080195.1, from coordinate 104,347,104 downwards.
AACTCAGAGGTAAACCCAAGCACATATGGGCACCTTATCTTTGACAAAGGAGGCACGAATATACAGTAATGGATAAAAGGCAGCCTCTTCAATAAGTGGTGCTGGGAAAATTGGACAGCAACATGTAAAAGAATGAAATTAGAAAACTTCCTAACACCATACACAAAAATAAACTCAAAATGGATTAAAGACCTAAAATGTAAGGCCAGACACTATAAAACTCCTAGAGGAAAACATAGGCAGAACACTCTACAACATACATGAAGTAAGATCCTTGTTGACCCACCTCCTAGAATAGTGGAAATAAAATCAAGAATAAACAAATGGGACCTAATGAAACTTAAAAGCTTTTGCACAGTGAAAGAAACCACAAACAAGACAAGAAGACAACCCTCAGAATGGGAGAAAATACTTGCCAGCAAAGTAACGGACAAAGGATTTTCTCCAAAATATACAAGCAGCTCATGCAGCTTAAAACCAAGAAAGCAAATCACCCAATCCACAAATGGGCAGAAGACCTAAATAGACATTTCTCCAAAGAAGACATACAGATGGCCGACAAACATATGAAAAGCTGCTCAACATCACTAATCATTAGGGAAATGCAAGGCAAAGCCACAATGAGGTATCACCTCATACCGGTCAGAATGGCCATCATCAAAATATCTAGAAACAATACATGTTGGAGAGGGTGTGGAGAAAAGGGCACTCTCCTGCACTGTTGGTGGGAATGTAAGTTGGTACAGCCACTATGGAAAACAGTTTGGAGGTTCCTTAAAAAACTACAAATAGAACTACCATATGCTCCAGTAATCCCGCTACTGGGCATATACCTAGGGAAAACCATAATCCAAAAAGAAACAGGTACCCTAATGTTCACTGTAGCACTATTTACAATAGCCAGGACATGGAAGCAATCTAAAGACCCATCAGCAGATGAATGGTTAAAGAAGCTATGGCACATATATACAATGGAATATTACTCAGCCATAAAGAGAAATGAAATGGAGCTCTATGTAATGAGGTGGATAGACCTAGAGTCTGTCATACAGAGTGAAGTAAGCCAGAAAGAGAAAAACAAATATTGTATGCTAACTTATATATATGGAATCTAAAAATAGAAAAAAAAATGATACTGATGAACCCAGTGACAGTGCAAAAATAAGAATGCAGATGCAGAGAAAGTACTGGAGGACAAGGGGTTAGGTGGGCAGGGGGCAAAGGGGAAGCTTGGACGAAGTGAAAGAGTTGCATAGACATGTATACACTACCAACTGTAAAATACATAGCTAGTGGGAAGTTGCTGTATAACAAAGGGAGATAAACTTGATGATGGGTGATGCCTTAGAGGGCCAGGACAGGGAGGGTGGGAGGGAGTCTCAGGAGGGAGGGCATATGCGGATATATGTAGAAATACAGCTGATTCACTTTGGTGTACCTTATAAGCTGGTACAAGAGTATAAAGCAATTATATTCCAATAAAGAGCTTAAAAAAAAAAGATCTCATTGTGAGGTTTTGGGGGTTAGGACTTTGACATATGAATTTGGATTGGAGACATATTTCAACCCAGAATAGAGGCTGAGTGGAGAAAGATACTTTCCTTCTTGAAAGATAGTATGCATCAGTACCCAGCAGGTGCTCAGTAATTTGCTGTTATGGACTGAATTGTGGTCCCCCGCCCCACTCCAAGTTCATTTGTTGAAACTCCATGCACTCCTCCCAGCTTTTCTGTGACTGCATTTGGATAGAGGGCCTTTAAGAAGATAATCGAGGTTAAATGAGATCAGTAGCGTGGAGCCCTAATCCAATAGGGATAACGTCCTTATAAGAAGGGGAAGAGACACCAGAGCTCCTTCTCTCTCTGTGTGTGCACAGAGGAAAGGCCAAAGGCCAGGTGAGGACACAGTGAGAATATATAAGCCGAGGGGGAAAGATCTCCCCAGAAGTCAACCCTACCGGCATCTTGATCTTGGACTTTCTGCCTCCAGTACTGTTAGGTAATACACTTCTGTTGTTTAGGTCACCCAGCCCGTGGTGTTTTGTTATGGCAGCCCACACAGATGACATTTTTCTTTCTTCCAACGGTGACAGCTGTGTGTAGTTCCACTCATGGTAATATGGGCCATTGTTGAGGTCAGGATTGGTTAGCCTGCCTTTACTCTGGCACCGGGCAGTGTGGTAGCTTCTGGTCGGTGTTATTTTTAGTCTTCTGTCTTCATTTAATGGATTGGATAGCTAAGGATGGGAAAGCTTAAGTAGTTTGCTCGAAGCCACTTTAATAGATTAAGCAATGGAACTTGAGGGTGAATCCCAATGCTCTCAGAGCTCACTTGGGTAAATCCAGGGCAAATGTATTTAATTCTTTATTTAAAAATGCAATTCATAGTGACATGTGGATGTCATTGAGTAGCAAAGAAATGAAACAGAGTGGGTCAGTGACACACTGCACTGTTTTGTGATAAATGTAGGTTAACTGATTTAATGGAAAACTACAATCTAGGGGAAAGTGGACTTGAAAAGCTTAAACCCTTGAAAAATCTCCAATTACCCAGTTATGACTGGGATAGAATATGTGCAGCTCTTTGAGGCTAAAACATTTATCAGAAAACACTTTTTCTGTCTCTTGGAGTTAAAACTGTTGCTTTAATTCAAAATGTACTTGTTGGATGGTGACTGTGTGCCTGGGTTTGTGCTGGGTGTTGAGCACCAGAAGCTAGAATTTATAGGTGCCCTACTGAATTAGCTGCCAGCTTAGTGGGGCTGGCTAAATGGACAGTGGGCAGAGGGAGGTCATTACAGCATGCTGTGGGAGCAGGCCAGGTGCAGGGGCTATCTCACAGACTAAGGGCAGACCTCAGGGATGGCTTTCCTAAAAGAGGTGATGCTTGAGCAGATTTTTGGGCAAGTTCCGGTTATTCAGACAAAGCTGAGTATTGGTGTTTCAGGCAGAGAATAAAGTAAGTGTATCAACATGGAGATAGTGGGGGGATAGCCCACTTGGAGGACTGTGTACACACAAGTACTGCCCCTTTGTCTCCTTTCTCCTTTTTTCCGTCTTTTCTTCTATTCCATCAGTGGTATTTTGGTAAAGTGACTTCAGGGATGAGTCAAAAAGCCTCATTTCCGTGGTGTAAATATTACCACCATGGCTGATTCCAAGCTACCAACATGATGTCGATTGGCCCACAGTATTTTAAAACTTTTTAACAATTGGTCATAAGTGTATGCAATCCCACTCAGTAGACCACTGCTTCGCATCCATCCATCATCTATCCATTCATCTTTCATAATTCATCCATCTCTTTCATCCATCCATTCATTAATCCATCTCTCATCCACCTATCCATCCATCTATTCATTCATCCATCGATCTTCCATTATCCATCCATCTATCCGTTCGTCATCCATCTATTACCCATCTATCCACCTGTCCACCCATCCATCTATCCATCATCTGCCCATCCATCCATGCATCTGTCTATCCATCTGTTCATTTATTCATCCATCCATTTTCCATTATTCACCAATCTATCCATTCATCCCTCATTTATTATCCATCCACCTATCCATCTATCATCCATCCATCCACTGATCCATCCATTCACCCACCTATCTATATACCTATCTATCCATCCATCTATCATCCATCCATCCATTGTTCTGTCCATCCACCCACCTATCCATCCATCTATTCATCCATCTGTTCCTCCATTATTTGTCCGTCCATCCATCCATCCATCCATCCATCCACAAACATAGTTTCACCAAAAAGAATCATAGGAATGTCATGTTAAAGGTTTTAGCATTCCCTTGGTCGTCTTCTCATTTTACAGACAAGGAGACTGATGTCTAGAAAGAGGAAGTGGCTTTCTTAAAGTCTATTTGTGGAACTGAGATTATGACTTTTGGCTTCAGAATTTAAGTCTGCAGCTGCCTCCCTTAAGTAAAGAAAACACAATCTCAAATACAGCTTGGTAATTCCTGAGTTGGGGCCATGTGAAATTCATGTTGCACACACCACACTGCTGTCAGTCTCTGCTTTTGTGTGACAGTCCTAACACTCATGAAAGTGTTTTTGTGGTTCCTTATCTCAGTAGTTGCTGGTTCCCTGCAGGCTCCAAATTTCCTTCGCAGGGGGTTCAAAATGTCCCTGTTGAAATAACATTCTTCTCCTGCTTCATAGCAGTGGGTTTCAGAATTTAATTTAGCAGTTGGCTCTTGATACTTATCCAGTCTTTGATGATTTCTGGATTTCATTTCTCTCTCTTTCTCTCTTTTTTTGTGATATGCTCGTCTTTCCTTTGAGACTGCAACTCAAGGCACCCATTTGTGGTCTGAACCAGTTGCTTCTTGGGAGCCCCGTTTGTGTTGGGCTGAATTTCCTGGGAAATATCTACAGATTTGAAAAAAAATTTATTTCCTCATTCCTGGGGTTCTAGAAGTGTGTCTTGGAGCTTTTGGGAGATGAATAATTGATATTGCTTTTGACGGTCTTTATTTTTCTTTCTTTCTTTTTTTTAACTGAGGTGTAGCTGATGTACAATATTATTTAAGTTTCAGGTATACAACATAATGATTCGCAATATTTAAAGGTTATGTTTCATTTATAGCTGTTATAAAATATTGGTTATATTCCTTAAATTGTCAACTCTGAGAGAGGAAGGGTGACTCTTACTATCTGAGAAGCCTTATTTTGAAACTGTGGACAGATGGTCTGGTGACTTGAATGTTCCAGAGGGCTCTATTTTAAATTAGCTTCTATGTTGTAATATTGAGTAAAAAAAGCAAGACGCTAGGACATGCCTAGGATGCCACTTTTGATTAGAGTAAATAAACAAGTTGGTGGTTTCCTCTGGGGAGTGAAAATGAGGGTAGTAATGACTTGAAGAGAAAACTTTCCCCCTTTTAAGTTTACGTGTTTCTGTATTGTTTATTTTTATTTTCTTTTTTCTTTTTAATTACAAGTGTGTAATAAAGCAAATCCAGACTAAACAGAAAGCCTGGCTATATTTTAATAGGAGTCATCTGGGTGTGGCCAATAAACTTTCTGTTGTCTTTTTAAGATAGTTTGCCATTTACCCAATGTAAAGTTTACATGTGTTTAGCTTGTAAGTTGTAACTTTAGATACAGTTAATGTTGGTTGCTAGAAAATCATAAGGGCTGATGTATTCACACTTGCTGAGTAAGAGCAGAAATTTAAACGTAAAACTTCACTGCGGATTCTCCCTTCACCATACTCTTTTTACCAATTGTTTCATAATGAGGTTAATCATCTACTCGCGTGCATGGCCCAAGCTGGTCATTTTTCAGGACTTCTGACAGAGATTGTAAAACCTCCTGGCGATATTCTGCGAGCTGACTTGGGGCTATTATGTTTTTCCAGTGCTCCTTGACTGGCGCTCTCAGCTGCCTGGGACGGGGAGAGTCAGTCGATTTCACTGGCTTTCCCAGAGCAGCATCGCGTTCTCTGATTCCAGCCATCCTGCCTTCCCACCTCTTTCCCCGTAAATGAACTTCTTTCCTGTACTTGGCAGTTCTGTCCTCATCCTTAGGATGTCCTCTGGCATTCCTGATCTTCAATTAGGAAAAATAAATTAAGTCCCATTCCCTGTGGCTCTGAGCATTTGAAAAGGCAGAGAGTGTGTAGATTATTGTACAAGAAATAGCAGATCAGTGTGTAATAGCCTAAAATGGAAAAAGAAATGTGACTGCTTATTCAGGCATTTGCAAAACAACGCAGGCTGCCTCCCAGTGGTCTCTTATAAAAGCAATTTCCAGAAATGCGTGGACTAGGTAAGTGATATGTTACTGATAGAAAGCAAAATTGGCGATAATACTAGCAGACGATTATGGTTCCTCTGTTTTATAGTCTGTGCGAATTTCTTTCCAGTTATTAGGTTGAACTATATGAATTGCCAAATTGAGCTACCAAAAGGGCAATTTCATCCAATTCAACCTAAGAGAGCTTGTTTGCTGAGTCATAAGACATGGGAAATGTGTGTCTACAAAAGGAAAGGACATGAGATGGACGTGCTTTAAGGAAAGCGGGCATCCTTTTTTTATTTGAACCTGTCTCTAATGGTTAGTATTCACTTAACTGACACTTGATTATTGCCTCACTAGCTTTCAGAAAGTATCTAGAGCAAAATTGGTTGCCTAGCAACGCGTTCCAGCCCAGGAGGGTTGGAGAATGGGTCAGTGATTAACAATTATGTACAATCGAGTTTAAAAATGCATAGCGCCCTGCGACACCCATGCTCTGACCACCAGGAAGCATCAGCGTTCTGCTGGCCTGGGTGTTTGCCTATTGTATGTGAATTTATTACAATTCTGGTCTGGATTTCATGGTTGCAATTCAGAAAAATTTTGCCCTGGACCAAAATAGGCTTCTGGTGCTCCTGTGTACATTGGTCCATTTTGCAGAAGCATCTGACACCCATCATTTGGTTGGTCGCTTATCTGGATACTCATTCCTTTGAAAAGTGAAAAGAGAAAATGAAGAATTTGCATATTTGTGATTGTTTTCATCGCAATATATTGGCCTCTATTAGTGAATCTATAATTTGCCAAAGAACAAGTACACACAAAATGAGTGACAACGGCTCTGTCACTTAACCCAAGTCATTTTTTCAAGAATTATTACCGCTGGGCAGATGTTCTTCCTGAAATGGCCCAAGGCCTGAATCGTTTCTCTTCCTTCCATTCCAGCAAAAGAGAAGACACATTTTGAATCATCCAGTTCTTACTTAATCTTTCTGTCAGCACAAATATCAATGGTGTAAATCCTGAAAGCGGCAGGAAAGCTGGGAAAGCATTTTTATAACTCTGGCAAAGCTAATAAAACACATTTCATTGTTAAGAATCATTGAGTTTAATTGGCAAATCAATTTTTAGGCCCTTTCCATTTGTATTTTGTTTAATCAACAAAAATAAATCGCCCTGCCAACCTTGAACGCTCCAAGTCGGAGAACAGTGGCACATATTTCGTTCGTCCTGCCAAAAGTGCTTTCCCACAGAAATGTCTTAATTGAAGATGATTTATATTCGGAAGCGTGGATGTTTTATCATTTGTCTGAAGAAGGAAAAAGCTGTGTAAGCAAGTAGTATGCAGCCGTTTTCGGCATTGTTTTTGCATTTATCTATACGTTATCCCTCAGATATTTATAGAAAAGCGACCTTCCCTAGCCCTTCTTGCTGATAATTCAGGCTCCGTGTCCTGACGTAGCTGTCGAATAACCCCAGTAACCTTTGGTGAGAGGTTTTTGCTGAGGAGGACTTCCCAAACCTAGGTCTTTCCCCCTTTTCTGCAGGGTTTTACTGACCCTGAATCCTATTTTGGTGGAAAATGGCTGACATCTTAGTGCTGGAAGATGTGTGTCCTGAGCAGCCCTGGGGAAGTGGGCTGCTGTCTTGCTTTGTTGGTGGGAGAACCTCACTAGCCAGGCTGTGGGGTCTCAGTTTTGGCTTTTGCTGCCTTCTTTGCACTTCAGGGACGGGGGAGAGATGACGAGAAGTACCACTGTTGTGATGCCTACACAGTGTGTTCTCAGTTCTCACGACACCCCCCTGAGTTAAGGAAGCTAAACCCCATGTATCTGGTGGGGAAGCTGAAGTTCAGAGAACATCAGTAACAGTTTGTATGTGGAGTGGCTTCCGTTGGAATCCTGTTCTGTTTGTCTGCAGTTGTCTTTCCATTTCACTGGTGCTGGGAACTAGCAAAGACCGCCACTCTCTAATACCCCAGTTTCACTGAACTGGGTTTCCCCTCTCAGGGCTCCTGGGGGGTAGGTACCGTAGAGTGATGGTGGCAGACGCTCTGTGGGTGCTTATTGTGTGCCTGGCATGTTTCCAGGAGCTTCTTGTGTACGCTTAACTTGTGTAAGCCTCATTCTCCTCGTAGCTTCTGCCGTCCTCCTCTTGCAGATGAGGAAACTGAGGCACGAAGTGGTTAGGGGACTGGTCCAAGGTCACATGGCTGATGGCTGGGGACGTCAGGATTTGATTCCTGGTAATCTGCCGCAGCGTCCACGATCTTAGGGGCTTGCCTTCCATTGAATGCACCCTTGTTTGTTCATCCTTCTCCATGCTTCCAAAGCAGCGGGGAAGATGCTGAGGCCAGAGGAAGGAAAAATGGTACCGTTTTATGGACAGCGGGGGCCATTGATTTACTAGTTGCCTCAATTTGGGGCCCATTCGTTGATTTTCAGCTGCACCGGGATGTCCTTCCTGCTGCCTTTTCTCCATTTCCCATTGGTTGTCTGGGCTCTGTGAAAGCTCCATCTTCCACAGGGCCCTCTCAGATTAATGAGAGGCCAGTTGTTTTCCAGGGGTCACCAGGAAACCCCCACTGTGACCTGCACATTACTTAACAGGCAAAAGCAAGGAACCTCAATGAACCCAGAACCAAACTCAGCAACTGTAAGTAACCACTTCTAGGAAGCCAAAGAGATTGTAAAAATCTAGCAACTACCTGAAATTCCACACATTCTTTGGGTTTACTAGGGCCCCACTCTCAGCACCGTCAGGTACCAGGGATCAAGTGATCCTCAGATCAGGTGGGGAATGAGGGAGAATTTTCACATTCCCTTGGGGTGGGATGGCGTACAGCAAGTCAGATCATTAATATAGTGCTGAGGGTAATATGTGCACAGAGCAATTTCTGATGCCAAGCCCTGTGCAAGGCATTGTGCATATATTAATCATTAGCTGGTTGCTGTTAATATCCCCTTCGCTTACAAATGAGAAAGTACACTGTTTGTTTAGTTATTTATTTATTCATTTATTTATTTATTGGCTGCTTTGGCTCTCCATTACTGCATGCAGGCTTTCTCTAGTTGCAGTGAGTGGCGAGTGGGGGCTACTCTTTGTTGCAGTGCGTGGGCTTCTTATTGTGGTGGCTTCTCTTATTGCGGAGCACGGGCTAGGCACACGGGCTTCAGTAGTTGTGGCACATGGGCTCAATAGTTATGGCTCTTGGGCTCTAGAGCGCAGACTCAGTAGTTGTGGCACGCAAGTTGCTCCTCGGCATGTGAGATCTTCTCAGACAAGGAATCAAACCCGTGTCCCCTGCATTGTCAGGCAGATTCTGAACCACTGTGCCGCCAGGGAACCCCTCCACTATGTTTTATGTGAAGTATATTATAATTTTAGGAATGCTAAAATATGAAACATATTTTAGAATCAAGGGTGTATGTGGTATGTGGCTTGTGGGCTGGTGGTGCCAGTATCTGGAGGCCCTTCAGAGCACGAGATGGACCTTGGTAACTAGCTGAAACATGCAGGGCGGTACTTTAGCCGTCATTTATTGAGTTATTACTATGTGCCAGACACTATTCTAAGAAGTTGACATGAATTTTTAAAATCCTCACAAAAAGATAGGCACTGTGATTATGATTATGCCTGATTTATAAATGAGGAAACTGAGTCAGTGGGGGTAATGTAACTTGCCCAAGGCCACCCAGGCAGTATGTAGCAGGGCCAAGTGTCAGCTGAGGCTGTCTGGCTCTGGGCTCTGCCTCTGAGCTAAGGCCCCTGGTACAGCCGGGAAAGGGACAGTGGCACAGGGGACAGACACATACAGGCTCCCTGTGGGATGGAGGCTCTGGTCCCTCTCAGGTGCCCTTGCCCAGGTGGCTCGTTACCCCCTTTTCGCATCCATCTTGGTGTGGAATTGGAGCTGATTTCACCAGTCTTTTGTAGGTTTCTGTTTGTTTGTACCTGAGATCATCCCATTAGCGAAGCAAATGGAGAAGAGCTCCGATGTGAATCCTACCTAAAACATACCTGGGAAGGCATTTAGTGGGTCTTAGAGGCATTTTCTTATTGACCTCCACAGCAGTCTCATGAGGTTCATACTGAATGGTAAAGGGGGAAACTGTATGTAGCCCAGAGAGGGTGAGTCACATATCCTTGGTCACACAGCAGGTCAGGGGCAGAGCTGGGCTCAGGCCACGTATGTGTCTATAAAGTAAGGGCTGACTCCACGGTGGGGGTCACCCCTGCCCCCAGATGGGGCCCCCGCAAACAGCTCCAGGGCATTTCTGTGGGGTCAGCTCTGCTCTTCTACTTCACTTCCCCCTCCTGCTTTGCTGCCTTCCACACTCTGCCTTGCCTCCATGCTCTGAGCTTTTCAGAACAACAGGACAAGATTTTCCACAGCCTGGAACTGTTTTTGCTGTTGCTTGTGCATCCGAGCACCTGCTGAGCTGATGAGCTTTTGAAATGACACTTGACTGTCGGGAGGGAGCCGTGAGTGAGTTGCAGGAACACACCATCCCAGCTGCCTCCTTGGGGTGGGTGGTGGTGGGCGGAGGGGAGGCGGTGGGTCCTCCTCAAGCCCAGCCCCTTGGGGAGGGCAGGAGGCTGTGTTCCTTCTCCTGCAGCTGGCACGGGGAACCCGCCTTCAGCCTGGTCATTTTTCTTTTCCTGGGCAGATGGTGGCTGTTTCTGTGCTATGTTTCCCTTACAGCCCTGGCTCTCCATTTTGGGGTCAGCTTTTGAGAATACAATTACATTTTTGACCTTTTTCTTTCTGGATTTCTCTTTTCAGAAAAATGCACATGTATACAAAGTTCTGTCTCTAAATTCTGGATTTTCGTGGGAACCCTTACAGTGAGCGCCTCCTTGAACATATCTTGTTCTGCATGCACATACCATGAAATCTAGCTTAAAAATTGGGCCCCCCCCCACCAGCTGCCACCAGTTGAGGGTAAATATGGAAAATTAAATTTTTGATTCTTTGTCCCTCTTCTCTTTCCATCGTTGTCAATCAGAAGCCAGGCAGGAAAGTATATGGCACAATCAAAGAGGTGACAGAACAGAGTTTAATGAAGGTATGTCATGGGGTTGAGAAGCAGAAAGGGGGATTGAGGTACACTGAGGTGACAGGAGGAAACCCCTCTGACTTAGTCCATTCAGACTACTATAACGAAATAAATGCCATAAAGTTCTCATAGTTCTGGAGGCTGGGAAGTTCAGGGTCAAGGCACTGGTGGATTTGGTGTCTGATGAGGGTTTGCTTCTTGGTCTGTAAATGGATGTCCAGTGGCAGAAGGGGTAAGGAAACTCTCTGGGGTCTCTTTCATAAGGACACTAATCCCATTTGTGAGGTCTCCACCCTTGTGACCTAATCACCTCGCAAAGGCCTTACCTCCTAATACCATCTCACTGGGGATTAGGTTTCAACGTATAACTTTGGGGGGGACATAGTCTACGGCCCCCTCCAACTCCTAGAAGTAGGGATAGAGAGAGAAGATCACCTGAGAGAAGCTGTGACCTGTGATGGAGAGACCCCCAGGTGACCCTGATGGAGAGACCCCCAGGTGACCCTCCAGGGAGGAAGCAGGGGGTGCATGCTCCTTCCTCCCTCCCTCCACCCTTCCTCCCTCCCTCCCTCTCTTGCTTCTTCCCTTTTTTCCTTCTTTCCTTCCTTTCTTCCCCTCCTCCTACTCTCCTGGCTTCTACTGGTACCTCCCAAGGGGCCAGAGGGCAAGGGAGCCTGATTGATGCAGGTCATAGAGGTCAGCCTCCTAGGATACAGGTCCCAGTGGAAGAAGATGGGAAGTAATCTGAAGGTCAACCAGAGAATATTTAGTACATTGCCCTTCAGATTCTTAAATAACTTTTATCCCGGAGATGGTACCTTTAAGAGTGCAGGGAGTGGCTCTGTCATCCGTAAATGCTCTCCCTGGGGATTAGGCTTCATGGGGAATTGCTTAGCTTGTGCTTTGGAGGTTTTGTAATCCTGTTAGTGATTGCAGGCTTCCTCTTCTTTTCAGATGCTTTTAAATCCAGTCTTTTACTTTTTTTTTTTCTATTTTATTTGTATGCCTATTATAACAAGGTCACTTGAAAAGGCTTCATTAGACCTCATGATGATGAACCAGTCTGCTTCAGTATTACAGGGGATTGTATATAAGTCACTCATGTGGCATTATGTTTAAAAGTAGTTTCCCCCATCCTATGATAGCTTGATGTATAGAAATGAGCATTTTTGGATTTTGCAAACAGATATATGGGGAAACAATTGAGAAATTAAAAAGTGTTATGCAGTGTAAGGTGTTATGAGACAGTGGGTGTAACTGATGTCACCAAGCTTGGATCTGGGAGTCTGGGATCTGTCTGTTCCTGGCACCTGCTCACACTTCTCTGTGACCTTGGACACCTCCTCTAGGCATCAGCATTTCTATTTGTAACTTGGAGTTACCATTACTGACAAAGACTCTCTCCTTAAGTGAACTTAGGCTCCTCTGATTCCTATTTTTGTCTAGATCTGCACCTCGGTCCCTGTCCTGTCTTTGCCCTGCCCAGCCCAGTTTTAGCAAGAATCCTGCTAAAGTCAGTTTAGAGAGAATTCCCCACCCTTGATATGTGATCACCCTCGATATCTGATCCTCCTGGGCTGCCTACAGCAAAAATTCTATTGCCTGTTTGTTCAATAAGAATTCCCCTACCCTGATGTCTCCTCTTAGTAATTTTCTGTCCACTGACCACCTCAACCTACTTGATTGCTGTAAATCCTTGGGTGTCTTTGCTATATTCAGAGTTGAGTCCAATCTCTCTCCTATTTTGCAGTAGCCCTGAAAAAAGTGTTCCTTACCATTTTAACAAGCATCAGAATAATTTTTTATTTAAGTTTACCCACCAGAAAGCCTTAGAGTTGTTTGGGATCCCCAAGGACCTCTGGTCCAACCTCACCCAATGTCAAGAGCCATGTGGAGCTCACTGTGAGGAGTCCAGCACCTCAGGGCAGCAAATGAGGACCCCATTCGCTCCCTTGGGGGCTGGTTCTTATTGCTGAGAAGCTCTGCCTCCATTTCAAGCTCAAAATCTGCCTTCCCTTTTATACATGATGTGCTTCTTTTTCTTTCATGAAGTGAAGTGCATGGGATTTGTGAAAGCTGTTTATCACTCAGAAAGCTTTTTTTCAAATTTTCAGATTGATGGCTGTTTTCCAGATGTTAACATTATCCGAAGCCTGACCTCCACATGGTATGTATGCTCTGAAGGACCTTCTAGGTCCATCAAGGGTATATAAATACATCAGCTGTGTAACTTATTTGTTTATCATTTACCCCTGAATCTGTCCCTGGTGTTTGTTGATTTTCACCCATTATTCTTTCCGTATCACCTCATTCATGGGTATATTTGAAAAATAGTGACTTCTACAGGATCGAAACAACTAAAGTTATTTTCTTGAAGAAAGAATTTTAGGATAAGGATTAAAAAAGAAAACCAGATTTATTTATAAATATTTCAATATGACTCTCTGAAAAGGCAGAGATTCTTTTTGTTAAAACTAACACAGTGCTATTATCACACATAAAAAAATGAACAATAATTCATTTTTTAATATCACTGAATATTCATGTTCAGATTTCTCTGATTGTCTAAGAAATATTTTTTCATAATTAGTTAAAAATACCTCAGAGAAATCAAGGATTTAAACAAAGTCCACATGGTGCATTTGGTTGATATATCTCCTGAGGTTTCCTGTCCTTCTCTTGTTCAGTCTTGTTTTTTTTTTTAACTTAAAAAAAGTTAAAAAAAATTTTTAAAAATTGCATATTTATTTATATTTATTTATTTATTTATTTAAAAATTAAAAAAATTTGTTTTTGGCCACACCATTGGGCATGTGGAAGCTTCCATGACCAGAGATCAAACCCATGCTCCCTGCATTGGTAGCTTGGCGTCTTAACCACTGGACCGCCAGGGAAGTCCCTGGAAATAAATTTTTGTTGGAAACACAGCCACACATGCTTTTTTTTACATATCGTTGGTGGTTGTTTTATTGCTACAACAGCAGAGTTGAGTAATGGCCTGAACAAAGCCTGAAATATTTACTGTTTGGCCCTTTACAGAAAGAAAGTTTGCTGACCTGTGGGCTGGAAGGTAAGCAGAGGATGAGTCAGGCTTTAGCATATGGAGCAAACAAAAATAATCCCTCGTCCCTGAAATGCGGCTCAGCGCCAATACCTGTGAATGTGAAATTCTGTAGCTCACAAGTTGTGGCTTAAATCATTAAAATAGTTTTGTTTTTCTTTGTTCATTTTTCTACCCATAAGATGACATCATCCTTCTACTTGCCTGGAAATATAATTTAGCATGGGTGGGTTCACATGAAATAATGGTGTCATTTTACTGGGTAGATAATTGACTATTAGTAATCTGCAAATTCAGCATTTGAGTCCTGATTTGCTATACCTTCCTTCTTAGATAGTGTAAAGCTTTCTCTTCCACCAGTTTACTCCTATGGATTTGTTTTGCCTTTTTAGGGTGAAAAATTCTCCATCTTTTCAATGAATGTCTCATGCTAAGGATTTTCAAAATAAGTAGACGTGCAGTTTTTTCCCCTAAATAGAACTCAGCTAGTTTTATCTAAACTATTCCTTTTGTCTTTTGGTTATATTGTATGCTACATTATTATGGATGGCTTTGGAATTCTTTGTGTAAAAAAAAAAATTGAAATAGATTTAAAATATGAAGGACTTTTTTTTCTTAATTGCATCTTAATGTAATAAAAACCGGAGTGTAATTATTAAAAATGATAGGAGGAAAGAATTAAAACAATAAAATTGCTTAGCAAAGCTCCTGTTTCATATGCATTTGGAAATAATTGGTATGATAATGTGTAATTAAAAATCTTTCTTTGAAGTATGAAGCTTAAGCTTGGCTGGGCAGGGGACCTCTGAGGACGTGGTGATGTCTAAATTAGTTCCTATAGTAACAGTTCTGAATCTGTGCACAGATTCTAGCATCTTGCTACCTGCTTTATTAAGTGTGAAGAGAGAGATACTTCCTATAAGAAGGGCCAGGACAGAGGGTCCTCTAATGCTTTATCAGACACCTACTACTGCCCTGTTGATTAGGTAAAAGAGGAGAAGAGAAACTCAATATGGGCTGTGGCTTTAGCTCAAACCATAGGGTAATTTCCTGGAGCCTTGATGTAGACCAGGTAGAGGACCTTTTTTGCCCAAGTGTCAGGTTAGCCTGGGGTTTATGCCTTCAACAGGCTGAGCAGCCTTCTTGGCTTATTTTCTAGACCCACCCCCTAATCTGGCCCCGAGGATCTTATTGCTGAGATGACCAGAGATGATGAGTCCAAGAAGAAGCCCCACTAGGAGAAAGAGGGGAAGGGATTGGGCTCTCAGGCTCGGAGCCTGAGTCTCAGTTTCCCTGTGACCTTGGTCATTGGCTCCCCAAGGACTGGGAGACAAGAACACACAAGGACTCAAATAAGGGAACTGGGAGAGAACATTCCAGGCAGACCTGAGCTTTTATTTGCTACTCTTTTGGTTCAGGTGTTCCTTGCCTGGGACCCACCATGTCCGGGCTCCTTCTCAGAGCGGTGGGGGTGGGGTTGGGGGTGGGGGGCGGGGAGGAGGATCCTATTCACTGCCCCCCAGTGCTGAATACCCGAGTCCCAGCCTGTTGGGGGAAGTTAGCCCTGTAAAGAGGGTGAGGTCAAGACAGTCCCACCAGAGCTTATCTTTTGAAAGAGTTACACGGGGGTGGGGTGTCTGGGGAGGCAGCACTGCCCAGTACACTTATTTGAAGGAGACTACTGCTGTTCAGAAATTTGGGGCCTCTAGTTTTGGAAATAGCTTTTAGAGTCTGAGGTTTATTCTTTGGAATCCCTTCATCAATGGCCAATCTTTCTCTTTTTGGATGGCTTTGATTTTCAGTAAAATTCTTAAAAAAAATTTTTTTTTCCTCATTTTAATTTTTTTTTCTGGCAAAATTCACATGTTGCCTTCCTGGACAGGCCTCCCTAAGAATTGAACATGAAGTAGCAGCCCCTCCACACACACTCTCCCCACCCTCTCACAACCCCTGTTACACTGCTCTAGTCTCATCATAGAACTGGGGCCCTTGGAACTTCCTTATTCACTGGTGTGTTCATCGCCCGTCCTTCCCAAGGTCACCAATGGCCCATGACCTCAATCAGAGGCTGCCATACCTCTCATTCAGGGACAAATCTGCTGTGCAGGGTGAGTTCTTCAGTTGGTGAGTGTCTTATAAATAGTTTTCCAAGGTGACAACATTAAGGGAATGACTTGAGATTCCAGAAATATGTGTTCTGATCTATCTTGGTGACCAAACCAAACCAAGACAGTTTCCTTATCAAATCTTATGTGTTGGCATGATCTGCAGTGTGGAGGCTTAGACTGGGTTCAGGGTGTCTATCTAATTGTGGTTTTAGATCCTAGTAGCCTCTGCTCTCTCCACCTCCCAGCACAGTTTCACTTGGGTAACAAGGAGATTCACCCCGATCAGAGTGTCTCTGCCTCAGAGCTGCTGACACTTTGGACTGGATCCTTCCTTGTGGTGCAGGCTGTCCTGAGCTTCGTGGGATGTTTAGCAGCATCTTGGGCCTCTGCCCACTAGATGCCAATACCCCGCCCCACCAGTGGCAACCAAAGTGTCTCCAGACATTGCCAGATGTCATTGGGGAAGCGGAGTAAAATTGCGCTGGTTGAGAACCACTGGTCTAGTGATACACTCTCATACCCACGCTTCTACCGTGAACCTTTTACACCATCTTTTATCATTTATCCGTTACTGCGGGTCAGATTTGTTAATGTGTAAGAAAGCGCTTTGAAACAATAGCATGTTGTTCAAATTTGGATTCTGTCGATGAGGGAAGTTTTGTTTTGTAATCTACATCTGTGCTCTTGCTTTTTTGTCACCATTGTCCCTAGTGTTTCCCTTTGTCATTTGTGAAATACTCTCCTCCACCCCCGATCCCTCCTCCGTCCCCCAGCCAAGGGGATGGTTGCCCTTTGCTAAAGCATTGTGTGAGTTTGATCCCAAAGATCACAGTCTTGGCTGGAAGGAACTTTGAAGGATCTCTGGGCAATAAATGTCCAGTTAAGGTCGACATCCGTATTATCGTCTTGTTCATTCCCATCATTCTAAAGATGAAGAAACTAAGGCCCAAGGACGTACAGTGACTCACCCACACTGTGGTTATGGGCAGAGTCAGGATGGTAGGGGTGTTTCTGGGGAATTTTTTTACACATTTGTTTTCACGTTTGTGGTTGATGCTGTGATTGGCAGAGTTCTCTCGGGGCTCTTACCTCTCCTGTGAGGTCCCTGCTGGAGCCTGAACAGAAAGCATGCCTGTCCTAAGTTTGTCAGAGGACTTGCTAACAAAAAGTTTTTAAAAAAGATGATCAGGGAGGAAATTAGGGGAGTCAGAGAAAGAGAGGGACAGAGGAGTGGTTTAAACTACATAGACATTTAATGAAAATGGGGAAACTGTGTGAGAAAAGCAATGCAAAGGAAATGAAAAGAGGAGACAGAGGGAACCCCTGATAAAGGAACCAAAGAATTCAATCAGCCAAATAAAGTGTGTGGATGTTGATTTGAACAGCACGTGTGTGTGTGTTGAAACAAGATTGAATAGTTGAATTGGATTATGGGTCCATGGGCATTGTATCCTCATAATGCAACTTTCCATAGTCAACAATTCCAAAGAAATGGAAACCTGATCAATTTCAGTAAATTATAAACTTCTTTGCAATGACAAAACAATATTTATATAAATAGTGTGAGACATTTGTTAATTTGAAAATCTTATCTTAAAGAGGCTCTTCCGAGCCTAGCAGATACTCTGTGGTTTCCCTGGCAAAGTCTCTTTGCCCTGAGTGACAGGCAGATGTGCAAACAGGAGCTGGAGGAAGCTTGTCCTCACTAGGTGGTCAGGGAGGCTGTCTCTCTGTCTGTCTTTGGCTGCTGGTTTCCACCCCCACCCATCCCCATCCCCAAGCCAGCAGACACTCTGCAGTGTCCCCGACCATCCCTCCATCCCTTCTGCCCCCTTGAGAAAATGGTCTGTGGACCAGCTTATTTTTTTCCACATATATTTTATTATTTAAATATTATGTAAGGAACATATGCTTTTTGTAAAAACCATGCAGAGTAACAATGAAAGTTCCTGTCCTTCTCTCTTCCCCCCCCCCCCCCATTGATTTCATGGCCTTTTCCAGAAATACATAAATATTTATAATAAAGTGATGAGTATCTTTTTAGGGCTTTTTTGGCTATTACCACCATGTCAGAGTTTTATTTTATTTCTTCAATTTTTAGTAATGCCAAAAAAAATTTTAAACAGTCAAAGAGGGTTGGGAGTATAGCGCAAAAGAACTTTCTTTCCTCTACTCCAACCTTCAGTCAAATTCAGTTTATTGTTCTCATAATGTCCTTTATAAGCACAAGGATCTAGTTCTGAATGAGGTGTTGCATTTAATTGTCATGTCTCTGAGCACCTGTTATGAGCTATGCCTTGTTCTAAACCCTGGGAATGTATCAGCAAAAAATACAGACGAAAATCCGTCTTTGTGGAGCTTGCATTCTAGCAGGGGAGACAGAAAAACAATAAACGTAACAAATACTAAATGTTGTAGAATGGTACAAGGCGATAAATGTCATAGGTAAAAGCATAGCAGGGCACAAGGTCATTTGGTGCCACTTTAAATACATCCGTCTCGTGGACTTACCTGGTGGTGCAGGGGTTAAGAATCCACTTGCTGATGAAGGGAACATGGGTTCATTCCTTGGTCTCAGAAGATCCCACGTGTCACGGAGCAACTGAGCCCGTGTGCCACAACTACTGAGCCTGCGCTCTAGAGCCTGTGAACCACAACTGCTGAGCCCATGCACCACGGCTGCTGAAGTCTGCTCACCCAGAGCCCGTGCTGTACAACAAGAGAAGCCACTGCAATGAGAAGCCCGTGTACCACAAGGAAGAGTAGCCCCTGCTCACCGCAACTAGAGAAAGCCTGTGTGCAGCAGCGAAGACCCAATGCAGCCAATAAACAAACAAACAAACAACAACCAAATAAATACATTGGTTTGGACTAGCCTGATGAGAAGAGGCTTTTGGGCACACCTGAAAGGAAGTGTGGATATCAAGGAAGAACATTCGGAAAGAGGTAATAAGAGCCAGTGCCAAGGCTGTGAGGTCGGGCCTCGCAGTGTGTTTGAGCAAGGAGGCCAGTGGGCCAGGTCACTCAGTCTGTGTAGGCCAGTTCATTTTTTCTCCTCTTTTTGAGCTGATTCCTTGTTAATTCATGGAAATGTCTTCTTTCTGCTACTGCTTTTTCATCTGATGACGTTTCCTGGTCCCACCTTTTCTTATGTTTCTTGACATTTCCCATCAAAGTTCTGCCTCGTCCTGATGAGTGAGATTTGGGACTATGATTTTGTTTATCCTCTTGGCCACTTCCTGTCTGACTCTGTTTAGCTTGTCCCTGGTGCATCTTCTTTCCCTGCTTGCTTGTTGCTTTGCCCTTTTCTTCGCCTTTCTTAGCACCTTCTGCCTTTGAGAACTTAACCCACCTTCCCTCCGCCAGTGGTGCTTGCTCGAGCAGGTATCGTTCTAAGCGCTTGAGTTGTTAATTTAATCATCAGTAGTAACCTTGGGTGATAGGTAATATGTATATTTTTTAATTGTATGAATGAGGAAATTCAAGTACAGAAAGAAAAGGTAATTCAGCCATAGTCACGTGGCTGGGAAGTGCTGGGGCTCAGCCCCAGGCCATTTGCTTCAGTCACGTGGGCTCTCATCTGCTGTGTGATGGATACACGTCCACACCTGACCGTTTCCCGATGAGCAAGTAGCTCACTATCTGGTTTTTGTCCTGTTGGTACGGAGCTTGTTTGTCCCTCCAGGAATGTCCTCAGCACCCTTCTTCCATTCTTTTCTGGCAGATCCCACCTCACCCCCTGCCCCCCAGCCCCGAGCCCCCTTGATCACTCCTTTCTCTGAGCCCCACTTAACGCCTGGTGTTTTCCATCCTGGCTTTGTGTTGGAACCATTAAGGTCACTTGAATTGGATTACGCAACTGTGTATAGACTTGGCAAAGTTCCCTGTTCACAGAACATATATATTTTTTATTAGTGTTGGGTGAATTATCTGAATTTAAAAATGCATGAGAAAAATATGATCTATTAAATCAAGCATGCGGTCTGTTTGGCAGTCTGAGTCACCCAGTCTGCCTGTCCCTTCGCTGGCTCTGCCTGGGGTTGGGTACCCCCGATATCAGCCGGCGTGATGGATGGGCAGCGCCAGGATGCCTGTGGCCCAGTTGACTGGCCGCGCCTGCTGCTCGAGGCCTGATGTATGTTCACCTCGGAGCCACAGATCACCCTGTGGTATAACACAGATGACAAGGCCTGTCTTAGCTTGTGGGGCCTCAGCCCTTAGCCATCTTGTGTGAATTTTTTTCCTCTTAAATTCTCAGTTTGGCTTCTTAGCTTAATTGACTTCTGGATGGATTAGGTGCGGTTTAATGATGTCTGAGGCCCACAGAGACTGTTTTGATGGCCTCTCCAAGAGGGAAGGGTGATCGTCTCCCTCTTGGCCTCTCCGTGGGTCACCACTGTTCTTTGTTGGGGTCTTTTGGATGCACGCTGTGTGCTCTGCACGTTCGTAAATCCCAGCAAGCAAGATGCAGAGAGAAAGCATTGGTTCTGCCTGGAAGAAGCTTAGATCTGGGTGAAAAGCAGGGCACCTGTGAGAAGAAGCAGCCCTTCCTAACAGCAGAGCTAGAGGAAGAGCTGCCATGGTTACACAGGACCAAGGAGACATGCCGGGGGAGTGTCTTGGACTTCCTTCTCTGCAATAGGAGAGACTCTGTTGCTTGTGGTAGGGAAGGTGGGAGGGACCCCTTTGAAAGGAGGAAGTTTGGGAGGATTCCCTTTCTTTTGGTGGAACATGGAGTTGGCTTTATATTCTGGGAGGGAGGGAGTTGAGTCCTCCTCTGTCTAATAACAGCTGGCGGGCAGAAGGGCAGCCGTGCTCCCTAGGGGTCAGGGCGTCCCGCCTTCTGCAGCTGCATCCTCCTTGGGTAGCTCCTTCCATCCTCCCGTAGCTTCTTTGGGGAGGGCAGAGGCTGGGTGTGTGGTTGCCGCCCGATACCAGAGTGGTTGCCCAACGAGAGTCCCCAGGCCCCATGCACTTTCCTCCTTTTTCACAGCCTGCCAGCTCTTTGCTTTCCTGCCTAATCCAATTATGCCTAGGTGTGGGCATTTTTTGCTTAGTCTTGGTCCGTTGGCAGGGGTCTCTCCTGGTACTTTATATAGTAGATGGCTCTGATGCCAAACCCAGCCCTACGCAAGAAAGAAAAGGGACTTGTGTTGTGATAACTGCCTAGCAGGTTTCTCCATGGAAGTAGCTGGTGTTTTTCTGTGGGAACTGAGGAGGGAACTAGCAGTTATTAAAAAACGAAACAACAGCTACTGTTTTTTCAAGCACCTACTATATCCAGCGTTGGACTAAGTCCTTAACGTCCATCGCTTCATTGACTGCCCAGAATAGTCCGAATAGGCGGATGCAGTTGGCACATTTGCTGTTGCAAATGGGGAGACTGAGGCTGGGATAGGTCAGGTACCTTGGTCACAGGGATCTTCAGGAGTGAAAGTCAGGGGACTTAACTCTGACCCAGAAAGCTCATGCACAAAATTTAGGTATCTGCCAGGCTGTCTGGAAGAGGTCCTGTGTGTCTGCTGAGAGCTGTCACAGTTCTGAATGTGGATTTCAGAGCCAGAGGGAAGTGGTAGCCTGAGGTCAGAGGTGGAGTTGAGAGTGAATGTTTGCACAACACCTCCACAGTCAGCCCCTGGGTTTGGGCGTCTCCAGTTTGCACTTCTCACTTGGCTCCTGTCCTCAAATCTTGGCCAGTGTGGATGTTTTAGAAGTGACCAGTGTTTGTCACGTGTTTATGTTGGGACCTGTTACGCCTGAGTACTGTGATGCTTACTCTTATGTGTCAAGCGGACTGGACTCCCCACTGCTCAGATATTTGGTCCAAATATTTTTCTGAGTGTTCCTCTGAGGATGTGTTGGGTTAGTTTTTGGTTTTTTGTTTTGTTTGTTTGTTTTGTTGGCCACACAGCATGGCTTGTGACATTTTAGTTCCCCAACCAGGGATTGAACCCGGGCCCGCAGCGGTGAGAGCGCAGAGTCCTAACCCCTGGACCGCCAGTGAGAGTGCAGAGTGCTGACCCACTGGACCACTAGGAAATTCCCTCTGAGGATGTTTATGACTCAGCTGTGTAAAGCCGATTGCTCTACCTAATGTGGGTGGGCCTTGTCCAATCAGTTAAAGGCCTAAATAGACCCAAAAGCTGACCTTCTCCCTAACAAGGGAGAATTCCTCCTGCCTGACTTTACCATAAAGCTGGGACATTAGTCTTTTTTCTTGCTTTTGGCCTTGGACTGGAACTATACTGTCAGCTCTCTTGGGTCTTCAGCTTGACAACTGCAGGTCTTGCATTCGTCAGCTTTTGTAATTGTGTGATCTAATTCCTCGTAAAGAATCCCTCTTTCTCTCTCTGTCTCTGTCTCTGCCTTTTCATCTGTCTGTCTCTCTCTAAATATATATGTATATGTACTTTTATATTTTTTTCCTTCCCGTGTCTCTAGACAACCCCGACTAACACAGGTGCTCATCCTGGGTCAGTGCCCATCTCTGTATTTCTCAGGTCAGCAGTCATCCAGCTACTGCTCCTATAGATGCTGCAGGAAAGCATCTGACCATAGTCTTTTTACTTCCATTTGGTTTCCTTTATCCTTTATCTCTGAACCCACAGCTCAGTTTTTAACACAGACAGCTCTTTCTTACATTCTTCCTCCTTTTCCAGTTATTTTTCAGTGACTTTAGGAAAACTTCTTCCCCCCTTCTCTACTTTCTCCATTTTCTCTGCTTTTTTTTTTTCAGTGTCCTTCCCCCGCCCCCCTGCTGTTATCCTGTTTAGGATCCAGAATGGCCTGAATAATTGTGGTTCATAAGGTTCAGGGTAGTATTGGTATCTTTAGTTTTAATAATAATATTCATAATTGCTTGCTTCTTAATAATAAGCAAGGCCATTGGTCTCTCAAGCCTATTTCAGAATTTCCAAGAATGTCTCCAGCCACCCTCTTTTCTTCCGATTAAGTCTACTTTTCTTTAAGCATCAGCTTTTATGCTGAATAAATTGCTTCTTTTTGAACTTTACTGTTTTGTATTAATTTTACAGCAAGATTTGCTAGTTTTCTGTTTTTAGCATTTGTTCTCATTGAAGATGTGCAGCGCACGGATTACATTTTGGATTGAAAAGCCTTTGTGTACTGGCTGAGGACGGCCGGGCTGCCGCTGTGGGGGCCGTCACTGTAAGAGGAGGCCTTCTGTGTCTCATGGCCTGATTGTGGTGAACAGATACCTCCCATTGGTATGTTGGGGATGCTCTGTGTTTTTTTCTCTTTCCTTTGCCTTCTCTGCATCTTTCTCCTTCATGCCTCATCATTCCCTGGTCTTCATTCAGTGATACCCAGAAACTTGCCCTTGATCCTGCAGTTCTTGTGCACTGTGTGTAAGCTTCCATTGGAGGCCAGGTGAGCTCTCTGAAATGTCAGTGAATCTTAGCACAGGACAGACGGAATGGTGCATGTCACCTCTGCCCTTGGAATGGGAGTCTGGGTCATGAGGCATGGTATAGCCAGAACTCACACACAGGTCTTCAGTAGATAACAGCACAAGAGGTTGCTTATAATAATTTTCAGCCACAGGGACTTCCTTGGTGGTGCAGTGGTTAAGAATCCGCCTGCCAGTGCAAGGGACACAGGTTCGATCTCTGGTCCGGGAAGATCCCACATGCTGGTCCGGGAAGATCTCCCCCACGCGCCACAACTACTGAGCTTGCGCTCTAGAGCCCACAAGTCACAACTACTGAAGCCCATGTGCCTAGAGCCTGTGCTCCGAAACAAGAAAAGCCACCGTACTGAGAAGCCCACGCACCAAAATGAAGAGTAGCCTCCACTTGCCGCAACTAGAGAAAGCCTGCACACAGCAATGAAGACCCAACACAGCCAAAAATAAGTAAATTTATAAAAAAATTTTTTTTAGCTGCAGAAATTTTGCCTAAAGGCAGAGTCAGTTTAAACACCATCCCCTGCCCCCAAATCATCCTCCCCAAACCCAAACCAAAAATGCAACTAACAAAACCTTTATCTCCCCTCTGTTTCCCTCTTCCCTGTGACTGTATTCACTTTCTGTATCAGGGAGGGCTAACTAATAAATTCAGTGGGTATATTCCGACTCAGGAAGGAATGGATGGTAGTCTTTTTATTTTTTTAGTTTATTTGGTTGTGTTGGGTTTTCACTGTGGAATGCAGCATCTTTAGTTGTGGCACATGGGCTCTAGAGCTTGGGGGCTCAGTAGTTGTGGTGTGAGGGCTTAGTGGCTCCGCTGCCTGTCGGATCCTAGTTACCCTATCAGGGATCGAACCCATGTCCCCTGCATTGGAAGGCAGATTATTAACCACTGGACCACCAGGGAAGCCCCCCCGGAATGGATAGTAGTCTTAAATTAATTCTTGGATTTTACAAGGATTTGGGATATCCTAGGTCGCCCATGAAGAAAACAGGCTTTTGGATGTTGCCAGGAGTTTGAGTGTCTGAGATCTTTGCCAGGCAGGTTGTGGTAGGGAAGTGTTTGGGACAATAGCCAGAACTCTATGCAGTGGCTAAGGGTCTGAGTTTCTTTTACTTGCAAATATAGACAACTTCCAGAATGGCAAGGGGAAGCTTAACATCTCTTTGATGTGTCAGATTATTCTCCACAAAATTGATTTTACACGAAGGAGTCTTTTGGAGTGAGCACTGCCCCCTCTTCAACAAAACCAAAATGTCATATAGAATAACTGTGGTTGAAGAACATTCGAGAAGACACTTGTGCTGACCAGAGTAAAGCTTGTCATGGCATTACAGAATGTTAAAGTCAGCAGGGGCACGTAGTATAAGATGAATTTAAATCTTTCATGTTACAGATTATGTACATGAAACAGGCCCTGGATTAAGTATTTTGCTCAAAGTTAAGATTCACTTATGACCATAGACTCTTTCTCACATTAGCCTGTGACATTTGGTATTGCATCCCGTATGCCAGGTGACATTTCCCATGCAAACGTTACCTACTTACTGACCATAAAATTGTCTATAGCAGAAACAGTAGTCGGTTTTATTTTTTTAATTTTTAAAAAATTTTAAATTTTGTATATTTTTTGGGCTGCATTCGGTCTTTGTTGTTGCATGCGGGCTTTCTCTAGTTGTGGCGGGCAGGAGCTGCTCTTCATTGCAGTGTGTGGGCTTCTCAGTGCAGTGGTTTCTCTTATTGCAGAGCATGGGCTCTAGGCGAGTGGGCTTCAGTAGTTGCAGCACGTGGGCTCAGTAGTTGTGGCTTGTGGGCTCAGTAGTTGTGGCGCATGGACTTATATCGAACCTGTGTCCCCTGAATTGGCAGATGGATTCTCAACCACTGCGCCACCAGGGAGGTCCGCAGAAGCAGTAGTTGTGTTTGCATCCTCTTATTCTATTAGAAAGGGTTGCTGACTTTTTTTTTTATTGTTACATATTTAATGGCAGACTTGGATATTAGATCATTATTTATCCAAGATCCTGATAAATAGTCCAGCCTCTTTTTCCTCAAGCTGACAAATTTCACTTCAGTGCTTTTGGGGAGTGTAAATATGAAATTAATATTGCAGCAATTAGTCATCTTTTCTGAATTTTTTCCTTTCAGATTCCCAGAGCATAAGCATGAAATTCGTTAGTCCAAATCTCTTATGCTTTAAAACCATCGTGGCATTGTTGATATTTCTACTCCTCCTTTGAAATTTAATGCAATAAGGAATTTAGTAGACACCTGCCTTTATTTATTTATCGTTTGTAAGTCAGGAAGCTGTATTCCTCAGTTGCTGTTTCTCTGAGCTGGCTGACTCAGCGCCACGCTTTTAGGTGACAGGAAAGCCAGTGCAAATTCTAAATTGTAGCCTCTGTTTCAGAGAGGGTTTGAGAGTTGTTTGATAACTGCTGTTGTCATTTCCCTGGGAGAGCTTATCTTCAACGCTGTCCTTATAAGCACAGGTCCCACTACTGGGAGTTAAAGAGGTTAGAATTGATTTTCATGAAAATTTTCCAACTTAATGAAATCTCATCAATTTCTATCCTCCCAGCTATTTTGATTTGAGTCTGAGGAGGGTCCAGGGATGAATAGTTTACAGACTGTGGCTACTCTTTGGCTGCAGGGAGGCTGCACTCCATGAAATCCCGCTCTTAGGAAATACGCTCTAAATGACTTGCATGGAGCCTGCGCTGTCTGATGTTCTATGTTACTTAACCAGTCAGATTTATGTTGCCTACAATGAATTCCCAATCCCAGTTTTGAGTGATTTTCAAGAGGGGTAGGGATACTGTTAGCCTACTTGAGATTGAAGACTTGGAAAACCATAATAATTCAAGGGTCTAGAAACCATGTCTATCAAATATGATTTTCAGTCCCAAATAAGTATATTAGAAATGATGCTTCAAAAGCTGAAAGAAATTCACAACTTGGACCACAAGTGCCTCAGAGCTGGGGATTTTATTCCAATGGTGGCTGTGGGGCAAGTGAGATTTCTTATAAGAGGGCATTTAAATAGGGCTTGAGGATCAAGTAGGGCTTCAACAAGCAGATTTACAAGGCCAGGCAAGAGAGGATAGAAGCAGGAGAGTGTACTGAAGGAATATTAGCTCTTAACTCTGCGTGATTATTTTTTTAAAACCATTTTCCAAATAATCAGGTCCTTTGTTTAAGGATCAATAGACTCTGAACCCAATTCTAAAGTGTGTTTTGGGCCATGGGGGCAATTGTCTTGTGGGAAAAGTTTGCCTCCCTTTCTCCCCATAGTTTTATAATGTCTGGGGAGCTGGCCCTGAAATGTGTGTTCATTATTTCTTGCCCATTACTAACTAGAGGCTCTAATTATTCCCGATGACTGCAGGCAGGTGAGGAATCTGACAAGCCTGGCCATGCCCCACATTGAGCTTTTTGGTAACCCATTCCCTCCCATCCTTCCTTTCCTTTGTTTTTCAGAGTTAGAGCTGTGAAATGAAAGATGAGACTCCATGTTTTCTGTTTTTTAGGCAGGGATGCTTTCTGCTTAAATTGCTCCATGGTCATTAAAAGTTGCTTTCAGTCTTGGATAATGTATCTGTATAGAGATGCATTTGAACTTGGTATTTAATTTAAACACTGGATCAAACCTGACCGACCCCTGGAGACTTTTAGTCTTGACTCTTTTCAATATTTGCCTGTATGGTCTGGTGTAGGGTACCTCTCCTCTAGCTTATTTTCCTTCCTAAATCTTAATTAGGTTGTTAAAGTGCAGAATTCCAAGGCCCTACCTTGACAAAGTCTCTCTTCTTTACCAAAGTTTAGTCAGGCTCCTCTGGGCCCTCTTTTCAACTAGGCCTCATCCTTGGCGTCTGGTTCTCTCTTTGGCCTGTCCATCCCAGTCTTAGCAAAGAATCCTGCTCAGTTATCCCCCACCCTTGATATCTGACCACTCTTTTTTTTTCCTTTTAATTGGCTGCATTGGGTCTTCATTGCTGCATGTGGGCTTTCTGTAGTTGCGGAGAGCGGGGGCTACTCTTTGTTGCGGTGCACAGGCTTCTTATTGCAGTAGCTTCTCTGGTTGTGGAGCACAGGCTCTAGGTGTGCATGGGCTTCAGTAGTTGTGGCATGTGGGCTCAATAGTTGTGGCTCACAGGCTCTAGAGTGCAGGCTCAATAGTTGTGGCGCACGGGCTTAGTTGCACGGGCTTAGTTGCTCTGCCGCGTGTGGGATCTTCCTGGCCCAGGGATCGAACCTGTGTCCCCTGCATTGGCAGGAGGATTCTTAACCGTTGTGCCACCAGGGAAGCCGAATATCTGACCACTCTTGATATATGATCAAGTTCCTCATCCCCTACTTTTGCTGTCTAAATCCTTGGCCTGTCTTTAGCAAGAATCCTGTTAGGCAAGTTTAGCAAGAATCCCCCTACTCTTGATGTTTCCTTTTAGTAATTTTACATCCACTGTGACCCTGTCATGCTGCTTCTTGGCTATAAATTCCCACTTGAGCTTGTTGTACCAAAATTGAGCTGATCTCTCTCCTCTATTACAGTACTCTTATTATAATAGTCTTGAATAAAGTCATCCTTACTGTTGTAACGTGTCAGAATAATTTTTTTTCTTAAACAAGATTCTAGACTCTTACTTGTTATATCTAAGGTGGGACCCTGTGCATTAGCTAGGACCCGGGCTCCTTCCGTATTGTGGCTCTGCCATCTCCAGCATGTGCCTTCCATGGTCTCCATATTCCTGAGTCAAGTCATGGGAGGGGAAAGAGCCTGAAGGTTTGTACGAGGGAGGGCACATCTCTTCCTCTCACATCCCATTGGCTAGAATCAAGTCACATGGGCACATTTCTCTTCAAGGGAGGCTGGGCAGTGTAGGCCAGAGGAAAAGGAATGAATTTATAGAACAGCAACCTGTGAATCTGCATTTTAAACAAGTGTCACGTGATTTTGAGATGGGGGGATACTTGGACCATACTTTTAGAAATGCTGTACATAATTATTGGCAAGTATTTTCCCATCCTGCTAGTCTGTGATTCTCTGGTGCTGAGACTTTTTACATGGAAAAAAAAAGCAAGTCCTTCCAAAGTGAAAAGGGAAGTTGAACAATTGTAATATATTTTTCTGCCCATATTCTAGGCCTGCAAATACACGATGACCTGTTCAGACCAGCTGATTAAAAGGTCAGGGTTACCATCTCTTCTTCTCAGTGGCCCCACGATCATCTTGCTGCAGCTCTTCTGCTTCAGAAACACATCAGGATATTACCTTCTGGTGCTGCATTACATACAGGGGTGCTGGGGACCCAAATGAGGAGCACAGGAGATATGCTTGTTTCCCTTAGCAACTGACTACAGTGGATGGTTTGTCTCTTTTACTTGTCTCTTTAAACCCGTGGAAGACATACGGGTTTTCCTAATCTCTTCTGATTAGAATCACTGATCTGGGACCATGAGAACTCTGACAGTGTCTGCTACTGACTTAGTATTTATGTTGTGATTTTTAAAAAGGCCAAGGATTTGAGTTTATTTTATGTCAGAAATTATGCTAAAAGCAGACATGGCTAGGGAAGGAGAGCAGAGTGATCAATTTTCCTTAACTCCACCAAATTACTGGAGTGAGAAGAAACATTCGGATCTGCATCAGATATGGCTTGAGCAAATTGCAGTTATGAAGCCAAACTGGATTGTGAGTATAGAGGCTTTGAAGGAAACTTTTTTGGGATTTCTGATTCTCAACATTGTCAGTTGCTAAGCTATGGGCCAATATGACAGAGACTAGTGGATACTTTCTAGATTGAATGTAGTACTGACACCAAACAATATCAACTAAGATAGAATACTTACTGTATATGGCCTTCATTATCATCTTGTTTCCTCATCCTAACAACACGAGGAGGTTGTTTCACCAGATGTGGTTTTACCAGATATGGGAAACTGAGGCCAAGGCTCACTGGGGTTCAGTAATCGTGTGAGGTTACGTTGTGGGTAAATCCAGACCTTGTTGATAATCAGAAGCAGAAGTAATCCATGGTTTTGTTCCTTCTCAGTCTGGTTTGTTCTGCATTAGCCATTATATTCTTGGACAACTGGTGGTTTTTGGCGAGAGCCCTCTCTCTCTTTCTTTTTACACATAGATTACATGGTATCAAAGCCAGTGATTCCATTCCCCTTTATGAAAATTATGGTTTCTGGGTTAGCATTCAATACTGCCAGCTTTTTGAGGCTGTGGATTAAGTCAGCTCTATTTCTTACCAGGCTTTGATGGGGTACAGTGTGCTCAGATAGTATAGGAAGCTCACAAATATGAATGACTGGCCAACTGTAAGTTCTTTCAGGGATCATGTCATAGAATGTTACCAGTCAAATGCATTTGAAAGAGCAGAATGCTTTTAGGGTTTCTGTTATTATTCTTATGGAGTCAAGGGAAGATGATATTGGGTCTCTTTGCAGCCAAGTCCATTTTTTAAAAAAATTTATTTATGTATTGGCTGCATTGGGTCTTCGTTGCTGCACACAGGCTTTCTCTAGTTGCGACGAGCAGGGGCTACGCCACATTGTGGTGCATGGGCTTCTCATTGCAGTAGCTTCTCTTGTTGCAGAGCATGGGCTCTAGGCACGTGGGCTTCAGTAGTTGTGGCACACGGACTCAATAGTTGTGGCTCACGGGCTTAGTTGCTCCGCGGCATGTGGGATCTTCCCGGAGCAGCGATCGAACCTGTGTCCTCTGCAATGGCAGGTGGATTCTTAACCACTGCGCCACCTAGGAAGTCCCCAAGTCCAGTTTTAAATATTGTGCCAACTCCTTCCTCCTGTCCAACTGCTTCTGGTGAGTAATGGAAATGGCAGGCTCCCCTTTCCCAGTCCATGGCAGACATCACTAATCAGCTGTAACACTGTTTTGTGGGTATGACATCCGGTGAATACTTCCAGTTGATCATAGCTAGCATATTAGTTGAGACTTAATTCTCAATTCTGGTTGACCATAAAACTGCCTGTATTATCAAATAACTAAATAATTAATTTAGATCAGTAGTTCTCAATGGGGGATGGAGTTGTCTTCCAGAAGACATTTGGCATTGTTTGGTGGTATTGTTGGCTATCACAGCTGTGGGCTTTGCTACTGGCATCTAGCGGCTGGAGGCAAGGTTTGCTGCTAAACATCCTACAATGCACTAAACCCCTCTACCCTTCATGACAAAGAATTACCCAGCTCCAATGTCAGTAG
The DNA here is from genome assembly GCF_030028045.1 of Hippopotamus amphibius kiboko. NCBI lineage: Eukaryota > Metazoa > Chordata > Mammalia > Artiodactyla > Hippopotamidae > Hippopotamus > Hippopotamus amphibius. The sequence continues at coordinate 104,316,452 of NC_080195.1, read as the reverse complement.
TGCCAAGGTTAGGAAACCCTGATATGATCTTTGGAGGGTTTCTGAACAGCTGATCAAGAGTAACAAGTAGGATATAGACAAGGACTTGAGAGAGAGAATAGGATATTTGGAAGAAAAGGAGAGAAAGCATTTACAGCTTAACATGTAAGCTCAAGGTAGGTCTCGCACAGATCTGTTAGTTCTCTTCAGTGCCCTGTTTGAGCAACACAACATAGAGTGTCAACTCATGGAGAAGAACACAAATATGCATGTGTGGTTTGGAAACATGGTCACTCCTTGGACCCTTTTGTTGTTTGGTGTTTAAGGGTGTTAGGAAAGAGTGGCTGATGAGGGTAGCTGATCTGTTCAGAAGCATCTGCATCTTCACTTTCAAAAGGTTGAGCTTTTATTAACAAAGCAACCTGAGATTTGGACAAAGATCTATCCACATAATGTCCATTCCAAGCTATTGGAAGCAATCTGAGTGCACAAAACCAAAGGCATGGTTAAATGATGGCATATCCACGTAACATAATTTGAGTATTTATTTATTGGCTGCGTTGGGTCTCTGCCACTGTGAGGACTTTCTGTAGTTGCGGCGAGCAAGGGCTACTCTTTGTTGCGGTGTGCTGGCTTCTCATTGCGGTGGCTTCTCTTGTTGTGGAACACAAGGTCTAGGCGCTCAGGCTTTGGTAGTTGTGGCACGTGGTCTCAATAGTTGTGGCTCATGGGCTCTAGAGTGTAGGCTCAGTAGTTGTGGCGCATGCGCTTAGTTGCTCCGTGGCACATGGTATCTTCCCGGACCAGGGCTTGAACCTGTGTCCCCTGCACAGGCAGGTGGATTCTTAACCACTGTGCCACCAGGAAAGCCCCAATTTGAGTATTTTTTAAATGACATGAGGACATTTTTTTAGGACATGTTATGTAAAATAAATTACATAAATAGCTGTACATATGATATCATCTTAACGGCTATATTTACACTGAGAATTGACTAGAATCCTTACAGTTTCAGCAGTGAAGGAATCTTTTCTTTATACTTCAATATATTTTCCAAACTTTCTTTAATGAAGACAGGTTTCTATTGAGATGAGAAAAATGTAAATATTTGAGAGTTAGCTACAAGTGATGAAGTTTCTATGTCTAAAAGAAATTAATTCCTCATTTGAGACAAAGGTCATTTGTCAGATGACTGCTATCTGCCAGAGATGGTGCTGGACACATCAGAGGTCAGTAAATGAATGGATACCTTCTACCGTAGTGGAGTGTAGGTGCTGATGTAGGGATGGGAATAGAATTCTGTGGGACGACAGAGGGTAGAATAGACATGAAGGAAGGCTTCACTGAGGAGGTGGCGTGTGAGAAGGATCTTGATGGCAGGGTAGGAGTTCATGAGGCAAAGAAGGGCTGAGAAACACTAGTTTTAAAATTGCTTCCTTTTTAAAAAAATTTTTTTTATTGGCGTATAGTTGATTTAGAATGTTATGGTAGTTTCTGCTCTACAACAAAGTGAATCAGTTATACATATATCCACTCTTTTTTAGATTCTTCTTCCATATAGGCCATTACAGAGTGTTGAGTAGAGTTCCCTGTGCTTTACAGCATGTCCTTATTAGTTATCTGTTTTATGTATAGTAGTGTGTCTATGTCAATCCCAATCTCCCAATATCCCTCCTCCCCTCCCCGCCCCCCCAGTAACCGTAAGTTTATTTTCTACATCTGTGACTCTGTTTCTGTTTTGTAAATTAGTTCATTTGTACCATAAAATTGCTTCCTGAACTGTGAATGGGAGTTGGTGGTCATTTCTGTCCCGTAATCTGTAAATTGCTGGTCAGTTCTGTCCCATAATCTGTAAATTGCTATGTGAATAAAAATTATTATTATGCTTTTTATTAAAGTCATTATAATGCTGCTGGTGGCAGAAGTGTGTGACTCAGGGCTTTTTCCCCACTAGTTCTTCTTATACAATAGTTAGTTGGATCATTCTTCCGTGAATTTATTACAGTTTTGTTTACATTGTTCAACAAGGCATTTTGTGGCTTTAGAGGCACACATCTTTGGAGTAATTTTACATTCCTAGGTCCATAAAAGAAGCCTTTTTAAACCTTGTTGTGTTACCTTGTTGCTTTAAAGTCTAGGACTAAGAGCCTTTCAAAGGCTAACTTGAATGAAGTTGGATGTTGGTTTTAGATGTTGAGATCGTTTGAAATCTGAAATTGCCACTGTGGAATGTGGATTCCATTGATCCTCTACAGTAGGTTCAATGCAGGCAGTGGGGCTCAAAAGTCTTGGTGTGAACCTTGGGGATTGCTCTTGGTGAGGAAGCGAAGAATTAATCTGCTTGGTACCAAACGATGTCTAACTGGTCTGTTTAGGTTGATCTAAATGTGAATAGGTTAGGAATTTGGAAAAGAAGGTAGATACATGCTGCCTGAGACTTTTAACTATAATACGTTGCTTATTCACCAGCTAATGAATTAATGAATACAGTAGTTATTCACCGTGCGCCTATTGTGTGCCAGGCTAGAGGTCACTTGTCTAGCAAACTCTACTCCCCAGAAGAATGCAGATAATCCAAGAGGTCAAGCTGTTTTCCTATATGCCACAGCAGTCCTCCCCCAGTGCTCTTGGCTTCATTCTGGAGGGTCACCGTGGGTCTGGGACAGGCCTGTCCCTTCCTCTTCCGGGATGCTGTGGAGTTTGGGAATCAGCAGGATGGAAGGCACAGTGAACTATAACCGTGATGAAAGTGCATCATCTGAGGACTGATGTTAAGATTGTAGGAAGAGAGGAAACCCATTATAAGAGCATGTCTGAATTTAAAGACTTCAGCAGTGTTGAGAAGAAATCTTTCCAGCTCCTAACTGTGGTCTTCACAATCTTCACAACATAATTCCAGATGGCCATCTGTCATTAGGAAAACAAATGGTTCTGTGTTCAGTAAACTCTGCCATGGTCATTTCAAAGGCAGGATGGCATGTAATCTGTTTCAGCTCCTCTCCTCTACCCTGGGAGACCTCAGGGCTCCTCCTGGGTTCCCTCTCCTGAAAGTTGTAGCATTTACCTCCTTTGTTTCCAGTCTGTTAGGGGGTCACTGTTCTGTCCTCCTGCTGTCCAGGGTCTGAGATTCATTGTTTCATATATTTTGTCCATTAAAAAAAATTGGTAAAATAGAGTTATCATCTGATCCTGCAGTCCCCCTTCTGGGTGTTTATCCTGAGAAAACTATAATTCAAAAAGATACATGCACCCCAGCATTCATAGCAGCACATTTACAATAGCCAAGACATGGAAGCAACCTGTGTTCATTGACAGATGAATGGATAAAGAAGATGTGGTTTATACATACAATGGAATATTAGCCATAAAAAAGAAGAAGTAATGCCATTTGCAGTGACATGGATGGACTTAGAGATTATCATACTAAGTGAAGTAAGCCAGACAGAGAAAGACAGATATCAAATGATATTGCTTATATATGGAATCTAAAAATAAGATACAAATGAGCTTATTTGCGAAATAGAAATATACCAGCAGACATAGAAAACAAATTTATGATTACCGAAGGGAAAAGGCAGTGGGGGGAGGGACTAATTAGGAGATTGGGCTAACCATATACACACCACTACATATAAAATAGGTAACCAACAAGGACCTACTGTATAGAACAGGGAACTATACTCAGTATTTTGTAATAACCTATAAGGAAAAGAATCTGAAAAAAAATATATATATATATGTATAACTGAGTCACTGTGCTGTACACCTGAAACTTACACGACATTGTAAATCAACTGTACGTCAAGTAAAAAAAAATTGTTTCAGTTGGGTGTATAGATCTGGCCCCTGTTATTTCATCTTGGCTGGATGTAGAAATTGTGTAATATATTTAACAATACTTTCTTTCCCTTTCAAAACAGATTTTAAGAAATTAAAAAAAAATTGACCATTTAAAAGCATTAAGCTTCAGTTACGCGGCTAATTCACATATATGGAATAACATGTTCCCTGACAATCTTTGATAATTAAGTTGTTTCCGTGTATGGGCTTGGAGTTACAATAGATCATTATATAAGCCAATTATCACCCTCAACTTAAAGCATAATTAAAACTGCTCTTTTCAGCCATCAGGGGATCAATTCCTGTTTTTTAATTTGCTGCCTCTTCTTCATGTGTTTTGAGAAATTGTTCTTAAGGAGAGGCTTGAGTTTCCAGAGTTTGGTAGGCATTGTTGTCTTTTTGGACTGCAAGTATGGACTGTAAAACATAATTGCAGTTGCAATAGATATCCAATTACTTGATCTATTTTCAGAGCTTGTCGTCATCAATGGCATGACCGATGTGTTTGTTTTTATTCTCTTTCTACCTGGTTTGCTCAGTCTAATCACCCGAATGTTGTTAATTTGGGATTAAACTGCATTTCAGAAGATTTTGGCTTTTAAAGAGCACAGTGTATTGAGCTCTTCTGCAGAGGCCCTCGTGGTACCAATAACTATAAATGGCACTGCTTGTCCTGGTGAAGGCTTTCTTATCTTTTAAAGGTCAGGATCAAATCTCCGAACACTTACCTGGCTCCCTTTCTCTGAAGAGGTCTGGCTTTCAATTTCTCTGGTGCTTATTGCTTCAATTACTTATTTACCTGCCTTACGTCGTTTTTGAAATGAGACGAGCGATAGAATGGAAAGAGAATGTAACAGGCCTTTACTGTTGGATCAAGACATACCTGTATATAAATTGCCGTTTGTTTCATGTTTCCTTTACAGGTTCACTTGGCATTGCTCTTGAGTATCAGTAACGCAGAGCACGTCTCCCCCAGTGCCTCCTTATCAATCATTCATCCACCAGAGTTGTTTCCCAACATGTGCATCTGATCATTATCACTGGCCTTTGACAGGAGTTCCTGAGTACACGTTACGGACCGATCTTTGTGATGTGGTGTTCAAGACCCCAGATTCTCTTCCAGGTCTATCTCCATCACACATTATGTTTTAGTTGTAGGGGTCTTGCCATTGCTGGGACGTGCCGTGTATGTTAACACCTCTGTGGGTTTGCTTCCATTGTTTCCCTGGAGAATCTTTCTCCCTGTGCCCTCCCCTCCCAAATCGTGCATGTTGGGACATCTTCCCAGCCTTGACACGCGGCTTTGCTTCTTCTCTAGTCTGGATTCCTGTAACTTTCTCACAAACTGGCTTGACGCTGTGTCTGGGAGGGTGATGGTCACGGTTACGGAAGGTAATGGATAAGCCTTGCAGGTCAGGTGACCCAAGTGCTGCTCCTGGGTTTAGCACTGTCAGTCCACTCTATCATTGTGTGAGTAGAAGAGGAGGAGCAGAATTAAGAACACTGAGGGGAAAATGATCTAGGCTTTCACCACTGAGAAGTTGGGAGCGAAAGAGCAGCTAAGTGTTCTCTGTCCATCTCCTCCTGTTTGTGGCTTTATTTCCTGTTGCCTGGAGAAATTACAATGGTTATGTAAAACATGGAGAGCTTCTCACAAAGAGTGTGTGCGGGGTGAGGGTGCGGAATCATAGATTTCTGACATTTTCACTCCATATTTGTTAAGGTTTCCAGATTTCACAAAGGTATAAACAAGAAAACTGTCGTCAGGTTCCATGTCACTCTGCACATCCTGTTACATTGCATGTTAGTGAGGTTAGCCATGTGTGAGGGAAAGGATTTTATTTACTTATTTTTATTGAAGTATAGTTGATCTACATTGTTATTTATATAAGTTACGGGTGTACAATATAGTGTTTCACAAGTTTTAAAGGTTACATATACTCCACTTATAGTTGTTATAAAATATTGGCTATATTACCCGTGTTGTACAGTATATCCTGGCAGCTTATTTAATACTTAATAGTTTGTTTCTCTTACTCCCCTACCCTTATATTGCCCTCCCTCACTTCCCTCTCCCCACTGGTAACCACTAGTTTGTTCTCTGTTTCAGGATTTTTTTTATTTAAAAAAGTAAAATAAATAAAGAGATTCCTAACCAATTCTGAACACCTGCTAAGTGCCAGGCACCGTTCTTGGGCCTTTGAGATGCAAGGATGAATAAAGCGTAGTCCCCACCTTCAAGGGTCTCATCGTCCTAGCTCAGCCGTTTTCACATGTGGTCCCAGACCAGCAGCAGCATCTGGGAAATGATTAGAAATGCGCATTCCTGGGTCCCACCCCAGACCTACTGAATCGGACACTCTGGGGGTGTGGCCTAGCAGTGTGAATTTTCACAAGCCCTCCAGCTGGAGAGGGACTCAACACAGTCTGGTCGTAGCTGCTGAACACGTGTTGAGTTTATCGGGGAGTAATTGGGGAGACGTAGTTGATGTCTTTGGAGAGTCAGATAAGTCTTCAGATAAATGAAGTTCAAGTTAAATCTTAATTGGTGAGTGGTCGTTTTTCAGACGAATAAAGGTGAGAAGGAGAGCATTTCAAGTCAAGGGAACCACGTGCAAAAGTACAGAGCAGTCGAAGGACTTGGTCAGCTCTGGGGATCACAGTTATTATTGTCATTATGTCGTTCTTATTACTATTATTCTTATATCAGGGTCATAAGAAGAGCTGAGCTGGCGAGGTCGTGGCCAGATCCTGCCGAGAAGTTTGTCTTTTCTCCTGGAAAATAGCCGAATGGTTTTTAGCAGTGAAGTGAAATAATATCTGATTTGCAATTCTGTTGGGTATACACACAAAAAAGAGCCTTTTTTAATTAGAAAAAAATTTTTTGTGATGTATTCAAAACCCAAGCTGAGAGTAATGGAGAAAAAACATAAAGAATTCAGAATTTAATTTTTACTATTTATAATAATCATTAAAAATATTTTTTTTTAGCAGTTTTAGGTTTACAGTAATATTGAACAGAGGGTACAGGGATTTCCCATGTACCCCCTGCCTCCACCCTTCATCAGCATTCACAACCACAGTGGTACATATGTTACAGTTGGTGAACCTACACTGATGTATCATTATCATCTAAAGCCTGTAGTTTACATTGGGGTTCAGCCTTGGTCTTGTACCTTTTATGGGTTTGGACGAATTTATAATGACATGTCTTTACCATTGTAATTATCGTACAGAATAGTTTCACTGCCCTAAAAATCCTCTAATTATCCTGCCTCCCTCCCCCAAGCTCCTGGCAACCAGTGATTCTTTTACTCTCTCCATAGTTTTGCCTTTTCCAGAACATTGTATAGTTGGAACCATATGGTACATAGCCTTCTCAGATTGGCTTCTATGATTTAGTGATAGGCATTTAAAGTTCCTCTGTGTCTTTTTGTGGCTGGATAGCTCATTTCTTTTCTTTTTTTAAGATTTTTTTTTTTGATGTGGACCATTTTTAAAGTCTTTATTGAATTTGTTACAATATTACTTCTGTTTTATGTTTTGGTTTTTTGGCAGCGAGGCACCTGGGATCTTAGCTCCCTGACCAGGGATCGAACCCACACCCCCTGCATTGGAAGGTGAAGTCTTAACCACTGGATGGCCAGGGAAGTCCCTGGGTAGCTCATTTCTTTATACAACTAATAATATTCCATCGTCTGGATATACGACAGTTTATTTGTCCATTCACTCACTGAAGGATATCTTGGTTGTTTTTAACTTTTGACAGTTATGAGTGAACCTGCTATTGATACCTGCGTGCAGGATTTTGTGTGGATGCAAGTTTTCAACTCCTTTGGGTAAATACCAAGGAATGTGGTTAATGGATTGTATGGTAAGAATATGCTTAATTTTGTAAGAAACCACCAACTTGTCTTCCAAGGTAGCTGTACCATTTTGCATTTCCACCAGCAATGAATGTCGCTTCACATCCTTGTCAGCATTTGGTGCTGTCAGTGTTCTGGATTTTGGCCATTCAAGTAGCTGTGTAGTGGTATCTTGCTGTTGTTTTGGTTTGCATTTCTCTGATGACATCTGATGTGGCGCATCTCTTCATACACTTATTTACCATCTGTGTATCTTCTTTGGTGAGGTTTCTTTGGCCTTTTTTTTTGTTTTGTTTTAATACATTTATTTATTTATTTATTTATTTATTTATTTTATTGACTGTGTTGGGTCTTCGTTGCTGCACACGGACTTTCTCTAGTTGCGGTGAGTGGGGGCTGCTCTTCGTTGTGGTGCACGGGCTTCTCATTGCGGTGGCCTCTCTTGTTGCAGAGCATGGGCTCTAGGCACGTGGGCTTCCGTAGTTGTGGCACATGGGCTCAAGAGTTGTGGCTCACGGGCTCTAGAGCGCAGGCTCAGTAGTTGTGGCACACGAGCTTAGTTGCTCTGCGGCACGTGGTATCTTCCTGGGGCAGGGATCGAACCCGTGTCCCCTGCATTGGCAGGCAAATTCTTACCCACTGCGCCACCTAGGAAGTCCTTGGCCTATTTTTAAATTGGGTTGTTTGTGTTCTTTTTGTTGAGTTTTAAGAGTTCTTTGTGTATATATTTTAGATAACAGACGTTTATTAGATATCTTTTGCAAACGCTTTCTTCCAGTTTGTGACTTGTCTTCTCATTCTCTTCAGATTGTCTTTTGCAGAGGAGAAGTTTTTAATTTTAATGAAGTCCAGCTTATCAATTATTTGTTTCATGGATCATGCTTCTGGTGTTGTATCTAAAAGTCATTGCCAGAGCCAAGGTCACCTAGGTTTTCTTCTATGTTATCTTTTATAGTTTCGTTTTTTAGTTTTATACTTTTTTTTAAAGATTTATTTTATTATTTATTTATTTATTTTGGCTGCATTGGGTCCTTGTTGCTGCACACGGGCTGTCTCTAGTTGTGGCGAGTGGGGGCTACTCTTCGTTGTGGTGCACGGGCTTCTCATTATGTGGCTTCTCTTGTTGTGGCAGGTGGATTCCTAACCACTGTGCCACCAGGGAAGCCCTAGTTTTTATAGTTTTACATTTAGGTCTGTGATCCATTTTGAGTTAATTTTTGTAAAAGGCATAATGTCTATGCCTAGATTATTCTTTTTACATGTGGACTTGGTCCAGCACCATTTGTTGAAAAGATTGTATTTTCTCTGTTGTATTTCCTTTTCTCATTTATCAAAGATCAGTTCACTCTATTTATTCAGATCTGTTTCTAGGCTCTCTATTTTGTTCCATTGATCTATTAGTGTATTCTTTTGCCAATACCACACTGATTTGATTACCATAACTTTGTAGAAAGTCTTGAAGTTGGGTGCTGTCTATCCTCCAACTTTATTCTTCTCCTTCATTGTTACTTTGGCTATTTTGGGTCTTTTACTTCTCCACATAGTCTTAAGTAATTTTAATTCTAAAAAAAAAAAAAAGGAAAACATAAAATTAAAAAATTAGAAAATACCAGAAGAAAGAAACAAAAGCTAATTTCTAGTTCAACCTAGATTGAACTGTTTACCTTTCAGTTGTACTTTGATGTAGTCTTTTATTCTCTTTGTTGTGTGTTTATTATTTATAGTATGTATAATGGATAAATTTAATTTCTAGCTTGATATTTCTCCTCATTTAATGGGAAAAACGGTTGCATTGCAAATATCCTTAAGTACTTTGTAAATATCTGTTTTAACAAGTGTTTTAACATTCCATGGAGTGCTGTACTAAGGTTTACTTAAATCTCATTTGCATGCATTGATTGCATACCAGTTAGGGTTTGGTGAGTGTATGAGTTGGTGTTCCCCAGAGAAACAGAACAAGCCAATAGAATCTATTTATCTATTTATCTACCTATCCGTCTGGAGGAAGAGAGGGTGGGGGCCGTGTTGAGAGTTGTTGTAGAAATTGGTTCATGTGATTACTGTTGCAGAGAAGTCCCGTGATCTGCCTGCTGTCTGCAGGCTGCAGACACAGGAAAGCCAGTTGTGTGGTTCAGTCTGAATCTGAAGTCCTGAGAACCAGGGATGCAGTGTCCCAGGGCAGGAGAAGATGGATGTTCCAGCCTAGAGAGAGCGAATTCACCCTTCCTCCACCATTTTGTTCTACTCAGGCCCCCCGTGAATTGTGTGATGCGCCCCCCCCCGCCCGCATTGGTGAGGGTGATCAATTTTTACTCAGTCTACCGATTGAAGTGCTTTACCTGTTGAAATATTTCATCCAGAAACACCCTCTCGGACGCACCCAGAAATAATGTTTTACCACCTGTCTAGGCATCCCTTAGCCTAGTCATGCAGACACATAAAGTTAACCATCACAGGGAAAGGTGCAGACGAGGGATTTCTCATGGGAGGTTGACCCCGTGCACTTGTGGGAGCTGGAAGAAGTATGCGGAAGGCTGCTGTCTCTGTGCCTGGCTGGACATGTCAGGAAAACAGCGGCGGGTGCGGCGGGAAGAGCCAGGACACACTGAAGCCCACGTCTCTCTCGACCTCCCACCTTGGTGATGACTTGGGGTGACTTGCAGAAGACACCCTGCCCCCTGCCCTTGGAGCTGCACATGTGTCTGCCTCAGGAGCTAGAGGGGCTGTCTCCTCCGCTGTGCCGCGTGGAGCTCATCACCCTGAACCCACCTGCTTTTCCACTTGTGCTTTCCAATCCTGGGCAAACTGTCCTCATGGCAGATCCCAAACCACTTCTGCCCAGGAGAGGGGATTCTGGGAAATGTAGTTCCTGCTTAGCTCCAATGACAGAGGACAAACCCCCGTGTCTAATTTTTATTCTGTTGTGACTAAACACTGCAGAGGATGTTTTTATTTCCATCTGGTGCTTTTTCTAAATTTTGGATCATTTCTTGAGGATAGAGCCTCAGAAGAGGAATTATTAGGTCAAAGAGAATGAACGTTGTAAAGAGTCTTTATATGTCGCCAATTTACACAAAAAAATTGTACCAGTGATGCCATCAGGACAGAGTATGAAAAATCTTCTCTTACCGTACCATGGCTAGAACTGAGCACTGTAGTCTTTCTGCTGTAGCATCTTGAGCTTTTCATTTGAATTGTTTATTCATGTCCTTTAAGATGAAGTTTTTGTTTTTGTTTTTTTGTTTTTGTTTGTTTTTTTTAAATTAAATCGATTTGGCAACAGGTGAAGACTGATAGGCTTTGAACGTTGAGGGAATCACTTAATAGATCTTGTGAGTAGCAGGTAAACCACCGTCTCCTATTTGGGGGACTTGCTAATATAGCAGTAGAATGAGGGCTTCCCTGGTGGCGCAGTGGTTAAGAACCCGCCTGCCAATGCAGGGGACACAGGTTCGATCCCTGGCCTGGGAAGATCCCACATACCGTGGAGCAACTAAGCCCGTGCGCCACAACTACTGAGCCTGAGTGCCGCAACTGCTGAAGCCCATGCTTCTAGAGCTGGTACTCCGCAACAAGAGAACCCCCGCCCCCTCTCACCACAACTAGAGGAAGCCTGTGCACGGCAACGAAGATCCAACGCAGCCAATAAATAAAGATAAATAAATAAATTTAAAAAAATGTGAAAATAGCAATAAAATGAGAGGGCTAATTAGTTGACACAGACACAGCAATGGGTATTAGCAACTGTAGTGAAAGTTAGAAGCTCATCTGGTGTCAAGTTTCAGAGTTCTCTGTAGTCCCATCTCAGTTTCTGTAGAGTATCTGGGGATAGTTTTTGATTGCAAGGAGCCAGTCCTTTGCTGTCTCTTTTTAAAAAGATTTTTTCCCCCCTCCATATTGGAATCTTTTTCATTTTAATTGGTGACCTCTAATCCTAAAAACGTAATCTGTCATTTTCGTTTCTCTTGGCCCTCGTCTTTTCTTCTGTGACATCTGTCCTGTTGGTTGCAGGCTCCAGCCGTTACAAACCTCTTATCACTATGCAGATGGCTTTCCTTCCTTATTAATTTCCACGAGGAACTGGCACAATAAACCAAACTTCATGAAAACCAAGGTTAAAAAACCGTATTGTCTATGACTCTGTGTAGAGCAGACTGTTTGGGCTCTCTCTGTACCGTGGCTTTTGCCAGTATGGTTTACCAAGGGACTTGAACAAGTTTATGAATCAAATATTAGACCTAATTCCACAGACTTCTGAGTTTTAAGTTATATCTAATATTCCCTTTAAAGAATGGACCGCAATTGGTACCCCCCTCGCCTATGCCCCCCAGAATCAAGCCGTCAACCCACTGACCCAGTTTTAATATAATTCAAACGTACATTTTCGTAAACCATAAAATTTGAATGTGTATGTTTTCTAACTCAAGCTAAAATGAGCTGAAACATTTTGGCTTGTGATGGTGTGCTTAGTTCCACTAAAGGTGGAGGGATTCTTGGAGGCTCCAGCTCACGAGAATAGGGTCTCATCGGGGGAGGGGAATGTGGTGTGGAGTTTCATCTCTACCCTGGCTACTCAAAGTGGCAAAGAGTGGTGCCTGGGACCAGCATCGCACCTGCATCATCTGGGAGCCTGTTAGAAATGCAGATTCTCAGGCCTCACCCAGGTGAACCAGAACCTGCATTTTCACCAGATCCCTGGTTGATTCTATGCTCAGTTTGGTCTGACAAGCTCTGTCCTGGAGAAAGCTGGCTGAGCTTCTCTGACCCCCATCGCCGGCTACCTTTTGCAGCTGCCCACTTACCTCCTGGAAGGGCTTTCTTCTGGGAACACTCAGACCTGTGAAGTGGCGTCTGTTTTATTGGTCTGTGTACTGATCAGTGCTGCGGAGATTTGTTAAAATTCTTGAAATTCCTCGGAAGCAGTCCTTTGGAGAGAGTGACTCTCATTCCTCCATCGTGAAGTCTGATGGAGTAGAATGTGCTTCTCCATCTTATTCGGGCGTTCCGCTGGGTCTGGGAGGGCCATGCTGCAGAGTGTGGCTAGGATAAGAGTTAGGATACCTAGGTTGGATCTCTCTCTTTTCTAAAAAAATTGTAGTAAATTGTGATAAAATACATATCAGACGAAATTCATCATTTTAACCATTTCTAAGTGTACAGGTCAGTAGTGAGTATGTTCACATTCTTGTGTAATCAATCTGTAGAACTCTTTTTATCTTGCAAAACTGAAACTGTACCCATTAAACAACAGTTCCCTATTCTTTCCTCCCCCAGCGCCTGGCAACCACTATTCTACTTTCTCTTTCTGTGGATTTAATTATCCTAGGTCCCTCATGTAAGTGGAATCAAACAGTATTTGTTCTTTTGTGTCTGGCTTCTTTCACTTAGCTTCATGTCTCAAGGTTCGTTCACGTTGTAGCACGTGGCCAGGATTCCTTCCTTTTTAAGGCTGAATAGTATCCTCTTGTATGTATATATCGCATTTTGTTCAACCAGCCATCTGTCCGTGGATACTCGGGTCACTTCCATCTTTTAACTGTTGTAAATGGCACTGCTGTGATTGCGTTTGGACCTTAAGCTGCTACAAACTGAATGTGAGATCTCAGACAAATCGCTGAACTTCTGCATCTCAATTTCCAGTACCTTAAAAATAAGAAATTCAAATGCTTTTAAGCATTCTCTTATGTTCTAGTTATAGGAAACTAAATACAATAAAATCCGCATCTATTAAGAAAATTACGTCTTCTAAAGATTTCCATGGTTTCTCCTGAAGATGCCATTTAGTTTTCTTGAGCTGACTTAATCTGTGAATATCCATAACGGCAGAACTTGTACAACTTCCTTTTTGAACAGCTTTATTGTGATATAATTCATATACCGTGTGACTCACCATGTAAAGGGTATGAGCCAGTGGGTTTTAGCATATCCTCAGGGTTGTGGATTGATCACCACAGTCAATTTCAGAAGAAACCCGGTACTCATCAGCAGTCACTACCCATTTCCCTCCAGACCTCCCCCTCACTCCACCCTAGGCAATCACTGATTCACTTTCTGTCTCTGTGGATATGCCTATTCTGCCTATTTTGATCCCATTTCATATAAATGTGACCTTTTGTGACTGGCTTCTTGCACTCAGCAAAATGTTTGCAAGGTTCATGTCTAACGTTCCAAGATGTCAACTAATCTCACATGTGAGGGGTTCGTTTATCACCATCTGATTGCTCCTAATGCCAAGAGCCTGATGTAGGGCTGGGGCCAAGAGATACAGCAGTAAATACCAGACACATCCCCTGGCTTTAAAGAGTCTTGTGGGGAAGACGGGCATTAAGTGAATTTCTACCTGAATATGCATCACGAAATGGTAATCTCTGTAATGGAGAGACTTTGGTGCTTTGAAAGTGTATAATGGGCAGAAAGTGAGGGGAGGCTGCTGTGACTTAATTTAAGCCCATGTCTTCAGGATGCTGGCTGTCCACAGATCTCACACTGGGCCATCCCTCTAATCAGTGTCTATTAAGTGACTGTTGGTGATAGTGATGCGGTAAAAAGTGAGACCCTGTTCGTGTCCTTGAGGAGCTCACCCTGTCACAGGCAGACAGCCAGCCATGCTGATGGGTGGTGCACAGTCTGGACCATGGATGCTGAAGCATGGGTGGATCTCCCTGAAGCATTCAAAGGAATCTTTAGGGGAGCAATGATGATGCTCGAATGGGATTTTGACAGACGCGTAAAACATCTTAGGAAGCCACCCTGTGCATGGAGGGAAAGGAACTTCCGAGCAGTCACGAGCAAAAGTGTACAGATAACTCTGTGTGTTCATTGGGGTTGGTGCATCAAGGAGCCTCAAGTGGCCAAGGGGTGGGGGCCAGCTACAGGATGGAGGCAGGGAGGGTTGTGAAGTATCTTAAAGCAAAGGTTAGAAGCTTTATCCTACACATCTCAGATTTGCATCCTTTAATTCTGGGTACCCTCACCCCCATTTGGGGCAGTGAGTGCATTCCCCTCCTAACTGTGATTCACCATGAGTGGGAGTGGAGGTGATGTATCCTGTAGAGGCTTTTCTAGAGGGCACCACAGTCTTCTGGAGGGAGCTGTTTCCTCTGAAGTGTCAGTGCTGAAGCCATCAGAACTTTTTAAAGCAGTGAATGTTCTGGCAGCTCTTTTAGATTCACTGGGACACAGAAACAGAAGAAGCTGGGAGACAGGCAGGAAGGAGTTGAATGGTGCCAGCAGCTGTAGGGTATAAAGTTTTTCTGGGCCTAAACTTATAGGTGGAAATGGATGCTGTGAGCTGCCATTTATGGCTAGTACCTGTCATGCCTGGTAAATAGATGTGAGATCGTGGACCAGTCCATTGAAGCTTTAGGGCCTATTTCATCAGACATCACTTACCTTGATATTGAGGGTTCTGTAAGATGATCAAAAATGTTGTGGCATGTAAGGTCCAGCCATTACCATTTCCAGGCAACCTGACCATCATGGTGTGTGTGTTTTAATTGAAATAAAGTTGACTGACAATATTATATTAGTTTCAGGTATATATCATGTTATGTTTTATTGCATCATTACCCAGGACCATTTGTAGATTCGTTCCTTTATTCATCCAACACTACATTTATTGTATGCCGCTAGCTCTAGTTTGTGTGTACTCAAAGATAGATGCTTCCCCACCCTGAAGTACCCTACGTGGTAATCAGGGAAGTAGTGGGAATCTGTGGGTTTCCAAAGGATGGCATCAAAGGGACCTGAGGCTGATCATGGTTGGTGTCAGCCACCAGGAGTATCGGCTTTGTCCTTCTCTTGCTGTGCTTCTGTCCATCAGCACTCTCCTCCCCCCACCCCGCTCTAAGAGCTGCTTGAAGGACTATGTTGCTCAAATCTTTATGATGAGAACAGCTAAGTCCTTGCCAAGGGACACGTTACGTGCAGAGATGCTGGAGACTGGCTCTCTGACATCTGAGATTTTGCCACCTGGGAACTAAAGTGTCGGATCCCTGAGACTGGCCAAACCTCATGACACAGCTCCTTCAAGGTCTACCCTAGGGACTTTCTTGGCAGTCCAGTGATTAAGACTTTGCCTTCCGATGCAGTGGGTGTAGCTTTAATCCCTGGTCAGGGAGCTAAGATCCCACCTCCCTTGTGGCCAAAAAACCAAAGCATAAAAAAACAGAAGCAATATTGTAACATTCAATAAAGACTTTAAAAATGGTCCACATCAAAAAAAAAAAAAATCCTAAAAAGAAAAAAATAGTCTACCCTAAATAATCCTTCCCTACCCCATGATGTCCACCCCATGATAGAGTATCAGGTTCCTCTGTCATGGTACCCTGCTTGTTGTTGTATGTATGAGAATCTGAAATTATCTTGTTTCTTGAGTAGTAATGATCTTTGCACTCTTAAAAGTATCGACTCACTGAATGCTGGCAACAGCCCCGTGAGGGGTTGAGCTTGTCCTGGGATTCAAGGTCAGGCTGTCTGGCTCCAGAGTCCAGTTCCTAGCCACTATCTGTGTGTTTATTATGTCTTTACCTACGAGAATGTCAATTCTGTGGAGCTCATCTTTCTTGGTACCAAGAACGCTGGTTCTTTGTAGGTTCTCGAGAGATGTTGAATGAATGAACGAGTGGTCAGTTCATGGTCAGGGAGATTTCCTGGAGGCAGTCAGGCCTGTGCTGATGAGTGCAGGAGTAGCCAGGTAAAGGCGGGTGCAGGTGGAGGTGCAGGACATTCCTGGCAGCAGTCACAGATGGTGTGAGGTCAGGCATGAAGGGGTCATGTGCTCTGGGGTTGCTGGAGAGGACCTGGGAGACCAGGCTGGAGAGGTGGGTATATGGGCATCTCTGAAGAGGTTGTTTCTGTTATATGTGCATGTTGAATCCCCAGCAGAGTCTTTTTGAGTGTTATCAGGAATCTAGCTTTGTCAGAACATGAGAGTACGTGTTAAAAGAACCTAGCAGCAGGGAAGAATAAAAATGCAGATGTAGAGAACGGACTTGAGGACACAGTGGGGGAAGGGACGTGAGAGAGTAGCATTGACACTAGATGTAAAATAGATGGCTAGTGGGACGCTGCCACAGAGCACAAGAATATCAGCTCTATGCTTCGTGATGACCTAGAGGGGTGGGATAGGGTGGGTGGGAGGGAGATTTAAGAGGGAGGGGATATGGGGATATATGTGTACATATAGCTGATTCACTTTGTTGTACAGCAGAAACTAACGCAACATTGTAAAGCAATGATACTCCAATAAAGGTCTGAAGGAAAAAAAAAACACACCATCGACTGCATCCGAGTCTGGGATGGGAGGGCCCAGGAGTCTGTTCTAATGCTTTTGCTGGGTGATGCTTATGCATGCAGGTTCCTAGGAACCGCTGCTCTGAGAAACAAGGTGACTGCTAAAAAAGTGTTCACATTATCTTCATCTTTTCTTCATCACTATCTCCCACCCCCTACACCCGGTCTGAGATGGAGCTGTAAAGTATTGTGTGTCCTTAGCACCCTTGCCCTCTGGTAATCCTGCCTGACTCAGCTCGAGCAGCTATAACAAAAGCATCATAGACTGGGTGGCTTACACAACACACATTTATTTCTTACAGTTCTGAAGGCTGGGAAGTCCAAGGTCAAGGCACAGGTGAGAGTCATCTTCCTGGCTTATAGAGGGACACCTTCTGTTGTATCCTCTGATGGCAGAGATGGAGATTCTCTTATGTCTCTTCTTATAAGGGCACTAATCCCATTCATGAGGACGCCAGCTTTACGACCTAATCACCTCCCCAAAGGCCCAATTCCAAATAACATCACATTTGGAATTAAGACTTCAGTGTATGAATTTTGTGGGGATGCAAACATTCGGTCCATGTCAATCCTTCTTTGTGTGTTTATCCTCTCTTGTCTTTGGGACTTCTGCTTGTACACTGTAGTACCGTACTAGGGCTGTCGTAACAAATCACCACCAACTTGGTGGCTTACAACAGAATTTCGTTCTCTCACATTTCTGGAGGCTGGAAGTCCAAAATCTAGGTATTGGAGGAATCTTGCTACTTCTGGAGGCTCTAGGGGAACATCCTTCCTTGCCTCTTCTCAGCTTCTGGTGGCTTCCAGCAATCTCTAACATTCCTTGGCTTGTAGCTGCACCAACCAATTTCTGCCTCTGTCTTCACATGACCTTATTCTCTGTGTGTCTCCTCTTCTTTTAATGCCACCAGTCATGGCTTTAGGGCTCATTCTAATCCAGTGTGACCTCATGTTAACTTCATTACATCTGCCAAGCCACTATCCTATTTCCAAATAAGATCATTTTTTGGAGTTACGTGGACATAACCAGGTGGATGTGAATTTTCAGGGATGCCATTTAACTAACTACATAGACGTTTAAGTTCCGAAGGAAAGTCTACGTTATTGAGAAAAGACTTGAGAAGTATAAACTCAGTCAAAAGCACCTCCACCAATAACAATAACAACAAAACAAGTCAGGGGTCACTTCAATTCTAAAGTGGTGCAACATTTTAGACAATCTTGCATGCTTTACTTAGAACCTATGTTGAATTCATTTATCTTCAGAGTCTTTAAGCTGACTTGCATGCAGGATACTGGAAAATTCTTTCACAGATATCCTTTAAGTAAGCCTCCCTGAAATAGCGGTTTTTCACACTCAATTCCTGGAGATGTTTGGAACCTGAGTTCACTGGCGTTCAGAGGAAGTGTTAGGAAAGTGGGATGCTCTGGCCCCTGGGTCTCTCCACAGGTACCGTGGCTGATGTTGCTGGCCTGGACCATGCTTTTGGCTTCAAGGAGTTTTTTTTTTTCCTTTCAAAGCCTGTTTTCTGTACCATAACATATTATTATGTGACAAAGTCAAGAGTGTTCTTCTAATCCAGTCTAATCCATTTACCACATTCTCAGGGAGCTCAAGCTCTCCTGATAGATATTTTTCCTAAAGTCGCCCTTTTAAAACTTTCATAGTAGTTTCTTATAAGGATGTCACATAGTTTAATTTGTTTTCTTCTGGTTCAACATTTAGTTTTCCGGTTTTTGATTTTCTTAGTGGTGGGACTTATGAACTTCCTTATGTATAAATCTATGCATCTTTTATTATATCTCTAGATTAAAAATTCTAGATACAGAGTTCCTGGGTCCAAGGGTGTGAACTTTTACATGCGTCTAATACATTTGATTATGAATTCATGTCCAGAAGGAGTGTTTTGTTTTTTTTCTGTAAAGTGTGTGTATTCATAAAATATGTTTAAATATCAGTTAGGCAAAAAGGTCAGGTTAGGACATCAGGGCCCCCAGAAGAGTGGTGTATTCCGTCTTGACCTGCATGTCCTACTCTGCCGTTGACGAAGAGCACATGTTCCATAAACGATGGGGTGCGTGGAAGCTCTGATCTCCGATATAAGCTTCCTATGAGTGACGTCCAAATTTGTTATCTTCAGGGTAGATTCCCTGCTGGTTCCTGAAACTTAATGTCTTCCAGATTCATTGGCATTTTGCCGTGATCTCTTTGCTTTTCTGTATACCTGTACCTCCTGTAGATTTACTTGTCTTCACTAGTGGTTCATCATTCTCTTAGCCAAAGAGTCCAAAAAACTTAGGGTTGTCGTTGATGTCTTCCTGCTCCTGGCCTTCATGTTGATCAGCAAATGTATATGCTACTTCTGAGATGTGTCATCTTCACCGAGCTTTTCGGATATTCATTTGTTCATTCATTCACTCTTTTGTTTATTCCGACACATTTATGGGGCACCTCATATGTGCGAGGCATCGTGCAAGGTACTAGGCATATAGTTGTAAATAAGACAGATCAGTTCCTGCCCTTAGAGAACTTATACTCCAAGCGTTCATCATTTCCCCTGCACCTTCTCTGAGTTACTGTGATAGCCATTCTTATTTTTTCTGATTATAATACAGTCTTTTTTTTCAAGAGCTTTTATTGAGATACAATTGACATAACAATAAATGCATATATTTAAAGTGTACAATTTGATATTTTTTTCTTATTAGTAACGTATATATATGGCAATCCCAATCTCCGAATTCATCCCACTCCACTCCCCACCCCCCCCACGTGCTTTCCCCCCTTGGTGTCCATATGTTTGTTCTCTACATCTGTGTCTCTATTTCTGCCTTGCAAACTGGTTGATCTGTACCATTTTTCTAGATCAGAAGGAGTGTTTACAGTGCTGTCATAGCAGTGTCTAAATGTGCTCATGTTAACAGTTTCCTTGCAAGTATTGATGAGGTTTATCTGTTCGTGAAGGGCCAAGACCTTGGGGAAGGTGGCATCTAGTTTGAGGTGGGTCTTCTTTTCTGTGAATGCATGTTTAAAATGGTCCCTCACTATTCAAGATGTGTCACTCTGTTGTTTAATGAGGATGCATCTCTTGCTTATTGGTACCACTGAATCTTTTCATTATTTTACATTGCTTCCAAGGAGCAAATTTCTCATGCATTCATGGACAGGTTAAGAGAATTAGCAATAATGCCCCCAAGACTAATTCTTTCTTATTGAGTGTCATCCAGGTAAGGGACACATTCATTAGTGATCTCACTCACTCCTCGTGGTAGAGAGGAGGAAGGGAGGCCAGAGGTGTTTAGTGACTTGCCTAAGGCCTCAGACGTGGTCGGGGCTGAGCTGGTCGCAGGGTGGGGTGCTCTGGGCTACCAGCCATGTCTGGGGGTGATGGAGGGAGGGGCACAGAGAGCACTTTGCTTCCCCCTCCAGCTGGGATTCAGTGGCGGGATGAGAGACCTGGGACACAGCTGGGCTTCAAAGCCACCTGAGTGTGTAACCTTGACCCCGTTTCTTTTGTTCGGCTGCAGGAAAAGAAGGGCCAGTTCTAAGAGACCTCACCACACAGCTTGCTCCGAAAGGCTGCTCTTTGAGACCAAGTTCTGTGCGGAGTCCTGAGCCGTCGGGATTGGCCGGCTGCCTTTTTTCTCCGGCGGTGTGTGTGTTCTCCATGTTTCCAGGGGAGATCCCACGAGAAGGTCGGTCTTGGTTTCCTTTTCATTTGGGGTGACCTCTATCACTGCCCTTGTTCAAAGCTGGACTGAGTTCGTTGCTCGCCTTTCTGCTGAGAGCTGCCGTGGAGATGGCCTGAGGGCTGAGAGGTCTCTCTTTCATCCAGAGTCACGGGCTTTCCCTCGCCAGGGCCGCTGTGGTGCTTCTGTCCAGAGCCGCTGGTGTGGGTGAGGGGGACACTGCTGCATCCTTTTAAATCCATGTTGGTAGCAGGTGCATCAGCCCTAACTCAGGACGGCGGCTGTGTGGTCCATGCGTGGATGCCTTGGAGCCTTTTCCAGAATGGGCCCCTCTGCTCTTGTCTTGCCCTCCCACCCTCTGTCCCCAGACAGGGGGCAGCTTTTAGGTCAGACACACTGCTCAAAACCTTCCTGTACTTTTTAATCCCCCACCCCAAGCATCTAAATCAAAGTGTTTGCAGTGGTTTCAGGGTCTGACAGGAGCTACCCTCTCCCCTCTCCCCTTCTCCCCTTGCTTCCCCACTCTGGCTGTGGCTCAGAGGTACCAGGCAACCCCCTGCCTCAAAGCCCTTGTCCTGGCTGTTGCCTCTACCTGGTGCCTTTTACCCCTGGTAACCACGTGGGGTGCCCTCCACCCCTTCGGACATGGGTTCTATCATGTCTCCTTTTCAGTAAGACTGTCATCCCAGGTCAGCCTGTTGAAAACCACCATGGATGTGTCCTCTGCAACCCTGACTCTGTAGTTAGAACATGGCTGAGAGTATTGGCAGTGTCTGCAGCGTCCAAGGGGACTGTAGGTGTGACCGACCTGCAGAGGTTGTGGAATGGATGCTCTTGTTCTCTGCTTTCTTGATGTCCAGAGTTCATCTTGCATATCACGGCTGAATCCCTATTAAAGACCATGCATTTCGTTCCTGTGACTTGGGGCGATTCAGCTCCAGATCAGGGTCTTTGCTTAGGTCATATTTAATGTTACTTGGATTCACTTCAGAGGCCACTACCAGGTGTCCCAAATATAGCCCCCCAAATTCCAATAGTGTCAGAAGATCCCTGCAGTTCCAGCCGTGAGACCCTCTCAGGCTGTTAAGTCTGCTTGTGGAATTTAATTGCCTAATTAGTGATGGGTGGTGTGGCGATACATATTAAATAAATCTCCAAGTTTACCTTGGCTTTATGGAAGATGTCTAGGCCTCACAAACCAACAGAAGGTTAGTACTCCTTGGTTCAGATAGAATGAGAACCTCTCTTTACGAATCCCAGGGGCAGGCTGATGGCTATGAAAATCCTTACTGCTCCAAGCAGCTGTTTACAGTGGGTCTGATCAGGTTCCAAGGTGGAGTGGAGGGTGTGTATAGACTCCCTGCTCTTCCCCATCGTTTTAATTGCATTTGCTCATTTCCGATTTTGGCCTGTTTCCATCGATTGTTTACTGTGTGTGAAGCAGCAGAGTTGGTGCTGGGCCTCCTGGGGGTGTTCACTGCACCACGGAGTTTATAATTTGCCGGAGAAGATAGACGTGATGATCAATGATTATAACGCAAGCCTTAATCTGTGTCACAATGTAAGCGAAATGGAGCAAAAGCCCTGAGCAGGGACTAAAGATCACGTTGCGGGATGCACAGCCCTTGAGGTGGATCCTGCAGGGCGCGTAGAAGGTGAGCCGAGGTTGGGGGGGTGAGAGGACAGGGAAGGTGGGCAGGGCTGGGGGAGCAGCACCAGGGCAGTGGTGGAGCCTGAGGCTGCAGGACTCGACGGAGGAGGACGAGGAGGAGGAGGACTTGTCCAGCGGGGCTGGTAGGTAGGGTTTGTGAGGGCCTGTGCAGAAGGGAAAAGGGAAAGTTCAGTGGGGGTCGTGTTGTGGAGGCCTTTTTAAAGGTAGCGCTAAGGAGGTTGAATTGTACTAGCAGAAAATAAAAACCGCTGAGGGTCACTCAGGAGGAGAGAATGACATCTACCATCCGTCTTTTTAGAGAAATCCCTCTGGTAGTATCGGGAAGGCCGGTTGGCTGGTGGAGGTCTGGGTGACACGGAGGCCTGTTAGGAGCTAGGTGAGAGATGAGCCTGACCTGAGAGCCAGACGCGGAAGAGATGGGTAGAAGAGACGACGTGAAGAAAGCATTCTGTTGGGTTATGGCCAAAAACAGAGGCCAGTATTCTCTCCAGATCACTCAGGAGCTTAAAAGACCAAATGCCCTTCCTTAGGCAGTAACATGTAGTCACAGGGCCCTTGAAAGGAAAGCACTATGAAGAAAATGGAGGAGATGCTGAGAATGTTAAACCCAGAAGCAATGGCAGTCCCATCATCACACCCAGTGATGGAGGAGAGAAAAGTCTGGGTACCAAGAAAAGCAACCTGGGAGTAGGCAAGGGGGTGCATTTTAGTTGCGTTGGTTTCTGGCATCAGTAATTGATCACCCACGCCCCTGATTCCTGGATTAGAAACAGGAGGGAGAGAAGGGGGCACACAGTTCAGTTTTTACACATGGGTGTGTGGACTTTGAGAGACTATCTTCAATGCTTATGGTTACAGAAAGGGATTTATTCACTAACTCAACAGGTTTGCTTAATGGTGACTCAGTTTTCATCTCTGGGAGGAACACATGCTTCAGTGACTGCCACGAGTATTATTAATAAGGTAATCGGTACTGTACTATTACTATAAATCCTAGCTAACTTTGCTAAAAATTCCCAGCCTCGTGTTAAGCACATTATAACGGTGTCTTGGATGGAACGGAATTCTCTTTCCTTGGGGGCTGAAGGGTAAGAAGACCTTGTAAAACTGAGGCTCTTCCGTGTGTTTTGTATCAAGTACTAATTTCACATGAGTTTTAGTTTCACAGGTGGAGGGAGTTGCTCATTGTTGGAAGAGTCGCACAGAACATTCCCCATCTCTCAGGGGCCATACCTTTTCTCGTGGCTTTCTGCCTTCACGGACCCGTCTAACCAGCTGACCGTGTAGGGCTTTCTCAGGGCCACTTGCGGGAAGGGTCCTCAGAGAAGTTGACTCTTTCAAGTCAGGGCTTGCTTTCTCCTCCTCTCGTGGGCGGTGCATGTCCGCCTGCACATTCCGGGACTCTCTTAGTTTGGTTGATAGATTTGTTTGGACGTGACCTTTCCCAGTTCCTCTTCCCTGGGTTTTTGCCTGCTGAGGAAATGAGCCTCAGATCCCATCCATCTGCACTGGTGGCAACAGAAGAGAGAATTTCTCTTTTCTGTGGTCCAGGTCCAACTGCGCAGACACCTGTCCTTCAGAGGCTCATATTGTTCTGGTTGGTATCCCTTCCTGCTGTAGAGACTTTTTATATCCTAGTTCTGGAAGTCATCAAGTTGGACAAGAGACAACGAGGAGGTGGGGGAGGGTCCTTGGCTGACCTGGGATGCTTTTATTAATTGCGCTCCGGACACGTAGGAAGAGCTGTTTCCCCCACCTCCGTCCATCCATAATTGGTCCTGTTAGGAGGTGTTTCCCGTTTGTGGTTGATTCATTCTGAGAGCTTTGCATGGCCTTTGGGATTCTTCACTGTTAGATTTGAGAAGAAAGAGGACAGCTTCTCTTTTAAGTCTGATGAAAACCATCTGAGCCAGACGTGTACATATGTGGTAGATTTATGCTTTTCTTATGGACGTTCAGCTGCTCCCCTGGCTGTTAAGGAAATCCATATGAGGAAGGGAGCCTGGACATTGGGATGCTCAGATCGTGCGTCCTAATGCTACAAAGCAAATGCATCCTGACCATTTTTGAGGCTCGTCGGAGTTTTTTCTCTGCGGCTCTGGAATTTTCTCTCTTGCGCTTTCAGAGTGGCCAGATCCATGGGCTCCTGGGAGCGTTGCTCTGGAGAGATCACTGATGTGGGATGAAGTGCAGGGGGTGAGGCGCCAAATCATAACTCTTCTTTTAGGCCTTTGCCATCTGCCCAACGTCTTGTTTGCAGTCCCCATGAACTTGGAAGAATGCTCCCTGAGCACCCTTCCCATCCGTCCCCCAGGGTTGTTCTGTGGATTTCCAGATGTTGAACCGGGGCAGGTAACGTAACCCAAGCTGCTGTTGCAGGGGGAGCCGGCCGAGTCACGCTTGTGACTTTGGGATTCAGCGTCCATCTCATTTAGAGGCAGGAACCCTGTGGAGGAAGATGATGCCAGGTTTGTCTGTTCGCGTGTTCTTTGCCTGCGCCTTCCCTGAAACTGAGGTCTGGACCTGGTGTCAAAAGATGAGCGCACGTGGCGAGGGGACTAGCCAGCTCGAGACAGTACGTTTCATCTGCATATTTTGAATAAGCAGGCTGAGGATCTGTTTTATAATATCCCTCTCTCAGAGGCACAAAGACGGGGGCTCAATGCAAGGGAGAATGATGTGGTCTACAAGGAGGTGTGCAAATGAGTGACACTGATTTGTGTGTGAGGGGAGATCTTCCTATCTCGACACAGGAGTATCTGAGGAAGGAATTATTATGGCATTGATTATCATCTTGTTTCTTGAAAAGAGCAGATGAAACACGCTTTCTAATGCTGCCCAATTCTGCATTCCATACTTTGTGCATTTGATATCCAGGAGCGGGCAAACCATAGGCTGCAGGCCAAATCTGGCCCGTCACCCCTTTTTGTAACTGAAATTTATTGGAACATGGCCACGCCCATTCATTTGTTTCAGCGGCTGCTTTTGCGCTTTACATGGCAGAGTTGACGGAATGAATGGGCCCCAAAGCTTGAACGATTTCCTCCCTGGTTTGGTATAGGAAGTTTGCTGATGTTTGTTCTTTATCCACCCTTATCTAGACAGAGAAACGTAGGATGTCCCCCTTTATTTAAAATCTCTAGTTTTTAATATTTGCTGCTTTTTATTATTTTAAATTCAACCCACATCTCCTGCTTGTTCTTCCCCTGTTAGCTCTTGGATTATTTCAGGAGTTTCATTTCCGGTGGGATGCTGTTTCCCTCTTGAGGATATTTGGAATTATGGGGGGGTGGAGGGGAGCTTTTAAAATCAGGAGCCACCACTGGTATCGCAGGGGCAGGGAGAGGTTCGAAATAGACCTCAGACTGCAGGACAGCCCCACCTGAGTGTCCAGAGCACAGTCATTTTGCGAACTACTTACCTGGTTTTTGTTTTTGTCCGTGGTTTAAAGTTTTTCAGGGGATCTTTGTAACACCTCTCAGTGATGAGATGATGAAAACAGCTACACTCTTGCTGCTTTCACACTTTTGTGTAAGTTCCCATCAGACACAGGAGACCATCGGGTAACGTATCTGCCTGCCAGTGACAGAGGGAACTCTGCTGTCACTCTCTCTGTTTCTGTTTTTCTCTCTGTCTCTTTCACACACACACGTTCACGGCTACAACCTCAGTGCTGCCTTCTGTCCACCCGAAAGATTCTGCTTCAGTCAATTCCCAGGACAGGTGTTCTTCTCATTTCTCTGACTTGTGTTGTGCTGGAGAAAGCTTGGATCTCTTATTTCTCTTATAGGAATCATCAGCCTTTGTAAATTCTGCTTTAAAAAAAATCTTCTTAGCTCTTCACCCCTCCACTAGCTGGCCCTCTGCTTCCAGGACCAGGCTTATAGCTTTCAGCCAAAGCAAGCTAGCTGGGCTCCCCCACTGAAGACGGAGGCCTGATGGCACATAGATGTTTCCTATGGCCCAGAGACAGCAGCAAGGCTCCCAGAGAGATGGAGAGAGGGGCAGGGGTGTGCTTGCAGGATGGAGAGGGTTAGCAGTGTCCCAAGGGCATTGTGGCTAAGGGTGGGGTGTGATGGTGGCCCATGGGTGGAGGACCAGTGTGCTTAGTATCTGAGTAGCAAGAAGTCAGTGCAGAGTGACAGTGAACCGTGGAACCTCTGTCATTCTAGAGAGGTGTGGAGCAGGAGCTGGGGCAGAGGTGGGCGGCCTGTGAAAGGCAACCCGATTTTGAGACTTCCAGAGAGACATAGAAAGGAGAACGTCTGAGTTTCTGCCATTTGCAAGGAGGGTGATGGACATGGGGAGGGGGGAGCGATGTGTTTGAGACATCCTTAGGGCCACCACCCTGGTGAAGGCTAGAGGTTTCCATGGCCTAAAGCAGTGGTACTTGAACTTGAGCATGCATGAGAATCACCTGGAAGCCTTGTTAAACCCAAGATCGCCCCACCCCTAAGGTTTCTGATTCAGTAGGTTTCCAGTGGCAGCTCAAGAATTTGCATTTTTAACAAGTTTCCAGGTGATGCTGCTGCTGCCGTTCTGGGGATCCCCCCCCTTGGAGAACCATTGGCCTAAAATGGGGAAGAAATAGACAGTGAAATCCGTTAGTGACTGCAAAATGGAACTAAAATGAGATATGATTATAAGATGGAAAATAAAGCTGATTGTATCTTAAGAACAGTAACTTGGTCCCCATTGGGTTGATCACTGTGTCAGAATTTCTAAGTTCTAGGAAAGGTGAAGCTAGTTTAGCCAAAATGCGATTGAGCAAGAACATGCTACTAGAGACTTTCATTAAAATCTAATTCCCTTGCATTTGGGGAATTTATTCACTATAAACAGGAAGAGTGTTTCAAAACTGAGTTTTGGCTCTTTGTAATTTTGAATGCTTTTAGCTGACTCAATAGAGAGAGTCCCTCATTTGAACTTTTATTTGTAAAAGAAGATAATTCAAAGGTCTGAGTGGCTCCTTTCTTTCACTGTCCGGGTTTGTCTTCTCAGTATCAGGATGACCACTTGATATCAATGGGCCTAAATTTTCAATTGATAAAGTCTCATTTCTTCTTTTTTTATTTTCGATTGTAACAGATACTTGATATAAGATTTGTACACAAATGTAGAAATAATTAAAATATAAACAAAAAAGTGAAACAGTCATACACATAATAAACAGTACAGCTGTATGCTTCAGAAATATCCTGAATGTGCTGGATTGATTTGGAATAAACTGTAGCCTTTTTTTTTTTTTTCTCCTGAGCTAAAGATTATTTATTGGGAATTCAGTAAAATTGCATCCTTCACATGACTCACAGTTACATTTCCTTTGTAGTTCATTTAGCTTCACCGTGCTGCAAGTTTTCTGTATAATCTTGGAAATATACCTAATACACATTTTGGCCAAGTACCAAATGTTAAAATCAGTTTTCATTAGAAGCAACTACTGCAGCTGAATATCACCATTAAAATATGAAATCTAAGCCTCAAGATCACATGAAAAAACTGTCAAAAACTTTTTTATTACAGTTATAAAATTATAATTATTTTGTTAAAGTATGGCATGCCATAGGATAGTAATTATGTAGTACTCTCATCTGCTCAGCACTACTAAAATGATCCCCACTTTCAGTGGCAACTCTAGGTCTTTAAAAGAACTAATGTCTGTGTCTTAAGTCAGCAGTTACTTTCTCTAAGGGGGAGATACATCAAAACTGCCAAGAGCCTTTTATTTTTTATTTTTAATTAATTAATTAATTGGCTGTGTTGGATCTTCGTTGCCGCATGTGGGCTTTCTCTAGTTGCGACGAGCAAAGGCTACTCTTTTGTGGTGTGTGGGCTCCTCATTGCCATGGCTTCTTTTGTTGCGGAGCACAGGCTCTAGGCTCATGGGCTTCAGTAGTTGTGGCTCATGGGCTCTAAAGCACAGGCTCAATAGTTGTGGCGCACAGGCTTAGTTGCTCCGCGGCATGTGGGGTCTTCCCGAAACAGGGATCGAACACCGTGTCCCCTGCATTGGCAGGTGGATTCTTAACCACTGCGCCACCTAGGAAGCCCATGCCAGGAGCCTTTTAAAAAGCAAATGTGGGGCTTCTTTGGTGGCGCAGTGGTTGAGAATCTACCTGCCAATGCAGGGGACACAGGTTCCATCCCTGGTCCAGGAAGATCCTACATGCTGAGGAGCAGCTAAGCCTGTGCGTTACAACTACTGAGCCTATGCTCTAGAGCCTGCGAGCCACAATTACTGAAGCCTGCGCGCCTAGAGCCCATGCTCCGCAACAAGAGAAGCTACCACAATGAGAAACCCGCGCACCGCAATGAAGACCCAATACAACCAAAAATAAATAAGTAAATAAATAAATAAAATCTTAAAAAAAAAAGCAAATGTGCAACTTTCAGAAGATTGCTTCATTCCTTCTCTGTTCACATTGGGTGGACCTGTCACTCATTGAGTCCTTATAAACCCTTATGAGAATTAATTTGAGCGCAAGTGACTCACTTGAAAAGGAGGGTATTAAAAACCGAGACCTTGGACTTGGAGCCTGCTTCCTGGTGGCTCGAGCCATTGACTTTCGGTGTTACCCCAGGGTATCCACTTGGTCCTGCCTCAATACCAGTGGTAGCAATAGGGCTTGGGGCTAAATAACACTCTGGGTCCTTCCAAGCTATATTTATTTACACATAGTTGGGATTTTGGCCAAGGCCCTTGGTCTTCTCCATGTGTGGGTCTCACCATCTGTGAACCCCATTGATGGGGTGTAAATTAATAAAGGGCTCTGTGAGCCCACTTTTGGGGTGCCAAGAAGAATCATAATAAATAATATGAAACAGCTCCAGGGATTTTAGCATATTTACAATTTTGGCTTCACCTTTTTAGGGATTTGGAATCATTTTTTATAAAACCGGCTTGAAAAATCATACGTCAGGCTTCCTTTGTGTGATTGGCAACATTTCAAAACCCACGAGGATCCTTGCTTCTCAGAATTGCTTCGTGTGAACCCAGTCTGTATGGGTCAGGACTCTGCCCCATGTAAGGCCTTCCTTTACTGGGAATCCCTCTCTCAACCCCAGGGATGTCGGTGGTGGGTGACCATGAACATGTCCTCTGTGGAAGAGGGCCAAATAGGAAAAAGAATGGTGCGGCCAGTGGTTTCAGTGTTATTGGGATGGCTGGTATGTTTTAAGAGAATCATCTGCAGAACTTGAAAAACTTGTCTGGCATCCCAGGCTTTGTGAGAGACTGTGCACTATTTGGGGGAATTTGTTGATTTTAAGGTGAAAGGTGAACAAGGGAGGGGCAGGGCGATACATACCGCTGTGACTTTCACACGTCTGCCCTGTTGAAATTTGTCCAGACTTTCAGATTTTTCCATTATAGGCCTTCACCATCTGTGACTCACAAGTGCTGTGTGCAAGACGCAGGCTAAACGCTAAGAAAGGTGTTTCTTTGGGCTGAAATACCTGCATGGTCTCATCATTCTATGTCCTCATATCTGACAATATACGATTCTTCCAGAGTAATAGCAGCACCTTCTTTTATCTTAGATTCATAAAGTTGGGGACCTACGTGCTCAATAAAAACTTACTACAACAAGAACAGCAGTAATCATAGTAGACAACCTGGTAAGGGTGCTTGCTATATAATAGGCACTGTTCTGAACCCTTGACACGTATTAACTTATTTAAATCCTCATGAGAATCTTGCGTGGCAGAATCCTAATCCTATTATTATCTCCATTTTCCAGATGGAAACGGGCACAGAAAATATTAGTAACCTTTCTGAGGTTATTTGGGTAGTAAGTGGTGGGATATGCATCCAGGGAGATGTACAGGGATCTGATTCCTCCAGCATCCAATTCTTTGTTCTTAATCATTGTGCTGCAGACCCAGTGCTAAAGTTCTCACAAACCTAATAGATTATAGAGATGCTTGGATTTTGTCTTGGAAACTGCTCAAGAATGTCAATATCAGAGGCTGTAAAATTTTCTTGAAAGATTGTACATCTTAAGCCAGGGAGCTCAATTTGTGTTACCTGACACTTTGAGGTGGACTGGGGGTGGAAAATGAGCTATATAAATAACTGCTAAGGTGGTGATCTCCAAGGGGGCTTTCGTGTCTGGGTACCTTCGAGAAGAGTTTAGGATGACAGTCTCTTTGAGTGCTTCTTGTGTTTTGAATTCCACTGGAACCAGTTCTTTAGACTTTTGGAGCCAAACTGGTTGAGGCTCATTCAGGTTAAGTTTTGGGAGGATGGAGGTAGGTTTTGTGGGTGAGAGAGTCTGCTGGTTTTGCTTTTCTTAATCATCTTGAATTTTCCCTCCATTTTGCTTGTGTGTGTGTTGGGGAGAGTGGGCTAGGGAGGGGGTGTTATTAGTGGCAGAGCAAAGCCAGGAGTTCAGGAGGGAACTGGTCCATGGTGGGATTAGGCTGAGGAAATTAACTTTCTTGGGCTTCCTGAAGAGAGTGTAAACTCGGTGGGAATGCTGCCTTGCTGGCTGCAGGACTGAGGTGATGTGTTCTCAGAATTGTATCTGCAAGTTTTGAGGCTTAATATCAGAGTATTAGAATCTAGGAGAAAAAGGGAACTGCTTATATGGACAAAGCCCTGCAAAACTAGCTATTTTTTAAAAAACTTTTAATTTTTATTTTTTGGCTGTGTTGGGTCTTTGCTGCTGCGTGTGGGCTTTCTCTAGTTGCGGCGAGCGGGGGCTACTCTTCTTTGCGGTGCGCAGGCTTCTCATTGTGGTGGCTTCTCTTGTTGCGGAGCACAGGCTCTAGGCATGTGGGCTTCAGTAGCTGTGACACACGGGCTTAGTAGTTGTGGTTTGCATGCTCAATAGTTGTGGTTCACAGGCTCTAGAATGCAGGCTCAGTAGTTGTGGTGCATGGGCTTAGTTGCTCCGTGGCATGTGGGTCTTCCCGGACCGGGGCTCAAACCCATGTACCCTGCATTGGCAGGCGGATTCTTTTTTTTTTTTTAAAGTTAATTAACTACTTAATTAATTTATTGGCTGCATTGGGTCTTCATTGCTGCACATGGGCTTTCTCTAGTTGCGGCAAGCGGGGGCTACTCTTCATTGCGGTGCACGGGCTCCTCATTGCGGAGGCTTCTCTTGTTGTGGAGCATAGGCTCTAGGCATGTGGGCTTCAGTAGTTGCAGCACATGGGCTCAGTAGTTGTGGCTCACAGGCTTTAGAGCACAGGCTCAATAGTTGTGGTGCACGGGCTTAGCTGCTCCATGGCATGTGGGATCTTCCCGGAGCAGGGATCGAACCTGTGTCCCCTGCACTGGCAGGCAGATTCTCAACCACTGTGCCACCAGGGAAGCCCCAACAGCTTTTCTTTTTAACCTGTATGGTTATAGACTCACAAGAAGTTGAAAAATAATACTGAGTGGTCCTGTATACCCATCACCCAGTGGTGACATCTTGCTTAATTATTGCTCCCAAGACTTAACCTGAATGAGCCTCAACCAGTTTTTCTGTTATCAAAACCAGGAAACTGATGTTGACACAGTACGATTAGCAAAACTACAGACCATACTGTAGTTTGGGATTTCACCAGTTTTTACATGTGCTTGTTTTTGTTTGTTTGTTTTTTCTTGTTGTTGTTATTGGGACAATTTGTGTATATAATTTGACCATGTCTCTTGATGGGCAGGAGAAGCTCTGATTAACGCTATAATAAATATTTTACAGACACATGAGTTTTAGGTAAACCCTGTTCACCTAAGTGTTTTTAACTCAGCAAACGATTGAATGGAATGTGAGTTCCAGCAGCCGAGTTATGGAATAAAAATCAAGCCATTTGATTATTTTCATTTACGATCTTGAACTCTTTGGGGGATATTATGTTCATTTTTGTTGCCTTTACGGAAGGAGGATATTTTCAAGAGATAAAGGATAATTCAAGGTCATTGTGTCATATTAAGAGCTCTTGGAGGGAATGATAAACAGATGTTGTTATCCCTGAAAAAGGAGGGGGTAGATTTTGATGAATCAGATAAAAGGTATGGACTGATGGGATGCAAAGATCATGGATGCAATTTCATGATAACTGTTAGAGTGGATTTACTTTTCCAATGACAGCCCTGGATGAGGTTGGGGCTAAATGTTGGCTGCCTGGCTGACTGTGATTAATTGCTTCTGCCTCCAAGATCCCATCACGCTTTGTTGAGACTTCCAGTTAGCCTCTGTCACTATCTGCCCTGGATCTGAGCTGTTTGCGGGGGTGCCTGTCTTCTCAGCTAGACTAGGAATTCTTTGAGGGCAGGGACTGTCTAATACATTTTTTGACTTTTCTCTTTCTCCCGGGATCAAGCAAAATGCTTAGAGCACAAGGGATCTCTATTCCTCTGCCTCTAGCAATTTCCAGACTGTTCCTCATTCTACCTTCACTCCTTTACGTATTTAACCAGGCATCTGTTTGCACGTTATGTGTATTTGAAACCCATAAAGCTTAATCCTTGATAGATGATTGTGTAACTTGGGACCATCATGAGCCAGGCTGGCCTTGGTTCTATTGGAACAGTATTAAAATGGCCTGAGAGCTTGGTTGATTTTCTTCTTCAAAAAAGCAGTGGAAAGTTCTTGTTTGTTTTTTTCCCTATAGTATAAAGATTTTTGAAAAAGTATATTCATCTTTTATACTTAACTGTTAACACCTGGGAAAATTATTTAAAATTCTTCTGATTCATGCTGCCTTTTGGGGTTGGGCTTTTCAAAGAGTTGGTAGTGGTCTGTGATTGTCACTTCTCCAAGTCTGTGGGGCCTTGTCTTCTTTGAGACCTAAAGAAAAATAAGGTTTTCAATCACCTTCTCTAATAGGGCAGTAACAGGGAGGCAAAATACTGTGTCTCAATCCCATTTGGTTATAATGAAATAGAAAGAAGTTCTCAATAAACTCATATAAATATGGTGTCACTGAAGAGATATGAGAAAATGCCATGGGTAGCCAAGGAAGGTAGTAGAAAAATCAAGAAGGGATGCCAGTCTCAGATTTTTCAGAGGCCCATATAGTCTGTAATTTTTGCTTTTCTTGATGAGGCTCTGCTCTTCTCCTGCCTGTAGTAACAAACTGGCTACCTTGCTTGATCTGGTTTCTTGGATTCTCTGGTTTACAGCTTGCTAAATGGCTTTGACTTGGTATAACATTGCTCTAGTCCAGTACTACACAGGCTTCCCTTTAGATAACGTCTTGGTCTTCCAGTGTCTCAATCCCACATTTTTAAGTGAGAGTCTGTTTGGCTCATGTGGAATAACGTCTCCATCTCTGGTCTCCCCAGCTGTTGCTGGGATGCAGGGGTCATATGTACTTTGGGTGGTCCCAGACGGGTCCAGGCAGGCTTTCAAGAAGATGGAGTTGACGGGAGGCGATGATCAGCACAGTCGCCATACCCCAGTCAAGGAACAATTCACCATTGTTTCTGTTTGGCTCTCGGTTGCATTAGGACGTAGAGCCCATTCCTTTTTTGGCCTTGTCTTAGTCTCCAACTTTTCCCAGTTGGAATTTCAGGTCTAGGCAGTAGACTGAGGAAGAGGTACAGAAGTGCTACTTTGTCTGTAGGTGAGGAAGAGTTGGTTACTCTCATTAAAACCAGGGGTAGTTGGATAGTTGACATCACCAATCAATATTTAAGAAATATTTTAATTCATGCCTTTGAATGAAATGAATGCATTTGAATTTGTCTTTAAAAAAATTTTTTTTTTTAAGTTTTAATATTTTATTTTTGGCTGCATCGGTCTTAGTTGCTGCCACATGGGATCTTTTTTGTGGTGCGTGGGCTTCTCTCTAGTTGTGACATGCGGGTTCCGGAGTATGTGGGCCCTGTAGTTTGCAGCTTGCACGCTCTCTAGTTGACGTGCAAGGGCTTGGTTGCAGCACATGGGCTTAGTTGCCCCGCAGCATGTGGGATCTTGGTTCCCCGATCAGGGTTCGCATCCCTGTCCCCTTCATTGGAAGGTGGATTCTTAACCACTGGACCACCAGGGAAGTCTCTGAATTTGTCTTTCTATACGCAGTTGTTTACTTTTTGACTTCTTAGACTTAAAAAAAAATTTATACTGATTGTTCAGAGATTCCAATTTTATTGCCAAGAACTTCTCTTGTGTATTTAAGTCTTTGGATGACAGGGGTACAGTGACAGAATGGCGAGAAGGAGAAGAGGGGTGGATAAAGACCCGAAGGCCTCATTTCCCCGCTAACTAGCTATGTCACCTTGGTAATTGGTAACTTATTTCTCTGAAGCTCAATTTCTTTATCAGGAAAACAGAGTAAGAAAAGCATCCATCTTATAATGTTGTTGAGAGGATTTAATGAGACAATATATTGAATAATATATTATTTAATATATCATCTCATTGAATTTTATATCATCAATTTTTTTATATCGAATTTACACTGAATTACATTGAATTGTGTATCATCAAATGTTATTATATTATTATATTATTTGAAAGATACCTTTTAGGCACTCAGGATATATGAGTGAAATTCACTAAGATCTTGTCCTCCTGGAGCTTGTATCTTAGCATATGCTGTCATTCCTTTAATTTATAAATCAAAAAAAGAGTGGTTTCCTTACCTTTTTTCCAATACTATAAAAATGTAGAATTTTCCAGTTCTTATAAGAATAAGACCATGCAGCAGGCAGGTGGACTTATTTGTCTTTTGAAAATTAGGTTTATGTGAATGTATATGTATGCAAGAACATGATCAAAAGCCATTAAAAATCAATGAAATGTCTACCTGCTTTGAAAAAGGTCTGTGTTTCAACGGAAAAGTTAAATGAGCTTTATCTGAGTTAAGGGAATAAATAAAATTTGTGAGAGACATTTATGAGCAGCTATCTTGTCTTTGATGACAGAGGGAAAGACATTCCTACTTGTGCAGGGAGTAACTCACTTTGCTTTTATGAAATCAAAGTTAAACACCTTAATGGGTTTTAATAACCCTAAATGTCATATTGAATTTAAGTTTGGACAATTTCACATAACACCTCTTTTTAATTGCTATGGTTTACTCCTCTCTGGGGCTATAGCATATTCTCAAGATATAAAATCCTCCATTTTTAAAACATTCACATTTTGCAACCTTTGTTATGAGAAATAGAAACTTTTGGAGGCAGGCTGATTTAGATGGAAGGAAATATTTTCTTCTCCCCAGTGGATCCGAACAACTCATTCTACCTGCCAAAGGAAGCAATTTCCTTTCTTTGCCTTGGGATTTGAAGCAGTAATACATTGGATACAATGATTTAATCTAGTTGACCTAAACTTTAATTTATTCTTTGTTTAGCATTTGTAGACGCTTATATAGCCTAAATCCACTGCAGTTTGAAATGGTACAAAGAATTTAAAGATATGCTGGCTGAAATTTTAAAGGCAGAATTTATGTCAGCCAGTATAAAAAATAATTTCATTGCTTTATAGACAATAAGTATCTGTGAGGGTATCAATATCCTGTCTAAAATGTTAAAGATCTATAATAATAGAAAGTTAGTACTTTTTATCACACGTAGTTTGTATTAATGAGGAGAGCAGCTAGTTCCTTGTAGCTTGTGGAATTAACTTTGGCTTTGGTAGTTCTTTGCAGTTTCTGGCAGAGGGTCTTTGTTTGAGAAGCGACAGAACTTGGTGACGAGGGACACCAGTGTTTACATTCCTTTTTCTTCATCAGTGACATAGGCAAGTGATCAGCTCCATGTTTTCATGTCACACCAGAAGATGATTCCCTCAAATGGTCAGTGCCCTGGTTATTATAATTGGTATAATTTTTCTCCTTCACTGGGGGAACACCAAGTAATCTTTGGACCCAGGAACAATGAATGTTGCTTTGAGGATGCCTCAGCAGGAATTTAGCAAAGATGACACTTCCACCACTCACCCATGTGCCTGGCCACATGCTTAAGTGTTTGGATTTGAGGGAGATTAGAAAAGATGTAGGCTCCTTCCCAGGGCTACATCCGCTTCCGTTTTTTAGTTGATTAAAATTACGTGGTGGTTTATTTAAAAAATCTACACACTGCCATCAGTAACGTAAACCATTACCCTTGTGTGGGAAAGCGTCCAGGTCTCCCTCAGGCCCATCTCCTCCGTAGTTACTCGGAGGGAGGACATAGAACATAAGATTGTTTCAAAAATTTCCAGGCCATGGTGAAAACAGGTGCTTCCTTTGTGAGTTCAACTTAGTGAATGTATGCTGTCATTTCAACCTAATTTCAACCCTGGTTCTAGAGAACAAAGGCATTTTCTTTGCCCTGAAGATTGACATTGGGTTGCAAAGACTGGGCACTGCCTATGACCCTGGTCCTCCGTTCTGCTGCACTGAGGGGCGGGGGAAGTGGCGGGGGGCGGGTGGGGGGGGTTGGTGGAAGGGAAGGCGGGACTTGTTGTGCCTGGTTTTCCATTGCAGTGGGAGGGGCTCAGAATCTGTGCTTATCTGCACAGAGGCAGGCTGTAGCTTGCTTAGATATTTATCAGGTACTCTCCGGTGCATTTACTCTATAAGTTAACAGTGAAAAAGGCTGCTGTCCCTTTGTTCCCAGTCAGTGTAGTGTTGAAACCTGTTGCCTCTGCCCTTTCTGATCTGCCTCTCCCGTTTTTCTTTCTACGATTCTTTCACTTTCCCTGCCAGAAAGCAGCCCCGGCATCTTCACATTCTGACTTCTGGAGCGGAATGAAAGAGTTTCTTTCTGTAGAGAGAGGTTTGTTCTAACACAGAGCTGCCTTTGACGGGTAAGACTCCCCTCAGCAGATTAAGAACGTGAAGTGTTGGCAACCAGCCACGGAGGATGGTCATAAATTGTAATTTGAGCGAGGTTTCATCAAGTCTTGGTCCTGTCATTTCATTGCTGGCAGGGGATATTGGACATTCTGTGAAACCAAGAGCTGCTTTGGTCAATGTGATTGTAATACTTTAAATTAGAGATACCACGTTGAGATCTACAGTATGAGGTTAAGGTATTTAGGCAGTTCAAACGATGTTCTGAAGTGTAGGAATAATGATTTCAAATTGCTGCTAAGGAACGCTTTTAATTCATACATAACTATAGTTTTATGTGGCAAGACGTCTTGCCAGCCTTTTCTTTGTCTAAATGCTGACAGAAGGAATAGGTGATGTGATTTCTGGTTCATTTTAGAGAAAACAGGAATGAACTTTCTGGGCAATTTATAAATTTCTGGATAAAAAAAGGGATCTGAAGCAAATCTGACAAAATGTAATATGTTCATTTTGGGTGGCAGGCATAAAGATGTTTGTGTATTGATTTCTCTTTTTCTTATTTTTTTTCCAAAAGAAAGGGAAAAAGTGGGAGGAAAAGGGAAGGGAGAAAAGAAGCAAAAAAAGAAAGTTAAAGCATGGACCCTTAACAATGCTTTAAAAATTATTTTTATTTTTTTATTGAAGTGTAGTTGATGTTCAATATTATGTAAGTTACAGATATAGAATATAGTGATTCACAATCTTTAAAGTTTATACTCCATTTACAGTTATTGTAAAATATTGGCTCTTTTCCCTGTGTTGTACAATATATCCTTGTAGCTTATTTTATACATAATAGTTTGTACCTCCTAATCCCCTACCCTTATACTACTCCTCCCTGCCTTCCCTCTCCCCTCTAGTAACCACTAGTTTGTTCTCTATGTCTGTGACTCTGTTTCTTTTTTGTTATATTTGCTAGTTTGTATTTTTTTAGATTCCACATATAAGTGATATCATGTAGTATTTGTCTTTCTCTGTCTGATTTATTTCACTCACTATGATACCCTCCAAGTCTATCCATGTTGTTGCAAATGGCAAGATTTCACTCTTTTTTAGGGCTGAGTATTATTCCATTGTATATACATACCACATCTTCTTAGTCCATTCATCTGTTTTTGTTTTGTTTTGTTTTTTACTTTACACACTTTGTTTTTTTATTATTTTAAGAACTTATTGGGATATAATTGACATACAATAAACTGCATATATTTAAAGTGTACAATTTGATTTGTTTTTCTTATTAGTAATGTATATATGGCAATCCCAATCTCCCACTCAATCCCACCCCAACCCTACCAGCTTTCCCCACTTGGTGTCCATATGTTTGTCCTCAACATCTGTGTCTCTATTTCTGTCTTGCAAACTGGTTGATCTGTACCATTTTGCTAGATTCCACATATGTGCCTTAATGTATATTTGTTTTTCTCTGACTTACTTCACTCTGTATGACAGTCTCTATGTTTTTTTAGGTTTTTTTTTAAGAGAATAAGCAGCTGGTTTCTTTTTTAAATAAATTTATTTATTTGTTTATTGATTGATTGATCGGCTGCATTGGGTCTTTGTTGCTGTGTGCAGGCTTTCTCTAGTTGCAGAGAGCGGAGGCTACTCTTCCTTGTGGTGCGCAGGCTTCTCCTTGCGGTGGCTTCTCTTGTTGAGGAGAGTAGTTGTGGCTCTCGGGCTCTAGAGTGTAGGCTCAGTAGTTGTGGTACAGGGGCTTTGTTGCTCTGAGGCATGTGGGATCTTCCTGGCCCAGGGATCAAACCCTTGTTCCCTGAATTGGCAGGAGGATTCTTAACCACTGTGCCACCAGGGAAGCCCCCATTCATCTGTTGATGGACTTAGGTTGCTTCCATATCTTGGCTATTGTAAACAATATTGCTATGAACATTGGGATGCATGTGTTTTTTTGAATTAGTGTTTTTGTTTTTTTCAGATATATAGCCAGGAATGGAATTGCCGGGTCATGTAGTAGTTTTATTTTTAGTTTTTTGAGAAACCTCCATACTGTTTTCCACAGTGGCTGCCCCAGTTTACATTCTCACCCACAGTGTATGAGGATTTCCCTTTTCTCCACATCCTCTTAACAGTGCTTTTTGGTGCAAAAAGACCTGTGTAAGAACTTGGTCCTGTCTGTGTGGCTTTGGCCATGCCAACTTCCCTGCCTCTGTTTTTTGTCATATTAAATGAGATTTATAAAAGATCTTGATAGTCCTTTTAAAGAGATAATACCTCTTAAGAGCCAAACGCACTGCTTATTGTGTAAAAGATACCTCAACAATCTTAGTTTCTATTCATTACCTCTTTGATGTAGCATCGCAGATCTTTAGCTGAATTGAACGTAGACTCTTCATCTGCCTGGTCTTCATGTCAGTCTTGCTAAATGTTGTTCACTTAGGTGAAGTGGACAGAAAAGGTTATTTTTTCCCCTTAGTTTAATCAGATTTATTGAGGACCAATTCAGAACCAGATACAGTGGGAATAAGATGAGCCAATTCACTGCTTCCATGAAGCTGACATTCCAGGGGATGAGAGTAAAAAACAAGTGTCAGGTGGCAAAAGTGGGCTGTAGACTAAAATGGGGTAAGAGGGTAGGCATTGAGGGATGGGGGTGTTTATTAATAGTAGACCATGGAGGGTAGGGGGACTGGGAGTACTTCTCAGAGGAGGTGTCGTCTTGAGATCTGCATGGACGGAGGATATCTGGGAAAAGAACATTCCAGGCAGAGGGAACTAGCAGTGGGTTGAAGAACTACAAGAGCTTGTGTGGGAAAGGCAGGAAAGAGTAGGGAGTGAGGCCACGCAGCTCAAATCACCTTCAGGAGCTTCTTGCTTAGATCTTATTTGCGTGCAATAGGAAGCAACATACTTGAACCGCAAAGCTGGCCGCTCTCCCCCTCTATAGAGACTTCGTTAGACGTGTTTTGCAGAGAAGATGGAAAATAATAGTGTATCTGTTACTTTGATTACAATTCCCATCATATAATAATTAACTGCTAGCTGTCATTATAGGACTTCCTCTAATTTCATTTAGCACCTTGGGGACCTCTATTAGCCTGTATCCCAATCAATTTCACATCGTTAAGGGGGAAAAGGCATATTGCAGTTGAGTTTTAAATCTAACGTGGAAAATGATGCATCTATTGTACTCGGCTAGACTGTCTTATTTTCTTTCAGTTCATAAGGCTCCCCCCATCCCCCCACCCCCGCCCAGGCCCTCTTTTCTGGCTTGCTGATACAGGCATGTGGCATGTTGTTTTCCTAATTAGGACATCCTTTCACAGATAGCTGTTAATGAATTCCATACATCCTGCATCCTTTCGGTAACCTCTTTTGGTAACCTCTCAAATTCGGGTAACAAAAATTTTCAGCTGACAGCCAAGGGAACATGTGTCCCCTCCCCAAGATAGATGTCTTAGTCAATATTTATTCTCACGTCTGCCACCTTTTACTACCCTCTTGTCCTCTAGGTAAGTTCATTTATGTAGAGAAATGTAATCACATCTGTTTTCTCAGTTGGGTTGAACAACGAGTTCTCCCGTCCTAGAAAATACAGGGAAGGTTCTCCTCTTTGCCTCTGTGGCATATTGGGCGACTTGCTGTGTTTAGATAACCCCGGCCTCTCTCTGCTGGCCTTGTGAAAGCCCTTCTTACTGTCATATCACTGCAGAGGCGTGAGTCCCTGTCCCCAGCAGATGACTTTGCTCTGGAGGTGAGCAGTGATCTGTGTCGGACTATTTGTCACTTCACTAGAAGTAGCCCCTTGAGAAGCAGGGCCATCTCCAGACTGCTCAGTCTTATTAGTTTTGAAATAAGGTCTGTAGCTTGTGGGTACGAACTAGGATCACTCCACACTGTAAAAGAAGAAACCGAGACTTACAAGCGAGGATGTAGAGGGAATGGTTGCCCAGTGCTGGTGGCCAGGTCATCATCAATGTGAGCCCTGAATCGACTCATGTGTTCTGACTAACGTGTATGTGTGTGTGTGTGTGTGTGTGTGTGTGTGTGTGTGTATAAAAATGAATAGAATTTTTTTTTAGAGTGGTTTTGGGTTCACAGCAGAACTGAGCAGAAAGCACAGAGAGTTTCCGCACACCTCTTGTCCCCTTCCCTGCCCCAACCCCCAGCCCCTCGTCATCAACACCCCTCCTCACCCCCCGAGTGGTACATTTGTTAGAATCTGTGAACCTATATTGACACATCACTGTCACCCAGAGTCCATAGTTACATTAGGTTCACTCTTTGTGTTGTACACTCTGTGAGTTTTGACAATCTAATGATCTGTATACAGCATTATAGCATCATACCGAATAGTTTCACTGCCCTAAAAATCCTCTGTGCTCTACCCAATTATTCCTCCCTCCTCCCTAATCCCTGGCGACCACTGATCTTTTTATTGTCTCTAGTTTTGCCTTTTCCAGAATGTCATATAATTGGAATCATGCAGTATGTAGCCTTTTCAGATCTTCTTTCACTTAGTAATATGCCTTTAAGGCTCTTCCATGTCTTTTTGTGGTTTGATAGCTCATTTCTTTTTAGCACTGAATAATATTCTATTGTATGATGTACCCTAGTTTATTTATCCAGTCACATACTGAAGAATGTCTTTCTTGCTTCTGGGTTTTGGCAGTTATTAATAAAGATGCTATAAACATTTGCGTGTAGATTTTTGTGTGGATATAATGTATATGTATACTTATATGTATGTTTAAGGAAGTTGTATTTTTTCTGATTATGAAAAAATATGTACTCAATTGTATAACATTTGACAAATATAAAAAAAGAAAAACTTAAAAATTCAGTACAAGTCTATTAATTTAATGTAATAAAACACATGAAATTGAAGCTGTCTTGGAAAATGTAGGACATATGGTTATTATATACTATAATAGTTAGTGGTAAAGACACGAAAGATTTAGGGCCTTCTAAATGTTGGTTCTATTTCCATGAAAATTGCTTCTTAAATGACTTTTTATGATAATCAGTGTTCAAATAAACACTATCAGCTTTGCAAAATAGCTAACTTAGAAGTCCCTTGAACAACTGACCTCCAAGGAGGTACTGAAGTTCTTCCATTAAAAAATCCAAATATATGTTAGCCATGACCCTTAGTGCAGGTGGAGGGGAATTATTCATGTGGAATCCAGTGGATCAGATGCATGCATATTTTATCATGCCTGATGTGACTGCTTGGGATGTAGGAGTGTTTGTATCTCCTGGGCATCTGTTGGTGCAGAGGTAGAGGATGCTGCTGGGGAGGTGGAGGCTCATGGAGTAGTAATGCCTAAAGAGCAACCTCAGAAGTGGATATAAGTTGATCCAGGCATCCGGTTGCTTTTCATTTTTCTTTCTTTCTTTCTTTCTTTTTTTTTTTTAAAGAATATTCATAGGCTTCTCGTGAATTTTTTAAAAAATTTGTTTTATTGAAGTATAGTTGATTTACAGTGTTGTGTTACTTTCTGGTGTACAGCAAAGTGATTCAGTTATATATATATGTATACATATATATAATAATAGTTTGCAACTGCTAATCCTAAACTCCCAATTCATCCCTCCCTCACCCTTGGCAACCACAAATCTGTTCTCTATGTCTGTGGGTCTGTTTTTGTTTTGTAGATTTGTGTCGTATTTTAGATTCCACATATAAGTGATATCATATGGTACTTGTCTTTCTCTATCTGACTTACTTCACTTAGTATACAATCTCTAGGTCCATCCATGTTGCTGCAAATGGCGTTATTTCGTTCTTTTTAATGGCTGAGTAATATTCCATTGTGTGTGTGCATGCGCGCGCGCGCGCACACACACACACACACACACACACACACACACGTGTGTGGCTTGTGGGATGAGGGATCTTAGTTCTCTGACCAGGGATTGAACCCACGCCCTTGGCAGTGAAAGTGTGGAGTCCTAACCACTGGACTGCCAGGGAATTCCCTCAGTATTCATTTTTAACAAACCATAACTCAACTTAAAAAGATCTTTCCATGATTTCTGTGAATGGGAGTATATGCCTAGCAACTTTTTTAAAAAATTAGTTTTAAATATCCATTGTCTCTTTTTGTGGAAAAGCTGGTCTGGGGCAAGCGTGCAAATGAAGGCTTGTATAACCTATGTCTAAATACATATATTTATAAAAAGTTGTAAATCAAGCTAATAAATTTTAATTTTTTTCCCATTTTTTATTGGCTGCGTTGGATCTTTGTGGCTGCGCAGGCTTTCTCTAGTTGCCGCAAACGGGATCACTCTTCATTGCAGAGTGCGCGCTTCTCATTGTGGTGGCTTCTCTTGTTGCGGAGCACAGGCTCTAGGCACGCAGGCTTCAGTAGTTGTGGCACGCAGGCCCAATAGTTGTGGCTCGAGGGTTCTACAGCACAGGCTCAGTAGTTGTGGCACACAGGCTTAGTTGCTCATCAGCATGTGGGATCTTCCCGGACCAGGACTTGAACCCATGTCCCCTGCATTGGCAGGTGGATTCCCAACCACTGAGCCACCAGGGAAGTCCCCAAGCTGATAAATTATGAAATAAAAGATGTTTTATTCTCCTCCCTTGACAAATAAACTTTCATGATGACCTGGGAAACTGGATTCCGATTTAGAATAGTTAGACTCCTTGAAATACCACAAGGGATCCTGGAGGTGAGGGGTAGCCAGCCCCCAGCCCGTGGTCCATCCTTACCCTCCCACCCCGGCTCCATCTTGGACTGTGGACACTACAACCTACATAAATAAGCTCCCTCCACAAACCCCACAGATGTCTGCCCTGGGGCATAAGAGTGCACAGTCTCTACCTTCACCCTTGGTAGGACAGACCTAAGAGAATCTTTGGAAGGGCTTTGCACTAGGGCCAGGGTACCTGAGTGTGTTCTGAAGAGGGGTAGGGCTGGCCTCTGTGCGTGTGCATCTGCTTGTCTTCTGGGAAAGGCATGGCTGGTGGAGGCGCAGAGCAGGCCCTCTGATGTGAGTGCCCAGGTCTGGTCCTTCTTCCCTGGTATTAGAGATGGTTCTGCAAAAAGGGATCCAGAGTCTTTTGCTACGAGGAATCATTGAGCTTTGGTTTTGATCTTAGAAAAGTGAGCCATCACTTTTAACATAATGAAAATTAGGGTGAGAAGTGTCCACTATTAAATACGTTGGAATTCAGCAGCGTACAGTTCAAAAGTTGTTGTTTTTATCAGGTAGCTATCATATTCTGGCATAGGTTCATTTAGAAAGCTCTAGGCTTGCTCAGATAATATAATATACATTTATATAACATTTTTGGTTTGGGGGTTTTTTTTGAGTGTTTTCACTTTTCAAGAACCATAATGAAGTTTTGCTGAACAGCTGACTGTTGGTGTTGGATCCCAGGGATCACAGTTGCCTTTCGAGCTAATGTAATGATTCACCTCCTGGAATCTCCCTAATAGTATTCTTAATGCTCACAACATCTGTGATTGTGTAGATGCTCCCATGTTCTTAATCCTGGCTTTGAAGAGGACTCTCATGAGATGAGCTCATTTCAGTACATAAGAATAGTCAAAATCAAGGTCAAGTTTAAATTAGAAGGGGTGTTTCTAAAGGGTAGGATAGTGAAGTTCTCATACATACTGATGGATCATTTGTCATTTTTGGTAATAATAATAATATAAAGGTTTTACAAACTGTTTATTAGTGAAGATCTCAAAATACTTAGAGATGTGTGGAGCAATGAACACCGTTAAGCGTCCTGAGGTCCCGTTCTGGTGATTCGAGTGTATTCGAGTGATGCTTTGTTT
This sequence comes from Hippopotamus amphibius kiboko, assembly GCF_030028045.1. NCBI lineage: Eukaryota > Metazoa > Chordata > Mammalia > Artiodactyla > Hippopotamidae > Hippopotamus > Hippopotamus amphibius. Next base: position 104,271,600 of record NC_080195.1, on the reverse strand, counting down.
TTACATCACTAGTTATTTAATCAAGATGAAAATGTGGTGTCCATTAATACTGTATGTAGAGAGGTGGGTACTGAGGATGGGTAGTGTGAATTCCCCTCAAGACCAGAGTGCTCACTTCTGTGTTCTCTCACTCTTGCTTTGCAAAGCCTTTGTGCTCTCTAAAAAGAAATTCTGATAAGATTAAAACAATGTCTGTTTAAGATGAGGAAGCTTGTACAGAAAAGAGATATGTTCCAGGGTTTTTTTTCTCCCCCCGTTGCTGGAAATATTTCTGACTACTGCATGTAATGAAATAAATTTGTCACGTTGGACGTAGTGCGTGGTGGGGCTCAGAATGAAGAGCCCAAAACTCAGAGTGGAGGCCTGACGTTTATGGTTATAAATGTGTACTTTAGGAATTGATTTATAAAGAGGAACACCAGTGCTAAAATAGATAAATTGAAGCTTATTCTCATTAAGTAGGTTAGACAGTTCATCAAATATTGGTTCAAATCTCTCTCTCTCTGAAGGTTGGAAAGAAGAGATTAAATGTCAGTGTCCAAGGCAGGGGATTTTGATTGTCCAGCGAACTGGCCAGTTCAGGTGCATATACAATGTAGTTGGGCAAAGTGTTTACGCCTGATGCTTAGCACAGGAGTAGGCAACCCAGGACCCAAAGACCAGATCTGGTCTGTAGTCTCTTTCGTTTGTCTCTTAATCTAAGAGTGGGTTTTACTTTTTTTCTTTTCTTTGGCCATATCGCGAGGCATGTGGGATCTTAGTACCCTGACCAGGGATCGAACCCTCGTTCCCCATCGTGGGAGTGCAGAGTGTTAACCACTGGACCGCCAGGGAAGTCCTGGGTTTTGCATTTTTAAGTGGTTGAGAAAAATTCATAAGAAGAATAATACTTGGTGATATGAGAAAACTGTATGAAATTCAGTTTCCGTGTCCATGAGCAAAGTTTTATTGGAATGCGGCCATGCCCATTCATTCGTGTATTGCCTGTGGCCGCTTTCACACTGCAGTGGCAGAGTTGAGTCGGTGTGACAGAGGCCATATGGTTCAGAAAGCCTAAAATGTTTACTGTCTTTCCCTTTGCAGAACCTATTTGCTGAACCCTGGCTTAGTGGAAATAGAGCTAGATGCTGCTGGCAGCCTGTGCCCTTCTTTCCATCCTCTTATCTTTTCCCTAATACGTGAATGAATAGGTGTTTAATTATATTGATAGGTAACACATATACTGCTTACTGGATTTCCAATTTATTTAACCTATAATGACTCTGTGATGTAGATACAATTAGTATCCCCATTTTACAGATAAAGAAATTGAGGCATAGGAAACACAGGAAACTACACAAGTGAGCAGTTGAGATGCACTTTTGTTGACTCTGATTTTTATATTTAAAGCAAACAAACAGTCCTGAAGTATAAAATAAAATCTAGAATAACTCACGGAAGTTAGAAAATAAAAAAAAAAAAAATTAGGCACCTTCCCTCTTTGACACTTTTTTCATTTGACGATGTATTTCTTTGATTAGTTTTATTTCCAAAGCCCCTTTAGATGTTATGTATTTCCCTGAGCATCCTAATTGTTTGATTCATTCATTCAGCTCAGAACTCCTGTGTGTCCAGTGCTGTGCTAGATACTGGGGGCACATCTGTGAACACAACAGGATACACGGCCCAGAGGGAGCTACAAGACTATGGTCATCTGCCAGCCCATGTCTTCACATGCTCCACTTAGATTCTAGCAATTTGTATCGCTCCTTAGGTGTTCAGCTGCGGATGATAATTTTGAAACGGCAGGTCCCAGCAGATAGAGGAGCAGCTGTCAGATCAGGAAACCTGTCTGTCCACTGGCCCAGATCTTTCTGATGATGTGCGGCAGAACCTTGGAAATGTCTTTTCATTTTCCGTTCCAGATTTTCATCCTGGAAAGTGCAAAATACCAGCCAATTCAGCTGGTCTTAACGAAATCAGAGGCCCCAAATGAGGTAATGATTTCTGCTTTTTATAGCTCACATGCCTTCCTTGTTTACATGGACACAGCTTGTTGGTGTGTAACTTTAGGATGCAGATACATACGTACTGCAAGATACACGTGACCAAATGTGGATATGAGAACTGCTATGTCCCTCGGCATACCTGGAGCTGCCAGTGGGAAGGACAACCTGGACGAGGAAGCGGTGCAGTGCAGACAAGGCCAGGGTCAGTTGCGGGGGTCTGTGAAGGCACATGTGGAGCTTGTTTGCAAGGCAGAGCGAGAGAACTGGGTGTGTGAAGAGGTGTGGGGACAGGATGAGCGTACCAAGTTTTTGAGTTCCTGGTGAGTTACATATAGCCCAGGGTCAGGCACAAAATAGGTGTTCACTGAACATCATTCTACAAAGGCTTCCTACTGCTCAGTGGCCCATGGCCCTTAGAGAATCACTATATGTTTAGATTGAGAGGCTAGGAATAAATAAAACATTTTATTCTGAGTGTTCTAAGTTTATGAAAAAGGTGATTGTGTTTTATAGTTTTTAAAGATGTTTATGATAGGGAGGAATATGGTTTAGACATTACGGTACACTGTCATAGTTCACAAAGGGGAAAATGATTAATTTTCCATATTGAAGGCACAGAAGTGTAATTCTTAAACCAAAAATGTTACAAGGGTTGCCAGTTTACATTATTTTGAATCATATATCTTTATTTTTAAGTTTGTTTGCTGTGCTTTTCATAGCAAAGACCTTGGTATTTTATTTTCCCCCAGATTTATTGAGGTATAGTTGACCTATAAGAATTATATATATTTAAGGTGTAAACATGGTGTTTTGATATATGTATACATTGTTAAATGATGACCACACATCACCTAACATAGTTACCTTTTTTTTGTTTTTTTGTGGTAAGAATACTTAAGATCTGTTCTCTTAGCAAATTTCAGGTATACAATACAGTGTTGTTAACTATAGTCACCATGTTGTATATTAGATATCCAGATGGTATTCATACTGTATAGCTGAAACTTTGTAATCTTTGACCAGAATCTCCTCATTTTCCCCATCCCCTGCCCCCAGGAACCATCATTCTACTCTTCTTTTATGAGTTTGACTTGTGTAGATTCCATAGAAGTGAGATCATGTAGTATTTGTCTTTCTGTGTCTGGCTTATTTAACTGAGCATATAATGTCCTCCAGGTTCATCCATGTTGTTGCAAATAGCAGGATTACTTTCTTTTCAAGGCCAAATTGCCTTCTTTTTCAAGGCTGAGTAGTATTCACATATATATAAAACATCATTTCTTTTATCCATTCATCTGTTGATGGACCCTTAGGTTGTTCCATATTTCCATATCTTGGCTATTTTGAATAATGCTGCAGTGAACATGGGAGTATACATATGTATTCAAGATTCAGATTTCATTTCCTTTGGGTGTATACCCAGAAGAGGGATTGCTGGATCATATGGTAGTTTAATTTTTACTTTGTTGAGGAATCTCCACAATGTTTTCCGTAATGGCTGTACAGATTCCCACTTGATGTACAAGGGTTCCCTTTTCTCTGCATCCTTGCTGACACTTGTCGTCTTTTATCTTTTTGATAATAGCCATTCTAGCAGGTGTGAGGTGATAGCTCATGGTGGTTTTGATTTCCATTTCTCTGATGATGAGTAATGTTGAGTCCCTTTTCATATGCATGTTGGCCCTATGTATGTCTTCTTCTGAGAAATATCTATGCAGGGCCTTTGCTCATGTTGAAATTCAGTTATCTTCTCTTTTTGGTATTGAGTTGTTTGAGTTTTTAAAATATATTTTGGATATTAGCCACTGGAATGATTTGCAAATATTTTCTCAAACTTCGTAGGTCATCTTTTTACTCTGGTGATGTTTCCTTTGCTATGCAGAAGTTTTTAGTTTGATGTAGTCCCACTTATTTATTTTTTTCTTATCTTAGCTGTGTCAGATCCAAAAAATCATTGCCCAGACCAAGGTATAGAAGTTTTTTCCCTATGTTTTGTTCTATGAGTTTTACAGTTTCGGGTCTTATGTGTAAGTTGTTAATCAATTTTGAGTTGCTTTTTATATATAGTGTGAGATAAGGGTTCAGTTTCTTTCTTCTGAATGTGGATATCCAGTTTTCCCCAAATCATTTATTGAAGAGACTATTCTCTCCTCATTATATATTCTTGGCTTCTTTGCCATAAATTAATTGACTGCATATGCATGGGTTTCTTTCTGGGCCCTCTATTTTGTTCCAGTGGCCTATATGTCTGCTTTTAATGTAAATATCATACTGTTTTGATTACTGTAGCTTTGTAAAATATTTAAAATTTTTTTCCTTCATATCTTTATTGGAGTATAATTGCTTTACAATATTGTGCCAGTTTCCACTGTACAGTAAAGTGAATCAGCTGTATTTATACATTAATCCCCATATATTTTAAAATCAGGCTGTCTCTAGTTTCATTCTGTCTTGCTCAAGATTGTTTTGGTTATTTGGGATTTTTTGTGGTTCCATATGAATTTTAGGGCTTTTTTTTCCTGTTTCTGTGAAAAATGCCTGGAATTCTGAAACTTTGAAAGGGATTGCCCTGAATCTGTAGATCACTTTGACTAGTTATGGGACATTTAAACAATATTAATTCTACCAATCCATGAACATGGGATATCTTTCCATTTATTTGTTTCTTCAGTTTCTTTCATCAGTGCTTTATAGTCTTCAGCGTATAGATCTTTCATCTCCTTGGTTAAAAGTATTCCTAAGTATTTTATTCTTTTTGATGCTATTTTAAATGGGATTATTTTCTTAATTTCTTTTTTGCATAGTTTATTGTTAGTGTACAGAAATGGAACTGATTTGTGTGTGTGTAGTTCTAAAAATTTTTGGATGGAGTCTGTAGGGTTTTCTGTATATAAGATCATTTCATCTGCAGAGACAATTTAACTTCTTCCCTTCTGATTTGGATACTTTTTATTTCTTTTCGTTACCTAATTGCTTTGGGTGTGATTTCCAGTAATATGTTGAATAGAAGCGTTGGGAGTGGGCATCTTTGTTTTGTTCCTGATCTTAGAGGAAAAGCTTTCAGTTTTTCACTGTTGAGAATGATGTTAGCTGTGGGCTTGTCAGATATCTTTCTGTACCTAAATTGTTGAAAGTTTTTATCGTGAAAGGGTGTTGAATTTTGTCAAATGCTTTTCCTGCATCTATTGAGATAATTGTATGTTTTTTCCCCTTCATTCTGTTAATGTGGTGTATCACATATATGCTTATGTTGAACTGTCCTTACATCCAGGGATAAATCCTACTTGATTATGTTTTATGACTCTTTTAATGCACTGTTGAATTTGTTTTGCCACTATTTTGTTGATGACTTTTACATCTATTTCATCAGGGTTATTGGCCTGTAATTTTCTTTTCTTGTAGTGTCCTTGTCTGGCTTTGGTAGCACGCTAGTGTTGGCCTCATGAGTTTGGAAGTGTTTCCTCCTCTTCAAGTTTTTGAAAGAGTTTGGGATGGCTCAGCATTAATTCTTTAAATGTTTGGTAGAATTCATCAGTGAAGTGACAAGGAAAGACCCTGACTTTTATTATCTCTTTAAATATCATCAGTTGACTGACATGTTTTAAAAAGATTTTGTTGTATACAGTATAAAAAGAAAGAGCACAGATACTTCAAGTCTGTCATTCTGTATACTACATTCCCCTCATTGGCTACCTTTTTGGAGATCAGTGTCACTGGAGTTATTCTGTGTTTGGGAAAAAAAAGAGACCAAAGAGCTGTCAGGAGGTTGTTAGGCTTTGTGATAATTTATTTATTTATTTTTTACGTCTTTAATAAGATACAGAGCAGTCTGATAGCTAGTGGTCAGAAATGTTGAGATTAGAGATTTTACGTATCTAATTTGCTGTTGTGACTTTGTCAAAATATATAATTAATCTCTCTGCTGTTCATTTCCTTCTGCCCTTAGGTTGGTACTAAATGGGTGTGAGCCTTCATAGTCATGCTTTGTGTCACCCATGTTTTTAGGCAGTGGTTTTCATGTTTCTTTGTGGCTCTGCATACAAGTACATAACTCACTAATGAATGCTGAGAATTCTAGCCACGTGGGTCTCTGGTGTTTACATATGAATTTGCAAAAGCATTGCATGTGAGAGATGGTTACCATTTTGTTCCATTCCTTCCTCCTTTCTAATCTCTGATTCAGGAATTTCCACTTGACCCAGGTTAAATGTATCCTGCACACATCTTTTCTGTGTTTTATTGGTCTGCTTGGTATTATACTTGAAGAAGGGGACTGTGTTATCTGTGTCCTCTCAAAAGGCTTGGTACATTGCACACAAGAGCTTGTTGATTTTGTTGTTAGTTTTATGAATATATGTATTTGTGGATTTATAAAGCTAGTTTTGGAGTGCTGCTCTCTGCCAGGCCCTTGCTTAGCAGTTTATATGAGATATATCATTTATTTTTCACAATAATCCAGTGGGAGGGGTACTGTTTCTTTCCTTACTTTACATATAGGCAAACTGTGCCTTGGAGAAGTTAAGTGGAGCATCAAAGATCACTCAGCTTTTGAGTGGTGGGGTTGGGATTCAAACTAGTGCTGATTCCAAAGCCCCTGTTCCTACCCAATCTGGTATAATGCAAGTTTCATTAAATTAAACATATAGCCTGCTTTATGAAAGGTGTGTATGTTAACTTTAGAATTTTGACCGACATTTTAATGTACTAGAAAAACTGTGGTACCAAGTACATTCCTTTTCTTTATATCATGACTGGTAATGGGATTGATTACCTTCTAATGGACTTTTTCTTTTAAACAACTTTAGTGAGCTATAATTTACATACCATACAATTCATCCATTTAAAGTGTACACTTCAATAGTGTTTAGTATATTCACAGAGTTTTACAGCCGTCCCCACGATCATTTTTAGAATAAAAGAAACTCTGTACCATAACCAGTCACTCCTCATTTCCCCCCAGCTCTCCCCACCCATCTCCAGCCCTAGCCCCAGCCCCAGGCAACCATTAACCTAATTTGTCTCCAGATTTGCCTGTTCTGGACATTTCATGTAAATGGCATCGTACAATATATGGTCTTTTGTGTCTGGCTTCTTTCACTTAGCATAATGTTTTCAAGTTTCATCCATGTTGTGGCACGTATCAGCACTTCATTTCTTTTTATTGCCAAATAATATCACGTTGTATGGATTTATGTATTTTATTTATCCATTCATCAGTTGGTGGACACGGGTTATTTCCACTCTTTGGCTATTGCAAGTAATGCTGATATGACACATTCACATATAAGCTTTTATGTGGACATATGTTATCATTTACCGAGAAATGAGATTGCTTGGTCATATGGTAACTCTAGGTTTACTGTTTTTAGGAACCACCAGACTATTTTTCAAAGCAGCTGCACCATTTTCCATTTCCATCAGTGACATGTGAGGCTTCTTTATGTCCTTGCTAACATTTGTTATTATCTTTTTGATGATAAGCATTCTCGTGGATGTGAAGTGGTATCTTAATGTGGTTTTGATTTTTGCTCCCTTAACGGCTAGTGCTGAGTGTGCATCTTTTCATGTGGAATTGAATTTTTAAAAAATAAATAAGTAAATTTATTTATTTATTTTTCACTGTGTTGGGTCTTCATTGCTGCACACGGGCTTTCTCTAGTTGTGGCGAGTGGGGGCTACTATTTGTTGCAGTGCATGGGCTTTTCATTGCGGTGGCTTCTCTTGTTGTGGAGCACAGGCTCTAGGCGCTCGGACTTCAGTAGTTGTGGCATGTGGGCTCAGTAGATGAGGCACATGGGCTTAGTAGTGCTCCACGGCATGTGGGATCTTTCCAGACCAGGGATCGAACCCATGTCCCCTTCATTGGCAGGTGGATTCTTAACCACTGCACCACCAGGAAGTCCTGAAACTGACTTTTAAATATAGATTTTGTGTGTGTGTTCCTCTGAAGTAAGTAACACCTGTACTGGTGTTGACATTTTCTTGTCTCCTTTACTATTATCAACTTAAAATCGCATCTAGAGTTGCATCTAACTTGTCTAAGGTCCAGCCTTGGGTGGTTCTTTGGCCAAGGGCATGGCACGATGTTTTGGAAGCAGAAATTATTCATTACTTCCTTAATGTCAATCTATTGGCCAGATTCTATGGCTGAAAACATGCATGGGAGAAGGATAAGCTTCATGGACTAGTGGAAGCCAACTAAAGATGAGAGTAAAACAGTTAAAAAGTTATGAGGGTTAAAAGTTCAGGTGTCCTGGCTAGAAAAAGAATCCTAAAATTTGAAGACCCAAAAGACCTCGAATAGCCAAAGCAATCTTGAGGGAAAAAAATGGAGCTGGAGGAATCAGATTCCCTGACTTCAGACTATACTTCAAAGCTACACTAATCAAGACAATATAGTACTGGCACAAAAACAGAAATATAGATCAGTGGAACAGGATAGAAAGCCCAGAGATAAACTGTGGTCAACTAATCTGTGACAAAGGAGGCAAGGATATACAGTGGAGAAGAGACAGCCTCTTCAATAAGTGGTGCTGGGAAAACTGGACAGCTACATGTTAAAGAATGAAATTAGAACACTCCCTAACACCATACAGAAAAATAAACTCAAAATGGATTAAAGACCTAAATGTAAGACTAGACACTATAAAACTCTTAGAGGAAAACGTAGGAAGAACACTCTTTGACATAAATCACAGCAAAATCTTTTTTGACCCACCTCCTAGAGTAATGGAAATAAAAACAAAAATAAATAAGTGGGGCCTAATGAAACTTAAAAGCTTTTGCAGAGCAAAGGAAACTGTAAGCAAGATGAAAAGACAACCCTGAGAATGGGAGAAAATATTTGTAAATGAATCAACAGACAAAGGATTAATCTCCAAAATATATAAACAGTTCATGCAGCTCAATATCAAAAAAACAGACAACCCAATCCAAAAATGAGCAGAAGACCTAAATAGGCTTTTCTCCAAAGAAGACATACAGATGGCCAAGAGGCACATGAAGAGTTGCTCAACATCACTAATTGTTAGAGAAATGCAAATCTAAACTACAATGAGGTATCACCTCACACTGGTTAGAATGGGCATCATCAGAAAATGTACAAACAATAAATGCTAGAGAGGGTGTGGAGAAAAGGGAACCCTCTTGCACTGTGGGTGGGAATGTAAATTGATACAGCCACTATGGAGAACAGTATGGAGGTTCCTTGAAAAACTGAAAATAGAGTTACCACATGACCTAGCAATCTCACTACTGGGCATATACCCAGAGAACACCATAGTTCAGAAAGACACATGCACCCCAGTGTTCATTGCAGCACTATTTACAATAGCCAGGACATGGAAGCAACCTAAATATCCATCAACAGATGAATGGATAAAGAAGATGTGGTACATATATGCAATGGAATATTACTCAGCCAAGAAAAGGAATGAAATTGCAACATTTGTAAAGACATGGATGGACCTAGAGACTGTCATACAGAATGAAGTGTGTCAGAAAGAGAAAAACAAATATCGTATAGTAACACAGATATGTGGAATATAGAAAAACGGTGCAGATCAACTGGTTTGCAAGGCAAAAATAGAGACACAGATGTAGAGAACAAACATATGGACACCAAGTGGGGAAAGCTGGCGGGGGTGGTTGGGGGGGGTTGGGGTGGGATGAATTAGGAGATTGGGATGGCCATATACATTACTAATAAAAACAATCAAATTGTACACTTTAAATACATGCAGTTTATTGTATGTGACATATCTCAATAAAAGTCCGTAAAAAACGAAAAGAAAAGAAAATTGATGAATCAAGGGAAAAAAAAAGGTTCCGGTGCCCTGGGGAGAGCATGAGATACTTGTGGGCTGGATTTGGAGCTGGTTGGAACACAGTTAAAAGATGTTCATTAATGAATCAACTCCAAACTGGGAGGATATCTGTGGTTTATACCACAAATTGCTCAATACCTGAAAAATACCTGGCCTGGTCACTTACAGGGAACACTCACTTGTTACACAAGAATACAGTTTCTTTGTTAGCTAGGACTCCTGTTTGTAAGTAACAGAAATCAACTCAAGGTCAGGTAAGTTTGTTTTGTGTTGGTTTCTTAAGGAGATTGCTGTTACTTTTTTTATAAAAATACAGAACACCTTCTAGGCTAGCGGTCACCAATCTTTTTGGCACCAGGGACCAGTTTCGTGGAAGACATTTTTTCCATGGTCAGGGGGAGCGGGGAGTGGTTCAGGCAGTAATGCGAGAGATGGTTCAGACGGTAATTCAAGCAAGTGATGGGGAGCAGCAGATGAAGCTTCGCTCGCTCGCAGCTCACCTGCTGTGTGGACCAGTACTGGTCCATGGCCTGGGGGTTGGGGACCCCTGTCGTAGACCATTGGTAGCTATGTGTCTGTCTAGGGATTATACCCGTGGGGAAGGTCATCGGGATTCTGGACTCCCTGGCCCACGTGGTTCCGCGTGTCTTTGCTAATCTGTGTCATTTCTTCTCTCCTGTAGCGTTTCATTATTTTTCTCTTGTTCCTGAATTGACATGGCTACAAATGTGGCTGCCAGTAGTTTCTGAACTTAAATATTACGTGTGGGTAGAAGACCTGTAGGGTGTTCAGTACAAACTCTGAATAAATTCAGCAGCCCAGGATGGCAGGCAGAGCCTGTGACATATCGTTTAAAAAGCAGCATGTAATGTCCTGCACAGAGTTTGGGGAAAAGAAGGACGTAGAAGTGACCGTTGTACATGTATGGGACAGGGAAGGTAGGACTCGTAGCAGTGCGTGTCAGAAAGCGTAATGTGGTTACTAGAAATGAATGAACCCATCGTGGGCTAAGGGAAATGTGTCCTGGTCCCACGGATCATTCATCAGGTCAGCCCAGTGCTTGAGGACTGTATCTAGCTCCTTGACTGGCATTAGAAGGAGAACTTTGAGAAAGTGGAGTAGTCAGAGGAGCAGAACCAAAATGGTAATAGGAAACCTTGGCAGCAGAAACAATATAAAGGAGACAAGACCACTTCCTTCTGCTATTTGAAAGGTTAGCATTTAGAAAAGTTATTTAGTCTGGTTTCTCCAGCAGAGGGGAGTTACAGAGAGGCATCTTTAAAATCCATCTAAGAAAAATTTCTAACTCTTAGAGTAAGGAGTGGCCTATAATTTTGTGCTTTCTAGATGGGGCTATATTACCACACATCCAGGATATTATAGCTATAGCTATAGGTGGTGTTCTAGATTTCCTCTGTACTTTTTTTTTTTTTTTTTTTGGCACACGGGCTTAGTTGCTCCGCGGCATGTGGAATCTTCCTAGAGCTAGGATCGAACCCGTGACCTCTGCATTGGCAGGCGGACTCTTAACCACTGCGCCACCTAGGAAGCCCCCTCTGTACTTTTAATAGCATTTGGTCATGGCATTAGTCAGCATTTAAGCAGTATAATTGGGCCACACGGAAATGTAATATGTAGATGGTAGCTGTGTGAGACACGTACTTGGACCTATATTGTTTTTTATGTGAACAACTCTCAGGCAGGATTGCGAATGTGGGGAATGTTCTTTTCTGCATTATTCAAGGCCGATTTTACATTTCAGCCAGCCTCTCCATCACCCAGAAATGCATCCAGTCATCGTGTCCTCCTTATGCCACATGTGTGTTTGGGGGAACACTCACTAATTTTGATGGTAGCCTAAGCAAAATGCAATTAGGGAAATCTTGTGCCAAACACGCGTCTGCTCCAGTGTTTGCCTTCATCATTGTGCGTAATCAGGAGTTTGCTTTCAACACTGTAAGGCCTTTCCCGTGGAAACGAGAAATAGAGAGGCTGCTGCAGGAGGCTTGGTTCCCCCACACAGCACGGGCTATAGGAAAGGAAGCCCAACACTCCGAGGCTGCGTCGGTGGTTTAAGGGGAATCATCTTCTTGGTGATTGCTGTTACGGTCAGAGACTTAGATGCATATATGAGGACTGGTGTGTGAACGTGCGTGCATGTGTCTGCAGGCACGTGTGAGTGTGCACGTCCCTGCGTGCGGCGTGTTTTAGCTCTACGGGAGAGGCACAATTAAGGAAATAGTAGAGAACAAGACAGCTTGAAAAACAAAGGGAAGGATGTGGCATTCCAATTTATGAGACAGGTAATTAACATTCAGCTCTAAAACTGAAAGACACTTGAAGGATATAGATAGCAGTATTGATATAAAAGGGCTATCATTTGTTTTTACTCAGTAAACATATTTACTTTAGAGATGAACCTGAGTTTTTCTCTTTTTTCTATTGTATGGGTTAATTTAGAGCTAGAGGGTGTGTGAAACATGAAATATTTAGTATCTGGCTTTTTTGACATAAGGAGATACATGTATGTTATAAAAACATAAATCTTTGTGTATGTGATAAAAATAAAGTTGTCTTTCCTTTCATATATATGAGTGATTATGGTGGAAAGTTTGAAAAAGCAGAAAACTATGAGGAAAGGGAAATAATTTCCCATTTATGCACCAGTCAGAATCATGTTCTACTGTGATCGTTCCCATTCTTTCTTTTTCTTTATGATTTGAACATACACGTGTACAATATATTGAGATATGTACATGTATACACAAATGTTATACATTTTTTCACACAGTCACCTCAATTACCTGGATATAGATGATGATGCTATTTTAGTGACTTTTAGTATGTTGGTGGTAATTTGAAATCACTTTTACTATTAAACATAGAGCTTTTGATGTTTTATTTATCTGAAATGCTGGTTAAATTCAACCCCGAACTGGGTGTTTCTGAGGATGTTATTTAGTAGTAAAGAGTAAAAAAAAAAAATAAAGAGTCCAAATTAAGAGTTCAAAAGTGGGCACATTTCTTTGCCTGTGTAGAAAACAGAATTCTGGTTCAAGGTTGAAAACTAAAACATCTATTTTGCTGGTTATAAAGTATAAACCGTGATTTTCTAAAGACCAGAAATTTTTCTCTTTCTCTGGCGTTTCTTGTTAAATTTCTTCCTGCTCCCTTGCTACTGAAACCTAAGCCAAATTGCATTTTTAATGGTCAGAAACAGAGTTTGTCTTTTTTTGGGAGAGGGAGAGCATAAATATATTTAAAACAATATAATGTTCAGAGGAATAATGAATATTTGCTTTTATTTTACAAATATATACCAAAATTATCAGCTGTAGGTTTGGTCTTAGAAGTTGAATACATACATTTTAGGAATCAAATATTGTTCCCTGATACTTTGGGAAAATTTTCTCCTGGCTGAGAACTTGGTTTTTTCCTTTCTGCCCAGCAGTGCTTTGACAGGATGGGCTTCTTAACAGAGGCAGAGTGATGGGTGGGACACACAGAACCTGTAACAGGATGTCCTAGAGAGTCTCAGAATACATAGTATCCTTCTCCCACCCTGTCCTTGTCCATCTCTTCCTTCCTCTCTGAATTCGGGTCAACTGAGAGGCCGTATCAGATTCTTTGCTTCTGGGGTGTGGAATGGAATGTATGTGAGGGGTTATAAAAGTTCCCCAGGTGCTATTGGTATGGCAGGGGGAGAGGGCTCCCGAGGGCCTCTGGATGTATGCGTAGAGAATGTTCTGCATACCTAGGTGTACAGAGAAAAGAAGCTAAGAGCAGATTGAGAAGAAATTGTCACAGCTTTGGAAGGAAAACTTATATTCTGTAGTGGACATTTTTGATCGTCTACTCAGCATTCATTTCCCATCTTCTCCTTATCAGCACCCGGTATATGATTTGTGGGAGGCAGCCGTGCCCATTAACTACTATCTGTGTGATTTGGGAAGAATTGATTCTACACCCAGTGTTGGCATTCTTCAAAGTGCCGAGTGTTGATCAGATTGGGCCTAAAGCTCACACAGAATTTTCTGTAATTGGTGTGGAATTAAAATGAAGAGGCTTTCCTGAGAGAAGGGCATGGCTGTTGGTGTCAGGTGCTGTACAGCTATTAAGGAGGGTGAAGACCTTTCGCACTGACTATTGGGGGGTGTCTGGTGACTTTGGCTGGGATTAAGCATGAATAAGAAGAGAAAAAGCGTCCAGAGGGAGCTTTTGCTTTTGTGGCTGTGACTTTCAGGGGGCAGGGGGTAGGCAATAACTGGAGGGAATTGTAACACCAAAGGAGGGGTTTTTATTTTAGAGGGTAGGGGAGTAGTAAGCATATTTATATGGTTGATGTCTAAAGCTGATCATTTCCATGAATTAGCCCAAGTTATTTCTGCCTGTTAGACTTTGCCTCAAACGTAACATCTCTCCAAATGAGCCGACATTCTCATTTCTACTTCTCCCTTTCCAAAAAAAAAAAAAAAAAAAAAAAAATCCTGACACCATCCTGCTTCTCTTTCTATATTCCCTCCTTATTCTATTCTGTTCCCTATTGAATCCTCAGTGTTTTACACAGTACGTGTCATATAGTAGGTGCTCAAGAAATATTTGTTACATTAATAAAATAAAGGTTGGTTCTATCTTTATGTCATCTTGGTTTGTGGTGTCTCTGGCTACCTAGTTTCTCAAGCCTTTCTCCTCCCCTTCTCTTCCCTTCTTCCCTTCATCTCTTCTCTTTGTCTCTGTGGCTACTGTCCCAGTTTAGACTTTTGCCTTCTCTTGCCAGACTGATTTCCATGGTTCTCCTGCCACAGCTCTCAGTGGTTCTGAAGTTCTGGCCAAGCCGGGGGTTGGCCATAGATGCTCCCTTAAATCCCCAAAGCCTCCATGTTTCATGTAGGGATTCAGTTCAAACCTTTTTCACTCTTACAGTGGTGGTGAGCAAAGGATGAGTTATAACCTGTGCATTTATCAGACTAATGTAATCGAACCATTGACAGTTGGTCCTGAGGATTTCCTCAAGTCCAGATGCTGAGCTGCTAAGAAACCCCACCAGTGATTGCTGTGGTCCTTTAGACCTTGGATGGCAAAACCAGTTGATATTTTCCTACATTTTCGATGGGAAACACGAGTTGCTACCTTCAGGTTCGTTGGAGGTTATGAGAAAGTGGACAGAGTATGCCAGCACACGGGGTATCACTAGAGGATGGTGAGAGCTCCCCATTGGACAGATGGGAGTATTATGATCGCAGTCATAGCTCGTATACGTACTGCCCCGGGTTGTTTTGATTTTTTTTTTTCTTTTGATGTCTGCAATTGAATTAATCAAATTTCAAAAATAGTGTATTGTTAGCTGGGACGCTCACTTTGGGAAGAACCCAAGGTTACAGAGGGCTGGATCTGAAACAATGACAGTCACTGTATGACCCTGGGAACTGCCTTTGACTCAGCTTGGTGAAGCTGGGCCTAAGGAGTGAATGAATCTGAGAGCCTGTTACCAAGAACCTGGGATCTGAGTCCTCAGAGGAGCTGAGGAGTTGGACGGACTTACCTTATTTGTTTTGTTGCCTGATGAGAAGGCAGCTAACTACACAAGTGAGGAATTTCAATCAGGCGCTAGGAGATCTTGTTAACAATCGTTCCATGTAGGTTGGTTAAACAGGCATGCCAGAACCCAAGTTCAACCTTCGGTTCTATTTAAGGTTCAAAGCTTATTTTTTTCTAGGGAGAAACGTTGCACTTGTTCCATCATCACACTGGAAAAATATCTTATTTTATTTTTTTTATTTTTATTGAAGTATAGTTGATTTCCAATGTTGTGTTAATTTGTGCTGTACAGCAAAGTGATCCTGTTATACATAGATATACATACATTCTTTTTCATATTCTTTTCCATTATGGTTTATCATAGGATGTTGAGTATAGTTCCTTGTGCGACACAGTAGGACCTTGTTTATCCATTCTATATATCACAATGGGAAAATATTTCGAAGGGACTAAAAACATGCAGGAACAAATTGTTGTCCAGTAACTCTGGAGTGTGTCTCACATTGCATTTTCATCTCCTATCCTTTCCCTCTGACAACCCTTTGGAAAATGGTTGGGTGAATGACTCAACCTCCGTTGGCTGGACCCTCAGCTGTAAAATGAGGGGGAAGGTAAGGAACTAAATGAGCTTTCATCTCCTTCCTGCTGTTGCATTCTGGGGGCCTGGGGAGCAAGGCAGCAGCCTGTCCTGAGTCCTGAATGATAAGTCAAGTCGACACAGCTGGCCAGGGCTCCCCAGCAAAATCGACTAAAGAACTCCAGAGTTTTCTCTTGCAGGTCTTGACTGTCCATATGTTTCTAATCACTGCTTCCTGTGATATAAACGAACACTCTCCGAGCGCTTGTCTTGAAGTTATTGTCAGGGACTTTTGGTTACTGGTCAGAAAACAAAGCTCTAGTGGTTTGGGCGGTGAGACTGGCCCTCGTCCTGGCCCTGTGTTACTGCTCTCAAGAGCCCTGTACCTGGGGGCCAGACTCAAATGATCACAGGCCAGGGAGACTGTGTCAGTCAGTGAGTGCCAGGGAGACAGGGGAGTGGCAGGCAGGCCATACTCTAGGCTTCCGTTGCTGTGGTCCAGCGTTGCCAGATCTTTCTGTTTTTTAAGAGAAGTTGGATATCCTGAAGTCTTCTCATTTTTAAATATTGGATCAAAAAGGAAAAAACATTTTTTTAAATACAGTCCCACAATCCAAACAAAATATGTCTGTAGGCCACACACACCCTCAGGCCACCCAGAGGCATTTTCTGGGCGTTCGGACCACAGTACATGCTATTTTTTATTGACAGTTTCAAATATTCACTATACGTGAACCCCGTACAAACTCATGTGTTGCCCAGCTTCAAGGATTAGCAATTTATGGCCAATCTGCTTTCATCTAAACACCCCCGCGCCCACCCCCCCATACACACACACACACACACACACCCATCCTGGATTAATTTGATGCAAATTCCAGACACCGTATCATCTCATCTGTAAATATATCAGTATATGTTGCAAAAAGATAACATAAAAAATCATACTGACTGTAACTCATTAATAATATCCAATATCTAGTCAGTTTTCAAATTTATCCTCCTGTCTCATAATTTTTTTTATGAATTTATTTATTTATTTAATTTATTGGCTGCGTTGGGCCTTCATTGCTGCACACGGGCTTTCTCTAGTTGCTGCGAGCGGGGGCCACTCTTCATTGTGGTGTGCAGGCTGCTCATTGCCGTGGCTTCTCTTGTTGTGGAACACCAGCCCTAGGTGTGTGGGCTTCAATAGTTGCAGCACGTGGGCTCAATAGTTGTGGCTCACAGGCTCTAGAGCATAGGCTCAATAGTTGTGGCGGACAGGCTTAGTTGCTCCATGGCATGTGGAATCTTCCCAGAGCAGGGCTCAAACCCATGTCCCCTGCATTGGCAGGCGGATTCTTAACCACTGTGTCACCTAGGAAGTCCTCATAATTTTTTAATAACTTTTTTTTTTGAATCACCAAATTACACCCATATGTTGCCACTGATGGATATGTGCCTTAAGTGTCATATAACCGATAAGCTCCCTGCTACTCTCTCTCTTTTTTTTTTTTTCCCTTTCACTTGATTTATTAAAGTGACAAGTCTTTGACCTGCTGTTTCCCATTTTCTGGATTTTGCTGATTGAATCCCTATGGATTTGTTCAAAATTTCCATGCGAATTCAGTACCTTTAGTTTTATAGTACAGAGAAGTCTAGATACTTGTATTTTAGCCATTTTGCCATATTTTTCTCCTGCTACTGCAGAGTTTAGACTACAAGTTCCTGCTTTACAGAGTTTTTCTGCTGGTAATATGATACTATTCAATGTCTGCCTAATGTCCTTTTTTCTTTACAAGTAAGGGTGTACTGGGGATGATCAGCTCTAAGGTCTCATCAGCCTATAGCTGGCTTTTGGGATCTGTTCATGGATCTATGTGAAGCCTGTATGCTTTCCTGAAAGGCTGTGTGCTGCCTCCTGGTGTGAAAACTTGGTTGCTATTTTTAGCTTTTCAAACTCCTGGCAGCAAATAGGAAGCCTACAGAATCACTTTGGATTAGGATATTTTTGATTTGAAATCAAGGCACATGGTGGCACTCTAATTAAAAATGGTATGTGTACGGCTCAGCTCAAGTGAATAATTTGTTGAGCTACAAACAGGAATAAATTGCAGAAATGATTCACTTGGATTTTTAGGAAAGATTATTTAGAAAGCTTAAAACCAATTATTTTGAAATATTAAGGGTTTTTTACGAATGCAGCCTGACATACAAAGTAGGGGGTTATTAATATCAGTCTTAAATGTTTTCCCTTAAAATCTTTCAGGCAGTTAAAATAACTGGTGGATTTCTTTTGTCAGCTTACCATCAGGTTGGTTCAGGTTCCTTGAAAGTTATGCGTATAACTAAGTTTAAATTCAGAGAAGGTGTTTCAAAATTAATTCTTTTGATATGAGTCTTTGCATGACGTGTGTAGTATTTCTGACATAAGCTTCCTGTGGAAATTTATAGGTGGCCTATTTTGGGGTTTTAGTACATTGATTCCTTGGAACTTAGCATCCAATTTTGTTATTTAGGCCTTCGTTTGTGGTCCATGAAGCAGTTGAGAGAAGACAAATGACCAATAAAGTTACATTGATAATATGATTCCAAGTAAGATGTCATTTAAAGTAAAATATAATAGAGTGACCCATGAGGATGCAGAAAATACCAACACAGAAGGACAGATGTGTAAATAACGTGAACAGTGTGCTGACCTACGGCAGCAACGTGATAAATGATTTTGTTACTAAACCCTTGAGGAAACGGAATGTTGCCACCTTGGTAGAGAAACAAGAACGTGGCTCTTGGTTGTCTAGTCCTAGCTCCAGGAAGGATGCACAAGGCCCGTCAGGTTTTCTGCCTCCCCTTAATTGCATTGTGCCTTCAGTAAGAAGATACCATTCTTGCCAAATTCCCTGAGCGTGTAAGCTTGGGTTGAACACCAAGGTATTCAGATTTCGTTGCTATGGAGATTTCTTCACAAAGAAAAAGAATACAAAGCCATTTAAAATGGGTAGCTAGTGAATTAAAAAAAATGTATTATGTTATTTTGATCTGTCTGCCTGGTACATCTAGTACCATTCTGTTGACTAGGAAACTAAGTCTTAGCGCAACTTGATTTTATATCTAGCAGTTACTGACAGACCTAGAAGTAGAAAAGTGATGTCACACTCTTTAAACTCTGTGCCCTCTTTGCTGTTCGTGGTACTTATAATCGTCAGTACTGTGGAGTCTCTTTATAAGGGGTGGGGTAGGATGGGTGGGGGTGAATGCTGAACCAGCTTGAGTTGTACAGTTGGGTTCTTCTTTCCCTCCACCCATCTCTCCTTTTCTCCCTCCTTCTCTTCTTGCCTTCTTTCTTGCTTACTTGTCTACCTGCCTTCCTGCCTTGGGTTACAGTTCTGGCTCTGGAGCTGGACTTTAGGATCTAATTAAATCTGGATAGTCACGAGTCATTACCGTACAGATTCTCCTGTGGGTCTTTGTATTCCTTTTGTATGCAGACTTGATCCCTAGCACACTTCTATTCAAGATTTCCAATGAAGTATTTAATTTTTAAAAATTTTATTGAAGTATAGTTGATTTACAGTGTTGTGCCAATCTCTGCTGTTCAGCAGAGTGACTCAGCTATACACATATATACCTTCTTTTTTTATATTCTTTTCTATTATGGTTTATCACAGGATACTGAATATAGTTTCCTGTGCTCTACATTAGGACCTCGTTGTTTATCCATTCTAAATGTAATTGTTCGCATATACCAACACCAATCCAATGACGTATTTAAAATAGCCCCTAAGCATCATCTTTTTAATAGCTCCTCTCTCCTGGGGAAGTATACAGATACTGTAGAGGAAGTAGAGGAAGCCTGTATGTAGGGTCTAGCTTCAAAGTGCTCATCATGAAGATGACATTGAACTTTCTCCTGATGGATGAGAGAGGAAGGGAGGGTGCTGCAGTGGGTCCATTTGCACATTGATCCCCAAATTCAGGAGTCAAGGGCAACATGTTTTTCATCCTTTGCTAATGGAGGGGCATATTTCCTTTCATTCATGACCTGCATCCGTTAAGTAATGTCTGTGGGGCCATGGCAAGAATCAGGTAGCTGGTTTCCTGTCTTATTTAGTGTGACAGATCAGAGTTGTTTTTGACAAAGGGCAAAATCCAGCTTCAGGATATGGTGTGCAATTTACTTTCTCTGTCCTTTATCAAGGGACATAATATTCATGGCTGTGGTATCAGACAGTGAGAGGCCTGGTGGCCTGGGGCTATTCCCAGATTGCCCCTCACAAGCACTGGGCAGCAGGATCCTGTGGTGCTGGGAGTATGATTCAATATCAAGCACCTATTATATTCCAGGTATTATGATACATGCTTGAGATAAAGGATTATGTGACATAGACATTGCCCATAAAGGTACTTAGAGCTCAGTGTGTGAAACAGACACGTAATCAAATCCATGGAGAATCATGTGTGATAAAGGCAGAAGGAGAAGTATATACAGAGCACAGAGTAGAGAAATGCCCTTTGTGTTGGGATCTACTGGCGAGATGTTCTCTCTTGGTAACTGTCCTCAGTGTTTGGAGATTGGATCTCAAATCCTCAAACTGCAGTCTAAAGACAAAATTCTGCTTGTTTCCTGTTTTTATAAGCCCCTTACATTTTACATTTTTAAATGGTTAAGGGAAAAAAAATCAAAAGAAGCATAATAAATTGTAGTGTGAAAATTATATGAAATTCAGATTTCAGTGTCCAAGATGAAAGCTGTGTTGGAACAAAGCTGTACTGTTTCTGCATTGTCTGTGGTCGCGTTTGCATTACAATGACCAAATTAAGTAGTCACCATAGAGACTCTGTTGCCCACTTGGCTACTATAACAAAGTACTACCGAAGGGGTGGCTTAAACAATGTACATTTATTTTGTTACAATTATAGAGGTTAGAAGCCTGAGGTCGAGATGTTAGCAGGGTTGATTCCTTCTGAGGCCTCTCTGCTTGGCTTGTAGGTGGCTGTTTTCTCCCTGTGTCCTCACGTGGTTTTCTGTTTGTAACTGTTTGTGTCCTAAATCTCCTCTTCTTATAAGAACACCAGTCCTTTTGAATTAGGGCACGCCCATATGAGCTAATTTTAATGCAATTACTTCTTTAAAGATCTTATCTCCAAATACAGTCATATTCTGTCATATTCTGAGGTACTAGGGATTAGAACATCTGAATTTTGTGAGACCCGATTAAGCCCATAATACCCATTAAACCTAAAACATTTACTATCTACTTTTTTTGGGCGGCGGGGCGGGGGGGGGGGGGCCTGTCACGTGCCAAGCAGCTCGCAGGATCTTAGGTCCCCGACCTAGGATTGAATCCACGCCCTCAGAGTGAAAGCTTGGAGTCCTAACCACTGGACCGCCAGGGAATTCCCTACTATCTGCTCTTCATAGAAAAAATCTGCCCACTCTGGCCCACGCCATTGCACGGTTTTGGTGTGGTCTGCTTGTCCTCCTATTCCCCCTCCATCAACACATGCCCACCTAGTTGTAACTATCACCATTCTCTTTTTAGTTTGTCCATGCATCCATGCATCTATCCATCCATCCATCCATCCATCCATCCATCCATCCACCCATCCATCCATCCATCCATGATTTTTGGCCTGCTCCAAGATTTGTTTACAGAGAGTACAGAACTCTTACCAACCATTGCTGTAGGTTGAGCTTTGCTTTACTCTCCATCGTGATTGATGTTCCAGTATTTTCCCAGTTCCACTATTCCACTCTCAAACACAGCTTCCTTTGCTCCCCAGTACTCAAATCCAGTTGCTGGTTGCAATGCCCACAGAGTAGGTGTTCAGCAGAAACCTCTGAAGGGCTTCTCACTTGATCATAATTTTAAGTTGAGAAATGGAGTCCCATTCATTAAGCTCTGAGAGAGCTGCCTACAAGCAATTTCATTTTTACATGGCTCTTTGCTTAGCAAATTTACTCCACCTGGGATACTTTTAATTTTTTTGTGGCCCATCGAAATGTAAAACTGTGCAGTGCTGGAGCCTCTAATCCATCGCTAAGAACTGGGGGTCCTGTGAAGCTCCCCATGGAATTACTTAAGGAAGTAATTGGCTGATGCAACAAGGAATGCGTTTTTACCTTCTTATAAAGTGCTGAAAGTATGTCCTTTATTGTCAGGCTAGTGGAGAGAAGTCAGTGCAACTACCTCCCACAGCCCTGAATGCTCTCCCCTGTTGTCAAGGAGCTGTTCTGCTCTACGCTTTTCTTCAGTGTTTTTTTCTTGAAATTGAAGCCCACTGATCTCTTTCTGAGCAAAATGCTTCAGAAAATATACAGGAAGAGGCTTTTTTTCGTTCTTTCTGTGGTTCCATTGCATGTTGTGTGGTTGCACAGGCACTTCCTTTGGTTGCCCCAAGCATGGTGTTTCCTCAAAACTAGAGAGGTTTCTTTTGGAAGAGCTCTACGGTCGTAATCTGGATACTGCAAAAGGATCTCTAGCCGCTGCTCCATTTTCAGTTCCTCATTTGGGGGTCATCACCGTTCTCACGGAAGAGAGAAAAATCTAAGATGTTCACCATGTGGTCATTCAACATTTGGAAAAGAAAAAACAAAGATTATATAAAGAAATAAATAAAAAATCTGGGGGAAGGTGCACTCCCAGGGTACAGTTTTGAAAGAAATAAAAAGAGAAAGCTTAGATTCTGCATATAAGCAGACATTTACAGAACAGAAACAGACTCCCAGACTTAGAGAATGAGTTTACGGTTACCAGCGGGGAGAGGAGGAGGCAGGGATAGTTAGGGAGTTTGGGACTGATATGTACACAGTGCTCTATTTAAAATGGATTACCAACAGGGACCTACTGTATAGCACAGGGAACTCTGCTCAATATTATATAACAACCTAAATGGGAAAAAAATTTGAAAAAGAATAGATATATGTATATGTATAACTGAATCACTTTGCTGTACACCTGAAACTGCCACAACATTGTTAATCAACTATACTCCAATATAAAATAAAAAGTTGAAAAAAAAAAAGCTTAGGAACTCATAAATTTTTTTTTTTCATGAACTTGTGGTATGGAGGTGTGCTGTGGATCACTGGGGCAGATCTTTATTTCTTACTCCAGTAAAACAGCAACATCAACAATAAAACCACTAAAAAAAAGAAAAAATCCCAGTGCTATTTGTTAGATCTTTGTGCTGCAAGGTTTAGAAACCCAAGTTGACTGAAGGTCTAAATGGAAATGTATTGGACCCCGTAAGCAGCAGGATAAAGCTGGACGTGGAGAACAGTTGGACCTGGGGAAGTCAGCACATCAGGCCTCTCTTTCTGTCTTTCATCTCTGTTTTCCATCAGTCAGATTAGATTTTTCTCAGTCTGGCCTGAACACAGCAGAGACATGGCTGCCAGCAGTTCTAGGCTGACTTCTTTAGTTTAAAAAATTATTACCAAGAAGTTCTCTGATTGGCTAATATAGATTGTTAGCCCACTTCTGGACCAATCACTGTGTCCAGAGGCTTGAGGTTTAATGATTATCCCAGCCTGTTTCATGTCCTCATCTTTGTGTCTGGGGATGGTGGAAGAAAAAAGTGTGGAGGTGTGAAGTGTGCAGAGAAAAATAGTAACAGATAAAGGAGGAAAGGAATGCTCCCCCCCCACCAACCACTCCTGAGTGAAAAAGACATCAGAGAACTTGATGTTCCTGTTTATAGGCTGGATACTAATCAGAAAATAAGAAAATTAACTGCCTCACGGTGCAGGTAAGAAAGATAGAGTGCTTATGGCCCCCAAAAGTGATAGATGGGTGTTTCTTTAAAAATCAAAATGTAGCCTATTCATGGTAATGCATCCATGACCCAGAATGAGGACAAAGGCAGACGCTGTTGGGGGGATGGCTTGAATCTTTCGGCTCAATGTGGGGATGACCCCTGCACCTTCCCGGCTTCCTTTCTGGTGCCCCTGGGTTGTAAGCATCAGGTCCATAGCTCATCCTGTCCAGTGGATCCAGAGAAGAAGTGGGGAAGAGGATGGGTGTGCTGAGCCCACTCTTACATGATTCTTTCATCTTAAAGTCCTGGCAAGAGGTATATTCTTATGCTGGCCATATACTTACATGTATGTATATATATGTGTGTGTGTGTGGGGGGGGGTGTAGATAAATATATACACCATCCCTATCTATCTATCTATCTATCTATCTATCTATCTATCATCTGTCTATCATCTGTCTGTCTATCTATCTATCTATCTATCTATCTAATCTATTATCTATCTATCTATCTATCATCTGTCTATCTATCTATCTATCATCTATCAATCTATCATCTATCTATCTATCTATCATCTATCTATCTATCATCTGTCTATCTATCATCTATCTATCTATCTATCTATCATCTAATGAATCATGTGGATGACAGTATTCCTTAAAGAACAGTCACTGGAGTCTGTAGTCACATGACCTACTCTTAGTTTAATGGTTGGAGGAGAATGCCTTCAGGCATGAAGTATCCCCTTTAGAACAAGTATGTTATCTTCTGTGTCATTAACTGTCTTACTCATTGACCTTTTCAGAGATTTTTATGAAGCACTGCTGTTTATACAGGATTTTATATCTAGAGCCTCAAAGTAAGAGACTTTCTTATTTGGGGAGGGGGTTACTATTTGGTGAGAAATATTTTTCTCCAGATTAGTTTTCATGTGGATTTTCCTAACTCTTTTTAAGTTGTGAAATGTATCACATTGGGAATAGTACATGTGGATGTACAGCCTAATGAGGGTATAGTCATCACCAGCTCAAGAAAGTGATGCTGTCAGTCCCCCAGAAGACCTGCCCCTGCATCTTTAGTCACAATGCCCTCCCACCTCCTAAAGATAACAACTGGGCCGGACTTTTATGGAATCATGGTTTTGCTTTTCTTCACAGTTTTATTATTCAAGTCTGTCTCTCTGAGCACTGTAGTCTAGTTTTGAATCTTATATGAGTGGAGTCATTCTTTATTTACTATTTTAGGTCTGGTTTCATTTCCTTGCCTTTAAAAAATGAGATTCATTTCTCTCGTGTGTGGGTCTGATTTGTCCATTGTCACTATTATATGTACAATTTCATTGTATGAGTAGACTGTAACTGATATAGCCATTCTAGCACTGGTGAATTCTGGGTTAGTTCTAGCATGTGGCTACCATGAATAATCCTGGAAAGAACTTTTGGGGACATTTTTCCTAGTGTACATGTGCATGCATTTCTTTGGGTTTATCTCCAGGAGTGGAATTGCTGATTTTTCATCTTTAATAGAGAAGGTAGTTGACCTACTTTCACTCTCCCCGAGAGTGTAAAGGAGTTCCTGTTGTTTCATGTCCTCAGGGACAGCTGGCATTGTCACCCATGTTAATTCTTGTTCTGGTAATAAGTGGATTTCCTGGGTTTAATTTATATTTTCCTGATACCAGTAAGGCTGAGCTCCTGCTCGTAGGCTTTGTTGGCCTTTTGGAATATCCTCTTTTGTGGACTGCCTGTTCAAATCACTTGCCATTTTTCCATTTGGTAGTTGGTCTTTTTCTTATTGAAGTATTGTGTGTGTGAGTGTGTGTGTGTGTGTGTACACGTTCTGGATAACATCCTTTTGTCGGTTGTATGAGTTGCAAATATTGTCTCCCAGTGTGGCTTGTCTTTCATTCTCTTATTTATTTTTTAAGTAAATAGATAAGTTTTTATCCTGAATGTAATCAGAATTATCAGTTATTTGCCTTTTATGTCTGTATTATTTAAATAAAATCTCTTTTTGACCTAGGATGACCCGTAGCTACCTGAGATTACAAAATCTTATATAAATTGTTTTTTTTATCCTTCCCAGATAATACTAGGATATTTTAACTCTTTTTGCCCCCAGCTGGTTTATAGGATATTGTTATTGTATATCATTTTTCTTTTATATTATTTCCAACCTCTTAAGACATTATTATTTTATTTTATTTAAATGGCTTTTATTTCCACTCAGTATGGAATTCTAGGTTGGCAGTTCTTTCCCTTGAACACTTAGAAGACCTCGTTCATCATCTTCTGGCTTCTGTTCTGTGAAGAAGTCAGCTGACTGCCCAGTGGATGCTTTGCAGGCGCCAGTCTTCTTCTTACTACTTGTAGGATTTTTCTCTTTCTCTTGGGCTTTTCCAGTTCTGTGGCATGTCAAGGTGTAAATATCTTTTTATTTCTTCTGTTTCAGGTTTGTAGGACTTCTTGAATCTGTGGATCTGTGGATCTATGGGTCTTGAATTTGTGCATTTGGGGAAATTTCCAGCCTGTATCTCTTTTGCCCTTTCTCTTTTTTCCTGTGTATTGCACCTTTTTGCTGTATTCTCTCTGTCTCTTACCTTCTCTTTCTCTATTTCTCATATTTTTGTCCCTCCCTTCTACCAGCTAGTGTTGTGAAAAAGAAATACTGTTTATTCACTCAACAAATGGGCTTTTTGATCCTGCCATGTGCCAGGCACTGTCCTGGTTAGTTGAAATACTTCAGTGAACAAAAGAGACAAAGACCTCTGTCTTTGGGCGTCACCATTAAGTATTAAACGGTTGTTTATTAATTGTGGTAGTTATCGTTAGTATTTCTTCCTTTTAATTAATTACATTTAATGTCTTAATGTGTTAAGGAAAAGTAGAGCTGCTTTGGGAAGAGGGGCAGTTTAGGGGGGAAATGTGGGCCCAGTTAGGGTTCAATAATAAGAAGGTACCACTGGAATGATGACTTAAAGAATGGAAAGGAACTAGCTAATTGCACATCTGGAATGTTCCAGAAATATGAAGCGTGTCTGGAAGGTTCAGGGAACATCAAGGAGGCTAAAGTGGCATGAGCAAGGGGAAAAGGAGCAGGAGATGAGGTCAGAGAGGTAATGATGAGGCCCAAGCGACAGGTGACAGGCTTTGTAGGCCCCTCCCAGGAGTTTGGCTTTTACCCCTGGGTTGAGCAGAGGAGTAACGTGGTCTCATTTTCACATTACAGTGAGCCCCCTACATACGAACGAGTTCCGTTCCGAGGTCGCGTTCATAAGTCCAATTTGTTCATAAGTCCAACAAAGTTAGCCTGGGTACCCAACTAACACAATTGGCTGTATACTGCTGCTTACACGCTTGCTTCTGGACATCCTGGGCTTGAAATAAAGATACTCTACTAATGTACTCTACACAGTACTGTATAGTAAAGTACACAAAAACACAACCACTTGTAGGGGATGCACGCACGTGGTAATGTACGCCAGACACGTGACCTAATGTGATTGGACACTTGAACGCACATTTGCATCTTTGGATGTTCGCAGCTTGAAGGTTCATATGAAGGGGACTTACTGTAAAAGGATCCCTCTGGCTCCTGGGATGAGAATGGACTGTTGATGGGCAAGTGTCGAAATGAGGGACTTGTAGGAGGCTTGTGCTGTGGTCTAGCAGGGAGAGGCTGCAGCTCAGACTATAGTGGCAGCAGTGGAAGTGTTGAGAACTGCTTTAGATTTAGAGGGGGAGAAAAAAGCATATTTTCATACCTATGAAAATGCTCCAGTAGAGCAAGGGAATTTGATGATGTGGAGGAGAGAAAGGGAAATCGCTGGAACGTTGTCCTTGAGTGGAGGGAGGGGGATGCAGAGGGTCTAGTCACAGGTGGAGGGATTGGTTTCAGGTAGGATGTGGATGGTTATCTAAGGTCCCAGGCAGGACGGTAAAGTGGGTGCAGAGAGATGCTTGCTTTTTTTTTTTTTTAAATAAATAAATAAATAAATTTATTTTATTGGCTGTGTTGGGTCTTCGTTGCTGCACACGGGCTTTCTCTAGTTGCAGTGAGCAGGGGCTACTCTTCGTTGTGGTGCGTGGGCTTCTCATTGCAGTGGTCTCTCTTGTTGCAGAGCATGGGCCCTAGGCACGTGGGCTTCAATAGTTGAGGTACATGGGCTCAATAGTTGTGGCTCACGGGCTCTTGAGCGCAGGCTCAATAGTTGTGGCGTGTGGGCTTTGTTGCTCTGCGGCATGTGGTATCTTCCTGGGGCAGGGATCAAACCCGTGTCCCCTGCATTGGCAGGCAGATTCTTACCCACTGCGCCACCTAGGAAGTCCCTAGATGCTTGTTGGTGAATATAGATAGTCTTGGAAATGGTGGTGGTCCTGTGTGATTGCTTCAGTTTTCTCAGAGAAGTAGGATGAAAAGGCATCAGCTGAGAAGAAAAATGGGGAGAAGTTATTGGGCATCTGGGAAGAGAAGGATAGTTGGGAACTTCACGAGTGGGTGTGAATGGACTGAGAACTTTTTAAACAATTTTTATTGGCGTATAGTTGATTTACAATGTTGTGTTAGTTTCAGGTGCACACCAAAGTGCATCAGTTACACATATACATATATCCACTCTTTTTTAGATTCTTTTCCCATATAGGCTATTAGAGAGTATTGAATAGAGTTCCTTGTGCTAAACTTATGGTAACCATAAGTTTGTTTTCTATGTCTGTGAGTCTGTTTCTGTTTTGTATATAAATTCATTTGTACCTTTTTTTTTTATTTTACATGTAAGTGATATCATACGATTTTTCTTTCTGCCTGACTTACTTTACTCAGTATGACAATCTCTAGGTCCATCCATGTTGCTGCAAATGGCATTATTTTGTTCTTTTTTATGGCTGAGTAATATTTCATTGTAAATATGTACCACATCTTTATCCATTCATCTGGTGATGGACATTTAGGTTGCTTCCATGTCCTGGCTATTATAAATACTGCTGCAGTGAACATTGGGGTGCATTCATGAGTAGGTGTGAATGGACTGGGAACTTTGGTGGGAGATCGCTGATTTCATTTAAAGGCACTTGATATTAGTGGTCATGGATTTAAAGTAAAGCCAGTGGGGTGGTGGGTGGTGTTGTTTTCTCAGCCAGAGCCAACTGTCTGGGTGCAGGTGCAAACTAGGCACTTCGTTGGATTTAACCATGTTGGCATGTTTGCCAAACAGATGTGACTAAGCAATAGAGGGGCAAGGAAGTAAGGGAGGGAATTTAATGATGGGCCAAGGAGGACTGTGAGGCATCAAGGCTGTGAGGGGCCAGCAAAAGGGGGATGGGTATTTGGGTCAGGGTCTGAGAGGGAATGGTCCGGGAGGATGGGAGCCAGTGAAGTGAGGGGGGATGCGTGATACGGACTGTACAGACGGGGTATTGGTATCTTTCCCCCTTTTTGTTGACAACCCTATATATTTTGGAGGTTTAGCATGAAGTGTCTTGAAATTTCTTAGTGAATGTTATGTTGAAAAGCCTGAGTATTTGTGTATTGGTGGAATAAATGTATATTTGCCTATTGTTGTTTCCTGTTTCCCTTCTTGCTATTTGGGATTCTAAAGGAACGTGACAGAGGACTTTGCTGTGTGGTTTAAGGAGAGATCTAAGGCCTGGGTGGGTTTGTTTGTTTGTTTGTTTGTTTATTGGCTGTGTTGGGTCTTCGTTGCTGCACACGGGCTTTCTCTAGTTGTGGCGAGCGGGGGCTACTCTTCATTGTGGTGTGCGGGCTCCTCAGTGCCGTGGCTTCTCTTGTTGCGGAGCACGGGTTCTAGGTGCATGGGCTTCAGTAGTTACAGCACATGGGCTCAATAGTTGTGGCTCACAGGCTCTAAAGCGCAGGCTCAATAGTTGTGGCGCATGGGCTTAGTTGTTCCGCGGCATGTGGGGTCTTCCTGGAGCAGCGATCGAACCTGTGTCCCCTGCATTGGCAGGCGGATTCCTCACCACTGCGCCACCTAAGAAGCCCGGCGTGGGTGGTTTTGATCATGCTTCTGATCTTGGCTGTCATCACAAGGGTGTATTCAATTTCAGTCCACAGATATTTGTGGACAGCCCACCATGTGCCAAGCACTCTTCTAGGTACTCAAGATAGAGTTGGGAGCAAAATAGATAAAAGTCCCTGACCTTGTGGAGCCTATATTCTAGGGGGTGGGGAGAGAAACAAATAACAAGAAAATAGTAAAATAAGAAAGTAATGTGTATGAAGGAGGAAGAAATACGGCAGGGAAGTGGGGAAGGGGATGTGCCGGGGGAGAGAGGTGGGGGTGGGGTTGGGGTTGAGGGCTGGGAGGACTTCACGGAGAAGATGCTTTGAACAAAGCTCAACTCTGCGGTCCATGTACATTCAGACCAATGCAGGTCCCCACAGGAGCAAATAACATGAGTTGGCACCATGGCTTTATGAAAACAAAATCCCATGCTAATGCCAAAGGCCAAGAGTATTGTTTTTGGTTATTGAAGTCAGCGGAGTCAGTAGGCTCCCTGTATGTGCTAGCAGTGTCTGTGAGACTGGAAATGAGTCGTATATTAATAGCTACATTTGATTTATTTTGGGGAGGAAGGGGGTGTTCCTTCAGAAGGCTGTTGACCTCAGACCCAGCCATCCTGACTAATTTTTGCCAATGGAAAGTTATGTGTAGAAGGGATTGCAGCTGTTCTTTAATGTGCTGAGTTCATCTGTGGCCAGAAAAAAGAACAAAGGCCCTCAGGGTACAGGGCTTTGGGAGGAGGGAGGAGTCTGAGTCATACGCCGGAGCCTGAGCAAGGTGTGTGAATACGTGGAAGCCAAGATGGCTTATCTTGGTCATAGGCAGCCCTCTGCAAGGATTCTCAAGCTTGGCGGGTTGGCATCCTTGTGATCGGATGCTGAGAACTTCCTTTTCTCAGAAGCCATGCAGCTGGGAGTGGAAGACTGAGCTTTGGTGTTTCCAGTGATGTGGTGAAGCGCTGGTCAACCTCCTTGTCTGAATCTCCTCCACATAGACCAGTAGGCATGCGTAACTCGTGGTACCTATGTTAAGAGCAGTGTGTCATTCCGTGAATCATCTGCTGTGCTTGACTGAGAAGTCTGGGAGAGTGTGAGCTGGTTGAGCTCGGGCAAGATTCTGTTCATTGTGTTTTTCTTTCGACTGTGAACCAACATTGCAAATAGGTTAATATAGAATACCCACCCAGTGATTAACGATCTCAACCTGGACCTTGAACTTGCCTTTTGCAGGAGACCGTGGTTCTGTGAAAGGCCCCTTTGAATGCATTTACCAATTTTCTACACGTGTGTTATGCATGTTCTTTGACTGTTGCCCAATGTAACTTGCTCATCTTCGATACCTTGTTCAGTCGTCTTTCTCAGACAGAGTGATGATTACCTTCCAGGAGTTTCATGACAAACCCTGAAGTATGTTCTTTTCCTGCTACATTTGGCCTTGGGAGGGAGATAACGCACCCCGTGAGTAAGTGCAGGCTTCGGGAATAGGCTCAGCTCTGTGACTTCCTGAGTCCAGAATCTGAATATTAAAGGTGATGAGAATAACAAAAACAAGTGCAGTGCACGTAAGGCTGCCCAGGTCAATGATGATGACAAGGTTACAGGTCAAGTGTAACAATGAAATCGGGGAGAGTGAGGCCCCAGCCTTAGCGAAACCAGGTTAGAAGTTCAGACCTGCCTCCTACTTGTTGAGCAGCTTTGGGCCGTTCAGTTAACCTCTCTGTGCCTCAGTCTCTTTATCTGTAAAATGGGTTCAGTCATAGTACTTTATTGAGTTGTTATGAAGACCAGGTACAAAAATAGATGAGCTTACTACAGCCGTGTGGTTCTCACAGAGTAAGTACTCAGGAAATGTCAGTGCCTCAGCCTCCCATTGCCTCACAAGCAAAATACTATTATAACCTGTTTTACAAATGAGGGACTGAGGCTTTACAAAATTTAGGTGATAGGCTTGTGACTAGAAAAGGAATTCCTGGGCTTCCCTGGTAGTGTAGTGGTTAAGAATCTGCCTGCCAATGCAGGGGACACGGGTTTGATCTCTGCTCCGGGGAGATCCCACATGCCACACGGAACAACTAAGCCCATGTGCCGCAACTCCTAAGCCTGCGCTCTAGAGCCTGAGAGCCACAACGGCTGAGCCCGCGTGCTGCAGCTACTAAAGCCTGCTTGCCTAGAGCCCGTGCTCCGCAGCAAGAGAAGCCACCGCAATGAGGAAGCCCGGGCATCGCAACGAAGAGTAGCCCCCGCTTGCCTCAACTCGAGAAAGCCCATGCGCAGCAACGAAGACCCAACGCAGCCAAAAAAATAAATATAAAAAAATAAATAAATAATAAATTTATTTTAAAAGAGAAAGAAAAGGAATTCCTGGCCAGTCTAGGTCTGTTAAGTGGGATAAACATGTAACGTGGTCAGTTAAAATGTGTGCCATTTACTGTTTCCAGTTGGTAATTGAATTTGATTTATTTCCCCCTTTCATGGTTCTGGACTCAGATCCCACCCTTTCTGCCTTCACGTTCTGCCTTGAAGTCTGGGATCGGGACAGGTTGGTGGGAGTGGATCTGGGGCGAGAGACATTCCGTACAGGTGTGACACCTGGCACCTGGAAAGCTCTTGATGTGCAAAGGTGTGTCTCTTTTTATCTTCATAATTACAAGGGATTTAATTTTATAAGTTAAGCAATCCCATTTTATCACTTACAATCAGAGAAAAATGCTCTTTTAGGTGTAGGATTAAGATCATGGTGATGTGACAATAGGCACATTTTCAGGCTTGGTTAATGTGCTTAGATTAAAGTTTTGATTCCTTTTGTTTTCAACAGCAATATTTTTGAAAAGCTACGTGTACCTGAGCCCGTAGGTTGAAAATGACATCTTTTTTGAATCATTAAAAAAATTGGGGTAAAAAAATATATAGCATAAAATTTGCCATTTTAACCATTTTTATGTGTGTAATTTAGTGACAGTCATTACATTCACAGCGCTGTACGGTGACCACCGCTCTCTATGTCCCAAACTTTTTCATCACCCTCAAGAAACACTGTAACCATAAAGCAATAACTCCGCATTTCCCCTGTTCCTCAGTGTCTAATCTCCTCTTTATCTTCATGCATTTGCTTATTCATATACTATAAAGTGGGATCATGCATTAGTTGTCCTTTTGTGTCTGACCCTGTCACTTAGCATAATATTTTCTCAAGGTTTGTCTATATTGTTGCATGAATCAAAACTCCATTTCTTTTAATGGCTGAGTGATATTCCACTATGTGGATCAGACCACATTCTGTTCATCCACTCACCTGTTGATGGACTCCTGAGTTGTGGTCATTTTTGCCTGTTGTGAGTAATGCTACAATGAACTTTCACGTACAAGTGAGAAGTGATACTCTTTGGCAGCATCTGTAGAGAGAGATTTTAATTTCTTGGGACTCTAGGAGTAGGACTTTCCTAACTGGGGGAGTCCTTGTCTTTGACCATGGTGCCCCCATGACCCCTCAGACGTATATGAATATGTCCCGTGTCTCTACCAGGCTTCCCCCACGGTCTTGCCAAGTTTACCACTGTAATTTGGGAGGATGTTAGCTGTTTGGTGAATCAGCCTGCCTTCAGCCATGCTACCTTGACGGCATCCTTCCATCCCAGGTCTTTGTGGCTCTTATTTGCTTGTTTGGGGTTAAGCCAAGGAATTTCTCTGCATCCAGTTACGATGGTTTGCTGTTATTTTAGATGGAATCAATGTATATTATTTTTTATTTATATATGCCTTTTGTGTTGTGTTGAGGTACAGAATTAGATATGCAATTTTTATTTATCTTATGGAATTTTTAATGTTTATTTTATGGAATTGTTTTAAAAGGAGGTAATAATTGAGTTGGTGGAACGTACAGCAGGTTTGTTTCAGTAGATCTGGCTTCTGGGCTGAATCTGCCATCATTTTATTCTGTGAGCCTGTGCAGGTCACTTTACCCTTCAGACCTCAGATGAATGAGTGATTTCTAAGATTCTTGCCTTCCCCAGCCCCCCCTTTCTGCTCTTACGTATCTGGTTCAATGCCTCTTCATGTGTCTATTGCCTTACCTCGGGCCATTGAATATTGTGAGATATAAGCTTGTTGTATTTCCTGATTGAAAATAATCTTTGCATATTGGATCTTGGTTTAGGGAAAATGGTACCATGTGCTCCTAGAGATCTAGAATCTAATGCCTGTGTGCTTGGAAGGGAAAGCAAGACAAGCGGATTCCCATCAGCATGTTCCCCTGACATTAGACATGCCCTAATTTTAATTGATTATGTCCCTGTCAATAGTAGAAAACTGTCAGGTGTCAGGTATTAGAGATACATCTACAGGTGTGGTCCTTTTCACTTTGCCATTGTACCCAAATGCTAGGTGTGTCCTTCCTACCCAGCTTCACCTGCATATGTTCTGGTCCGGAAAATGTGAAATGACAATTACTGATGTATTGTAATATAAAATAAAAACTATTCTTACCCCTGAAAAACAAACCCAAATATTATTTTATTGGTTATTCCTGGTGAGTGCCAAGGGCCGATGTAGCTCACAGTGGTCACCCTTATGAGGGGACTTGCTGCTTCTCCACCATAGGGACTCGATAGGGAGGCTCACGAGGTCTCTCTGTGGCCCTGGGGTCTTGGAAGGGCCCCCACGCTCTCATTTGTCATATAACTAGTGTCTCAACGATACTATATCCATTACCAAAATAGCAATATCAACATAAAAACATCAAAAACGTTCTAAACATTAACATAGCTTGAACTACAGACTTGGCTTATTTCCTGATTGAAAGCTGTCTTTGCCTGTGTAGTGCCCCGGTACCATTTAGGGAAAATATTAGGCATGTGCCCGTACAAAGCCTGTTAACCCATGCAGCCCATCGTCAAAGGCATCTATTTCAACTTCCCATTGTACGGAAGGGGAAGCCGGAGGGCTTGCCTTAATTTACTCAGTTGGCTGTTGGTGGAGCCTGGACTTGAACAAGGTCTTCTTCCTGCCTGTCCTTGCTTTTCCCAGACCAAATGAGGCCTCCCCAGTGGGAATGTTCCCTGACCTGGCTTTTTCAGGAGG
The DNA here is from genome assembly GCF_030028045.1 of Hippopotamus amphibius kiboko. Classification (NCBI taxonomy): domain Eukaryota; kingdom Metazoa; phylum Chordata; class Mammalia; order Artiodactyla; family Hippopotamidae; genus Hippopotamus; species Hippopotamus amphibius. Next base: position 104,236,831 of record NC_080195.1, on the reverse strand, counting down.
CTACAGTACTGAATGGTAAGGTTATCATGTTCTTTGGAAAGAAGGCAGGCCTGAAAATTAGAACTTAACTTCTTATCGTTGTACATTTGTGATTCAATGCTATCTGACTCTTAGTGCCAGTAATAATTATTATTGTCTGTTGCTGCTGAGCAGAGAGGTGCCTGAAAGATCCCACACCAGTGAGAACCCAGATGCTCTCACCCCTACGAACCACATGTACCTCTTGTGCAAGGCTCACAGGGCCCTTGGAACCAACAGCCTCACTGTGTGTGTGTGGGTGGGAGAGCATCTGGCCCGATATGGGTGTTGCTAGTAGGGGCTAAGAGTTCATGGACTTTTCCTTTGTCTTTTTTGTTACCTTTATCCTCTGGTTGCACTTCCTCCCCTCTCCCCTTTATCCGTCCAGTTACAAGCCTGGGTTCAGTTATAAGTATGTGGGCCACCACTGAGTCCTGAAACTCTTGACCTTGGCATGTGAGATAAAAGTTGTTCTGTAAAGAAATGTAATTTGGGGCAATGAAAGCCAATGGGAATTTTAAAATCATGGAAACATATAATTGGAAGAGAGAGCTAGGAAGCCAGAGAAAATTAATTTGAACACCGTCATTTAAATGGTTGAGGAAATTGAAGCTTCCAGATTTTAAGGAACTTGCCACACACTCAGTCACTGCCGTGTATTCTGGAGGTGGCCTTTAAAGGCTATTAGAGTTTGCTTGGCCACTTTTTGACAGACTGTATTTCTCAGGAATATTTCTGCTTATTGGTTAGGCATTCAGTTTTCAGATAGAAAAAACTATGTCTAGAGTCTCTAAGTTTTGGTTGGTGCAGAGTTTAAAGTCGTAAAACATTCTGGTATCAAATCAGACTTAATGAGGGCTTTGCACATCAGGACATCGCCTGAAAGGATGCACCTTGGTTTTGTCTCAGAGAGAAGGAAGACCTCGTCTGGGGCTGAATCAAAGGTTTTCAAACAAGTCAGCTTCCTGAGCGGATCCTCAGATCACCTAGCCAGGGAGTGTGTGGGATGGACCCAATATTTAGACTTTCAGTCAGTTTCAAATATAAGAAATTGATTTTGGCAATCAGTCGGCAGCCAACTGCAAAATGTATTCATGAATAAGCTTCTGAATTTCCATAGTGACATCATAGGATTAACGGAATCTGTGTTGGGATCTGTAATTATGCCGGGGAATCATCTTTTTATTTGGATTCGGCTCATTTGACTGTGTTAATTAACACCCCTTCTGGGCTTCACCTAACTTGAGGAGGAGAGCGCGCTTTCTCCCCAGCTTTGTTCCTGACACAAGGTGATGTAGGTGATGGCAGGCTGGTGTGAGCACTGCTTACCTTGTTCCTGGGAACCTTCCCTACTAGCTTCATATGCAGGGTGGGGAAGGTGGCAGCAGGTGCCACTGCAGGCGCTGGCATTGACTTTGCAGACCTTGTCAGCTCAGCTGATTGCAGCGCTTTTGGGTTAAGCTGCCTCGATTCCTGAACAAGTTGGTTTTGAACAGATAATCCAGAAGACTCTTGTTTAAGGAAGGCATTTGTGTCATTGAGAACACAATTTAAAAGGAATTTTAAAAGCCAACCATTATAGATCTAATATATAAAACAGCAAGATAAAGACTAAAATCTTTGGGGAGAATAAACTCACCATAATTGTTTTTTTGTTTCTGAGTGTAAATTCAACTGACAAAGGGAGGGAGAGAAGTTTAACCCTTTGTGGCTTTCTTCCCCACGTACCAAATGTTTCCTAACGTGTATTAATTGAGTAATTAACTAATTAATTGTCTTTAGCTAGCTTGTGTAAATATCTATTTATAGTATAAATACCATATAAGGGCATCATGACTTGTAGTTTTGTTTTGTTTTTTAATAAATTTATTTATTTATTTATGGCCACGTTGGGTCTTTGTTGCTGTGTGCTGGCTTTATCTAGATGTGGCGAGTGGGGGCTGCTCTTCATTGCGGTGCTAGGGCTTCTTAGTGCGGTGGCTTCTCTTTGTTGCAGAGCATGGGCTCTAGGCACGCAGGCTTCAGCAGTTGTGGCGCACAGGCTTAGCTGCTCCACGGCATGTGGGATCTTCCCCGACCAGGGCTCGAACCCGTGCTCCCTGCATTGGCAGGCAGATTCTTAACTACTGTGCCACCAGGGAAGCCCCTGTAGGTTCCCCCCCCCCCCAAAATTTATTTTTAAACAATTTACATTTTACAAAAGGAAGGAGATACAAAAATTTTAAGTCTGCTAATAATGCTGTCTTTCAATAGTGAAATAAGTTGATTGAATCAGATTGTGGAAATATGAGAGCCTACAGAAATAGAAATAGTAATGCTGGATGACTTTTAGTATGACAAATGAAAAGTAAACATTTTGGAAAAATATTCCAAACTTTTGGATTGGTGATATGGTGGTGTTGGTCTAGCACCACCACTTAGTAAAGGCCTTAGTAAAGGCTTTTTAGTGTATGAAAAACTTCTCACCCAACATGAAACCAAAAATAATAAAAATAAGAGAGCATTCTAAGTTATGGAGCAAGCTTAATTTTGCTCATTCCTCGGAAAAAAAGAAAAACATTTTAGTTTGAAATCAAACTTGCTGTGTTCAGTGCCCATCTATTTATCTTATCTACTGAAATGTTAAGTTATGCTATTATGGTTCCATTTAAATTGGGAAAAAAGTATATATTTTCAAGACCTGAAATCAAACCTAGAAAATGAGGAGGCTAGCTTTTAATTTTTTTTTTTTTTGGTAACTTGTTTCATTTAACATCGTTCCCAGGTTTATCCTGATGGTGGGTAATTGTTAAAAACAAAAGTCAGAAAAAAAAAAAAAAAAAAAAAAAACGAAAGTCAGTTGTGCGCCCTCTACTGGTTGTATTTCTCTGGAGCAGAAATACTGTACGTTCAACGCCTGAGTTCATTGCGTTTGGTTGGGCTCATAGCTGTGTTTACTTTTTGTTTTCCTAAATTCGTATGACGTTTTAAAAGCAAAATGAGTGGCATTAGAAACCTCAAGTATCTTCCTTAACACCAGTTTGTCAAGCAGTGTGTGGAGGGGACCCCAGCTTGGCACTCTTCCTTCTGTTACAGGAGTAAACGCTTTTGTGCAAAGAGACATCCCCCTGTGAGGCTGGTGGCTGCTGCTTGGGGACCTCTTGGGTTCTGATCTTGATGGGCTTTCACCTGTGTCAGGTCTTTGACGATCTGTCAGCCACTGAATGAAACCTACAGGTTTTATATGTGCTCATAGGTCATTCAGACTCTGGAACTCAGGATGCCCTGTGGATTCCCCCAGAAGCAACTATAGGGGACTCTTTATTTTCTGGCCTGAGAGGTGGGCAATACAGTGGGGACTCCAATTTAATCCCACGTGCATTTATTGAGAACTACCATCTGTTAAATTTCAAGGGGGATTCAAGATGAGCACTCTGCCACCACATGCCACCCCCCCCCCCCAATAAAACGCTTTCTTATTCAAGAAAGAAAAAAAAAACCCATATGGCGTTCCAGTTAAAAGAAATAATTCTTAGGTAATGATGAGACCAGAAAAACCTGTGGAAAGATGTCTTCGCTTTGTAAGTCCTTCACCCTGACTGGTAGACTTTGTGATGCTTGCAGTCTTTTCCTGTAAGTGATTTGTAACTTGCTTTTTGATAAACTGCAATGAGATGAAACGTCCATCCTGTTCTTAGTGGAGTGTTTCCAGCTAATGACTGTTAATAGAGAAATGAGTGATGTGGGCGGGATAAGCCTGACCCTGTGTATCTTTCACATCTCTTTCACTTTGCACACCATGCCTCCTTCCCCAACCAGGCAATGATTCTAAAGCTGATACCGTGTCTTTCGGTCATCTTCCTCCCAGCCCTTTCTTGATTATTTTCATCCAAATTCAACACAAGTTGTTGGCCTAGTGAGTTGCATGGACCTGAGACTGTGCCCCAAGGCAGTAAACTGCCTTACTGATTCTGACCCCAGTGCCCAGTTTCTTCTGAGCCCGCATAGCTAGTCCTTAGCTATCAAAGCTGCACAGTGGACATGAAGGAGAAATCCTGTCCGATATTTTCGTAACTCCCAGGAGAGTCTCTTTATAATATTGATGATCAAAGATGGAATAAAGTCAATTAAGTGGCAGTTGACAGTGAAACCTCTGTGTCACAGTTAGATGCTAATAGCACCCCCAAGTTGTGACAACCAAGAATGTCTCCAGATATTGCTACATATTCCCTGGGGGCAAAGTCATCTCCTGTTAAGGACCACTGCTCTATCCAGACACTCCCCTCTTCTTTCTTTCTCCTTCTCCAGAAGTCTTCATGAGCATTCTTTTTGTGTTTGTTTGCTTCATTCATTTATCCAATAGTTATTAAACGTCTGCTTATGCTAGCCTCTCTGCAAGGTACTTGGAATATAAAGATGAACTAGGCATCTACCTCTTATTCATTCAGTTTTGAACGGATCGTGGTTTTTACCATTTTGATTTTTATCATGGCTATCTTGCAGGTTTCCTTTCCTGAGTATTGCGCCCAACCTATAACTCTGGCAGGCACTTGAGCAATTAGGACTTCTTTAATGATGAATGTTGTGTTTCTGTTTCGGTAGGCTATTTGTTTGAAAAAAGCCCCTTGCAATGTGGGTCAGTATCCTTGGCTTTTGACACAGCTATTAACCTTGTAAAATGATAATGCTCTATTAATCTGTCAATTTCATCCATGAATGCTTCAACTCTTACAGATATGGCCTCCTGCTTGTTCCAGATATCCTATTTTCTTATGCTGTGATTTCTTTCATTCTCTTTAACCAGCCACCTGAGGCTTCATTTAATGTGTGGTCCTTTTAAGTTTTACTTAATTTGACTTCTGTTTGGGAGCCAAGAGCAAGCCTAGCTGAAAGATACTCATTGGATTGCTTTCAGTGAACTTTGTTTGCATTTGTCCTTTAGAATTTTTAGAAACTGTGATATAAAAATGACTCATGGGAAATCAAATTTCCAGCAGTTGTATTTTAAAGAGGAGGGAAAGGGGGATGCACTTCAGGGAGGTGTTTACATGTGGCTTCAACAAGATTGGTAATTTTAATTTTTTGTGTTGCATGGTTCATTATATTATTTTCAAATATATTTTTGTATATCTGAAATATTTTGTAATAAGCTTTAAAGGAAAGATAGCCAGCTGAAAGGTGTTTTTTGTTGTTGTTGGTTTTTTGGGGTTTTTTTCCCCTGTCCTCCAGGAATTAGGTCTCCACTTGCTGAAGGACCCACATTCCTGCCGTGGGGGTGGGGGGGAAGGGGGGAGGGTGCTGTGCAGTTATTTAAGATTTATAGCCTCTTAAATCTCGGAAGGGGCACTGCTTTCTTGCTATGTGCTATCGAAAAATAATTTGACAGGAACTTAGGCTTATCTACGTAGGGCGACCAGGTTCATCTGCAAAATGGTTAAAACCTGTTAGGAATTAATTTCCCCTAAGGATGCGAGGAGCTGAGCGCAGGGGAGTTTGCGGCGTTGCGAACGCCAAAGAGGAGAATTAAACTGAAGGAGGCGGATAGGAGGGAGGTGACGGTGGGCGGGGAGGAGCCACAAACCCTCTCCAACACACCCAAATGACCAGATTCATCATAGCACGAAACTTCACAAGTTACGCCCACTCCCACTGCCAGAAGCCCGGGGAAGGCTGCTGCTTCCTCACTTCTGTGACTGGAAGTTTGAGAGATGGGATGCAAGACGGGAGAAGCATGTGCGCCTCGCTGAGCGGTGGTGAGCTTGAATTTAAAAAACCTTTCTTTCCACCGGCAGATTTCTTTGTGTTGGGTGGTGTGGGCTAGCTTCGGAGCGTGGCTCTGGGTTAGTAGAGGCGGGATGAGAGCCCCGGGTTCTGCAGCTGCCGCGCGGGTACCGGTGCGCCCGGAGCCCCCCGCCCGGAGCCCCCCGCCCGGAGCCGGCGAGCCGCGTCTCCATGCTGCGCTGCGGCTGCCCGGGGACGCCACCCATGTGGGTTCTGGCTTCAGGGAAGAGGGGTTCAGGCTTTGAAAGCGCTTCACGGCCCCCCCACCCCGCCTTCTGTAACCGAGGACCGCACAGAATCTGGGATCGGGAAGGAGATTGTGGGATCATGTTACCCACCAAGGATGCGCCCAGGTCCCCACAGGTCCTGCTGCGCGTTCAGTAATTACAGGTCAATGTCTTTGAAAATGAACCCCATGAAAGTCCTGGGATTTAAGTGACAAAGACTTCCAAAGGAATATTTTGAAGCTGTGGTGCCCAGCAGGCTCCTGGATGGGAATTCTGGAGTGAGGCATTGGAAGTCTCGGGGTTTCTCATTAATTTTATGTCTGATTTAAGTGAGTTCAGCTCAAGGCTTCCTGGCTAGTGAGGTGTTATCTGTTTATGTGGATTTTTTTTTTTTTTTTAACTGTTAGTTTTTCTATGGCAGCTGGTTTATCTTTAGATTGATTGCCTAAGTCAATTTCGGTTGGGGTGGGGAGAGGAAGTTTGGGTGGAGGCTGGCACTGGGGTTGGGATGATTGCAAGAGACACTTAATATGTCTCAGCAAGCGATAAACTTGGCCAGATGCAAGCATTCTTTAGGTTTTGTTTCGAGCCCCTCAAGGAACTTTCATCTGACATGTGTGGTGTTTACTCATTGCAGGGGGGTTAGATGGAGGCTTTGGGGTTAACTGTTATCTGTGTCATCTATTTCATATCTGATCAACAGGTTAGTACTGAGGTTAGTGGGAGGTGTGTGTGTGTGTGCATGTATGTTTTGTAAGCTAATCCTTTGTAAGAATTTTTAGAGAATTGTCTTACTTTTAGGGCCAGAAATGAAGGTGAATAAATGTGTGGATTGTACTATATTTGTAGAAAACCAAATTTTATGTTACAAGTGTTTCTCCCAGTTCTGGGGTGGGTGCCATTAGGGGGATGTTCGTAGCTGATTCTGTCATCCTCCTAAAACCAGAATGGAACAGCCTGGCTTTCCCAGCCCACCTTGCACTTGAACTTCAGGGGTCAGGGGACAGGTTGCTGTGGCCACTGTTTTACTTACTTTGCTTTCACCCTCCAGCTTCCTTGAAGTTTATGATACAGAAGTAAAATGAAAGTACTTTTCAACCAATCTAGACACGTCCCAGGGAAGAACAACAGATTGCACGGTCCAGGCTGTCACAGCTGCTGGAGCCCTGCTTTCTAGCTTGTTGTGGGTTCAAGAAAGAACATGCAGGTAGATGTGAACTTGATGCTGATTCCTTCCACCTCCCAAGGAAGCTTTAGCAACTCACTCAACAGGAAAGACTACCAGACTGGATCTTATGATAGTGCTGGTGAAACTGACTAATAGACCCTTGTTCACGGAGTTTTATGGAACACTAATCCTCAGCTAGAGAAAGGGGAATATATTATTCATAAAGATTTCTAGACACTGTCACATGGGACTGCTAGAGGACATCAGCATATAGACATTTGATATTGGGTTAATTCTACTGTATGACCTTGCAGGTGTTATAAGTTATGTATCATTTTTTTTCTTTTTTTAAAATAAATTTATTTATTTATTTACTGGCTGCATTGGATCTTCGTTGCTGCGTGAGGGTTTTCTATAGTTGTGGCAAGGGGGGCTGCTCTTCGTTGTGGTGCTTGGGCTTCTCATTGCGGTGACTTTTGTTGCAGAGCCCAGGCTCTAGGCGCTTGGACTTCAGTAGTTGCAGCACTCGGGCTCAGTAGTTGTGGCTCGAGGGCTCCAGAGCTCAGGCTCAGTAGTTGTGGCACACGGGCTTAGTTGCTCCGTGGCATGTGGGATCTTTCCTGACCAAGACTCTAACCCGTGTCCCCTGCCTTGGCAGACAGATTCTTAACCACTGCACCACCAGGGAAGTCCCTGTATCATTTTTTTCTTATGGTTCCTTTACCACTCCCATAAATAACCTGGTTTGGTTCTGGCTATTTGATTTTTTTTTATTTTATTGCAGGTTCAGTTTGTTCAATAGAAATAAGACCATTAAGATGGTCTTGTTTTAGTAATTAGTTTTTTTTTTAAAACAGGAATTTTCCCATTTCATTTTTAAATTTATTGGTATAAAAAGTTACACATAATACCCTTTCATCGTATTTTTAAAGACTGGAGCAGCTGTAGAAATGTTTCCTTTTTCATTTCTGGCATTGGTTATTTGTGCCTTTTCTCTTTTCTTCTTGATCAGCTTTGCTAAAGTATTATCAGTTTTATTGGTCTTTTGAAAGACCCAACTTTGGTTTTGTTTGTATTTTAAATGAAGCATATACAAACACTGTTTCTTCTTTTCAGTTTACATGCATTTAAAAAATTCTGCCCTGTGGAACTCTGTCAAAAAAGATTTTAAGAGCCTTTAAAACTAAGTAACTGAGTCTCCTAGTTGTATGGAGGAAGACATTATGTATTTATCTTTATATGTCTTTGACATAATGTTTTAGTTTTATTAAAACATACCTTGTATTCTTGAGTGTTATACATGTTGGATCAAATTGTTATAAGGAGGGTTTTGTATTATTCACTGGGACACATCCTGCAAAATTGTTTTGGAAACATCTAACTAGAATTTACACAAGACTTACTGGTAATTTAATGTGACTTGGAGGTGCTTTCAACCCACTTAACAGTACAGGTATACTTTGTACTGAGGCAGAGCAAATTTGCTGTAATGACTGAGGAAGGATGTTTCATTTTGGTTCATATTTAATGCATGAGCCTTGGCATTTTGAAATTTTTTTCAGGAAACCTTTCTGAGTGTGTGGCAATATAAGAACAAGAACTTCGGAGTCAGAAAGAGCTTGAATTCTTGCTCTGTCACTTTTGGCTGTGTGGCCCTGGGAAAATTGCCTAACCTCTCTGAGCCTTCCTTTCCTCTACTGTGAGATGGAAATAATGAAAACTACTTTGCGGGGCTGCTGTGAGATTTTTATATGAGTTTTCATGTAAGGTACCTGTCTCATAGTTTGACCCAAAGTAGATATTATTAAATTGCAGCACATTGAGTATTTTCTTCTCCTACCCTTTTCCAACACTGGAGTTCTCTCAGTGCCTTCTTTCCAGAAGTGTGAAAGATTGCAACAGAATAAAACAAAACCACTTCTATCATTTGTTTTTTCTTTATGATGGGGAGATGGAATTACCAGGGTCACTTTCTATATTTTCAGTATTTTCATCTTATCCTAGTTAATTGATGGTAAACTGGCTGTATATTTTTTCCCCTCCACTTTTAATCTTATCTTCTTGGAATTATTGTTATTTTTTTCCTTCAGTTCATCACACCTCCATGAGCGTCTCACTTCTCTGTTATTTCCTTTTTTTTTTTTTTTGCTGTCTTGAGGGTGCAAATGAAATGGCTACAAAGCTCAAAACTTGGCAGAAACTGGGATGTGAGTTAGTTACTGGGATTGCTTCTTTAAAGATAAAGATTGTTAAATTTAGTTACTCCAGAATTTCACTGGGAGGTAGATGGGGCTGATGATCACTGTATCGTTTTTGTATTGTCTTGTCGCTGCATTTTCTGAACTTGGAGTTCCTCCATGCTTTGGGGGAAGCGTGGATTGCTGGATGCTACCACTGATCTCAAAACCAAGAAGGGAAAGGAAGAGCATAGGGCGGAGGAGGTTGGCTGGTTAATATTCCTGCACAAAGGATTACAGTGTTACCCAAGTCACCAAACTTAAGCTGTTTCTTCTCCCTGGGGTTTCTCCCCTGAAAAGATGCTGGCGCATATATGGCATAATCAGTTAAGGTTTATTTAGGCATCCAGTGTTGCAAAGGGCTGAACCGGGCATGGGAAGGGATTGTGAGCTGGGAAAAGGCTTTATGGTACGGTGCCAACATCATTTGCTGTGCTGCCCAAGAAGTGAGTCTTGGTTTACATTTTGTGGAGTAAATTGGCCTCTGCCATGGAGTTATTTTCCAAGATGACAGATTGATCAACTAATTGCCCTTGGTCTGGCCTGTCCGCTGTGACCCCGAGCGCTGAGTAACAGCGCCAGAGCTACTGTTTGTTTTAGCTGGTGTTTTTATGAGAATGGAGAGCAAGAGGGCCCATAGTCTTCCTTAGTGTTTTGTAGCCCCGCTTCCCCAGTTTATTTTGATTCTCTTGCTTGAACACAAAGTATGAGCATGGTGTTCATTGGTAAAACTTTTGCGGGAGAGGTCATCACTTTTGGAAAGCTGTATTTTTAATGGTTTGGGATGAATTTGTGAGATCTTGGACTAGATCATAGAGCCTTAGGCGGTACCTTGGAATCGTACGCTCTAGTGTTTGAGAATTCTGACTTTCATAAAGTAGGAGTTTTGGGTGGGCAAGAATAACCATGGCCAACGTGCTTTTTCCAAAGCCATTGCGGAATAAGGGCCTGGTAAATAAATGCTTCTTGGACTATTAAAATAGAAATTGCTTATTAAAATACAAATACTAGATGCTGCTTTATTGTCTACAACCTATGAGGTCCTTTCCCTATGTTATCTCATTAAGGTGTCAGAGGATGATCTGGTAACTTCTAGAGGAATATAAAACATGAGCACAAAACCCATTCTTTTCCTGTGTCTGCTTTTGTAGGTAAAACCACAGTGGACTGAGGCCCACCTTTCTAGACCCGAAGGCCAGGAGGAGGAAGAGGGTTGGTACCATAGGGTGTGATGCTCTGAGTCCTAGCCTCTCACCTAGGCTATGAGCTGCCCCTGCGGATGGCACGTTTGGAGATCTTGAGAAGCCTCTTCTGTTTGGGATGGGGTAAGTGCGGCATTTGCAGAAGGCTGGGACATGAGGAGTCAAGCTTTTAAAGACCTTCTTGTCTTAAGATCCTGCCCGAATCCTCCTGTTTCAGGGCAATGGGAGGTTCATCATCTGTGACTGTTGTTTTGGTGGGAAGAAGGGTTCTGATTCTACCCACTCAGAATCTGAGGCTTTGAAATTGATTTCCCGGGAACCTTCTGATGCTCGGGTGTCCCTTTCTTCTTGGGTCATTTGCATGGACAGGCCAGTCTTTTGGGCTTGATGAGGAGAGGGGTGGGGGTGCACCCCACCCAAGTTAGGGCCACTGTGAGCTGGGTAGGTCTGCCCCTTGTGAACCTCCCCCCACGTGCACTGATTCTTTACGCCTTGAGTCACGGGGAAGAAGATTCCCTTTGATTCTCAGGTTATATTGTTTTAGAGACTTTCCAGGGTAAGCGTCCCACCTTTTTTCCTGGCTTTTCCTTTGCCTGCCCTCACGACACCAGAAAAGGGGAAGAAGGAAAATCCATTTGGACAGCAGCAGGGGAAGCTTGGTATCAGAACGGGCTTTTTCTGGGGCTGTTGGACATGAGATCATGTGACTTTTAACAGAGAGGGTGAGCCTCCATCTAAACTGGGAAGTGGGTTTGGTTACGGTGGGATGTTTCACATGGACGTCACTGCTGTGCCCAGATGGGATATCATCACTGCCTGAGAGGCAAGGGGCTTCCCGCTGGAAAGATCCGGTGGTAAAGGTACGTGATTTGCAGGCACTTGGAGAAAAGAAATCTGCTGCAGAGACACTTTCCTACCTCCTGTGTGTGGCATGAGGCTCTTCTAGGGAAGTCCAGCAAAAGGGGACGTGAGCTGTTCAGTTCTTTTGCCACGTGGGGACAGCGACGTGTGCCCTGAGCAACCCCCTCTGCTTCATTGGGGGAGGATGATTTAGACCCAAAGGGGCTTGATAACTACACAGAGTTGTACTTATTCTTCCCAAGTTTGCCTTTCTCCCATGGACAAAGCCACTCAAGCTTTGTAATAATGCTGTATGACTTAACACTTATGAGATTTTAGTCCTATGCTAGTTGAACCAGGATTTGAACAAAATGTGTGGCTACTGACTTGATGGAGAGGGTGAATCACAGATGCTTCCTAAGGCATTTCCCTGAAATTAAAAAAAAAAAAAAACACACACAACATGCAATCCACCGTCTGATCAGGTTTTTAGCTGTACAACATAGTATTAGCAACAGGTAGAGTATCTTACAGTGAGTCTCTAGAACTTGCTCACTCGGTAGGCATAGCTGAAACTTAATACCTGTTGATTAGCCCCTGGCAACCACCATTCTGTCCTTTGCTTTCATGAGTTTGACTATTTTAGATGCCTCATTTAAGTGGAGTCATGCAACATATGTCTTTCTTGGACAGGCTGATTTCACACAGCGTGGTGTTCTCAGGATTCCCCCACGCTGTTGCGTATGGCAGGATCGCCTTCTTTTTTAAGGCTGAATCATACTCTAGAGTGTGTGTGTGTGTGTGTGCACTTGTGCACGTGTGTACCACCTCTTTTTTTCCCCCGTCCCTCCATTGATGGACATGTAGGTGGTTTCCCCATTTTGGCTACTGTGAATAAAGCTGCAATGAACAGTGCTGATACCTCTTTGAGATCCTGCTTTTATTTCTTTTGAGTAATTACCCCGATGTGGGATGGCTGGATCATGTGGTAGTTCTGTTGTTAACTTTCTTCTGTAATGGCTTCACGCTTTTGCCTTCTGATCCCTGTAGTTTGTAGTTTCCCATAAGTATTGCCGACCCGCCTTGCGGGTCTTGCTGTGACCTGTTCTTCCTGTCGTACCTGCTCTCCTGGCCACCTGAATCCAGACTGGCAGCCTTAGCCACGCCTCTCTCCGCCTGCCCTTGGCAGCCTGGAGACCTCGCGCTGCATTTTGCATCCCATTGTATTGTCATAGTTGGGTTATTGGCCTTTTTTTTAAGGGGTAAAAATAATATAAATGATAGTAATACAACAATAATAAAAACGATTAACTCTTTGCAGCACATGCCGTCTGTGCTCTCTCTTCATCCTTTTGTATATCCGTGTTCTCTTTTGTGCATATAAGCTTCCCCCACGTGCTTTCACCCCACCAGCCAGAAACCCCTTCTGTTGGTTGGCCATCTGTCCTCAGGGCGTGATCTCCCTTTGACCGAGGAATCCTTGTACCCCTGGGGCAGTCCTTAGCCAGGGCTGACCATCAGGCGGGCACCGGTATTTCAGGACGACTCTGCAGTTTTCCCTGTCCTGTCTGCAGAGAGTCCTTATGGCTTTCTTCTCCTACTCCCCAACTGGTTTTCTTCGGAAATGCTTCTGATGAGTAACTTAGACGTGAATTCTCATCTGTGGCTTAGGTAACTTTTTGCAAGTAACAGCATTAGAAAGTGGGGGAGCTAGGCTTTGAACCCGGGTCGCCTGATATCCGGGGGCTGTGCTCTTAACCAGAACACTCCTGTGTGTCTCTCCAAGGCAGGGCTGTTCATCTTTTTCTGTATATTTGCCTCATTGTGGATTGTAGTGACTGCCACGGGGTGTTTTATAATGCTCGCTTGATGAGTAGCTAGACGACTCAGCTGGCCTCTGCACTGTCCGCAAACAGCCTTCCTAAGTCCACTCTCTGGGCACGTGTCCACTGGGTCTCCTTCTAGAGTGACCTTCCCCCAGCTGTCTTTCAGAGGCAGCTCAGGCCCACCTCCTCCTGCTGCCTTTCCAGTCTGTTCCAGCCCTGAGTCATTTTTTCCCCTCAGAACCAGTATTATTTGTCAGATGTTGCCTTTTTTTATCTTCTCGCCTCCCAACCCGACTGTAAATCCTTGAGTGCTGCAGGGGTGCCCAGAACCACACAGTAAGCATTTGGTGATTTGATTCTTTGGGGATTAATCAAAACTTGGTCTGAGCTGTCCAAAGGAATGCCACGGTTCTTTCCGGGTTCTGTGAATGAAGGGAAATCATGAGGTCAAGGGACAAAATTGAAAAAATGAAATAAACAAGGGGGCAGATCTAAAAATTGTTAGACCGTTTTTGGGTGAGCCTGTGTGCGTGTGTCTTCACGCTGCAGCTGTTCAAGTTGAATCACAGGGTGGCTGGATCATCTCTTGGCTTTGCACGGTGGCTAGCCATCTTCCCCCCGAGGGAGTTTAAGCAGATTTATGTGATGAATAATGTGGATTCTCTTCCAATTCTTGGGATGTGGTTTGACAGACTTCATGAAAATGGTGGGTGAAACATGTCAAATGTCTTTTTTCCCCCCGTTTGAAAAATAACCATGATGTCCCTCAGCAGAGTTTGTGTGTTGAATTTGAGCTCATGGTCAGCCTCACTGTCCACAGGGACTTCTCCTCTTTGGCCAACTGGGTGTGCCCCCCACTGTCCTGGAAAGAGGGCTGGGCTGGAACTGAAGATCCAGAGGAGAGAGACCATGGACATTGAGCACCTACTGTGTGCCTACCGTTCTACTCAGTGCTCTCAGCAGAGCTCGTGTCTGAACCTCATCCCCACCTTGGACAGGCTGTCCTTCCCAGGTCCGGCTGATAGAAGCCACGTGACTTCACCAAACTCACACCAAGGCAGTGACCCTGGATTTGAACTGTGCTTTATCTGACTTTTACATCCATGACCACTCTCATGTGTCCTGACCTCCCATTCTAGATATAGACAGAGGTGTTTAGGTGAGGGTTCTAGAATTCTGAGACTCCTGGGTTCGTTTCTGATCTCTACCTTTTCCATCTTAGCCAATTCCTCTTAGCACATCACCGTTCATGAATCTGTTAAAGTCAGTATTGCCTGAAATACCGTGGTTAGGAGGGACTCTTTTGGGGTGAGGCATGTAATATTTGAAAAATATTACAAAATTACTGCAGAATTAGGGGGCTGATTTTATTTTTAGATGCCCACTGACAGGTGAAACTTATCAAGCCCATTCCTTGCACACCCTCGGGAAAGTTAAATAGTTTCAGTCTTCTTTTTAAGAGGAAGGAGCCTCTCCAGCCAGACTGAGGACTTTCTTGTCACTCTCTTATTCTGTAGCACGTGCAGCCTGGGGTGTCGTTGCCTTGGGTATGATGCAGCAGGACGCCCTGGATTTTTTGGTCATCCTGTCCCTCTCCTGCCCACATTGCATAAACATTGGGATGGCAGGGACAGATGGCGACTCCAGGGGCTCCTTTGATGTCACATTTGGTTGCCCCGGTTGGGGGTAGGGGTGGTTTTCGCCATTCCCCACGGGAGGAGAGACCAACTGGGAAATAACGCACTTGACAGTAAGTAAACAAAAGCTTAACTCCGGAAGAGCTGGGTGCCCTGATACATGTGCGGGCTGGGCTGCAGTGGAGTCAGGTTTACATAAGTGTGTTTAGCTTGGGAAGAAGCCAGTCGGCGCAAAGCACAGGCTTTCCCCTCTGCGCCTAATTGATGCTCCACAGAGTTCAGTTTTGTTATGAAACTGTGAATGGACTGGGGTGGGGGTGAGGTGGTGAAGAGAGAGATGGGATTGCCCATAATTACTTTCAGAGCTCGAAAAAAAAATTCATTCCAGGGGCCTGGGTTATCTTTGCTTGGAGGCACAGGTGAACGTTTCTGAAATCCCAGGAGAGTCGAGACAGAGGCATGGGGACCCTGTTATCAGCAGGACTCTTTGCAGGTCAGTCAGCATCAGTCTGTGTAATGGGAACTGAAGGCTTTGATGGAAACGGGAAGCGTGGTAACGAAGAACCCCCAGACAGGGAGGGCACGAGGCCGCAGGATCACGCCTGGAAGAAAAATCAAGGGCTGACCGCCTGCAACAATCAAATACTTCTTGGTGGTTTTAGCTTTGGAAGGAACACTGGAGATAATTGCAGTTGCCTGCATGCAAACCAAGCATGGAGTTCAATCCAAGTGGAAAAGGCAAAAGCCACAAGGGCTGATTGAAAGCTTTTCCCATTCTGGCCTCTGGGTAATAACTGTTGCTGTTTATTTCTCTAATGCATTTACGGAAGTCCTAACAAACCAAATTGAGATAATGTATTCAAGTGAACAGAATGACATCTAGTTTCTGGGCTTCATACTGATTGGGAGGGGGGAGGAGGGTGTTTATTTATTCATTATTCCACAAGTCACTTATTGGGTACCTATGGGTATCGTCCTTGGAGGTGTCCTCGGGAGATTCAGTGAGGTGTGAGCACAGCTCACGTGCCCTCAAGGAACCTACAGTGTAGAACTGGAGAAAAGATAATTCCATGGGAAAGTTCATAGGGAGCCAAATGAGAGAGAGATTTAGAATTTTCGTATATTTCAAGCATCAGGACATTTGCCATTCAATGGTGAAATGATTGGGAAAATCACTAATAATAACATTATTACTAATTTCTATTGCTTAATAAGTATTTACTCTCTGCCTGGCACAGTTTTAAATGCTTAACATGGACTTACACGTTTAATCTTCCCAATGACCCAATGATCTATGATCATCCCAGCTTTACGGGTGAGGAAAGTGAGACCAACACAAAAGTGACACAGCTGTACACAGCAAGTCCAGGTAGACACGTGGGCAGTCTGCACACCCAACTTCTTCCCAGTTCTGATTTTCCCGTGTTGCTGGGACAGTCAGTGCATCTTCAGTGTTTGTTTCTAAGAGTCAGGGGGCAAACAACCAATATGGTGCTTAGTTTCTGCTCCACTCTTTTAAATATTTAGAGGAATCTAATTTTTATGGATGCCTGAAGGGCCATTTAGTCATGAAAAGATCTAACCTACTGGCTTTTTAGGTCCTTGGAAGGTGATTTTAATTATCGTATAAATAGCATGAATATGAATGTGGGAATTTTATTACTCAGTTCCTTGGTGGTGGTGCGAAGGTTTTCTCTAGGTGGTTCCAGTGTCAGTGTTGATACTGCTAGAAATTATCTCCTGCTGGGGCACGGCGAGTTTTCTCTTTTGGCAAATGGTCATTTCTAATGTTTTGAAAAATTGGGTGGCGGAGGTAAATAAACTCAGTCATTTGTGTTTAAACAAAGTGATTATCATTATTCGCTAGTGTTTATTCAATAAAATATGTAAAGAACACTAGGCTAGAAGCGAAGAGACCCAAGTTTTCTTGACTTGAGTTCTTCCTAACTTCTGGACATGAGGGGAGCCAGTTGCTTGGAGCAGTAAATTATATCCCTGGGGTCCTTGTGATGTGTGCAGAAGTTTCTCTCTATATGGTAAGCCTGTAATAGGGATATTATATGTCAAGACTCAACTTTTAGCTTGATATCACTGTATTATTTAAACATGTTGTTTACGTATTTAAACATGTTGTTTTAGACCCAGATGCTGCAGCTGGATTGTAAGTTTTTGGTGTTGTATTTAAAATTTTGTGTTATCTTCTGGTTGTACTTTCTTTTCTTTCTTTCTTTTTCACTCCAGGCGTAGGGGGTTTCGTATAGGATGGAAATGGAACAAGAGAAGAGATTGAATCTGGAAGTAATTTTCAGCAGTGGAGAAATTAACCAAAATGGGGGAACACACCATTTGGTTGTTAGATATGGGGAACCTAGGAGTGCATACTTGCTTTTTCCGGGTAATTGGATACATTATACATGGATTACTTTTTCATTGGACTTTATGGTTTAAAAGAAAACAAAAAGCAGATCTGAATGTTAAATATTTCCCTCTTTTCAAGAACACATCAGGTTGGCATTTAAACTCGGAATGCCTGCCTCTTATTTCTGTAATTTAAAATCAGATTGAAACCCTGCAAGTGGGGACCTTAGTTCAGGTGACCCCTGTCTGTTTATCCACCTGGCCTCCTCTCTGGTCCTCTTTTTAACTCACACATGGGAGTGGGTATGAAGGCTCAGGAACACTTTGGCCGTGGTAAATACAGGATGTGGGGAATTCGTCTGCAGAATGTCAGCCTCGAGTAGACATTTCGTGAATGTCTGCATTTACGAATGTAAGATGGAAGGCCTTCTGAAATGCCTTGTGATTCGATCTGAGTTTTTAAAGCTGGTGTGGTGCAGTCGAGGATTCCAGTCCTGAGTAGTATGGTTGCGTGGGGTCTTCCATACTAGGAATACATTTTGATTTTAGAAATTGTTCAGAATGAATTTTGACTTTAGAAATCGTTGAGAAATGGTTTCTTCTGGTGTTTCCTGTTTCAACACATGTTGAGGCTCTTGAACATCCTCTTTGCTTACGTGTCCCCTGAGAGGTGCTGTGGCTGGTGGTCCTTTGAGCCACGAGGGCCTGAGGGCCTGCAGTCTGTGTTTGGAGGTGGTGAGCTCCCCTTTCCTGAAGAGATGGATCTCTCTGACTTGAGACACCTGCCTTTCTCTGGTTTTTATTGAGTAGTTAGTATGTGGATTTTGACATAGCTGATTAAAGGCGTGCTTACTTTTCTCACTCGTCTCTATACCTGTGTCCAGGGATGTTTATGAATCTTTTTCTTGAAATCTGTCATAATCTTGGTTGCGTGCTTGGTTGCATGTTCAAAATGCGTTTTCCAGTCAGCAAGGCTTTTTAGCACCTACTCTGTGCCTTCCTTAGTGAGAGGCTCATGGAATTCAGGCACGGGTGGCTGTGGCAGGTATGGTGGACGCCCCAACAGAACTCAGGGGCTGGTGGTACCACTTGGGGGAAAGGGCTAAGTGTAATGGAATTGACAACGAAATCCCACAGAGAGGCGTTATTAATAGGGGCGAAAGAAAATATTCAAAACCTGTATGACGTTTCAGAGTCTATAGTCCATTTGAAGTGGTTGAAAAAACTATTGTGTTGGAAATGAATTCATGTGTGTATAAAACTAAAACCAGACTTCTTTGACAAATTTAACTTCTCAAAAATATTCTTAGAAAGAGGGACTTTCTTGGAGAGTGTGAAGCCTATTTTGTCTTCAGCTCACTAAGGTTGTGTTTTACATTTCTCTCTCTCTCCTTAAGATGCTGTTAAAAACATAGAAGCATCCACACAAAAACCCTGCACATGAATGTCTATAGCAGCTTTATTCATAATTGCCCAAACTTGGAAGCAACCAAGATGTCCTTCAGTAGGTGAATGGATAAATAAACTGTGAAACATCCAGACAATGGAATATTATTCAGGGCTAAAAACTATCTTTCAAGCCATGGAGGAAACTTAAATGCGTGTTACTAAGTGAAAGAAGCTAATCTAAAGAGGTTACATACTGTATGATTCCAACCAGATGACATGCTGGAATAGGCAAAACTGTGGAGACAGTACAAGGACTATTGGTTGCTAGGAGCTTGGGGGAGGGAGGCAGGGATGAATAAGCAGAGCACAGGATTTTAAGGGCAGTGAAACTATTCTATGATCATTATAATGGTAGTTACATGTCATTTTACATTTGTTAAAACCTATAGATTGTACAACACCATGTGGGCCCCCTCATGTAAGCTATGGATTCAGGGTGACAATGTGTCAGTGTGGGTTAATCAGTTGTAACAAATGTACCTCTATATGGGGGCTGTTGGGGGGGGGGGGTGACTGTACATGGAGCGGGGGCAGGAGGCATATGAGAACTCTGCATTTTCTGCTCAGTTTTGCTGTGAACCTTTAACTACTCTCTTAAATAAAATCTTTTAAAAAAACAACAACAACATAACAAGCCTACGATAAAGAAGCAGCTGTGAATTCTCTTCACAGAATCCAGTAAAATATCTCTCGACCTACATTACTTCCCAAAGGTCCTTTGCTGCCCTTCTGCTTGGGGAGCACTTGGTGGACAGCACGGAGAACCCCTGATCAAGCACGAGGCTCCCATATTCAGAGAACTGGGATAAGATGAGAACTGGGATAAGATAAGAATGGGGATTTTCCCTGGCGGCTGCCTAGCTAAGATAGCATTGATTTCAAGTTCCTCTTTTCTTCCTTCTGATCACATATCGTGCCATTGTTGTTGATATGAAGGATACAGTTTTTGATGAACTGATTCCTTGGGTAGATTCCATGCGAGCCAGCCTTCCCTGTGTGGGACATGGTGAGGGAGGAGCTGGACTTTGACAGTATTTGAAAATACTGTAGCCTGGGGACTGGAAATCACCCAGTCCTGCCTTAATCCTGTTACCTTTCTGCTGGTGGTGTTGGGGGGTGGAGGGGTGGGGGCGCGGGGCACCTGTGTGCACAGGGCACGTTACCATGGGACTGAGCGAGGACAAAGACTTTTTTGGAAGTTTACACCAGCATTTCTCCTTACAGGTTGCCTTTTACTTTTTTGAGGTCATCATTCATGTCTTCAACAAATGTTTATTGAGCATCTCACTTTGGGCCACGCCCGCTCCCAGGTTCTGGTGGTACAGGAGTGAGCAAGACCCGGAAGTATCTCTGCATGCCTGTGTAGACATTCTAGGGGCGGAAGATAGGCAATGATAAAGTAATTAAAACATGGAGTGTGTTGGCAGGTGATCATTGCAGTGGAGAACCAGGAAGCAAGGAGGGGAACTAGGAAGTGTTGGGAGCTTGAACCTTTGAATAGGGGGTTAGGTGACTGCGTGGGTGACTTTGGAACAAAGATGGCAAGTGGTTGAGGGAGTGAGATCTTTTGTTAACAGGTGGGGAGTGATCCAGTTAGAGGGCAGAGGTTGGGCCTGGTGTGTTGGGGGCCCCTGGGGCTTGGCTGGAGAGAGCAAGGAGGAGACTCAGGAGGTGAGTCAGGTCAGGGGAGGAGCTGGTAGGAGGGAGGCCTTTGGAGGATGGTGGGTGGGAGACATGATGTGATTGAGAGTTTGTTTAGTTTTAATTAATTAATTAATTAATTATTTTTCCAGCTGCATTGGGTCTTTGTTGCTGCATGCAGGCTTCCTCTAGTTGCCGCTAGCGTGGGGCTACTCTTCGTTGCGGTGCTCAGGTTTCTCATTGTGGTGGCTTCTCTTGTTGTGGAGCACCAGCTCTAGGTGTGCAGGCTTCGGTGGTTGCGGTGTGTGGGCTCAGTAGTTGTGGCATGCGGGCTTAGTTGCTCTGCGACATGTGGGATCTTCCCGGACCAGGGCTCGAACCTATGTCCCCTGCGTTGGCAGGTGGATTCTTAACCACTGTGCCCCCAGGGAAGTCCCCGATTGAGGTTTTAATAGGATCCTTCTGTGCGCAGTGTGGAGGGTAAGCCAGATAGCCTTCTGCTTCTCACCCTTGTGGCCAGTAATCCTCATGTCTGAGCAGTGATTCAACTTTGTTACGGCTCATGCAGCCCTGATCCCACTGGTGCTATTGGGTCTCTATTAATAAGGTTTTTTTTCCAACTTCTCTAGGTGCAAATTTCTTTATAGCTGATGAGAGAAAGGATTTTCATCATGCCAAGATAGTTAGCTGATGAGTTTCATCATGAATTCAAGAGTGCTCGAGAAATGCTCCAAGATCATTTAGGGTTCTCTGCAGTCCGAGGTTCATTTACCTTCAAAACGGAAAAATCCTCCTCCCTACATTTAGGTCTTGTTTTGCCCTGAGAGTCCCTTTCTTGCCCGTAATCAGGTTCGACCCTCTTTTGCACTTCACCTGCCCTGTTTTGGTTCCGTTTGATCACGTTTTGGTTCTTAGAAAAGTGAACTATTTGTCACGTGTGTTACCTTCTCATGATGGCCTGAAACACAGCTGGAACATCTCTGAGCCTTTCAAAAATCCCAGTCTAAATGTTTTGGTATTTGACCCTTGTTAGCCCATTTTAAGTGGCTTGTGGAGAACTTGTCCACAGATGTTAGTTTACCAGTGTACTTTTAACAGAATAATAATAACTTTCACATCTGGTCCCCTTTTCATCTAAGGATCTAAAAACCCCAAGTGTACATTAATTATACCTCACATCACTGGAAGGTAGGGAAGGGATGGAGGGGCATGGCTTTAATCACCACGGCAAAGGGCTTAGAGGGACAGCCTCTGAGCCCAATGCAGTGACAGGCATTTTGCATTTCTCTAATGCCTTTCATCTAGCATCTTAAATCCTTGGCAAGTATTACCTGGTGGGTAGTGTTTTATCACGCACATCTACAGGTAGAGGGCTATAGGGACTTGCCCTAGCTTTTCAATACTATCTTTCAGAGGACTTCTCTTTTCCTGGTTCGTAGGTTCTTATGGCTTATTATGAATTGTCTGGAATCTGGTAGTGTAGACTGAAGCATGGTAGAGTTGGCTGATAAGGTCATTTGTTTTCTTTCCATCTTTTTGGTTTGATGTTCTGATAGGTGGGGAGTTCCTTTTTCAGGGTCAGCTGCCTTCCAGGTTGGTAATGGATAATTCTCTTTTAGGGGCCTGGGCAATCTCCATCACCTTAATCCTCTTTCTCCGGAGAGTTTCCCAAGTGAATTGGGTCAACAGAAAGGCAGGAGAGAGCCATGTCTTTCTCCAGAAGAAGACGCTTGAGTTCATTCCTGATAAACGAGGGCATCGGTTTAAAAAAATGGAACAGAACAAAAAACCAAATGGGAAGATGTTATGGTCATGTCATTGATGGGTGGAGAACTCAGCTGTTAACCTGTGGGAGGGAAGTGCAGGATCTGGCTCTCAGCAAGATCAGAGTGTTTATATGCACAGCCAAGGTCCTTCTGCAGCCAGAACCAGGGGTCATCCCACAAGGGGACATTGCCTAGCAGTTGTGAAAGGCCAGCCTCAGCACCACACAAGAATGGTGTGAGATACACAGTCAGTTTGCAGACAGATGAGCTTCTTTATTTATTTTATTTTATTTTATTTTATTTTTTAAAATTGAAGTGTAGTTGATTTACAATGTTGTATTAATTTCTGCTGTACAGCAAAGTCATTCAGCTATATATATATGTGTGTGTGTATACATTCCTTTTTAAGAAGTATTCTTTTCCATTATGGTTTATCACAGGGTATTGAATATAGTTCCCTGTGCTCTATAGTAGGACCTTGTTGTTTATCCATCCTGTATATACAATATACATCTGCTAACTCCAGCCTCCCACTCCATTTCTCCCAATTTCCTCCCCCTTGGCAGCCACAAGTCTGTTCTCTGTGTCCGTGATTCTGTTTCTGTTTCTGGATGGGTTCATCTGTGTCATACTTTAGGGTGCACATATAAGGGTTATCATATGGTATTTGTCTTTCTTCTTCTGACTTACTTCACTTAGTGTGATAATCTCTGGTTGCATCCATGTTGCTGCAAATGGCATTATTTCATTCTTTTTGTGACGGAGTAGTATTCCATTGTATATATGTGTACCACATCTTCTTTATCCATTCCTCTGTTGATGGACATTTAACTTGTTTCCACGTGTTGACTATTGTGAATAGTGCTGCTGAGAACATAGGGGTATATGTATCTTTTTTGGATTAGAGTTTTGTCTGGATATATTGGGTTCTTTATTTTAAATAGAGTCTTTAGCTCTATTTTTTAAGATTCCCAAATACCAATATAAAGTATGTTATTGATTTTATATTGTAATATTGCCTTATTTAGAGTTGCATGTAGAAATAATATAATGGAAAAATGTCGAGAAGTGTAGATTCTTTGACTGTCCAACCCACTGATTCCTAGTTTCTTTCCATTTTTATGACTTAAAGGGTAGAAAGATATCCATACTGTTTCCATAGATAAGAGTTAAATGTTTGCTTTATTTTTAGAGGAAGGCCCTTCTGAGTAAATTCCAAAAGCACACCCTCTGAGAATGTGTGTCTCCATGATCATCTATGAATACTCTTGAACTCTCAGAAATACTTGTGTTCTTTCCTTTAATCGTTGTAGTGTTGGTGCGTTCTTTGTTTACCTTGGTGGGACAATAATGGAAAGATCATCTGTTTTATTTGTTTATTTATTTATTTACTTATTTATTTATTTATGCGTGCCGTGCCAGGTCTTAGTTGCAGCACACGGAATCTTTAGTTGTGAAAGGCAGGATCTTCTTTAGTTGGGGCATGTGGACTTCTTAGTTGTGGCATGTGTGGGGGATGTAGTTCCCCAACCAGGGATTGAACCCAGGTTCACAGCATTGGGAGCGTGGAGTCTTACCCGCTGGACCACCAGGGAAGTCCCAAGATCATCTGTTCTAAATACGCCGTTGTGGGATTTCCTTGCGCTGTGATAGTGCTAGTTGGCAAGCATGTTACTAGAATGTTTCTTAACTACATAAATAATCGCTGCAAAGAGATGACTTAGAAATCCACTTGGTTGTTTGGAAGCCCAAAAAAAGCAAAAATCTTTGCCTTCAGCATAAACATCACACTTTCAAGTTGGGTACTTAATCCCTTTGCTCATGGCCATGTCAAGAGCCCTGAAGATGGAATCCTAGAATCCTGAGGTAGTTATCTGAAAGGTAGAGACAGGAAAAAAAAGGCTAAGAGCAGCAGACTGAGAATAAAAATTGTAATTCTGCCATTTACTAGCTATGTGACCTTGGATAAGTCACGTAAAGTCTCTGTGCTTTGGCTTTTTCATTTATAAATTGTGGATGAGTGTTTTCCTTCTAGAACCGTTAGGAAGATTACTATATTTCTCCAGTGTCTGAGTTATGGTTCTGTTCCCCGCCGGCCCCCCCTCCGATTGTCAGTTTATTTCTGTCATCATTTCTCTGCTCTTAGGCTGGAGCCAAATGAGTGATACTGGGGTCTTTTAAAGATTTCTGTTGTTTTTCTCCTACTAAACTTTTGTTGGATTTAACCATTTCTAAGGCAGTTCCCTCAGTTTCCTGCCTGCAGACCTCCATTAACTGGCAGGAGATGGACATCGTGAGGTTTGAAATGACTGTTGGGGCCCTGTTTTCTGTTTCCTCTCCCCATATGTCTGTAGCACTCTTTTCATGGCTTCTCTAGGACTAGTCTGGTGTTTCTTCACTTTGGCTGCAAAGGTCAGAAGTGCACCTGGTAATTTCCCGTGAACTTCACCAGTGAATCCCTGTTTCCGAAAGAGAAATTTGGCTGCTTCCTGGCTGAGGGTCTTGTGCCTGAGCTGTGTGAGGACCAATGAGCCACACTTTGCTCTAATTATCAATGACTGCTCACCACCCTTATGAAAATAGAAATAGAGGCGTACATGTTATATGAAAGTAATTTTAAAAATTCACTTGGTTTGGGACATAGCATCGAACAGCGACCGGTTCAGTAGCTGAACTAGAGAATCGAGTGTGGGATGGACATTGCAGGTGGAGATTCATCAGATGCGGCTCCTGTCTCACCGTGGCAGAGGTGACAGGAAAGTCATTGCATAGTGACACAGAGAAAGGCAGTGACAGCGATAGAGGTACATCTAGCAGAGGGCAGAGTGTTGAGGCTAAGAGTGTGGGTTCAGGAGCTTACTGCCTGGGTGTGGGACCAGCCCCATCACAGATCACTGGAGTGACTGTGGGCAAATGACTGTCATCTTGGGGCTTCAGTTCCTTCCCCTGTGAGATGGTGGATAATGGTACCCACCGCATCAAGTTACTGCAAATAGTCAATGGATTAATATGTGTCAGGACTTTGAGGAGTGCCCAGCACTGGCACACCTCCAGTAAATGTGAGCTAGGAACCATCCCCTACATCGTGATGAGGCAGATGGAATACATGAGCGTGAGTGATGGGCTCTGGTTAGGGAGGGGAAGGGGGAGCAAGGAAGACTTGAGAGAAGGTGAACTCCGAGGTAACTTTCCTTTCTCTTTTGTATATACTGTTTTAAAATGATCATGCACATTCATTATAGAAAAATCAGAATATATAGACAAGCAAAAAGAGAGTAATCAAAACTACCCCTTGGCCTGCTTCCAGAGGTACCTGCTACTAACATGTAGCACATTGCCTTCTAGACTTCTTTTTACCTCCTCTGCTGAGTTGGTTTTTGAAGGATGTCAGGGAGGGTTAATGTTTTCCTACACTTAATTCCATCAATTTGGTTACATCAGTGTGTTATACAAGGAGCAATTTTTGCTTGCTTTTAAAATTCTGTCGTGAAATATTTAAGAAACACAGAAGAGCGTGAAGAATAATATGGATAGAGCAGTGCCTAGATGAGGCTCAAATCATGTGGAGAAGACTGCAGTCTGGAGGGGGGTGCTGAAGCCCTGCTGAACTTACTGAGTGTCCCCTTAGGTCTGTCCCTGCATTGGGCTTTTCAGTCAGGTAACTTTAGTAACCATCTGATGTTAATCCCCCTCCCCCTCCCTTTTGATCCTGTGACTGAGGAGGCTCTGAGAGGATTCCCTCACTGCAGCACGTGAATCAGTGTAGAGCTGGAAGTGTTGTCAGCTTGATACCACCTAACCTGAATGCTGTCTTCTCGTCACAACTGCCTCAGAGCCCCTGACTTAACCATCCTTGCCCAAAGCCACCCTTCTTTTATGTCTTGAATATTTTTTTCCCACAAATTGTATTTGGAAATATAAAGTGAACAAAATTGAGCTGATTTTTTTTGTGTGGTAAAATATATATAACAAATGATTTACCATTTTAGACATTTAAAAATGAACACTTCAGCCAAATTAAATATATTCATGATGTTATGCAACCTTTACTACAGTCTTTTTCCAGAGCTTTTTCCTCACCCCAAACAGAAACTCTGTACCCATTAAGCAATAACACCCCCAACCCCAACTTCTATTTTACATTGTCTCTATAAATTTGCTTATTCCAGGTAGGCAATTCTTCATATAAATGGAATACTTGACCTTTTGTGATTGGTTTATTTTACTTAGCATAATGTTATCAAGGTTTATTCCTCTTGTAGCATGTATCAGAAATTCATTTCTTTTTGTTGACTGAATAGTATTTCATTATATATACATACTGTATTTTGTTTATCCATTCATCTGCCAATGAACATTTATGTTTCCACCTTTTGGCTATTGTGAATAGTGTTGCTATGAACATTGGTCATACAACTCAATGACAACAACAAAATACAACACAATTTTCATAAAAAAGGACACATAGACATTTGTCCACAGAAGATATACATATGACCAATAAGCACATGAAAAGATGCTGAACATCATTAGTCATTAGGGAGATGCATGTCAAAACCACAATGAGATCACTGCCCACCCACTAGAGTAGCTATAATAAAAAAAGGAAAGTAACAAGTGTTGGTGAGCATGTGGAGAAATTGGAACCCTCATACTTTGCTGTTGAGAATGCAAAATGGTGCAGCTACTGTGGAAAAGAGTTTGATGTTTCCTCAAATTGTTAAGCGTAAAATTACCACATGACTTAGCAATGCCACTCGTAGGTATGTACCCCAAAGAATTGAAACCAGGGACTCAAACAGATACTTGTATACCGACTGAGCTGCTTTCGAATGTGCATTATTATTCTTGTTTATTAATGCATCTATTAATTCATCTTGTTTATTAATTTCCTAAGGATGATTAACTTATGCTGCCATCTGGGCTTTTAGCATGTGGAGCACCAGAAATTAGAGCTCCAGAAAAAAACCTCACCCACATAATACAAACCCACGTTAGTTGAAACTGAAGCCCTAAAGACACAAAGTTTAGTTCAACCCTGGAGGCCAACTTGTAATGTCAAGACACAAAGGAAACATTTTGAAGGAGAATCCAGGCTGAATTAGATTTCTTCTGTCTAATAACATTGTCAAGATGATGATAAAAAAATGTCAAGAAGATTTATCTGCAGATCTTTTTTCTTCCAGTCTCAGAGCCCCAAAGATTTATTTCCCAAATATTAAATTTTCTTGGATGTACCATGATGAAATTGGCAGGTCTTGCTAATCAGAGCTGGGAATAGAAAATCTACTTAGAACATTTGTTTTGAGTTCTTGGGTAGTTATTCCGTATCTACAGAGTTGATTCTCTTGACCACCTGCTAACCATTGAAAATTCATTCTGAACTTTAAAGCCTTAGGGGGTGTGTCAAAATACACTTGAATACTTGTTAGTCTGGAAATTCACTTTGAATTATAGAATGAAATACTCTCTCTCTGCAAAGACCTGGGAGCTGTAACTGCCCAAATTCTTAACTCCACCCTGCAGCTCTGCCATTAGTTCTGTGACTGGGCATTAACCTAAAGAAAGATACCTTCTTCTTGAAATCCTCTCTTGAGCTGAGTCAGCGCTTACTTGTTTTGGTTTCTCTGCTGGGTGGCAGCTGCTTAATAATGGGAATATGTAGTATAGTTGTCTGATGAAGTTGGCACAGGTAATCTGTCCTAAAATTACAAAGTAAGAGCTGAGTCGAGCAGAGTCTGTTTTTTTTTAATTCAATGATTTTTAATATATTTGTAGAATTGTGCAATAAACAACACAGTCAATTTTTAGAGTATTTAAATTGCCCCTCCCACCAAAACCCATGTACCCATTAATAGTCATTCCTATTCTCCTTCACCCTTACCCCCTCCCTCCAGCTCTAAGAAATAATTTGCTGTTTTTTTCCCCTATAGATTTGTCTGTCCTGGATATTTCATACACATGGAATCATATAATATGTGGTCTTTTGTGACTGGCTTCTCTCATTTAGCATGTTTGCCTATCTTGTAGTATGTATCCTAATTTCATTCCTTTTTATTGATGAGTAATATTTCCATATATGGATATACCACATTTTGTTTATCCATCCGTCATTTGAGGGACATTTGGGTTGTCCCTTATTAGGTACATGATTTGCAGCTATTTTCTCCCATTCTGTGGATTGTTCAAGCCGTCTTTCAAGTGCTGTCAACCCACTTGAAATCTGGAATGTGGAGAGGACTGAGCCGGTTGGGATTTAAGAAACTCTTCTTCCTGCCCAAGTTCTGATCCGACTGAAAGAGACAGAGGAGTCAGCAGGTGAAGACCAAAAGGCCAGCTTCATTACTGATAAATATGGGGTTGGAGGTTGTGGCTTAGAACTAGGACAACAGTTAAGATTCTTGAAATACTTGACTGGAAGAGTTAGATGGACTTGCCCACCTACGCAGACCTAGCACAGTAGGCATCCTCCCTACTAAAATTACCGTATGAAATTACTTGCTACATGATCCAGAGCAGGTCAGACCTTGGGTTCTCCATGAGCCTGGAAGACCCCAAAGAGAGGGGGAAGAGAAAGGATTGAGCTAGGCATGCCAGGGTCATTCTCCCAAACCAAGTGAGTGACTCTGCCCTCACCAGAGCAGTCCAAGCAGTCAGAGAGGCCACAGAGTTTTCTGTGGTTTACTGTTCACAGATCTTCCCCAGGGAAGGGGACGTGGCACAAATGTTCCATCAGGCCAAATGCTGTCGTAGTTCCAAAACACAATTATTTTGTCACCTGCGATCTGATAAAAGCGAACCACTCAGAGTCTTGATTGGTTTTGCCTGAGAGGGCTGATTTTGCCTGTGGTTGATAAGGTAAGGAGAAGGAGGCCCCATCTGTGTCTTGACAGACTTTCAGTTGTTAACTCCCCATAAATGTTCCCGAGGGTGGCTACACTTTATGATTGTCTAAATCAGTGCAAACCCTTTCTTGAACTGTTTTGGCTTGTTTAATTAGGAATAAGCAGTGATGAGATGATGATTTTAAAAGTAATTAGCTTCACATTCTGTCAGTTCTCTTTTGGACAGGAAGTAGAGGTAGGTGACTGTCTTCAGTTTTGCAGATTTCAGAATCCTGGGACACCACGAAGGGCATCAGGGACCCTCTAGTTCAACCCCCTCTTCCAAATTAACACTCACAGTCTTAGTATGGTTAATCTTCCTTGGTAGGCACTCAGGTTGTAGAATAAATGAATGAATGAGATATATGTTATGCTCTAGTGCTGCTCTTTGTTTTGTGACATAGTTTCATGGCCGTGTTGATTGGGATGATCTGTTCTCTGGGCGTGTTAATTTTATTAACATATAGGAGAAGCTTTATGTGGTTTTGTTGCCAGGTTTGGTGACCCTCAAGAAAAAAATACATTCACATACAAAACTTCTATGGGTCCCGCTCATTTGAAAAGCTGATAAAAGCCATGGAACTGCTCTTTATACAAATGCAGATACGCCCATGCACATAATTTTGTCTCCAATTCCAGAAGGTTCAAAGGCCTTTGAAAGTTCTCCGGGGATCCTATGCTGCGAACCTTTGTATTAGGTCAACTCCCAAGACCTATGCAGAATTGCTAAAGTGAGCAAGGCTATGTGACCCCTACCCTTTAAAAGCATGAATGTTTAAAAGAAATATAAATAGCTTCATGTGGAAACTTGTAATTTCCATCTGGGCAGTGATTTTTATCTGAGGGTTGAGACCCTTTTGGGGTTTATTAAATAATGTTAGTGGTTTGGGGCCAACATTACCAAAACAATGTAATGGAATAGAACAGAAAAGAAACCAGGCTATATGTCTATATATACTGAGTTGAGGTGAAAAATATGGGTCCCAGTTTGAGAAACTTGATGTCTGCTCTGCTTGTTTTACTATATACTTAGGGCAGAGGGAGCAATTTAAAGAAATTCATGCTTTCTTTTCATGATCTGTTTTGACTGTTGGCCCTTTTTCTTCCTTATAAAAAAAAAATCCAAGAGTCCACTGGTTCCACTAACATTTTAATGTCTTGACAGCCTATCCCAAGTCATCACTTATTCACAGTTGTGAAAATAAGCTTAAATCCTACTCTTGAAGGCTCTCCTGATTTTTCTTTAAATTTAGTCTCTTTTTTTCCTCCTCTCCAGCTAAGTAAGGATCAGTGTGATCCCCACCAGGCCACCACGTAACCACTTTTAGATAAGAGACTTAATGTTCCCTAGACTCAGTTTCCTCATCTGTAAAATGATCCTGATAACTTCCTTCTCCCAGGATTATTGAGAAAATGATGAGTGTACATATGTAGAATGCATAGCATAAACCCTCAATAAGCTTTAATCAGTATTCTTAGTAGTGCTTGAATTGTTTGTATACCATAAAGGAATTACCTTTTATACTTCCTTTCAAATTTCTCAGAATCAGTCCATTTGGGCTGCATTTACCAAGCAGATGAGCACTCTGGCTGTGGTAATGTTCTTGTTTTAAAAGCATCTGCCTGATCATTTTTTAAAAAGTGTAGTCTATTTAACTCCTAATTTTTTTGGTATAAATCATTTTGTCCCCACACGTCGTAAATGGCATTAAAAGAACAATCTCTCTTTCCTTTCTTTATATTGTGAACCAACATTCTGTTCACTTACAAATGTTGCAAATGTTGATTTGCAGATGGGAGTTTCCACAGACTATCAGAATATCATTAAAACTCAATTGCCAGGATCTGTTATTAAAGTAAATGTGGTTAAAAAAAATTCACAGAGAGCTAAGTGATTTTCCTGGTGTTTTTCCCCCTCAGAAGCACTTTTTGTAGGTACTGTGTTAATCTTTAAGGAAAGAAGTTTATTGAATTTCCAGAATTATCAACAATACTCAAAGCAAATATTTTCCCCAAATCAATGTATTCAAATTCTTAGAAAAGATAATTTACGCATGAAAATCTTGCTTTTCTACCAGTCTTAGAGTATTGCCAGAAGATTTAGGTTAAAGCTTGTTGTATCTTATGGAATAATATATAGGACGTACTTTGTGCATATAAATATTCTTTTTTTTGCACCAGTAGCTGCTGTAATTTAAAGATTGTGTGTGATGTGGGGTTGAGAAGATTGCTGAGCTATCTCTTGTAGGGCAGCCCTACCCTCATTAAAAGCCTTCCTGACACTCCTTTCTGTTCCATGCCCTGCCCTGTTCATTGCCTCCATTTACATAATGATTTCATATTCTCCTTTCTTCCTTTCACTCTCTCTAGCTATAAAAACTTTCCCCTCGAAGGAATGCAGTTACTGGTATCTGGCAGAATTCTA
The DNA here is from genome assembly GCF_030028045.1 of Hippopotamus amphibius kiboko. Classification (NCBI taxonomy): domain Eukaryota; kingdom Metazoa; phylum Chordata; class Mammalia; order Artiodactyla; family Hippopotamidae; genus Hippopotamus; species Hippopotamus amphibius. The sequence continues at coordinate 104,205,393 of NC_080195.1, read as the reverse complement.
TAGGGAAGGGCCATCCATCTAGCATCCAATGGACCTACGTTGGAATTCCCACTCAGCTACTTCCAAAAATTTAGACTTCGTGGACAGCTCTGAGCTTCAGTTTGTTGTTTGTAAAAGGGACCTCTTACTATCTGTAGATTCAGTGAACACTTCATACTGATAAGGCTCAAGTTTACGTCTCTGAAAGGTACATGTTTCTCTAGAAATAATTAAAAATCAACATCTAACAGTGGATTTTTTGGTTATCATTCAGCTGGGAATGTATTATGTGAACAAGGAGGGTCTTCTTAGAACCCCTGACATCTCTTTATTTCTCAGTTTTCCTACTGTTTGCAAGGGCTCTGGCATTACATGCTGAGTGATTGATGCTAGTGGTAATAACTTTTATTGATTATCTTTTATGCTCCAAGCCTAGTATGTGTGTTTGCATTTTATTGCATTTAATCATCATTGTTCACTTGGGGTTGGGATGGTGGTGGTGAGCTCTTACTAGGAAGAATCATTAGAACTGATTTCTCATCCTTTACAGATGAGAATTGGAAGTTCAGTGATATTGAGAGACGCACCCCATGGTCTCCCTGCCCCTTAAGCCTACTTTCTCAATCACTGTTCAGTCCTCTCTTTCCCATGAAGAGGTAGACAGAGATAATTAGACAGCTACGTCAAGAGTAGGGTGTCCCGTCCCCCGGCCCTTGCCTCCCCAGTCAAGAACTGCCCTTTGTGCACGGATACACTCCAACGCGGAGGAAGTGGACCTGTTCTGAAATTGGTCCATAGACCCAGGTGTGGGGGGATGAGTCTTTCAAGAAATTACTAAGTTAGCTCAAAGGTAGTGATAAACCACCTCCCGTGGCTGTTTGGGCCAAAATCTATATATAGCCCAAGTTCCTGGGAATCTTGGTGGACATTTTTGGAGTGATTTCACATCAATGTTTAAAGCTTCCGTCTTTCACTGGGTGGTGTCATTAAAGAGAAAACACTTTCTTAGTCATATGAATTGCTCCCTACGTGGGGTCCTTCCCCTTTCTCGAAAGCTGGCAGCTCATTTCAGGGCCTCCTCTCTCGCTTTGGAGGATATTAATTCCCCCGAGTGAGCAATTTTTGACCATATTCCTGTTACTACATCAACTAAGAAGTGTCGGAAAACATTTCCTGACAGTGAAGGCATTGGGCAGGGGAATCCAGGTTTTCCTCCTTGATTCTAGCACCAGCCGGTGGTGGTTCCTTATTTACATGTTGTGAGAGTCCTGCCAAGCTGAGGCAGGAGTTGCTGACTTCGTGAAGACATGCTGACTCTCCTTTCTCTGAAGAAAGGGTGGAATGCGGTCCTTTGTCAGAGGGATCCCATTGTGCCTGTCACCTAGCTACATGTCAGTGTATAAAAATGCAGATTACACTTTGCTGCGGAAGTAAACATTTTGACATACTGACTTTAACAGGTTTTTTTTTTTTTTTTTTTTTTTTTTTTTTTTTTTTATAATGACCATCTTCAGTGCCGTTCCCTTTCCTTCTCAGATCCTGAGTTGTTGGGTAGCCCTTCCTTTAGGGTTGCTGGCTGTGATCATGAGATCATCGTAGTCATCGTCGTTGGCTTTCAGTGTCACTAACTTGTTAGGAGAGAACGCAGTTGCTAGGAGTTTCCATGTGGGCGTGGTTACCTTCTAATTCTGAACGGCAGCTGGTGAGGCTGGGTTTTCAGGAGTCCAGTACATCTCGGTTGTGAGTCTGTGAAATTAAGTTAACCTCTGTGATGGTAAATTTTCTAAGACTGTTTTTGGAGCTGGTAGCTCTGTGACCATCCAGAAGATCCTCACCAGAGTTCTTTAACCCAAGACAGTTTTTCATCTAGATGGGCTGACTCGTTTAATATATATCCCCGAATTCCAGTGGCTGCGTATACTCAGAGGTTTACGGTTGCCCTTGTCAGTCTGTTGCAGGTTCTCCTTCTCCACGAGGTCATTCAGGGACCCAAGGCTGCTCCACCTGCTTGGCTTCTGGCTTCTCTGCATTTGGTGTGTAGGGAAGAGAGGAGGGAGAACCTGGAGGGTCTCAAGGGAAGTGTCGGGTGGATTCTGGAAGTGGCCAACGTTATATGAGTTTGTATTCCACTGGCCGTGACACAGGCACGTGGCCCCCACATAGCTGTGACTGGGCTGGGAAGCAACATTTCCTCACTTCCCAGGTGAGAAAGGAGTCCATTTTAATGTCTCTGACACAACTGCATATTATAAACTTAATCTTAAGGGTCCTGAAGGTGAAGTGTGTCTATTAGGAAGACCTGGACAGGGGGCTGACCTGGTAGCTAGGCATTTGATCCAAATCCTGGGTTTATTTTTACCTTAGGTGTTCATGAGCTTCCCACAAGTGGAGAAGAAGGGATTTTTTTTTTTTTTAAGTGCTACACTGGGAACTTTTCTTTTTCCTGATGCTGTATTTATAACCTGCTTAAAGATCCAGAATTAATGTCTGGTCATGCATTTTAGTAAAATCGGATCTGGGTTTTTCAGATGGTTCTTCCGTGGATCTGTGCTAACTTCAGAGATTCCCGGATGTCCGTCTGTCTTTGTATCTCACTATACCTGAGTTTTCAGGGTTGGAAGCCCACCTTGTCATGTTTCCTTATTTGAGAAGCAGCTCTCTTGGATTTTGGAAGGACCCCAGCCAGACTTTCCTGTCTAGGAGTGTGGAATTCCAATGATGTGAGTTTTTTCCTCGTAGGAGATGTTTTCCCCTATAAATTCCAAAGCTTTTCATCTTTAATAATAATTTTGGAAGCATTTAAAACATTTCATACTTTCTCCGTCATCTTCAACAGAGTCTATTGAGCATCATTTAATCTTTAGTCAGTTTGTTTTCCTCCTCGCTGAGATTTGGTCAAGTAGACGTTATTGAGGTCGGAAGGCTCAGAAAGGTGAGGCTGTGGAACGAACTGCGCTGCTTTTCTCACGGGTGCTTCCTGTTTCCTCCTGTCACATTGGTTTTCTGTCCCTTCTTCCTCCTCCCCATCAGGCACTAGTCCCTCGAACTCTCTGCCTTTAGTTTACTGTTGGCTGTCAAACCAGATAACTCAGCGTGTTAAATGGAGAATCCATAGGTTCTAAATGAGGACTGCAACAGAGTGACTCCCACTGTTGACAGAGTCAAATTCAGACTCCTCATCTTGTCGTCTACAGCCTTTGACAGCCAGCTGATCTGGTCCTAGCTGGTTGCACAAACTGCAACACCCCCACCCTTGTCACACACACGCTGCACCCTCTTTCTGAGCCACACCAAGTTATAGTCTTCATAAACCATGTAATCATAATAAAGATCAATGAGCATTAATCGAGTACTTACTATGTGACAGGTTCTTTTGTAAAATATATTAAACCCTCCAAGGGACCAAGGCGTTTAGAATATATTAAATATAGATCAAATTATCAAATATTTAAAATAGCTATTATGTTAGTAATATATTATTACCTATCACATATTAATAATTTAACAATTAACTATATATTAAATATTAACTATGTAAGCATATGGAATACATGAAAGCATTTAACCATCTCAGGGGCAGGCTGAGTAATGTTATCCTCTCCCTTTTACTAATGGGGAACGGAAACACAGAATTTACATAACTAGCCCAAGGTCGCACAGCTAGGGGGCGCCAGAGCCACCCATTGTGTAGTGCTGACAGTCCGAAGTAGCTAGACTCTCATGGGTGAATTCCCCTCCTTAGCCCTTTATTCTACTTGGCGGAAGCCCCTCATTTCTATGCTTGAAATTCAGTGGAGACTCAACATCTTCCTATAACTTCCCCCTCTTCTCATGCTGTGTCTTTCCTGAACAGAATCAGATCTGTGCTCAGAAATGAGATGGTTACAGAATCCACCTCTTTGCAAGCCCCACACTCTCTGCTAGACTGTAATTCCTCCAGCACAGGGCCAGGGCTGGGAGGCCTTTGTGAAATGTTGATGGAATCGATCAGCACTAGAGATTATTGTGCCAGCCTTCCATTTTCCAGATGACAAAACCGAGGCCCAGTGTGGTTGCATCACAGAGCTGCCTGGGGAGGCTCTGGGGCTAATACTGTTGTTTTCCGAGTCTGTGGCAACGTGGACTTTGAAAGCAGAACATTCGGCAGTTATTTTGGTCTGGTTTCTTTGTTCCTGGCAGTGTTCTGGCTGGCGGGAGGTGTTCCTGAGCGCACCGTGTACTTAACGTGTACTCGGAGTAATGACAGCAGTCGTAGGAGTGGCTTGGCGTGAACAGACAAAGCTGGGCCCTGCGTTTACACCAACCTGCGGACTGAGCGTTCAGATATTCCGGTGAGGACAGAGGGGCACATGAACACGTGTGGCTAAAGGGATGTTGTTTGTTTTTTTCCTAAGATGAAACTAGCAAATTTTATACATTCTTTCATTAATTCTCATGTTTAATGTAGCAAATCACTTGCTACCTTATGTCTCCTTGTACAAAGTATCCGTAACCGTTCTGCACCTGTGTATGTGGCTTAGAATAAATAAATGATGAGGCCGCACATTTTGTTTTTAATTTGAAATTGTCATAATCTTCGGGAAAAGTTGGCCCTATTGTATAAAGAATGTTGTTTCTTCTAAGTCATTTGAGAGTACATTGTTATTACCCCTAGGCATGAGTGCTTTTTCCCTATAAACAAGGACACTCTTCTATACAACCACCCAACAGGGCTCAAAATCATGAAATGAGCTGGTACATTACCACCAGGTCCTCCTGACACCCTTTTCCACTCTTGTCATTTGTCCTGAGCGCCATTTCGAATTACAAATGTTTCCAGTTAGCAGCATGTGTTGCCTTGAGTTGTCACGTGTCTTCAGATGCCTTCAGTCAGAAACAGCTCCCCCGTCTTGGTGCTTATGGCCTTGACTCTGTTGAAGAACCCAGGCCAGTTATTTTGTTGAATGTGCCTTAGTTTGGCTTTACTTGATGCTTTCTCTAGATCAGATCTGTGTTCTGCATCATTGGCAGACACTCTAAATGGTGATGGTGTGTCCTTCCCACTGTGTCTTCCCTGGGACCTCCCAGTGTGGACCTGTCCCATTTCAGCTGACGATCACTCACCTTGGTCTCTTGGTTAAGATGCCATCTGTCAGCCTTAATGATGTAGATCCCCTATTTCTCATCAAACATTGAGTTTGTTTACATCTATATGGACTCACGGTTTCCTATTTTAGTCAATGGTTATAATCTGTTAGTGGTAGTATTTATTTTGATGCTCAGGTCTTCCCTAATTGAATCTGTGGGGCTCCCTTCAAGAGGGTTCCTCTGTGCTCTTCTGTCCCCTATTCCTCACTCCGGCTGGACTCTGATACACCCTGGATGCTCCTCTTTGTGGGTGCCCCCCACCCTGCCCTGCTTGGGCTCTGACACGCCCATGCCAGGCCACTCCATGAGTGGATACTCTCCCCACTCTAGTTTTTAAAAAACTCATTTTTTTTTAAAGTATATTTCTGAAGAGGGTGTGGAGAAAAGGGAACCCTCCTACACTGTTGGTGGGAATGTAAATTGGTACAGCTACTATGGAAAACAGTATGGAGGTTCCTCAAAAAATAAAAATAGAGTTGCCATATGATCTAGCAATCCCACTCCTGGGCATATACCCAGACAAAACTATAATTCAGAAAGATAGATGCACCCCTATGTTCACAGCAGTACTATTTACAATAGCCAAGACATGGAAATGATCTAAATGTCCATGGACAGATGAATGGATAAAGAAGATGTGGTTTTATATATATATATCATATATTTATATGTATATACACACACACACACAATGGAATATTAGTTATTAAAAAGAATGAAATAATGCCATTTGCAGCAACATGGATGGACCTAGAGATTATCATACTAAGTGAAGTGAGTCAGACAGAGAAAGACAAATATCATATGATATTGCTTATATGTGGAATGTAAAATATGACACAAATGAACTTATCTATAAAACAGAAGCAGACTCACAGACATAGAGAACAGACTTGTGGTTGCCAAGGGACGGGTGGAGGAGGGAAGGATTGGGAGTTTGGGATTAGCAGATGCAAACTATTATATATAGGATGGATAAATGACAGGGTCCTACTGTACAGCATATCCTGTGATAAACCATAATGGAAAAGAATATGAAAAAGAATGTATATACATGTATAACTGAGTCACTTTGCTGTATGGCAGAAATTAACACAACCTTGTAAATCAACTATACTTCAATAAATTGTTTTAAGAAAAGTATATTTCAGGTTAACTTGGGGTTAATATACTATAGACATTTTAATGAAGGTTTTAGGGAGAATTGGTTTTATTCCTTAAACTGGAAAAAAAAAAAGAAAAAACCCAACTTAATGAGGCCTGTTTTGAATTTGTAGCTGGCATGGAATGGAAGCTTCTGTGCCTCCAGTCGGATTCTTAGACTCATTATTAAAAGACTTAGGAGAAGTTCAGTCATGTTAAAAACCCAAGTTTGAAACTGTTGTCATCACCTTCTTTTTTCTCCTTCACTGGGTGTTGATAAGATTTCCAGGGTGATGGAAGGGCAGCTTCTCAAGGGGAGCTGGGGGTGGTGGTGAGGGGGGGAGGTTCACAGAGGAACCTGTGAGGATTAGTTTTATTTTTTAATTTTTTTAAAACTTTTTTAAATTTTTTACAATAAACTGCATATATTTAGAGTGTGCAATTTGGTATCCCAATCTCCCAATTCATTCCCCCCGCAACCCTCCCCGCTTTCCCCACTTGGTGTCCAAATGTTTGTTCTCTACATCTGTGTCTCTATTTCTGCCTTGCAAACCAGTTGATTTGTACCATTTTTCTATAGTCCACATATATGTGTCAATATACAGTATTTGTTTTTCTCTTTCTGACTCACTTCGCTCTGTATGACAGTCTCTAGGTCCATCCATGTCTCTACAAATGTCCCAGTTTCATTGCTTTTTACAGCTGAGTAGTATTCCATTTGTGTATATGTGCCACATCTTTTTTATCCATTCATCTGTTGATGGACACTTAGGTTGCTTCTATGTCCTGGCTATTGTAAATAGTGCTGCAGTGAACATTGGATTGCATGTGTCTTTTTGAATTGTGGTGTTCTCTGGGTATATGCCCAGCAGTGAGATTGCTGGGTCATATGGTAGTTCTATTTTTAAGGAACCTCCATACTGTTTTCCATAGTGGCTGTATCAATTTACATTCCCACCAGCAATGCAAGAGCATTCCCTTTTCTTCACACCCTCTCCAGCAGTTACTGTTTGTAGATTTTCTGATGATGCCCATTCTAACCGGTGTGAAGTGATACCTCATTGTCGTTTTGATTTGCATTTCTCTAATAATGAGTGATGTGGAGCAGCTTTTCAGGTGCCTCTTGGCCATCCATGTCTTCTTTGGAGAAATGCCTATTTAGGTCTTCTGCCCATTTTTGGATTGGGTTGTTTGTATTTTTGATATTGAGCTGTATGAACTGTTTGTATATTTTGGAGATTAATCCTTTGTCTGTTGATTGGTTTGCAAATATTTTTTCCCATTCTGAGGGTTGTCTTTTCGTCTTGCTTATAGTTTCCTTTGCTGTGCTGAAGCTTTGAAGTTTCATTAGGTCCCACTTATTTATTTTTGTTTTTATTTCCATTATTCTAGGGGGTGGATCAAAAAAGATCTTGCTGTTATTTACGTCGAAGAGTGTTCTTCCTATGTTTTCCTCCAGGAGTTTTATAGTGTCTGGTCTTACATTTAGGTCTTTTATCCATTTTGAGTTCATTTTTGTGTATGGTGTTAGAAGTGTTCTAATTTCATTCTTTTACATGTAGCTGTCCAGTTTTCCCAGCACCACTTATTGAAGAGGCTGCCTTTTCTCCATTGTATATCCTTGCCTCCTTTGTCATAGATTAGTTGATCATAGTTTATCTCTGGGCTTTCTATCCTGTTCCATTGATCTATATTTCTGTTTTTGTGCCAGTACCATACTGTCTTGATCACTGTAGCCTTGTAGTATAACCTGAAGACGGGAAGCCTGATTCCACCAACTCCGTCTTTCCTTCTCAAGATTGCTTTGGCTATTTTGGGTCTTTTGCGTTTCCATACAAATCGTAAAATTTCTTGTTCTAGTTCTGTGAAAAATGCCATTGGTAATTTGATCGGGATTGCGTTGAATCTGTATATTGCTTTGGGTAGTACAGTCATTTTCACAATGTTAATTCTTCCAATTCAAGAACATGATATGTCCCTCCATCTGTTTGTGTCTTCTTTGATTTCTTTCATTAGTGTCTTATAGTTTTCTGAGTACAGGTCTTTTACCTCCTTGGTTAGATTTATTCCTAGGTATTTTATTCTTTTCTTTGCAACGGTGAATGGGATTGTTGCCTTAATTTCTCTTTCTGATCTTTCATTGTTAGTGTATAGAAATGCAAGAGATTTCTGTGTGTTAATTTTGTATCCTGCAACTTTACCAAATTCATTGTTTAGCTCAAGTAGTTTTCTGGTGGTATCTTTAGGATTTTCTATGTATAGTATCATATCATCTGTGAATAGTGACAGTTTTACTTCTTCTTTTCCAATTTGGATTCCTTGAGGATTAGTTTTTAACTGTTACTCTTGGTTCTGGAAGGAAGGGGAAAAGCTGAGAACCACTTTTTTTTTTTTTTTTTTTAAAGAAGGCACTTCTTTATTGACTTTGTTACAGTATTGCTTCTGTTTTATGTGTTGGTTTTTTGGCTGTGAGGCATGTGAAATCTTAGCTCCCTGACCGGGGATGGAACCTGCACCCCTTGCGTGGGAAGGAAGGCGAAGTCTTAACCACTGGACCTCCAGGGAAGTGTCCACTTTTTTTTTTTTTTTTTTAAATTGTCTGTTCTCCTCTCTCCTTCCTCCCCTTTCCTCCCCTTTCCCATCCTCATCCACGCTGCCCCCCATTGCTTTTCAGCCCTGTGCTCCGCTGTGGACCCAAGCGCTCATTCATGACCACTTACTTCTCTATGTGACTGACTCGAATTTGCCACTCTCAAAATCACCAACTAGAAATCTTGGCCCCAAATTTAATTTTTAAAATTGTTTGTAGGTAGACTTTTTTAAAAAAGCAAGATTTTAGTGAAACGATGATCATAATGGACACATTCAGTTGCACATCTTGTTAAGTAAAATATTTAAAATTTATACTATTTATTTTATAAAAGTCTTCTCTGCCCGCTACCCTCCCTCCCTCCCTCCCTCCCTCTGTCTCTCTCTTTCTCACACACACACCAGTGTGATGAAAGGTACTTATCTGAGACAGGAGGACAGGAGTTGGGTAAATTTCGAAATTCAAAATTTGTCAAGGAGATAATATTCCAATCTGTTATTAACATTTACAAAAAGTCTTTTTGTCCTCTTGAATTTTCAGTAACCACACCCACATTAAAAAGCACCACCAAATGTAAAATAGGTAGTGAGAAGCAACTGCATAACACTGGGAGATCAACTTGATAACTGCTGATGACCTAGGTGGATGGGATAGGGAGGGTGAGAGGCAGGCTCAAGAGGGAGGGGATATGGGGATATATGTGTAAATAAAGCTGATTCACTTTTTTGTACAGTGGAAACTGACACAGCAGTGTAAAGCAATTATACACCAATAAAGATCAAAAAAATTTAAAAAAAAGAAAGTCTTTACCATATTCTCATTTTAGCACGTCACTCTTACCTTTAACACGTGGTAACTGTTTGGCTGAATTGAACTGGACCCCCAGTTTTGAGGCTGTTAGGCTAGATTTCTTAAAAATAGATTCTCTGGATGGCTTCCCACAAACAAAGAGCATTTGAAACCTAAGATTTGGATTTAATCGGTGTACACCTGATTCCTTTTGGACCCTAAGCTTCCAAGATTTCCTTTCCTTCTTCTTTCCCATCCTCTCTATGTTCCTTCACTCCACAGGCTGCTGTTCTTTCAGTGGTTGCTGTTTACCATGTTTCATACCTCTGGTACTAACTTAAGAAACCTTTAGGTTGGCTTGGAGTTTCTGAGAAAATTGAGAAAAGGACCTTTTCTTTGTTTTAGGAGTAAATAGAGTATATGAAGATATCTGTAGTTTTCACAGCCAGTTAGAGGCCAAAACTCTCAGGAACCGCACCAAGCAAATGTCTTAGATTTCATTGCTTTTGGTGAGCTGTACCTTGGGATAGAGTTTCATATGTATTTATATTCACTGTATCATTTGCTTTTGGCTTTATCTTAGTCATTCTTCCCCAGAGAGTGTTTTTTAAAAGGACTTCTTTGTTTTAACAGTTATAAATCATTTTGATGCTAATAACTGGGAAGGCAGTGCCATGCTACTCTATAACCCCGAAGTTACTTAAAATTGACTGTGGATAGCATTGAGGGAGAGTTTTACAAGATATTTGACATCTCAACTATATGTTGAATAACAGTGTTTTTATTCTCTAATATCCCACCTGGATAGCAGGGACAGATCAACTACATATGTCTGGCATACTTTGATGCATTTACCTCGAGGATAATTCCTACCTGAGTTTCCTTTTTGTGCTTCTCAGTTCTAACAGTGTTCTGATTTAATGCCCTTGTCTGTATTCCGTAGTGATCACGGTTGTATAATAAGAGTCTAGAGAAGAATAAGAACTAGAACCCAGGGTTTTTATTGTATAGTTTTAAATTCCACTGACTTCAACCTAGCTCTTGAGGCCACTCGTTTCCAGGCCTGGGCTCATGGGGTCAGAGTTGATGGGACACGCCAACCTCTTCTGAACCTTAAGTACTAAACATATGATGTCTCAGCCATAAGAGCTATTGTTTATGCTTGTTAACAAGAGGGGATCACGTCCTATAATGTCACTCTCTAGATTCACTCTACTCTAAAATTCACAATTCAGATGCAGCCTTACTGTCACTTCCATCCATAACTGGGGGTTTCTACTCAAATATATGAGTCATATTTTTGGTGCTGGCTTTTCTGAGTCAGTTTAGCAGCCAGCACATTTTATTACTGGCACCTCCTACCATGAGATAGCAGGTATTTGGTTTTTATCCCTTAAAACTGTGACCTTTTAAATCTAAATAGTATATCTATACTTTAGTGCATTTACATTTAGTAAGTCTGATTTGCTTTGTGCATTCCTGACAAGTTCTAGGGTAATAAATAATGTTTTGCCATTGGCAGTATTCCTGCCAAGATATTGAAATTTTTGTCTCTGGTTATCTTTAATCAACATGGTTACTTATATTTAGAAGATGCGTTTGCTGTGACTTTAATTTGGGTAACAATAATCTTTTCAGAAAGCTAGCAAAGGCACACAAGAGCTAGAGAATGGGTGTATTGTTTTACCAGGTAATGGTCTTTTGAGTTGTCACTTCTCATCTTTATACTTTATCATTGAAGAGGGATACCGGATGAGGGATACCAGATGTTCCTAGTGACTCTTGTTATGTGCCATGCCTTCCTACTCCATGTGAAGACTTCATGTGTTTTCACTGAAATCAGTAAGGAAAAAGATTTCATAAATTCAGGCACTGATTTCACTAATTTTACTTTTCTTACTTTGCTTTTTTGGGAAAGCTTCTAATTGTGGTGCAAGAACCTGGAGATTAAGATTACTAATCAATATTTAGATGTAATGAAAGATTGCATATTTTTTTCCACAGGGTATCATTTATGGTGTCTTGTCTTTTTTTTAATTTTTAATCAATTAATTAATTAATTTAATTAATTTTTTTTGGGGGGGGCATACACCAAGTTCAGTCATCTGTTTTTATACACATATCCCCGTATTCCCTCCCTCCCTCGACTCCCCCACCACCCTCCCTCGAGTCCCCCCCATCCTCCCCCTCCCAGTCCTCTAAGGCATCTTCCATCCTCGAGTTGAACACCCTTTGTTACATAACAACTTCCCACTGGCTATCTGTATTACAGTTGGTAGTATATATATGTCTGTGCTACTCTCTCGCTTCGTCTTAAGTTTAAGTCTTTAAGCTGTTAAGTTTATTTTTGTGTATGGTGTGAGGGAGTGTTCTAATTTCACTGATTTACATGTGGCTGTCCAGCTTTCCCAACTGGTGTTGAAGAGACTGTCTTTTTCCCATTGTATATTCTTGCCTCCATTGTCGAAGATTAATTGACTGTAGGTGTGTGTGTTTATTTCTGGGCTCTCTGGTCTGTTCCATTGATCCATATGTTTGTTTTTGTACCAATACCACACCATTTTGATTTCTGTAGCTTTGTAGTAGGGTCTGAAGTTTGTCTCCCAGGATACCATTTATTGATCATTTCTGTGGCTCAGACAGTGGCATGTGTGGTTTCCAGTGGATTGTACTGTTTACTAATATTATTCCCATTTTACCAGTGAGGAAACTGAGTTTTCATGATGTGAAGTAATTTTCCCAGTGATTTGGGTATTAAGTAGCAGAAGCAGAATTCCCACCCAGTTCTGTCTGGCTCCGCCATCCATTCTCTGAGCACTAATCTTTTATTCCCAGCCACTTGATGGCTAGTGAAATAATGAAATGCAGTTGCGTCTGAGATGACTCTGGTCTGGGAACAGCCCTTATTGTGGGTGATGCTGTTGGGTGTCTTTCACAGTTGCTCAAGACCTGTTCATTATCTGTTTCAGATTTCATTTTGAGATTAATTAATTAACCCTTAAGGGCTTTTTCCATTATGTCAAGTTCAAACAAAAGAAGCTGACAAACTCCCATTATAAATTGAACATACGTAACAAACAAACAGCACAAGCCTCAACAAGAACTAACAGTCGGCAGGTTTAGTGTTTGCTCCACTGAAGCCTGGGCCAGTGTCAGCATTTAATTGTGTTCTCAGAAATATCATGGAAGCAGGGGAGGGTGGTTGTGTGGTCACATGGCCAGGTTTACTCCTTGAAAACCAGGGCTGTATTTTCCTTCATTCTGAAGGCATGGAGGAGATTTAGTTTTGGTTGCATCCCAGAGGGAGATATTGAGGTCTTTCTGAGAATTAAATATTCATAACATATTACAAATTAATTTCAAATAATTCATTGCTACGTCTTAAAGGTTTGGGGATGGACTTCCTAGGTGGCGCAATAGTTAAGAATCCGCCTGCAGATGCAGGGGACACTGGTTCGAGCCCTGCTCTGGGAAGATTCCACGTGCCATGGAGCAACTAAGTCCGTGTGCCACAACTAATGAGCCTGTGCTCTAGAGCCCACGAGCCACACCTATTGAGCCCATGTGCCGCAACTATTGACGCCCATGTGCCTAGGGCCCGTGCTCCACAGCAAGAGAAGCCACTACAGTGAGGAGCCTGTGCACCACAATGAAGAGTAGCTCCCCTTCGCAGCAACTAGAGAAAGCCCGTGTGCAGCAATGAAGACCCAACGCAGCCAATAAATAAATTAAATAAATAAATAAATAAATTTATAAAAAAAAGGTTTGGGGATGCACTGTGTTAAGAACACAATCTAAAAACAACAAACCTATGATTAGAAATTTAGGTTTGTGGCTGTTGATGTTTTTGTTTTAATGAGTGGGAAGAAACCATTAATGTGATACATTAAACTCCAAATCAAAGTATTGTTGCTGTGTAAAATCACCTGTAAAAAACCTGTATTCCTTTTCACCATGTACTTCCTTCCTCTGATATATTTATTTAATACAAAGTAAAATATTTGTTTCTTTCTCTGACTGGTTTATACCAGAATTTATAAAAGAGGATTTTGGGGATGTATATACCCTTATGCTTTTTACTTTTTTAAAGCTTGTATTCCAGTAATCAAGTATACACATAGATGTGTGTGCATATACACACCACCCCTCACACACACATACATGAACCCTCAAATGGAGTTGATATGATCCATGTCCAGTGTAAGAAGTCTAAGCGCCAAAGATGATGCCAGGTTAGTCATTATTATCTTTCTCATGGTCTGGGTTGTACTTTTATGCTTAATGGAGAGATCTGGATGAGGGAAGATCTAGAAAATTGGAGAGGGAAGATTACCAGATGAGGATAGTGCTGGTCATGATATTGATGCTTGCAGTTGCCAATTATTTAAACAGCTTGATGGCTTGGCTGTTTCTCCTGTAAGGAGGCTGCATCTATATAAATGAGTACATTTCGTTGGATGAGTTCATACAGTAGTAACCCATCAGATACTCACTTTCTCACAGGTTGTTCACAGACATTCTGCAAAATAAAGTTGCACGATTAAGAAAGTTTAGGAAACAGTGGGTGTTAGATAAAGTGAAATCCCTTTATTGACTGCAAGAGTTGGAGTTCCCAACTTTGACCATAGACTGCGTATTTCTTAAAGTATCTGTAAACATTCCCTGTATATCTCTAGAATGTATATAAATGTTGTAAGACAGTGTGGGGTTGAGAATTGAGTACATGTATGAAGGACGTAGAACTGGGTTCTGATCAAGCCGCTTTTCCATCCACTAGACAATAGACATGTCACTTAGAAAGAAACCTGTGTAAGAGTTTATACACATACCTTTCCTCCAAGTTGCTGTGATCATTAAATGATCTAATATATATATATAAATGCTTTTCAAATTTTGAAGCACTCTGAAAATATTAGTTATTAATAAGCCCTCTGCTTTTTAAATTGTGATATATACATAACGTAAAATTTAACATTTTAACCATTTTTGGGTGTATAGTTCAGTGGCATTAAGTACATTGACATTGTTTTGCAACCACTGCCACCATCCATCTCCAGAACTTTTGTCTTGTTTCTTCCCAAACTGAACCTCTATATCCATTAAATACTGACTCCGCCTTTCCCTCAGCCCCTGGCAACCACCATGCTACCTTCTTTCTCAATGACTATTCTCGGTACCTCATATTAGTGGAATCATACAATATTTGTCTTACTTTACTTGGCATAGTATCTTTTTTTTTTTTTTTTTTTTTTGCTGTGTGCGGGCTTTCTTTTTAGTTGTGGTGAGTGGGGACTACTCTTCGTTGTGGTGCACGGGCTCCTCATTGCCGTGGCTTCTCTTGTGGAACACAGGCTCTAGGCACGTGGGCTTCAGTAGTTGCAGCACAAGGGCTTGATAGGTGTGGCTCACGGGCTCTAAAGCACAGGCTCAGTAGTTGTGGCGCATGGGCTTAGATGCTCCACGGCATGTGGGATCTTCCTGGAGCAGGGATCAAACCTGTGTCCCCTACATTGGCAGGCGGGTTCTCAACCACTGTGCCACCTAGGAAGCCCTCACTTGGCATAATATCTTCAAGTCTATCCTCTGATCTTTTTATGATGTGAGCTTTTAATTTGTTTTCTTAATTCACTCACCCCGGTGCCACTCTTTTCACACATGGCAGAGTGACAGAGAGCACACGTATTCCTAGTATTCCTCCAAATAGCACTGAATAAGCAGTGCCCACAATTTTAGGAGAGGAGCTCTCAAGGAAGTGCCTTTAAGAAAAGGGGTCAATAATCTAGTCCATCCTCAAGGGAATCAAAAGGTACAAATTTCCAGTTATAAGTACTAAGGATATAATGTACAACTTGGTAAATATAATTGACTCTGTTGCACAGTGTATAAGAAAGTTAAGAGAGTAAATCCTCAGTGTTCTCATCACAAGGAAACATTTTTTTCTACTTCTTTAATTTTGCATGTTTTTGAGGTGATGGTTGTTCACTAAACTTACTGTGATCATTTTATGATGTATGTGATTCAGATCATTATGCTGTACACCTCAAACGTATACAGTGCTGTATGTCAGTTATATCTTAATAAAACTGGAAGAAAAATGCATTTTAAAAAATTAAAAAAAAAAAAAAAAGAATCTAGTCCATCCTCAAATTAGAACTGAAGTGACCCAGGCCTCTCCCTGACAGGCAATCATATTTCGTTTCTTCTTAAATCAGTGTTTGAAGTAGAAGAGACATGAGTTTCAATATCTAAGTATTATCTTTATTATTGAGATGCTTTATGCACAAGATTTTTCAAATGTCATATTTCATCATTTTTACCTGTCTTGAAATGGTGGCTCTTGATATGGGGCTCTGAAGGGGAGATCCTCTGTAACTTTTAAGATGAAAAAAATCATCCATTTCAAAATTAAATAGCCTAAAATTTGAAATGACCTGTTCTTATTTACATAAATAAAGTCTTTGGAGTGTGTGTGTGTGTGTGTGTGTGTGTTTTAGAATGAATTTTCTCTTCTATACAATGATTTTGTAGAAAAATTATTTTCAAATATCCATTATTAATTCCCATTATTAGAAACATTTCCTTTTCAAAGGATTTTCAGTATTCTGATTACAGATTAAATGGTGCTGAAATGATCATATTTTTTTCCCTAAGTAATCATATAACACATTGCTTTAAAAAAATCACAGGCAAGTTAAACTGCCATCATGTCCTATTGTGCATATTCTTGAAATCTAAGTGTGTTTTTTTACCTTTGCCCTGTTATTGGCATCTTTTTTCATTGTAAAGAGTATTAGCTGCATCAGCATTCTTTAGCATTAAAATTTTCCTTAAATTTCACCCTTGATTTTTCACAGCACTCTGAGCTCATTGTAGACGCCTGATTGCTCTTGGGTCTTCTGCATTTTCTGGGTCCTCGTCTCATCTCACCTCCCCACCCCCAAGATACTTAAGACTCTTTAAGGTGCCTTGAGCCTTCCCTATCTTAGCATCCCCGTGGAATCTTGGACTGAGCCAGCCACAGAGAAAGTTCTCAGCACACATTGAAATCGAATTGTGTTGAGTGGAATTGAGATGGAGATCTGGAAGCAAAAATTGAAGGGGTGTTTTTTTTTTTTAGATGAAAAACGTCAGAATCTTATTTACCTTTATGGAGAACCACGCCGAGCTGGTACAGCACAGATGGCAGCCTGTTCCTGTGAGTGTGGGGACGGAGTGAGAGAAACAGAACAAAGCAGGTGGCTCTAGAGCTGCTGGCACCCCGGTGCCAACATTAGTTCGGGCCGCACTTTCCCGTGCTTGTGTGAGTGAGGCATCGGCAGAACCAGGAGGCTGATGTTATTTTGATCACTGAGCTCTATTTAGTGAATACACTTGATTAGTCCCCCTCCTTCTCATGGATGCTGTTTTGAATGGAAAATCACTACTGGAAAAACAAAATCCCAATGCTGATGAGGTACAGAGTACCTTTTTTTCTCCCTATTGCATACCTCACCCAACATTGGGCTCCTTTTTCTGCATTTTAAAAGTGCTTCCTAGGTGCCGAGTTTTACTGAGGAAGACTCTGAGGCCATAGAGAAATGAAGCGATGAACAAGTTTTCGTGGTGCTTAAAGAGGAGTACCTGGGGCCTCCCCACTGGGTGTGTTCTTTGGTTTGGTCCCTGAAAATTCTGCGTCCCTGCCCTGGAGAGAAGCAGAATTAGAACGCCTAAGCCAAATCTCTCTGCTTGTTTTCTGGCAAGGTGAATATTTTCCGAAAGGGGCCCACGTAGGGCTTGGGAGGGCTGTGCTGATTCCCGAGCTTCCGGGGGGTGGTTTGGTTTAAATGTGGGCTTGTTGGTTCCAACTAGCTGGGAGGAATTGCTTTCCCAACGTGATGCGTTAGTCATGAGCAGGGTGTAGGAGTGTGTTGAACAATCACTGTGACCCTACCCTGCTCATTGCTGGGCTTTCAAGCTCAGTTTGAAGCCCAGCTGCATCGGAATTGAGGACTTGCTGGGGACACCCTCCACCCCCACCCTGCCGAGTGCTTGAAATCTTGGCTCAGAGGTGGGAGAGGGTGGTAATTTCAGATCCAAGACTAGAGCAGAAATGTCGCCACCAGGATGCTTATGTACCTAGTATGCGTGATTTGTGTATGTGTGTGAGGATAGGGGAGGATTAAGCGGGGTGTGTGTGTGTGGGGGGGGCTGGTGTACATATATTTTCCAATCTGCAAATATATTTTGATACTGTCTTCCATGTTGAAGTAAAAAAGAGCCATAACTCTTGATGACGTTGGCTACTAGGAGACCTAAGCTTGGAGGGATGCTTTTGTCTAAAAATATATGGCAAAGATGACATCATGTAAGTCAGACCGCTCTCTGACTAAAGCCTTCATCCCCTAAAGCCTGGGGTTACCAGGGACACCCCAAGTAGACCTTTTTTCAGAGCGCAAATCAGGTGGACTTGTGGGCTGGTAGTCAGCCTAGAACACCTGCTGGATATTCAGTTGTAAACATTCTGTGTGGGAGTACATTTTGTTCTCTTTGTTCCTTTGGCCGATACTGATGCCATTACTGGGTACAGGAGAAAAAGTCTACTGGGACATGGGATGGTTAATATTGTATGTTAACTTGACTAGGCTTTGGTCAAGTAATTTGGCTGAATATCATTCTGTAGGTGGCTGTGACGTTTTTGGGTTTTGTTTGTTTCTTTTTGTTTTGTTTTGTTTTTGTATGTCAGGCACTGTTCATGTGTGTTTTTTTAAAAAATAATTTTTACTGGAGTATAGTTGATTTACAGTGTTGTGTTACTTTCTGCTGTACGGCAAAGTGAATCAGTTATACATATACATATATCCACTCTTTTTTAGATTCTTTTCCCGTATAGGGCATTACAGAGTATTAAGTAGAGTTCCCTGTGCTATACAGTAGGTCCTTATTAGTCACCTATTTTATATATAGTAGTGTGTGTACGTCAATCCCAATCTCCCAGTTTATCCCTCCCCCCTTCCGCACCCTGGTAACCATAGTTTTGTTTTCTACATCTGTGACTCTATTTCTGTTTTGTAAATAAGTTCATTTGTGCCATTTTTTTAAGATTCCACACATAAGTGATTTCATATGATATTTGTCTTTCTCTGTGACTTTCTTCACTCAGTTTGACAACCTCTAGTTGCATCCATGTTGCTGCAAATGGCATTATTTTGTTCTTTTTTGTGGCTGAGTAATATTCTGTTGTATATATGTACCACATCTTCTTTATCCACTCCTCTGTCGATGGACACTGAGGTTGCTTCCTTGTCTTGGCTATTGTAAATAGTGCTGCAGTGAACATTGGAGTGCACGTATCTTTTCGAATTACAGTTTTCTCCAGATATATGCCAAGGAGTGGGATTCCTGGATCATATGGTATCCTTTTCTCCCTCCCTCCCTCCCTTTGTCCCTTCCTTCTGGTGTTTTTCAGATGTGATTTAGCATTTAAATTAGACACTGAGTAAAGCAGGTTATCCTCCATAATGTGGATGGGCCTCATCCAGTCACTTGAAGGCCTGAAAAGTAGACTAAGGTCCTCTGGAAGGAAGCGATTCTGCTCCAGATGCCTTTGAAGTCAAGACAGCAACATCAACTCTTCCCTGGGTCTCCAGTCTGCTGGTTTGCCCTGCAGATTGTCGATTTGCCAGACTCTATAATCTCATGAGCTCATTCCTTAAAATACTTATCCATCCATCCATCCATCCATCCATCCATCCATATCCTGTTGGTTTAGTTTCTCTGGAGAACCTTGACTAATACAGGGGCCATGTACCATGGAACCATATGATAAAAAGTAATGAGCTGTGGTCCCTTCCCTCATGGAACTTGTGGTCCTACCAGAGGAGGTGGATTAAGACAAGTATTCAAATAACTGATCACTACGGGGATTCAGAAGAGAGAAGAGACGAAGACTATATTGGAGGAATGGAGCTTTGTCAAATTTTTCAATAAAACACTCCATAAAAAGAGCATTAACCTCTAGCCACTCCATGTGCCATTTCATTTTGGGGGGAAGATGGGTATTTCATCTTAGAGAATCATACACATTTAAAATTTTATTCCCCTGTCAGTCTACCCCAACACCCCTGCTCTCCCTAATCTTCTGAGTAAATCTTTGAGTAAAACTGACTCTTCTGAAAGTTGTTCCTTTAGTCCTGCAGCTCTTGCCTCTGCTGGGTGTGCCAGGGGTATGTGTATCTCCTTTAGTAGTGCAGGGGTTGACGTGGTAGCATTCTTAACGGACACTGAATGCGTCTTGAATGTGCATTAGTTTGGTTTTGCAGTGATGTATGCATTGAGTGGTTTGGGCAGAAAAAATGGATGTTAGTGATGGGGATGAAAGGCAGAAAGACTTGGATTAAAAGGATAAGAATGGGGGACAGGGTAGATATAGAAGATGCTTCAGGAACCTTGGAGAAAGAAAAGGGGAAGACGGAGAAGATGGAAAGAAAGAAATGAACACTGATGAAGCCCTGACTAAATACCAGTGAAATGTGTCTTCACACATGTTGCCTCACTTCATCCCCAGCACAAACCTCCAAGGCAGATTTCCTATTTTGCAGACGGAGAAAGCGGTCTATAGGGATGGTAAGTGACTTCCTCAAGGTTATGGGGACATCGAATGGCAGATGAAGACTAGCTCTGACTGCACCCAGACTCCCTTTTGCATTTATAAATCTGGCTGCCTTCTGGGAGGAATCATAAGTGTGGAAAGTTTTGAGCCTAAATAGTGTGTCAGGTTTGAGCTATCAATGGGGTAGCATTATGGAGGTGTCCAGAGGAGCTTAGAAGGAGGGATTTGTGCTGAGATTTAGGTAGATGATAGTGTGGAAGGAAGTAAAAAAGTTTGTTAAAGAGAAAAGTCTTCCATCTGGGGAGTTGGGTAGAAGACTGTGGGCAGAAACTACAGTTGGGGTGAGAGGTACAGCTGAGAAGACGTACAAGGGCGTGGAACCCTAGGGGAGGGAGTAGGGTAGATCAACAGGGTCAGATGCTGATAGGAAGCCATGGTCATATGAGCCTCCTAAGTGAGAGCTCCTTTTGTCACCTGGATTGGAAGCTGGCTAGAGAAAGAGAGCAGGGTGGGGGATTTCTTCTAGGAGATTTCTTCCCACCTGTGAGGATCAGAATTCTGTTCAAAAATCTTTTTTTTTTTTAAGGTTTTTTTTTTTTTATGTGGACCATTTTTGAAGTCTTTATTGAATTTGTTACAATATTGCTTCCGTTTTATGTTTTGGTTTTTTGGCGGCAAGTCATGTGGGATCTTAGCTCCCCGACCAGGGATCGAACCCACACCCCTCCCCTGCATTGGAAGGTGACGTCTTAACCACTTGACCACCAGGGAAGTCCCTGTTCAAAAATCTTCCGTTAAGTGATTTTTCTCTATATGTTATTGCTAGCTTTTATTCTTCCAGACCACATAACTGAAATTTCTTGACTACCTATCCCAGCTGTGTCTGAGATGACCCACACTGAACAACACAGGGATGGCTGGAAACGTGTTTTTGTTTACTGCTTCTTGGCCAGTCATTGTATTGTCTTCCAGTGGTTGGGGATGAGGAAGTTGCAAAGGGTCCTTCCTTTTTATATCATTTTCTTTTTCTGCATATGGCATTGTTTTATTAACCACTGGTGAAGGGATATTGGTTACTATTTTGATTGCAAAAACACAACTTAACGGCCTCTCTAGAGCTCGTGCTGACAGCAGATAGTTGCAGAGCAGCCTAAAGTTTTCAACACCTGCCTACAGACTTGGTCTTCTGAATGGTGATATTCTCTTCTGAAGATTCTGGGAGGTTTTGACATTGCTGTGATGTTGCTTCAGAGTAAGCCTTAGATGTATGTGAAGTTAAGGAGGCATTCCTGTGAGTTTTCCATTAACAGTCTTTCCTTATTTTTTCTTAGCTTCCAGATTGGTTTTCTCTGTCCTAGCACAGTGGTCTTCAACATTGGATATATGTACAAGATGATTTCATTAGGGTGTGGGAAGGAAATTTCTCTCTCTGTTATAAATTTAAATTTCTGTGTGTTTCTGTTCCGTTCAAATAAATTATGCATATTATAAACATACACAAAAATTGAAAATGTGCATAATTTATTTGAACAATAGCCCATGTATGTAATTTATACATTGATTAAATAAGTGGCAACACCACACTCATTCTGTTTTGGGTGGGCATTCTTGGAACAGTTTTACTGAATGGGGATTCCCATAAAACCATTTGCACACTAGTGCCCTGGACAGGGATGTCCTCATTAATTCTTAGAAGTCAGGGCCTGGTGTCTGTTTTGCTCGCCTTGTGTGTGGTCTCATAGATATTACTTGGCAATGAATGTCAAGCTTTTAAAGCTAGCTGCTGTCATACAAGGAACAGATTTGCTTTGTGATTACGTGTGTTGGTTTCTCTGCACGGGGACTTTGATGTATCGCTGTTTCAGAAATGTTCCCATGACTTCCCAGGAACCGTCTTTATGTCAAAAGAGGTTGATTATCCTCTTATGACTTCAGGGAGGGGCATATGTGCTTTGTCTGATTTTTTTTTTTTTTCCTCTCTTCTGTTTTTAAAAATCCAGTGTGCAATCACTTTGGGTTCTTTTTATTTCTCTCCCAGTTTGTTATTTGGCTAAGATGAATGTTAGTCGTTATTTAGCCAAAAAGATCTTGTGCCGGTCTTTAAAGTAAGAATCGGTTTTCCATCTTGCATTTCCGGGGTTAATCTCAATCGCACTTTTTGCCTTAATCGAGCCACCTGTTTACTGTAAAAAGAATGCCCAGCAGAGAGAATCTCATGGTGGTTTCCATTATAATACTTAACGGGTTTTGACTTAAGCAAATCGAAGAAACGTGGAGTTCTTTTCAAGTATAGGGACCATAGAAACTTCTGGACCATCCTCTTAATTTTAAAGGGAACAGATGGTCAGGAAGGTTGGATTGAGTTCTTTGTGGCCCCATAGTTAGTGCATGTCTTTCCTGCCATCTCTCTGTCCCCGTTGCCATGTGCCCCGCTCCCACCATCCCTGTCATGGCCACGAGCAGAGCATAACTAACTCAGGGCATCGCCTGAAATCTGCCTGGTGTTGCACAGCTGTCAACTTCTCCTTTCACCCACTCACAGAAGGTGAAGAGATAATCCTTAAATGCTACCTTTCTTTGAAGTGGTGCTCTTCTTTATATTTATTTATACATTCCAGGTGCGCTCCACTGTGGTTTGTACAGCTTTGGAACATCAGCCCTGCAGTCAGTGATCTTATTTAAATTATCACCCCAATCCCAAGGTGTGAGTGAGGGGCATAGTGGGTGTTCCTGTGGCCCTGGGGGGTTTGGGGGGCTGAACTCAAACCTGATTTACATTTTAACTTTGTGGCACCAAACCTGAGGCATCAAACTTTGATTTTTGTGTTAAATTGTCGATACTATTTAATCTACTTACTATTACCGGTCTTGGTTTAGTCAGTAAAATGTAGTTGAGATAGTGTTTTTAACTTGTGGCCTCTCACAGGTTATCGGATGTGTGTCGTGGTTGTTAAGTTCTTAGTTTATACAATTGGCCAATATTTGTGTCTCCGTTTTGGTGTCCTTCCTGATCTAAGCATTTTGGGAGGGTATTTTGCTTCCTTCCTTCCTCCTTTCCTTCCTTCCTCCCTCCCTTCCCTAAGCTAGTGTGTTCCTTTGTGCTGAGGCCTTGAGTGGAATGGACACCAAATTTCCGGTAGGATTGGTGCCAGTGAATTTCAGCCTCTCTGGCATGAACCTTTTGAATTGGACGCTCCATTTGACCTCACAGTAGAAGGTGTTATTGTCACCTTCTGTTTTGTCAGTTACCAAACTAGAAATGCCAGAGGTGTCTCTCCCTTCTTTTTCTCCTTTCCTCCTTATTTCTCACAGGTATACGTGTGGCCACCACGTCCTGGTGACTCCACCTGCTCACATTGAACAGAGTGACGGAACAATGGGAATGGGACATAGGACAGCCTTATTGCCCCAAGGCTCTCAGTGTCTAAGCGAAGGTCATCTCATTGCCTCCAGGCACTGCCTGTTGGATTGGTTGCAACAAGCCTCTGCCTTCTCTTTCATGTTACCCCAGGGGGTGGGGAGGGATGGGGGGAGAACATGTTTGATCATGTAACTCTCGTCATCAAATCCCGTCACAGACTCCATTGCACGTAATAATGTCTAATTTCTCTGTGTAGCATCCATTACCTCAAGCCATCTTTTGAAAAGCCTCATCACCTCCAGCTCTTTTCCATGCCTTTCTCTACAACGTTGGACTAATGCTTTCATTCCTCAGAGCCTTTGCTCTTTCCCTGGAATGTTCTGCCCTTCTTTTTTTACAAATCCCCTCCTATTCCTGTTCCTTTCCTCCCATCCTCACAAGCCAAGTCAAATCCCATGAACCCTTCAGGACTGGATTGGACTGATAGCTTCCCCAGCCAGAATTAGTCTATTTCTTCCCATCACTCACTATTTTTTTTAATTAATTACTTTTTAATTGAAATATAGTTGATTTACAATGTTTCAAGTGTACAGCAAAATGATTTAGTTACACACACACACGCATATTCTTTTTCAGATTGTTTTCCATCATAGGTTATTATAAAATATTGAATATAGTTCCCTGTGCTAGGTCCTTGTTGTTGTTTATTTTATATGTAGTAGTGTATATCTGTTAATCCCAAATTCCTAATTTATACCTCCCCGCACTCCCATCATTCACTAATAATAAGGCCAGATTAGCCTTTACAGCTCCATCTCAGTGAATGCGTCCATCATTTTCTTAGGTTGCAGGCAGCATAAGGAAACAGTCTATTTTTCTCATCCCAAACGTAAAGTAAGTGCTCAATAAATATTGGTTGAGTTGAACTGAATTGGTAACAGTAAAGTTCTTATGTAGACACTTTACCCAAATAATTCACAAGCAGTTTTTAGGTAGTCGTAACTATTTAAAAATCTATTTAGATAGTCGTAACTATTTTAAAAATCTTTCATAACATGCTAACCATTGTAAGACACACCACTCTTTTATGTACCATCAAGCAAGAGAGAAGATGATACCTATTTTAACCACACTGTTGTGATTGTAAAATAGTATATTCAACTTCAGAGACGTTCAACGTGAAAAATCTGTTCAACATGAAATAAGGAATTGTCTTTCACCTGTTAGAACTCGTAGTCTTAAATATATAACTGCAAAACAGTTTGAATTGATTTACAAGTAGAAAATTGAAGTCATTTAAAAAGGTTTTTCCATTTTAAAATGAGGAGAGAGCACCAGGCGCATTTTGGGCTAAGTACCCAGAGATTGACTTGGGAAACAGTGGTTTGTCACTCTGTCTTATGACTGAGCCTTCATCTCTTTTTCTTTGAAAAGAGGAAGACTTAGAGGTAAAGGGTCACTCCTATTTTGAAAATCCTTGGGAGAAATTCCTTTAAAGTTTTTGTAAAAATTATTTTGTTTGACTTTAAAGTGGAAGATTCTTTGTTGCACTGAAATTTGATTAAAATCCGGTCTTCCCACATAAATACATATCAGGATTGAGGTTCCTGATGACCCCCTAGCAATGTTGTTACATGGGACCCCATTGCAGCTTCACTTTTTATGTTGGGCAGCTGTGTTTTCCAGCTGTCATTCTTATTGACTTTTGGTTATTAAATCAACTTGCTAATCAGATATTCACGTGTAGGTACAAACTTAACGTTTGTAGTTTTTCTTTTTTTTTTAAATAATTCAGTAATCTATTTTTAAAAATAGTGGTCTTTTATTTTTCACTATTGAATACATTCTAATATAGCATACTATTTCGGTTTAAGATTTTTCCCGTTTTATTGAGAAATAATTAACATACATCACTGTATTACTGTAAGGCGTACAGCATGATGGTTTGATTTGCATATATTGTGACATGACCAATTTAAGATTTAATTTAAATTGACACAATGAGGATATTTAAGAAGTTTTCAAATGTATGGTCAACTTTCCTTATTTTTGGCACATTCAGTACAACCTGTGTTTCTTAACATTTCTAGCTTTTCTTCCTTCTTCTCCATCCTTGGTATCTGGGTTACACGGTTCACTCTTTAACCATTTTCTCCTAGAGAAGTTTGCCATCTCGCACACACCTTCCGCCAACACAGGTACTACAGCGGCGGGAACAGAACCAAGGAGGATGTAGCAGGGGCAGTGATTCCTTCTGATAGGCCCTTTAGCCTCAGCGTGTGAGGGACCGACAGCAAGGATTTGGTGCACCCCAGCCTGGTGGCCCCTCCAGAGGGACTTGTGATATCTCGTGTCCTCTATGACAGAGGCAGTCCCAGCCCTCCTTGCTGGCAGGCAGAGTTGCCACACCGGCCACCAGCATGTGTGGCCTCACTCCAGGGAGCTCTTGTCTGATTCACAGAGGGATCCTCCCTTTCTGAGCGGGAAAGGCAGCGCCAGGCCAGGGAGCTGTGCCTTGTGCGGTGGCGAGGGAGTGAAATTATCAGGATAATCAAGTCCCTCTCTGCTTCCTAATGAAGGAAAAGGACTCCTTGACATCCTGACTGCATTTTGGGCCGAAAGACTTCCTTCTTGGCGGCACGATAAGAGAACAGGTGAAGGGAGAGACCAGGTTGTAGGGCTGGAGACCATCATGGAAATTGCAAGCTGCAATTTCATACTTGGGTCACTTGGGTGAGCCCAGAGAAGGTCTTAGAGGCAGGCAGCAGCTGCCGGGTCTGAGCATCCCTTCTTTGATGGTGCCTTTCCTCTCCAGGGCTCACACAAGGTCAAAGCCGTGTCCTTTAGAATGGAGATGCCCCTGTCTCCATTCAGGATTCAGCCTCCGCCTTGGAAAGTCAGAGGGAATGAAAACCAAATTCCCTTCCTTGCGCTTCAGTCTTTGACAGTGAAAGAGGAGCTGCCCTCACCTACTCTGTGTGGTGTCTCAGGAAATGAGGCTCTTCCTGTGCCCGGTGAGCTTGCTACAGCTGATGTGGGGATGGGAGGCAGATCTGTTGAAGGGAAGAGACCTGGGTGGCTTGATTTTGGAAAAGATGTTATTGGGTAACAGGATTGTATTTTGATATCTCTTCTAAACTAAGGCGTTGATATATTTTCAAGAAGATTATTCTGAAGTGCAGTTTAAAGATTATACACCCTCTTATATGTCATGGGAGTTACGGAAGCAGTTTCAGCAGAGTACCATCCGCTCCCACTGTCCTCTGTGGGCACCTGGATAAACTAGTTCTCTCACTAGGAACTCTTTAAGTTAAGCTACAACATGGTGAAATCATAAAGGACAGGTTTCAGCATCAGAACATCAGAAGTTAATTACAGTCAGCTTCATTTCCATTTTCTTTTGAGATCAATTGTTCCGTTCTCTCTTACAATGACATGGGCGTGCTCTTTCTTTGTGACTCAGGCTTGAAATTGAGCCAGGAGCCCAGAGCTGCGCTCTCACAGTGTATGGTCACTACTCTTGGAATGTTGGGTGGAATTCTCAAGTGTTCAGTAGCGTCATGGCTTCTGAGTAGAAATGATACTGCTTAGAATTTTGAAAAATTACGTGATACTCATGACCTGTGCTGAAAAAACCTGTTAAATCCATTTCAGTAAGCAGGGGCCTCCTTTGAGCCCTTTTTAGAGCCAGGCTGTGGGGGTGTTTGGGAGATTCGATGGCCAGCTGTGCAACACCGTCCTTTGGGACTGCTGGTTTCCAAATGCTTCGTAGTGAGTGATGTAATGTTGGAGTTGAGTTGTATGCATTGGCATTTGTCAGTGTCCAAGTATAGTTTGCAAGACGATAAACACCAAGAACCTAGGGAAACTAAAGAGTAGTATTTTGGTCCAAAGACACTTACACGACGCCAGGCAGATAGTAAGCATTCCTTAAATGGTAGATCTCCTGGAGTTGGGGGAAGAATATATTACTTCACTTTGAAATGCACTGACTTGACTCCTATGAAACACAGTCATGTCTGTTGCAGCTGAACCTGTTGGTTAAGTATTGCCAAAGATTCACTGTTCTAAAATTAAAGTTATCATTTTAGTAGAAATTTCTCGACTTACTTAGCTGGCTTAAGAATATCAATTCTGTGAACATATTTCCTCACTTAGTTATCTCAGGATGCATTTGGATGTGCTAAGAAGCCGTGTTGCTCAAAATCAGGGCGGTCTTTGGATAGGGGGACTTTCAGGAATTTTGTTTGGCTGATTTGGGTGTCTATTTTTACTTGCCTTGAAAAACATGGTTGGGCTAAAATCATTTCATCCCTGCTTTAGGGAGTAGGAATGTGGAAGCCCCGTCGTAGCTCATTCATCTGTGTTGAGAGATCAGTTTTTCATGGAGAATCCTGGTTCTGCCCCAGGGCCCTCCGTAGTCACATGTTTATCTGATAAGAGGTACCCACCTCTTCTCTGTGCAGGAGTCCTTGTCACAGTCTCAGTTTTTACACAAGCCAGATAAGCTTACCCCTGATGGAACTGTCCCATTGTGCCAGATGGAGTGTGGCTGTCTGGTAGCAAAACCCAGCTGCACTTGGGCATTGAACCAGAGAGCTCCATCTCACTCAAGCTTACCATCCCTTAGCCCGACACTCTGAGAGCAGGCAGGTGTTCAAAGAGTTTTTTCTGGAGGGTAAGCAGCCTCTGTACAACTCAGCAGGGTCATACCTCTCCAGACCTTCTGTCCCTGAATAGTGATTTTTTTTCTTTAATCAGATAGACAAGAATCATCTGTATGAAATTTGTCGCTGAGCCCATGTGAAAGGATGTTGTTCAATAAACGTGGCTCATTGTATCACAGTGGCCTCAAAGGGCCACTGGTAGAAATTCCTGTCTGATCTTAGTACCTAGAACGTTTGTCCTTCTTCTGAGCAATTGATTAGGACGTGAATTTTACAACTGCCCTGTTTTCCCTGTGAGTTTGCTGTCACAAAAGCGTACTGTCCAACTGAGCCAGCCGGGTAGATTGATAGGGTCTGCACTGTCACCCTTATTCTGCCCCCTTTCACTTTGTCTTAACCTTTGGATTCCCCAGTAATAATTTCTCCTATTTTAGATAATGTATCTTTGGAAGTCACTCCTGAGTCCTTTATTGAATATAATAATGATTAAAATCACAAGTTAAGAACATGACTGATGAATTTTCTTTAACCTTAATTTCTGAGCCATTAAAAAATTTGCAGTGTCCTAGATTCTTCCATCTGTCTGTTCATCCAAGGCTGATTTTTGGACTAAGCGTGAATACTAAAATCTAAATTCTTTTGGTGCTTCTTGCATGTAAGAAATATTAAGGATTTCCGACTTGTCCAGGATTTTGATCCAACGCTACTACTGCCTTCCCACTTTGAGGTTCAGGGTAAAGGGAAACTTTCTGATTCTCATTAATTCACTAATTATGAAAGACTTTGGGGCACTAAATCATGATGAACAGAATAAGAATTACCATTCTTCTGTAGTCTTGTAACTTATAGTGTTTCACGTTGAATTCCTAATTTCTGGCTTATAGTAACCTTTTCAGGTAGATATGAAGTGTAGTAGATAATATCACACATCCTTATTTTTCCTGCTAAATTTCAGAATGCATAGTTTACTTACCCAAGGTCATGTAAGTTAATAAGTAATAGAATCTGGTATATGAACTTGGGTATTTGAGGGCAAGTACAATGTTATTTTCTCTATGTGCTTTGATTCCTGGAACTTGCCAGGATTTAAAAGTGACAGGATGCCTCTTATGAGTGTTTCCGGAAGGTGAAAAAGAAAGTTCTGGTGTGGCAGACGTTTTAGGAAAAGCCAGGGATTACCTACCCTGGACACAGTATTTCTGACAATTGTCATATTTTCATCTCACATGAGCCTGTTGGGTTGGAGTGATGGGACTTCTGAGCCCTGTCTATTTTTGAGGTATTTGAAGTCTGGAATTAGCTTTGGTAATTCCTTCCCCTCCTCCAGCACACACAGTTCCCTGTGAAAACTGGTTGTTTGACACCTGACCCAGAAATTGACTATATGAGTTGAGATGAATCAGAGTGAGACTGTAAAACTTGGCACATTTATCGTTCACTTCACTAGGGGTCATCTTAATGTAATGCAAGCCGTCCAACTGGTCCTTCCAGATTTCGTCAGCGTGGTTTGTGTGTATGTGTGCGTGAGCTGTGGCAAATTGAGTCAATCACGTCTTCCAGCTGGATTAACGAATTCCCCGATTGTCTCACAACACATTTAGGGTGACCGGCTTCATCTAACTTAGAACACAGACCCAGCTTCACTGAGTTAGGTACCATGTGTAAAGGAAGCCCCTGTAATAGTGGCCCTTCTGTAGCATCTTCCTTACGGTTTACGAATGTTGAATAATAGTGGAAATAATTGCTGGTATTTACTGAGAACTGACCAAGGGGTAGGCACTAAGCTAGTTAGGTGACATAGATGATCTCATTTAATGCTTATATCAACAGAATGGCTTAAGAACTCTTATGTGCATTTGTAGAGGGGTAAATTGATATTTAGAGTTTGCTTCAGATCATCTTGCAGTTAAGTGGCAAAGCTGAGTTTTGACCTGATGCCTGCAGTGGGACTCCAGGCTCGAACTCCCAACACTGCGTTTGGTGCTTAGCTGCCCCCCGTCGAAGTTGAATTCTTTGTAGCTCTTAAAGAAAACCTGGAGTCCTGGTGGTTCTCCTGTTGCCATGGCGTACATTCACAAGGCCATGGTGGAGTTAATCCACTATGAGTACTTGATGTACATTGAGTGCTTGATGACACGTTCAACCTTAGCATATTTGCTGACTGCAAGAAAACAATTATGTGCCTTTTCATCCTTCTGTTATCATGGGTCAGTTCCACAGCCAGGGTCTCAGGTAAAAATTTTTTTCCCATCAAAATCAGAAAAAAAATTATACCAGGTAAACTGAGTTTTGTTTTCCTGCATGTTTTATAAATAATGCCTGATAACATTCCCTTTCTTCCCCATGTAGTTTTTCTGCTCAGGGGTTAGAAGAATATAATGGAGAAACATTTTGGTCCTGGTAGTAGAATATGTATTTTTTCTTTTCTTTTTTTTAAGTATGAAAGATGCGTTATCAGCCTTCATCGTGCAGGTGGAGGACAGCCGCCAGCCGGCTTGGTTTGCCAGCAAGAATCCAGCCTTGCAAATTATTGGCAGCTGGTACCGTAATGAGTCCATTTCAATATAAATGGGCTGTTGCTTATTAATTTCTGCCAGTTCCTAAGCAATTCAGGAGCCGCTTTGAAAATTTGAAACTTTGCAGAGAGCAGCTTAAGGAGGATGCCTTAGAAAGGAGAAGGAACAGGCAGCAGTGGGGGAATTATGGAAAGGACACGTATTGTAGGGTAATAGTGGGGTATTGCTGAGAATTCATGCTCCTCTCCTGGCAAGTGTGACTCACCAAGTTCATGGTGAAATAGCACGTTTTCTAAGATAGGGAGAACTGTAACTTCACTTATCGTGCTGTTCTCTATGGATGTATATATTTATTTATTTATTGTCTCCTTGGGGCTGCCTTCCGCAGCAGGAGGCAATTTTCTCTGTGGTCCTGTGCAAACTTTATCATCTCGGGTTCTCACCTTGATGAAGCAGCCAGCAACAGGTACCAACCGTGCGCAGCCCCACAAAGGAATGGTCAGTAGGGGAGAAATGAGGGCAGCCACCCCAAGGAAGCCCTCAGGGCTTCTCCTGTCTTAGTGTCTGCAATCTCACCTCAGAAGGCAGGCTTTAGAATAAAAGACCATTAATACTGCTTGTTCGTGGCGCTATCCTTGGCATTTTATTTACTGTGTTAAATAACAGTTTGGATATTTTACCTAGATTCTTTCCTGTGCACATTCTTCATGAGTTTCCTCTTATTTTGAAAACGTGTATAGGATGAGAAGGTCTGTGTATTGAATTTGGTCTTTTAACTGTCTTTTAGCATTTTCCTCAGCTTCTGTGATAGATATAGCTCTACTCTGAGAATAACTGAGACTCCCTTGTTTCACTCATCTCTGTTTGTTGAGACTTTTTAAAGATTAAGAGGGAACCACGGACATCATTCCACAGTAACCTGTTTCTGTTATCCAATACCTTCATCTCTAGAGATAGATTAAAATGATAAAATAACTGAGCTGGTTAGGTGATTTATTACCATGAATGTAAATATGCTTGTATTTATTAATTCATCTGATTATGTCTGTTATTTTATACCTGTTGCTAAGTGTTTCATTGTTAAATTTGGGGTATGGTATTTCACACAAAATGGATGTTGGAGACTTTATGTAAATAGGCTTGATGGAAAATTCCTATTTCCTGTGTTCTGGCTGACCATTTGCTTTCTCTTTTTCTGTCCTCTCCAGGTTTTTGGTACATTCTCATAGACTCAGATGAGACTGTGATGGCCACTCCGAGGGGCCGGTGCTGATACATTGCCCAGCCCCGGTCAGTGTTCATCCTGGCAATTTCCCAATCTCAATATCTAAATGCCACAGTGCTCTTGGGGCAAGTTGGGCTGGGAACCACTGTTGCCTTGTAAGGTAAGTTTGCATAGGTATATATGAGCCTGTGTATATCCCCATGAATTAATGGTAATGGCTCAGAGGTGGTGAGACAGATACATTTTAGTATAATCGGCATTGCTGTGTTGTATGTAGCTTGTGGGAAAAAGAATTTGGACTCACTTTTTTGGATTAAGGCTACACCCATCTAACAGTTCAAAAGTGTTAGCATTAAAACTGAAAAAAAAAGAGAAAGAAAAAAAAGAAAAAGCGGGTACCTGTCTTTTTCCCCTGTGAATTGCCCTCAGAATCTTTTAAATTTATTCTCAAACTCTGCCATCTTTAGATGGGATTATGTTTGAAAAAGGCAAACCCAGCTTCAAAATCTTACTTCAAAACAATGATATATTTTGTTTCTGGTTTGGATAATCTTTTAAAAAGCAAAATAAATGCAGTCAAAATAATAATCTTTCTAAATCAGAGATCATCTTTTATTTGTTGCAAAACCTTCCTGTTGAGTCTCCTGTGTTAGGGGTATTTGTGTGTGACTTGGCAAAGTGCTTTTCATGGGTTTGTAAAGATTTAGCAAAAACTTTCAGAACTTTGTCTCAGTTTAATCTTAGCTCTTTCCCCCCCAACCCCCCACCCTGTCTTCAGGCTCAGCCTCCAGTAGGGAAAAAACAGGCTTGAAACCAAGCCCTCCCACTAAAATCTAATTTTAAATTTGCAATCTGTTGTCTTGTGATTTTTGCTTCAAATTTAACTTTGAAATAAATACATTTCATCCTTTCTCTTGCAGTTTTGGAGGTCTGTTTTCAAGTCATGGAAGGGTAATCATTACGTTTATTTTAATAAGTTTTTAAATACTTTGAGAGGGGATGAAAATTTTTGTTATTAATAACTATAATTTATATACCATCATTTGATGACTTATGCTTGGATTTCACAACGCCCTTACCAACAGGAGAAACCTTGCTTTAATAGTTAACTTTTAACTTGAATATGACGTACGTAGGGTCACCTTTCTCTCAGTAATGGGCTCTAATATTTTATATTTTTGAAATACCGTCATTATAGGCAGTCTGAGCGATGAGCATTCCCATTGAGAAGAGCTGTACTGAAACTATTTAAATAGCCAATGTAATAACAAGTAAGGCATGGTCCCTGCCATGGGGAGATTACAATAAAATGGGAAAGGGTACGTACAAAGCAAGACGAGTGTGTCACTGTACAGATAAGCATGCCACAGACACGATGTGAGGAAGGCGAGCAAAGTGCCATTGGAACGTAGAGAAGGAGTGATTAAGTCCCAGCTCGGTAGTATTTTCTTTATCTTAGATAATTTTCCCGAGCCATCTGTTGTAAGTTTGGGTTTGGTGCTGTTATGTTGTATCTGTCAGTGTGGTGCTCCTGTCCTTACTCTCTTCACTTATCCAAGAAACCTGGGAACTTAAAGCATTTATTTATTTTTTCTTTCCTTAAAATGAATTGCAGGTTTAGTGTAGTAACTTGGGAACATACAAAAAACAAAGTATAATTTTGAAAATTAAAATTACCCACAATCACTCTGTCTAGGATGGTAACTTTAAAAGTTTTTACACAGGTCTGTATATTCCTTCTCTCTTTCTCTCTCCCTCTACTTCTCCCTACCTCTTTGTGTGTGTGTGCGCGCGTGTGTGGGGTGTGTGTATGTGTGTGTGTATGAGAGAGAGAGAGAGAGAAAGTAAAATATTGTTAACTTTCTTAAAATGTTAATCTCTTCAAAGCCAATATCTTGGATATGAGTCTCAAGTGTAAGTTTTTACTTTCTGAGAATAAGAGTTTTGCTCCAAAGATGTTTGACTCTAATAATAGAATTATCTTTTTGATTATCTACTCCTGAACAGGGCAAGCCCTGGCAGGCTGACCCACAAGGCTGGGCTTTGATCCTGTGGAACTTTCCTGTTCTTCAGCTAAAGGGTGGGGCATTCTGCTGTCTGTTTGCAGTACTGCTTGAACTTTTGGTCTCATCTAGGGAATTAGACATCCTAAGCCGTAAAAATATTATTATAACCTCCTTAGTCCACAGGGTGATGAGGTTATTTCTTGTTTCCCTTGTATCTTCTTTCTCTCTCTCTTTGCCCTCTGAACAATCCATAGTTACAGGAGTATTTTTCTTTGTTCTCTCTTCCCAGAGACATTGACCATGGGTGGCTTTCTATTCACTGGAATGTTTTTCTCATGTAGTACTGAGAAAAGCTCACATTGGCATGATTGAAAAATGCAGCTTACATGTTATATCTTGGATGATGCGGGTTTTACCTTTCTTTTTAATTTGTGTTCTACTTCACTCATGTATAATAATTGATGTTCATTCACAGTGATCTTGCATAGATATTGCAAGCAATTAAATTTTTCATTTATTTCAAGAGTGTTTACCTTTATTCAGAGAACACAGTTATACAAGTTGCTTTAAAAGTTTGATAATTCCAACATCTCAGTCACCTTGGGGTTGCTGTCTTTTCCCCCCAGAACTGGTTAGATTTTCCCGCATCTTTGGAACTCATTGTGGACATTTTGAGTGTGATGTTGGGAGAATATAGGTCCTGTTAAAATCATCTGGAGAATGTTGAATTTTCGTTTTTGCTGTTTTAGCAGACAATCAACCTGGCTAGGTTCAGATGGCAGGTTCTGTCTGACCTCCTGTAGGTGGTGGCTCTAATGTCAGTTTGGTTTTCAAAGCCTTTGCTCTAAGGCTGTGAGTTTAGTCCACACATGTGCCACTTGGGAGCTAGACTGGGAGGTATGCTGTGGTTTGTATCATAATTCAGTTCTCCAAGCCTTTGCTGTCTTGCTTTGGGTCAGTCTCAGGCATGTGCACCTGAGGAGTGAGCTGGGGACTTGTGTAGATATACGTAGCATTGGATGATTTGTTTCTTCCAGCTCTTTTTTTCGCTCTGAGGTCTGTCTCACTCTTTGACTTGCAGGGATCACTGTTGGTTTCTTTGGCCAGAATGACAGTGTGTTTCGGAAGTTTTCACTGCCTTTGCCACAGCTGGACTTGTGTGCTCACCCTCCATGCAAGCAAGGCTGGAAGAGAAATTAGAATAATAAAAACTAAAATGAGAAACTCACTCTTTGTAAAGAATATTTATTTACTTATTTGTTTGGTTGTACCAGGTCTTAGTTGAGGCAGGTGGACTCCTTTAGCTGCTGCTCGCGGGCTCCTTAGTTGTGGCTTGCCAACTCCTCAGTTGCAGCTCGTGGGCTCCTTAGTTATGGCATGCGAACTCTTAGTTGCAGCATGCATGTGGGATCTAGTTCTCTGGCCAGGGATCGAACCCGGGCCCCCTGCATTGGGAGTGCAGAGTCTTAACCACATGTCACCAAGGAAGTCCCACTTCTTCAGGTTTTGCCTCCCATCCCCAATCCACCTGCTTTTGCTTATTCTTTGGAATCCTCAGGTAGTTGGTTTTCCCTTTGACCCAGAGTTTTTAATATTTATCTTTGGAAGAGAGATCAGCCACGGTGTCTTACTTTATCTTGGCTGGCACCAGACATTAGCATTTCCGTTTCGTTCACTATTAAAGACAGAAGCCCTATCCCTAGTTAATCAGCGCTACTTCTCTGTTTAATCTCACTTCAGACCACTGTTTTGTGTTTGCTTTGTATTTCTTGATAATATTATACTAATAATGCCCAGTGCGTGCTTATTTTTTATTGCCTAATGTGTTGAAAAAAGAGGTTTCAAAAACGTTTCATGTTGAAGAATCCTCATTTTTAAACAAAAATTTCATTTAACCAGAATATTCCAGTTAGTTAAAGCTTTAACTTTTTATTTTGAAATAATTTTAGAAATCGAACACAATAAGTATACCCTTCACCTAGTTTCCCCTAATGGTTGCATCTTACAGAGTTACAATAAACTGCGAAAGCCAGGAATTTGACATTTTTTTCAATGTGTGTGAATAGTTCTATATCATTTCATCACATAAGGCTTAGTTAGCTAATAAATTTATAAAAGCAGTCCCTGAGAAAGGACCACCTGCCTGATGTATGTTTGAACCATCCTAATGGCTGTAGTTATTTTTTTTTCTTTTTTTAATTGAAGCATACTTGATTTACAATATTGTGTTAGTTTCAGGTGTACAACAGAGTGATTCAGTTATATATATATATATATATATATATATATATATATATATATATGTATATATGAATATATATATTCTTTTTCACATTCTTTTCCCTTATAGGTTGTTACAAAATATTGAATATAGTTCTTGTTCCATACTGTAGGTCCTTGTTGATTATCTCTTTCATATATAGTATTGTATATATGTTAACCCCAAACTCCTAATTTATCCCTCCCCCCTTTCCCTTTTGGTAACCATAAGTTTGTTTTCTGTGTCTGTGGGTCTATTTCTATTTTGTAAATAAGTTCATTTGTATCCCCCCCCCCCCCCCCCCAGTTCCACATGTAAGCAATATCATATGATATTTGTCTTGGTCTGTCTGGCTTGCTTCACTTGGTATGATCATCTCTAGGTCCATTCATGTTGCTGCAGATGGCAATATTTCATTCTTTTCTATGGCTGCGTAATATTCCATTGTATATATATGTACCACATCTTCTTTGTCCATTCATCAGTGAACAGACACTCAGGTTGCTTCTGTGTCTTGGCTGTTGTACATGGTGCTGCCTGTACTTGTTGATAAAATTCCTTAGGATACCTTTTAACTCTTTCACTGTGTATTTACTTTACTAATGGGATTTAAAGGAAGTTCCTGTGATTACTTGAAAAGTGTAACTCCTCACTTAAAGAGAAGGATCATGGTCTTGGGAAGAACGGGAAAGTCACACCCCCTCTAGTGTCCTTGGTCTCTGGCCCTGAGAATCTCTTGATTTTCTGACCCCTTCTAGTTTCAGCTGGCCCCTCCCCATCACGTCACTATGTCTCCTTTGCCCATATTTTCTCTGGATCATCTCAGGCTGAGCAGTTCTGCACTGTCTGCCCTGACAATGAGGAGAGGTACCCTGTCAATTCCGAACCCCTTTCCTATACCTCTGAGGAAATAGCTCCTAAGAGAGGAGGAATGTGGGAATTGAGGGCAAGAATTAAGTGGAATGAGAAAGGAGTGAGGCCTTAATTCTCTCTGCCCAGGTAATTGAAGTTTGGGGAGTACAGTAGAGCAGGGCAAGCTGAACCCCTCAACTCCGTTCATGGATCAGGGTGATACCAAACCCAAGTGGCCTGGAATGAGGCACCTCCACCGGTCTGCAGGTGGAAGGGACTCAGAGAACAGCACACAGACTGGAAACTGATGTGTTTTCTAGGCGTTCTGATGTAGAAGAGCTGGCGTAGTTAAGGCCAATATATGTTTTCTCTCCTTCACATTGTGCTAACATTCTCATCTATTTTCTGTTGTAGTTGTATGAGTTTGAGTGTTCACATTCTAGATTAAAGTTTATTTTGTCGTTCATTCATTCATTCATTCATTCAGTATTTTTCCACTGAGCATCTAATGCCTTTCAGGCAATGTTCTAGGCACTAAGGATACACCAATAAACAAGACAAGCAAACTTTTCAGCCTCCCCCGAAGCTTAGGTTCTAGTGGGGAAGGATACAGAATAAAAAGTATAAGTAAATGAAATATATTTTTGTTACAGTTAGGATAAATGCTAAGGGCGTGGGGAGGGGAAGAAAACAAAGAGGGATAAGAAATGTTGAGTTCTGAGGGTTGTCATTTTGGATAGAGAATCCAGGAAAGGCCACTCTCAGAAGGTGACATATGAGTCAAGATCGGAACAAACTGGAAAGAATGAGCCAGGTGTAGATGCCTGAAAGCTGGAGGGTTTCAGGGAGAGGGAGAGCATGAGCAAAGGGCCTGGGGCAGGCCGGGAAGCCAGATCTTAGATCATTGGAAAGAGAGTGTAAGACTTGAGGCTTAAATTCAGAGAATTGTTCCTGTGTTACAGTCTGGTCCACTACCTCCTGCTTACCGTCCCTCCCACTAAGTGCAGGCTATCTGGGGCCACTAACATTCTACATAAGGAAGTCAACCGTGAGTTTAATGAGTTAAAAAATGATAACATGTTCCAGTTTGCGATTGAGTACCTTTATTCTGACAGTCTGCTTTTCAGTTTCTAGCCCAGTTTTTACATTTTAGCCTGTCCTCCTCCCACTTAATCTTTCCCCTCTTACCTAGTGACTGTGTGATGATTATGTTGGTGAAGTCCTGATCACTACCTTTTGCTTTTGATACTAAAATGCATGAACCTTTAATGACTCCTTATCATACAAAGAACACTTGCAGTCTCTGTAGAGCTACCAAAAAAAAAAAAAAAAAGCGAAAGCCACTTTCTGCCCAAAGTTGCTTCCAGACTCATAAGAACAAACAAAGCCTGTGCAAATGTAAAATATAAGCCAGGGTTTTTGTTTGTAATAAAAATAAATGATAAGGGTTAAGGAGGAGAGAGCAGGGAGAAATGCAGATGATGAAAGTAGCTGGCATTTTACATCTGTCTGTGAACAGGGTAGGGTTTTCAATTCACCAGTGTTCTGGTGGTTGAACAGGGTGGTTGCCTGCGGGACGGGGGTTGTCCCTGAAAGGGGGGATTGTGTCTGTTATGTGCAATGAGCCATTTAAATTTTTCACGCTTATGTTATTTCAGGGTCCCCCACTGACCCCACATGGGCCTTCGTGGTTCTCACTGACCTTTTGGGAAAAGCTTTCAAATGAAGGGGTGTTTCAGCAGTCCCTAGAAACATTTTTCTCCTTACTTGAATTGCTTCAGACTTCCTGCTGACTCTGCTTAGATCATCCCCTGAGAATTTCTTCTTGGTAGGATTTAAGAGATTTGGCATTCATCTCTAAACTCTAGTTCTGAAGATAAAAATGGCTTCTTTCCTACCTTGGCTGGCTGAGAAGAATCTTGCTACTAAAAATGCTATTAATATAACAGACCCGTCAGAGTGATGCAGGGAGCGCTGTAATTCTTGAAGGTTGGGGCCATTTCCTTTAAGAAACCTCTCCTGAGGCTTTTAACTTGATTAGTTTTCTGTTGGCAGAAACAAGCCTAACCAGAAATTTGTTGTTGAGAATATGTCTGTCAATTTATATTTGTAAATTGTTGATGTATACAGTAGAGGAGGGTACATCCTAGCACATGAGATGACAGTTGTGCCTTTCTATACCTCAATTTCTGTCACCATCATTCTTTCCTTCTTTTAAATTTAAATCTATGTGATTCTTAAAATGGGATTGTGGCTAACACTTGGTTTAAGCTTTTAATTACTGACTGGCCAAACGTATAGATACGTAGACACATCCAGGTATCTTAATGTACACTTAAAATCAAGAACCCTGAGAAATTGGTCATGGCCTTTAGCATTATTTTTTTAAATTAATTAATTAATTTATCTTTGGCTGCGTTGGGTCTTTGTTGCTGCGCACGGGCTTTCTCTAGTTGTGGCGAGCCGGGGCTTCTCTTCACTGCAGTGCGCAGGCTTCTCATTATGGTGGCTTCTCTTGTTGTGGAGCACAGGCTCTAGGCGCGTGGGCTTCAGTGGTTGCAGTGCGTGGGCTCAGTAGTTATGGCTCTTGGTCTCCAGAGTGCAGGCTCAGTAGTTGTGGTGCACGGGCTTAGTTGCTACGCGGCATGTGGGATCTTCCTGGAGCAGGGCTTGAACCCATGTCCCCTGCATTGGCAGGCGGATTCTTAACCACTGTGCCACCAGGGAAGTCCTAACATTACTTTAGATGTTTATTTATTTTACTTGCAAAAATGTAGCACATAATATTCTTAGGAATATAGATAACACAAATGTTCATGCCTGGACAGTGGATCTTTTCATTTTCCCTACACCGAGTTGAGTTTCTGTGTTTTTTCTTGCTTCTTAAAGACGCCAGCCAGAGAGGCGTGAACTTACTGCTTTGAAGTATACTAGCTACTAGTAAAAGGAAGATTCTCTTTCTTGGAAACTTCACTCTCAGAATCATATGATGTGTGACCTGGTAGGGAATATTCCAATATGGGAATAGCTTCACATCTGGTGTCTGTATGAGTTGCCTCTGAACTCATCGGAACATTCAATGGAGGTTTTTCCCTTCCTGTTGCCACAAATTTCATTTCAGTAAAGGTGCGCTTGTAGGAGCTTAAGCAACGTTTGAGACTGAACAGCGGGATTATAGAGTGGTTCTAGATCAATGTGAATATATATTATATTGCAGGGTGTTTCAAACTATAATGGTTACAATAAATTTGTTCCCGTTTCCCTCTGGTACCTTTCACTTTTTTGTTTATTGTATTCCTTCCCTGGCTAGAATATCAGTTTCAGGAGAGTGGAGAATGGGTGTCTTTTGTTCTCTGCTGCATCTCTAGCTTCTAGAACATGGGAGGTGCTCAGTACATATTTTGTGAATGAATGACTATGTAAATGATTGAAAGAATCAGCTCAGAGATGTGCCCAGTTACT
Organism: Hippopotamus amphibius kiboko; assembly: GCF_030028045.1. Taxonomy (NCBI): domain Eukaryota; kingdom Metazoa; phylum Chordata; class Mammalia; order Artiodactyla; family Hippopotamidae; genus Hippopotamus; species Hippopotamus amphibius. The sequence goes on along the minus strand of NC_080195.1, from coordinate 104,164,828 downwards.
CTATTTTTCTTCTTTCCTTTCTGGTCATCTTCATGTGTGTATCTGAAGTGTATACAGTTTAAATGGTCTAGAGAAACCTCATGGCAGAGCAAGGAGAATAAGGCTAAATAGAGTCACACTTGTCGAACTTTGAGGATTTTTCAGTTTCCCACTCTGGGTAACAGTCCTTAGACCAAAGAGAGAGACTGGGAAATTGTTAAGGAAGGACTTGAATTAACCTGGGTAGCCCCAAAAGGCTGAATCACATTTAGTGATTTCATCATGTGAATTTCTGTTTGCAGGGCACTCTGTACCAGATTAATGTTCTCAGGTTGGATTTGCTCCCAGAAATAAACCCATTAGTTTGCTGCTAAGCAGAGAGTAGGGTTTCTGTTTCATTTTGCCCAACTCCCTCTCCCCCTCCCACTTCACCCCCCCCCCCCCCCAACCTCCCAGTCAGGGTTTTCAGAATGCTGTGGAATTAAAGGTAAAAGCCCCCTTTCTTCTTGGCTTTGATTTTTTAAGAAGAGTTGATTGGACTTACATCTTGAGCTTTCCCATTTTCGATTGATTTTGAAGTATAGATGGAGTCAGAATGAAACAGAAAACCATTGGGAGAGAGGGAGGTTATCCAGCACACCTCTGAGTTTTGCTTGGGTTTTTGAAATATGTAATTTCGAACAGTAAGTTACTCATTTGGCAGACACCTTGGTTAGTACTCTTTAGAGTTTTTAGTTTGTGGATAGGTGTAGCGCTTTAAATACACAACTATAGAGTTTAGGAAGAGGAAGACAAGGGTTGCCAGCTCTATGAAAGCAACCCTGTGCCACGCCTGGCGAGCAGCTACCCTCTGGGCAGAGACAAGTGTCATCCTCTAATGATCTTATTTATGTTCTTCTTTTACATCTCCGCGGGAGTAATCTCAGTCAATGATGTTAGTTCTCACCTGCTACCGTGTAAGAGTCCAAGTACCTGCCAAGTGCATATAGGTGTGCTGTTACCTGCCAAGCTGTCTGCCCTCCCTACATGCTGAGCTCTTCCTGTTAACTGCCTGTACCCGTTGGTGACTCAATGATCCCCTCCTTTTTTTTTTTTTTTTTTTTCTTCGCTACAGACCATAAAACCATGGGAAACGCAGAAAGCCAAAATGTAGTGCATGAGTTTTATGGAGAAAAGCATGCAAGCCTGGGGCGCAAGCACACGTCGCGCTCCCTGCGCCTGTCGCACAAGGCGCGGCGGACCAGGCATGCCTCCTCGGGAAAGGTGATCCACAGGAACTCGGAAGTGAGCACCCGATCCAGCAGCACCCCCAGCATCCCCCAGTCCTTGGCCGAAAATGGCCTGGAGCCCTTCTCCCAAGAAGGCACCCTGGAGGACTTCGGGAGCCCCATCTGGGTGGACCGAGTAGATATGGGCTTGAGACCCGTGTCTTACACCGATTCTTCCGTCACTCCCAGCGTAGACAGCAGCATCGTCCTCACAGCAGCTTCTGTGCAGAGCGTGCCAGACTCGGAGGAGAGCAGGCTTTACGGGGATGACGCTACATATTTGGCGGAGGGAGGCAGGAGGCAGCCTCCCTATACATCCAACGGGCCCACTTTCATGGAGACGGCGAGCTTTAAGAAGAAACGCTCCAAATCTGCAGACATCTGGCGGGAGGACAGCCTGGAATTCTCACTCTCTGATCTGAGCCAAGAACATTTAACAAGCAACGAAGAGATCTTGGGTTCCGCCGAAGAGAAAGACTGTGAGGAGGCTCGGGGGATGGAACCCCGGGCGAGTCCGCGGCAGCTCAGTACCTGTCAACGTGCCAATTCGCTGGGGGACTTGTATGCTCAGAAAAACTCTGGGGTGACGGCAAACGGGGGGCCGAGGAGCAAATTTGCAGGCTATTGTCGGAATTTGGTGTCTGATATTCCTGATCTTGCGAACCATAAGATGCCACCAGCTGCTGCTGAAGAGGCTCTTCCGTACAGTAATTATAACACACTTCCCTGTAGGAAATCTCACTGTCTTTCTGAAGGTGCCACCAACCCACAAATTAGCCATAGCAACAGCATGCAAGGCAGAAGAGCAAAAACAACTCAGGTAAAGTGACTGCAGTCTGTTTCAATATTTTGGAAATGATGCATGTCTTTAAGTGCGTGATTTTGTTCTTATAAGAGGCCCATCTTTTAGCGGGGTTTTACCCTGTTTGCCTGGTGGGTGCTGCAGCCAATGCTGCTTCTCGGGAGGTTCACCTCTCTTCTGCGTCGCCCCTCTCACAGTTGTGTGGTGAAGGGGTGGGGAGTAAGGAAAAAGCGTATATCTGTGTGGGTGATGTGATAGGAGTGGGAATAAAGCTGATAAGTTCGTATTGGGAAACTGCCTCTCCAACTCAGCTCTTCAGCAGCATCTCACTTATTCTGAGCTTCCCGTCCTAACGTGATTCTGTCCGTGGACAGATGGGGATGGTGGGGTGTGGACTCTTGGAGCTTATTTCTTCCGCGGTGCAGGTGGGAAGAGGTTAGTCGGCAGCTGGTTGGAGGAGGTGTTCTTTGATTCAGGGCGGGCTCTGGTCATTTGTCAGCTTCCCTCAGAGGTTGGCAGGCTAACTGCCTTACCAGGAGCCATTTCAATTTCCTGTCCCTTGCAATGCTGGCCAGCCCTCTCTCTGGAGGGAGGTGTTGCGGAAGGAGGAACATGGGTGGCTTCCAGTTCTCCTTTGCAGCCAACTAGTTTTTGACCTTGGGCAAACCTTGACTTCTAGTTGCTCTTCTGAACAGCAGGGTAAAGATGTTCGACTCACCTGCTTTGGGGTCCAGGGCATGAAAGAGTGAGTGTGAAAACATTTTTCAAAGACTTAGAAATGTATCTTACTAATGAAAGGAAGACCCGTTCCCTTAATCAGTCATGATAATTAACGTGAGGATAATAACATGTCAAGTAGGGTGTGTGCCTCGGTCCTTTTCTGGTCCTGCGGTTCCCTGTAGTGGAATCCTAGGAGAACTGACGCGTGTTGAGGATGGGTTGGTAGTTTGCAGGGTGATGCTTCAGATCTGGAATCCAGATTGGGCCCATTTGCCTTGAAAGGTGTATCGGCCACCAGGGTGATCAGCGAAGTACCACTGAGATCTGCTGGAAACGGCAGGTGTGCTCTGACCTGGCCAGCAGGGGGTGGTGCTGCATCTTCTGGTCTTACTTCAGCACAAGTCAAAAGCGGTTATTTCGAGGTTCAATTCTCTTGGGAAGGGTGTCTGAATATAATGGGCAGATGATGGGAGGGGGGAAAAGAAAAGTGACACTAGACTATCTATGTTCCTGCCTGAGAGCACCTTTGTGTCTGTGTGTGTGTGTGTGTGTTCAAAATCCCATGTTTCTAATTTTACTTTGGCATTTTCACTCCCCATATACAAGTCATCTGGGGATATAGATTTTTCTTTTAACCAATCTAGATTTCTGTATTGGAATAATCAAAATTTACTACATATTCCCCTGGGTTGATAAAAGTTAGAGTCTGTGTTTGACTTTTTCCTCTTCTTTTTCAAAGAATATTTTTAATTGTGGTAAAACTACATATAACATTTACCATCCTGACATTTCTAAGTGTATAGTTGAGAGGTGTTAAGTACATTTGAATTGTTGTAGTGATCACCACCCTTCCTCTTCAGAACTCTTTTCATCTTGCAGAACTGAAACTCCGTCCCCATGAAAACAATAGTTCTCCATTTCCTCCTTTCCCCAGCCCCTGGCAATCACCGTTCTACTTTCTGTCTCAGTGAATTTGACTCTAGATACCTCGTGTAAGTTGAATCCTGTAGTATTTGTCTTTTTGTGATGGGCTTATTTCATTTAGGTTGATATTCTCAAGGTTCACATGTTAAAAGATGTGTCAGAATGTCCTTCCTTTTTAAGGCTAACTGATATTCCATTGTATGTATATAACACTTTCCCCCCCATTCATCCGTTGAAGGACAGGTGTTGCTGATGGTGTCCAGTCCAGGTATCCTGGCTCCACCTCTTCTTACTTGAGTAACCTTGGGAACAATTTGTAAGTCTCGTGAAGCCTTAATTTCTTCATCTGTCAAATGGGCATAACAATAAGGTTTTTGAGAAGATGGAATGTGAAGGCCAGTGCTTGGTACTTTAGAAGCCACCCATAAGGGACAATCTGTTAGTTGTTGTAATTTTCATTATCATTAGAGGTGTTGTATCAGTTGAGGACCCACGGTAGTTTGATGTTTATATCAAATTTTGTGTCTTAGAAACAAAATCGTTAAAAAGGCTGATTCTGAGGTTTGAGAAGGTGAGAGTGAATATTGCATCTAGATGCATTCCTTGAATTTTGACTCATCGCTTTTCTGAAGCGAGAGTCTAGTGATGGAAATGACTGAGTAACCCCCCTGTGGTCCCTCTGCCTATGATGGGTGGGCTCTTCCTACACTGGCAACCTGAGAAGTCAGGACACAGGTGAGTTAGGTGCCCTATTAAAGGGTCACCTGAAAGGCACTGCAGGCTTTGTCCTGAAGATATTGCCAGGACATTACAGGCCTGATTCAAAAGATGGTATATTGGCCCTTGGCAGTTAGAACCAGGTACATTGATATAGACTATTGAAAAAGGAACCTCACCTGTGACTGTCACTGTTACCTGAAACGATGCTAAGTTAGCACACATTCTGTGTAAGACTTGAGAGGGGTGCCAGCTGCATTCTGGCTCCCTAACTCCAGGGCTCTAACACTGGAGACAGTTGGACCTCTGCTTCCCCCCACTCCCCACTGATGGGACTGTGAGCCTTTGAGTCATGGCTACTCCCAGAAGAGGGGCAAAGCCAGTATCACTGAAAATTCTCGTGTGTAATATTATCGTATGACATTTCCATTCTTTGGCTTGTCGCCTTCTAAAATTGTTAATATCCGGAAGTGAGATCATCTCAAAGTAGCATCTCATAAAGCACTGTTGTAGCTTCATGTAATGCCAAGTGCAACAGACTAGGAATCCTAAGAAGTACATTTGCATCCCAGCTCACTCCTTTCTGACTGGTGACCTTGGGCAAGGCACTCGGTCACTGGCTCCTTCTCTGTCCAGGGTGAGTGACAGCCAGCCTCCCACAGGGTCGTTAGGAGAAGCAAGTGGGATTCCGTGCGTGGAAGCCTTTTGCTGCAGGGTCTATAAAGTGAACGGAAGTCTTATTTTTGTATCGACTTTACGTGTTGAGTGAGGATCTTTAATGACTTGAAACAAACCCCAGAATTATCCACAACACTGTCCATCCACCCACGCTTCCTAGTCTAAGTTTGGCGTGTTCATCCAACGCGATTTCTTGAGAACCCACTGTGTTCCAAACAGTGTATTTTAAGAGGCAGTGGATGTGGAGGCTTCCTTGAAAAGAATTCTTTTTTTTCTTTTTTTCTTTTTGTTGGTAAAAGTTTCCGACCCAGGGGCCCTCTCCAGCGAGTTTGGATCGTAGATATTAAAGTCTCCTCATCTGCCCTGGTGATGTAGTTGAATCTGTAAGAGTCCTGTCAGCAGTTTTACTCCCCAGAAAAGAGTTCCTGGCAGGCATTTGGCCCAGGGTCATGGCCTCTGAGCCTGGGGGACAATATGTTTTATCTGAACTAACACGAACAACATCTTTTTATGTGAAAGTGATCAAAAAAGAGTTTTGAACCGTTCTCCCTATTTTTTATTTGTTTAGTATTTGGACATGTTACTGAACTGTGAAGGCAGTGGAGTTCATATTTTGGTTTTAAAAAGTGACACATTTTATGTGTTTGCCACACAGTAAGTGCTGAGAAATTATATTTGTTGAATTCATTATATTTGAGTATGTGTGTGTACACCATGCATGAAAGTTTATCTTGCGAGTCAGTCTGCTACTCATTTGTTGGGAGGATTTACCCAGACTGCTTAAAGCAGAGTTTGTTTGTACTGACTTCTGTAAAATCCCAAGTAGATTGTCTCTTGATTTAATGAATGCCTCATTGGTGTTTTGGCCTGAACTTCACTCTCTTGGTGCTCCCATAGTTAACAGACAGAGGAGTGGGCAGCCTGGTGTCATGCAAAGAAGAGGTTCTGGAGTCCAGCAGGTCTGAGCTTGCAAGTTTGAACCCTGTTACCTGTTGGCTGTGTAACCTAGAAGGATCTCAGTGCCTCTTGAGTGAGGCTAATGTGAGGGTTCCACACGGGAATAAATGTCAAACTTCTGGTACAATGTCTTGCATGTATTAGATGCTCCGTAAATAATGGTTATTAGTGGAGATGGTAAAGTTTGGTTTCATAGTCTAGAGATCAGCTCTCCTGTGTTTCTAAGACAATAGTGGTGAAGTGGAGGTGAGGTGGAGAGAGAAAACTGCCATTCGATGGAGTGTCTCTGAGCCAGGTTCTGTGTTTGAAAGGGAAGCTTTGGCTTGGAGCTCTCCTGCCTAACTTGTGATGAGGGCTTCATCCTTCCACTTGGGAGATGAAAGCATGTGAGCAGCTGGGCTGAGGACATATCAGGGGGCTGCGGCCTTGGGAGGGAGCAGGGGGTCCCCCTCAGAGCTCCTGGCAGGGATGTGGTGCTGGTGATCAGGTGTGTGTGCTGGCCCAGTTTCTGACACCCTCTTCACACCATGGCATATGGAGTCGGATCAACAGAAGATAGAGCTCTCAACCAGAGCTCCTGGCCCCTGAGCGCCACTGCGGGGCTTCGTTTCAGCCTGATTTCGAGTAGCCAGCTCACCCATCATCTCTCTCTCCAGCCCCATCACTTTTCAGGGGAGGAAGTCAATCTGAGGAGATTAGGTGACAAGGTCTCACAACTGGATTAAAATCCAGGTCTTCTGAGCCACAGGCCAGGGTCCTTTCTTCAGAAGCAAACGCACACCACACTGCCTCCCCATGTTCAAACGGGTTTCAGCTCGCATGCCCTCAGATTTTAACATCACAACTCCCAATTCTGGTACAGAAGCCAAAAAGGGTGGTGGGCTGAAAAGAAAAGAGTAACTGTCCACTACCGTGGCCCGAAACAGTGGTCCCTGAGAGAGATGACCAAAGACGACTTTATTTTTTATTTGTATTTTTTAATTGAAGTTTAGTTGATTTACAATGTTGTGTTAATTTCTGCTGCTGTACAGCAAAGTGATTCAGTTATACATATATATGCATATATAGATAGATATACATATATATATATATATATATACACACATTCTTTCTCGTATTCTTTTCCACTAGGGTTTATCACAGGATATTGAATATAGTTCTCTGTGCAATACAGTAGGACCTTGTTGTTCATTCATTCTATATATAATAGTTTTCTTTTGCTAACCCCAAACTCCCGCTCCATCCCTCTCCCCGCTTCCCCCTTCCCCCTTGGCAACCACAAGTCTGTTCTCTATGTCTGTGAGTCTGTTTCTGTTTCGTAGATAAGTTCATTTGTGTCATATTTTAGATTCCACGTATAAGTGATATATGGTATTGTCTTTCTCTGTCTGGCTTACTTCACTTAGTGTGATAATCACTAGTTCCACCTGTGTTGCTGCAAATGGCATTATCTTGTTCTTTTTTATGCCTGAGTAGTATTCCATTGTATTAACGTACCACATTTTCTTTATCCATTCATCTGTCGATGGACATTTAGGTTGTTTTCATGTCTTGGCTGTTGTGACTAGTGCTGCTATGAACATAGGGGTGCATGTATCTTTTTGAATTACAGTTCTGTCTGGATATATGCCCATGAGTGGGATTGCTGGATCATATGGTAGCTCTATTTTTAGTTTTTTGAGGAACCTTCATACTGTTTTCCACAGTGGCTGCACCAACTTACATTTCCACCAACGGTGTAGGAAGGTTCCCTTTTCTCCACAGTTACTTGTAGACATTTTAATGATGGCCATTCTGATTGGTGTGAGGTGGTAGGTACCTCATTGTAGTTTTGATTTGCATTTCTCTCATAATTAGTGGTGTTGAGCATCTTTTCACGTGCCTTTTGGCCATCTGTATGTCTCTTTTGGAGAAATGCCAAAGATGACTTCAGAAGGCTCTATCCCTGATGACTTTCTTGCTTGGATAAACGAGTAATAGGATTGGTGATTTCAACAAGATAAAGGGTGCAGCATGATCAGAAGATCTTGAGTTCCAATGAAAGTTGTGTTGATTTTTAAAATTTTATTTTGTTTGACACTGAGCTTAAATGGTTCAAGGATAAGTATGCTCCCTGAGTTGAGAACTGACATCAGCATCCAAGAGATTCCTAACCTTTGGTCACAGATTCCTTTGAGAATCAGATGAAAATTTTGGATTTTGGGACTCAACATAGGGACCACCCTTCTGTCTATCATTTCAGGGGATCCATGGGTCCTCCAAGGTCCATCAAGAAGCTTCTGGTTAAGAACCTCAGGTTAATTCTTCATGAAATAAATTATTTTCATATAAAATCCATTGGAAAAAACTTCTCTTCCTTTGCTTCTCCTGTCTGATGCTTCTTTTTTGCCTTCCTTTTGATCTTTTTCTGGCACGTAAGTTAAGCAGTGAGATATTTATTTTGAAAAACAGCCCATTCATTTCAACATGAATATCCATCTTCTTTGCCAAGGTCTTCTTTTGAGGAGTGGGAGGGTGAGTAGATAGCTGGGACATGGCTTATATCAGCAGTTCTCAGACTCCTTTATAGTCTTAAAGAGTGTTACAGTCTCCAAAGGGCTTCTGTTTGTGTGGGTTATATCTATAAATATTTATCACATTAGAAATTAAAAGACATGTAAAAAACTACTTGTTAATTCATCTTTAAATAGAACAATAAACCATTACATGTTCTCATAAATAACTTAATTTTTAAAATTTTATTTTCTAAAATAAAAAAAACAGCAAGAAGAAGGGCACTGTTTTTTATTTTTGCAAATATCTACAATTTCTGGCGGATCAGAAGAGACTGGAGTCCCATATCTGCTTCTGCATTCACTCTCTTGTGATATGCTCTTTTGGTTGGACTATATGAGGAAAACCTAGCTCCAAGCAGGTAGTTGGAAAAGGGAGGGCCTTAGGGGCCCCCTGAAATTATTTAAGGACTCCTGATCCCCACTTGGAGAGCTGCTCATTTATGCTAATATACGTTGGGGAAGTCCAAGCCTTTGAAAATTACCTTCTTAGTTTAGTCCATGAGGAGAGGAGCCTCTGTGTCCTCAACGTTAATCGTGTCCCGCAGTGATGTGTAACTGCTGGTTTCCCAGCGTAACTGAGGAGGAGAAAGGGCTGGATCGGGAGCTTGGAACCCCGCAGCGAGCCTGCTGTGCAGCCCGGGAAGCGTTTCCATGGAGCCCAGGGCAGAACTTAGGAAACACCCACAAGGTTTTCACTCTGCCGTTGGGGCCCAATTTGCTTCGAACCTCCCGTTGACAGAATATCTAGTTTGGGCCATAAAACAGCCCAATATGTCTTTCTCACTTTCTCTCCTTTTAAAAAGATGAAAGAAAAATCCTGTAAATGAGCTTCGGTTGTCTCCCTAAAAGACGTAAGAAACCAGGATGGCTGGAAGATGGCTAAGTCAAGCTTCCCGGTTAGGACTCGTGTGTGACTTCAGCTGGAGTTGAGTGTGAGCTGAGCCTGGAAATGACTAGACTTTTAAATCAAACTGAAGTGTATTCTATGACACATGATTTTCTTGTTTTGAGAGGAGGGTGGAAAATGAACCGCAGTTAAGTTGTTCAGCCATGTTTGTTTCTTTTGTTTGGCAGTGCCTACGCCACACCAGGCACTATTCTTAGCGCTTGGGATGCGTCAAGAAAAGATCCCCGAGCTCACGGAGCTAGTTGGGGTGAAGTGGGGGGTGTGTCTGCAGCAAACAGCATAACAAGTACGTGACATGCTATAGGAAAAAGAGAGCAAGGTGAAGAAGATGGGGCAGTGGTAGATGTGATGGCAATTCCAGGTCAGGTGTTTGGGTTGGGCCCCGTGCCCTGGGAAGGGCTGACTTGAGTAGGCATTTGGAAGGGGGATGGGAGTTGGCCATTGATTTGTAAGGTGGGAGTGTGCCCTGCACATTTGAGGAAGAGCAAAGAGGCCAATGTGGCTGGAGCAGAGTTGGGGTGGGGATAGGGGGGTGGGGTGGGGAGGGGGAGGGCATGCTGCAGTGATGTTGCATGGGGATTGGAGGAGGGAAGGAGAAGGCTTCCAGCTGTGGGAAGATGGACTTGAGCTGAGCCTCAAAAGGATCAGAATTCCTGGAAGCAAGAACGATCGGGAGCATACACCAGCATGAGTTCTTCAGTTTCACTGGTGGCTGGGCACATCCACAGATCAGTGCTAAGGCTGGATATTGGTGGGGGGTCTTGATGGACAGCCTCAGGAGCCCTCATCTCGCTCCTGGGAGACTTACCCAGCAATGGCATGCAGGATGGATTGATGGAAGAAAGATAGTTAGAACAGAGAGTTAGTGGCTGAATCAGGAAAAGAAAAGGAACTGGGGATGTGTTATATCCTGAAGTGGTGAGGAGGGGAAGGGTGATGACAGGGTTTGAGTCACATATATAGAAAAACAGATGAAAGGAGAGAAGATGATTCATTGACTTAGACACAGAGCTCTCTCCAATCGAGTTACCTGAAGCCACATTTCAAGCATTTGCCAACTTATTTCTGAGACCCTTTTGAGCAGCAGTAAGAACTTTAGTTCCAGCAGTTATAATTGAGAGAAATTTTGAGTCACACCCGTTGGGAATCATTAGAGAGGATGGGACTGAATGCTGGAAACTTAAAAGAGTGTGGAGATTTTGTCTTGGGAAAGGAAGAAGAGGGAAATAGAGCTGGTTTTTAGAAATGTCTCAAAGGGAGCTGGGACACATGTAAAGGGGCTCAGAGTGGGAGGCCAAGGTCAAATTTACAAACTTCAGAATCAGAAATTCAAAACGGCACTGGATATTTGTGTAGAGAGAGGAAAAAGAAAAACCTTACAGTGATGGAAAACAGATACTGCAGTATTTCTGTAAATCAAGAATGACAGTTATTAGTAACAGAGCCTAGCCGTTACTTACAGTGTAGGAAACATCATTTTCTTAGTTTATCGTGCAGTTTTGCGAATGTGAAAATAACTCAAGGGGATTGCATTGGCTCGCACCAGCTCTGGTCTGCATATATATTTTTTCCCATAAGACCTTGTTTTCCCCAAGTTCCTCAGCAGCGCCCTTTCTTCTGTGTTAGTGCAGGAAGCTAGTAAGTGAGGTGAGGCAGTGGCTTCTTTGCTTGGGCTGAGATGTATGTAAGGCTGAGAATGGACGCAACCATAATTACAGTTAACCCTCTTGTGCGGGTGCTGTGTGCTGGGCATAGTTCTAGAAAGTTGTGTTAATCTCACATCTTACAAAGTGTCTTACAAAGTAGATATTGCTGCAAGCCCCATTATACAGATGTGGGAACTGAGGCACGGATTGGTTCAAAATAACTTGCCTAGAAAAGATATTTGCTGTTCTGAGGTTACCAAGGGGGAGGGGTATATTAAGAGTATATTGAGCATAACGAGAGAATGTTGGAAAAGAAACCAAAGACAGTGTGCATGTCGGGGGGGAGGTACTTAGATTTTGGGGATAAGAAGAAGATGATAAACCAGAGGGGGAACATTTAATGAGGCAGAAATTGTTCAAATTCAAGGCTTCTGCAGCTCAAAATCTCCTCCCTCCACTGAAATTCCGTGAACTCTCCTCTGCTGTATTTACCTTCTCTGTACAGGTATACCGAAGCAAAACTGGATTTATCAGGGAAATTAAACAAAGTGACCAACATAACAGCTTCTAATTGTATTCAACTTATAACTACAAGTTGCCAATTGCTCCTTCTGGTCCCTCTCTTGTCCCAGGGCCCTTGAACGTTGTGGCTAATTACCTCTTCCAAATTGTGTTCACACATCATTAGCACAGCAAACCTGTCCCTCAGAGTGTTTCTGAGTCCCCGGTGGAAACAACTTGAGCCTCGACACAATGTATCATTAGCTTACATTCATGCTGGGTGACCCTCCAGTTTTCAAGGCAGTGAAAGCAGGCTTTGAATTTGCCTCTTGCCGCCTCCACTTTAGTACCAGAGCTTACTTAAGCGTTTGCTGCCTGGCTAAAATGACTAAGAACACTCTTGCCTGGCAGCTGTTGAATGTTTTGGGCGACAGCTGGCCCCTTGTGCCTCCAGTGGGAAGGTGCGTGCGTTCATGCTGGGAAACTGCCAGTGGAATGGAAACTGGTGAGTGCTCGAAAAGTCTGGCTTCGGAGGATTTGTCCAGGGAGGGCAGGGTTTGAGAGCCTCTCTATTCCACCATGAATGTTGCCTATAATCGGAAGCCTCTTCAGTGGAGTGGTTCTAAAATAGGGAATTTATTTTGAGCTATTTTCAGGAAATCTTTGGCGGGATCGTGCACCGTGATGGGAGCTATTTCTCTGTCTAGCTAGGGTCTTACCATTTCCCTTGATCTCCTCTGACTTTTGCTTTAAATTTCAATATGTGATTCAGTATTCTAGGACTGATCATATGCTAAGACATCTAACTAGATAAGAAGGAACATACCTTGCATTTGCAATTAAGACAGCTGGGCTCCCGTGGGGACTTTTCCCTGGGATTGATCATCTGGATTTCTTGCTGTTGGAAGAGTGGGGTGGTTCACAGGGGCTTTTGAGTGTGGGGAGGATCAGGTTTCTCAGGTGTGACGTGTCCTTGAGGTGGAGGTAGGTAGGAGGAGGTGCCCTTCAGAAAGATGCACCAGGAATGTTTGCATCACAGTGATGCTGTCTTTTCTCTGAGCTATTGGAAACACATCACAGTGGTATGCATCCTGCCATTTGAGAAGGATGGGCATTTGGGATGTAGCCTCAGCGCGGTCTTTCAGTGCGTAAACCTAGAGCCTCTGCATCGGTGTATCTGGCTTTGGTTTGTTCTGGAGATTCTGAGACCTGTAAACTTGTGATTCTCGTGTGGCACTTAGGCATCTGGATTCAACAGCCCTGCTGTAGGTGACTCTTTCCTACACTGAAGGTGTAGGGGATGTGCAGTCCCCTACACATCATTCAGGTGTTGAGTAATGCCTCTGCTTGGGTGGACATCATTTCCCACGATGCTGGAGCAAGGGTTTCTGGGAATTTTGGACATGCCAAGCTTCGTGACCAAATAAGGGTTCGTGACCAAATAGCCTGGGCAGCTAGTATCTGTTTCTGGACAGGCTGGGTCACATGTCACTGGGGGGATGTGTACCCCTGAACCTGCTTAATCACTTGTGGAGACAAGGTGGAGCCAGCCTGAATCACAGATCGGGAGCCTTCCCCAGTGGTTACACTCCCAGAGTATGCCAGCTCAGCTGGGGCCAGCAGTCCTCTTACCAGGAGGAATCACTTCTTTGCTCAGTTTAGTGGTCGTCCCAGAGTTGAACACACACAGCCTGGACTATTGCAGGGTTGCAGCATCAGTTGGCGTGAGCACATGTTCAGTTGTGACAAAGAGGTAAGTGTCTATTGAGGCTTGAACTCTTGGTTTCAATTAGAGACATCAGGGCATTCTGTAGGGGTTCACGGTTTGTGGGGATGTAGTAGACCGTTGAGACATGCCTGTCCGGTCTCTGCCTCTGTTTCCCTCATCTTCTTTTTCATCTCCTGTTTCTCCTTCCCTCCACTTTTGGGTTTGAGCTCTTTGCTGAGAAAGTCAAGGCACATAGATGCACAGTCACTCAGTTTTGCTGGGAAAGCCTAGAAGGGGCATTGTAGCCAAAGGGGAAGGCATGGAGTTGACTCTTGAGACAGGATCCGATCAGGTGCTCCCTGCAGCTGAGCCATGGGGCCATCTTGTCAGAGTGGAAAAGGTCATTGGATTCCAACCTCCCATCTGCCACCTGCCAGGCTTGTGACTTTCTGGGCCTCAGCATCTCCATGCATTCACCAAGGGGATGGTTTTACAAGATTCCTTCCTGTTCCAGAGCGCTGGGAATTACAAGATGCCTGGAACCAATTTCTCCTTTTTTGTTCTGAAGTCTTTCTCTTATGACCTAAGGAGGATACCCATGTAGCTGATCTTGCCCTGTCTTAGAGAGAAGCATCTCATTTTTTTTTTTCATTTTTGAGGCGAGTTTGTAGCTGGTTCTGCCACTTCATCAGAGAAGGACTGAGACGTGTGAAATGAATCCAGATATTGGGGAGATTCATACAAACCCCTCACCTCCCACCACCCATGGTTATCTAGAATAATCGGTGATGGCCAGATTTACTTATTATATCAAAAGGGACGCATATGGTAAATGTCCTTGCCAGGGAGAAAAGTAGGTTGATAACAGCGCTTTCCTGTTTGTATAGAGGACTTTTACCTACTGGATCTGGGTCCTTGATGACCATTGCTGGCGGGTAATAGGGAGGACAGCAGATAGCAAAATGACTGGACCAATAGTCACTGGGTCTGCATCTGCGCTGCATCCATGCTTTCTTTGACCCTCTTCAGTCCCTCTACATCCCAGGGACCTAAACTCCATCGCAAATATCATTGGTCCTTAGAAACTCCCACTTCCGGCTACTAACTCCCTTCTTACCTCCCCCCCCTTTTTTTTTTCTTTTAATGAACTTTTTATTTTAGAACAGCTTTAGGATTACATAAACGTTGCAAAGATAGTAGGGTTCCCATATACCCCACACCCAGTTAACCTTGAGCACCTGGCTGAGGTGGTATTTACCAGGTTTCTCCACTGCCGAGTTTCTATCCTTTGCACACTGTACTGCTTGTGTGTTTTTTGTATTTTTCAAAGATGTACAAATGTGATGATTTAATATATATATAGTGAAATGATTACCACAATCAAGTTAATTAACACAGCCATCACTCACGTAATTACTTTCTTTTTCTTCCATACTTCTCCCTCCTTTTCTCTTCTCTTCTCTTCTCTTTCTCTCCCTTTCTTTTTTTCTTTCTTTCTTTCTTTCTTTCTTTCTTTCTTTCTTTCTTTCTTTCTTTCTTTCTTTCTTTCTTCCTTCCTTCCTTCCTTCCTTCCTTCCTTCCTTCCTTCCTTCCTTCCTTCCTTCCTTTCTTTCTTTCTTTCTTTCTTTCTTTCTTTTTCCTTCCTTCCTTCCTTCCTTTCTTCCTTCCTTTCTTTCGTGAGAACATTTACGATCTACTTTCCTAGCACATTTCAACTATACAATGCACTATGGTTAACTAGAGTCATCAGGCTGTATATCAGATTCCCAGAACTTATTCATCCTATAACTGAAGGTTTGTAATCTTATAACCAATGTCTCCCCATGTCCCCCAGCCCCCAGCCTCTGGCAGCCACCATTCTACCCTCTGGTTCTATGAGTTTGACAATTTTACATTCCATATAGAAGTGAATCATACAGTGTTTGTCTTTCTGTGTCTCCTTTGCTTGTTTTCATGTCTGGCTATGCCTTTCTTTAAGTTGCTCACTTAGGATCTGTTCATGATGAAGGTGAACTCTGAGGGCCCTGACTTAGAATTGACCCGGTGAGATGTGCAGAGATGTGGGCACTTCTTGTTCAGGCCTCGTGCAGGACAATATTAGTTTGTGGCTTGGTTCGTTCTGCCCCATTGCCTCTCAGCAAAAATTTGAACACAAAGCATTCATTTATATGGCAATTGGAATATCCTGTTAGTTTTTACATTTTCAAACCATAATGAACTATTTATGAGACTAAAGGCTTAAGAAGTAGTTCAGCCCCCAAACCACATTACTTTGCCATCTCTTCCGATGTCAGACTCACATTCCCATTGTCTCCCTTTGAGCAAAACCAGTCTAATTTCTTATCCATGAGACTGTCGAGCTGTCCTGTCCAATATTGCTGTCATTATCCTTCCTTGATGACTACCATTATTTAATTATTGTTTATGGAAATGCCTTTAGCACCTCAGAGCAATTAAGATTCTGATTTAAGAGCAAACCTGTCTGTCCCGGAAATGTTCAACTTGAGAGCAGGGGCCGTGCTTTGAAAGTTCCAAATGTTTTTAAACTTGGAATTGATAACCCGCCTGTCTTGGCAGTTGCCCCAAGCTGTCACTTGGCCCAGGGGCAGTGAGTAGCTTGCTTCAGGCTCCTAGCATCCCGGCTTTGAAAGGGCAGGGTAATCGGAGAACCCGCATTGGAGTGGCGGGCCCCAGACTTTTTTAGCTCAATACGGAGTGAGAGGCTGCTTGTTTTCAAGAAGCAAAGCTGATTGGAGTGTGAGGACTCTTCCCTGCTCCTGGGCTTTGGGTTCTTGCTGGGTGAGTGGGTGAGATGGTGTACTAGTTATCTTTCTAGTCACCACATTATAGAATAGACTCCTAACTGGGCCCTTTATTTAAAAGAAAAAAAAAAAGGTATCAGCTGTAAAGACCTCATTATGCCTTGGAACCCGCTACCTCCGGAATAACTAACTAATCAGCTGGCAGAATTTCCCGGAGCTGCAGGCAGGCTGATGAGGGTGAGGGTGCTGAGCTCACTCAGCAGGGCAGTGGGAGCATCTCTATAGCTGATTTGCCAATTACTTAATTATCTAAGTCAGATAATTGATACGTTTTTTTGAAATCTTGCTTGATTTTTAAAAAAATGTTTCTTGAACGTTCCAAATTGTTGGCATTCATACTGAGGCAGCTTCATGGTTTTCCTGAGCTGCTCTGTAGGCAGGTTGGGTTTGTGTGGGTCTGGGGGTTGAGGAGTAATTGGTCCAGGAGAGGTTGGGAGCAACAATGCCCTGTGGGTCGCCTGCAGCTACACAGCCCCTGGCTGGACCGACAGGAGCGCCTGGGTTACTTCTCTGCGTGATGCGCATCTTCTTTTTTCTCCCTCTTGGCTCCCAAGGATGTTAATGCAGGCGAGGGTAGCGAGTTTGCTGACAGTGGGATTGAAGGGACCACCACCGACACGGACCTCCTGTCCAGGCGATCCAATGCCACCAACTCCAGCTACTCGCCCCCCACCGGCCGCGCCTTTGTGGGCAGTGACAGCGGCAGCAGCTCCACGGGGGATGCAGCCCGCCAGGGGGTGTACGAGAATTTCCGCCGGGAGCTGGAGATGAGCACTACCAACAGCGAGAGCCTGGAGGAGGCCGGCTCAGCACACAGCGACGAGCAGAGCAGTGGTACCCTGAGCTCCCCGGGCCAGTCTGACATCCTGCTCACGGCTGCGCAGGGCACGGTGCGCAAGGCTGGCGCCCTGGCTGTGAAGAACTTCCTGGTGCACAAGAAGAACAAGAAGGTGGAGTCGGCCACCCGGAGGAAGTGGAAGCACTACTGGGTGTCCTTGAAAGGTGAGAGAGGGAGCATCCTTCCTGCAGAGCTGGGTATACCCTGTGCTCCGTGGTGCTCCTGTGCAAATGCTGATTTTTAATTACATGGAATTTCTATTTCATGCTAATTTCAAAAATGTTATTTTATGGTGGTAAGACTACTTCACGAGAGATCTACCTTCTTAGCACCTTTTTAGGTGTACATTATAGTATTGTTGACTAAAAGACACACAGTTGTAGTCACATCTCTAGAACGTAATCATCTCATTTAGCTGAAACTTTACGTCCCTTGATTAGTCACTCCCCATTTTCCTTTCCCACCAATGTTTTATTTTCTTTACTGTTTCACAGTTAAGCTATTGGAGCCTCTCATGTCTAGTTTTCTCATCTATACAGCTGGTCCTGATGACAGTTACAAAGGCTTGAGTTCCAAAAAATATTTTTTTGGCATCATTCCAAAAAATGTGCCTCCCAAAAGTGACTGTTTTGGAGGGGAAAATCGCTAGTTTGAATCTTACGAAATTGTCACTTTGGGGGTAAAAAATGATGGAATATTGCTAATTTCATAGGGTTCAACCCAGTGCTTAATGGAATGTCTGAGCCATCTGTGTTTGTGACAGTAACTATTTTACATTCACACTTGGAATATTTGAGGGTGTGTATGTATAGATATATGCACTCATGTATATACCAGTGTCTTTTCATTAGTTAGCATGAAACTTTTATGTCTTGCTATTTATTATCGTTTTACGTACATTTTACATATGTGATTTTGTGTGTCTGCATATGTCTTGGTAGTGTAGAAATTGTAACACATTCGTGAGCTCTGTGTCTTAAAAAGAAAAACACTTCTCAAGCCCACTTAGAATCTTTGCCACAAGCTGGATTTGGAGCAGTGTTAGTTTATAGCAGGGTAGGTGGAAAGATGGGTCCAGGAGGAAGAAGCCTGTGCTTGCCTGGTGTGGTGCACCCATGATTCCATCTGATACTGGATTTCACCAACAGTGGCTGGTATGAAACAACTAACCCTAGAGGCATGGAACAGCCTAGAACTCTGTGCAGTGGTGTAAACCCCCTGGGGACAAGCAGGGTTGGGGTGGGCCCCATTACTAGTGGTGCTGGCTGTTGCTTCAGTACCTGGTGAAACAGGAAACAGGAAAGAGGCACATTAATTAGACTATAGGTCTTGCTACATGTCACTGAGACCTACAATGACAGTACCTCAAGCTAGACGAAACTTCATTTCCCCCCCACCTAGCAGAGGGGGACCATCTAAGGGTGATGGGGTCACTCTTTGCTGTGAAGTCATCCGGAAGCCAGCCCTCCTTTTTTTCTTGTTGCTTAACTGTCCCTAGACCATTGTGTTAGTCTGAATGATCAGGATAGCTCACCAGCTAGTCCACGTTCCAGTGGAAAAATGGAGAATTGGAGGGCATATCCTTCTGCACTGAGGGTACAGCCTAGAAGTTGCTGGCATCTTTTCTGCTTCCATCCCGTTGGCCAGAAATGAGTCAGACCTAGCTGCAAGGGAGGCAGGGATGGGTCCAGCTGAGCACTGGGGTTTCTATTGCTCCAGAAGGAAGGGGGTTGTGTGTTTTGGGGAACAAACAACTGTCCCATAGAGGAGTCTTTTCTCTTGTCAGCCAGTGCAGGGCAGCTTCCCCTACTGCCAAGGGCCTGTGTGTCTCATGTTGCTGCATGTTTAGGGTGGGATGCGGTCTTTCTCTTCATGTCTAGTTTTTAAGACTTGCTGGGTTATTACACCTTATTGCTCCACTTCCAAGGATGTCTTAGGAAGAGTCAGATTCTTTCTCAAGTCCTTGTCTCATTCTGAAGGTCTGCCTTAGTGGCTTCAGAGTTTGAACAGATGCGGAATTCTGGCACCCATAGTATCTTCTGTGGAAAACTGCAGGAAATACTGATAGTAAACTTTAAATTTTATTTTCTATGCTAAATCAAATACCATAGTACAGTCTATATAAAGTGTATACGAAATTTTGAATACAAATGTGAAATAGGAACATTAAATTTGAGCAAATTCTCTTGGTTTACACATACACACAGCACACTTTGCTTTTCGTTTTCCATTGTGAATTGGGAAAAGTCCATTTCATGTCGTGGTTCTGCTTGTGAAACACAGATGTGCATCCTGTGAGAACATTTTGGAGACCTGTTACTGTTCCTTCTCACACGGGACCTGCCTTGGCTTAATTTGGGGGCACTACGGGGTCATGTCTAAGGGGCCCTGCCCGCTGCTCTGCTGTAGGACATGGGATGAGGTGACATGAAGGAGAAAGGCCCTTTCTTCCACCTCTTGCTCCTCCCCCAAGTCTCCACACCACTGGACATTGCAGCCTCTGTTCCCTTTAGCAGCTCATCTTATCGTTCATTTTATTAATTAATGCTGAGTTTTTAACAACATGATTAGAAGACTACCTGCGTCACAGTCACCTGAGATGCTTGCTGAGTTGTGTCCGTACCTGCTTGAATCTCAAAGTTTGGAGGTGGGGCCTTGTATTAGTCCCTGTATTAGAGCTGCTATAACAAAGAACCACAGACTGAGTGGCTTAAACAAAAGAACTTTATTTTCTACAGTCCTGGAGCCTGGAAGTCTGAGATCAAGGTGTCAGCAGGTTGGGTGTTCTCTGAGACCTTGATCCTGGGCTTGTAGATGGCCATCTTCTTACAGTGTCTTCTTTTTTGTTTGGTTGGTTTTTTGGCCATGTGGCATGTGGGATCTTAGTTCCCTGGTCAGGGATCAAACCTGAGCCACCTGCACTGGAAGTGTGGAGTCTTAACCACTGAACCACCAGGAAAGACCCCTTTGTTTTGTCGTTTCTGCTTTGTTTTGTTTTGTTTTTTTCTTCCAATATCTTCACGTCCTCCTTTTGTACATGTCTATGTCCAGATGCCCCCTTCTTATAAGGACAGCGGTCATGTTGGATTAGGGCTCACTGGTCTGACCTCATTTAATTTTAATTACCTCTGTAGAGACCTTATCTGCAAATACAGCCATATCTGGAGGTCCCAGGTTAGGACTTCAGCATAGAAACTTGGGGGGATATAATTCAGCTCATGACAGGCCCCGAAACTGTGGTTTAAACAAGCCTCCCAGGAGACTCTTACACTACATTTGAGAATAACAGTGTTAGTGGCATAGAATAGAAATAATGAGGTGGTTTTTTTACTTGGAACGTGGAAGTGGGGGCTGTTTTGTTTCTGCTGTTCCTTTAGAGAATAAATGATCAAGGAAGGCAGGGTGTGGGCACCCAGGAGCACAGCCCACACACCCATTAGAGGAGGGAGACTTCACTTTCTTGGTGACCCAGATCTGAGTGACACAATCTGTCAGGATCCAGGCCCGGAACACAGAACCGCCGAATCCTTTGCTTCTTACTCCTGACAGGTCCCATTATATATTGACAAACTCGGGGCTTGTCCTTGCCACTCAGAGGCAAGGGCTTGCTGCTGACTTGGGCTTGGATGTGGAGAAATAAAAACCAGAGTACCTGGGAACCGTGGGCTAGAGAATTCTCCAAAGATGCTTTCACTTTCGACAGAATAATTAATTTAAAGAAAAGATTTTACTAAGAATTAGTCTCTGGAGTGTCTCCATCCACAACTGAAAAGCATACAGGTTGTGTTCAAGTGCAGATGAAGGTAAACAGACTGTTACCAGGGAGCATCTCATTCCCAGATTTGTTGCTTCACGTTAGTCTAAAAATTGCAACAGGTAGACAATTGAGTAGAAGCTGATTTTTTTAACCACCCACTGTCATGGGCGATTGTAAACCAAAGCTGAAAAATGATAAAAACAGCAATTTGGAAAGACGTAAAATGTTCAGTGTGTAGGTGCCCTGAATCCATTATCCACAGGCTTCAGTCTCTGTTCTCAAACTGTGGTACAGCTGCGTTGCTCCCTTTCTGTTAGGATCTGTTCATCATTAGTGTAATATTCGTCCTAAGGATTATTTAGAGCAGGATTTCTCATCAAAAGGCCTGTTGATATTTTCTGGGTAATTCTTTGTCGTGAGGCCTGTCCTGGGCATTGTAGGATGTATAGTAGCCTTCCTGTCCACTACCCACCTCCTCCTCTCCCCCACCCCAAAGTTGCGACAAAAATGTCTCTAGACTTCACCAAATGTCCTTCATTCAGCAAGATTGCCCCACCTGGGGAACCTCGGATTTAGAGGAAAATCTCTCTAAATCTTTCCATTTCTTTTCTTTTCCTACCTCTGAATGTGTATTCTTTTTTTTTAATTTATTATTTTTTTGGGGGTACACCGAGTTCAGTCATCTGTTTTTATACACATATCCGCGTATTCCCTCCCTCAACTCCCCCCCCACCCTCCCTGGAGTCCCTCCCACCCTCCCTGTCCCAGTCCTCTAAGGCATCTTCCATCCTTGAATGTGTATTTCTTAAGACATGGAAATAGGAGGTATAGATGATTTCGAATGTGACCTATGTGTTCCTGTAAAAACTTGAGATCTTCAAGATAACAGGGATTATAAGAAAAATAGGGTTGGGGCAGTAGGTATATGATTAAATTATATGTATGCAACTTATTACCCCGAAAGTTAAAAACAAAACAAAAGAAAACCCTACTGAAATTACTCACATAGCATTCTTCATTTCCAACAATAAATATCACAGAAAAAACATAGGACTTTAAGGAAGAAAGGTGAATGTAACTTGAATGGGTCAGAGGAAGAATTGAAACCCCTCAACTATGGAGACAAGGACAACAGTTAAAAAATCATGACGTTCAGGAGCACTGCGCAGTAGACTTTTAGGCAAAGCTTGTGGTCAGGCTGTACCCAGGTAAAT
The DNA here is from genome assembly GCF_030028045.1 of Hippopotamus amphibius kiboko. Taxonomy (NCBI): domain Eukaryota; kingdom Metazoa; phylum Chordata; class Mammalia; order Artiodactyla; family Hippopotamidae; genus Hippopotamus; species Hippopotamus amphibius. The sequence goes on along the minus strand of NC_080195.1, from coordinate 104,142,835 downwards.
ACCGTGAAATGCGTGGGCCTCGCATGCCAGCATGCTGATTGGGCCTGTGCTGGGGCGGGGGCATTGCCTCCAGCAGCTGTTACATGCTCCTGTGAAATATTACAGTCGATCCCTATTGTTCTACATTGCTAGTCACAGATTTGCTTTACAGAAGTTCATATTGCAACTGAAGAGATTGTACTTGGAAGGGCTTTGTGGTTCACGTAAAGGGTGGCCCTTGCTTGTGGGAAGGAAGGTGTTGACAAGTGACCGAGTGGCTTATGTTGAAGTTAACGAGTCAGAAAGCTGGGCCCCGTCTTCCCCGAAATTGGATTTGATGGCTTGAGAGCAAGTGCTCAGGGAGTAATTGCTAATAAAGGGCGCCTCGCGTGTAGGCCATGATGGAGGGTATCCGTTGAACCCACCTTGCCACAAATCTAGGGCAGGTTTCTATTGCTGCTGTCTCATTAGTTTCACAGTATAATTAAGTGTGGACCAGGCCTCCTGCTTCCCCCAGGCCTTCATATGTGCATTTCCTCTTCCAGGAGGAACAAGGACAGGGTTGATTTCTAGAAAAACATTTTATAGAAAATATCTAAGACTAAAAATCTGTCATTTCTTTCCTGTCCTGAAAGCACCTAAGCCAGTGTTATATTTTGTTTTCTCTAAGGACATAGTCAAAATACCCAATAAATTTTGTTTCCAGGTTGCATATTCTGTGAGAAATATTGGGAAGAGTCTCTGGTGGGACAGTACTGACGGCCAGTCCTCACTCAGCGCTGCTGCTCTTCAGGCTTGTGAAACTGAATTTACAGCTACCACTGGCCAAAGGAGCTATACGACCCTCATATGCCTGTGAGAATACCTGTAACGAAACATCCTAAACCAGAAAGTAAGGGTCTTAGAGAACTTGAGGGCGTGCATGATGAAACTGTGGTTTAAGAGCCACTGCCTTTGTCCAAGCTCATCCGAGACTTAGTACGAGCATGGCCCCATTCTCTTTACTTCCTAGGTTTCACACTCATTTCCAGCCCTTTCCTGGTAACAGCGCACAAGCAACAGTTTCCACTACAGACTTCTTGTTGCACGAGCATCAGATGCTCACACGGACCCCCATTCTGTTTCCCCAGGGTGCACGCTCTTTTTCTACGAGAGTGACGGCAGGTCTGGAATAGACCACAACAGCATCCCCAAGCACGCCGTCTGGGTGGAGAACAGCATCGTACAGGCCGTGCCTGAGCACCCCAAGAAGGACTTCGTCTTCTGCCTCAGCAATTCCCTGGGCGATGCCTTCCTCTTCCAGGTTTGTTGGGCTCCTCCTTTGCAGAGAATACCTCTCCTGCCTGTGTACCTCACCCTGTTTTCCTTTGAGTGGTGGGTTCTATCTTTTGCACATGATAGGAACAAAAACAATGAATGACAAACATCTATACTGAGTTCCAGGAATGATTGAACTCACCCAGAGGCCGCCACAGTGAAGCCCCAGGAGGGGTGTGGGTTGAAGGATTCTTCACTGTAGTCTCGATGTCGTTTGTGTAGCACTTTAGAGAAAGGATCATGAATTCCTTAATTTAGACATGATTTGCACTGTCAAAATTTTTTATCATAATATGTTCTTTTCTAATATTACTCATAAAGGGAAATCATGACATCCCGGAAATGACTAGCTATACCCAACCAGTTTCTCTTCCTCATCTTTTCACAACTTTGTACTCAAAGTTCTTGAAGTTGGACGGTTAATGATATTAAAAAATACTAACCTGCTTATCACTTCAGGGTTAACATTTGCTTTTATAGGGAATCCTTTGGGTTTGATCAGTTATGATACAATATTTTGTGATATTCATTAGTTAGTCTTTCTTCATTTATTCCCATAATACAAGAATTCCTCAAGCCTTTATTCCATGCTTCCTATGTGCTATGACAGTGATATTGAGAATACCAAGAAGATATTTTGATATAGTTTCTACGCTTAAAAGTGTTCACATGTAATGTAGAAGATAGACGCTGGAATGAACCGATCTTTATGATGTGGTAAACCTTGACAGTGAATGTTAAAGGAAGAGTAGGGATGAATTGAGTGAAGTTGACAGGATATTCCATGCCAAAAAGAGAGTTGTAATAAAGGCATGGAAGAGAGTAATAGGTGATTTCACCATGTTTCTGGGTTTGTCCCCTACAGTTATTTCTATTTGGGCAATTAAAGTACGCACTATAAAGTGGTAATTTTGTTTGTGAGCAGTCAAAAAGCATGTATTTTCTCTTTCTTTAAATTTATGATGTAAAACACACGTAAGGAAGAGTGCAAAAACATAAATTTATTGCTCAATGAAGTGTCGCAAAGTAACTACCACCCAGGACAAGAAACAGAAGGTTCTAGCTCCCTGCAACCTTACATGCACACATGAGCTTACTAGTTGAATAGGGTGAACATGTATTATATTATCTAAGCCAGGACACTTTGGTTCATCTGGGAATGTCTTCATTTCTCTTTCATTTTTTGAAGGATAGTTTTGCTGAATATAGATTCTTGATTGACCGTCTTATTTCAGCGCTTTGAAAATATCACTGTATTGCCGTCTGTGCCACGCCCTCCCCCCCCCATTCTAATGAGAAATCACCTGTTCATATTAAGAGGATCCCTTTTATAGATGAGTTTCTTTGTTGTTGCTGCTTTGGGGATTTTGTTTTTGTCTGTAAACAGTTTGATTTTGATATGTTTAAATATTGATTTCTTTCAGTTTATTATACCTGGAATTTATTGAGTTTCCTGGATGTACTGATGTATATGTGTTTGAATCACATTTGGAAAGTTTTCAGCTCTTATTTTTTCAAATAGTCTTCCTGCTCATTTCTCTCTCTCTCCTCCTTCTGGGACACCTATTATGTTTAAGTTAGTATGCTGGATTGTGTCCCACAGATGTCTGAGACTCTGTTCATCCTTCTGCATTCTTTTTTTGTTTTGTTCCTTAGACTGGATCGTCTCAATTGACCTACTTCAAGTTCACTGGTTCTTTTTTTTTTGCCAGTGCAAAATCTGCTCTTGAGCCCCTCTGGTGAATTTTTCACTTCAGTTATTCTACATTTTAACTTTAGAGTTTGTACTTGGTTCTTCTTTTTTTTTTTTTTTTTTATTTATTTATTTTATTGGCTGTGTTGGGTCTTCTTTGCTGTGCGTGGGCTTTCTTTTTAGTTGTGGGGAGTGGGGGCTACTCTTTGTTGTGGTGCACGGGCTCCTCATTGCCGTGGCTTCTCTTGTTGCAGAGCACGGGCTCTAGGTGCGTGGGCTTCAATAGTTGCAGCACATGGGCTCAATAGTTGTGGTGCACGGGCTTAGTTGCTCTGCGGCATGTGGGATCTTCCTGGAGCAGGGCTCGAGCCTGTGTCCCCTGCATTAGCAGGCGGATTCTCAACCACTGCGCCACCTAGGAAGCCTGTACTTGGTTCTTTTTAAAAGAGAATAATTTTTATTTCACTATTGATATTCTCCAGTGATTGGAGAGATTACCTTAAGTGCCCAGAAATAATAAGTCTCTTACTCTTTCCCAAGGACCTCTGTATGTACCTCTTCAGCACTCAGGCAGTGAGTTTACAACTCTGCCATAGTCTTCACCTCTGCTTGTATAGAGCCTCGAGATCAGCCAGAGGGGTGAGCACAAGCCCTTCTTGGGGTTTTCTGAGCATGTGTACAGTTCTGTTCGTGTATGTGGCCTTCTACATTCTGAGGACTGTGGGTATCTTATGAATATCTTCTTCCCCAGCTTTTCCTGAAATTTCTCAGTCAGCTCTTTTTTGCCCCAAGTGTTACCACAACCTCAGGCAGCTGTGATATTAAACAGTTGTCACTAATTGTTTTTTTACAAACAGGTCTGAAGTAAAGGTTGTATGCATGGAAGAGTTCTGAGTCAGGTCAGATAGCTACAAGCCCTGTAAATAGGGATTTCTTATGCAGTATCGACCAGGTTAAATAATGACAGTTTTCTGGGAATGGTGTTTTGGAGGAGCTCCAAACCCATTCTGCCCCCTTCAGTGGCTGTTTGACTGCTGGTTTTCACATGATGGTGGAGATAGAAAGACGATGTGGGATGTATGCACACATTCAAGTTTGCTAGGTACTGTCAGTTTCCAAAATGATTGAAATAATTTACGCTCCTATCAGCAGCCTAGGAGAATTCCAGTTCTTCCTCATCCTTGTCCACACGTGTTGCTGTCAGGTCTTTTTTTTTTTTTTTAAGCTATTAGTGTGAAGTTCAGCACATTTTTGTGGGTTTAATGACCATTTCAATATCACGTGAAGTTTTTATTTCAGTCTCTTGCCTACTTTTCCACTGAGTCGTCTTTCTTCTCTCGGTGATTCATAGTAGTTCGTTACATGTTGTTTGTTGATTATGTGCATTGCAGATATCTTTTTCCACCCTGTGGCTTGCTTAATCTCTGAAAGGTATTCCTTGTTACACTGAAACTTTTTAATTTTAATGTAGTCTTATTTCTCCAGTCTTCCCTAATGGGCAGTGCTTTATGTATCCTATTAAAAAATCTACATGTTCTGTCTCATGGAAATATTCTTCTGTATAACTGATAAACCATTGTTTTCCCAAATTTGGCATAGCTTTTTATTATTTAATTGGGTATCTTGCAAATGAGGAAATTCCTAACTAATAATAACAATAATAACATTGTGATATCAGCAGTTATCTTTTACTGAACCCTTATTATATACCACTACCTTGCAAGTGTTGTACAATGTAAGTCCACTTAATTGTTATAGGAATCAGTGAGTTGGGGTGTGTATCCATATTTTTAACCAATGATGTGGATTTTGTACCCCTTTGGTGAAGCTAAGGCTTACAATGGCTAATAACTGGATGTCAAGTCACAGTTACTGAGTGTTGGGGCTGGAGTCAAACCAAGCTTTTCTTTCTCCAAAGCCCTTCATTGTCTACTTAAATGATTTATCCCATTACTATTACTATTTACCCTGAGAAGAACATGGGCAAGAATCAGTGATTACAGTAAAAAGTAACTTTTTCTCATTCTTAGAATTAAGCCACTCATTGGGACTATTTCAAAATTGTAATTTGATTTTGGCCATTCTTGCCTCACTATGCAGTTTAGATGATAATCTCGATTTCAGGACGCTCTCTTTTTTACCTACACACCCATGATGTGAATTCCTTTTCAGAGGACTTTCCTGGCCGTAAAATTGCTAATAGAATCTGAATACCCAATAGGTCACATTGAACAAAATTCTTTTGTGGCAACATAGGACCTTATTCATGAAAACCTCTATGTCCTCTTGTTTTGGTGAAATTTTTATGCTACTTATGTGGGATAGAGCACAAAATGAACCTTTTCAGAGGAAATTACTGCTCTTTGGGATCCATGTGGGCATTTTCTACCTTCTACTTATTGTAATCCACATGACTCTGGAGGGGCTGAATTTGAAAGGAACCTGTGTGTGTAGGGGGCGAGGCTAAAGTGAGGGAGATCAAGCGCGATTATGGAAATAATTTGTAGGTTATTCCAGCCCCAGGGCTCAATTCAGTGCACACAGTTTCTAGAGCCCTGTATTCTGCAGGTCTGATGCTGTTATTCAGATTCGCCCATGGAAAGGAGATTCATGTTACCAGCAGCAGGAGAAAAGGGGTTTTGTGTGCAGGATGGGGGTGGGAACGGGCATGAATGTTAGAGCAGCTTATATAGAAGAAGTGCTACTCTAGCTGCAAATGGAGGCTATAGCTCCTGCATCTAAACTGTTTTAATTAGCTTTCTTCCCTCCAACCGGAAGCCAGAAACAGCACCCATCACCTGCAAAGTACAGCTTCCTCTCGGCCCTTTCTTCATCCATTACAGGAGGATGTTGCATACAATTCCAAAAAGCTCAGTGACTTTTATGGTGACATATCCTAATACTGGCTTTACATTCCTATATTAAATGCCTTGGCAGGCAGAGTAAGAATGATGCCTGATTGGATAGAAAATCATATGCAATTATATATCTAAAGAAGTGTAGAAAATATTATGTCTAAGGGGTCATTGCCTTTCCATAGAACGTTTCTAATCATTTCGAATGTCACTTGTATGAGGCTACAGCATACATAAATATATAACAAATATATATTTTTTTGCTGATCCCAAACTCCTAATTTTTCTAGCATGCATATTTTAAAAAGACGTTTTAAAAAATGGATAGTATTTATATCCTTATATTGAGTTGGGGATTGGCTGTGATAATGCAAGTCAAGTGTCTGATAGATAGCAAATGCTCAATAAATGTTATAGTCAGCATTTTAGTTGTAAGAAAAAGAGACTAGTTCCCTGTGCTCTTCTAAAATAAGTATCTTTACAAAAGTTGAGTGTGGCTTCTCTGTGAAAAGTCTAAGGCTTGGAGTCTTATCAGGCTCTGGCAAGTTATCTTCAAGTACCACATCTGGTTCTGTGTGTCAGACTTGATGAAGGTCATTGGCATATGCCCTGGACAAGGGCAGCCAGGTTAGGAAAAAATCTGGAAATCATATTTCACAAGGAACATCAAGTGGACTTGGTAGAAAAGATTTTGGAAGGGGTTTAGCATCTTGGACTTGAGTAGATTGACATCCAGCCTCCTTCTCAAGGTAGGCACTGTCTCTGCCAGGCCCCTGAAGCTGAACAGCTGGACAGCTTCCATCCCTGGGAAGCTCCCAGCTCTTCAACCATCTACTTTGTTAGTTGGCTCCAAGTTGTAGAAAGTTCTTCGTCTTGTTGAGATAATACGTTCTTTCCACTGACTTTCGTCATTTCCCTTTGCTTCTATATTCTCCCCCAGAGTTTAAAGTAAGCCTTTCCCACTTATTCTTTCTCATAACCTTCTAAATACTTGCAGACAGCTCTCATTTTCCTCTGCCATGTCTCCTGTTTAGGTCTCCCTGCTTGAGGTTTCCAAGCCATTCTCCCTGTGATCCAGTTCCTTTCTCTGACGTCCTCCCTTGTCACCGTGTTTCAGAACCTGACACCCTGTCCTCATGAGGTCCACCCTGTGCCTCCTGCATTTTGGTTCCTGTTCCTCTCATTTCCTCCATGATGCTAGTGTCAGTTCCTTAATTTATTAGAAACCACAACAAACTGTTGACTCACACCCAGCTTGTGGTCTGTCAGACCCTCAGCATCAGGGTCGTTTCCATCTTATTTTAATAGATTTTTCGGAAACTCCAAATGCAGAACTTAAATTTACCTCTTCGAAATTTTATCTTTGTGGTTTTCGTCCTTCTAATGAAATCATCTGGGATCCTAATTTGATCTTCCCTGATGTTTAAATCCCTCTAAACTTTGCATTATCTACAGATATGACAAACTCAGCGTTTGGTCTGTATTCTCTTTGTTAAGTGTTGACTTGGTCTCTGGCTAAGTCCTGTTTTCCCATCACTGTAGATCATTTCTCTGCCTTTCACCAGCCACTTTAGAAATATTTACCTTTGGTTTTGGTGTAGGTTTGTTGCGAAGAAGGGTCACCTCTGGCATGTGTGGAACCCCAGGCCAAATTTTTTAAATCTCTGTAAAGAATTGGAGTCAACCCAGATCAGCTTGTCAGCACTATTCTGGTGGCTCAGTCTTATGCAGTCTGGTGAGAGAAATAGCACATATGACCCATGAGCCATAGACTCAGGTCCAAGAGCTCCTTAGGGCATCTTATTAATGCCGCATTTGGGATAGAGGATCAGAGAGCTCCCTGAAGGGGAGAAAGTGAATGGGGTCCCTTCTGGATCCTGCCCATTCCAGGCACCAGAGGGGGCCTTTTCAAGGGACGAGGACCTCTTGGCCCAGCTCTAAGGAGAGTACTGTTGGAGGGTGTGGATGTTGAAGTGCAAAATGAATGCACAGGGCTTGTAATCATTTACAGTGCTTGCTCTACTATTAGTGTGTTCAGAGGTTTCTCCACATACATTAAAAGTACAGTGCAGAGATATAATTGTGGCTGAGTTAGATTTTAACATATAATTTGTATACTATTATGTATCATCCAGATAATATGTTACTAACAGTACTCCTCTTCCTTTTTACATTATTTTAAATTTGTATTTAAGTCCATGCGAACAGTTTTACTTATTTAATTGAAGTATAGTTGATTTACAAAGTTGTATTTGTTTCTGTTGTACACTACAGTGATTCAGTTATATATATTCTTTTTCAGATTCGTTTCCATTATAGTTTATTACAAGTTATTGAATATAGTTCCCTGGGCTATACACTAGGACCTTGTTGCTTATTCTATATAGAACAGTTTGTATCTGCTAATCCAAAAGTCCTAATTTATCCGCCCCCCCCCCCCCCGCTGCCTTGCCCCTTTGATAACCATGAGTTTGTTTTCTATGTCTGTGGGTCTGTTTCTCTTTTGAATGCATAGTTTTAAAGAATTCAATTAACCTGAAAAGACTTAAAGTGAAATTCTCTTCCCATACTTCCTTACGTTCTCCTCTGAGCCTCACTCCCTGAAAGCAACTGTACTCAACTATTTTAAACTGGGTTTTTTGTTTGCTTGCTTGCTTGCTTTTTCGTGCATTTACCCTCATTTCTCATCAGTATGCTTATACTGTTACTGACCAGGGTTCTTGGACTCCTTAATCAATAGAAGTTGGTAAGAGGCCAGATGAGAAGTTCTGGCAAGGCTATAGCATAAGGGAGAGAAACAAGTAACAGGTTCCCTTGCTCACTCTCTGAAGGGGAGCAGGCTGGTCCCTTAAATGGGGTGAGGGTGGGGCCGATCGGTGGGTTGGGCTGGAAGGGAGGCTTAGGTGGTCTGCCCACCCCCTTGGTGGTACTATGTGCAGGGAACATGGGCAGTACCCTGCTTTTGCTCCTGACACCTCAGAAGTGGCAGTTGGGTTTTTGGTCTTTTTGTATCTTTTTATTGTTCACTGTTTGCTCCAACTGCACATGTATGCAGTTATTTTTAGTCCCTTACAGCTACTTTGTATTCTCTTGCTGGTGGAGATGTTTGTCCAGGTGCAAGTACTGCAGCAAAGAGTCCCAGGTCTCAGGTCCCAGCCTGTCCCAGTACTATTTCTCAACTGACCTTAGACATTAACTACTGATTTTCTCTTGTGATAGATGAATGTTTACCTGTATTATATACACATTCTCCTCTCCTCATCTTCTGTACGGTTACATGAAAATTTAGGGTTAAAATCAGTAGTCCCGGTTATGCTGTTTTGGTGTCACCATGCTGTAAGACCATATAAATAGTATTAACTGCTGAGCCAAATAGTGTACTATCATTTTATTTCCTTTCTTCAACTTTTTGTTTTTTTGCCGGTAGTTAATGACTATCTTTTTTTTTTCCGTGCTTAATTTGCTTATTTCTGGTTACTTCACAATATTTTCTAAATCTCCAATTTATTAGGTCATTCATTAGTGCTGCTGTTTACCCTTGGAGCCTGGCCTCCCCTGGCCCTTTATCCTCCCATTCCAATCTTCTCTCTGTCTAGGCCTCATGCATAACAGTCACCGTGTTAACTCATCCGTGTGCTTTGGTGTCTGCCTTTTATGCTGGAGGCTTTCATCACGTCTGGTGATCCTTAGTTGTCTGATCACATTTAAATATGAGACACCAAAGGAGTACCTGGATCTCCTTGGTGCACATGGTCATCTACTGGGGGTTATTACAGCATGAACAAAAGGGAGGCCTTTTGTGGAAGGGGTCCAGTTGATAGTACTTGTCGGTCTTTTCTGGGGGCCTCTCAACTTTGCCATGGCCATTAACTGGATCAGGTTTCCACATATTCCTTTGTTTGCAGTAAACAGTTCCTTCTTCTTTTCTGTACGGCTTCCTGGAATCGGGAGCCTCTCTTCTTCTTTAAAGAATTCACTTTGGGTGAGTGAGGGGTGGGGAGGTGGGGGCAGGAGGGGTGCCCAGTGACATGACTTTCTCCAGCGGATGAGAGGAGCCCCAGGTTACAGTTGTGGGGTAACATCTGTAATTGCCTTTATAGGTATTAGCAACGATAGTTTAACTGTCTTGTATAAGTAAAACTCTAAAATGTGTTAAACAGAGAACCAAGGGGAAAAAAGACTTTTCAGGAACTCAGGAAGTTTATTCCCAACTAGCTTCTTAAAAAATACATCCCTTTATTCCTCCTTCTTTTTTTTTAAGTGGAAAAAAGAAGTTCAGTCTCCTTTACGATTATTCTTGCGCTTCTATAAACTCAGATTATCCAAAATTTTAGTTTCCTAGGTCGGGCGTGTATTTTTCAGTACTTCTCTTGTTTGAAATGAATTTCCCTTTTCCTGACGCTCACGTAAACCATTGATTATCTGAAATCATGGAGTGTCCTCCATTCAGTTGAATGATTGGAGCTGGATCTATTTAAATACATAATGAAGCCCTGTGCTTCCTCTTAACTCTGTGCTCAAAGGGGCTTTTATGCAAAGTGCATTTTTGTTGATTATATTCCTCTGTGGCAAGAACTTTGCTTATTCCCTTCACTGAACTTTATACAGAATTTATTTTATTTTTTTATTTTTATTTATTTTTTATTTTTTTTAATACAGTATTTATAGCATCCCCAGCAGGCAAAGGAAGAAGCACACAATTCACCCTCTCTACCTGTCTGCTGTTGTTTGTTTAATGGAAGGTGATGAGTTTGGAAGCAGTTGAGAGGGTAGCACTGGGTGGTCTCTCCTTCTTGCCTTTTTGACCACTGAATTCTGATGGAGGGCCCTTGAGAGGACCTGGTATCCCTAATTAAACTTGCCTGGTTTGAGAAGGTGATGCAAGGTTAGTGGCTTTGAAAAGATTTTTCCAGCATGTCAGAGTTTAAATCCTGGTGTGGCCACACTGGAAAACATTGTATCAAGTTAGTGGTCTGCTGTGATCAGCTCAGAAGTGTTAAACCTGTAAACGGTGGAGAACTGTTTCAAGAGCTGTCTCTACTTAACTTGCTGTTGACAGCAGTCAGGACAGTCTCTGCCCGCCCTCTCAGCCACACGTAGCTGCGTGTATGCCACTGCCAAAGGACAGACTCGGCTGAAAAGCTCATTTAGTGAATTGTCCCTCTTAGAAATTGATTTGTCCTAATGATAGAGAATGGCAGAGACCGCTGCTTTATTTAGACAGGACAGCAGGAGCAAAAATTCTCTCTCATGGAGCTGCCTTCAGCCTCTGACAGCTTTTAAAAGAAGTTGGAGGCTTGAGCGTACTTAATGGTTAAAAGGGCTGTTGGCTAAATTTTTCGTATAGCTGTGATCACACTTTTCTAAACATCTCTTTCTAGATTATGAGACTTGGTATGTTTTTTCCCCCTTCTGTTTATTTTATCTTATTTAAAAGTTTTTTAAGTCGTGATGAAATATACATATCATCTTAACTGGTTCCAAAGTGCACAGTTCTGTGGCATTAAGTACATTCACGTTGTTGTGCAACCATCACCACCATCCACCTACGGGACACTATTCATCTTGCAGAACTGAAACTCTGTACCCACTGAACTCCTCATTCTTCCCTTCCCCTAACCCCTGGCAACCGCCTTCTTCTTTTAAATAAATTGCAGGATAGCTGCTTTGCCTACATTAAATATATACCTTTCAAAGGATGTTTAGCTTTGTCAACTGGTTATCAGTTTCCTTCATTTCTACCTCAACCAGGACACAGACATAAACTCTCTGGCATCAGAATGGAAGTGTGTTGCCCTTGGCTGAGTTTGGTGGAGAATCTCACGCGTGGAAGGAAGAAGAGACTCTCTTCTCATTTTTTTAAAAAATTTTATCATCTTTATTGGAGTATAATTGCTTTACAGTATTGTGTGAGTTTCTGCTGTACAACAAAGTGAATCAACTATATGTATACATATATCCCCACATCCCCTCCCTCTTGAGCCTCCCTCCCACCCCTTTAGGTCTTCACAAAGCATCAGGCTGACCTCCCTGTGCTCTGCGGCAGCTTTCCACTAGCCATCTATTTTACATTTGGTAGTGTATATATGTCAATGCTTCCTCTCACTATGTCCCAGCTTCTACACACCACCCCCCCAGGACTCTCTTTTCATTCAGTGAAGAGAGCAAAGAGCTGTTGTTCTGCGGAACCTATCAGCTTGTGGCTCCCCTTGGAGGTTAACAGTGTATTATACAGACTGTTATTTAAGACGCATCACATGTTTTGAAATGGTGTTCTTACTTTGCTAGTATATCAGTCAGGATGGGTTAGACTATGGTGCAGTAGGGAGCAACCCTCACATCGCCATGGCTTAGCATACCTTTTCATTCCTGCCATACGTCTGCTGAACATAGACCGGGAAGTTGTTCTCATCCTAGACACTCAGGGACCCAGGCTGAGAGAAGCTCCATCTTGCTCCACGCTTCCACGACCGTACGCAAAGGGACAAGAATAGGCTGAATCAGGCTTTTGTTTACTAGCAACACATTGCTTCTACTCAGGTTCATTGGCCCCGGCCAAGTGACATGGCCACACCTAACTTCAAAGGAAGCAGGAAAATCCATCCCCCTGTGTTCCTAGGGAGAGCTCAAAATGAGTAGGCAACATTAAAGACCCCACAGCTAGGCTTTTAGAGCAATTAGTGAAAACTGGGGTGGGGGGTGGTGTCTGGACTGGTGTATGTAGTATATTGAAAAGAATTTTTCTTAAGCATAGGGTTGATAGAGATTGGGGTTTATAGTCAATCATTGTGTCACCCCTAATTTTACTGGGCTTTAGTTTCTTCATCTGTAAAATGGTCACCTGGACCCCTTCTAGATGAACACATTTATTTAAAATGTTAAGTTTGTAACTTGTATTTAGCAGAGTTTGTGTCAGGAATTTAAGCTCTTTCTAACCATTCCTTAGATATTATATCAGGGTTGCAGGTATTTACTTTTCTTCCCTGGGGGTGGGGGTGGGGGAGGGGAGGGGAGGCAGAGATGAATGAGGATCGTCTTGGGGGAATAGATGCTGACCTTTCACTGAGCATTGATGCACCAGCTGTTTCTACTGGAAACACATCCTCTCCTCCTTAGTGACACATGCTACCTCTGCATGGATTCCATCCGAAACACCCCCACAATATCCTTTTCATATGGATGAAAACACCAGTTCCCTTCACATCTAAAAGCTCCTTGTTTCCACTGAGCTGTGCATACAAAGGGGAAAAGCATATTTTGGCTCAGGGGACTAGCTGTTTATCAGATGCTGCCAGGCACTTTGGAGGACAAAGAAGTGATGCTAGAAAAGGTCATGCTGTTGGGAACTTCCATTACAACCTTCCAGTGACAATTTTTCCTGAAAAATAGACTCTGAAGTGTAATATTTTTAGGATAGTTATAGAAAAATTATACTTAAATATTAAGGTAATATATCTCGGGAGGATCTTTTTAAAACTTTCTATTAAAAGATAACTTATACACAGAAAAGTATACATCTTGATGATGTTTCACAAGCTGGGATACAAGTGACATACACTCACATAACCAGCACCCAGATCAAGAAACAGAATGTGGCCAGCACCCCAGAGACCCCCGTGCTTCCTTCCAGATGCTACCCCTCCCCCCATTCCTGTCAAACAACTCTTCTGACTTTTAACAGTGTACATTAGTTTTGCCTTTGTTTGTACTTTATATAAATAGAGTTTTACAACCTATACCCTTCTGTATCTGGCTTCTTTTGTTTGATGTTACGTGTGTGAGATTTAGCCATACTGTATAGTTACTGGTCTTTATTCTTATTGCTGTGTAGATGTCACTGTGTGACTATATCCAGTATTCATTCATTCTCCTGTTGACAGGTGTGGGGATAGTTTCTAGTTTTGTTCATTGCAAATTGTACCGCTGTGAACATTTTGGGACATGTATTTCGGTGAGCAAAGGGATGCATTTCTGTTGAGAACGTACCCACGAGTGCATTTTGGGGGTCACAAGGTGTGTGTACGTTCCACTTTAGGAGGTGGTGCCAAATAGTTTTCCAAACCAGTTATACCAGTTTACTCTCCAGCAGCTCATACGAATTCTGGTTGCTCCGTTTCTTCGCCAACACTTGGTATTTTCTTCTGGGAAGTTTTTCTTTTAGGAAAGAATTCTTCCTGATTGTTTTCCCATCTGGACTGATTCCTTCTCTGAGAAGTTTTTAAAACCGTGGGGGGAATAACCCAACCTGGAAAAATACCCACTGATGTTGAGGCCCTGAGAGACAAAGTATTTTAGTTGCACTAGGCAGGAGGAAGCATTGTGGTTTTATATGTGGGAGGGTCTTAAACTCTGTGTTTTTCTTGAATAACTTTTAGGTGATACATAAAGATAAAATGTAAGGTAATTACTTTACAAGAGGAGATTAAATATTGAAAATTGAAGCGGAGTCTTTAACTCTTCAAGAATTAAAGGAGGGGATGGAAATGGATAAAGATAGTCAGTTATAAGCTTCCAGTCATAAGATTATTAAGTCCTAGGTATGTAATGTTAAAAAAAAAGATGAATCTCATATACAGACATTGCGTTTTCCCCTAACTTTCACTACCTACAAGTGCTTACGTTTGACTTCCAATGTCTTTATCTCTTCTTTTCCCACTCAGTCCTCACATAATGGGTTCAGTTTGCTTTATCAGGTGGTACTACTGCTGTTACTTCAGGAGAATGTCTAGCTTATTGAAGTCTTCTTTAGATATAGGCAAGCGTTTTGTTGTAAACATAACAGCTGCTGGATTATCTAAGTTGGTCCAATGTGTGGTGTCTCTGCTGGCAGACACCATTTGTAATATTTGATGCAGTTTCTTTTGTAGAATACAAAAACTGATGAGATTCAGAAATAATATAGACACCTGCGGTGGTGCCTTCACTAAAATTTCAGTTATGTGGGTGCAGTCCTGTTAATAGAATTTTGGTTGCAAACCATGGCTCGAATGAGTCAGGAAACTAAGAAGATGCATCAGAGGGGGGAAAAAATAACAGTGTTTTCTGTGTGAAAAATGATGTTGTCAGCTACTTTAATATTGAAGTAGCCAAACAGACCCTTTGTTCAGATGAGCTAACTTCTGAGCATTTACTAAACTTCTCTAGGTTTAAGGGGGTACTCATTGGTTGAGTTCCTAAATTAATCATGGCACATTGTTATACATGAGCTGTTCCCCAACGTTTGCCTTTCAGAGCACCCTGAGTCACAGCAAGCCCACTTCGAGGTTACCTGCCTATTGGTGGGTGTCATCCAACATTGTCTTTAAACCCCCTTTGACCTGGTCATTCTTAGTGGCTAGGATCCTGCTGGATGTTCGCTATTCCTAGACATTTCCCTAAGACGGTATTGCTTCAGGCTGCCTTGAACTACTTTACCAGCCCTACTTGTGTTGTGGCTGCTTGACAGGGAACCTGTGGCAGGGCTCTGGCGGGGGACCTGTGGACTGGAGTCACGGTGGTTCACTGGGGGCAGGGTTGTTGCCTCTTCCTTGGCCAGTAACATCTCTTGGCCTCACTCTCACCTTGGAACTGACCAGTCCTCTCTGGAAATTGACCTTTGCTTCATAGCAACCCTCTTAACTGGAAACTAAGCTGTCTGTATAGGATTATCACATAAACAAGTATTTTGGTTCAAACTGCTATAGACTGGGTGGCTTATAAACATCCTGTAGGCTGGAAGTCTGAGATCAGGGTGGGAGCGTAGTTGGGTTCTGGTCAGGCCCATTCTCTGATTCATAGATGGCTGTCTTCTTATTGTGTCCTCACATGGTGGAAGGGAGCTAGCTAGCTCTTTGGTCTCTTTTTATAAGGGCACTAATCCCCTGTATGAAGGCTCCACCCTCATGATCTAATTACCTCCCAAAGTCCCCACCTCCTAATACCATCGCACTGGGGGTTGATATCAATGTTTGAATTTGGAGGCGGGGGGCACACAAATGCTCGGTCCATTGCAACAAGTGAGTTCAATAAGTACGTTGGTTGAGCAGACATGGCGGCCTCGTTCCCAGCAGTCCTTGGGGGCTGGGGATGGGCGGGGTGGTGTCTGACCTAAGACTAACTTATTTTATCTGTTCTCTGAAGGAGGTCAGAAAGGTTAGTCCTCCCCATGGGGTGTCTAGACCTGCCTCCTTGACTCCCAGCCATGGCTTGTCTGGAAATACACTGGTTCATCTCCGATAACCTAAGAGGTGGCTATTTCTTCTCGGCCCCCACCACCTTCCTTGCAGACCACCAGCCAGACGGAGCTGGAGAACTGGATCACCGCCATCCATTCTGCTTGTGCAGCCGCTGTCGCGAGACACCATCACAAAGAAGACACGCTCCGACTGCTCAAGTCAGAAATCAAAAAACTGGAACAGAAGATTGATATGGATGAAAAGATGAAGAAAATGGGCGAAATGCAGCTGTCTTCAGTCACTGACTCAAAGAAGAAGAAAACTATATTAGATCAGGTAATTGTTCTTCTGTGTTTAGACGTGGGCAGAATCCTTTGGTCTTGAACGTTTTTCTGCTGCCTTGGAATCGAGAAACATTGTCGGTTATCTCGTTGTCAGCCTGTCATCCCGGCTGCTGAATTCTTTGTTGTGACTGTCAGTTTTCCTCACCCATTGTTCACAGTTGATTGTTATGAGCTAAAGGGAACAATATTACACTGAGTGAGAGAGAGAAATCTAATAGAGGAGCCCTCCTGCTCCCACCAATGTCATGCTGCTCTTGGGGATCTGCAGTTTCGTTCCCCACGTAATCGGGTTGACTCGGTGCTTAACTATGGCGGGGATTCATTCCTGACTGCTCGATAAATTTAAACTTCTAAATTTAGGAAAGAAAGTGTGTTTTCAAAATATATGTTAAAATATTTTAAAATATTTAAATATATTTTATACTTATATATATTTATATATTTATTTTAGATATATTTATAAATATATTTATATACTTTATATATTTGTTTTTATATATAAAATACATTTATATATTATATATTTATATTTTATATACAGTATATTTATTTTATATTTTATATTTATATTTAAATAAATATTTAAAATATAATTGATGTATATGTGTGTAAGTATATTTCATGCTGAAAAGGACAGATTTAGTGAGATAACAGAGGGCATTTTTGCCTTCTATTTAGTTGTTTTAAAGTCAGTGATGGCCACCTAGTAATGCTTTGAAACTTTGCCTAGTATGTTGGAAATAATTATGTGAGTAAATGCTGTTTAAATACTTGACCAGTATGTGATCTTCCGTATTTCTCTGTCTTTTCTTTCCCTCTATTACCCGGTACTGTATTTTTTTTAAACAGAGGTAAAATTCATATAACACAAAATTAACCACTTTAAAGTGTACATTTCAGTGGCATTTAGTACGTTCACAGTGTTGAATAACCACAACCTCTGTCTAGTTCCAAAACATTGTCATCTACCTCAAGAGGAAACCCCATTCCTCTTAAGCTGTTGTTCCCCTCTGTCCCGACGTTCTGTCTCTATGGATTTACCGATTTCGGATGTTTCATACAAGTGCAGTTGCATAATATGTGACCTTTTGGGTCTGACATCTTTCAGTTAGCGTAGTGTTTTGGAGATTGATCCACATTGCAGCATGTTCACTTCATTCCTTTTATGGCTGAATATTATTCCATTGTATGTGTACACCACAATTTGTTTATCCATTCGTCTGTTGATAGACATTTCAGCTGTTTCCATTATTTGACTGTTGTGAATAGTGCTATGAATATGTGTTTATGCTAACACTGCATTTTAAGTTGAAGTAATTAATCAGTATCCACATCATAGCTAGCATCTCTGAGCCTTCACTGTATGCCAGACCCTGGTGCGACTCTTATTCTCACATTATCTTATTCAACCATCACATCAGCCTCAGGAGGAAGGTGTTATTTTGCTTTTTTGAAAAATGTGGAAATATGTTGGATATATCCTATGGTTGGAACTGTGTATTCCAGAGTCTGGGTCTCCATCATCTAGTATTTTCCACTGTCCCACCCTGTACTTTCTGCTACCCACCGCTGCCCCAAATCTCTTGGGCGATTTGCCTCTGATTTTAAAATCACCTCACTTTTCTTCTTCTCTATCTTCCTATGAAAAGCCACCTCTTGGTAAGTCATATAGTTCTCCAGTGCTGGAAATCCTTCTTTTTTTCTTTTTTCTTTTTCTTTAAATTTCTTCTACCTTGGGCTTGTGGCCCAGAGCCTGGAGCTGATGGACCTATCAGGCCCGCACATGTGAAATTTACGATGGGAGGGTGCAGAGCAACTAAGGGTATCCTTTCTATTTATCATACTGAATTTATGGCTGTAGATCTTTGCAGAAAAACAGGTAAGCTATGGAAACAATAATACGTGACCTGCTATTAACTAAGAAATTTAGGGTACCTACTGTTTACCCCTTAGAACTAAACGTAATACCTTTACAACACAGAGATTTGTAACGTTCGTATAGGATAAAATTAACATTCATTTTCCCTTTTTCTCCCCTCTCTTTTCCCATATTTTTACCACTGTAGATCTTTGTTTGGGAGCAGAATCTTGAACAGTTCCAAATGGACCTGTTTCGCTACCGCTGTTATTTAGCCAGCCTCCAAGGTGGGGAGCTGCCCAACCCTAAAAGGCTACTTGCCTTTGCAAGCCGACCAACGAAAGTGGCAATGGGCCGCCTTGGAATCTTTTCTGTATCATCTTTTCATGCCCTGGTGAGTAGAAGCTAACATATTTATGTATGTACGTATGTATGTATTGGCTGCGTCGAGTCTTGGTTGCTGTGCGCAGGGTTTCTCTAGTTGCGGCGAGCAGGGGCTACTCTTTGTTGCAGTATGTGGGCTTCACATTACGATGGTTTCTCTTGTTGTGGAGCACAGGCTCTAGGCATGCAGGCTTCAGTAGCTGCGGCTCGTGGGCTCAGTAGTTGTTGCTCATAGGCTGTGGAGCGCAGACTCAGTAGTTATGGTGCACGGGCTTAGTTGCTTCGCGACGTGTGGGATCTTCCCAGCCCAGGGCTCGAACCTGTGTCCCCTGCCTTTGCAGGCGCATTCTTAACCACTGTGCCACCAGGGAAGCCCGAAGCTAATGTATTTTTGAAAACTATTCATCTTGACTATTAATTCTGAGCATGACCTGACAAGAGTCTCTGAAGTGTTTTTCTAGTTTACTGCTCTGCGTGGATTTCAGAAATGTCCTCTCTCAACCATGGATGCAAATCTTCATTTGAATCTGTTCTGACATTTATTACTTAAGCCTCTCTTGATGGGCCCTCAGTTATTGTGCAGAGAAAATATGAAAGGTATTACCTAAAGAGATCTCTGCATGTGGGACTTGTGGATAACTCGTGTCATTTTTAGGCAGTGTCATGTTTTTAACCCCAATACATATTTTTTATATTAACCTAATGGAAATGGTAAGTGGAGAGCTCATTCTCTCATACATATTGGGTTAGATGTTACAGAAAAACCCAAACAAACATTTTGGCTAACCCAATAATTGTGTTTCCTCCCTCTCTCACTTGTCCACATGAAAACAAGTACACCATATATTGAACATAGATCTCTTTGGAAATCTTCCTTTTATTTATTTTTTATCATAGTTTTGGTGACCATGAATACCTGATGCATTTGAACAAGGCCAAGACCTCCCTTGTTTATCAGCCCAACATATGTAGTTGCTTGGGGAAGAGAATTTTCATCTGACCTCCAGGTTGGCAGATTGTGTAGTTGTATGTTTGCAATCTGTAATTTCATGTACTTGCCAAATTGCGAACAGCTTTATGTACTGTGGGCTTCTTTCTTCTCAAAAATTGCTATGCGAGTAACACGGCTTTAGCCTATCCAAATCAACACCCACTTAAAATGTACTGCACCTTAGCACATTTGCTGTGAAATTAAATGTTAAGCCCTAGGTTCCAGAAACTGCCTTGGAGAACCTTAGCTGTGCGGCTCTTGGCTTGCCTTGTCAGCTGTATCCTTCAATTGAACTCAGAGCTGTAATTCAGTCAGAGGCGTTTGTATTCTTTATAAATAGATTAGTGTCATCATTCGGATAATTAGGATAGATTTACATTTTTAAAGAAGCCTTATACCAATTTCTGGAGTTATTAAAACTGGCGTCCTGATTTGTTCTACTAATTACAGCTCAGCTCTTGGTCTCCCTGGCTACCACCTCTCCATATAGCTATTAAGTCCTATTTTTTAGTAGGGATGGGTCAAAGTGCTGTGATGAATACATCTTGCAAACAGTTTTCACTTTGTGGCTCTCGGTCTGTTTCTGTGAGACGTGGACACCACTTTGTAACTTAGCCAAATCTTAGTTTGCCTGTTCTACAAAAAAATTGGCATAAAAATTCTTGTTTACCACACTGTGAGAATGTTGTAAATTGAGGGAGCATTTTTATTAAGGAAGTTTATGATACCCATGGTGTGGCATTAGTATCAGTACTAAATCCCAAACTATCCACATGGCTCTTTCCTTCTCCCGGGCTTGATAGACTTTGGAGAAAAGAATTTTGCTGTCTACCTAAAACTTCTATGCTTTTATTCTTTTCTTCAAAACCATTGGAGCTAACCTCTCAGACACAGGGAAGTAAAAGCCACTGAATTACTGTTCCATAATTTATCTCCAGACCTTCTAATTTCTTCTGTCTCAGTATCTATGATTTGCGTGTGCTTTTCTTTTGATGGGCAGGCTATTAAAATCCGACCAGCTGACGTTGGGGGTGAGAGGGTAAGTCACTCTTTTAGGTTTGTTTGGTCAGTGATTTTAAAGGAGAATATTTAATTCCACATATGCCACTCTGTTCTTTTGTTCTTTTTTTTCCCCTCTAGCTGCATCAGTGATGCAGTCCTGGGTTCCATGTCCTTGCAAAACTTCTCTTTTCCAAGGGGCTTCAATCAGACAGGACAAGTTAAGCAAGCCTGTTGGGTATCTGTTCCTGTTTGTTGCTCTATCTCCTATAGGAGATCCTGGGCAGGGAATTTTTACTGTCTGATTGATTGGGTACTTATTTTTTCCTGCTCTCCTTGTCATTTGACCCCAGAGAATTTTTTTCCCCTTGGGGTTGAAACATTCTTCAATTTAGCCTTTGTCCAGACTTTTTTTTCTTCTTTTAAGTGGGGAGCATGGGAGGAGGAGGTATGAGGGCAACAGGGGTAGAGGAGGAGGTTTGAGCTACACTTTAAGTACCATTCACCAGGAGGGCTTCCCATCATGCTCTGTGATTTGCCGTAATTAACTGAAGGGTCCCCGCTGGACTCTTTGAAAGAAGGTTATCATTGTTCTTGTTTGCACAGATGAGCAGAATGATAGAGTAATCAGGTTCCGGCCACAAAGAGAGGCATTGTCTGGGCAAAGATCATTGAGAAACTCTTGAGCTCTTGTCCAGCAGTTCCTTTGCCAGCTTTTTTTTTTTTTTCTTCTTCTAAATCCCTTTGCTCATTTTGAGTCATTACTGTCTTGGGAATAGCAGTAACTTTTGCAGTTTACAAGGCCCTCAACAGTTTAGAGTAGTTACAATAAGAATTTTAAATAAATAGTCCATTTGTTAAACAGGCTAAGCTCACTGGTCAGCTGGTAACTGAGAATATGTATGGTTGTTTGAGTTTCTCTTCTGGACTCTTGTTTTTCTAAAATTATAAACGAAAGAGGTACTGTTTAATCGTTGTAACTGTGTTGTGCAGGATCTCTGCTTCTGCTTTTCCATGTTTGTTTATTTATGCATTCAGTCAGCAGATCAGTGTGAGTGCCTGGCATATGTCAGTTACTGTTCTCTGATTAGGGTTATAGCAGCAAAGGACTCCAGAGTTCCTGTCCTATAGGAGCCTATATTCTTGTGGGAGGGATGGAGAGTAAATAAGTAGATAATCAGGTAAACACGGAAAGTTCACATATTGAACACACACGCGTGCACACACACAGAGTCGTCCCTTCGTTTCTGCGGGTTCTGCCTCTGGGGATTCAGCCAACCATGGATTGAAAATATTCAAAAAAGTAAATTCCAGAAAGTTCCAAAAAGCAAAACTTGAATTTGCCCAACTATTTACATAGCATTTACATTGTACTTAAAACTATTTATATAGAATTTACATTGTATTAGTTGTTATAAGTAGTCTAGAGATGATTTAAAGTACACAGGAGGGGCTTCCTAGGTGGCGCAGTGGTTGGGAATCCGTCTGCCAATGCAGGGGACACGGGTTCGATCCCTGCTCCAGGAAGATCCCACATGCCGCGGAGCAGCTAAGCCCGTGCACCACAACTATTGAGCCTGCGCTTTGGAGACTGTGAGCCACAACTTTTGAGCCCATGTGCTGCAACCACTGAAGCGCACGCGCCTAGAGCCCATGCTCTGCAACAAGAGAAGCCACGGCAATGAGGAGCCTGTGCACCACAATGCCGAGTAGCCCCCACTCACCGCAACCAACGAAAGCCCACGCACAGCAACAAAGACCCAACACAGCCAATAAATTTAATTAAAACAGACAGACAACAAAAAAAGTTATTAAAAAAATAAGGTACACAGGAGATTGTACGTAGGTTATGTATAAATGCTGTGACATTTTACGTAAGGGACTTGAGCATAGGTGGATTTTGTTATCCTTGGGGGTCCGGGAACCAATTCCTCATGGATATGGAGGGACAAATGTGTGTGTGTGTTTGGGTGTATGTGTGTATCTGCCTATATGTATGTGTATATATGTCTGTTTATGACACCACGTGTACATTTTTTTCTCTAGAGTTTTCACCTTTAATACCATTTATTTGGTGGTTCTTAGCCTCGTTTTGTGACAATAATAAGCTTGACTGGTATTGACGGTTATGTGAGCATTGATGTATGTCAGCACGTCGTCATTCATTCCTTTTACAACCTTTGTTTACCTTTAGCTTAGAAAGTGATGGAAATGGGGAAGAAAAAATGTTTACATATTTAACATAAAAATGTGCCCTTTGTTGTGTGATTTTGTTCCCCAGGACACCTTGAGTATAATTGTGGGTTAGAGTCCATTCTGGGAGGGCTTTCCCACCACTGTCGTGGGTACCACATTTTCACATGCCCTCATCTGGGTTTTCTTATGTGCTAAGCTGAGAAAATACAAGACCTCCCAGCTCCCTTCTCTTGTTTTCGTTTGGGACCAAAACCTTCCCCCTAATACCCTCACAGAGAAGCTGGTTTGATTCCTGTTTTTGTTGGACGTGGGGGTCTTTTCCAGTCTGCTCGTGAGGCTCCCAGGGTGTTTACCCTGTCAATACTGAAAACCCCGGGAAGGTGTGCCTTGTAACCCATGTGCTGATTGCTGGGGGGCCCTGTGTGTTACCCAACAGTATTCATCCCTGAGAATGCTGCCAGTTGGCTGCCATCACATTGGGAGTTGCCCGTGTGGGAATCTATGACAAGTAGATTCCGAGATATTTACCTCCAGCAACAAAGGGCGGGCGGGGAAGTTTAATTTCATGTCCAACTCACTGTATCTCCCGGCACTCCCTCTTTTGAAAGGAGAGCCCGTGGGTGGCCTATTGAGACCTCCTGGCAGAAGTTCCCTCAAGTTCCTGGGACTTTTGCTTACAACCTGTAGGATAAAGTTCAAGGCTGAAGGATTGCCTGGGAAGGACTTTATGGAGTCCTCACAGAGATCCTGCATCTGCCTGAGTGGCGATCACAGTGGCCGACTTAGATCTGGTGTGTTCTCTTCTGCAGTATTGAAATATTTGTCTGGGTGGCTGGTACCTTGCAAATATCTCAACAGAGTTTAGCTTCCTTTTTTAAAAAGTACAACTCCCCCCACCCCAAATTTAAAATGTGTTTTAATAAAAAGATGCGTACCATGTTTTCAGTAAAAGGGACAGAATTGCCAAGTACCTTTAGTACCTTCCATTTTTGTAAAAAGATTATATAGATATTTGCTTGGAAATAAAGGCTGGAAGGATGTAAGCAAAAAATTAATAGTGGTAGTTTTCATGTTTTGGGGAAATTTGGTTTACTTTGCTCTCTAAAATAAACATATGCTCTAAAAACAAAGAGGAAAATACCTTCTAGCCCTTTCCATGCATATTTAAAATTAAATATTTTACAAAATCACAACTGAAAAAAATACAACTTTTATTCCTCTTTCCCCTAAACATAGGACGTGCAAGGCTAGTTAAGGTGGTTTCATACCATCTTCGGGGACCCAGGTCCCTCCCATCTTGTTCTGCCATCTTTGAGAAGGCTTCTATCCAGATGTCCTAGACTGGCTAACATATGGACCTTCCTGTCATCAGGAAGGAGGAAAGTGAAGGATAGTGCAAAACCCCCTCCTTTCAAGGACCGTTTCTGGATATTACAAGTACAATAAGTCCCCTGCAGCTGCATGTTCGCATCTTTGAAAGTTTGCAACTTGAAGGTTCATATCTAGGAGACTCAGGTAACCCTT
Organism: Hippopotamus amphibius kiboko; assembly: GCF_030028045.1. NCBI lineage: Eukaryota > Metazoa > Chordata > Mammalia > Artiodactyla > Hippopotamidae > Hippopotamus > Hippopotamus amphibius. The sequence goes on along the minus strand of NC_080195.1, from coordinate 104,118,541 downwards.
CCACTTCCTCTTAACCAGAACTTCATCACAAGCCCATGCAAGGAAAATAAGTCCACTTTGGGCAGCCGAATGTTCAGCTATGTTTGGGGTTTCTCTGACTGAAGCAGAAGGGAGACCGATATTGGGAGACAGCTATCACTTGCCTAATAAGGAAAGTGATTTTATGTAATTCTGAGAAAGCAAAATAGAAGAGATTGGTAAATTTAGATTCAATATGGAATCACAGGCATCAGAATGTGCTGTTTTCACTATTTTTGCTGACACTCAGGCAGCATTTTTTATTAGAGTGAAGAAATAGCTCTGTAGCATTTGGAGAGAATCTCAAGAAAGTATGGTTAGTTTAACTTGATGCTAGAGTTCAGGAATGTGACCAGACGGACATCTAATTCTTGGAAACCTAGTGTACACTCTATTACTATTTTATGTATTTTTACTGATGATTTCAGACAGTGATTGAGTTTGCCAACCTTTTGTTTGTGTTTTGAATCTAGGAAGGGCCCTCAGAGTCCCCATGTGTGTGAGTCATGGATGAAACGCTTTGGGCGGTGGCTGGTGTGAGGGAGAAGGGGCTTTGGGAGGGTGGGACTTAGAGGGGACCTTGGGAACAGGTGAGTGGTCTTGACACATCTCTTGTTCATGTTTCCCTCTTGCCGTTCCTCAGGTGGCCGCTCGCACTGGTGAAACTGGAGTCAGAAGACGTACTCAGGCCATGTCCAGATCTGCAAGCAAGAGAAGGAGCAGGTTTTCTTCTCTTTGGGGTCTGGATACTACCTCCAAAAAGAAGCAGGGACGCCCAAGCATCAATCAGGTAGGTTCCAGGGTGGGTAAGGAAGCAAGCATAGATTGCCTCCATGGACACCTCACTTTGGGATGTGCATGCATGTGTGTGCGTGTGTGCTTGCATGTGCACACGTGTTGTTCCTTGATTGATAAAGAGTGTTCTATCATACCAGCTAGCTGACGCAAAAAAGTTAGCTGTGCTAGATGCTTTAAATAGATAATGGATACCCATAACATTGAGCTCTGCTATTAGTCTATCACCAAGCTTCAGTCTCCCACCTGCATCCTTTCCAAACCCTGGTTAATTACAGACGTACTGAAAGTGCACTTCTTCCTGAGTCTTCAGGAGAAAAGCAGGGCTTGATGATGAAGCCAAGTGGGCACCTGAGCAGTCTTTGAAGCTGCCTCTGGCGCTGGATCAAAGGCAGCCTCCAGGGACATCTGATTGTTTCTTTGCCCTTGACTTTTTGGGGTTGACATTAAATGGGCAGTTCTTCTGCCTACTTATATGAGGAGCCAGGAATCCGAGAGCACTCACTTACCACCGTGACTCCCTTCTACCCAGGTACCAGCGCTTGAAGGGGACCTACCTCAGAACATCATGAGTGGCACCACCTGGGGTGCTGCATCATTGGGCTTCTGATAACCAAATGCTCTTTGACATTTATTCTAAGGCTGCTTTCCTGCTAGAGTTACTTCTGGGAAACTCTCTTTCCATTGTTATCGGCATCTGCCTTCTTTGGCTTTGAAAAACAAGTGGCTCTAGAGCTGCTTCAGGTTTTAAGGGCTGGATGAACATGGGTGTTTGTCTTTCGGGGGAAGGAGAATGTCCAGTCCATGAGCTGCAGAGGCATTGAGCATTTTGAGGTCATGACTAGGATTGCCAATTTGACCTGTTCACTCTGAGCCCTTATGTAAAGTGAGAAGAAGTCCCTTGACGGACTCAATAAAAAATATCTCATCATTTGTTTGACCAGTTCAGCCATTAGTTTACTTAAGAACTGATATTTAAAAGAGAAATTAATCCTGAAAGCTGATGTACTAAGTCCTGAGCTGACCACCCGGAGTGTCTGGATCCTTGGTGGAACTTGCAGGAGGCCACCTGAGCAAATGGGAAGAGGCTGAGCACTTGTGCAGTTTGTTCTCTGGTCTTTGGGGAGTGTAGAGCATCATCAAGTTTGCTACCTGGGGTTTTGCTTCGGTGTAAATCCGAAGAAGAAACTGTTTGGAGGAAAGTCAATATTTCATCAGAAAAATCACACAAGAGACTTGATGGCTCTTGATTAAACTTGCGAAAAGGTCACATTAACAACGGTATCTCCCCCCCTTGTTTCAGGAGGTGGTGGTGTCGTTTTGTGTGCGTCCTTTGGCATTGCTGCTGACTCAGACCATATAAATATATGTCGGGATTCGCAGTTGTCAATTCGGGTTGAATTTCTCTTCTATTAAAAGCCTTATTAGTTCATTCGTGTGCTTCTACTTGATGGGTGCCTGCTCATGTACAGTTCATTGCTGCTGAAATATATGCCTAAATTTATATGAATCCAAGAGAATGTTTTAACTTTTTCTTTTAATCACAGGACCATGTAATGTCGTATAAACAATTCTTGTTATCCTCTCTTACAGTAAGAGTTAAAAAAAAAAACCTTACTTAGCCATAAGCATACCAATAGTAATTTACTTGTTAATTCAGTACTTTGAAATGGATAAAAATTGTATGTTTCTATATATCTCATTTGCATTGGAGCAAAGACTTTTTCTTATTCATGTGTATTATACCAACTGTACACAGTTGGTTGAGAGCAAGTATATAAAATTTCCCCACGTGTTTTGACTACCTGGTGGCATTGGTAACCTGATGTTATCTTAGTCATATCTTTCAGTTAGCAGGATTCATTAAATTTCAAAGGATAGACAAGTTTCTATTTTTTAAATAAGAAACTTTTCCATGGTGTTGTGGTACTATAATTATAAATGTATGTTCTCAGGTTCTGAGGATTAAAAAGTAAGCTAATTATTATTGATCAGTATCTGATTAGGTATGTGGTGCTGTAGCTGAAATTCATTGTGAATGAATCTGGTTCACTGCATTTGCAAGTTTATTTTCTTTAAACTTAGATGAATTATTGAGATCTAAAAGCCAATTTTAAAAAATTGTCCAAGATGTGGAATGTGATCCAGATAGAGGAATGTTTTTCATGGTCTGTTAGCTTGTAAATTATTTTACCTCCTTTAGGATTTGGTGTAAGAGTATCTGAAACGTCTGTAATGTTTTCTAATAGCCATGCTTGTTTTCCATCCCCTTTCTCCATGTTCATTTTCCATCCCCTTTCTCATGCTTCATTTGCCCTTTGCCCAGATTTCTTTTTAAGATGATACTTTTGTACATGCAGGTATTCGGTGAGGGAACTGAGGCTGTAAAGAAATCTTTAGAGGGAATATTTGATGACACTGTTCCAGATGGCAAGGTAAAAATAAACACATGTTCCTTTTCTAAAAGTACCACAAATACATCAGTATTAAACAATGCAGTGGTTTCTTGGGGTCCTCAAATTAAGTAGACTCAGTATGAAAAATTGAAATGATCAGGCCTTTAAAATTATGTAACAGGTTGAGAAGAGATGGAAACCTTGATAACTGTAAGAACATTCTCCTGCTGACATAACATTTTCAGTAATTATCATTTGAATGTTGAAGTTTCCATCTAGAATATAAGAGGAAATTGGGGTTCTGAGTAGCAGAATATTTTATGCCATTGTCAATTCCTCTCATATACTTCCTTCTCAATAGGTGAGTTCCTACTGCCCTCCCTCTCTACCCACACAAGCTGTTTTACTTCGATTAACTTCAAAGAACTGTTCTGATAGTATGTTCTTTAAAAAAAAAATGTATTTACTTCTCAAGACAAGCATTCGCTTAAAGATCCCCAGATCTGATTCAACCTTGTACTTGGATTTAAAAGGGTCTTTCAAACCACTCTGATTGAAAGCCCATAAAGAATATTGATGTTTTTTTTCTAGGCCACTTTTTTCAGCCTCTAAATAAATGGACATGCTTCATTTTCAAGACCCTAATGGTGATACAGGCGGCCTTTTTGTTGGGGGGTGGGGGTGGGGAGAGGTGGGTTCTGATGTTGATAATGTGACCTTGGTATGATTCTCTGGTTCTCAGACTCAGAATCAATATGACAGAGTTTAGCTCTTGGTTGCCATGCAACCAAGCAATGGCTCGTCCCACATTCTAGATGGAGCTGAGCCTCCAAAATCAGTGTGTAGTAGGGGAGTTCTGGCTATTGAGGGGAAGAGGGAGAAGAGTAGCCGTGGACAGGCCTTTTCTCCCTTTGATACTTAAACTATTCCTGGATTAGGTCATCCTGGATACAAAGGCAGCTGTCCTTGGAAGTACCCATCCATAGCACACTCTTTGAGCATTTGTCTGTTTCTGATGAAATTTGATGAAATTACACAGCTATTCCTATGTGCAATCCAAGCATGTAGTCATTTCTGAAGTTAGCTAATTCATCTTGCATACCATTGTAAGTGCACTTTTAATGTAGGGATATCTTCCCCAGGTACACAGATCCTGGAAACTGCAAAAATTGTTCGATTGGATTTCTGTGTCACTTTTTTGTTTTTCTATTTTTCCAAGATACCCCTTTATCCTCCTCCTTGGCTGGAATGCCTTGTTCTCAAAGAGCAGGGTAGATGCAAAACTTGGGCTGATCTAGTGCTAAGGGCACTTATTTAAGGTGACACGTGGGGACAGTGGGAAGATTCCAATTATAGTTAATGGGATTTGGACAACTTGATCGCATTTTGACAATTCCTTCCCTGGGGTTCAGTTTATCTGTGAAAGCCACACCATTCAAAGGCAGAGCTGAAATTGTCTTCTCAATTGAATTTAGTTTAGTAGCCTTTGCAAAAATATTTCCCCCATCCTGGGATCTGTTCTTTTTATTGTACTTATGAAATTTATGTTAACACCTCTCAGCCTTCATTTGGAAACTTGTTTCTTCTTATAATTTGCTGATAGCAGCAAATTTTCAGTAATCTATAGATATGTATTTACCAATTGGTGGCCTAGATATAAACCAATAATCAAGGCTTCTTACTTAACCATATATTGATCATCAGTATTATTTTTATATTGCTAAAATCTAATGGAATGATTTGTTTGCTTACTTCAGAGAGATGAGGCTCCTAGTATTTCATCAACCATGGAGTGTTTTTGGCTTTAGCTGTTTAGCTGGCTTAGATGTAACCCAGCTGCTGAGTGCATACGTAGGACATGGCTCCTCCCACTCTTAGAAACTTGGTGCTGTTCCCTGATGTAGAGGACAGAGTGATGGCAATGGCCTAAGAGCGCCAGAAAGCTCATCTTGAAAGTTCTCTGAACCTTACCTGAGAAATAAGGCTGTCCCTCTCCCAAAGTTGTGCCAGAGGTCAAATGTGAGCACAAAAATGATGCTGCTTGTAAATAAGTGATGCTAGAATGTCATCTTTTCTTTAAAAATTTCCTTGGAGTTTCATGGCTGCCTTTGAAACTTACAGCTCACATGGTAGATAGGCTCTAAATTTAAATGGGTTTGTGGAAGAAATCATAGCAAGAAAGCTGAGTTGCATGGATGGCCCATTTCTTTCTTTCTTCCAAATTTTGATTCCCATTCAATCATGCAGTGTCCCCCCGTGGATGCCATGATTCAGGTGTGAGGTCTGCCTCTTATCTGAGACATCTCGCCCCCCTCCAGAAGGCTCCTTTCTCTATAATTTCTTCCTTTCTTGGAGGAGTCCCCCCGTCCTTCACCTCTGCCACCACTTCTACCCTGAGCCCTTTTCATAGGAATAGATAATCCTTGTGTGCCTCCTGGGGGTCTAAGATCTTGAGAGACTGACTTGCTGCTTTGCTTTCTTTATTTCTTATCATAGAGGGAGAAAGAAATGGCCTTACCCAGCGTCCACCAGCACAACCCTGACTGCGACATTTGGGTCCACGAGTATTTCACGCCATCCTGGTTCTGTCTGCCAAATAATAAGCCAGTGCTGACGGTCGTCCGGCCCGGGGACACGGCCCGGGACACCCTGGAGCTGATCTGCAAGGTATGAGCCTACTCGGGGTTGTTTTCGTGAGAAGAACAGAATGCAATGGAGGAATCCACGAACACTCAGAAGCACGTGGCAGAGGAGGGTGCTCTCAAGCACACCTCCATTTCATTTCAGAGCAGCTTTGGATTCCTTTGTGGGAATATGCATAATAAATGGAAGGGACTTCTTCCACGCTGGGAGGAGAGGGAGTCTTTTTTTTTTTTTTTTAATTTGTTTTATTTTTGAGAGGGATTCCTTTATAAGTAGCTTCTTTCAACATGTGTACCTGGTAGATTTGTAATAAGCGTATCACATGCTCATTGCACATGTTTTAGAGAATTTAGGTAAAGAACAAAGCAGAAAATTAAGGCACCCTTACTCACAAAATTCAGAAATCACCTGGGTGAACATTTTGGTGTGTGTCCCTGCGTTCTGTTTTCTACATGCACACATACTTGGATTTAATAGCATCATCATGTGCACTGTTTGCAGTCTGTTCTTTGACAGTAACTCACACATGGGCATCTTTAGGGTAGGGAAAAACTGAAATAATAAATATAAATTTTGACCAACATGATGAGGCATTCCCCTTCCCGTGAACACACAATTAGCCTCTTTTTTGTTTTAGTGACAAATAATTGAGCTCACTTCCTCTATTTTTACCTTAAGCTGTAGAAACATCTTGACCTTATTCAAGGTAAGCCAAGTTTCATTTTTTTTTCTCCCTGTAGGACAGCTAGATATATTGGATTGCCTTGAGTGAGGGAAGGGAAAGAGGAAAGAAAGGAGCTCTCCTTACATGCCTGTTTTTCTTTTATATAATTAATAGCATTAATAGTCTTATTTAGTAGTCATATCAAGTCTGAGCAAGAATGATACATCCCCATTGTGCAGATGGAGAAGGCGAGGCTCAGAGAGCCTTAGTTCCTTGCCTGAGTTCATATCACAGTCATAGTCACTTGCAAAGGAGGTTTTGAATCCATATCTGGCTGCTCCAAATGTAGATGTATCCTTTTGTGCCAAGTGGAAGGTCACAAGAACTGCCAGTCATCAGGAAGGATGGTCCATAAGGGGTGGAAGAATCTAGGCTATATTCTTAGGGGAGTGATATGGTCTTCTCTGAGGCCACTAATGGGAAAGTGGAAACCTTTTCCATCATAATTTCATCCTTGAAGAAGCTGGATGAATACAGTGATGTTTTTGGACCTCCTTATTCAACACAGTGGTTTATAAATGTGGAATAACTTTCAGTACCTCAGCTGGTACTTCAGTTCTATAATTCTGCAATCAGCAACTTTTGTACTTAAAAAAATAATAAACCACTAGGGCTTTGATAAGGGAAAAATATGGCTTCTTATGAAGGAGAAATGGAACACTCTGGCTCAAATAAGCTGTCGGATCGTCTTCTGTGGAGAAAAAGTCGAAGGACTGTTTGTTTCAGGACAAAGCTAAAGCCAGCCCCCACAGGGGTGTTAAAAATAAATGACACACTATTGCATGCTTCGACCCCTCCATGTACACGGATTCTAGCTTTTTAAAGATAATGGTATTTCTGTTCACATTTTTCATTTTAATTACTTAACAAAATTGGTCTATTGAGGATTTCTGCATTCTTTTATTTATAGATTAGCACGATTCTTTAGAGACCCATTAATATTCTGCAGAGCTGTGGGAGTTATTCTCAGAACTGCAGCTGAAGGTGTCAGAAGTGGGACTCTGGGCTTTTTGTCTAAGCCAAACTCTGGAGGATCTTTCCAAAGAGTTGCACTGCTTTGGAGCCTCCCGTGGCTTTAGACTCCATCAGGAATCAGAGGGTAGGTCCGAGTTTGGTGGTAAACACTGATTGGTGGAAAATTGAACAGTAAGTGGGGAAAATAGTGATTTTAGGTACCTTACGGGCTTTTGCTTTGATAGAAACTGAAGGAATGAGGGAGGAATAATACTGTCACAGCAACTTAGAGACCATCTTTATAAAGGTAATGAGTTAGACCAGTTCCCCTATAAAGTGTTTATTTCTGTCACTTGACAGGTTTTTTTTTTCCATCTTTATTGGAGTATAATTGCTTTACAATGTTGTGTTAATTTCAGCTGTACAACAAAGTGAATCAGCTATGTATATACACATATATTCACATATCCCCTCCTTTTTGAGCCTCCCTCCCACCCTCCCTATCCTACCCCTCTAGGTCATCACAGAGCACCAAGATGATCTCCCTGTGCTATACAGCAGCTTCCCACTAGTATCTCTGTTACATTTGGTAGTGTATATATGTCAGTGCTAGTCTCTCACTTCGTCCCAGCCCCCCCCCACCCCCCGTTGTGTCTTCAAGTCCTTTCACTATGACTTGATGGGGTTTTAATGGCATCATTACGACACACATCTCTTTCTCTAACAATAAAAGGTCATCCTGCCCCGTTTTTTCTGGATCCTCAGATTTTTTTCCCCAAAAAACATAGAAATAAAGACAAAAACAATATGGTGTGGAACAAGCTTACATCTCTTGAGTTTAAAAACAGAAAACTTTTGTGTGTACTTTAAGAAATTGATGGTCTCCAGAAAAGCACCCGTGTAGGGCAAATTATATAGTGTGCTCGGAGCCAGGTGCCTTCTAAAGCTTGCTCCTTCTTTGGAAAACACTTTATTGTAATTAGTGGAGCCAATTTTATTCTTTAGAGGGAAAGAAGATAATGGGGCAAACAGTGCCACATGTTATTAGCGATCTAATTAATGTTGAGTGATTTTATGTTTTTCCTTGGAGGAGGGACTGAAAACAACAGTGATCGTCAGAGTGTCTGTCCTTTATTTCTTTATTGTCATTCTCAGCGTTGGTGATGGGTGCTTTCTCTGATGTTTAATAATCAATCTTTTTCTTCTGTCTCTTGCATTCAGCTCATTCTCTTTCCTATTCTGTCTGATCCACATCATTTCACATCAGTTTGTCACCTGCCATCTGAGCACCAGTCAAGTTCTGGTATAGTAACTGTTTCAAGATCTACATTTCATGTGCAGTTCATGTTATGAATGTTATGAAAGTGATTGTTGCTAAATATAGCAGGTAACCGTGTTAGCCTATGGGTTGTGGATATATGGTGATCATTGCAATTACTAAAATAATTGCAAAGAAATTCATTCATTCATACTCACTGTTATTATTCACATGTGACCATGGGCATTTATTTCATGGCTTCACTATGTAGACCTGTGGCTTTGGATATTCTAATAACCATGGGCATTAAAAAAAAAAAAGGTCACCTTGAAGGGGAGGATAAATATCTTTGGAAATTCTGCAGTAGCACTTTCTGTGTGTGTGTGTGTGTGTGTGTGTGTGTGTGCGCGCGCGCGCGCACGTGTACGTGTGCATGGATACCTGTCTGTCCTAACTGCATGCATGTATGTTTCCTGAAGAAGTTTGATTGAAATGGAAGACTATGAGGAGAAATGGAAGAGCAAAACATTGATAGATTTGAAGATCGTGTTTTTATCTGCTTTAGTGGACTCTATTTATTGAAAAGACCTACACTATGTTTTGCTATTTCATCCTTTGAAGGAGTCGTAGGAAGATGAAAAATTTTAAAAACATAGCAACTGAACAAATAATATTTGTCTTATGGTATAATTTGGGACTGCATTGTCTCAAAATGAGTCAGATGCTTTCTACATAAGTAAATGAACGTTGGAAAACAAATTTGGACCATTTGTTTTCCCAGCTGAATTTCTCTTGAGTTAGGAATTTTTTTTCTTGAACATTTTACAAGTGTAAAGCAGGCCAAATCTTGGGAATTACTATCTTAAAATATTCACTAATATTTGGGATTTTTCTTACACATAGATGTATTGTGAACATGGTAAGTTGTTCAACCTGCCTTGATACCAACTTGCAGATATTGGAGGAGCATGAAATTCTTGAGAGTTTTGATGATCTGATTTAGTTAATTCATTAGGATTTTGCCTTTGTGTTAGACCAGCCATGACTGACGAGGGCTCATAATTGAGAAACATTTACCAAAATGATAAGAGACACTGGTATATTGATCCAAAGTCCTGTTTTTAGGGTAACTATTTACTGACCAAACCATGGACAAGTAAGACCATTATAGTTTTTATGTTTGTTACACGTGCTCATTTTTATCTTTCAAAGTTGTCGAGACATTATTGCAACTTAAGGAAGTTTGAAAAGTATGGTGGTGGAGGGGAGGGTGGCAAGAGCCACCCTTATTCCCATTGTTTTTGTTCTCTTTGCTTTGTTAAACACTTCAAGATGTCGACTGTTGTTTATTGTTCTCTGAGCATCTCTAAATGTTTTCAGCATGGTAACATTTAAGGGATGATGTCTCCCTCAGGACCACCTTAAGTTTGGACCAGTGGCACCAGACATCTCTCTCTCACACCGAGGTTTCAGGAGCCAGAAGCTTCTTAGATGAGGTTGCTGTTTGGGTCTGGTTTCCAGAAGACTCTCTAAGTGGCAGCCCCACTGCGAGTGTCCACAAAGGGTTTATTAACGATGATGATAAGGTTTCCAAGTGGATTTGTTCCTGTTGACCAAGACCCCGTGAAGTTTCGTTTCTCTTTCCCTCTGACCTCAGTCAGAAACAGATGATGAACCAAAATATTTTGCTTCTAATTCAGGATTTCAGTGGGGACCTAAGTCATTGGGAAGCATCTGCAGCTTCTGTCTCGGTGAGGGAAACTGTCCTTGCTTATTACAGCACCCTAAGTATTTTTATTTTGTTGTCTGTCTCAGCGGCTCTCTGACAAGCAGTAGGTAGCATACTTTGAAACTTCCCTGCTTTTGCTTCCCTGGCTTACCTGTCCACCCTGGGTATTTGACATGGATGATCTGATGAGCATTTGGTTTTCAGTACCAGCAGTGAAAACCCAAAAGCCTGGTGCAAGGAAGGTGCTGCCTCAATGGTGCCTGCGTTCAGACCGTGGGCTTCAAACTATCACATTACTCGGAAGAGGGTACACATTGGAGGTTCCAGAGAATCACTATAGAAAACTTCTTTATCATTCCGCCAGGCATTTAGAACAAACTCACTTCTACTTTCCATAACTGTGCTTTTCTCTAATGCAGGATCCCTGTCTTGCATGTATGTTTATTTACGAAGCAAAGTCACTACTGTCCCCCGCTCTCATGTCTGCACGCCCCTCCTCACACTCCTGAAGACTGCATTTATGTTTTATTAATTTCCCTATTTGCAGTGCTTCACACACTGTCTGGCACACTTCAGAGTTTGTTAGCTGTAATTGAATGACTATTATTGGAATAATTATTGGAATGTTCTTAGTTTGACCTTAAAATTTGGGGGGGAGGGAAGGCAGAAGGTAAATAAAAAGAGTATTCAACCAGTGAAAAATTAATTCCACTTATTTTGAAATAATTCTCATCAGTTAAGCTTTTGGTGTGAAGAGGTTTTATATTTATGAAAAATTTCAAATTTGCAAAAGAGTAGAGAATAATGTATGTAATAAACTCCTGTGTCAGCATCACCAAGGTTCTATAATATCAAATTATGTTTCATCCATCTACTAACTCACTCCCACCCCCTGCTCTGGATAATTTTGGAAGCAAATTCCAGACATCATATCTTTATCTACTAGTACTTCAGGATAAATCTCTAAAAGATACGGATGCCTTAAAAAAAAGACTTGATGGAAACATTTTCTCTCTAGCAATACATTTTCATGTTGCCGTGTAACTTTTGAAGAGCATTTGTTTCTTTCTTCCCCTGCATCTTCTTGAATGTGAATTGAGGATGTTAATTATAAAACCATGTTGCCACTATTGCCTTTTCCACAGAGTTAATTCACGAATGACTTTCTAGATAGCAAAAAAAAAAAATCATTTGACCCATCCTGACCAGTGGAGAAGGCCTGGAAATTTCAATCCTTAACTGCTTTAGAATTGTTTTCTTTGGGCAAGTCTTTCAGTATGTTTCCAACGTTGGACACATGCCTGTCTGCACTGCCCCCAGAGGGAGTCTCACTTGGGGTGTATATAAATAAGACTGAAGTCCAAATGCCTTGTCTATACACTGACTTGCTTGCAAATGAACTGTTAACAACTGCCCCAGTGTCCCCATGTGGTTAAAAAAACAACTTTGCCTGGGTACAGCTTTTTTCTGTCACTATAAATCCTTCCTTGCCTTTCTTGTCACTTTCCTTCTCTAATCACCTATGTAAGTTGGAAATTATGTTTAAGGGCCTTTTGGATCTGATAACTGTTCTTGCAAACCCAGTGTTGAAGAGTATGATGGATCAGATAAGCAGAAGTGAAGATGTGACTTTTTTGTTTCCATTGATCCTAAGATACCCACGGGATATTATTAATATATTCAACGAAAATTATTTTAAAGTTTGGGTTCTGGGTGTACACCTTTTAAGAAGTATAGGTATTTTACACCTCCCTCCAAGTAACAAATCGCCATTATTCTCAGGAATAGATCACAGTATATCATTGGAGAACTAATTATGTCTATTTATTATTGAACAGACATTGTCTCTTTTCCTCTTTGTTTTTTCTTTTTTTTTTTTTTTCTTCTTTTGGTCCTAGGCACATAGACTGGATCATTCTGCTCATTACCTGCGCCTGAAATTTCTAATAGAAAACAAAACGCAGCACTACATGCCAAAGCCCGAGGAGGACATTTATGAGCTGGTAATGTTTATGACTATTGTCCAAGTACGTTCTGTAGGAGATTATTCTTAAATTGTATGTGTGCTGATGCTAATCGTGGTTGGTGGAGTGGAACAAATTCTAACATAAATGAGCCTCATTCAGTTTGTGGAGATGTCCTTACCTATCACAATATTTTTGCAGAGTGAAAATGCCACCTTCGTTAATGCAGGTAACGATGCTGTGCTATCATGCAAAATTGAAATCCAGAACTGACTCTCAGATAGAACTTTAGTTATTATTCCTAGCTTTCCTTGCAGCTTTGACAGTCTTATGTTTTAAATGGGTGACTCAAAGATGAGCTGCCTGGTGTCAGGTAAAAAGTACTAAACTCCAATTTTGTGTGACTTTTCCCTCCCTGTGTGTTGAAATGGATGGGTCAAATCCTGTTGGGTGAAACAGCTGCCATCTAATTATATGTCCTGGCCTTTTGGAATTGTATTTATATAGGTTCTTGGGCACACTTATTTGTGGGTTTGAGTTTCGTTATGGGACTTGGGTTCTGAACTGGATCTGCATTTTTATGTGAGCTCTGTTGCTTACTAATTATGTGGTCTTGGCAAAAAATAAAAAAAAATGAGGTGATAATACTTTCTAGGATTTTGCAAAGATTAGAGATAATGGTTCAGATAGTAGATGCTCAATAAATGGTTGTCATGGTAACACGATAAAATAATGACAAGTTCCTTTTCCATTAGCCAAGGGGTGCTTTTCCAGTTCCAGGAAAGAAACATTTTGGGATCAAGGCCCCCACTCTTGGAGTTTGTTCTCCTTTCTCTGCAGTTAGTCATTCCTCTGGGGGCCATGGAGCTGCTTGCCACGAATCTGTGAATGATAACAGTATGACTTCAGACAGCCTTTCACCGCAGAAAGCAGAACTGAAAATTGAAACCCGAATAGTCTCTTTTTGAAAAAGGGAAGCGTGATTTAATATTTGGTAAATTTAGTAAGGAATTTTGTTTCTAATCAACTTTTTTTGAGGTTTACTTTCTCCACAACAAAACATCAATTTTGAGCACACAGTTCGATGAGTTTTGGCAAATGTATTCAGATAGTTGTGTTCCTAACGCTGCAGTCATAATTTAGAACATTTCTATCACGTTAAAAACTTCCCTCGTGTCCCTCTAAGTGTTTTTAATGAAATAAAAGAAAGGGTGTGCTTTTATCATGTCACGAAGTAGAAGAAGAACAAAATGACTGTTTTCAACCATCACTTAAATCACTAAGTTTAACACAGAGGAGGGTACTTGTTAACAGGGGCTGAGTTATGTTTTTTCTTTGGTGTGGGGAAAGCCCTGACTTTGTGCTCTCTGCGTAGAGGAGAGAAAACCCTTTTTCTTACTTAAGAAAGGAAAGTACTTTGCTGGTAACACTGGAATAGCTATTAGATCATGTATTTTGCATCTCGGAGTTAATGAATCTTTTATATCCTAAATGACAGGGATGGCACCTAAGCAACTTCCATGTCCTTCATATCTTACACATAGTAGATACTTAAGACATATCTTCTGAAATTATATTGACACCCTTATTATTTTTAAGTCTTGGCCATTGTGTGGTCTTATTCAGTACAGGAGACTGTGTGCCACACTTATTCTGTTTATATCTGCAACTGCTATATAGGTATTATAATTAGTTTTTTTTTTTTTTTAAAAAGAATCTGAAATACAGGGAGATCATGGTATTCTTTCTTACCCTATTACAGAAGGTCTCCAGCTCTGAGATTCCTGAGGAAGTAAATGCCATAGTCTTACTCACTTTATTGTACAGATTGTGAGTACTGCTCACAGCCACCTAGATTTTAAACTTTTTTGTTCTTAGGATATCTTTGGCAGCCTGGTAAAGCCTCTAGATCCCATCTCAGAATAATGTTTTCAATTGCATGAAAGAGAATACATAGGATTACCTGTTGCCTAATTGTGTTGAGATAGTTAACAAAAATATTTTTTTAATTATAGGTAATATACATGCTTACTTATTAGCCCATTAAATAACAAGACCCAGCGGTAGGTCTGACACCTGCCACTGTTCTGAAGTAATGATGAGCGGAAATAATGTTTTGAGATATTAGCAGCAGCTAGAATGTAGTACAAAAATAACTCTGATTTGTGTTTGCGACAAGGTCGCAGCCACTGCTCATGTTGCTGTGTTTGTTGCCTCTGTTCATTTGTAATTGAAGGAAATGCTAAGTTTCAGTTACAGGTTAGTGGATATAAAAATTTCAGGCTCTTTTCACCATCCCAGTTCACAGACCCCTTGAATTCTATCCATACGTCCATGGTTTCCAATCCCTGCTTTCGGCCGTTAAGCTGAGATGAAATGTCATTCCAGGCCAGGGGGTTTCTGAACACACAGTGTTTCTGGATGCTTTTTGAGATTTTACAGACACTTGGCTGGTTGTCCCTTACTGAGCGAGTATCAGACCATTCATGGCTAATTGGTTTCTACAACCTGCCTCTATTTTATTTTCGATGGACTAGTGAAGCTCACAGATGTTGAAAGTCCTGTCCTGAAAAATGACTGAAAAATCATAGATGATGGTCCCCAAACATTATATTCTCTGCTACTCTTTTGTCAAATATTCTTGAGTAGTAAGGTCAATAGTTATTAGCAAAAGTGTGTACTGTATTTTAAAGATCTTTGAAGGGGGATCTAATGCATTTATTTGGAGGGGTTGGGGATTGTTTTGCTTATGAAGGACCATGAATAGTCAGTCTTCTACTTATCTATTTATTTATCTGCTTTGCTAATTATGTTTTAATATAAGTGATACCTGTTTGGCTACTTTTTTCATGATTAGTTGGTTATTGGGTCCAATCCACAGGGTGATAATGATATGGAGGCACTGGGGTTTTTAAAAACCCATATTAAATGTGTTTTTCTTAAAGTGACAGGTGGGAATAAAGAGTTTGCAGAAACATAGATGGATTGCTTGATTGATTCATCTGGCAGATATTTATTTAGCATTTATTGTGTGCCTGGCACCATGCTAGCTGTTCTAGGCACTGAGATACACAGAAAAATCTCTACTCTTTATAGAAAATACATTCAAGTTTGTGGAGACAGATATAAAAACATAAATATTTTTAACGAAAACAAGTAAATGTGTAATATTCCCCGGGATATTAAGAGCTGGGAAAGAAAAGTTAGGACAAACAGATAGAGAAAGATAGGCATCTAAAAGCGACCGTGCTGCTCCTTTAGATGTGATGTTTGAACAGGGCGGTGAGTGCGGTGAGAGTGAGTCATAGAGGTATTTTGGAGGAAAGTGTTCTAGGCTCAGGAAACAAAGCTGGGGGAGGGGGGGAGGGGTGGTGGGTGGAGGTGGTTTACTCCTGTTTGAGGAGGATCAGTGGGGAGGGTAAGTGAGGGGGTGGCGAGGGGCGGGGGAGTGGATGCAGGAGGTGCGGGAAGAGGGGAGCAGCAGGGCTTGTAGGGCCCAAGTGAGAAGGAAATCCCAAGAGAGGGAGGACATTATTTGACGCCTGTCTTAATAGGCTCACTGTGGCTAATGTGTGGCTCCTGAATCTTAGGGCCTTAGGGAAGGAGCTGGGAGAGCAGGCGGGAGGCTAGTGAGCTGTCCTTCAGGCCATGGGTGATGGTAGCTTAGGCCAGGTACCCCAAGGAGACCTGATAAGAAATGAATGTGATTTCATGGTAACTCAAGGGCCGGGGTAATCAGATTGTTTCTTAATGTCTGATGGTGTTTAATCTGGTTTTTGAAAAGAGGGAAAACATGAAGCATCATTGATTGAATAAAATAAAGGAAATGTGTGTGATGCTTCTTTGCTAAAGATACGTTTAAAACTACAAAATTTCAAAATTTCTGGTTTCAGGTATCATGATTGCATCAAGTGCAGATCCTTCTTGAAATTTGACATGTTTTAGAGCTTTTTACTAAATCCAATTTTAGTCCAACCAGCCTAATGGCCACGGCCAAGGGTCATGTCTATAGTATACTAAGTTATTGTCTGAGACTGGTGAAAAACGCAAAGACTTTCAACAAATTACAAAGAAGAGAGGAGGTAATATTATGAAAGAATAGGAAAGCTTATTTACAAAGCTAAATTCCCACTGGATCTATGGAAAACTTCTTCCGGAGATGATTAGAACAAACGGTGATTTACTGCCACCTAGGGGGAGAGTTTGGCTCTCAAGGAAATTTAAAAAATTAAGTTTCAAAGTAAGTTGAAGTGAATACGTCATAACATTTTACTGAGCATTCCATGACATTACAGAATATATCATAAAATTGATTATATTTGGTATTATAATTTTGGTGGCTGTATTTTCTGAACTAAAGATCAGTATTAGAACTGATTTCTTCTAATTTCAGAATGCATTGGTATGAAACTTTTTCTGAAGTATAGGAAGAAAACCATTTGTTAAGTTACACCCTCAACACATTGCATTTGGTGGAAGTTGTATTAAATTAGGGTATTCTAGAGGATCTGGGCTGTAGGGCCAAAGTTTCTAGCCCATTCCCTGCCACCCCCCCCCCCCCACCACCGCCACAGCTTTTAACATTACAGCAGCCTGTTTTCCAGACTCCTGAAACCCAAGAATTCTGCTCACCTCTCCCACCTGTCAAATGCCCTAAAAAGTGAAGAGAAAGAAACCTGCATTTTCTTTTTTATACTTGTCTGAATAAAATTATTTCTGGACAAATGACTGAGATGGGGGCAAGTTTAAATAATAACTGAGACTTCTGTTTAGTGCTAAAGGACAGTTCTATGTTATTGACTTTGGCTCAAAATAGAGTTTCATTTTGAAATTAGATGACAATTTTTAAATTCTCTGTGAGCCTTTGACATATTTATTTGTTTTGGAATTTCTATCATAAATTTTGGAAATGACCTTTGGCTTTACTTATCGATGAAGTAAGGTCTGTACCCTTTACTGTGGTACCTCTGAGTTCCACCAGGGGGCAGTCTGGGAGACATTTTAGAGTAGTGGGGAGAACTTAAGTGCTGAAACCAGTGAGACCTGGGTTCAAATCCCAGCTCTGGCTTTTTGACCTTAGGACAGTACTTACTCTGTAGCCTTTTTCTCTTCATTTGTAAATTGGGGATCACATTTGTCTCATAAAGAGCACGTGAGGGGCGAGAACAAGTGATAAAACCTTCAAAAGTTACGGTCCATGATGATGCTAGGTCCAGACATCTAAACGTGAAACATCAATTAAATTAAATTAATTGAAATAAAGTTTCTCTGTGAACTACCAGTTTCTCTTACCTCTTTTTCCATGTTTTCTTGGATTTCCGAGAGAGGTGATTGATTTATGTATTTCAGTTTTTTCAGTAATTTGGTATAATCCAATGGCTAAAAGAGAATATTGTTATTTATATAATTTGTTGTCTGTTTTAATGCTATAAACTTTTCTCTGTGTATTTGTACTATTATGGACTTTTTGAGCAAAAATGGTATATGAATAGAAGAGAATGGAAGCTCAGAGATTTCTCCTATTTCTGTGGATCCCATATCGATCTTTATAATCTCTTCTTAATGTTAATAATTTTTTTCCCCAGTACTGAAGATTTTCAATTACGTTAGCATTATTTTTTCAGGTGTGTCGTAGATATAGGGTGGGAAAAGAGATACAGAGTGATGTCAAGGAGTTATTTAGAAATTGGAACTGTAGCTAAATTTGGAAATATGAGTTATAAGTTTCCACTTTGAGTATTAATGGGGTCAGTTCAAGAAAAATACTGGGATGTGCTGAGAATTTGATTGCAAATTGTGAAAAAATAGATTTACAAATTGATGACTCTTTCTAATAAGTTATTTATAATGAAGACTTAATTAGGCTTCTCTTTGTCATTTTCAGCTGTACAAAGAAATTGAAATTTGTCCAAAAGTCACTCGGAACATCCAGATTGAGAAGTCAGATACAGCCGGTGATAATTATGGTATGTTTATTTTCCTTTGATCTTTTAGTGTTCTTCATGTTAAAACAATTCCTGTGTAAACATGCACTTATTTACAATTCAGTAAAATGCCTTTGGGGCCTATTTAAAACGGCGCATCTGGCTTCTGTGCTCTGCAGAGCAGCCAAACTAGGGGGAAAAGGAGATACTTACCCTGGATTTGATGAAGAGCTTTCAATTTCATAACTTTAATTATCACGGTTCTACTGTTATAAAAAAGAAATGGATCTATTGGGAGTAGGTTATTTTATATTATGATGTACCCTAGTAATAAAGAAATTATCCTTTCACACCTCAATCCCCCAAATATATCTTCTGTTCTCCTTTCTCTCACAAATAATGTTGAAGGAACTTATTTTGATGGGAGTTGGGATCCCCAAGACTACCCCTAGGTTTGCTGGTTCACTGAGGACCCACTGGACTCAGCTTATTCATGACCGTGATTTATTACAGCAGAATTACACGATTTATTATACAAAATAGCATCCGTAAAAGGGAGAGGCACATGGGGTGAAGTGCGAGACCAGGTACAGGCTTCCAGAGTCTTCCCCCGTCACACAGAAGTCCATAATTCCGCCACGCAGCAAGCTGTGACATTGCACATGGACTGTTGTAAGAAGTTTGTCACTGATTCAGTGCCCAGGGTTTTTATTGAGAGGCTGGTCACGTAGGCACCCTCTGCCCAGCATACACCGAAACTCCAGCCTCCCAGGAGGAAAGCAGGTGTTCGGCATAAGCCACATTGTTTGTATAGATTTTAGACACAATGAGCTACATCAGGGTGTTGGGAACCCTCCCAAAATCTAAGTTCCCAGATGCCAGCCAGGAGCCAAACTGGTAGGGAGACCTTACAAAGAATAGCAGTCAGGCCTGTATGTTAAGGCTTTCCTACACAGTTTCTACATTCTGGTGTAGTTAAATATGTAATCCTTTCCATAGACTTAAGACTAGTCTTTTTAGCATTACAGTTTATGACTTGAATGGTAGTAGAGTTGGTGCTTGACTAAAATACATAGGGAAACTCACACTATATCAGGGCTAGATCACTCAGGAGGGGCGAGGTTAGCTGAGGCAGTGACAGTCACCAAAGCTCACTGGCTCCAGACAGTGAAATTCTTTCTCTTATTCATCATGCATCCTCTGTGGGTTGGCTGGGACCTTTTCTGTATGTTGTCATTACTCTAGGACCCAGGCCTGCAGCAGCTGCCACCTGGGACACTGTCTGCCTCTTGGCAGAGGGGATAGTGGGGAGGTGGTGAGTCGGGTGCTGGCTCACTCCCGGTTCACTCATCAAAGCAAGTGACTGGAGGCGGGGATGAGCGGGTGGGCAGAGAAGTGTGGTCCTACTATGTGCTGGAAAAAAGGCAACATAGAAAACCTGGTGGAAAGATATAAAGGCCACTGCATGCGCTCGCTTCCCATTTCTCTCTGAATTGACTTATTCGGCTTTTCAGCACTTGAAAATCTTCAAACCCTTTACTGGGCAGTAGCATCTTCAAAAGTCCTCCTGCAGGCAGCCAGTCTGCCTCTCAGAAAGCTCACTGGAGTGCTTTGGCCTGATGGGGAGAACCTAATTTCTAACCCCTGGCCACTTGCCTTACACTTTCATGCTGTTTACTTCTTGACCTTAAAACTAAAGATATCATAAAGCCAGAGGATGTTTTTGATGGTAAGGGATCAATGTGTCTGAAAGGCTTACTATGCAGCAGAAGCATGACCTCAGTAATTAAAGCAGTAATTGGTAGCAGTGCTACAAATAAGCCTGGGTCCTCCAAACTGAAATGTACCATGTCAGTTACTCTTTTCTCTTTAGTTTATTTAATTTCTCTTGACTAAGGGGAAAATGTAGCAAGAAGCAACAGAGGGCTGAATTTCAGAGTTCCTGGAATCAAATCCCAAGGTGAACTGGTTTTGGGGACTTCCCTGGTGGTCCAGTGGTTAAAACTCTGTGCTTCTACTGCAGGGGGGTGTGGGGTTCAATCCCTGGTTGGAGAACTAAGGTCCCACATGCTGCGCAGCATGGCTGGAAAAAAAAAGATGGACTGGTTTGAGGACTCAGAAATAGACACTGGGCATAAAACCCCTATGTTGTTTCATGCTTTTACATTAAAATGACTGAAGTACTCATAGAACCTGTTTACATTTCTACACTGAAGCTATTACAGGGCATCAGGCATCAACCCAGGAGGTACTGTCAGCCGTGCTTCTCACACGACCTGACATAAAGAAGTAGGTTTGGGTGTTTTGTTTTCATTTATGATCTGTCTGGGAGCACCCCTGCTTTTGTAAACTACAAAACCCCGTGCTTGGAGGTTGTGGCAACGTCAAACAATGAGGTTCTCAGTGCTTAGTCTTGCTCTCTATCCTGACGTTGCTGTCAGTTGTACCCTATGTGTAGTGGCATCTGGACTTCACCTTGGGAAGCCACCACGCATGCCAATAACCTCAGCTAAACCATATTCTCAGTGCCCAGTTCGTGTTGGTAGAAGATGTTCCCACAGAAGTTAGAGTCCCCTAGTCCTAAGAAGGCCTGGTCGTCTCTGATCTTAGACGCTACCAAGGATTCTAAATTCAGCCCATCTCTCTCTGACATTAGCACCTAAGTGCAGCTTCCTGCTATACATCGATTTCAGTATATGTAAGTTACTAGCACATATCAGCACATGCACAAGATGTAACTATAAACCAGATGCTGCTTTCTATTGTAGAATACTTTAGGGAGGAAAATATGACTTAATAATTCCACTGACTAAACTGGAAAGATTTAACACTTGCCTAATTTCTCTCTCTTGCCCCTCCCTCCACCTCAGCCCTCAGGACTCTCTCAGACCTTGTTGTTGAAGTTAGTTCAAATTGTTTTGTAATAGACTAAGCGTGATTCCTTAGGCTGCCTTGAAGTGGAAGAATGCATCATTTCAGCAACTGAGTATTTCTTTTTCTCTGAGGACTCATTAGACTATTAGATTTTTGGTCTTGTGTCCCCTCTGTGTCAGAAGCGTCTATACTTTTCTCACTTTCTCAGTTTCATTGTATCCTGGACTCTGGTTTTGAGTACCCCTATTTGGTTTACTATGTTGTCATGATTTTTTTTTTTGGTCATGAAATTCAGTATGAGGAAACTTCTGGTTATTCAACGTGTGAGTCTGTCTTCTTGGTTTCTTCACCTGGTTTTAATCACTTCCTTCGTTTGCAAGATCATATGCCTCTCATGGTGCCTCCTGGTCTTTGTAACTCTAAGCCTTCTGATGGGGTGGATATATTGGGTTTATGTTGAATAACTCCCTCTGTCTCCTATTGGCAGTCATTTTGGACTGTATTACATTTGTTTGTTGGGAATTAGATTGTTGCTATCCTATTTTAAAAAAAAATTCTGACAAGTGGCTGTCATCAAACAGTCTACAAATAACAAATTTTGGCAAGGATGTGGAGAAAAGGGAACCTTTCTACACTGTTGGTGGGAATGTAAATTAGTGCAACCTCTATGGAAAACAGTATGGAGGTTCCTTAAAAAACTAAAAATGAAACTACCATATGATCCAGCAATCCCACTCCTGGATATATATATATACACGGAAAAAACGAACACTCTAATTCAAAAAGATACATGCACCACGATGTTCATAGCAGCACTATTTACAATAGCCAGGACATGGATACAATGGAATATTATTCAGCCATAAAAAAGAATGAACTATTGCCATTTGCAGCAACATGGATGGACCTAGAGAATGTTATGCTTAGTGAAGGCAGACAGAGAAAGACAAATACTATATGATATCACTTATGTGTGGAATCTAAAAAAAAACAAAAACAAATGGATACATATTTGTTACTGTAGGAGATAGTTATAATCCCTCTTTCCCCCAATGTGCAAATTATTGGCATCTTGAAACCGAGACTGCTCCTTGGGACCCTTGACATCCTTAGTGGTAAGGAAGGAAGGCAGCAAATGAATACCTCAGCCATCTCCACTGACTTTGGTTTAAGGTGACTTGCAGTAGGCTCTCAACACATCACCTCGCCCCACAGAGTATTCATTTTATTTTTAACAGAATAAAATTTGAATTAAAAATATAATTTAAAAATTTGCTTTGAGAATTTTACAAAATGGTAACATTTTAGAAAGGAAATGCCTGTGTTTTAATGAATTCTATTCATCCTTTCCCTGTTGTAGTCCTTGATTCTGTATCTATTCTAACAGATAAAAGAAAAAGAAAAGTCTCTGCTGAAATGCAGATAAATACACCTGTGTTAAGGCTAATGTCATGTAAGTGGCTCGTGTCTAAAATTATTTTTATTTGAGTGGAACTTCCTGAAGAGTAATCTGAAAGAAGTTGCTATAAGAATGGAATTTAAAAGAAGACTTAGAATAAAATAAAACTTTGGAAAGTCCTCGGTGGGTGGGCTTGTGTTGTTCCCTATCCGAGTGAGTTTCAGTGCCCTAGTGGGTGTTGACATTTGGCAGTTTTGCCTACGTGTGTGTATCTATTTCCTGGTCCTGTGAATGATACAAAAAAAAGTGCTCATTATGACACGGCCTGCCAAGTCTCAGTGAATCCCTGGGCCCCAGTCTTTGAATTAGTTATTCTTTTTTGTTGTTAGTTGCCTGTTTGTTTTTTCAGAACCACTGTTTTTTTCCTTTACCTAGGCCTTATTTTTCTCCCAGAGCTGAAATCATGTCATATCTTTACAATTGTTTTAATTTCTATTGCCCTTGTGGGATTATCTGCCAAAGTATTTTATCCTGAGGGAAAGTAGGTGTTGGTTATGGACATTCCATTGATTGATCAGAAAGAGTTTTACATGAGCCTGTCGAGAAACAGTGGTGACCAAGGCCTGTAGCCATAGGATTGGGAGCACTTAGAACCTCAGGACCCTGTTCCTCCTTATTTTCCGAAGGATGTAACAAAGCCCAAGATTAATTAACTAATGGGCTTTAAGCTCTGGAAGTCTAGACAAGTATAAGATAATCTTATGATCAGACCCTAGGAGAAGGTGCAATCCATCAGTTTCAGTATGAAAAAGGATTTGTAAAGTGTGTGACTACTGTTGGCAGAATTTTACTAAATTAAAGCAGTGTCCACACAGCAATATATATGGCTGAACACACACTATACAGTTGTTCTATTGTGACATGTCCTAGGATATAAATTTGCTGAAAAAAAGTCAAGGGGACCCAGATGAGATAAGCTGATTATTTCTGTTTTGTGCTATGGAGGGAACTGTGAAAAAAAGCAAAATTATGGTATTATTAAAAAG
Source organism: Hippopotamus amphibius kiboko (assembly GCF_030028045.1). Classification (NCBI taxonomy): domain Eukaryota; kingdom Metazoa; phylum Chordata; class Mammalia; order Artiodactyla; family Hippopotamidae; genus Hippopotamus; species Hippopotamus amphibius. The sequence goes on along the minus strand of NC_080195.1, from coordinate 104,094,817 downwards.
GAACGAAACAGTTATTTGTAGTGAGGTGGATGGACTTAGAGTCTGTCATACAGAGTGAAGTAAATCAGAGAGAGAAAAACTAATATCATATGTTAACACATGTATATGAAATCTAGGAGAATGGTACTGATGAACCTAGAGGGAGGGCAGGAATAAAGACGCAGATATAGAGAACAGACTTGACAGGCGGCGGGGAGGCTGGGATGTAATTAGAGAGTAGCATTGGCATATACATACTACCAAATGTAAAATAGACAGCTAGTAGGAAGCTACTGCATAGCACAGGGAGATCAACTTGGTGCTTTGTGATGACCTAGAGGGGTGGGATAGGGAGGGTGAGAGGGAGGGGAGGGACTTCCCTGGTGGCACAGGGGTTAAGAATCCACCTGCCAATGCAGGCAACACGGGTTTGATCCCTGGTCTGGGAAGATCCCGCAAGCCGCGGAGCAGTTGAGCCCATGCGCCGTAACTACTGAGCCTGTGCTCTAGAGCCTGTGAGCTGTAGCTGTTGAGCCCTCGAGTCACAACTACTGAAGCCCACGCGCCTAGAGCCCACGCTCTGCAACAAGAGAAGCCACCACAATGAGAAGCCTGCGCACCGCAATGAAGAGTAGCCCCCAAAAGTCCTCCGTACAGAAACGAAGAACCAAGGCAGTCAATAAATAAATAAATAAATAAATAAATAAATAAATAAATAAACTTACTTTAGAAAAAGAAAGAGGGAGAGGAAATGGGGATATATGTATACATATAGCTAATTCACTTTGTTGTACAGCAGAAATTATTGTAAAGCATTTATACTCCAAGAGAGATGTGTATTAAAAAAAACTATATTTGTTAGCAGCCAAGGTAAAACAAAATCATTTTCGTTCATTTGAGTTGATAGGTAGGTTGTGTGAAGATAGATGTACCTGGTAATATTAATTTTTGCAGTGACTTCTTTTAGAGTGGTCTAAAAATACATTTTTCTGCTTTGTAAAACAGAACAAACACGGGAAAATTATAACCCAAAGCAATGAACATACCTAGTTCACAGCAGATTCTTCCTATTGTTTACTCAGGACTCAGGGGTGTGAGCCTTACCTGCTGTCTCTGTGTTTCCTAGGCTTTTCACTTTCTTCTGTGGAAGAAGATGGTGTTCGAAGGCTGTACGTGAATAGTGTGAAAGAAACTGGCTTAGCTTCCAAGAAAGGTAAGTTACTAAGTGTGTTATCTTGACTTGTCTGTCTTCAGTTCCCTTTTGGGTTTTTCTGGTTGGTGGGTGAGAAAGACATGCCCAAAGGGTTTATCTCTGAAGAGTATTTAAATATTGTCTCATTGAAAACTCTTCTAGGGGATATGGGTATTATTTCCATGAACTCTATTGGGCAAGGAATGTTGCCTTCTTGGATCTTAAATCTGATTCTGAACCCATTTCCATGGGGTTGGTGGGAAATTCCATTTTAATCACAAGTGGTTGTTCTTCCCTACCATCTGGGATGGAATGGAGGACTCAGGGATCTGCTTAGAGCAGATTATTCGGGAAGACCCCTCTGTGCTTTAGTCTACACTGGTTAAAGCTGACATTGGCCCTTGCCTGAGCTTGCAAAGCTCCTTCATGTTCTGTTACTGCCGTTCATGAAGGAATCCTTGTAGAAGTTGAGAACCTAGGGGTTTAGGATCCAGATTTCCCGCCCTCCTTAGAGAGCTGTTCTCTGCTACACACTGCCTGCAGCCCTATGAGGGCTCACAGTGCTGTCTGTCTAGGCTACCTGTGGAACCCCAGCTCTCCATCTTTTTTCTACTCTGAGAAACTCTTTTCAACCTAGATTTTATTTTGCTTCCTATGTTAGTTTCCTAGGGCTGCAGTAATAAATTACCACTAACTGGGTGATTCAAAGCAACAGGAATGTATTCTCACACAGATTAGGAGGCCAGAAGTTTGAAATCAAGGTATACTGTAGGGTCGTTTCCTTCTGGAGCCTCAGCAGGGAGAAGCTGTTCCATGGTTCTTTCCAGATTGTGCTGGCTGCTAGTCGCCTATGACATCCTCGGCTTGTAGCTGCATCACTCTGATTTCTGCCTCTGTCCTCACATGGCCCTCTTCCCTGTGTGTCTCTCTGGCTTTACACGGCCTTCTTATAAGAACACGGGTCACTGGATTCAGGACCCACCCTACTCTGGTATGACTTCATCCTGACTTAATTACATCTGCAAAAACCCTATTTCCAAATAAGGTCATGGTCTGCATGGACATGACTTTTAGGGGGACATTCTTCAAGTCACCATAACTCACTGGAAATGAATTGGGTAGGTAGGTAGGGCTTAAAATCCACTTTCATTTCATTCTTCTTGCTATGGAATTTTTAGCTTCATCCAGGCAGTGGCAAAATAATACCCACTGAATGTACAAGTGCAACATGTCTTGGTCAGTTACCCTTGGAGGTGATGCCTGTATCTGTTCTGCTAGAGGACAGTGGAGCAGCTGGGAACGGATGGAATGCCTGCCTACCTTTCCTACCTCCTGCCATGTTCTGGGGCAGCTTAGTTCTCGTGTTCATGGCTTGCAAGCTCCCTGTACAGCTTACTTTGCTGTCAGCATTGGAGAAGTGCTACCCACAGACTTGACTCTCCACAGAGATGGCAAAGGTGTGCCAATGGGAAATAAAGTCAAATAATTTATCCGTCGCTAACCGCCCTGGACGAGGATTTTCCTTCATTTTCCTTCCATATTTTCAAGACCAAAGGCAGCCCAGAAGCCAGAGTTTGATGCATTCACTAAGCGTATCTCACCTAAGAACAGAGGTGATGGGGGTGTATTCCCCTTTAAACCCAAAGTGATTTTTATCTCTTTCAGCACAGTGAGCATGCTGCTTGGCGTGGTGCGGGGGTGGGGGAATATGCTGCCCTGGTTTTAGTCACATCCTGTTTTAGTCCTTTGAATCCAAGAACCCTGGTGTTAGATAAAAACAAACGGTTGTCTGCCGCAACCCCCTTGCCTCACATAGCACTCTTCTCCACAGATGCAAGAGCGCGGCCCATTTGTCCACCTGGGTGACACACTGTCCCAGTACCCGGCCTGCAGAGGGCTGTGTCGGGAGAGAGATTTGAGGTCTGTAGCCTCACTGTGAAGACCTCCCGATAATGGAGAGCTTCCCTGTGCACCATGCGGCCTCTTGATGGATATCTCTGATTATAAAGCATCCTTCTCCTTCAGCTTCCATGCACCGTTTTGCCTCCTTCTTTATAGCCAGCCATTGGTATCCATGATGTTCATCATGTTATGACTGCTTTGTCTTTTCCACATTTGACACTTCCGGATCCTTCAACAATTCATTGCCCTCTGGATGCTGTCCAGATGCTGGTGTTTCTTAAAATGGAGGACACCAAGGGGCATCTGGTGGCACGCAGCCTAACTAGATCTGAATATTCTGTTTGTGCTCATTGAGGCTGCACTTTATTTCTGTTAGTCACCTTGGGCTTCTGGCCTGTGATGGGCTGATGGTTAATTCTCACATTCCTGCCACCTCCTGCCCACCCTGGCTCTGTTGGATCTCATCTCGGCTATAATTGTAGAATTGACTTTTGGGACCACAGTGTACACTTATTGTACACTTATCTCTGTTCATCATGGGCCTCTTTGGCCCATCGTTGTGCTCTTGGAATCATCTGAGGTGGGACTGGGCATCTTCTTTGCAGTCATCTACGTATCTCCCTAATGGCTCCACAGGACAGAGCCTGGTTGAGAAAGCATGTGCTTTGTTCTTCTAGAGAGTTTGGATCTTTCACAGCTTTTACCATGGGCAGGTGGGGATTGTTTTTGAGTAGGCTCAAAATTTTTATAAAAAGGGGCTTCCCAGGTGGTGCAGTGGTTAAGAATCCTCCTGTCAATGCAGGGGACACGGGTTCGAGCCCTGGCCCAGGAAGATCCCACATGCCGTAGAGCAAACTAAGCCCGTGAGCCACAACTACTGAGCCTGCGCTCTAGAGCCCACATGCCACAACTATTGAGCCCGTGTGTCACAGGTACTGAAGCCTGCGTGCCTAGAGCCCGTGCTCTGCAATAAGAGAAGCCACTGCAATGAGAAGGCCGCACATCCAAAGGAAGAGTAGCCCCTGCTATCCACAACTATAGAAAGTCCATGCAGCAACGAAGACCCAATGCAGCCAAAAAAAAGAAAAAAGAAATAAATGAAATTAATTTTTTTAAAAAAATTAAAAAAAATTTTCCTCTTTCTTGTACCAGATATTAATAATGAGAGTTAATATCGATTGAATGTCTTCAACGTGCCAAATGCTGTGCAAAGAGTTTTATGTGGATGATTTTGTTGAATCTCACTTAATCCATTCTCCTCTTTACACATGAGGGAACGGAGGCAGGGAGAGATTCAGTAACATGCCCACGGGCACAGAGCCGTCCTGTGGTGGGGTTGTGACAGGAGGACCCCGACGAGGTGCTTCATCGCCCACCACTGCTGAGCCCCCTCCTCTCACGTACTGACACTGAGACCCACTCACTCAGGTAGCCCCCGTGTGTGTTTCCTGGGTCTGCCACACCAAGGGAGCGCACATTGGGTGGCTTAAGAAACAGAACTGTATTCTCCCGCAGTTCTGGAGGACAGCACTCCAATCTCAGTCTCTGTCTTCACGTGACTTTCTCCTCTTCTTTCTGGGTCTCTCTTTTGTGTGTCTCTTACAAGGACACTTGTTGGTGAGTTTAGGACCCATCAGATAATTCAGCATGATCTTATCTCAACATCTTTTACTGAATTACAACTGCAAAGGTCCTGTTCCCAAAAAAGGTCCCATTCCCAGGTTCTGGGACATGGACATGTTTTTAGGGGCTGCTGTTCAGCCCCATCAACTACACACTCTTGTTCAACCAGTCATGGCAAACTTAGAAATTCTTTTTTTAATTTTTATTTTTTATTTTTTTAGCTCTTTATTGGAATATAATTGCTTTACACTCTTGTACCAGCTTTTGAGGTACACCAAAGTGAATCAGCTGTATTTATACACATATCTCCATATTCCCTCCCTCCCGCGACTCCCCTCACCCTCCCCATCCCGGCCCTCTAAGGCATCACCCATCATCAAGTTGATCTCCCTTTGTTAAACTTAGAAATTCTTAAAAAAAAAAAAAAAAAAAAAAAAAAAGGCCTGAACAAGATGTTTTTAGTTTTTAAGTCTTCTTTTTCTCCTTATATTACCTCCTCTAATATCCAACCAAAAGAGTTGTCTTCAAGAGATGACTTAAAAAACAATAACTGTCTTTCGCATGTGGAAATTTTGTATTTTCAATTCAAACGCTGTGATGCCAGGATCTTTCACCTAAAGATGGAATGGTTAGTCTCCCAGAATGCTGCCTCTGACATGGAGAAAAACCTTCTCGTTTTTCTCCCATTGGCTCCTCACCCATGAGGAGTATTTGGAGTAAACTCCATGAGGAGTTTCTTGGAGTATTTGACGATAGAAAATTGATTTCAAGTATTTTGGAAACCTGAGTAAAGCCGGCCAAGGGGTGTGACCCAGTGAAGTTGGAAAGTGAGGACTTCCCTGCAGAATCAGAGTGCGATGTGCAGGTGCCTGTGGCGTGGCCTGGCTTCATGCTTGCAGTTCATCCTGTATCACTGCCCTTCAGTCACTCCCTTCTACAAGGTTGTGTTTCCACATTAGTCTAGAAAATAAGAATCAGACTTCTTCTTCTTAGCTGAAAGGAAATCTGATTTCCTCTCCTGTTCTTCCCTCACCTCTCCCTTTCTCAAACTCTTAGAGTGTTCTTTTAATGTCAAGTGGATCTGCCCCGGGTCAGTCAGAAGTTCTTGTTCTCCTAGGTTGGGCTGGTTCACGGCAGCTCCCCTGGGTCCCAAGCTTTGGCAACTCCCCAGCATGCTTTTTTGCAAAAGTAGCAGAACCTTTGGGGACCTTCCAAAGGCCATTCACCCCAAAGTCCTGATGTAGTTTAAAATAAAAGTTTGGGGGGGGGGGCAAATATGATTGCATTTGGTTCTGTAAACTATCGTCTCTAAATGTGTTTGGAATGAGATGATCTTCAGTGGTTGTAGCCGAGGAGACGCCTACATTTTGTTTCCATAGAAATGGTTTCTAGACTTTAGCTGACTGTGCACACGTGTTCACTGTAGCACAAGCATGTACAAGACGTAGGAATTGCTGCAGTCAGGGAGAATTTCCATCTTTTCCCCTCAAAATGATAGGACAATAGCCAGAATCAGCATTTGCGAGGAGAGATTGGCAGATGCTTAGAGATGCAGATTCAAGAAGGAGTGAATTTGTTTAGTTGGTGTATTCAGGACAGGATGGACATGCTGTGACATCCCAGCCTAGAACCTTCCAAAACCGAAGCCCACGTGACCACCTGATGATCCCCTTTGAGCACGGCAGCCGGTTTGCAGCAGTACCTATGACAAGAGAGCTCGGCGTGCCCTTTAGAAGCAGGGCTTCTAAGATGCTGTGATCTGATTTGATGCTGCCACTGCTTTTATGTGTGTGTGAAATTAAACATTTTCCATCTTGCGTTGGCAGGCCTGAAAGCGGGAGACGAGATTCTCGAGATCAATAATCGTGCTGCCGGCACCCTGAACTCATCTGTGCTCAAAGATTTCCTCACTCAGCCGTCCCTGGGCCTCCTGGTGAGGACCTACCCCGAGCTGGAGGGAGGAGCAGAGCTGCTGGGGAGTCCGCCCCACCGACTGGACGGCCCCACCGACCTCAGCGAGAGCCCCCTTGCCTTTCTCACCAGCAACACAGGTATGGCTGTGCACCGGGCTCTGCCTCGGAGGCTGCCCATGTGGCTTGAGTATTTCTATGGATTTTCTATGTCTGGTAGGTCATATTTCTGTGGATTTTCTATGTCTGGTAGGTCGTATAAGATGTGTGAGTAAGATGAGTGGATTACTGAGCTTCTTGTTGAAATTTCAAAGGGGCTGGGGACTTCTGTGCTGGTGGAATTGCTGTTTGGCTGCAATGGAAAGCTTCATGCTCTGCTGTTTGTCATTTGGGAGAAAGAGAAATGGGCAGAGGCCACTGTCTCTTGGCTATGGACAGAGAATTGGAGACAGAGAAGTACCAGGAGTCACTTAAGATGCTGGGGCTCGTGGTCCCACCCCTGTCTTCCACAGCACCATCCCCCAAACTGCCCAGCGCTGCTTTTCCTTCTGTGGAAGAGGAGGATGTGGGGTGAGATGCCCAGAGTGGAAATATGCCCAGAGCTGGTGTTTGGTCTGCTTTTCTCTTGGGCTTTTCCAACCTAGAGTCTGGACGTGAGCCCGTCGGCAGAACCCCCTGCCCTGCCCCATTTGCTGCTTTTCCTGTTTATACCTTTCCTCCCACTCCCTCTGGCAACCTTATGCTCATTCGAAAAGGAGCAGCTTGAATGCTACCTGCGCAGGGAAGCTTTCCTGGAACCCCACTGAGCTCCGTGCTGTAGGTCCCCAGGACCCTGCAAAGAGATCTTTCACATGGGCCCCGCTCCTGTTATACTCTTCTTACTTGCTTGTGTCTCTCTCCTGAGTTTGCTACGTAGGCACCCATTCTTGGTCAGCGGGAGAATCAGGGAACGAGCCCAACGGTGAATCGATGACTGCCGTCACTTATCTCACCACGACCTGGTTCTGGAGTTGGGGTTGATTTAATAAGCTGGGGGTTGGGGATGTATTTTCTTTTTAAAACTTGGCTTAAAAAAAATCTTCAGTTTCCACTTGAGTGTAGGTACTTTGAGTATTCTTGTTTTTCAAAGTCCCTTCTGAAGCTTGGCTTAATAAGAATAGGTCTCAAGCAGATGCCTTGTGACAGTGCATCCTTCTGTTTGGTGGTTCCCTGGGAAAAGTTGACAAGTTGAGGCTTGGGAGAATCAGTCACACTTAGTTAGTATTGACTTTTGACTCATTTTGTTATTGCAGTATCCACATGCCAATCACATCTTTAGAAAAGGACACCAGGGAGCTATGTACCATTTTTTTTTCCCATTTATTTTTTATTGAAGTATAGTTGAATTACAATGTTGTTTTAATTACTGCTGTATAGCAAAGTGACAGTTACACACATATATATGTATATATACATATCTATATTCTTTTTTATATTCTTTTCCATTATGGTTTATCACAGGATATTGAATATAGTTCCCTGTGCTTTACAGTAGGACCTTGTCGTTTACCCATTCTACATATATCAGTTTGCATCTGCTAACCTCAAACTCCCACTCCTACCCTCTCCACCCCCCACCCCCCTTGGCAACCAGCAGTCTGTTCTCTGTGTCCCTGATTTTGTTCCTGTCTCATAGATAGGTTCGTTTATGTCATATTTTAGATTCCACGGATAAATGATATGATATGGTGTTTGTCTTTCTCTTTCTGACCAGGGAGCTGTGTACCCTTAATGATAGGGAAGGAATACCGTGAAGGCTGTTCTTTTATGTGACCACAAGATGGCAGGCTCGATCCCATAAAACTCCTTTCACAGTGGTTTCTGTAAAATGACTTTGAGTGAGGCGTGTTGTGTTGGATTAATTAGGTTATTGAAAGGATTTTATAAGGTCTGGATGCACATAACAGACAACAATTTGTGCTCAACCTTTTTTGGATTTTTTTTTTCCCTGTCTGAGCCCTTCCTGTGGGTTACGCATGTAAAGTAGGGGTTGGCAAACTGAGACCCACCAGCCAAATCCAGCCCATGGCCTGTTTTTGTAAATAAAGTTTTATTGGAACACAGTCATGCTCATTCATTGATGTCTTGCCTCTAGGTGCTTTCCCATTGCGATGGCAGAGTTGAGTAGTTATACAGACGCCTGATATAAAGTGTGATTGAAATTGCTCATGATTTGTTCCCTGGAAGTCAATTACTGTTTTGTTTTGTTTTTTAAATAAGTTTTTGTTTATTTATTTATGGCTGCGTTGGCTGCTATGGGCGGGCTTTCTCTAGTTGTGGCGAGCAGGGGCTTCTCTTTGTTGTGGTTCGAGGGCTTCTCATTACGGTGGAGCACAGGCTCTAGGTGTGTGGGCATCAGTAGTTGTAGCATGGGGGCTCAGTAGTTGTGGCTTGCGGGCTCTAGAGCACAGGCTCGGTAGTTGTGGGGCACGGGCTTAGTAGTTGTGGGGCACGGGCTTAGTTGCTCCGCGGCATGTGGGATCTTCCCGGACCAGGGCTCGAACCCGTGTTCCCTGCATTAGCAGGCGAATTCTTAACCTCTGCACCACCAGGGAAGCCTCCAAGTCAATTACTGTTTTGGTATATTTCTTTCTTTTGAAAAAAGATTTGTGTGTGTGTGTGCACGCACACAGTTTGCAAAGTTTTAAGAATTTTTTTTAAATTTGTTTTTAATTTAAAAATGTGTTTGTATGTAAGTGTCTGTTTTGGGAATACTTGAGTATATTCTGTACTATACTATAGAGCTGGATTATTTCCTGAACCCTTTTTTATGCAGAGGTTTATTTCCTCGGTATAGAAGCATCACTACCTAGTGGCTGAGGATATTTGAGTATATGCAGCCCTATCCTCTCAGCTGCTGACCTTACATCCTCCTTCAGACCAGACACCTTTGAAATCTGCGTGCTAAATCCACTGAACCTACAGTCATTTAAAACACATTACAACTTTTATTTTGGATTCATCCCTAGATTTACTTGTTTGTCTGTCTCCAGGTCATAACTTGGAACTGACATTTCTTAAGTATTTACTGTGTGCCAAGCATTGAGCTGGATGCTGAAAGTTACAGTGATGACTATGTGATTCTGTCGTTATACTTGATATTTTAGTGTAGTCCTTTGTGTTTTAATTGCTTCACCTTTTGATATTCTGCAGTGATCAGAAATCCTTCAGAACCAAGTGTGCTTGGTCAAGTTAGATCATCAGCCTGGTTCAAGAACACAGCATGAGAGTAAAGTCACAGTGTGGGTTTTCTGGAAGTTTTCTAAGTTGGTTTCAATATGAATAAGTTCCAGAAGAATTCTCATGTGCTCTCGGTAGCGGCAGCCCCATCAGATTGGCTGGAGGGAAGCAGTCACTCAGGCTCCCCACCTGGACCTCAGCCTGTCTGTCTTCTGATTGCTGCCACTTCCTAGTCCCATTTAACAGTGAAAGATAAAAGAGGGGGCAAGTAAACAGGATAAAGTAACCTGAAAGATGCTTCCATAGTGAGGCAGAGATAAAGCAGTGTCCACAGACAGCTGCAGTGACAATGGAAAACAACTGAGAAAATGTGTACAGTGAGCAGGCTGGACTATAGCCTTCATCTAACTATAAAAGTAGCTAAAAATAAGAAGCATCCTGAGGCACTGGATTTGAAGTTGGATGCAGGGACCCTCTTTGGGTGCAGTCATAATGGATGTGAAGCAACCGTGATGGAGGGCCAGGCCATGTCCACAAGCACCCTGGCTAGTGCCCGCCTGCAGGAGGCTGGCTCTGTGACTCGCCCCACCTTACAAGTCCAAGTATGCAAGCTTGGCCCTGATGGTGCCCTGAGAATTCTGACTGAAGTATGTGATGAGCTTTCAGGGCTGGGTTATTTCTGAAGCCTTTTTTATGGAGAAGTTGGTTTCCTCGATGTAGAAGCACCACTGCCTAGTGGCTAAGGGTAGGCTGTGCAACCAGATTCCTTGGGGATGAGTCCCGTCTTTATGTTTATTAGCTTCATAACTTGGAACAGATGACGCTTAATCTCTCTGTGCCCCGTGTGCTCGTGTATAAAATGGGGATCATATCACATCACTATCAAACGAGTCATGTAAGGAATGACTGAGTGATAAAAGTGAAGTGTTTAGAATACGTTCTAAGAGGTACTCAGCTGTTATGCATTCCAAGCACAGCCTCTTGTGGGGCCAGAAAGATTCTCTAGCTTGTAACTGGAGGCTGCTCAGTTTTGATCTCCTCACTGCCCTCTCTTCCACTTCCGTCTGCACCAGGTGAATGGTGTGATAACTAGGTTTATGAAGTACACTTAAAGCAGTTTCCTTCCCCAGGTGGAAAGAAGTGGATTCTGCATTCTAGAAGGCTGAGACCCCTGCACCCCTTTTCAGAGATTCCCTTGGTCTGGGGTGTGCACGTGTTGGGGTGGGTGGTTGCTTAGAAATCCTTAGGTGATGCTAACGTGCAACTAAGACTGGAGGCGACGCCCTTAGGTTGCCGACTGTTCTTGGTTATAAATCGTCTTTTTTCATCTGGGTGGAATAGTAAGATGATTGGAATGTTATGGTCCCATGCAAACCATCTTCAGGGGTGTCTGTGGATAACATTCTGTGGTCTGCTTCATTAAGATTTTTGCGTTGACAGCCGGTTACGTGATCTTTATCCTCCTGTTCCTCAGTATAGGAAGGACACGTGGTGACTGGGTTGCCGTGTTTGCTTGGAAAGCCAGGGACTGGAGAGCAGATTCCATCTTAAGTGCTCCCTCTAAGACTCAGTCTCCATTCTTGGCCAATGGCCATCGATGTGTGTCCTATTTGAAATCTTCCTGGGCTATTCTTCATCTTTTTTTTTTTTCCCCAAAAGTTTAGATACATACCAATAAGAAAATGGGGGAAGGAGATCCAGATAAAAAGCTAGTTCTTTCAGTGCTGTTATTTTGAAAGAGCCTTGAAGTGAAGAGGAAGCTGGCACAAGAAGTTGCAAAACTCTGCTTCTGTGAGCTTTCCAAAAAGCCTCTCTAATGTTCCTGTGTGATTTATTTTGAATACTGATCTCATCTGGTGCTGCTGCCATTTGGGGCCATTTGGATAATTCTTTTTTGTGGGGGGCTGTCCTGTGCCTGCATGGTAGCAGTATTGCTATAAACCACTCTCAGCTAGTCGCAGTAACCCCCCCCCCCCCAAATTGTGTCAATCAAAAATAATCTTCAGACATTGCTAAATGTCCCCCCAGGGGCAACATCTCTCCAGTTGAGACCACTGGCCTGGCTGATTAGAATGTATATACCTCCACTCCCCAGTTAGGAAATATTACAGTGAACATCAACACAGGAAAGCAAATCTAGATCTAAAATAATTTTAAAAATGAGTTTTAGAAAACAAAAGCCCTGGGGTTCCCTGGTGGCGCAATGGTTAAGAATCTGCCTGCCAGTTCAGGGGACACGGGTTCAATCCCTGCTCCAGGAAGATCCCACTTGCCACAGAGCAACTAAGCCCATGTGCCACAACTACTGAGCCTCTGCTCTAGAGCCTTTGAGCCACAACTACTGAGCCCACATGCCTATAGCCCGTGATCCACAACAAGAGAAGCCACCACCTTCCAAGGTGGCTCAGTGGTTAAGAATCCGCCTGCCAATGCAGGCAACAGGGGTTCGATCCCTGCTCCAGGAAGATCCCACGTGCCGCGGAGCAAATAAGCCTGTGCGCCACAACTGTTGAGCCCATGTGCTGCAACTACTGAAGCCTACATGCCTAGAGCCCGTGCTCTGCAACAAAGAGTAGCCCCCACTCACCGCAACTAAGGAAAGCCTGTGAACAGCAAAAAAGACCCAACACAGCCAATAAAATAAATAAATAAATTAATTAATTAATTAATTAAAAAAAGAGAGAAGCCACCGCAATGAGAAGCCCATGCACCACAACGAAGAATAGCCCCCACTTGCCACAACTAGGGAAAGCCTGTGCGTAGCAACAAAGACTCAACACAGCCACATAAATAAATGAATGAATGAATAAAGGAAGGAAGGAAGGAAGAAAATAAAGAAAAGGAAAGAAAATAGAACTTTAAAAAGAAAAAAGAAAACCAAAGCCCCCAATTTTATGCAAGTTATAAGAATCATAACTCAAGGGGCATCCATGGTGTCTTTCAAGGCTTCAAAACATCTGTTCGTCTCTCTCACTTTAAGTTCTGTCTTTAAGGCTCGCGTTCATTTGACTTCTGTTGTGGAGACAGCTTGGCTTTATCTTCCCTGAAATTCACTTGAGTTGGGGCAAAGCAGGTGCCCTTGGTTATCTCGGTAAATAGTTTACAGTATTCACAGTGAAAGCCAGTGAACTGAAGTTGCTTCTAATTTGAAAAACGGTCATTCCAGAAGTTGAGCTGGGAGGGCTAAGTGGCTGTGGCTAGCACTGGCCCCCACCTGTTCAAGATAACTAGGGCCAGCCTTGTGTTTGAAACGTCAGCCCCCTTGATCTTCCTTGAGCACATCTGTCTGATGCTGAGTGGAAGATTGCAATCTGTACTGAGCACAGATAGCCCTCCTGCAGGAAGTAGATTAAGCAGCCTTTGCTGTATCAGGAAAGGCTTCTGTGACAGCCAGGAGAGTCAAGGCAGCTTGGTCAGAGCAAGGAGTCCTTAAGCACTCAACAGCCTTTGATTTGCCCGGTGGGGCAGGCTTCCCTGCAGTGCTGATGAAACGCAGGGTTCTATTTCAGGCTCATGTTCTAAGCAGATTGTTTGGAACTCCATTCTGCAAACAGAAGACACCCAGACAGCAGGGAGGGGCAGCAAAGAAACAGGAACTGCACAGATTTATCTTCCTACAGACAGATAGGGGCCCATTCTCCAGATTCGCTGGAGTCTCACTGATACCAGCAGCACATGGCCTGCTCCTTGTTTGTGGATAAAATTTGAGCCATGTTGTGCGTTTTGTAAATCATGTGTCATGTTGGTTGTCCCACAGCACGTGGCCTGCTTCCCTGGGCTCTGCTGGGGAAGCCCCAACGCCTAGTCCTGATTTCCGGCTGGTTTTGATTAATGACACCGATCAAGTCCTGTGTGGGGGGAAAAAATGTTGTTTCGGAGATTAAGAGCCTCCATTTGTATAATTGTAAAGAACAGTAGTGGATTATACATTATTTGACTTTCTCAACAAGCTGATAGGATCAAGAAGGTCTATATCCACAGTTTTTAATGAATTAAAAATTTTTTTCCTGTAGAGAAACAGACACTGGGGTTTTGTGAAATTCGGTTGGAAAGAAGTCATTGTTTGTCCCCCAAGTTAAAATTGTAGTGTTTTTCCTTTTTTTTTCCCCAGAGTGTATTTAGCTCTCCCCAGTTTTTTTCCTTTATCATTGTTTTGTTTTTGCGTTTTAGCTTGGGGGAGGGGAGTTTATGCTGATCTTATACATTATGAGTTTTCCTATGGAATTCTTATATGACAGTAAAATGACTGAAAAGCAAAATAAAATCATAGCCTAATGATTGGATTCCGCCTAAATGTCTTTATTGGTCGTGTCTAACCCTTTCTTGCTCCCTTCCCCTCAGTCGTTTCTTTCACTCAGAAGTTTAAACTCAGGTGTTAATAAGGACCTTTAAAAAATAATCAATTAATAATCAGTTCCTCTTTGGATATGTTTGGAGAATCTGCTAGTTTAACAAACATTGTTAATATATCTCATAAGCAAAGTTTTTTTTTCCTTCCTCCATTAAATTGAAGTCCCTAATGGGCTTGAATGGAGCCTGAATGAATGCATCTCATCCAAGTAAATCAAAGATAAATCAAAACGTAAGCTTACAGGGCTTCCCTGGTGGCGCCGTGGTTAAGAATCCACCTGCCAATGCAGGGGACATGGGTTCGAGTGCTGCTCTGGGAAGATTCCACATGCCACGGAGCAACTAAGCCCATGCGCCACAACTATTGAGCCTGTGCTCTAGAGCCTGTGAGCCACAACTGTTGAGCCTGTGTGCTGCAACTATTGAAGTCCACGTGCCTAGAGCCTGTGCTCCACAACAAGAGAAGCCACTACAATGAGGAGCCCACGCACCACAATGAAGATTAGCCCCCGCTTGCAGCAACTAGAGAAAGCCCGTGTGCAGCATCGAAGACCCAACACAGCCAATAAATAAATAAAATAAATAAAAATAAATTTAATAAAAAAAAAAGAATCCATCTGCCAATGCAGGGGACACGGGTTCAAGCCCTGCTCCAGGAGGATCCCACATGCCATGGAGCAACTAAGCCTGTGCACCACAAGTATTGAGCCCATGTGTCGCAACTACTGAAGCCTACACGCCTAAAGCCCGTGCTCTGCAACAAGAGAAGTCACAGCAATGAGGAGCCTGCGCACCACAACAAAGAGTAGCCCCTGCTCGCTGCAACTAGAGAAAGCCCACGTGCAGCAAGGAAGATCCAACATAGCTAATAAATAAATTAATTAGGTAATTAAAAAAAAAGTAAGGTTACATTCATGTGCTTATACTGCTCCTAACCTCATTGTTGTCCGTCCAACTAATGGCAAGTGGGATGTGCTAGCAGCAGAGGTTTCACAAAAACAGTCACATTATGATGTGAAAATAATTTTAAGCAGCAGAAAAATGATCACACCTGTTCACAGCAATGAATGTTATTTATGGTAGCTTTTGTGATAGCCTATAGGTCCAGTCCTGCTGGGCCTTAGCCCTGCCCTGTGCTTCCTCATTCTCTGAAACTGCCTGTTCATCTTCTTCTTCTTTTTTTTTTTTTAAATTGGAGTAGAATTGATGTATAACAGTATACTAGTTTCACGTGTACAACATAATGATTTGGTATCTGTATACACTGCAAAATGATCACCACAATGTCTAGTTAACATACATCACTGTACATAGTTACAATTTTTTTTTCTTATGAGAACTTTTGAGATTTCCTTTCTTAGTAACTTTCAGATATGCAATACAGTATTATTAATTATAGTCACAATGCTATACATGATATCCCCATGACTTATTTATTTTACAACTCTAAGTTTATACCTTTTGACCCCCTTCACCCATTTCACCCACCTGCCCCCCACCCCCCCACCTCTGGCAACCACCAGTCTGTTCTCTGTATCTGTGAGTTTTTGTTTTTTATATTCCACATATAAGTGAGATCATACAGTGTTTGCTTTTCTCTGTCTGACTTATTTCACTTAGCATAATGCCCTCAAGGTCCATCCATGTTGTTGCAAATAGTAGCTTTCCTTAGTTTTTATGGCTGAATAATTCTTCACTGTATACCCCAACTCATCCTTTGTCTCTTTAGTTTCGGCCCTGCTCTCTCTCTGTGCTGCCAGCTGTTACTGGCACATCCTTTATGCCAGGTGATGATGTGCTAGGTGCTGGGCAAAGAGTGGAGGTGGGACAGGCAGGTCCCTGCTCTGATTACTTCCTGAGCCTGCTCTCAGCCTTGTCTTCAGCTTTCTGGAGCTGTCTGCACGTGTACTGGTAATTAAATGAGGACAGCTACCTCTATAATAAAGAAGATAATTCCTTCAGTGTCTGTTGTTAGAGGAAAGTCTCTTGTGGTGAAGGAAGCTAGAGTAGGAAGTTGCAAAATTGTGTTTGTATGGGGTTGCATAGAAACTCAACAGTGGTGCTATATAAGCCTCTTCAGCTGGGAGGTGTTCAGAGAAGGCCCTGAAGCGTGGGAGCAAGAACATGGCTTCTTCTGGTTTGGATTCCCTGTTCCTGCCATGCTGGTGTCTCTCTTCAGTTCTCTTGAAGGGGCCACCGTCAATTCCTTCCTCTCTGACTTTCTTTGATGACTAAGCTCCCCATAACCGTGTATTGGTTATCTACTGCTGCGTAACAAACCACCCAAAACAACCATTTAATGTGCTCACCGTCTGTGCTCAGCAGTTTGGGCCAGGCTCAGCTGGACGGTTGTTCTTCTGTCCTTGCCTCAGTCACTCTTGTGGCTGTGTCATCTGGGCTTGACTGGGGCTGGTTTAAGATGGCCTTACTCACATATTTGGTGATTGGTTGGCTGAATCCCTCTTTCCTTGAGGTCTCTCATCCTCAAGAAGCTAGCTTGGGGGTTTCATTGTATGGTGGGTCCAGGGTTCCTGGGGGACCAGACCAGAACCTGCAAAGCCACTTGAAGCCTAGCTCAGAATTCACATGTCACCACTATGCCATGTTCTGTTGGCCTAAGCAAGTCATAAGGCCAGCCCAAATTCATGGGCTGGGGAAACAGATACAGAGATCTGTGCTAAAGGGGATGGGAAGAATCATCACTGTCATCTTTGCCAACTGTCTACCACAACTGCATTGGCTTCTCTCCTTCTCTCCTATTTTATTAATTTTTATCTTCAGTTAAGGGCAGAAGAATAGCTATCAGGGTGAAAAAAGAATAAATATTTTAGAATCAGATAGACATTCAGTTATTGATTCATAGGCCTTCTTTTATATTCTAGATATGAATATTTTTTTGCCAGTTCAGTGTGTTGAAGATAACTTTTCTCAGTCTATAATATATCCTGTTGCCTTCATGGTGCCTTTTGACAAAGAAAAGTTTTTAATTTTAGTAAAATCTGATTTTCTTTTCATATGATTTGTGCTTTTTATATCTTGTTTAAGAAATCCTCTCTCCCCTGGGCAACAAACATTTTCTTCTTTATTTCCTTCTGAAAGATTTATAGTTTGGACTATTCAGTTTCTGGTTTATACTTCCTGGTACTGATTCTTGTGAATGATGTGAGTTAGGGTCCAGTTTTTTATTTTCCCATGTGGGTAATCTGCTGTCCTAGCTACATTATCAAATGTTCCATTCTTTTCCGCCAGACCTGCAGTGACACAGCTGCTGTTCATCACACTTCCGTACATAGGTGGGGCTGTTTCTGGGACTCTCTGTTCTGTTAGCCTGTCTGCTTGCTAATTCTGCACTGCTTTATATTACTGTAACTTTAAATACATTTTGGTATCTGGTAGGGAAAGTATCCCAGTCTTGTTTTTCTTCTCCAAAATTGTCTTTGGTATTACTGGCCTTTTGCTCTTTCATAACAAATTTAATACCAAAAACAATGCTGCCAGTGTGGTCAGTCTGAATTCAGATTCTTTGGTATTTGTTGTGATTTATATTATGGTCTCATACATGGCCTGTGTGCATAAATTGCTAATCCTTGGGGAAAACATACACCCACAAATTCTTGTGAATAGGGTTTAAAATACATTCATGGATCAAGCTTAATAATTCTTGATGTTTACATCTTCTGTAGTCTGACTAAATCTATTTTGTCTGACATTTGGAGAGTGTTCTTTACATTTGCCTAATATATTTTCCATCCCTGTGTCTTTTTGTCTAGATCTATTTCTTGCATATAGCATGTAGGTGGGGCTTTGTGTGACAGTATTTTGGTTTTTATCTAAATATGAAATTTAAATATTGAGTTTAGTCTACATCACATTTATTTAGAAGATCCATGTCTTTTGTCTCGTTTCTATCATCGTCTTTTGCTGTTTTGATCTTGTTTGTTCTTCCTGCCCCTTCCTGCCCTCTTTCAGGTTGAATTTCTAAATTCCACTTTCCTCTGTCAACTTATACAATCTAATTCTGTTCTTTCAGTGGGTGCCCTTGAAATTTTAAGGTGGTTTCTAACAAAATGAAGACCAAATTCTGTTTTACTTCCATCTTGAAGCATAAAAGGACCATGATTTAAATACAATCACCCACTGTTGCTTTAGTTTCCTCTTATATTTTTGGAACCTCCAAATGCCTTTTTTGGATGTGTGTGGAGTGTTGTTTTATACACTATGACTTGCCCGTGTATATATCAGATCTTTATTTATCATTTCACCTTGTATACCAGATTATACGTGTGTGTGTGTGTGTGTGTGTGTGTATAGTTTCCCACCCAAAGTACATCCTTTAGAGAATTTTTTTTTTTTAGTGAGGTTCTGTATTAGTAAACGTTCTCACTCTTTGTCACATTTACTACTTTTTACCTGGTCTTTTTTGAAAGTCTCTCTTTTTTTGTTCCTTTTTTTTTTTTTTTTTTAAAGCATGCTCTTTGGACAATCTCTATCTGATAATTGAGTTATTAATTCCTTGGGAAGCTGATTCTGCTGCTTGTGTGGCTGCTGCTTCTCCCTCATGGTGACTTGGTTCTCCTTGTGTTTCATAATCATGAATTATAGGTTCTTGTTTGACCAAGCTTGTGTCTGACCATTAGTATGATACCACCATTAAGGATGAGTCCCTCCAGAGCAGACTTGTTTTGGCTTCTGCCAGATGCCCTTAGAATACAAATTTAGAACAACTTTAAGGCAATTTTTCAGCTTGAGTATGACCGACTGAATGTTTGTGTTCTGCTAAAATTCCTATATTGAAGTCCTAACCCACGATGTGAGGGTTATTAAGAGTTGGCGGCCGTTGGGAGGTAATAAGGTTTAGATGAAGTTACGAGCTGGATTAGTATCCTTGTAAGAAGAAGAAGAGAGACCAGGGTTCACCCCCTCTCTCCTTGCACACACGCAGAGAGATCACGTGGGTACCCAATGATATGGCAGCCGTCTGCAAACCAGGGAAAGGGCCTCACCAAGGAAGGAATCTGCCTGCACCTTGATCTTTAACTTCCAGCCTCCAGAACTGAGCGAAATAAATGTCTATTGTCTAAGCGACCCAGTCTGCAGTCTTAGTTACAGCAGCCTGAGCAGACTAAGACATTGGAGTCTCCCGGATGTGTATGTAAATTTGAATCTCAAACACCCATGTGGCCAGCAGGTGGTTCTCATCTTCAAGAAGAAACCCTTCTTGCTCCCTCCTCACTCCTATCCCAGAATATAGGCAGAATTAAATCAGCTTCCTTTTCCTTCTTTTTTTTTCTTTTCTTTCTCTTTTGCCAGGGAGTACTTTTGAAAAAAAAAATCTTTTTTAGTCTTTTTGGGGTCAAAGTGTAGCCCTTCAGAAGAACCACATGAATGTGGGAGATTTGATTCTAACTCTCCAACTTGTACCAGCCTAACACTTGTTTTCTGTCTCATGGCTTCACAGTTAAAACCAAAGGTTCTAGGGCTGTGGTTCCCAAGCGGGGCTGGTTCTGCTCTTGGGCTCTGTGTGGGTGTCTTTTTGATTGTCACCGTGGCTGGGGGAGTGCTCAAGGTACTCAGTGCCCAGGAGCCCAGGGAGGCTAGCACCCTGTGTGCCTGCCATGTGTACAGTTTTCTTCCTAAACATTGTCCCCTCCTGACACCAGCAGGCTCCCGCTCCCTTTGGGAAACACTGCCCTAAGGTTTGGAGTTTGGAGACAGATGGATGACTCAGCACTGCCATGGCACGGGGACTGGCCTACCCCTCCTCCTTCCTTTTGTCTTCTTCATTTTGGGCTCTAGGGATTTCTTGGAGCTCAGCTTTATGGTTAAAAAGGATCTGGGGGGACTTCCCTGGAGGTTCAGTGGTTCAGACGCCACACTTCCACTGCAGGGGGTGCGGGTTCGATCCCTGGTCAGGGAACTACCCATGTGCCATGCAGAGCAGCCAAAAAAATAATAATAATTAAAATAAATAAAATGGATTTTGTTCTGTTTACTTAGCATTTCAAAGTGTTTTGTAGAATTAGGGTTTTTGTGCTTCCTTTTCAGGATACCTGGCCCATGGTATTGTTAACAATGAAAATCCTTTCATTCATTTTTCCACTATTTTGTTTGCATCCTCTAGACCCCAGGCATGATGATATGCAGTGGAGATATGCCAGGTCACAGCATTTGGCTGTATAGTTGCGGGGGGGGGGGGGGTCACCATTTTTGCAGACTACAGCATGAAGGTGACCTTGTGTGTCGTACAGCCTGGCTGCTCTGCTTAGTGCTGAGGGAGCGTGGTTCCTGCCATCTCAGAGCTTAATGCTGTTCAAATCTTGCCCTTCTTTCTAGCCTCAGCATCTAGGTCATTGCCCCCATTTAAAGTATTCAGTCACTTTTTTCCCCCTCTGGAGGTGATGGAGTGATATTGTTGATGACATAGCTGAGCTTCTTTCTTTGACAACTTCCACGGTATCAATGAGTGAGCAAGTAATTGAAAGAAGTGCAAGAAAATTGTAGAGTCAGAGTGAGTGGGGTGGGGGCAGATGGAAACTTACAAACCATACAAGGTAGGCATTTGCTTCATTGTTGCTTCATTCCAGAAGACCGGAAGGGGACCACAGGACACAACCCTGGAGCAAGGTTTGCTCAGGGATTGGCTTCTTCCCTTAGTTTCTCAGCCAACCTAGAATTTGATTAGAAAGTAATGCTAAACAACTTGTGACTGTAACGGTGTCATTGGAGTAAGGCAGCCTCTTTGCAGACTGATGCTTTCATCCAAGGAGTCAGAAAGTCGCTCCTTCTACTCCTGTTTCTTCTCTTTCTTCCCTTCTCTCTCATCTGGTTACAGTGATGGTGCTATAGTCCCTGACCTAGTGCCTGTCATGTTCTAAGATAATGGTCAGCAAATCACTGTCTTATCAGACTAGCTAGAGGTTTGCAAACATCATAGAGACTTGTTACTCTAAATGTGGTCCATGGACCTGCAGTGTTGATGCGTACCATCTTGGAGCTTGAAGGAAATGAAGACTCATAGGTCCAACCCCATACCTATTGAATCTGAATCTGCATAACATGAACCCCCAGGCAGTTCAGATGCTCTTTAAATTTGAGAAGCCCCAGCAGAGGAAAGTGATCTTGATGTTCCTTTCCCCAGTGTAGGAGGCCACTGTAGCCAACCACTGTAGTAGGGACTTGGTAATAAAATAAGAAAGAAAGTTGCCTGCACTTTTACATAGAGTATGGTGGGAAGAGTGGATATTATAAGATGTTTGAAGCTTGCCAGGTAATCTATATGAATTTAATGTTCTTCTTGGAATGGTTTATTCAGTTATTTTAGCAATGCTGTAATTGAGCTAGCAGGTAATTTGGTGATTATAACTCAATCAAATCAACTAATTTTATTTAAATTTTATTTTCTATACTATAAATTATTGTCTTATTCAGCTGAGGCTGCTGTGACAGAATACCAGTGACTGAGTGGCTTAAACAGCAGATATTTATTTCTCACAGTTTTGGAGGCTGGGAAGTTCAAGATCAGGGTTCCTGCTGAGGGTTCTCTTCGTGGCTTGCAGACAGCTGCATTTTCTGTGTCCTTACATGGCGGGGAGGGGAGCTCTGGTTTCTCTTCCTCCTCTTATAACATGACACTAATTCCATCGTGAAAGCCCACCCTCAAGACCTCATCTAAACCTCCTTATCTCCCAAAGGCCTCATCTCCAAATGCAGTCCCATTAGGGATTAGAGCTTCAACTTCTGAATTTGGCAGGTGGAGAGGGATCTAAACATTCAGTCCATAGCGATTATCATGTTATAAAATATATGTTATAAATGATAAAGATATACTATATTATAAAGTAATAATAATAGCGGTAACAATAAAAACACCAAAACTAACATTTATTGAACCAAGATCATGGAGCAAAATACTTGGAGGGTCTAACAGTGTATGTGCGTGTCATGAGCTTGACCCCATATTCCCTTGCCCTGGCATGGTTTATAGCAATGACTATATGTGCTGACCCATGTGTTCTTCTGACTTCATCTTGCAGGGCACAGCCTCTGCAGTGAGCAGGGCAGTAGCGCTGAGACTGCTCCGGAGGAGACCGAAGGGCCAGACTTGGAATCCTCAGATGAGACTGACCACAGCAGCAAGGTGAGAGATTTCCATTTTCACATCCCATGTTGAACCACCAAAGAATCACAGCTGACACGTCACCTCTGCAGCTGTATGTGGTTAGAAGGCCTCTCCATGGGACCAAAGTGTTATTACTTCTGAGCTGTCACTAAATAGGATATGAAATCCAAATTAGAGCTTTGAGAACAAACCCATATGTGAGAATATAGGGCAGAGTTCACGCTTAATGAATTCATGTCTAATACCATCCCGTTTCCTTCTTATGCCTCCATTTGTGTATGATGAAACAGCATCCAAAATGTGTACAATTGTGTCATTTATACTTTTTCGCTACTCGTGGTTTCTGTAAAGAATTCCTTTTGCATTATCTCTGTTTAGCTCTTGTGAAAGGTGAGCATCTTTTACATTTAAGGGAAAGAAGCAATCTTTTTGTTAATCCAAATGCAGTGTTCCTCAGCTGGTTGAACACTGTGACAAAGTTCTTATCCTGACTCTTTGGTGCAACTGAATTTGTTTTCCATAATTCATCATGCTTTTATTACACTTCCTAAAGAGTTCCATGTGTCAATAACCTCTTCTCATCATAGTCTCCAAAATATAACAATTTAAAAAGTTTGTTACCTATATCTGAAAGACCGCATCTCCAATGGTATGTGATTATGTCTGTATTTATTCATCTTTTTTTTTTTTTTTTTTTTCAGAATGTTGTCTACATCTTTATGTTGGTCCCTCTGCCTATCTCCTATTCTTTTTGGTTGACATTTACCAGTCACTTAACCTGAGCAAATCATATAACTTTAAATTATACCTTTGTTTTCTCATCTACAGTATCAGGGTGATTCTTGCCTTTGTCCAGTGATTGGATGCTTGGATGGGTCAGAACATATAAGTGATATTGATAATGGAAAGATACTTTTCAAATGTGAATGATTTATTTCAGAAACCTGCATTTCTTTGTATATACTTTCCTGTCTCTTTTTGTGTCTGTCTGTCTGTCTGTCTGTCTGTCTATCTTTGTAGGGCTTTCTTGAGTGCGCGTGTTTCACTGTATTCAGCATCTCTTCTTGCCATATGTTTCTCTTTTGTCATCACAGGATCACCATTCTGTGTCTTGTTGAGCACAGTATAAAATTTATTATTTAAAAGTAATTTGAATGCTTATAAATTTAATATTTATAGGCTGGAAGTCTTTACATTGTTGGTTATTAATTAAAAAGGCGGTGAATGAAAAAATGTTTCATTTAAAGCCAAAAAAACAAATAAAAGCTTGTTTAAAGTTACTTTTTATTTTTGTGACCTTTTACCTACTTTTTCGGGGAGGTGTGGGGGAGGGTGAGTAGCCCACAAAAGAAACAGATATTTCCATGTGAGGTAAGATATTTTGAAGGCTATTTATTAAATTGTTCTGTTTATTAAACTAAAGATGTTAATTCCCAGTTTCTAATTTGATTTGGGAATAGTTATTTTTCTTGTATCTAAGACATTTATTTCTGAATACTTCATAACTTGGATCATTTTTACCTCACTATAATAGCCCAGAGTTCCCCTCCCTTTGTGGATTTTGAGACATTGTTTCCATTTTAAATATAGTGAGTCATGAAGTCCCAAACAGGGTCCTCTGTAATACTAGGTTCTGACAACAGAGAGGAAGGAAGAGGCCCCAAGTGTTTTGTGGACTGATCCCAGGTGCCTCTCTGATTTCATGACTCTTTCTCCTGAGAACAAGACCCTGAAACGTGCCTGGAACAGCCAAGGTCAAATAGAGGAGCCAGCAATGCCACACCTGGATTTCACTGTAGAAATGCACGGTGGGCTCTCATAAAAGAGAATTCAAAATTGTTGACAGGAAGTTTGGGTGATGATCTGAGTATTTTTGGAGATCATACAGTAGACTCATTGACACCGTAGGTTCACAGTCCTTTTTTTCTAGGTTGGTTGTAAGGAGCACTGTGTGAGTCTGTACCTGAAAATATTCTTGGTGTTGGTTTGATTGAGATTTTATCTTCTTTATTTTGTTATTAGTAATGAATGAGAGCTAATACTTGGGTAGTGTCTTGTATACATTGGGTGCTGTTCATTATTAACCCATCTTATTCTCACAGTACCCCTGAGAGATAGATACTGTTATTCCTCCTATTTCATAGATGACGATACTGGAACAGAGAGGTTAGGCAACTTGCTGAAGGTCACCCATCACTTTGATGGGAAAACAAGGCTCTGTGTTGTTAACTGCTTTCCTAAAATGACCTTCTAGCCAGATTGTTAAGGTCTGGTATTAAATACCAGATTTCAAAAAAGGAATGAAGTAATTAATTAGTGATGGTATAAGCCAATTTAGAGACATTGTTTCTAAATTGTTTAGATATACAGTTGAACTTTGCACAACACGGAGTTACATTGTGAGGGTCTGCCTATAGGTGGATTTTTTTTTCAGTAGTAAATAGTACACGGATCTGTGGTGGGTCGAATTTACGGATGCAGAACCGTGGATTCAGAGGAACTACGTGGATACTGAAGAACTACTACGCATATGGGGGTAGAGGGTATGTTACACGTGGATTTTTGACTGTGAGGATATTCGGCACCTCTAACCCCCAAGTTGCTCAAGAGTCAACTGTATACTCATGAGCCACTTATATATTTTTCTAATGCTTAAGTTTTGTGAGTGTCTTTTTTCATGATTAAAGTAAGAGCAAGTGTATGTCTTAAGTTTCTTGATTAAGGATAAATGTTTTTGATGCGGCTCCTGTATCAGTGTGTCATTTTTCTTGAGAATAAACCAAACATTTATATTTAAGTTGCAAACTGCCTGAAAGTGGAAAGTTGATTTAGCTTTAAATTGAATGCACCAGGCTGGGTGAAGAATGTAAAAATAAATAAATAAACAAATGAATAAATGAAATGAAACAATCATTTTTTTTATTCTGGCTGAATACATGAGAGCTATTGACCTTGTTTGTTTAATATTTTTGCTGCTCTTCCTAAATGAACTGTTTTATGCAACAGTGGGCAGGATAAGGAGAATGCATGTTGGAGTTTTATGCTTTAACAGATTTTTTTAGATCGCAGTTTTTGCTACACGTGGTCTTTTGGGGTTGAGTAAGTAGACAATTGCAAGTTTTGTTGTTGAGTGGTGGTAACCGGGAAATGTCACATCCGCGGGGTAGGGGGTGGGACTTTCACACCACAGGGGCAGTCTGGCGTCCTTTCTCATTGTAAGCTACCTCCTTCCTCTTGGGACTGTGGGTGACAACCTCAAAGGACCTCCTCACCACCCCGCCCCCCACTTGTTTCCCTGCTTCTAATCAAAAACTCTTGTCTCTGGAAATGAATGCTAATTAGCTTGGGCAGTCCTTGTCATGCATTCCAGACCCCTGGCAGCTGTGATTTTGTTTTCCACTTAGCCGATATATGAGAATCATTTTCAGAGCATTTCCAATTGGAAAGCTTCTTTTGTCTTTTTAATCCAAATTGTTATTGTCTTGCAAATGTTTGCTTTTGTAACAAAGCATTTGGGGCTGGGGGGCGAGGGGGGAATGTGAAAATATAAACTGTTAAAAAGATCTGTTTTTTAGTGCCTGGTCCCGACTCTGTGAGGGGTGTCTGTCTTCAAAGTTGTTTGAGCCAGGCAGGTTTAATATTCCTGTGCAGTGCAGGATGCTGGCCAATCAGCTGATCTCAGTCCGCAGAGTAGAGACGCTCACATCCCGCGGAGGCTTTTTTTTTTTTTTTGCATTGTTTTCTTGCCTCTTGGCTCTCCCTTTCTGGAACTTCTGCTGTTTAGCCAGATGAAATCAAAGCATAAATTCTTGTACACCGGTTAGCCTTTGACACCCTCCAAGAGGGCACCGGTGGGCAGTGGGAGCTGCTGTTGGGGTCGCACTGTCGCGGTCCTCTCTGTCTAGAGATGCAGCCGTAGTTCTTCATGGCAGAGCTGGCATGGGCTGTCTAAATGGGAGGATGCTCTCTCAGGAGCCAGAAGGCATTCGGTGCTCTCCGAGTATTTTAAGAAACTTCTGTTTCTGTGTGGAACGTGTCAGAAGGTAGAATTATCATGAGAATACATTCCTGATGATGTCTGCATTGTGGAAAATAAAGCGCAAGCCCAGGATTGAAAACAATGGCAAGTCTGGTGATTCTGTGTATCGGACGCTTCATCTGGTGAGCCTTTGTTTTTGTTACGACTTTCTAGCTGATTTGTTTCTCCTTTCAGATGATGGCGATATGCTTGTCCCATGTCCCCATATTGCATCCCTCTGCCCTTTAGATCCCCTTGTTGATAAGAGACTATATTTTTTAGCATGGGGGTGGGGCATCAGTAGTTGGTGTGAAGTCGAGTTTGCCAAGAATCTTTACATGTATCTGGTTTTTCATTTCTAAATGACAGAAAGGTGGATTGTTATTGTTATTTTCAAAATTAAGTGTCATTTGAATTTTTCCCTCTTTCTTTTGGGTGTTGAGATTTTGAACATTTGCGTTCTATGTGTGGTAAGTCTCCTCCTCCGCCCTCCCATCAGGTAACCTAAGTGTTCAGGCACTTCTGGAAGAAGGATGTTCAACTTGCCTCTAAAGTTCTAAGTGCTTTTGACTTTATTTCTGCATACTTGAGAAGGAGATGGATTTCCAAGTGTTGGCTCAGGGGATGTGTTCACGATTTAATGTCAACTGACCTATATTATATATGCCAGTTCCTATGGTAATTGTTGCCTCTTTAATAAGAAAAAAATTTTAGTGGGTTAATGGGGAGGAATAACTTAAAAGCAAATTAAGCCTTTTAATAGTTTAACATTAATATCAGAGTCTGTGGACTA
Organism: Hippopotamus amphibius kiboko; assembly: GCF_030028045.1. NCBI lineage: Eukaryota > Metazoa > Chordata > Mammalia > Artiodactyla > Hippopotamidae > Hippopotamus > Hippopotamus amphibius. Next base: position 104,067,712 of record NC_080195.1, on the reverse strand, counting down.
TTAGATTGTGTGTCTTTTAATGAAATTGAACTTGAACAGTGAGTACACCGATTTACTCAAATAAGCCTTTATCCTTCTTGAATGTTTCTTCTTCAGTGTTTGTTCAAAAGAAGATGGAAAACATGACAGAGAACTATAGGGATTATCATTGTATATGATGATCTCTGAAATTACAGGATATATTACTTTGGTGTTTGTTTCCCAAAAAAGCTTAAATAAAGGCTATAAGATTTTAGGCCACTCTGGCCCCTTTTAAATCTGTGGGAAGTGTTAAATCGGTCAGATTCAAAGGACAGTTTTAGAACTCTGAACTCATCCAGAGCTAGAAATTGCCTTTCGAGGTTGCATAACAGGAAGAGCTTTAACAGCTGGGTAGCTTGAGTTGATAGTGTGTACTTAAAAGCCTACCCCCCTCTTTTTGTACTTTCTTTTCATCTTCCACAGGAAGAAAGCGGTATTATAAACACTGCACTTCATGCAGACCTCAGTAAAGTAGCCCATTTCCTCCTGCAATTGTCCCGTTCATCTCTGTACGTTGGGTGGGTAATTCTTCATCCTGACAGTGGAACAGCTCTGCCACCCTTTAACAGTTTTAAACTGGCAGCTCTGAAAGGCCCAGAAGTTCTTTTCGTTTCCAGGGTGACTGATGGCACTCCTCAAGCGGGGAGAGGTTTGGACTCAGAGACACTGTGTCTGTCTTCGCCTTTCCAGCAATCCTTCGCTACTTGTACCAATTCCAAGAAACGTGGCTTTTAGGAGTATGTTGAGGACCTCTTATGGCAGCTCTATTTCTGGGCTATAGTGCTTGATGTGTAAATGACCAGGATGCACATATCACTGAGTGATGGAGCGGGAAAAGCACTGCAGTCAACTCCTTCTACATCCTGTGTCCTGGCTAAGCTACGTGGAGATGGTCCTAATAGGTTTTTTTTTAAATTAATTTTTATTGGAGCATAGTTGCTTTACAGGGTTGTGTTAGTTTCTACTGTACAGCAAAGTGAATCAGCTTTGCGTATACACATATCCCCTCTTTTTTTGGATTTCCTTCCCATTTAGGTCACCACAGAGCACTGAGTAGAGTTCCTTGAGCTATACAGTGGGTTTTCATTAGTTCAATAGTGTATATATGTCAATCCCAATCTCCCAATTCATCCCACCCCCTGGTCCAAATAGATTTTGGTGCAAAGAAGTTTGGCCACAGGATGGGGACAGGAGGACATAAAAACTGGGCTACAGCATGTAAAATCTCTAGGTTAGAGGTATTTTAAAGATGACCTCCTGTACTTCATACTTCCGCCTAAGGATTTTTGGGAGAGTAATATTTTAGTAAAACAAAATTCTCGAACTTGATGACTTTTTTGAAGTTGTTTCCAAGCAAAAATTTCATTAAGAGCCTTACAAATAACACCTCTTGACAATATATACAATATAACTTGTTATTCTGTCTTTTTATTTAAGTTTATTTTATTAAATTTATTATTTATTTGGATAACATGGAATTGACAGTAAAAAGATTATGTCCATATTGACTCAGTTCCTTGTGGTAAACCTGAGAGTTTATACCTTGAATCAGAGAACAGGGTTGCCAGTGGAGAAACTGCTTTGCCCCCTCACCAACTTTGGAGACACCTCCCTCACCCCCCCCCCCCCCATAAATCTCTCTTAGCTTAAGGAAGAATGTGTCTTATAAGGAAGGGATGCTTAAGGCTCTGAACTCTCAGAAGAGGACTCAAGGAAATTTTTAGGTATCCCCTGGGATGCTAAAGGTATTTCCTAATATAATCCAGGAGTTGGCTCAGGAGGGATGTGCCAGGGGGAAGGTGGGGAACCCAGCTGTTTGAGAAGAGGTTGGGTAGGAGATGGCTAGGTGTAGGGCACTAAAGCCCTGGCCCACATCCCACTAACCTGAGCTTTCCCCATGGGCTTGCTTAAAACTCAGAATACCAAACCTTAGAGGTGGTGGACTTGACACAGGCAAAGTTAGGAACCCTACTCCACTCTTAAAAATGGAAACTTCAGAGTATTTATGGTGAAATGGAGGAAACAAAAACCCAGAAACGCCATGTCATGCTTTTCATTGTTGGAGCCAGATATTGCTGAGAATGGCAACAGGTCAGCCTGGTGTGAATTGGGAGCACAAAGGGAAGTGTCCTGCTTTTGATATGTATCAGAGTCCCAGTGTTATGACTTGCCTTTTCTTAAAGTGTGGGACATCCTTGATATAATCTGTGAAGACATGGGATTTCACATGGCAGCTTGTCTAAATGGTAAAACTGCAGGAAGGTCTAGCATATCTCTGATGGGAACAGGTGATGGGTTTATGTCTCAAGAGTAATAGCTATGCTGTTAATTTGCATGTAATTGACAGGCAGCTGTAGCTATTGTTGGGACATTTAGAAAAGCATTGTGTAAGCAAAGGTGCCAGTTATACGTGTGTTGTGTTGGCAAGTGAGAAATCAAAGTGACAAAGAAGAGTTTGGGATTAGCTGGAGGGCAGGGTACTTAAGCTGTCAGCTGTTATCACTGTCTTTCCATGGGATTTTCCTTTTGGTGAGGCACAACCCCCTCTTCCGTAATGTGTATATTATAAGGCAGTTACCTATTACAGTTAGCAGAGGATCATCAAAAAGGTGTGTGGACATTTTTGTTAAAATGGACCCACTTATTCCTTTTTAATTAAGACAACACCATATTTAACTGTTTATATTTAATGATGACTTTGAGTTTGTAAAACCCTAACATAACTAAATAAAACTGTTTATTTCTACTGAAACAAGCTTTGATTAAAAACAAGTGGTGTTTCTTTTTAACAGCCTTGTTGGGATATAATTCACATACCATACAGTTCAGCCCATTTTGATGAGTTTTTCATCAGTCACCAAAGGGAGAATTCTTTGTGGCGATATTCAGTGTCTGAAACACTGATTCCATAGGGAACATTTAACAGTGCCACTGGCAGGTAACTAATACATCCTGGCATATGAGACCACGATTTGTGTTAGCAATAAATAAGCTGTGTAACCATAAGAAAATTGAATCAATATTTATGTGGATTTGGGTCCTGGCTCTGCTCTTCCCTGTCATGACATTGCTGCTAATGCATCTTTGTTAGGTTCTGATTTCCCATGTCCTTGTCCTGTCTTTATTCTGGGCTCCCTTCCCTTTGGGCTATGCTAATGAGGGAAAGGCAATATGCTAATGAGGAGAAGGCAAGTTAGCTGCCTTCCTCTGTGTCTAAGAATTGCCCCCATGGGATGCACTTGGTTTGGCTTCTTGCTCTCCACAAAATACCAGCCTTGACATTTAACTCTATGCACCTACAATTGTTTTTGGAAGGGTGTTCTTCTCAGGATGATCACTTTCAGGATTGAGTAGGTGGGTGATAGAAGAATTAGCAATAATTCTTTATTTGCACAGGTCTGTATTGGAAATACTTTGTGCCTAGGGGTGAATTGGACAGTAGAAGCAGGGAAGAGAAATCCAAGTAGCAGCCACTACTTTCAAGGAGATACGCATCAAACATTTGTACAGTGGTGCATTTGAACAAATATTAATAAAGTAGATTTTGCGCTTGGAGTAATACCATAGGGAGCTTTAAAAAAAAATACTAACACTTGCACATCCCATCCTAGAGATTCTGATTAAATTGATCTCCATGGTGCACTGGACATTGGGAGGTTTAAAAACTCCCCAGGTGATTCCTACATGCAGGCAAGGTGGGGAACTACTGATTCCACAGGGTTTGCAGTGGTCCATCTTCAGCCCTTGCTTTGAAGAACTATTTTTCAAAGCTTGAAAAGTTGGAGTTTTAGAATTCTAGAATCCCAGACTTCTACCTGAATCATCCTGGACAGAGACTGGGTGGGGATAGAGCTCTCCTATTGAGGTCTTGTTTAGGGCCCAATGCCCCTTTGTTTTAGCTGGAAGAGCGGGGAGGTGGTGGGTGGTAGTGGTGGTAGTGGTGGAATCTTTATGCCTTGGAGAAGCTGGAGAGATAGAAACTTATATATAAACTTTTATAGAAAGTTTCTGTAGAAAGTTGCCTCCATGTCAATTTTTAATAGAGACAGGAAGACTCAGAAAATCATCTTCCAGCTTTGCAAAGTAAATATGTATAGTGCACTGAACTGAGAGTCTGATAATGAATTAGTCTTGTATTTTGGGTGAAATGCACTGGTCTATATCTTCCTCTCCTCGTTGGTGAGCTTCCTTGCAAAGTGGTTAAGAGCACAGGCTTTGAGCCATGCTGCCTGGTTCAAATCGTGCTGTGCAATCTTTAATGAGTTTCTTTACCTCTCTGGGCCTCCACAGTCTCAACTGTTAAACAGGAATGATGATAGCCCTTACTTACCATATGGGAGGATTAAATGCATCAATCCAGTGTCTGCCATGTAGTGATCACTCGGTATACATCAGCAGTTGTTATTATGGTTGTTTTGGGCATTCAGTGAGCTCAGATGTGTGGAGCCATTTGGGGAAACTAGAGATGTGATTCATGTGTGGCAGTTCATTAACCAGGAGGCACATCTTTAGGAAGGACAGATGTCAGACAAGTCTCTCTAGTGAGGGATAACTTCATCTGTCTTACCTTTCCAACTGTGCTCTGAAGAGCACGGAACAGGTGGCCGCGTTTTGCCGCAGTCTGCATGAGATGAACCCCTCTGACCCGAGTCCGTCCCCCCAGGACTCCACCGGGCCTCAGCTGGCCACCATGAGACAGCTCACGGACGCCGATAAGCTGCGCAAGGTCATCTGTGAGCTGCTGGAGACAGAGCGAACCTATGTGAAAGTACGTCTTTTCCGCCCTCCCTCCTGCATCCTTCCTCCCATCCTTCTGAAGGACGCATGCTGTGAAGGACACATGCTGTGAAGGATGCATGCTGTATTTATACTGATGTTGCCTAACAGCAAAGCTAGATCATGGTCGTGAAGAGTATTTTGGCCTCTCCTATGGAACTTGGCCTTGATTCTGAATGTTACAATCTCCTTTTGTGTTTTAGGGAAGCACATCTATTCTTATAGCAATTTGTTGATATAAATAACTGATCAGTTGCCTAAGAAAGGAGATGATGGTGAATATTAAGTGAACCTTCTGACTTTTCTAAATATGTTGTTGAGCTCATACTAAAATTCAGTTTGTTTTTGACAAATTTAAGTAGTAGTATCTTCACAATCTACTTTTGAGTCTAGGCAGAAGGATATCAGGTCTGTTTTGTGTTATCATTTGTTCTGACATTTAGTTATATTCCTGGAACTAAATCAGGTGTTCCTATATAATTTATAACACGTTATAAAAATGATTAAAGAAGACAATTTAAAAGTAACACAAACTTTATTTAAAACTTTATTCATGAAGTAGACAGTCTCCTTTTGTAGAACTGCAAAAGGAAGCAGAAGGCAAGAAGCTTTTATGGGGTGAAGAATAAAGAACAAGGAAGGGACAAATAGAAAATACCTGATTGGCTGGGGCCATGTAGTCAACCTTGGTTGGAGTGAGAAGGCCCAGAGTTGGCTTGACGCTCGGAAACTGGCTGACTGGATATACTACACTTCTTGTCAAGTGGCATATTGACAGGGACACAAAAAATGATCTAAATTTAGGTTTGCTGACACAGCATCCCAGACAGGAGTGGCTCCATCTTGGGCCTAGAAAGTTATTTCCCCACTATACAATTTATAATATATAATATATTCCTGTAACTATATAATCATCTAACTATATAATGTATATTCCTATAACTGTATTCCCATAACTGTATAATTCATCTAGCTGTGATCATTGTATAATCATATACTCCTCTGTCTAATTTAGTTATGTTCAGTTCCGTGTTACAATAGTGTGATCTGTTTTTAATGATCTATTTTAGTCTTTAAATCAGAGGTCAGCAAGTTATGGCCCTTGGGCCAGATCTGGCCCTCTACCTGTTTTTACAAATAAAGTTTTATTGGAACACAGCCATGCACATTCATTTATATATTATTTATGTCCCTTTCCTGCTACAGCAGCAGAATTAAATAGTTGTGACAGAGACCGTATAGCCTGCAAAGTCTGAATTATTTTGAGAAAAGGTTGGCTCCCTTATGCTTCAATGGGCCTCAGTGACCTAAAGACTGAAATGTTAGCACTTGGGACATAATTTTTTTTCTGTTTAGATTCTTTATAGACTTTTAGATGTCCTAATAAGATATTCTTTCAACCCGTAGGACTTAAACTGTCTCATGGAGAGATACCTAAAACCTCTTCAAAAAGAAACTTTTCTCACCCAAGATGAGGTATGGTGGCAATTGTCTGAATTTTGTGTGTCACACCACAGCTTGACTTGGTGAAGGGGAAGGACTGGGGAGCACACACAATACTGAGGGCATTTTGAATTCATTTAATTTTAATAAATAGGTCAGATTATTGCCTGGGGAGCTCTTGGTGTGCGTTCAGAGAGGAAGGAGCTGCCCCACCTTCTGGTGATGGGAACATGGCCATAGTTATAAGTATGGGTAGAAAAAACTCTGAAATCAGAAGCAAATGAAGGTTCTGCACACTAATGAAATACGGGGTTGATGAAATTCTTGTGCATTTTCCAGCTTGATGTGCTCTTTGGAAATTTAACCGAAATGGTAGAGTTTCAAGTAGAATTCCTTAAAACTCTAGAAGATGGAGTGAGATTGGTACCTGATCTGGAAAAGCTTGAGAAAGTTGATCAATTTAAGGTAAGTCTCATCCTCAAATAGTAGAAAGCTGCCTCCTAATGCCGAGGGTGGGCTATCCTATAGGTCAAATCGAATCTCCTGTTAACACATCACAGGAGGCATCGTTGCCATGGTGTTGAGTCTTCATTGCCTGCTTGTGGGGTCAGTTCCTAAAGGGAGTCTGAGAGGGGAACGGACCGTGTCTTGCTTATCTGGCTAAGGTAGAATCAGTGCCATTGACTTGCATTTAACTGGTGTATCTGCTGGCTTCTACTTTGGAAGATGCACCTCCTTTTTTGTTCTGTTTATGTAGCAGCCTCTAATACTTGCTGTTAGCAAATGAGACTAGCAGTCTTGGTTTTCCAATAAACAAATTAATTTATCTTGTTCTGGGAAACTGGTTAATGGAAATGATTATCGTTATCCAGGAGGAAGTCAATCTTCCAGCACACAGTGTCCCTGTAGCCTTAATGAGGATTTATGACTAGTACCTCAGTGAGAATGCTTGCAGCTTGTTTCCTTCTCCTTGGTTGGCTTTCCCTTATTGCAGAAATTTCCTGTGCTGTGTTTCTGATCAACAAAGGCTCATTGATTCATACACAACGGTGTTGGCTTACATGTCACCCTCATGAACTTTTAAAAATCGATTGATTGAGGTAGAATTGACATATAATACACTGCGTATAATTAAAGTGTATAGTTTGAAATTTGACATATGTGTACACCTGTGAAACCATCACCTCAATCAATAATGAATGTAGTTATCACCCCTGATTGTTTTTCCTGATCTTTTGTGATTCCTCTCTTCTTCCTCTTACGGCCTCTCAGCCACAGGCAACCATGTCTGCTTTCTGCTACCATAGATTATTTTGCATTCTGGAATTATATATAAATGGATCATTAAGCATATACATTTTTTTATGTGGCATCTTTTACTGTGTAATTATATTGTGTTCCATCCATGTTGTTGCATATACCCATAATTCACACCTTTTTATGGCTGAGTAATATTCCATTGTGTGGATATACTACACTTTGCGATTCTCTCCCTTTTCTTGGGCATTTGGGTTGTTTCCAGTTTGGCATAATTACCAGTAAAGCTACTGTGAGTATTTGTGTATGAGTTTTAGTATGAATCTATGCTTTCAATTCTCTTGGGTCAGTACTTAGGAATGAAATGATTGGATCATATGGTAAGTGTATATTTAACTTTCTAAGAAACTGCTGAACTATTTTCCGAACTGGTTCCAGAGTACAGTCCCACCAGCTGTTCCTCCTCATTCTTACAAGCAAGGTCAGGTCACTCTTTTTTACTTTTAGTCATTTTAGTGGATATGTAGTGGCATCTCGTTGTGGCTTTAATTTTAATTTCTCTAATGACATGAGGATGAGTATCTTTCTGTGTGCTAATTTGCTTTCAATATATCCTCTTTGGTGAAGTGTCCAGATCATTTGTCCATTTACTAAATTAGATTGTCTTCTTCTTATTGAGTTTGAGAGTTCTTTGGACATTTTGTACAGCAGCCTTTTACCAGGTACATGATTTGTAAATATTTTCTTCTTGTCATACAGTATCTCTCAAAGAGCAGGTTTGGTTTTTTCTGAGTTGATTTCCTTTTTTTTAAATTGAGTATAGTTGATTTACAGTGTTGTGTTAGTTTCAGGTGTACAGCAGAGTGATTCAGTTACACACATACATACATATATATCTATTCTTTTTGAGTCTTTTCCCTTATAGATTGTTACAAAATGTTGAGTATAGTTTCCTGCTCCATACAGTAGGTCCTTGTTGGTTATCTGTTTTATATATAGTAGTGTGTATGTGTTAATCCCAAATTCCTAATTTATCCCTCCCCCAAGAAGGCTTTATTTTTTAATGAAATCCAATTTTCCAAATTTTTTATCTTTTGACCGTACTTTTGCTGTCCTATTTATGAAACCTTTGCCTACACCAGGGTCATAAAGATTTTCTCCTGTGTTTTCTCCTAGAAGTTTTATGATTTGGGGATTTATATTTAGGTCTCTGATCTGGTGTGAATTAAAGTCAATGTTTTTGCATATGAATATTTCATTTTTCTAGCACTATTTTTTGAAATGACTATCGTTCGATCCTTTTCCACGGAATTACTTTTGCACTTGTGTTGAACTTGGGTTCAGTTGTCTGTATAGGTGTGGGCCCCCACACACTGTGACTCTGTTCTAACACTTGCAGAAACCTGGCTCTGTGATGTTAGTATGCATACAGGCTTGGAGGGTGAGATGAAGGCTACCCCCCTCGATATATTTTTGTGTGTCATCTCTTTACAGCCCCTCACGGCAACAGGAGTCATTTAGAATGCACACACACGTCCCTACACATAAGCAAAAGGCCGTATATTTCTATATAGTTCTTTGCTTTTATTTGGATATAATTTTGAGTTACAGAAAGGTTGTAAGAATAGTACAAAGAATTCCCAGGTAGCCTGATAGCCTTCGCCCAGATTTTCCGGATGTTAACATTTTACCACCTTTGCTTTATCCTTTCTCTCCCTACCTATTTCCTGTATGGACGTGTGTGTGTGTGTGTGTCTGTGTGTCTGTGTGTCTGTGTGTATAGAGTATAATTGTTTTCCCTGAACCATTTAAGAGTAAGTTGCAGACATAATAGACTTTAACCCTAACTACTGCATATAGTTCATTTTTTGTTTGTTCAAAAATTGCTTGGGTTAGTTCATTTTTCCTCTCTTCAGGGTAGTTGGTCATGCTATCCATTTGAACTACAGTTTGGTTCGTTGGTAAAGTAATTAATAGGGTATTAGAACACCATGATAAAGGCCAGTAGTGTCTCACGTAATCAAAAAGTTGCTTTATGTGGAACATAATAAAAATGCAGATAGACCTGAAAACTCTTGATTTTAATCTAAAATATCTAACATTGCGTTTAGATTCAGCTGATCACTTCAGGAGAGTTTAGTTATCAGAACTGTGACATGAACACAACTGTGTTATGAGCAGAGTTATTCTAGGGAGGGGTTGGTACGTGATCCTTTAGCGAGTTCACTCTAGTCACTGTGGTAAATTCCATTTAAGTGGAACCCTCTTCCCCGACATTCGTTTCACTTGTTTAGTGCATAACCTGACACTCTCCGTTCCATCTGTAAGACATGAGAGCTGACGCACGTTGAATATTCTCGGGCCTGGGGCTGCTCTCTGGCACCTCTGAGTTGGCTTCTGGACAGTCCGTGTTCACTCTTAAAACCTGTTGCTGTTGGTTTCCGTCATTGCTGCTGCATTTAAATCCTGATTATATATTTGCCAAAAATATAAAAACTTGTTAAAATGTTCAACTTATGTTGCCTAGAATTCAAATTGTGTTGCTAGTCCTAAGACAGTATTAGAAAAAAAATTATTGGTTCTGAGGTCAAATATAAGGTTTGATAAAATTTCCTCTTGGAAGTTTGCAATGTCCGTCAGCCAATGAGAGGCTCTGTGAAGTCCTGCAGAAGAGAAACACAGGGGAAATGGAGTCTTTGTGTATAAACCCCTCATGTTAGTGCACACTTTGTGCTCTGAGGTCATTTTTTCAAGGCCAGAAGAATAAATGAAATACCTTAATGTTCTGTCTGTTTTTGCTGTATGGAAAGTGCCTAGTAATGATTAAGTTAAACAAATGACTTGATCTGGCTAAAGTCAGAGGTTACAATTAGAGCTTTTTCTTCTATAGCTTTTCTCATTTGATTGTTAAATATGAGTCAAAGGATAACTATACCTGCAGAGTCAGACTGTCCCTCCTGAAACCCTCTCCATCAAGGGGGTGAGGTTTGGGAAGGGATAAGGCTTGAAAAGTAAAAGAGGGAAAGTAGAACATGTAGGAAACGAATTTAGGCCTCTTAATTACCAATTATGTGTGGTTCATAATGAACCTTTGGGTTTTTTTTTAATAGACAGTCTATCAGATTTCTCTGCATTGTTCATTCAATAAACTGCACTTTGTGGAACCCAATTTATCACTCAAATCCAAAATCTTATTTTTTGCTTGGAACCTAAGTTTTAAATTCTAATCTTAAATAAGCAATACCTCTTTCTGAACTAGACTAGATCAATGTGAAACCTTATAGAAGATATTTTTATGAGGCCTGTTACATATATTTATATTAAAATATGTAGAATAAAAAGTATCCCTCCTCAGGCATGTTAAATTCCTAATAGGGAAAGCCTCTACCTAGTTTCAGTCCTGTTGGGGCAGAGGGTATGGAGTGGGAGACGGTACCAAATTCCCATAGTTGAGTCTATTTCTAATGTTCTTATCAACTCCTACTGGAAAACAGTGTGGCACTGGAGAGGGTAGAGTTGGTGATCAGGGAAATGTGTTTTCTATTTTGGGAGACTTATGCATTTCCTGCCTTGATTTGGTTTGTCACTTCTACCTCCCAACAGGAACTAATGAGAGAATTCAGGAGATTTCTGTCTTTTCCAAAATGCCATATCTACTTTCTCATTAACATTCAAACATCCCAGATAGGTCATTGAAAGTCACAAGCTTGGAAAACCAGTGACATCTTGACTGTAATTAGCGAGCAAGCCAAATCCAGCATCTATTACACAAATATGTAAGCCCACGTAACTTTCCCATAGGCCATCAGTGAGCAAAGACAGGCTGTGACAGGTGTGAATGATACTGATTTGTGGGGAGATTCAGGCAGATGTGAGCTCCCTGCTACATCCTGCTGATATTTCCAGGTGAGGGAGACTGTAAACTAACTGCATTGTTTCTCATTAAATCCAGAAAGTGCTGTTCTCTCTGGGGGGATCCTTTCTGTATTATGCTGACCGCTTCAAGCTCTACAGTGCCTTCTGCGCCAGCCACACGAAGGTCCCCAAGGTCCTGGTGAAAGGTAAGGCCTGGGACGACTGGGTAACAGGTGGGCATGTTATTGTCGTTCACATTTGTGTGGCCAACTGTGGTTGGGGGCTTTTGGACAGAAACCTAAGAGTCATGGTTGTGCCGGATAGATGTTCCAACAAGCCACAAATAAGGATACAGTTGTTCCTTGTTATCTGTGAGGGATTGGTTCCAGGACCCCACCCCCCACCCATGGATACCAAAATTCAAGGATGCTCGAGTCACTCACATAAAATGCCTAGGGTTTGCATATAAGCTATGCACATCCTCCCGTATACTTTCAATCATCTCTAGATTACTGATAATACCTAATACAATATAAGCGACATGTAAATAGCTGTTGGTGTGCAGTGAATTCAAGTTTTGCTTTTTGGAACTTTCTGGAATTTTTTCCCCCAAATATTTCCTGTCCATGGTGAGTTGAATCACAATGCAGAACCTGTGGCTATAGACCCCGTAGACACGGGGCGGGGGGCCAAGTATACTGAGAAATGAAATGCATTATATCTTGAATTAACAGTTTTGTCAATTTTCTTATCATGAAAGTTTTAACTAAGTTATTTGGGGCCAGAAGTGATGAGTCACTTTGCCATTATGCAGAAACGTAGGGAGCTTAGAAATTCCCTGCTCTGTTCCTATTTTTCATTAATTTCATTGTAACCTACCACACTTCATACACCGTTTTGTGGTATTTCATCTTTCCCTCACCTAGGTGTGTGATAACAGTCACCACCGTAGCTACTAGAATTGTTTCAATTATTTACAAAAATCACCCCAGCTGTAATTGTATTTTGCACGGAAAAGAGTAGAATTCTTATATCGACAAGCTGCAGTTCCTAAGTGATGTAGGAAGATGATGGGGTGTTCTGAGAGTCTTCAGAAAGTTGCTCGCTTCCATAGTTGTGCATGTGACTGTTGATAGGTTAAAGGATAGAGAAACATGTCCTTGGTAAACAGTAGAACCAATAGAAAAGTTCGATTTCAAAGAATCTCTGGAAATCAGCCTGCGCTTCTTTAACACTTTACCGTGGCTGCCATGTAAAAGCTGCTGAATTTGTAAGTAATTTACTTATATTTATGTTTCTTGCCAAAGCATACTAGCTTGATTTAATTCAGAACTTATTATAATAAACATTAACACAACACAGGTCTCTGGATAACAGAAGATCCTGCCCCAGATAATGACATGCTTCATGACAGATAGTCATAGCCTAGGCAGAAGAGTTCTACTTCAGCACAAGAATTGAAAGGGAGCCTGGGAATTTCCTTGTCCTGCTCTATGACAAGGAAATCGTCCTGCCGTAGGGCCTAGTCTGTGGTTTGGTACTTGCATTGGTCATATAGTTGTGTGTGTGTGTGTGTTTCTTTTTAAACTTTACCTGAATGCTATATTATGAGAGTGTTAACCTAACAGTTTTAGAGCACTTTGCTCTGTGGTAAAATTATATACTCATCATAGTCCTTAAAGCAATTTGTGTTATTTTTAATCACTTGGTTAGATTAAATTCTGCCCCTGTAGATTTTAAAAATTCAAAACCATTAATTTTTGCACCTGAAAAATATTAGAAAATCTTTCAAAACCATCCCTTAAAACATGAGGTATGACTCACATTCTTCTAATGGCCAAATGTGCCAAGAGGATAAAAAGAACTCTTTGAGAACAAAAAGCCTGTGATTTTTAACAGACTCCCATCTAGGCTGCATGGGAGTGATGCTCTTTACCGCACAAAGAGCTGAGAACCATGCCCTCTTTTGCCCTGGTGTGAAATATATTTGATGGGCTCAGCACCCATGGCTGTGGTTTTGGACTTGAGGATTTTAGGGGGAGTTCCTAGGCCCCTTGTGGGCGTGGACCAAGACTTGGGATGTCCACGGAAGCCGTAGCTTCCTCATGCATCAGCTCTGCACCTGGGCTCACTTCCCAGGCACATGGGCTCCTCCTCAGCCACCTCATTCCCAGTCCCCTTTCTCTCCGTGGATTTGGTGGCTGGACCGTGGAGTCTGATTCCTCTTAATGAGGCTTAACACGGATGAAAAGACTGTAGTCTTTTCAAGGCCTTCCCCACATGATTGTTGTTTCTCTTAACTGAATAAAGATAGTGAAAAGGACCATTTTACCATTCATGGTGTCCTTTTACAACATCTTCTGTTCTTAGCTCACATTCCTAATCCCTGGAGATGGAAATACCTTTTTATCAGAAACTTAAAAAAATCTGCCTACAGTTAGTCACTTTGATATATTGTCCTTCCTCCTTCCCATTCTTTGCCCTCACTTCAGCCTCTCTCTCCACCATTTCTTTGCACCCAGAAGGCATGAGTTGTGTCTTCCTAATTACCCACTAGCAGGTACCTTTCTAATTGTCTGGGGACCCACAACTTCCCAGGGCTGCTTTTCAGCCCAGCTGGGACACAGATAAAAGCCCAGCTGGTGAGGAAAGTGCTGCCTGAGATACCTTTGGTCAAATATATGTTTCCCTCTGAGATAAATCCTAATAGCTGGTAGCACTGAATTAACATAGAACAGATCTTAAAAGGCATTCACTGCAGGAGATCAGCCTTGCTCCACTTACCAGAGCTGCAAGGTGCTGCTGCTGCTTTTTTTTTTTTCTCCTTGCCTTTTCAGCAATAAAATGCTTGAAAGATTAGAAGAAACAGGGTAAAAGGAGTATTTTAAAACGTAGGCTTTCCTATTATTCAGATATGGTGAGGCCAGCAGATCAGGAGAAAGTTACCAATCAGAAAGATAGTTTGTTACTCATGATTCCCCAGAGGAAGGGGGTGGGTCATATGATGCAGGGCCAGGAGGGGAAGCACCAGGTCCACCAGGAGGCAGGGTGAGTAAAGGGAAGACATGGGCAAGAGCCTTTACTGTGGTTTCTGTGGGAAGGAACCAGTGGGGCAGGGTAAACAGGCTTAGGATTGGCTGATGTGAATCATCACAGCAGGCTCTGGGGTGGAGGGGCTGTCCTAAGTTGTCTGGTACCTGGCCCAGGGGTGATTCGTGCAGGGGAGAGTATTGGCCTGGAGTGTAGGAACCTAATAGGAGGGAGATGGAAGCAGCTGGCCCTGGGTTGGTTGCCTTGCATGTGAAAGGCATGCTTCCAGGTGAGTCCTTTACTATCTCTAGGTACTGGCCAGCTCTGGGATGGGCAGTCTCCCCACACTCTGTAAGGCCTCATATGTGAAAATATCAGAATAAGAAGACATTCTTAACACAAGGATGATAAACAGTAGCACCTGAACATCTGTGTGTGTGAGATTTACAAACTCTGTTGTCCCTTAACTCAATGGGCCTCCCCTCAAATAAAATCTAATGCACAGGCCCTTCCAGCCGTCCCTCTGAACCCTCCTTCCTTCCTCTGACAACTCACTGTACTCTCAGTCCTATAAAAAGGCACCGTGGAATTAGCAAGTGAAATTGTGAGGGGGGAGTCATTCGGACGTTCCACCCAGAAAACCTGTATTTAAACTCTTCCAGCCAAGACGGACGCGGCTTTCAAGGCGTTCCTAGATGCCCAGAACCCAAGGCAGCAGCACTCGTCCACTCTGGAGTCTTACCTCATCAAGCCCATCCAGAGGATCCTCAAGTATCCGCTTCTGCTGAAGGAGCTTTTTGCTCTGACGGACGCGGAGAGCGAGGAACACTACCACCTGGATGGTGAGCCGTGGGCCCCTGTGATCTGCACCTTGCTCACGTCTCCATGAGAGTCTTTACATAGGCTTTTCATTTATTTCATGACCTGTTTTCCTCTAGTGGCCATCAAGACGATGAATAAGGTTGCAAGTCACATCAATGAAATGCAGAAAATCCATGAAGAATTTGGGGCTGTGTTTGACCAGTTGATTGCTGAACAGACTGGTGAGAAAAAAGAGGTAAGGACCCCCCTTCTTCCCAGCACACCTGTCCATGGAGCTGGGTTGGTTTGTTTCCTTTTACCCTGTGAGTAAAATAGTTACAATGACAGTATTTTTGTTGCTGGCATTTTTTTTTTAATTGAAGTATAGTTGGTTTACAATGTTGTGTTAGTTTCTGGTGTATAGCAAAGTGATTCAGTTTTTTATATATATATATAGTTCTTATATATGTGTATATGTATAGTTTTTTATATATAGTTTTATATATATATTTAAATATGTGTATTCTTTTTCAGATTGTTTTCCATTATAGTCTATTACAAGATATTGAATGTAGTTCCGTGCTATATAGTAAGACCTTGTTGGTTATCTGTTTTGTATATAGTAGTTTATATCTGCTAATCCCAAATTCCTAATTTATCTCTCCCCCCACTTCCCCTTTGGTAATGGTAAATTTGTTTTCTGTGTCTCTGAGTCAGTTTCTGTTTTGTAAATGAGTTCATTTGTATCATTTTTTAGATTTCACATGTAAGTGATACTATATGATACTTGTCTTTCTCTGTCTGACTTACTTCACTTAGTATGATAATCTCTAGGTCCATCCATGTTGCTGCAGATGCCAATATGTCATTCTTCTTTATGGCTAATATTCCATTGTGTATATATTCCACAGCTACTTTATCCATTCATCTGTCCATGGATATTTAGGTTGTTTCCATGTCTTGACTATTGTAAATAGTGCTGCAGTGAACATTGGGGTGCAAGTATCTTTTCAGATTACACTGTTTTTCCAGATATATGCCCAGAACTGGAATTGCTGGATCATATGGTAACTCTATTTTTAGTTTTTTAAGGAACCTCCATACTGCTGTCCATAGCTGCTGCATCAATTTACATTCCCACGTTGGTAGAACTTTTATCCATTACCCAAGGCTACATTGTGAATTTTCTTTCTCAGCTGAATTATTTCTTAATGTAGGAAACACGTCCTGCTTCTACCCCTTCACCCTCGGGACTTCTGGTTTTGTTCTGTGTTAAGTGTGAGAGTGAATTTCCATGACCGTAACTTGGGCTGTTACTCTAAACACCAGTAAAGGTGGAAGCTATATCCCTGGAGGTTAGAATAATAACTGGCATGTAGTAGGTGCTCAGTAAATACTTACTGAGTGAATGAAAGTATCAAATGACTCTGAATCTTTTCTTTTTTAAGTCTGCCTGAAAATCTGCTTAGAAGAAATAGTCACAGCAACAGATATATTGTACTTGAGAAAAACATAGCGTGAACTCTAAGTTGTGCTTGAGTCATTCAGAAGAGATTATATGCATAAAAATGCGGATAATACTGAGATGAATCAGATGGATATGATATGTAATGATATTCATCAATGCCTCTATATCTCCTGATTTGATTGGAATATTGTCCTCGTTTTGCTTTCTGCCCCAAAATCGGAGACAAGCTGGGAGGGAACGATGAAGGAAAACTCTCTTGCTGGGATTAGTAGGAGGGGAAAGGCAGTGGGGTGGTGGGGAGAGAGTGGGGGTAAGGCTTGGTTGTTTAGACAAGAAGACCGCCTTATCTTCAGAGGTATAAAGCGTTATTAACTAGGTTCACATTTATGTCCTCAGTGAAACAAAACAAGTTTTGGGACTATTAAAAAATAATTTTCAGAAGAAGGTAAAATCATGACATCTCATAGAGATGTAAAAATGAAAACGTATGAAGCTATTTTTCTCATGTGATGTGAGGGAACCAGACAGTCAAAATAGCACAGGTGTGTGTATGAAGTGAAGAAATGTCGAGATGATTTGTAAATGGTGATAAATTGGTTTCTGCACAGCTGGAGGAAGTCAGTTAAAGTCACTACAAGACTGGAGAGAATTAACACATTTATCTATATCAGAGTGTAGAAGAGATGGATACTGCTACTCTGGATTTAGTTCTCATTTTCTTGTAAAACTTTTATAGTAAGAAAAACAGACTATGTTTATTAAAAGAAGGCAAACTACAGAAAAAGGCAAGAAGAAAAATTATCTATAATCTCAAAACGCAAAACCTCTTGATGTTTGTGTTTATTTTAATTTTTAAAAAATTATGTATATTTTATTCTTGAATTGAATATTATAGTTCCTTATATATTCTTGAATATTTTGGAAGATATTTTGTACCTCGAATTTTTTTATATTGAGCAAAGAATTATTTAATTTTCATGGCATTTTAAATGATTCAAAAGAATCCTTGAAATTATTGTGTAATTTTTATTGTGTGATTGAACAGTGACTGACTTAATTCCTGTTGTCAGGCAGTTCTCTTGGCTTCATTTATTGATGACTATGAATAATACTGCAAATGTTTTAGATCATAAGGCTCCTTCCATCCTGTATTTTAATTTATTTCATTTTGACAGAAGTGAATTTTATTGGGTCATGGAAATGAACAATTTCAGTGTATTTCATTATATTTTTCATTACATTCCAAATTGATTTCCTTCTGAATTTTAATGATCTTGAGAGCAAAGGATCATTATACTGAAGACTAGAAGGTGATGGGGATAGCAGATTGTAGAGACTTCAGGAAAAAAGATGACTGTGATGAAAAAGTCAGAGACTATAAAAGGGGACATGGGTTTGGTGAAACTGCCCGTCCTCTAAAATAAAATTCTGTTAAGCAAGTAAGAAATCTTCCCAGCAAGGAACAAAGAGATACAGTGCTATACAGAGCAGTCTCTTGTGAAAAGAGATTTTGTTAGGAAAAAAAAATGTGCAAAAGATGGAAGGAGGGACACTTGACCGCATCAGTATTACAGGGTAGGGAAATCCTATATCAGTATTACGATGCCTGAAGACCAGAAAAACAAAGACTTGGAGAAGATGCCAAAGAGAGCAACACAAGATTATGTCTTAGCACTATATGAAGAAAAAGAAAGAAGCCCCTAAAAGGGGCCAGAGGTATCGTAGCCAAAGACAATTGATTACTCAAAGAAAATGACTCAAATCCACTTGATCTCTTTTTTTCTCCATTGGGGAGAATGGTCTTCAAACTGGAAAGGATGGAGGGGTCTTGATTCCACAAAAATAAAACCCTGGGGAGAATGGGCCTGGGGAAATAGTGTGCTCTCTGCCAAGATCAGTTATAATTTTACGGCAGTACTTACAGCAAGCAGTATATTGGAACAGCCATGGAAACTTAGAGAAGCAGACATTTGAATGTCCACCAGTTGTGTCCTGATTTTCACAAAGGTGATTCCTGTTCATTGAGTAACATTTTAATGGCAATATCCAGAAGAAAATCTAGACTGGATCTGTGTACAGTTTATAAACAGGAATGGGAGTATTTATCATTGTCTATTGGGAATGGTAGGTCTATACTGAAATGGTGACATTCCAGGAACACAGCGTACCTGGTGCTGTCACCAGCCCAGCTGTCCTCAGGAGGTCCCTGAAGGCAGATATCCACAGAGAACAAAGAAACATTTTTATGGTGAAGCTGGACCTTCAGTCCCTACCCCATGTTAAACTCTGGGGAGTTGGGCTGGACCACACAGAGCATCTCTTTTGCTTAGGTCTGAGGCAGAAAAGGCCAAAGAGGGCATTTCCCCTCAGAAGAAGGGCTCAGAAAACCTGACTCAGCAAAGCATCTCAGTCCTTGTTGGGGTAGAGGCCTCTTAGCGGAACTCAGTCTCAGGGTTTGAACGGAATATTCAGAAAGGGACCAATGGAAGGTCGAGGGAGAGACTGTTGGCCAGAGGGAGCAGCCTTGACCCTCTTATTACATTTGCAATGTGGAAACTTGTCAAGAGAGAGGGACCATGTGCATTGGGACCGTATCGCCTGTTTCTGCCAGGTAGCAGAGAACTCAAAATCTTGGTGTTCACTCCAGCAGATACTTATTTCACTCATGGGGTGTGGGTCAGCTGGGCTTTGGCTTGTCTTGGTCAGCTTCAGAGCTTAGCGCTCAGAGCAGTCCATGTCTTTTCTTCTAAGATCCAGGCTGAAGCAGCAGTGGCTGTCTTGGTCATGTCCTTTCTGTGACTGGAAGGTGGAAGCTCACGAGGGCTGGAAACTTACTATGCCAAGTCCATGGCCCAACCCATGTGGCCAAGTCCAGAGTCTTGGGGGCCTAGCGTAGTCTAGTGGGAAGTACTAGAAAATCACGTGGCAGAAGTTGCAGATACATAATTCATTGGGGGAAGTAGAGTTTGGGCAATGATCTACCCCAGTGATCTTTAACCACTTTTTTTTTTAAATTGAAGTATAGTTGATTTACTGTGTTGCGTTAACTTCTGCTATAGAGCAAGTGACTCAGTTATACATATACATTATTTTTAAATATTCTTTTCCGTTGTGGTTTATCACAGGATATTGAATATAGTTCCCTGTGCCATACAGTAGGACCTTGTTATTTATTCATTCTGTATATAACAGTTTGCATCTTCTAATCCCAAACTCACACTCTACCCATCCCTCACCCCTCTCCCACTTGGCAACCACACGTCTGTTCTCTATGTCTGTGAATCTGTTTCGTGGATAAGTTTATTTGTGTCATATATTAGATTCCACATATAAGTGATATGGTATTTGTCTTTCTCTTTGACTTATTTCACTCAGTATGATAATCTCTGGTTCCATCCATGTTACTGCAGATGGCATTATTTTGTTCTTTTTTGTGGCTGAGTAGTATATGTGTACCACATCTTCCTTATCCATTCCTTGCTCGATGGACATTTACGTTGTTTCCATGTCTTGGCTATCGTGAATAGTGCTGCTATGAAGGTAGGGCTGCATGTATCTTTTCAAACTATAGTTTTGCCTGGATACATGCCCAGGGGTGGGATTGCTCGGTCATATGGCATTTAGTCCCTTTTAAAGACATTCCCCCTAAGGGTGTGGACCAGAATGGTACCCCAGAATTTGACTTACATGTATGGGGCATGGGTAGTGGAGACTATATAGTTTCCTTAGTGGATACTGTTCTGGGGGTTTGGTTGACTACACTTAATATGTACAATATACCACTGACTGTGCTACTAATATAACTCAATAATAATTAGAATAATAATTATTATAATGATCCCAATCATTATAGTGGCAATAATACCCGTGTATCCTGTACTGCCGGAGCCCCATCTTGCAGCACCATAGCCTGGCTCGGTGGCTTGAGAAGGGCAGTGTCACATGGCACCGTGCTTGCTGGAGGGCTGCTCCGTGGCTGCTGTATCTAGAAACCCAATCAGATCAAAAGCCGCAAAAGAAACCAGAGCCGTCTGTCCTTGAGAAACAACATCAAGTTTTCAAATATTCAGATTGTTGCTTTGAGGAAGAGGGACTTGGGCTTGGCTTCTGTGGATGCAGAGGCTGGTGCGCGAGTGCTTCAGGGAGGCATCTTGAAGGAAGACCCCCCTAATAACGATTCATGGTGTTTCCCCTTGGGGTGGACCGTGGACTCTGATTGTCGCAAAGCCTAGTGCTCTGACATGTTTGCATAGGATGCACGTTGAGGGACCAGATGATCTTCTCACCTGTGATTAGGCTGCCGAGTGGGTGGGAGGGTGGGATTTTGATAGACTTGGAAGTGGGCCAGTGACTCCAGTGAAAAAGGGACAGGTGACTATTGTGAGGCGTGGGCACCGGTGGAATCTCAGGACCATCTTGTCTCTACAAGGAGAAGAGGAACTTGTCTGTCTGAGATGGTTTAGCATTTGATCTTCGAGGACACAAGACTAGACCTCATGGTTTCTAAGGATCCCAGAGCTCACATTTGCACAAGCTTAAAGAACAATCTCCCAGCTCCTTAACTGGCTTCTTTTTCTCCTCTAAAGTGAAATGAAATCTTCTTTAAATGAGTCGGAAGAAGAAGAAATAATTCCACTGCTTCCCAGAAGGCCTTGGCTCCAAAAGGGATTTAAACTCACAGGTGGCAATGCCTGCAGTTTCCTGGGGTGAATTTTTGTTGTTGACAGCCATTTGTTCTCCTGGGGTAACTCTCTATTTGAACACGAAACCTCTCTAATTTTGTTCAGCAGTTTTGACAGGTTTACTGCATGTGAATCTCAGAGGCCTGATTTGTACCTTTTGGCCACCTTATTCTTGGAATTCTGGCAGGCAAACACAAGATAAAGGAAAAAAAAAAAAAAAGAGATGACCAGATGTTTTTAGAGACATTTTCATGAAGTCGAATTGACGTCAGCCTCAGATTTTAGAATGTCATGAATATCTGAGTGTTTATTACATCGCCCAGTAAGTAAGTTTTGCCCTGGATTTCAGGTGGCAGATCTGAGCATGGGGGACCTGCTTTTGCACACCACCGTGATCTGGCCAAACCCGCCGGCCTCGCTGGGAAAGTGGAAAAAGGAGCCCGAATTGGCAGCTTTTGGTATGTGTCACAAGAATGTTTGGAGGGGAAGAGGGAGGGTGGCTTATTTTTTGAAATAAGTAAATATTTCTTTTCCAAGACACAATTTATTAATTACAGTTATCTGCTTCATCTTTCTGCTGTGGCCACCAACATGTCACAGACTCTAAATTAAACCTTCTAGCTAAGTATGACCAGTGTGGCCACCCAGCTACTGAGAGGGAGGGAACAGCTGTTCGTCTCCCCCAGGTATAGACATATGATCAGGAAAAGTTTTTTTTTAAGCTGCTGTTCTGAATATTGTTTCAAAATATTAGTTAATAATAAACCAAGGAAAAATTAGGTAAAATATCAAGACAAAACTGTCTCTGTTTCTAAGCCCCCCAATCTGGATCTCTTATTCGCTCCCCAACTCTGTGCTGCTGTGTGTGATGCCGGGATTCAGGGCATGGTTCTCAGCTCACCTGCTGTGGCATCACTGGGTACCTCAATCAGTTATGAGGTGCTTCTCAATCACGTGGTGGCTAATAGTAGCAAAAGTAGAGATGGTTGTGAGTGATTAATTTTTCAGTAAGCCAGTTTAGATGGATGCAGTTGCTGCAATTAGAAAACCCGTGGTTGTGTTGTAAAATGCTTTTTTGAGTGAGAAAAGCTCTGGGTTAGCCCACTGGGTACTGTGCATCATTCAGGAAATATGGCTCATTGTGGTGTGTACATGTTTGTAGCATATGCAGTGTTATTCCTGAGTATAAGGCGATCAACCACAATCAGTGATCAACGTTCACACTTTTGTTTTAGGTTGTGTCTTTTCCTCGCCTCCCCCTAGAAAATTCATGGGCAGGGACATAGTATAAAGGAAATCTAGTATTTCCATTCTCCTTCCTTCCCTTATCTTTCTGGGGGCAGAAGAGGGAGGGTGTTGCTGCTTACTGCTTGTTTAACTGCACTCTTTTTTTTTTCTTTTATGATGTGAACAGCGCATTCCCAAATGGAACATCATAATAATATTGAAATCAGTGTTTAATACAGAGATTTATTGGATTTCCCAATTAGATCAGTCAGCCTTCCTTGAAAACCTTAGTGATATTCCTAAAAATTCCAGGAGCCTCTGTAGCTGTTGATGCCATTTCATTAAAAATAATAAAGGAACATATCAGTATGAAGGAAAAATGTGTGACTAAATACAGTATACACAGGAGTAGTGGGGTGTTTTGGCATGTTGGTAGTTTTTGATAGGAGTGGGTATTTTTGGCAAGGGGAAGGATACTATTTGTTTTGTTTTTTTCCTATCATTACCAGTTGTGTTTCTTACATTGCAGTTTCTTCTTGGAGAGGAGTGGGAGCTGTCTGATGCTTCTTAGTAGGTCATTTATGGGATGTAGGATTCCGAAGAACCTAAATCATCTCTCCTTGTTTCTGATGCCAGGCTATAGATGAACCATTCCAGAGTTTCAACATTGGGATTTTTTCATGCCCATCTCCTGAATCTTACAGAGTTCCTGCAGTGAGAAATAAACAGAATCAGAATAAGAAAATCATTTGAGTGGGAGAAAGTAGGAGGTTGGCAAGCTTATTCTGTAAAAGGTCACATAGTAAGTACTTTAGGCTTCACAGACTGAGGCCATATGTAGCCAGACACAGCCATAGACAAATAATGTAATGAATGGGCACCAGTATTGGTGGGTTGAGTGGAAACAAGTGGGCCCTACTTTGCCAACTTGTGATAGAAAGTGTTCAGGAAAATGCCAGTTTTGAGGTTTGGGGCTTTTACTACACAAGCCCAGTTGCGGGGGCAACGTGTGTGTTTGGCTCAAGGTAGACTGTCGTCGTTGTAATGAGCTTATTTACGGATTCCCAGTCCTTAAAAGGTGACATGTTGGTAGTTTTGGTGTAATTTTTAAGTAGCAAGGCAGAACTAACAGAGCTTTAGAAATGCGTTTTGAAACAAGGAAGAGTAGCTGTGAGGGAGGTAAGCTAATTACTATTGAACAGGCAGCTTTGGGGTTAAAACGTGGTTGTCTTGTTTCCGTTGAAACCTCTGATCTCAGGAAATAGTGCTGCTTTCTTCTGAAACCGAAGCTGACCAGCTGCCAACCCAGTACCTTGATGTTTTACTCCAAGGACGGCTACTCTGTACTCAGGGTTGACGATCATCTCCTTTAAAAGAAGAAAAGTAGTTTGTTTAGGCTTCGGCCTTGAAGGGTGTTAGATGCTCACCTTTGGGGGCATGGAGAGGCATATCCAGGAGTTTTGGAGTTCAAGGCCATGTCTGAAGGGATGGTCAGGACGTGGAGTCAGTTGAGTGAGCGTTGGCCTGCAGATCAGGGAGGGATCGAGGCAGCGATGCTCATAGCCCAGGCTGAGGTCCACTCTGGCCCTGCCACCGTGATCCTAAATGGTCCGGGTAAACTGAGGCAGGCCGGTAGCCTTCTTAGAGTCACGGCGACAACCTCACTGAGCTCTGGTCCCAATGAGGGGGTGGATCTTCTGACACGAAGGTCCCCGGGACCCTGACCCTCTCCTTGAGTGGAGCTCCCTCGCTTTTAAAGGGACCTGCTGTCCTGGCCGCTGTGATTTCTGAAGACTTCATGGTTAGGACAGAGGGCGGCCTCGGGAGCTACTGCACAGCCCCCATGCGGAGCTGGTGTGGCCTCTGGGGATCCGTGGGCACCTCGCAGTCTGTCCTCTGGGATTTTTACAAAGTCAGGTGCCGGGACAGCCCAGACCGGTGGTGGGGTGCGTTTCTTTGTACCCTAAGCCTTTTCCCTCCGTGAAGATGAGAGCAGCCTTGCACAAAGGGGGCCTGACCCATCCTCACGAAGCAGGAGAAAAAAATGAACCAGACATGTTGGATTGGTCTGCAGAGGGCCTGGCAGGCCTGTCCCTGAGAATCCTCTGTAATTCTGTGTCTGGTACCCTAGGTGTGTCCCCTCCAGCTACCGTGTGACTGACGGGGTCCCTGCTATGCCTTGGGGTCAGAGTGTGAAGGAAGATGGAGACCCTGGTATATGTGGAGCCAAGGATGGGCTGGGGTCACCGTTCTTGTGGGTCTGGACACCAGTTCTTCTTTTCCCTCTAGGAGGAGTCAGAATCACTGAGTGTAAAACGTGCTTGGCGTTGTTTAAGGAATTCTATGGAAGATTATACATAACTCCATTCTATCTTCCCCCACCCCCAAAGAATTTAGGAATAAAACTACATGCTCCCTGCTTCTAAATAGCTTCTTCTGATTCATCCTGTTTGGAAAAAGTAGAATTGCATTCTACTTCATAAACTAATTTTTATTTATTCAGGTCAAAAAGATGAATTACATTTCCTGAATTATGAACCCTCTGTGTGTGTGTGTAATATTAGTTTAATTTGCATAAATATGTTCTTATACATCATTATTATTATTATTGATGTTTCTATTATTCCTTCTACTGCTGAACTAGTACATTTTTGTTTCTTGTTTGTTTGTTTTAATATTCATTTTATTTATTTATTTGGTTGCTCTAGGCCTAAGTTGCAACGCATGTGCTCCTCTTTGTTGTGGCCGGTGCGCTCCTTAGTTGTGGCATGTGAATTCTTAGTTGCGGCATGCATATGGGATCTAGTTCTCTGACCAGGGCTCGAACCCAGGCCCCCCCTGCATTGAGAGCACAGAGTCTTAACCCCTGCACCACCAGGGAAGTCCCTACATTTTTGTTAAATGTGTGTAAGCTGAAGTGTTAAGCTTGAAGTGATACCATAGTTAAAATACATCTTACCCAAAAGTTTCCACTGAGGCAGGAGGGTTTATTTCCATCTCGTTAGGGTTTCTGTGTTTATCTGGGACCTGGAAAATTTTGTGTAAACAGGCTTTTGTGTCTCAGATGTGTTGAGTGAGTGGAGGGTGGAACGGGAGCTGGTTCGTGGGGACTGTCTGTCCTCTTCATAACAGTAGTGTTGTCGTTACCGTAACAAGTTATTGAAGTGAAGGGGAAAACCCAACGCGTTACGTGCCCTAACTGCCTTCACTGTGTGTTTTTCCAGTCTTCAAAACTGCTGTGGTCCTGGTGTATAAAGATGGTTCCAAACAGAAGAAGAAACTTGTAAGACTTCTTATTTCACCCCATCATTTCAAAGTATCTCCCTTCCTATCTGCATCTCAGTTGTGTCTGCGTAATTATAATTCTGCACTTTTGCCAGGCATGAGTGTTATTTTTTTTTTTTTTAAGTGTTGCTGAGGACTTAAGGAAATTGCCCAACCTGCCTTCCTGCAGGCAGGCCCATGTTTAGAGCATGAAAGTAAATCGCTGTTGGGCCTACCATGGCCAGAACCTTTCTAACACTATTTTTATCCATTCTCTGTTCTTCCTGCCCGTCTGTTCTTGTTTTGGGATCCCGTTTCTCCTTTTTCCTTTGTCTTCCTTTTGCCTGAATTTGGTTAGCACGCTTATTTGCACACCCTCCACAGAGTTGTCACGTGGCCTCCGGCTTGCTGCTGGGTGAACAAAAGTATACGTGGGGAGCAGCCCAGGGCTCCAGCATCACTGGTTTTTTGTTGTTGCTGTTGTTGTTTGGAATTTTTTTGTGAAAATCAAAACAATTTATTTTTTAAATTTCTAAAAAAATGTTTGTATTAATAGACTTTTAAATTTGTATTTTTTTGAAGTATAGTTGATTTACAGTATCGTGCCAGTCTCTGCTGTACAGCAAAGTGACTCGGTTATACACATATAGACATTCCTTTTTTTATTCCATTCTGGTTTATCACAGGCTATTGAATACAGTTTCCCTGGGCTGTACTGTAGGACCTTGTTGTTTTTCCATCCTATTTATATATATTAGTTTACATCTGCTAATCCCAAACTCCCAGTCTTACCCTCCCCCACCCCCCGCCCCCTTGACAACCACAAGTCTGTTCTCTGTGTCTGCAATATCACTGGGTTTAGAAAGTGTGGGGGTCTGGTCCAGGCTGAGCACATAGTTCTCATGCACCTGCTTCCTTCCCTTCCTGCAGGTAGGATCTCACAGGCTTTCAATTTACGAGGACTGGGACCCCTTCCGATTTCGACACATGATTCCTACTGAAGCTTTGCAGGTTCGAGCTTTGGCAAGTGCAGGTAAACTCTGAAATGGGTTGGGTACATATTTCTGTGTATGTATGAATTGTTTTTCTGAATCCACACTCATGGTTCTAACCACCCTACAGTCTTTTTCCTCCTATGCTTAAGTCTCCTTTCCCTCAGTCTCGCCATTGCCTCTTATTTACCCAGCTGTTTATTAAATGAATAAACTAAATGAATGGAGGTAATGTCTTTAATATTGTTCCAAGGAATTCTAGTCATTCTGTTATATATATTAATAATATTACAGTGGCTTACCTCTAAGTAGCAATGAGTCTTGTACTTCTGGAAAGAGTCTTTGAGATCATAAGCAGACAAAGCCCATGTAAGTAACTCACTTGCCTTTTAACTGGGAGACCCAAAAAGACCACCCAAAGCACAAAAAAAGCTATTGAATGCATTCTTTCTTCTTGAAGCATTACAAATCTTTATCTTTGCATCAGCATGAAATGTCAGTTCTTTTTCTGTGACCCAGATAGCCGTGAAGCAAGTCGTTGGGTAGTGATGAAAGTACTTGATAATATGATTAGATGATGCTTTGGTGCATGAGAAGGGAAGTGAATGTCACACAATATTGGCTAAGGATGGCAATATTCCTATACCTCAGAGGCCCCATTCAGGGCTTAATTTGAGGCTGTTTTGGGGAGGAGCAATCAGCAGATTGTCCCAGGCACACCCTAGAAGGAGCAGCTTTGGGGTCAAGTGGAAACTCTCGGGACAAACCTATTCCCTGTCCCATTTGGACAGCAGGTGCAGCTTTTTGGTTGTAAAAGGGGCCGTGGAAGTGGACCTCTGCAGGTACACAAACGATCTGTGTTTCTCTTTTGTGTTTCTGGCATCTAGTGTGAGCATTAAGTTCTCCGTGTCTGATTGGTGTCACTCCTTTTCTCCCCATTTTCATTTGTCACCTCCATGAGCCATAAAATTGGCTCTGATCCTGATAGAACCAAGTCTACCCTAGTCCAGTGTCAAAACCTTCCGCAGTATTTGGTAAACCTCCCATTACCCGCCCAAGTTAAACTAGATGCCACTTCCTTCTCGGTTGTTATGTGTTGCAGGAGGAAAACTCAAATGCAAAAAGCACGTCTGGCACATGTATTGGGGATGACTGTTTGCCTTAAAAAGATTTCTGTCTAAGCTTCTGGCCCAGAGATTTACCCTGGTGCCTTCTTACTTTGATTTGTAAAATTGATTTATATGTGAATTCTCAGGAACCTGTAAATCATAGGTCTGTAAACAGCTATGGTAGTATTTTGAGGTTTGGGCACTTAAATACTAGCATTGTCTTACTCTGCAGTCTTAGGTTGTGAGTTATCTAGTTCATATGCTTCCTTGTACCTGGTTTATATAAATGGGAAAGCGTATGCTTATAGCAAACCACAGAGGCTCTTCAGCCAGGAATTTTGCCTTCATTGAGGACTAAATACATGAAGAATTTAAGTCTGGAAAACAAAACCATCTTTGTGAAGATGACATGCCATTCTCACCCTCGGTTTTTCATTCAAATCAAGTTTAAAATTAAGACAAAAGCATATTTTAGTGGAGTTACAAAGACGAGCCAACACATCTTTCGCTATGAGATAAATTCCAGTGGATATGAGAATCAGAAGATGGAAATTTCTAGATTTTTGTCTTAGTTTGGGAAAACTTGTAAAACTTTCTGCATATGGGTCCTGGTTGGTTAAATAATGTGGGCACCATGAGGGTTTGTGACCAGGGTTTTGAGCCACTAGGTAAGGATGAGACTTCTCGATGTGTAGTGTTGAGGTCTGCAGTGAATTGTTTCTTTCATAAACACTAATCATGAATAACATGGCAAAATAATGTGATATTCAGGCCCTGAAAGACTTAGAAATTACTCCAAATATAACTGTTTCTCACTGTCTCAGTGTACCATTTTGGCTTTACTCAGGTTGGGCGCTGTCGGTGGGCTGAGAAAGAGGAGCCCTGTTCATTCCCAGGACATGCTTGTCCAGGGCGCTAGTCCCGGTCCTGCAGATGGCAAGGGCCTGCCTCTTTATATCACCGGCCTGATGAAATCGGCATTGGAATCTTGGGCTCTGTCTAGTCCAGCTGTTGCCAGAACAACTAATCACTTAATTAAAATAGTTCAGCCAAACGGGCTGTGCAGCTAAAAGGGTCAGTTCTTCCATCAATATGATTGACTGATTGTCCTTTTAGACCATCCAGAAGGAGATTTTAGCAACTGGAAGTTTTCCAAGTGTTCTTTTTCTTCGCACCCATTAAGCTCTCAATCGCTTTGCCTCTTGTAGGAATGAAGTTCCTTTGGTCTTATGCGGCTCTGCACTATTTAATCCTACGCCAAAGCATGGAAAGTGCTTTTGTAAAAATGCAAATACATCTCTTTGAAACATACTCTTATTCATCCTTGTTTTAATTTCTCTAGATGCAGAAGCAAATGCTGTGTGTGAAATTGTCCATGTAAAATCGGAGTCTGAAGGGAGGCCAGAGAGGGTCTTCCACCTGTGCTGCAGGTGAGCCTGGAGCCCTGAAGTGCGGGAGGTGGCACCTAGAGGGAAGGGATGTGACTGTGCTTGGTATCCCCAACCCCTCTGGGTTCTGCAGACCAGCCTGTGCATCCCTAGAAGCTACGTCCATTTTTTTGTACATTTGAGAAAGTATTTAACACTTATCAAGTAAGAGTAATTAGATAAATTAAACAAATTTTATCAGAATATAGACAGTAACCTGGTTAATTTGATGTCCTTCTAAAAGGAAATCAGAATTTTCATCTATATATTCAATGTTCGAATGGGGACTTTCTTGCTACATGTACATTTGGTGGATTAGAAGGACATGGTTGTCTTATAATGTTTTGTTTTGGTGTTTGGGTGCATCGTTTATACTGTAACGTCTCTGAGATGCAGCAGATGGAGAGTCAGCTGGGAGGAGGTGAGGGTGTGTACAGTGTCTGTGTAGAGAAACTTTGACCCAGGGAGGCTGGCTCAAGTGGCTCAGGTTCACCTACTGGTCCTAGTGGAAGCTGAACTTAGGATGTGGGCTTCTATGTATTTCATCTTATTCTTTCCCTCTCCCCATTTCCCTCTCCTCCTCCTCCTCTTCCTCCTTTTTGGGCTCTGTCTTTGAGAATTTGAGAATTGTACTTTTTTCACATGCAGCCAATTCTCTTTCTTCTGATTTTTGCCTAAGAACACCAAGCTGGATGGTGCCAATAGCCAGCATTCTGATACATTTGACTTTAAATATGATCTATACTCTCAGTGATGTTTTCATTTAATCCTAGGTGCTTAGTAATTTATTCAGTGCTTACCCAATACCCCACACTGTGGGTATTACACTGTGGGTTGCATACACACACAATAAAAACTCAACAGAATCAGTATTTTCTGTTTGTTAGTAATATTTTATAATGTGACTTGATATAGTAAGAAGGCACACTTACCAAGTATGACCTGTGCTGAGCACCTCACATGCATTGTTTCACTTAGTCAGACTGACGTACCGTTATTCCATTTTACAAATGGGGCACCAAGGCTTACAGAGGGTACTTTGCTAAAACCATGTAGCAAATGAACACGGAGTTCAAACTCAGTGGGTTTGACTTCAAAGCCCGTGTTTTGTGTTTCTGCATTGCCTCTTTGTTGGGTGACAGAGATCAGTAAATCCAGACCCCAGGAAGCTGTTGGAACTAGAATTGAAATTTTTTTCAAATAATCTACATGTGGTTTAGCACTGTCTTTACTGTCTATTTGGGCTAATCCGCTTGCGATTTTGTTGATAAATCCACAGGGTCCAATGAGCCTGCCTCTAGAAATGCCATATTCATTGTTAATAAGGGATACCACGTAAAACTTACCTGGGTAAAACTATTGAGAACGTAACAAGAAGAATAATTGACCTAAGAAGCACTTTTTTTTTTTTTTTATCGTGGGAATTGGAACTTGGGAAGATTTTCCAGTTCTTTACGCTGTAGCTTTAATATTTACATGTTGACGTGTGTCATGGAAGGTGTTGATATTTAACAGGCGTGGATATCCAATGCAGAGGAAACTAAGGATGTTGGGACATCAGTTTTCAGGTGTGCTGCAGAACGGCAAGAATCTTGTGGTACCTTTTTGTCTGTAAAAGCATTTGAGAATGAAAGGTTCTGGCTTAAGTACCAAGAGCAGAACCTGGCAACTTTGTGTGTAAAATCCATCTCTCCATCAATCTGTTCCTTAATGGGCTGCTCTGTCCCAAACTGGCTGCAGGAGATGAATCACAAAGCATAAAGGGAAAGGAATACGTGTTCTTTATCTCCGGCGATGAAAACCCTGCTCGGCAGTGAAATTGGAGTCGTGGCCTCAGTCTTTAGCCTTTGGTCCTCAGGGATATTTGTTTGGCTGCACCTGATAACATCAGAAGTTCAGCCGTGTGTTAAGTACTGTTTCCCTAACAGGTGTAAATCTTCTTTTCATAGCTCCCCGGAGAGCCGGAAGGATTTCTTGAAGGCCGTGCATTCCATCCTGCGCGATAAGCACAGAAGACAGCTCCTGAAGACCGAGAGCCTTCCCTCCTCCCAGCAATATGTACCTTTTGGAGGAAAACGATTGTGTGCGCTGAAAGGGGCCCGGCCGGCCATGAGCAGGGCAGGTACTGTGGGGATTCAGACGTTCAAGATCCCCGTCACCCCCACTCCACTGTAGAGCTGACATCCTTGTTGAGCAAGACTTAGACGTGGCCTTGTGGGGGCTAACGTTGGAGGACGTCCTTCCCTGGTGTGAGGTTCCCTGCCCTTGCCTCCCTCCCTTGGTTCATGCCTCTTGCCCTCTCTCAGGCTTTCCCTTTGCTGCCCTCCTCGTCCTGGCTGGGGAGCTCCCCTCTCATTTGCCAAGCCAGGAAGTGAGCACATTCTCTTTCTGGAGGGGCTGTCTTAGCCCGCTTGCTGAATGAGAGTTGCCGCTTTGCATGACAGCCAGCTTTGTCCAGCAAAAAGCAGTGTGTGATGTCTCAGCAAGGTCACAGCCCGCCATTCTGAGAACATAGTGGCTTTGTTCTCTGGAAACACAGCCATGGTGTTCTCAGTAAGGAGTCCATATTTGGTAGACCAGATGACCCATCAGATTTTACCCTCATGTGCCCTGCAACTTTATCTTCAGCTTCCATATTAATTTGGGGAAGCCTTGAACTGCTATCAGAAAAAAGGAATCTGGAGTTCAAATGGTCCCAGTGTAAATATTGTTTTAGGACTTCTTCTGTCACCTTGAAGCCGCAAAGATCAATACTCTGACCTGTAAATGGCATTAAAATCTATCTAGGAAGAAAGATATTTTTATAACATTTAGGTATTAATGACATCAGGATATTAATATTTTTATCAATCCTTTCTTAAGAAGCAGTCCAGAATTTTGCAGGGAAGATTCCAATAAAAAGAGGCTTCCTTTGCTTTTGCCAAAAAGGCTTCTGATCTCTGGTCCAATGAATTTGCCACCTGTTCTCAATTGTGTTGAAGAGGCAGGTATGGCGCTGTGAATGGTTGAAGGTTTTCATAGACATAACCTACCTAGCTCAACAGGGTATATTACACTCTTTAAGTACCTTAAATTTAACTAATGTTAAGGGGCTAGTTACCGTACATCTATTCTCCAATCAATTGATAAGTGTTTACTGAAAACCTGGTATGGTGAACATCCAGCAGCACTCCTCTGCTCGCCAGTATCCTAAGTGTCTTGCATACTTCTCTATCCACAATTTCCCCTGGAGTCCTCATGTAAAAAGCTTTGCTGATCCCTTTAGAGTTCACAGAAGACATTTCACCTTGGAATGGTCTCATTTGTTCCTTTCATTTGCCAGGGGATATTTAATTAGGATTGGGAACATGTGTCCCACCCTCAGGAAATCCCACGTGTCTGTCATTGGTCAGGTTTCAGTTATTACTCGATGAACCTAAAGTCAGAGCTGCATTCACTGTAAAACTAAGCATTTTTAGTCTGTAGGACACTCAGAAGTTTTCCTGCTGAGATCCCATTGGAAAGAAAACAAACGAAGTTGCTATGACCTACCCCATCATCTTGAATATCAAGAGAGAAAGCCTTGATGTCAGAGCCTGTTGGCTTTGGCTGACTGGAAGATTTTTTTTGCCCAATGAGTCATTTTTGGCTGAAGAAAGTCTTTATCACTCTGCTTTTGAAGCGTCTCACTATCCTCAGGGTCTTCATGTTAGATGATTGAGTGGGTCAGCACAGCACTAGCTAATCAGTCTTACCAGTGAACAACGGAAACACTTAAATCAGAGATTGTCTCCTGGAACCCTATAAGGCTGGCTGGGTTACTAAGTATCCTTTTCATAAAGGATAGATTCTTATGCTTCATTATGCACCATCATGAATACCCAGCTAGTTTATTTCTCCTTTTGCTCTGTGTGAATAGGACAGTAAAGGCAAATAGCCAGTCTCCCTTGGTCTAAAAGCACTGTATGTCTGCCAGTAACTCAACTACACATGTTTTTGTTGTTCCCACATTTTCTTATGAAACTTTTCAGACATATAGAACAAAGGAAAGAATTGTACACATTTATACCTACAGTCTATAATGAACATTTTAGAATTTTCCTCATCATATATCTATTCATCTGTCATCCATCAACTCATCTTACTTTTGACACATTTCTAGAATACAGACTTTAGCATAATTTACCCCTAAATACTGAAGCCTGCGCATCATTGACAAATCTTTCCAATATCCCAGTTTGGAATTGAGGTAGTTCTAATAGTGACTGGAGAGACCCAGCTCCTTTATGGTGTTGTTGAGATAAAACTGAACAGTAATTTTTGCTTCTTCCCAATGGAGTACTAGTAGTAGTAGTAGTAGTTTTTCTTACTCTTTCTTTCTTTCTCTTTCTTTTTCTTTCTTTCTTTCTTTCTTTCTTTCTTTCTTTCTTTCTTTCTTTTCTTTCTTTCTTTCTTTCTTTCTTTCTTTCTTTCTTTCTTTCTTTCTTTTCTTTTCTTTCTTTCTCTTTCTTTCTTTCTCTCTCTCTTTCTCTTTCTTT
Organism: Hippopotamus amphibius kiboko; assembly: GCF_030028045.1. Lineage (NCBI taxonomy): Eukaryota > Metazoa > Chordata > Mammalia > Artiodactyla > Hippopotamidae > Hippopotamus > Hippopotamus amphibius. Next base: position 104,033,843 of record NC_080195.1, on the reverse strand, counting down.
CTTTCATTCTTTCTTTTTTCCATTTTCCCTGGAAATGATTTTCATTCCCCTCTTAGAGTGAGAGTGGTGTCTGTTTACCCCATGCTTTAAGATGATAGAACACTCAGGAATGATGATGGAAGCACAGGGATCTGAGACAGAGGACGGTCAGAGTGGGAGCCAATTTAGACCATTGTCCAGCTCACTGACCTTGTACCTGCTGTATTTGAAGTCAAGGCTATATTGGCAGTAATCATGAATCGTCACCTTACTTCTAGCAGCACTGCAGCAGTTTAATGGTTTTTCGGGCTTAGGTTTCAGGAAAGCAGCTCCTAACTGGTGTCTCAGCTCCTCCCTCCCACTGGAAAGCCCGTGGTACATTTCACTATCGAGCGAGAAGTGGCAGCATTTCCGTATTGTGTGTGCGTGTGTGTGTGTGTGTGTGTGTGTGTGTGTGTGTGGTGGGATTGTTTGCTTGATTGGGTGGCGTCTTTTGTTTGCTTTTAATGATACTGGCTTCCTAGAGGGCAGTAGGGTGAAAGAATAAATTCAGAAATTTGTTGTTCTTAACTCTTAGTCACTTTATCTAGCTCTTTGTTAATCAGCTGCTTGAGTGTCGTATTATTTATTTCTCATTCCATTCAGGCACCAGTATTTTAATTGCTTTGTAGACAAGGAAGTGGGGATACACAGAACAGAATCAGGAGGGACTAAGGCTCACATTTGCTTTAGCCTCATGGTTCACGTGGGACTCTGTCAGAAAGAGGATTTCATATCTCTGAGACCCACTCTTTTCTGTAGCCTCTCTGAAAACACCACCACGCCCTTAATGTACCTGCAGATGGATCCTCGAGAAATGTTACATTCAGTTTTCCAGAAAGCAGTATGACTTGGATCAGTGTGTTTCCCTCCTTGATGTATCATGGTGATTTCTCCAAAGACGGTGAAACTAGAAGCATCCCCCATCCTCACTAAGACCTATTCCAGCTAAATGACTCTAGGACAGCCCCGGGACATCCCCAGAGCACTGTGCCACGGGCAGTGGTCGGAACTGAGGGCACTAATTAACCCCAACATCAGTGGTGGACTTGACAGCAGCAGAATTCTGCATTACCTGTCTCCTAGGTGCACAGGGTAGAGACATTGATTATTTCAGAGGGAGCTGAATCCTCCTTTCCCCATAACCTACAACCCACCCATGTCCCCACCCCCACCCCAGCCCACCTCCCACGTCCTTGCCCTTCCCTCGGTGGCTGTAACATTCGCCAAGGCCAGACACCTGTGCAAGGTAAAGACCCTGAGACAGACTGGTGTCATCCGGACTTTAAGCCCCAAATGACATCCAGGTCCTAAATGCGTATCGTGTAGTCTTGATTTTCCTTTTCTTGTATTTGCTTTCTGGAGTTTCATCGCACGTAAAGCATGTGGGGGTTTTATTTTTATATTTTTGTGTGTGTGTGCAGTGTCCGCCCCAAGCAAGTCTCTTGGGAGGAGGAGGCGGCGACTGGCCCGAAACAGGTTTACCATTGATTCTGATGCCATCTCCGCCAGCAGCCCGGAGAAAGAGCCCCAGCAGCCCCCCAGCGGCGGGGACACTGACCGCTGGGTAGAGGAACAGTTTGATCTTGCTCAGTATGAGGAGCAGGATGACATCAAGGAGACAGACATCCTCAGTGACGATGATGAGTTCTGTGAGTCCGCGAAGGGCGCCGCCGCGGACAGAGACCTGCAGGAGCGGCTTCAGGCCGCCTCCATCAGTCAGCGGGAGAGAGGCCGCAAGCCCCTGGATAGTCACGCGTCCCGCATGACGCAGCTCAAGAAGCAAGCCGCCCTGTCGGGCATCAACGGAGGCCCCGAGAGCACGAGCGAGGAGGTCATTTGGGTTAGGCGTGAAGACTTTGCCCCCTCCAGGAAGCTGAACACTGAGATCTGACTGTGTCACGTTCCCCCTCCCGCATAGAGAGAGAGTCTGTGTAGATACGTCTCCCACTCCGCCCCTCTCCCGGACCCGCGAGGGCGGGGGAATGTTCCCTTTAAGTCGCAGTCTTGCACACACGGTTTTGGCAGCTGACTTTGTTCTGAAGCCATGTAGCCACCCAACTTTATCATTTCTGACAACATCGGAAAGAATTGTTCGAGAATCCCAAATCAGCTTGAGTCCTATCTTCTGTATATTACCAAGGGCTTTTATTTATTCTCAATTAATCAGGGCCTAAAGAATTAAAAAGAAAAAAAATTCCATAGCACTGGAAAGCAAATTACCCCAGGAGTTGAAGTATGTATGACAGATTAGTTTAAAGGATAGCACACGAAAAAATAATAAAGACTATCTGAAATCTATAATCCAGGAGCCACCATCTAGTTGGGGAAACAAAACAAAGCAACTGTACAGCTCGCAGTGTTCTTACTCCTTTCCCTCTTAAATGTCTGAGAATATCTGTGTATTTTAAGAATGTGTGAGGAGAGGGTGGAGATTTATGTTCGATGAGCCTTTTTTTTTTTCTTCTTTTTTTCTTCCTCTTCTGTTTCGGTCCATGGCTGGTCTTACTCGATGTCGGTGTTTGAAAGTTCTAGTTTTGCATAGAATTATAAAGATGCCAAACTCCTTGGAAAGAGATCCAAATTTATCACTTGAAAAAAAAAACACTATTTTTTGTATTTTACCTGAGATGCAGGGGGCACAAACAGATGAGACTTTTACACAGTGTTAGTGTAATTCTGAGTTTAAAAAATGAGGATTTTACCTTTTACAGAGAGTGAGGCGTGGTGATTTTATATTTATATATGAAAGGCCAACAAGATGCCTAGGAGAAACTTTTTTCCCAAGAAGCAGTTTTTTGTTTGTTTGTTTGTTTGTTTGTTTGCTTTTTAAAAAATGTTTGAATCTCTATTTGAGATGGGAGCTTGGTTGGATTAAACACGACACCGGAATGGGCAGTGTGTGTGTCTGTTGCACATGGCAGGGGAGGGGAGATGCCTTCTCGTGGGGTTGCTATGGTGATCATTGGTTTTCCCATCATAGTTGCATCTTCATCCATAGATTACCTACCCATTCCCTGACAGTCCCTAACCAAACCTCTTAACAAAACAATCTCTTCAAAAACATGTCTTGTGTTTAACCTTTTCTTCTTGCCAACAAAACAGGGTAAACATGCTAAAAAAACTAATGTTCTAAACAGATTTCCAAATAGGAAGAACAAAACCAAGTTAAAGCACTTTCAATTTCTTTTTTTAAAGGTTTATAGCTTTTTTTTTTCCCATTTCACAATGTCCACTTCCTAAGAAAGGTTTAAATAATATGAAAACTTTCTTTTTGGGGAAAATATCTATTTGGTGTTTGACACATCAGTAGGTACTTTAAAGACCTGAATTTTATAGTAGCTTTAGGAGTTATATTTTATAAAAATCAGTTATGACTTTATATTTCCAGACAATAGAGAGTTCAGAACATCATGCTCTTGTGCCCCTGCTTGCTTTACCTGCTTTCCTACCCTGTATCCCTCCCCTTTCGGGTTTCCAGGGCTTTGAGCTTGATCTTTTGAGAGTTTTATTCTATTAAATTTTTGCTGTATCTTCTGATTTTCTTAAAGAGCTTTAGAATGGTTTCTATACCCTTTGTATCACTGCATTGTTCCATATCATCTCCAGTTTGATTGTGTCTGGGTGGAAAACTGAAGCAGAGGCTTCTAATAGTCCCATTTACCAGTCCCAGTGCAACGGGTTTGTCTGAAAATGCTGGAAAGTCTGGTGCTTGGAGAGGGTGCCATTGTCTCCTGTACATAAGGTCATGACGTGTCTATGTCAAAAGTTCTTATATATTTCTTTTATAAGCTGAAAGAAGGTCTATTTTTATGTTTTTAGGTCTATGAATGGAACGTTGTAAATGCCTGTCAAACAATAAAAAATATTGAAAAGTGTCTGAACAGTCCTGTGCCTTTTTGGATGGGAGGATGGATGTGAACTGTAGAGTATGTGGGAGAAAACACCTAAGGATGGCTTTTTTTTTCCCCAAGTAAATATTGTGACCATCAAGGGAAAGCTGATTTGGTGGAGCTTGAAGTTTTTAAATTTTTTAAATTGAGGTATAATTGATATATAACGTGGGTTGTTTCAGATACTAAACATAACGTATATATTACAAAATGATCACCACAACAAGTCTAGTTAACATCCATCATCATCCACAGTTATAAAAAATATTTCTCTTGTGATGAGAACCTTCAAGATCAGCTCTCCTGGGGCTTCCTAGGTGGCACAGTGGTTAAGAATCTGCCTGCCAGTGCAGGGGACATGGGTTCGATCCCCGCTCCAGGAAGATCCCACATGCCGTGGAGCAACTAAGCCCGTGCGCCACAACTATTGAGCCTGCGCTTTGGAGCCCGTGAGCCACAAGTATTGAGCCCACGTGCTACAACTACTGAAGCCCACGTGCCTAGAGCCCGTGCTCCGCAACAAGAGAAGCCACGGTAATGAGGAGCCTGTGCACCACAACGAAGAGTAGCCCCCACTCTCCACAACTAGAGAAAGCCCACGCGCAGCAAAAAAGACCCAACACAGCCAATAAGATAGATGATAGATAGATAAATAAATTTATTAAAAAAAAAATCAAACCTCCTAAGCTACTTTCAAATATGCAATACAGTGTTATGAGCTATAGTCACCGTGCTGTACCGTGCATTGGCATCACATTTTGTAACTGGAAGTTTGTACTATACAAATACATATATTCATTCTTTTTAAGATTCTTTTCTCATATAGGTAATTACAGAATATTGAGTAGAGTTCTCTGTGCTATACAGTAGGTCCTTGTTGGTTATCTGTTTTATACATAGTAGTATGTGTATGTTAATCCCAAGCTTCTAATTTATCCCATCCCTCACGTTTCCCCTGTGGTAACCATAAGTTTGTTTTCGAAATCTGAAGTCTGTTTCTGTTTTGTAAATGAGTTCATTTATGTCATTGTTTAAAAATTAGATTCCACATATGAGTGATATATTTGTCTGTAGAGCTCAAAGCTTTAACAACAACCACAAAAAGGCATTATGGTTCCTCCGCATCTTGGTCTGCTGATTTGGAGAATATGAACTAGCACAAAGCGGGGATCTGTACCCATGCTGAGCACTCTTTTCTAGTCTCCTGCCCCCTCCTGGTGGGAGCTGGGAGAGAGGTGCCAGGGGAAGAATTGGGGTGAGGTGCAGAGCTTAGACTGACCTGGGGAGTGGGGTGGGAGCTGTTGAACACAAGATCCATCTCCACATTTTGTCCCTAAGGGTCTTGCTGCCTGGGTCTTCCACAGGCTCACAGAAGAGGTAAATGCAGGCTTGGGCTGCCTTACCCTTCCGTTTCAGAGCCCCAGATCTTTACTCTTCCCCAATCCCTTAGGAATCTTCCCCATCAAAGTTGACCCCACCCACACCTGCCCTCTGGGTGAACAGGTTTTCTCTTCCTGCCTTCCCTAAAGTTCCTCCCACAGCCACAAGTGAGCGCCGCTGTTGAGCTCTGTTCCTCAGTGTGGTTCCTGGACCAACAGCATCAGCATCAGATCCTAGGAGCTTGTTAGGAATGCACCCAGACCGGCTAAACCGGAACCTGCATCTTAACAAGATTCGCCAGGTGGTACATACGTAGTATGTTCAGGTTTGAGAAGTGTTGGTTTGGCGGTCTCCAAACGTTTTGATGTTGAATGATGATGTGGAGTACATACCTTTTTAAGTATATTCAGGTTCTTTTGTACCAATATATGCATTTTAAAATACAAAAAGATTTCTTTGTCTACCCATTGTATTTCTTTGGGGAGAACACTGAAGCCAATTTGACACCTGGTGAAATTATTCTAACAGTTTGCACTTGGTAGAAGTGAGATGTAGGCAGTTTGGACTGCCTTCCTGGCCAATCTCTGAATCTGTCAGTGTGGAGAAATTGAGGGCTTGAAGTCAAGTATACAGAAATAACCATTCCTTTTTCACCTGAGCTTAATTTCTTTTTTGGGCTCGCATCCCACCAGGCTGGCAGAAACTGCCCTCGGTTCACTTTTCTCTCCCTGGTTGTCAAGATTTGGGAATAATAAGGGTGGAGTCCTTCCTCCAGTCTCAGAGTCCATTCATCCACTGAGGTTTGCTCTACCCATGACCATTGTCCTGGCTAATGTCCACAGTCTCTTTCAAGGTTGCTGGTGGGCTCTCCAGTGTTTCCTTTTGCCCAACTCAGGTTTCCCACCTCTGCAACCAAGTCCCTAGCATTTTGTGTCCCCCCCCCCCCCCCCCGCAGATGTTGCCGGGATGCCCTGCTCAATCTTACTCTTTCCATCCCTCAGACCTCTCTCTTCTGCCTGTATCCTCAGGCAGTAGGTATGCCTTTCTGTGTGGGGTGGGTGGGGTCAGGGTGTGGGGAGCAGTGTAGACTAGCCCTTATTTTGTCCCCAGACTTTTTTGTTGATACCCAATTTTTACCTGAATCTCACAGGCAATTTCTGCTTTTCATCTTGCTACAAGCCTACCCTGGAGTAGGGAATTCCTGTAACAGTCCCTTCTTAGAAGAGAGGTAAGTATTGGGCAGGTAGGGAAGAGGGAAAAATGAAAATACAGGGAGAAAAATAAAAAACCAAATACTCAAAAGATTCAGCTACTTATTTATAAAGTGTGTGATATCAGAACTGCAGTGTCACATTCTCCACAGGCTTCTCTAAAAGATGCCAGTGTTTGAAGAAAAAAACAAGGAGTATTCAAAATGCAGACCATGAATGTGGAGAGTTCTGTAAACCCCACATAAGTATGGATGCTGTTGGTAAGTTACAAGCTTCGGTTGATTGAAGTAGAGGTAGAAACACTCCCAAAGCAAAACCCTGGATCACTGTGTTTACATTGTCCTTCTTGTTATAACCCTCTCCCCCTAACACCAATAGAACGTCTAATATAGTAAATATCACTCATCTATAATGATTTATTCTGGTCTATCCCACCATTTCTACAGTATGAAGCAAACTTTAGCCTATAAATTATCCTGTTGAAGTAAGGCAATCACCCATGGCCGCTACCTCCACCAGGTGCTCAGTGTTAAGTGATGGATGGACAAGTCTTCGTGTGCCTGCCTTTAACAGCAGACTCTTACTGTGGGCTGGTGGCTTCTAACTGGTGGGCACCAGGTCCTCTGTGTTGTCCAGTGACTTGGGATTATAATCCACATATTCATAGCATCATTTGTAGAGTCAATGATTCTCAGGTAGGGGAGGCATGACACATTTTTTTAAAAACCTAAATCCAGGATCCTTAATATTTGAAAAGTCAGGAACCGCATAGAACATAACGCCTATTTTCCATGTTGTTTCAATATGCTGCACACCCAGACCGAACCGAAGTTGGGTTTTTTAGCCAACGGGACCCTAACAGAGTTGCTGTCATCTTTCGGAGCCCTGACTCCACCCTCTTTTCAGGACTTAGTCTCTTTTTCTGAGAGCCATTGGGGTTTCCTGGGCTGTTCCCAAGAACTCCTTCATTTCTGATTTCGGAGTCTTCATCTTAAACAGAACGTCCTGTATTCTGTTGTGCTCTGCTTTGTGCTGGTGTTTTCTGCCCAGTGTCATTACCTTGAGCTTTAGACATTAATGGTTGGTTAATTATTCCACCTTCACTTTTGATCAAGATGTTAACATATTGGCTTGTGTCCTCCTGACTGGATTCTCAAATACATGCATGTGTGCAAACACACACACACACACACACACACATGGGTTCATACTATTTTATTAATTCATACTATGTTATTAACCTGATTTTTAGCTCTTACAATGCAAATTGTGGCATTTTCTGATGACATTATAAATAGGTCTATATCATTCTAAGTCAACTCCATGGTAACCCATCTTAATGGATAGACTGTGATTCACTATAATTTATATATCCAAATTGCTTGCTGATGGACAGTATGAATTCTAGTTTTTATCATTAAAAAATACCAGGAATATCCACGTGGCATATTCTTTGTGTAGGGGCCCAGTTATGTCTTTAGAGTACAGTCATAGAAATAGCTTTGGGTGCATTTATATGCATTTAAAGGATTTTGATGCACATTTCTAACTTGTAGGCTACCATACTCCTGTTGGGCTTCTGGTGAGTGGTCAAGATCCTATTTCCGGTCTAGTGTCTTTACTTTGTCACAGAAATGCCTGTGGCTTTGCCGGGGGAAACTAGCTTTTTCACCTGAGCTTTGTGTTTAGATTCTTGGGTGGCTATGCTTGGTGAGCTGGGCCTTCTCTGTTCCATCCTCCTTCCTCCAGTCCACACTCAGTTTTACTGAAATGTTTGGACATTAGTCTATAGGATTTGGGGTATTTATGGTGACGCAAGTTGAACATTAAAGCATTCTCCGTTTCAAAACTCCAGGATTTTAAATATCCTTCACCCCATACATGCTGCTTCTTGTTTTGCCTCCAGATTTAAATGAAAGTTGAACTTTTGTAGTAGTGATAAAATCAGTTTTATATCACAGGCATGCTTGGGCAATCCATTCTTCTTCCCAGCATATACTAATGAAGGAAATGATACTTCGAAAGAAATAAGGATTTGTAGTTGTTTTGTTTTTTGTTTTTGTTTTTGTTTTTGTTTTTTAGGTTCAAATAAGGCTTAATAGTTGAAACAGAGACGCCAAGGATCAGGCTTTGGCTCCAGTGGACCATAATCTAACAACTCATTAATAAAATCTCACAGATGGGAAAGCGGTTACAACTCCAACAATAGGATTACTTAGTTTGGAGAATGAGTAGAAAATCAAGGTAGGCATGGTGGTTGGATGAAATTTTTTTCATTTGCAACAAATCATGATGTCTTATTAAAAGCCATTATGAGAAGAGAAAGCTTTCTGTAGAACAGGGAAAGGGACAGTGACTGGTGGATTTTGGATAAACCATTCAAGTCTCAGGGAGTTTCTCAACACGAGAGAGAGAAAGATGAATAGATGCAACAGGGCAGTGATTTCCTTGAACCAAAATGTGACTTTCCAGGGAGTTCAAGGGAGCAAATAGTTTAGGGAGAATCCACACCCAAATATTCTCTCCTAAAATTCATCCACCCAGGAATGTGCTTGCGAAGGACATGTAATTTCTCTCCCTCCCCTGTCACAGTTGTATTTCTGTCACTTTGTAAAAGAAAGTGACTTCTCGTCTTTCCCACATCACGTGTGGTGGGGGGAACCTTTGGGACAGCAAATAGACACAGAAAAATAGCATGTCAAGAAAGTAAATGACTACTGACCAGGATGCTAATCCTTTTGTAAGTCGTGTGGTTTCAAAGTTGCTTTCAATTGGTTTGAAGGAGGACTTAAGTTGTCAGGCGATAAATTATTAAAAAGAATTGCCGGTGATATCTCTGATTGTTGGCATGTAATTCAAGAGGTCAGGGAATTGAGTGGCCCCACCATAACATAACTTCTTTCACTCCCCAACAAGGTTTTTCTGTGCTTGCATCTATAAAAATGAGAAGTAGAAGGGCTTCCCTAGTAGCACAGTGGTAGACACAAGTTCTATCCCTGGTCTGGGAAGATCCCATGTGCCTCAGGGCAATGAAGCCCATGTGCCACAACTACTGAGCCTGCGCTCTAGAGCCCGAGAGCCACAACTAATGAGCCCACATGCCACAACTACTGAAGCCTGAGGGCCTAGAGCCTGTGCTCTGCAACAAGAAAAGCCACCGCAATGAGAAGCCTGAGCACGGCAACAGAGTAGCCCTCACTCTCCGCAACTACAGAAAGCCCGCTTGCAGCAACAAAGACCCAACGCAGCCGATAAATAAAAATAAATAAATAAAATAAAAGAGAAGTAGAAACAGAATCGATGCCAAACAATCTGTATCTAGCTAAAAGTAAGATCCATTCATGGATACATGAACTAACTGAGGAAGAAAACTCAAACCTGTCTGTGCCATGAAGAGATCACTTTCAGTGAAATTTTACCTTTTACATTTAATAATTTTTAATCTAGATTTTTATATTGATCAATTATGTACCAATAATAATTATAATTGTAACTCAATCCAAAAGTGACTTTTTAATGCTTGGAGCTTTATGGTCATGGAAAATGCCAAAACTTTTAACAAATAAACTTATAGCGATATTTTTATTGTAGTGTGTTAGGGTGATAGGGGATTCAAAAATCGAGTTCAAAGGAAAAAGAAATGATGTGAAATTTTTGAGTTTTAAACATATGTTTTAAATGGATATGGGCATAAATTGTTATGGTATTTAGATTATGTTAGACAGCAGCAACAGAGACCCAATGCAGCCAATAAATAAAAATAAATTTATTAAAAAACAATTATTTGGGGGAGCTTTTGAGAAAAAAACGAAAACTGTTGCCTGAGAAAGTGGGATTGTTTTAGAGGGCAATCCACGCTTTCTCACTCTCCCCTCTCCATTGAGCATCAGGAAGCTAAATGGGTGGAAAGTGATGGGTTTTGGCACGGGATGCCTGTGAACGCTGACATTTTCATCTACCAGCTGTGTGATCCTGGGCAAGGCACCAAACCCTTCTGAGTCTGTTTCCTCTCCTCTAATGTGGGTTAACAATACCTACTTTATCGTGTGACTCAATTAATGGTCACTTTCTACTTCCTCCCACTCTCTACCCAGGACCTCAGTTAACCTCATGGACATCTCAATTTATCAATGAGGCAACACGGTACCAGGTTTGCTTTGGAACCTTCAAGTGAAAAATGGTCTTTGTTGAGAAGCACCTGGAAAATACTTTCTTCTTATTAGGGATTTGTATTCACTTGTAAAGTTATTCATCGCTCCATTAAATGTGCAAAAGTAAATCTAGACTGAACAGTGATATAGATGATTAGAATAAGAAAGTTTTTACATAGAACTTAAAAGAGATGGAAAAGTTGCTTTGAAAGTGCATTTAATTTATGTACTTGGTTTTTAAAACAAACACAGAAACTGATCAAAATAGCCATTAGCAGACGTGTCCTGTCACTTACCATATTACTCAGTTCATATTTGGGTGGCTGAGTCTGATGGCACCCCGATTTTAACATCAAAAAAGAATGAAAACCTATTGCACAATCTGTCTTAGCTAGGATAGGGAAAGTTTACTAAAATCTTTTTTCTGCTTGATTTTTTATATTACTCAGATAACTCTGCACATATAAAGAAATCTAAAACACAAATAGGCATAGAATTCCATGAACTGTTTTTCATTTTTTTTCCTTCTTTTTCTTAGTAAATCCTATCCAGCACATGCAGTTTGTCTCATTTAAAATCACATCATTGACTCAATTTTTTTTTTTTTTAATTTGGAAGTTTTTATTTCTAATCTGGGAATTTTTTTTACAACGCTTATGTTTCTGGATAAATAGAGCAGAAAAGTCTAGCATACAGCATTCACTGGGCAATTAATCTGTCCCACCCCCTTTTCTTTGTGCCTGCCATAGAATAGTCATAGAGAATCTTGGGTCTTGATCTCCTTGGCTATGGTATCTTGGAGTTAATTTTGTTTGTTTGTTTTTAGATTTTTTTTTAATTTTTATTTATTTTTTGGGGGGGTACACCAAGTTCAATCATCTGTTTTTATACACATATCCCCGTATTCCCTCCCTTCCTCGACTCCCCCCCACCCTCCCCGTCCCAGTCCTCTAAGGCATCATCCATCCTCGAGTTGAACTCCCTTTGTTATACAGCAACTTCCCACTGGCTACTTTACAGTTGGTAGTATATATATGTCTGTGCTACTCTCTCACTTCGTCTCAGCTTCCCCTTCACCCCCCGCCCCCCAAACCTCGAGTTCTCCAGTCCATTCTCTGCCTCTGCATCCTTGTTCTTGTCTTGTCACTGAGTTCATCAGTACCATTTTTAGATTCCGTATATGTGAGTTAGCATACAATATTTATTTTTCTCTTTCTGACTTACTTCACTCTGTATGACAGACTCTAGGTCTATCCACCTCATTACATGTAGCTCCATCTCATCCTTTTTTATAGCTGAGTAATATTCCATTGTATATTGACTCAATTTTTATAAGGAAAACACTTGGGAATTCTACCATAGTTTTATTGGTACTTCCCTTCCCCATCATTTTTTTTTCCCCCAAATCTTCAGTCAGTTGATGGTTCTTAAAATCATTATTTTTTAATTGATATTTGAGTTTTAAAAATCACAGTTGACTTTTTTTTTTTTTAACAGACAATAAACAGCATATATTTAGAGTGTACAATTTGGTATCCCAATCTCCCAATTCATTCCCCCTCAACCCTCCCCACTTTCCCCACTTGGTGTCCATGTGTTTGTTCTCTACATCTGTGTCTCTCTTTCTGCCTTGCATTTCCTCTTTAATAGTTGTTAGCATTTGCCTTATGTATTGAGGTGCTCCTATATTGGGTGCATATATATATATAATTGTTATCTCCTCTTCTTGGATTGATCCCTTGATCTTTATGTAATATCCTTTCTTGTCTCTTGTGACATTTTTTATTTTAAAGTCTATTTTATCTGATATGAGTATTGCTACTCCAGCTTTCTTTTGATTTTCATTTGCATGGAATATCTTTTTCCATCTTCTCACTTTCCGTCTGTATGTGTGCCTAGGTCTGAAGTGGGTCTCTTCGAGACAGCATATATATGGGTCTTGTTTTTGTATCCATTCAGCCAGTCTGTGTCTTTTGGTTGGTGCATTTAGTCCATTTACATTCAAGGTAATTATCGAGATGTATGTTCCTATTACCATTTTCTTAATTGTTTTGGTTTTGTTTTTGTAGGTCCTTCTCTTCTCTTATGTTTCCCACTTAGAGAAGTTCCTTTAGCATTTTTTGTAGGGCTGGTTTGGTGGTGCTGAATTCTCTTAGCTGTTGCTTGTCTATAAAGCTTTTGATTTCTCCATTGAATCTGAATGAGATCCTTGCTGGGTAGAGTATTCTTGGTTGTAGGTTCTTCCCTTTCATCACTTGAAATATATCATGCCACTTCCCTCTGGCTTGCAGAGTTTCTGCTGAGAAATCAGCTGTTAACCTTATGGGAGTTCCCTTGTATGTTATTTGTCTTTTTTCCCCTTGTTGCTTTTAATAACTTTTCTCTGTCTTTAATTTTTGTCAGCTTGGCTACTATATGTCTTGGCGTGTTTCTCCTTGGATTTATCCTGCCTGAGACTCTCTGCACTTCCTGGACTTGGGTAGCTATTTCCTTTCCCACGTGAGGGAAGTTTTCAACTATAATCTCTTCCAATATTTTCTCAGGTCCTTTCTCTCTCTCGTCTCCTTCTGAGACCCCTATAATGCAAATGTTGGCGCATTTAACATTGTCCCAGAGGTATCTTAGGCTGTCTTCAGTTCTTTTCATTCTTTTTTCTTTATTCTTTTCCACATCAGTGATGATCACCATTCTGTCTTCCAGGTCACTTATTCGCCCTTCTGCCTCCGTTAATCTGCTATTGGTTCCTTCTAGTGTATTTTTCATTTCAGTTAGTGTGTTGCATATCTCTGTTTGTTTGCTCTTTAATTCTTCTAGGTCTTTGGTAAACTTTTTGATCTTTGCATCCAGTCTTTTTTCAAAGTCCTGGATCATCTTCATTATCATTATTCTGAATTATTTTTCTGTAAGGGTGCCTATCTCCTCTTCATTTAGTTGTTTTTCTGGGGCTTTATCCTGTCCCTTCATCTGGTACAAAGTCCTCTGCTTTTTCATTTTCTCTATCTTTCTGTGGCTGTGTTTTTCAGTTCTGCAAGACGAAATACTGCTGATACTGCTTGAGACTGCTGTCTGCCCTCTTGTGGAGGAAGCTATCTAGGAGCCTCCTGTGTGCTTCCTGATGGGAGGGACTGATGGTGGGTAGGGCTGGGTGGGCGGAGCTCAGTAAAGCTTTAATCGGATTTGGTGGGTGGAGCTCAGTAAAACTTTAATCTGTTTGTCTGCTAATGGGTGGGGCTGTGTTCACACCTTGTTGGTTTGGCCTGAGGCCACCTAGCCCTGGAGCCCACAGGCTCTTTGGTGGAGCTAATGGCGGACTCTGGGAGGGCTCACACCAATAAGCACTTCCCCAAACTCCTGCTGCCAGTGCCCCTGCCTCCTTGGTGAGCCACAGCTGCCCCCCACCTCTGCAGGCAACCCTTCAACACCAGCAGGTGGGTCTGGTTCAGTCTCCTATTGGGTCACTGCTCCTTCCCCCTGGGTCCTGGTGAGCACATTTTTTTGTGTGCCCTCCAAGAGTGGAGTCTCTGTTTCCACCAGTCCTGTGGAGGTCCTGCAATCAAATCCCGCTGGCTTTCAAAGTCTGATTCTCTGGGGATTCCTCCTCCCATTGCTGGACTCCCAGGTTGGGAAGCCTGATGTGGGGCTCAGAACCCTCACTTTAGTGGGTGGACTTCTGCAGTATAACTGTTCTCCAGTTTGTGAGTCACCCACCCAGCATTTATGGGATTTGATTTTAACACAATTGCGCCCCTCCTACCATCTCATTGTGGCTTCTCCTTTGTCTCAGGATGGGGGGTGTCTTTTTTGGTGAGTTCCAGTGTCTTTCTGTCGATGATTGTTCAGTAGTTAGTTGTAATTCCGGTGCTCTTGCAAGAGGGAGTGAGCGCACGTCCTCCTACTCCGCCATCTTAATCCTGTCTCTCACAGTTGACTTTTTTTCTTCTGATGATTTTTCTTAATAACCTGAAAAAGTTGGTTTGGTTTTTATTTATGGAAAGCTGTTTTCTGAAGACCTACACCTTCCAGCAACATCTCTAATCCAGGGAGTGGGATCACGTGGCTGTCACCACTGTGTGGTGGGGCCTGGAGTGGGGGTGCCCTCTGCCCTGGATCTTGTTTTCATAAGTAAATAAACGGTGATGACTTTCTTCAAGGAAATGTCCCTACTGTACCTTAGTGGACATATGTGTAAGAGATCTTGACATTACAAAAATAAAATTCCCTTAGATAGAAAGAAAGCTGGTGTGTCAGGCTGGAAAACACCAAGTCCCTTGTTAGGCTTCGGAATGACAAACAGTTCTGCTTTATTAATTAACTGAAAACTAGATAAGAGAAACAGACTTAGAGGGCGTTTCTGAGAGGCAGAGGCGTGTTTTTATTTTTTAATTCTTTTCCAAGATTTATTTTATTATTTATTTATTTATTTATTTGCTTTGTTGGGTCTTCATTGCTGCACGTGTGCTTTCTGTAGTTGTGGCGAGTGGGACCTACTCTTCATTGTGGTGCACAGGCTTCTTATTGCAGTGGCTTCTCTTGTTGCAGACCACGCGCTCAAGGCATGCAGGCTTCAATAGTTGTGACACATGGGCTCAGTAGTTGTAGCTCGCAGGCTCTAGGATAAAGGCTCAGTAGTTGTGGTGCATGGGCTTAGTTGCTCTGCAACATGTGGGATCTTCCCAGACCAGGAATCAAACCTGTGTCCCTTGCACTGGCAGGTGGATTCTTAACCACTGTGCTACCAGGGAAGCCCCGAGAGGGATGTTTTTAAAAGTGAATTTTAAAATTGAGGTATAACAGATGAACAGTCAAGTGCACTACGTAAGTGAATACCTTGGCCATTGATTTTTGTATGTTTACCCTATGTTACCAGTACTCAGAGCAAGATATAGAGCATTTCCTGCACCCCATATTGTTCCCTGTATCTCTTCCAGTCAAAACCCACCCCCTTCCTCGGGTCACCACTGTTACGACTTCCATTATTGCTGGGGACTGGATGTTTGTGTCCCCCCGCCCCCCGGCCCCAATCATATGTTGAAGCCCCAGTCCCCAGTGGGATGGTATTAGGAGGTGGGGCCTCTGGAAGTGATTCGGTCATGAGGGCAGAGCCCCCATGAATAGGATTAGTGCCCTTATAAACAACATGGAAAGATCGTTTTTGCCCCATGAAAACATAGCAAGAAGACAGCCATCTGCAAACAGGGAAGGGGCCCTCACCAGACGCTGAACCTGCTGGCACCTTGGTCTTGGGCCCAGTCTCTAGAACTATGAGAAATAAGTTTCTGTTGTTTAAGCCACTCAGTCTCTGGTCTTTTGTTATAGAAGCACTAACCACGAAGATCATCATCCTTGATTCATTCCGCTTGCTTTTGAACTTCAGGTAAATGGGAACAGACAGCGTGCACTCTTTTATGGCTGGCTTCCTTTACTCAGCTGAAATTGGTAAGATTCGTCTCTGTGTCCTAGTAGTTAGTACATCCTGTACATTTGTCACTAGATTTTATCGTATGACTAACGCCAAGTTTCTCTATCCATTGGCTGATGGGTCTTAGGCTGTCCAAGTGAAGGGATGACACCCACCATCAAGGCTACAAAATGACTCATGGGAACAGACTCCACTGCCTGCCTCAGACAAGTCGTTCATTTATTCAACAAATATGCACTGAGGTTTTTTTTTTTTTAGTAAATTCATTCATTCATTTGTTATTTATTTATTTATTTATTTATTTAGGCTGCGTTGGGTCTTTATTGCGGTGGTCAGGCTTCTCATTGCCCTGGTTTCTCCTGTTGCAGAGCACGGGCTCTAGGTGAGCAGGCTTCAGTAGTTGCAGCTCGCAGGCTCTAGAGCGCAGGCTCAGTAGTTGTGGCACACGGGCTTAGTTGCTCTGCGGCATGTGGGATCTTCCCAGACCAGAGATCGAACCCGTGTCCCCTGCACTGGCAGGTGGATTCCTAACCACTGTGCCACCAGGGAAATCCTGTCTTGAGTTTTTAAAAATTGAAGTATAATTGAGTTAAAATATTGTGTTAGTTTCAGATGTACAGCAAAATGATTTGATTATATATATATATGTATATATATTTCAGATTGTTTCCATTATAGGTTATTACAAGATATTGAATCTAGTTCCCTGTGCTATACAGTCAATCCTTGTTGTTTACCTATTGATATTTTATATACAGTAGTTTGTATCTGTTAATCCCATTTTCCTAATTTATCCTTCCCTCTTCCCTTTCCCCTTTGGCAACCATAGTTTATTTTCTAAGTCTGTGAGTCTGTTTCTGTTTTGTAAAGATACCTTTGTATTATTTTTTAGATTTCACATATAAGTGGTATCATATTTGTTTTATCTTTCTCCACCTGACTTCCGTCATTTAGTGTGATAATCTCTAGATCCATCCATGTTGCTGCAAATGACAATATTTCATTCTTTTTTATGGCTGAGTAATACTCCATTGTATATGTATATATATATAATATATATAATCTCACATAATATATGTAATATATATAATCTCACATCGTCTTTATACATTCATCTGTTGAGGAACATTTAGGTTGCTTCCATGTCTTGGCTATTATGAATATTGCTACAGTGAACACTGGGGTGCATGTTAAGAGTTTTTGAGTTAAGAGTTTTTGCCTTTTCCAGATATGTGCCCAGGAGTGGGATTGCTGGATCACATGTGAGCAGCTGCTCCGTGTGTGAAGCCCCAGGCACTGTTCTATGTGCCAGAGGAGCCAGGGAAGCACACAACCAAAGCTTATCCTCACGGGGCTGATGCTGTAGTGGGAAGGGATGGGTACGGATGCTGAGCCACAGGTGTGTCCATCCGATCCTAGCAACCAAACGGAGAACTTTGAGGGGGTTTCATGGGAAGGTTGGTGCTCTCAGGGATCAATGCCACGGGGACTTTGGAGAAAGGTGAGTGTGACCTCCCCAAGGTCGAGAGAGGTCGTCCTGAAGCCACACAGGGAACAGATTTTGAAGAACCTTCTTCACCATCCTTTCTTAGATGCAGACTATGAATTAGGAACCCAGTTCTAAAGGAGTTGGAGTTTCTACCAATCCTGGCAGCTGCAGAAAGTATGGAGAGTTTGACCTGTTTAAAATGTAGTCAACACCTGAAACTAACACAACATTGTAAATCAACTATACTCCAATAAAAATTTTTAAAAATTGATATAAGGAACCATGGTGCACAATTTGAAAAAAAAAAAAGTGCAGTCCAGTTTAGCTCCCCAGGACAAGAGCTGGAAGAAATGCCCCAGAATTGTTTCAGATGGAGTCACAAACAGGTTAGGATCTACGAACATGTCAAAACAGAACATTGACAGGGGTTTAAAATGGAAGTGTCACAATTTTTTTCCATTTCTCAGTTTTTAAAATTGAAGTATAGTTAATTTACAACATTGTGTTAGTTTCAGGTGTACAGCAAATTGATTCAGTTATATATATATATGTATATGAATATATATATATTCTTTTTCAGATTCTTTTCCATTATAGGTTATTTCAAGATATTGAGTATGGTTCCCTGAGCTCTACTGTAGGTCCTTGTTGTTTACCTATTTTATATATAGTAGTGTGTGTATGTTAATCCCACACTCCTAATTTATCTCCCCTCTCCATTGCCTTTTTTAACCACAAGTGTCTTTGAGTCTATTTCTGTTTTGTAAATAAGTTCATTTGTATCATTTTTTTTAAAGATTCCACCTATAAGTGATACATGATTTTTAACTTGCCATATTTGTTATTTTTATTTCCTGTTTCCTCAATGGAATTTCAACTGAAACAAAAAAATGCTGATTTGTTTTTTGGGACAGGAATAAAGTGGGGAATTGCTCCATAGCTACTGACTCAGCATCCCCACTGCTAATATCTGGTAACTAAACTTGGGATGTGGCAGCTCCGAAGAGGAGGGACACGTGGAGAATCCCCGGGGTCTTTCCAAAGGAGTGGCAGTGACACTGATGAACAGACAGTCAGACGGTGAAGGGACCAGGCAAGTGGACAGCCCTACTGCCACCCTCTCTGCCACCTCCCATCTCTGTTCCCTGTCGTGCGCTGTAGGACATTTTCTCTGGGGGTTTCCTGCAGTTCTGGAAGAGGCCAGCCCTTCCTCCAGAAGAAGCACATGATAGCTTAATGTGCGCGCAGACATCTTCTAGTGGTTGCAACAAGAAGAAATGTAATCAGGAAGTCTTACCCATCCGCGGTACCCAACCCCAGGCTGCTTTGAAAATATACTGATGCCTGGACTCACCTCAGACCTAGAGAATCATAATCTCTGGGTTGGAATCAGTGCATCAGTGTATTTTTTTTAAATGCTAGGCTATGTAAAAATCCCAGCTTCTATTCACTTTATATGAGTAGTAGGGAGTCCTAGAGCTTTGTTTTCAGTCTTTAGAAAAGCCTAATGAAATGATACATCAACCTTCAGAAAGGATCTGAGATGAACTCAAATATTACATTTCCTCACTTTGAACTGGACTCATAGTAACTCAGTGCAATCACACTTGTACACTCATGCAGGTCAGAATGATGGATATATTTCCCTATCTGTGATAAATACAAAATTAAATGCATTGAATAATAAATGCTATCTGGTAGCCAAAAGGAAGCCCTTGAAATTCTGAGGTGTCCATAGTTAGGAAAAACACACCAGGAGGGAGGACATTGGTGATAGAAAAGTTTGGAGCCATGCGGTTTGGTCATTTAAACTCCATAGCAAGGTGGGATAGATTAGTAAATGAAGAAGCACAGAATCTGGCTGTTGGTGTTTTGCTTCCACGTTTACTATAAAGAAAAAGGATGACTCACCTGCAACCCCAGGGAGAACTTCCTAAAAGCCAAAGAGCAGAGGAGACATGCAGAACTGGAAGACCCTCAAAGCCAGATAAAAAAATGTTGAACCCAGGTGGGTTACCTTTAGGCAAAGAGACTTGAAAAGTATCACTCACTGGACCCCTGCTACCTCAAGATTAAATTTCACATCCAGTTGCAAAAATAAAAGAGTGAGCCCAACATAAACTATTATAAACCTATTATGGATTAATTCTATAGGTAATAATATCTAACCTCTTTCTTTCTCTCCTTTTCTTCCTTCCTTCCCCCTTCCTTTCTTTCTTCCTTCCTTCTCTCTCTCTCTTTCTTTCTCCCCCCACTGGCCTTCCCTCTCTCCCTCCCTCCCTTCCTTCCTCCCCTCCTTCCTCTCTCTTTCTCTCTCTTTCTTTTGCAACAGCTTGTCTCATAAACAATTAATAAATGCTTGTAACAACAACAAAAACATTTTTTCCATTTGTGTTGATAGCAACTCAATTCCTTTGGTCCCAAGATACAGTATTTTTGGACCTCTAAAAAAAATTAGACATAATTGACATGCTACGTTATATTAGTTTCAGATGTAAAACATAATGATTCCAAATGTGTATATATTGTAAAATGATAACCACAAGTCCAGTTAGCATCCACCACACATAGTTACAATTTTTTGGTGTGTGCGTGATGAAAACTTTTAACCTTTAATCTCTTAGCAACCATCAAATGTATAATACAGTATTATTAACTATAGTCTCCATGCTGTACATGACATCCGCATGACTTATTTACTTTATAGATGGGAGCTGGTACTTTTTAACCCCCTTCACCCATTTCGTTCAATCCCTAACTCTTCTCTGGTAACCAAAAATCTGTTTTCTGGATCTATGAGTTTGTTTCTTTGTTTGCTTTTTAGATTCCACACATAAGTGATACCATACAGCATTTGTCTTTCTCTGTCTGACTTATTTCACTTAGCATAATTCCCTCCAGGTCCATCCATGCTGTTACAAATGGCAAAATTCATTCTTATTTTATAGTTAAGTACTATTTCATTGTTTATGTACATACCACCTCTTCTTTATCCACTCATCTACACTTAGCAGGCGTCTATATCTTAACTGTTGTAAATGATGCTGCAACGAACACAGGGGTGCATATGTGTTTTTGAGTTACTGTTCGCTTCCTTCAGATAAATACCCAGAAGGGGGATTGCTGCATCATATGGTAGTTCTATTTTTAATTTCTTGAGGAACCTCTATATTGCTTTTGTTTTCTATAGTGGTTGTACTAATTTACATTACACAGTGCACAAGTTTTCCCTTTTCTCCTCATCTTCACCAGCACTTGTTTTTCCTTGTCTTTCTGATAATAGCCATTCTAGCAGGTGTGAGGTGATGTCTCACTGTGGTTTTGACGTAAATTTCCCTGATAATTAGTGACGTTGAGCACCATTTCACGTGCCTGTTGGTCATTGGTATATCTTCCTTGGAAAAATGTCTATTCAGATCCTCTGCCCATTTTTTAATCAGATTTTTTTTTATTTTTGCTGTTGAGTTGTATGAGTTCTTTAATATTGTGGTATTTAATAATATGTGATATTTAATATCACATATGGTGGATATTAACTCATCAGATATATTTTGCAAATATTTTCTGCCATTCCATAGGCTTTTTCATTTTATTGACGGTTACCCCTTGCTGTGCAGAAGTTTTTTACTTTGATGTAGTCCCACTTGTTTTTGCTTTTATAGCCTTTGCTGCAAAATCAAAATCCAAAAAAAATCATTGCTAAAGCTGATGACAAGGAGTTGTCTCCTATGTTTTCTTCTAGGATTTTTATGGTTTCAGGCCTTACTTTCAAATAATTAATTCACCTTGAGTTAATTTTCGTGTATGGTATAAGACAGTGGTCCAGTTCTATTCTTTTGCATGTGGCTACCCAGTTTTCCTAACACCATTAATTGAAGAGACTGTCCTTTCCCCATTGTATATTCTTGGCTGCTTTGTCATAAGTTAATTGACCCTAACCTATTTCTAATTTGTTTCCTTACATAAACATTTACTTTAGAAAATAAATGTGTAACGTGATCACCTAAGCAAAGAACCATGTACAAATATTATAGGATTTATAGTAGCAACAAATAAACAGATGACAGAGAGAGAGAGAGAGAGAGAGAAGTTAAATGAATGAGTCATGCTAAAGAATTTTACCAGCAGTTAAAAAGAATAGAATAGGGCTACATGCACTGGCTTTGGTGTATTTAGAAGCATCCAGATGATTCTGATGAATCAGTAGAGCCATGAACTACAGGTCTGTATCCACCACAGATGAGAAACCTAATCCTTTCCTCATTATCTTGTAATTGGATTGAGAACTATTGGAGTTAATTTAATTTTATTATTGGATTTAATTATTGGGGACATAATATGGATAAGCATAATTCCTACCCCAAGGAGCTCAAAACCTGGCAAAACGAATGCATGAAATGCCCCTGATACACACCTGTCTATGTGACACTTCGTTCATGGAGGCCCACTTCCTCTCCCTTCCCCAGCACTTCCTGCGAAGGAGATTGATGCTTGAGGTAGGAAGGGGGAAGCAAAATGCAGCATGCGGATTTTCAAGGGTGTGAAATCTAAAATTCCTTACATTTGCTGAAGTACATTCACTACAATCATTCTTTGTTGTGTTTATGTTTAAAATTACTAAATGAATGTAAGCTCAAATGTATGCCATTTATTTATATTACTATAAATTAATAATACATTTAAATGGAGGGAAACTCAGTTGTTCTATTAGCCTATTTCTTATTCTTTAGTCTGAAAAGTGACACAAGAAGACACATGCAGTGGGTCTAGTTGCCCAGACATAACCATGGCTATAACTGTGGGTATCATCTTCAGTTCCCCTCCCCCATTTTATATGTATATGTATATCTAACTAATATACAGATATAGATATACGCATATTTAAATGTAGTCATAGTCTACCTTATTATACTGTCTGCTTTTTTCCCACTTATCACATATCATTAACAGTGTCATTAAGCTTCCTTCTAATATAGTTTAAAAAAAAGTGTTTATTTTTGGCTGTGTTGGGTCTTCATTGCTGTGTGCGGGCTTTCTCTAGTTGCGGTGAGCAGGGACTACTCTTTGTTGTGGTGCCTGGGCTTCTAATTGTGGTGGGCTCTCTTGTTGCAGAGCACTGGCTCTAGGCACGCAGGCTACAGTAGTTGTAGTGCGTGGGCTCAGTAGTTGTGGTGCTCGGGCTCTAGAGTGCACGGGCTTCGGCAGTTGTGGCACACAGGCTTCGTTGCTTCACAGCATGTGGGATCTTCCTGGACCAGGGATCAAACCCGTGTCCCCTGCATTGGCAGGCGGATTCTTAGCCACTACACCACCAGGGAGGTTCCTCTAATATACTTTTTAAGGGAATTATCCTACACTATTGGTGGGAATGTAAGTTGGTGCAGCTACTGTGGAAAACAGTATGGAATTTCCTCAGAAAACTAAAAATAGAATTACCATATGGTCCAGCAATCCCACTCCTTGGCATATATCCAGACAAAAGTATAATTCAAAAAGATATATGCACCCCGTGTTCATAGCAGCAGTATTTACAGTAGCCAAGACGTGGAAACAACCTGATGTCCATCTACAGATGAATGGATAAAAAAGAAGTGGTACATGTATACAACAGAATACTACTCAGCCACAAAAAAGAATGAAATAATGCCATTTACAGCAACATGGATGCAACTACAGATTATCATACTAAGTGAAGTAAGTCAGAAAGGGAAAGACAAATATCATATGATATCACTTATGTGTGGAATCTAAAATATGACACAAATGAACCTATCTATGAAATAGGAACAGAATCACGGACACAGAGAGCAGACTTGTGGTTGCCAAAGGGGAGGGGCTTAGGGGAGGAATGGAGCGGGAGGTTGGGGTTAGCAGATGCAAACTGGTATATATAGGATGGGTAAACAACAAGGTCTTACCGCGTAGCACAGAGAACTATACTCAGTGTCCTGTGATAAACCATAATGGAAGAAAGAATGTGTATATATAATATATAATATATATACATATGTGGATATCATGTATAACTGAGTCACATTGCTGTACAGCAGAAATTAATAACATTGTAAATCAACTATACTTTAATAAAAAACTATATATATATTATGCTTTTTAGTGGTTATGAAGGTTTCTTTTGAGTGCTATACCATACATGCCCTCAAATACTTGCTGCAAAAAATGAGGGGCTCAAAGTTGATAATTTTGGATAACATCAATGTTTTTAGCGAATTGTAAATAAGACACGGTGAAGTGACCTTCACCTCTGAAGTAGTTTCATCTGGCATTTGCATCCCTTTTACACATTTCAAAGCACCTTGTTATACGTTTCTCTGTCAGCCGGCACAAAATCCTGTGAGGTGGATTGGGCAGGTATCTTTATCGCTGTATTAGAGGTGAGAAAAGAAAGCTCAAAGGAATTGTGAAATTGTACTGTAGCAGCTTTTCTGTTAAGTGTTAATGACCACGATTAGACCCCCCACAACGTGGGACAGACCGGCAGATCCACGCATTTCCAGCCAGCAATTCATTGCTTGGCTGTAATAACAATGCGAGAATTGGATCAAGACGCTGTTCCTGCCTCTTTGTAAAAGATCAAACGGGATGTTCTAGCCCCTTGAAGCCCCCCCACCCCCACCACGGTATTTCCTTTTTGGGTTTATCTCGTTAGTAAGGATGACAATAGGACGAGATCTGCATTAACCGCCACGTTTAAAGCTTTTTAACAAAGCGGCTTTGAAGGTCCCACGTGTACACCACTGCCCCCTGCTGGAGACCTGCCGAATGGTCTCAAGTTTTTCTCTTGCAGGATTGACACAGGGAGGGGTTGAACGTGATTTAGCAATGAGGCTGCGAGTTTGAAGGAGTGAGGGAGGGGGAGGTGAGCAAGGGAAGTGGAATCTGTCCCAAGTTCGTCTTTCAGCCGAAGGGAGAGCTGTGGCTTCGGAAGGGATTGCTGCTGCTCTGGGTGGGGATCAGGGCGTCGGTATATTTAAAAGCATCCTGGTGATTCTAATGTATCAGTAGAGCTGTGAACTGCAGTCCTACATCAATCACAGACAGGAAACCTAGTCCTTTGCTCCTTGTCTGTTATAGAATTGGACTGAAAGTTATTGGATCTAATTTACCTTGAAAATTCATGCGTCTAACTGACTCAGGCTCTGGCAGTGAAGAGCTGGACGGTGTTTTCCACCTTAATAAAGTGATAAAGGGTCTAAAGATAGTAGAAAGTTGGCTGCTAGTGCTGTTTATTGAGCCATTTTTTCTTCAGATCTGTGCCTCTGCCGAGTTGGCAGGGTGTGGAAGGATTGTGTTCCAATTCTCATTTCACCTCCTCCACAGCAGCATGTTGTTCTCCTGGCTGGATGAGGGGATGAGGGCCCTTCCACCACGTGAGCGTGCCTTTCCGTGTAATAGGGAAGAACAACTCTGACTCCATATTGGATCTGTTCCTTTTACTTTAATGTTGTACTCGCCTGCTTTTGCTATAAGTTAATGACTAAAGGGATGTTGCCTGTGAGTGTAAATTATACATAATGGCCCATCTCTGGGAACCCTGCCTCCCATTTAATAAGTGTGAAGCTAAAACGCCTCTGTTTAGCTGGCAGGAAACATCCTGACCAGGATGTAAACATCCACCTGTAAATGACTGCAGCAAGTAAGAAATTAATACATGCCCTTTGGAGACTGGAACCAGGACTTCACCCCCTCCCCTTTTAGTATGAAAGAGTCTGAATTCTAACTTGGAGAAGATGGGACCCTAGTCCACCATCTTCTTGGTTAGCTGGCTTTCTGAATAAAGTCACTATTCCTTGCCCCAGCATGTTGTCTCTCTCGAATTATGGGCCTGTTGTGTGACAAGCAGTACCAGCTTGGACTCGGTAACGTCTGGTGCTCCCTGGTGATTGATCAGTGAAGTGCTATGTATTACTCTTTGGAACCAGAGGTGAGTGGACGAAGAAGGCCTCTTGGAGGTCATCTTTTCTAACCCTGTCTCATTTTACAGGTGAGGAACTGAGGCCTTGAGTGATGACGTGGATTTTCCAGGTTCACACATGCGGTAACTGGGTTAAGTGGGGTTTAGCTGGGGTGCACTGTTCATGGATGGGAGCTGGTGACTCAGGTCTTTCGAGGAACAAATGCTTGGAGATGAGATTCAGCTGGTAATGGTGATTTAGAAGAGTTCCTGGGGGCCACACACAAGGCCCCCAGGTGATGGTTGGTGCTACCCACTGAGCCTGAAAATCTGGAAACTTTTTGAGCTATAGACTTACAAGTCCCTCAGACTATTCCCCAAACTGAATTCATTATTTCCACCTTCATTTTCTCTTCCTCCATTATGTTTCCTCTCATTAGACGGCATCACCTTCTATTGGGCTGATCAAGCTGGATGACTAGTCACGTCTCTGTCATCCAATGCAGTCTGTCTTGAATTTTGAAAAAATAACCAATTTACTTACTTAGTTCTCACTTCCTACATCAGCTTCTTCGTCTTACATATGGGGCTCTGCTTCCAACTAGAATCTGCACAGGCCAGCAGCACCTACACTCCCAAACTTGCCGGCTCATCAGTTCTACTTGGAGTCTTTGCTTGATCTACAACAAAGCAACTGTTTTTGCAAATTAAGAAAGTGAAAATGCAACCTACAGAATGGGAGAAAATATTTGCAAATAATACATACGATAAGTGTTTAATATCCAGAATACAAAACACCTACAACTCCACAACAAAAAAGACAACCCAATTAAAAAGTGGACAAAGGACTTGCATAGACACTTCTCCAAAAAAGATACACAAATGGCCAATTAGTGCATGAAAAGATGCTACACAGCTTTAGTTATTTGGGGAAATGCAAGTCAAAAATCGTAACTACGTCATACCTGCTAGGATGGTAATAATAACAAAACCAAAATAACAAGCAAGGATGTGGGTAAATTGAAACAGTTGTATGTTGTGGGTAAGAATGTAAAATGGTGCAGATGCTGTGAAAAATAGTTTGGCAGTTCCTCAGAAAGGTAAATGTAGAATTACCATATGACCCAGCAATTCCTCTCCTAGGTATATACCCCAAATAGTTGAAAATAGGGACTCGAACAGATACTTGTTCACCATTGTTCACTGCAGCAGTATTCATAACAGCCAAAAGGTGGAAACAGCCCAAGTGTTCATCAACAGATGAATGGATAAGCAAAATATACCTACCCGAATATTATCTATGGCTGGAATATTATTCACCCCTGAAAAGGAAAACAGTTTTGACACATGCTACTACAATGGGTGAACCTTGAAAATAGTATGCTAAGGGAAATAAGCCAGGCACAAAAGGTCAGATATTGTTTGATTTCACGTATATGAAAAATCTAGAATAGGCAACTTCATGGAGACAGGAAGTGGGTTGAAGGTTACCAGGGGTGGTGGAGGGAGAAGATGTTAGGGAAGTGGGGAGTGACTGTTTATTGGGTACAGAGTTTCTATTTAGGGTGATGAAAGTGATGAAACAGTTTTGGGAATAGATAGTGGTGATGGTTGCACAAAATTGGTAATGTAATAATGCTACTTCAAAGTCGTTAAATTGATTTGTGTTACCCATACTTTACCACAATAAAAGAAATGTTTATCTTCAGTTTTTTAGAAGACTAAATGTAAAAACAAACGAGCTAATACACAAATGTTGGCTGCACAACTTAATAAGAGCTGTATTGTACTCAGTGATCGCCACCCACACAGCAAGGGGCCAAGCCTTGCCAAGCTCTTCCTACCTGCCTAGTGCTTCACAAACTCTCTCATGGACTCGTCAGAAAAAAATCCTGAATAGGTGTTCCTCTGCCCATTTTATAGTTGGGAAAACAGACTGTTAAGACTTGGCCCAAAGTTACCAATGTATATAAACCCAGCTTTCAAATCTGAGTCTAACTGGCTCCAAATGGAGCCCAAATGAGCCACCGTGACCTTATGGCGACCTCAGACGTTTTGCCAGTTCTGTTACTTTGAAACGTGTGTAGTCTTTACTTCCGAATTATTGGGTTGGCCAAAAAATTTTGTTCAAAAACCCGAATGAACTTTTTGGCTAACCCAATATATTTTGGAAAAGTTGCTTTACCGTAAGAGGACAAATTTGACCTGGCTTTCCATAATATAACGGGGTGGGGTGGGGCAGAGAAGATCACTGTGAAGAAGGGTAGATTGTGAGCAAGATCATATCTAAGTCTGCTTTCTCACTGGATTTGTTGGAACTCATCACCCTCCAGGCACTGGCTCTGAGTTGAGTCTGCTAGTTTATGGGGTTTGTTTTAGTGCGCAATGGTAGATTTATTAAACTTTGAATGCAGTTCTTTTCCAATGTAGTAATTCATCCATCTTCGAAGTTTGACTTTGAGAGAAGTTCTTGAATTTCCCGCATGTGACCAGAAGAGGTCGCTCTTTCATTATGAATATGTTTATGGTCCAACGCAAACCCAAGAATACTGCTCTGACCAAAAATTATCCTTATTCTCATTCTCTCTCTTTGTCTCTTCTTTCTTCCTCCCCTTCCTCTATCCGCCTCTCCCTTTTTTATTCCCCTCCCATTATTTCAATCAGTCAGCATCAGATGTGACAGCTGGAGAGTGATGTTTTCACTCACCACATTCTCTGAACAATTATTTCACGTTTCTTACTGAGTACAATTCCGCCTAATGACAAACTCCCCGAGTAAATGGACCAAATGGCAAAGACATTTAACCTGCCCCTTTACTAGCTTTGAAAGATGGAAGTGGACTTTCATTTTTGTGTGTAAACAGTTGAATAGCCATGTAGTTGAGGTTCAGTGTTCCTTTTTTTTTTTCCTGCTGACCTGGCCCCAGAGAGGGCAACAGTGGGATTCGTTTAGAAAAATCCACTGTCAAATCTGGGAAGCCTGAGACTTTGACATTTGATAGATAAAATTCTCTTTCTTCCTGGAGACTAGCTTTCCAGAAGCTCTTTTGTTAAAGCAATTCACAGGAAATGTAGGCTTTAAAAAAAAAAATTAATCACTAATAAATCATTTTAGAAGAATGTATTCCTTTTTATTGTTTTTTCACCCAGGTTTCTATCTTCTTTTCTCTCCCATATCTCTATCTGTGTTATTCAAGAGAGGCATCTACTTAAGGCTTCTAGTTGGGAGTTTTAATAATCAAAATCAAGTTTTATCAATTGGAAAAATTTGATTAAATGTTAAAATAAAAAGAACTTTGAACCACAAGAAGCAAGACAGCCAATGTGTGTGTGTGGGGGGGGGAGGGTGGGAGAGGTGTGTTGCAAATACAAAAGTCCTCTCTATTTTAAATTACCTTGATGTGAGGAAAATTAATTATTTACGGTAAGTGTGAGGTGATCAGTGGTCCAGAGAAATGTTGCCTGTCTGCAGAGGTGCTGCATCCCCAACTTGGTTAGTAGCACCTTCAATGGACTTTGTCGTTGTGTCTTGGACTCCATAGGTTTTAAGGACCTGAAATGTCCTGGGAGTGAAGGGTCAGGAGGGAGACGAGCTTCCCTGTTCTAGTCAATATTATCTCTGTTTTTCCTCCCCACGCAGGCTGTTTAAACCAGCGAGAGGAGTCTGCCCCCCAAATGGGTCTCAACTGAATTTTCCATTGCTTGTGTGACCTTGAGCCAGTCTCTTGCCCTGCCCAGGATTCAGCTGTCTCAGTCACAAAAGAACATGTGGGATTATGTTATCTGCTAGATTTTTCAAACGCAACTTTAGAATTCTTATCGTCTTAATCTTTGAGGCACCATGATCTGACTCTGATTTACTCTCCCAATTGTGTTAGTCAGGGTTCTCTAGAGAAAGGAACTAATGGGAAATATATATATATATATATATATATATATATATATTTCCCACACAATTATGGAAGGGATGATATGCTGTTTTCAAGCTGGAGACCCAGTAAAGCTGGTGGCATAATTCAGTTCAAATCCAAAGAGTGGAGAACCAGGAGCACTGACATCCAAGGGCAGGAGAAGACGGATGTCCAGCGCAAGCAGAGAGGGTGAATTTGCCCTTCCTTTGCCTTTTTGTTCTATTCATGCCTTCAGAGGATTAGACGATGCCCACCTGCATTGGGGAGGACCATCTGCTTTCAGATCTCTTCTAGAAACACACTTGCACCCAGAAATAATGTTTTATCAGCTGTATCTGGACATTGCTTAGCCCAGTGAGACAGATACACAAAAATTAACCATCAAACCAAGCAACTGTCACAGTAAAGAGATAACAATCAGTAATTACAATTTTTTTGGTGAACACAAAATTAATTTACATGTATTTAGAACTCCTTATCCTGAAGTGC
Source organism: Hippopotamus amphibius kiboko (assembly GCF_030028045.1). Classification (NCBI taxonomy): domain Eukaryota; kingdom Metazoa; phylum Chordata; class Mammalia; order Artiodactyla; family Hippopotamidae; genus Hippopotamus; species Hippopotamus amphibius. The sequence continues at coordinate 104,003,970 of NC_080195.1, read as the reverse complement.
TCTATACATATTTCTTTATAATCTGATTGCAAAGCATATGTAGGACTCTCCCACCTGAAATAGGCCAGCAACAAAACTATTAAAATTAAAAAAATATGACTTCAAAATGTAGAGGAAAGAAGGGAATTGGTAATTTTTAACTTGTTCCTATATGCTTTTATGCTTAGAGAATTGGAGAATCCCTGTTGACCAAATGCCCCCACAGAGAAGTGCAATTGAATCTGCTCTGAAGGAGACCAAGGTATGTGAATTACTTCAGTGTACATTGACTCATCTGTGAAACACCTATTAAAGGAGAATATGAAAGAAAAAAAAAGACACAATTCTTGTCCTTGAGAGCTTACTAACTGAATGTACTATATTACAATTCAATAGCCCTAACACTTAAACCAACTAAAGAAAGGTAACTTTATATAAAAGCAATATAATATGTATTTATTATAGTATATCTATCTAATATCTATATCTGTCTATCTATCTATCCTCGATCTGTCTGTCTGTCTGTCTATCATCTATCTATTCATCTATCTAATCTATCTATATCTATCAGAAACATTTCATCATTCTTTCCTCTCTGAATCCCAAGGGATAACAGAGCACCAGGCCACCAACGCCTGGAAACTACAGCTTTCCCAGGCTTGCTGCCCTGCCAGAAACAGGGACTTTTGGAGAAAAGCATAAAGAAGCAAAGCTGGAGTGAGAAGTTACAGGTCCCAGGCTAGCAGTAATTACAACATTTGGTTTATTTTTCTCTTGGTTCTAGAAAACCTTTTGCCAGTACTCCAAACCTTTATTTGGACAGGAGTGGGACAAAGGAAGGTGAACCACTAAAATGAATGAGCAAGAGTGGACCGTTGGAGCCCAGCTTCCTGGGTTTCAGTGACCATTCTTCCGTTTACCATCTAGGTGGGCAGGCTTTAAAAATTCTTTTTGTCGTCATTTTCTCATCTCAAAACATTGGATAAAAAGTATACCTGTCTCGTGGGATTGTTGAAAAGAATTATTTAAATTTATATGTTTATGTTTAATAAGTGACAGCTATCACTATGATAATGATTATTCCTGCCAACTTTTAACTGTGTTTTTTAGGAGATCACCTTCTTCCTTCCTACTTATGACCCATCAGTAAGGGTGAGGGCATCACTTTTGGGGAAAAATATTGTCCGAGGCCCATGTTCCTGCCTTCATAACATTTACCATCACGTTGAAAGGTAAGCTCAACATATTAGTAAATCCTAAACAAATAGTTTGAGAGGAGACTGTTGCAGGAATGTGTTTCAGAGGCCACAGGTCACATTTTTGGGTCTCCCATGGTGGCTATTTTGCTGACACCCCTTTAGAGGGCAAGAACAGTCATGGCAGGAGTGCAGAAGAGCTGGGGCGAACCAACACACCAGGTATTACAGTCTGAAAACCAGGCAACAAGACAGGAAAAGATAATTATACATGTAGAGTATATTGTATGTAATTATAATACACACATTATATTGTATTATATAACATATAATATATATCTGATAAAGGATTATGTGTGACGTACAAATCAATAAGAGGAAAAACTCAAGACAAAGTAGACAAAATTTCAGATTGGTGGTTCAGAAAATGTGAAAGCTAAATGTCTAGTCAACATAAAAGAATGTTCAACCTCACTAGGAATGAGGGATATACAAATTAATTTCACAGGGAGATAATATTTTGCGCCATCAGTTGAGCAAAAACTAAAGACCGACCATACCAAATGTGGACGAGGATCTGGAGAGATGGGAGTTGTCAGTCGTGACTGGTGGGATCGTGTCACTAGTAACTTTAGAGAGAAATTTATCACTATTTAGCAAAGTTAAAGATCTTATAGTCTTCAACTCAGTCATTCCACTTCTAGGCAGGGATGATATTTGATGTATGTAACATCCCAGAGGACAAGCCCCCACCAGTCAGGATTTGCACCTTCTCCAATCACAGTGGAGGCTTCCTGTACCCAGTGGGTGTATGTTTCTTGCTAAAAACATGCTAAATATCAGCCCTGCTTCTGGGAATATTCCCAAGAAACTTCACACAATGGATACACAAAAGATAAATGTGTAAGAATGTTTACTGCAACATTGTTTACAAAAAAAGAGGTAATAAAGCAATCTGTCCAGAAATGAGTGAATGAATACATATTTGTCTATTATCCAATAGAATACAGCAGTGAAAAGTGGATAAATCTCAGAAACCTAACGTTTAGGGAAACAGAAATGGCAATGCTATACATAAAGTCTGAAAACAAAGCAATACTGTATTTACATGTAACAATAACTGAAGATGTGTGGGAATGATCACCAGTGTTCAGAATGCTGGTTATTTCTGGGGAAGGAGAGGGGGCAGGGAGAGGGATGGGGAGGATTCAACCTGATGACGTGTCTTTTAAAAAAAGATGGGGAGCAAGCACAGAAGATGGTTAGGATTTGATCAACTCGGTGATTGGTTCCAGATGTTCAGTATGCCATTCTTTCTATCCTGTATGATGCAAATATTTTACAGTGCAAATTTAAAAAATCAACATGAACAAGATTATGAGATGCAGATCAGTTTTTCTGGTCTCTGTGCAAGTGGCTTCTGCAATGCTGAGTTCTTTCTTGCTTTTCACCAGTGCCCTTCAGGAAAGACTCTTCCCTTTCCACCCTCACTCCCACCTGCCTCTCAGGTCAAAGCCCCTTTGTCTTCACGAGATTTACCCCAGGGGTGAGGCTGGAATGCCATTTTTCAGCCCTTCAATCTCTAAGTGTGCCTCTGTACCCTCCTGTCCCACTCAGAGACACCAGTTATCCGATGGTGCTGTACTTGAACTTGGGACATCATTATAGACAGCTCCAGAACAGTGGTTATCACAACATTCCTCATGAACTTGAAGTGTCAGCCTCTTCTCAGCCAGCCTTCACAGACCTGCCTGGAAAGCAAATGGTGTCTTTTCTTGGCATCTTACCCAGGAGGCTCTGCAGCGCCCGTGGGCTGACCTCCATCTGATGGACGGTACCCACATAAGATTTATGACTCCACTTGAAAGCCTGAGGCTTTGGAGGAAGGGATTGAACACAGGTACTTCAATTAAAAAGGCAAGTACATCTGACGAGGCACATGCAAAAGCTCTAAGATGTTGCTTAAACACACTAATTTCTTCCAGAGATAACCCTTTGCATGCTGCTTTCTGGTGTAACATTTTATGTATTCTGTCCTTTCCTTTGAATTGGGTTAGATTGAATTCTCCCAACCAAACAGAAAGGACCAACTGGAGTTCATTTCTTGAACAAATAAAAGTTAGAGATTCTGGCTCTTGGGCAATTGGAAATGGACACAAATCAATTGCAGAGTTTCTAGTGTAACTGGAGGAGGGAAATCTGAAGAAGGGACATTTATATCTGGGAACTTTCTCCACCCCTTCCTAGCTCCTGGGGTGAGGTGAGGCAGCTGGGTGTATGTTTGGGGCAACAGAGTCTAACAGATCGAATGTGGGCTCTGCAGTTAGACCTGTTTTTGAACGTGTATTGTGTAGCTTTGGGTAATTTATTTTACCTCTGAGGGATTTGATTCTTTCAATTACAAAGTGAGGGAGGGAGGCCTTCCATTAAGAGTCAGCATTAAATAAGATAGATGATGGCTAGAAGGCAGCCGGTGCTGTATGGGGTACCCTACTCATCCCTCCTTTTTCTCAACCCTCCTGCATAGCATACACACCAAATCCCCGGGGTCCTGCAGTTTATATTCCCTTCCTCACTCATGCAAATCTGCTGGTAGGAAGGTCTTAATTGGGGGCAGGTGGGAGGAGGTGATGGCGGCCTGAGGCAGGAGGTTGCAGGGGACTTGGTGTGGGAGGTGGGGGGAAAGGAGGCTGTGAGGATCTTTCACGGTCATGGTGAGTTACCACTTGGTGTTACCCAGTTATCCAGGTTTTACAAGAGTTAATCTCTAATTATAAAATCAAAGGCTCTGTTGTTCCAGTTTCTGGGATGGTGGGAGTCAGGGATGGAGGGCTTTCCCAGATCTGGAATCTTACCCTAGCCCGTTTCCCTCATCATCCACATCTTGTAGGCAACTTCATCAAAAAAGAGGAAGCTTACCTGGGTCTTTCTCAATCGACTTGGGAGAGAGCTGAGTAGAGGCAAAACTTCATTGTTCTTCTACTGAGGCAAAAAGGGCAATTGTCAGATTCACCAGTTGTGTTTTAATGGAATGAGCCCCGTTTTGGAATGAGAGCTGTTTGGTCTCTTGACTTTTCTGAACCTCAGTTTCCTCATCTGTAACAAGGCAGGGTATCATTATGTCCCAGCCTACTACTGGGGGAACGGAATGACAAAGTAGATGAAAAAGCTTTATAAAGTGTTGTGTAAATCTCAAACGTCGTTAATATCTTTGCCTGCAGCCTGGACAGATGCTGCCTCCAGGGAAGAGGAATGTGAATTGGTCACTGTTTCCAGCGGGACATGAAGCATTGTCCTTACCTAGTTAACGTGATGTTCAGTACATTCTGCTCTCTTTCATGTCAACAAAGCTATTATTTTGTACAGCGTTTCCCTGAAGGCCAGAAGAATGGTTTAGAGATGCTGATAGAGTCAAATTTAATCAAAGTTTGAGCCAAAAAGATGGGATAACTCAATGTCAGAACGGGGGGCGGGGGGGGGGGGTAAAGTTGTAGAAAACTGTGCCACAAGGTAAAAACGAATGTTTTCATTTGTTCTCTCACTTTTTCTTGGTCTAATTTTAAAACCACGAAATAATAGGCATTATTAATCAAATGAATATTGGCTTTCAGGCAGTTCTCATGGACAACTTCAGTTATTTATGTTCTTGGGGTCTGGGGTGTTTTGAGTATGCAATTTTTCAGTTGAAAATGAAAGAACGTTAACTCAAATTAATGAAAAAGGGACATGTTTACCTCACTTAACTGGAAAGCTCAAGGGTAGATAAGCTGGATTCAGGGGCTGCAAGGATGTCTCAGGGTTTGACCTAGTTCTCTCTCATCCCAGCTCATCTCTTTTCTGTGCTGGTTCATCCCACGTCCCTCTGAGGTCCCAAGATGGCTCCTAGCATCACCATCCGATCACCCATTGCATAAAAAGACAGACAGTTGCTTTAGACACAGCCTTACACCATTTATTCCAGGCAGACAATGAGAAACCATGTATGATAACCTCGTCAGGGTCTCCAGGGAATGAGGCAAAGCGCATAAACCGGCTGTTCCTAGAAGTATTTGCATGTGGAGTTGCCTGTTTCATTAATAATAAATTTAATTTTCTCCCATCCCAGGCTGGGCACCATTTCTTAAGAGTTGCTCATGTCACTGGATGAAAGATAACTCACAGCTCACGCGTTTACACGGGAGATGTAAGGCCACATCGCTGAGGGGCAGGTCACGTGCACTTTCCTTTCATTCAGCCGCTTAGGGCTGGGCCCACCTGCACTGACTTTGGCATCATTACTCTCGCTGCTTCCCCCGCAGCAACCTGTGGTTCTGCGGTAATTAGCAACAGCACCTGGAAAGCTCTAGGCGCCCCTTGAACATTGACGTGCCAAGTGATATTACCCCGCAGCTAGAAAGGAGGGCGGCTAACAAGGCAGGCCTGATCCTGATCCCTCACGCGCCCTCCATCCCTGAGAATCGGCCCCTTCGTCCCAGCGGATGGAGAGCTTCACGCTTGTCTGCCTTGGGGTGAGTGAGGTCCTGGGGCGAGAGCTTTGCACAGTCCTGTCTGTGCACAGTCAGCGCAGATGGGTGAGTGAGGAATTAGGTTCTCTTCAGTGGCACTCGCCCTTCTGTGCTTTGCTCGCAGAAGAACCTCAGGGCGGTGGTTCACTCTTCCCTCCATCCCGTGGCCCACGGTCATGTTATCAGACCCGCCAGTGCCCCCGTTTCTTCCCCGTGGACTACAGAAGTCTCATAATGTGTCTCTCTGTTGTCTCTGCCTCTCTTCTTATTACCGCAGTAGGAGTATCTTCTGAAAACGTGTACGTATGTCATTCCTCAGCAGATAACCCTCCCTTGCTCGCCTTAGAGCTACCAAATAACAGCCCGACTCCACAGCCTGGCTCTGAAGACCCCGCTAGGTCTGGGAGTTACCTACCTCTAAAATATATTTTTCTATTCCTCTTAATGACCCCTCTACACTCCCACATGATTAGGCCCTTCGTGCTACCTTGTATGACTTTCACTAACTGCGTGTCAGCTTCCTTACTTTGTGTAATAAGGTAACAATACTCATCTCCCCGGGAAAGAGCAGTAGATTACATGGAATATTTTATAGAAAGAGGCTAGGGTGGTGCCTGGCATATTCATGTGATATCAAAACGGTGGTGGTTGTTATCTCTCCTCATGGCTCAGCCTGAGAGCTGCTGCTTTTCTTTTTTTCTTTAAAAAAAAAAATTTACCTTTATATTGGAGTACAGTTGATTAACAATGTTGTGTTAGTTTCAGGTATACAAAGTGATTCAGTTATATATACACATGTGTCTATTCTCTTTCAAATTCTTTTCCCAACTAGGTTGTTACAGAATATTGAGCAGAGTTCCCTTTGCTATAGAGTAGGTCCTTGCTGGTTTATTTGCAAAAGAGAAACAGACTCAGACTTAGAGACTGAATTTATGCTTACCGGGGGAAGGGTGGGGGGGAGGGTTAGTTAGGGAGTTTGGTATTGACATGTACACACTGCTGTATTAAAAATAGATAACCAATAAGGAGCTGCTTCTTCTCTGATGCTGTTCCTAGCCCTCAATCTTGGGGGATTTTTCCTTCCACTGAAATCCCAAAGTGCTTAGTCTCCACATCATAAATTGGTATTATGTAAAAATTATCATGTACTTGGAGTTTGCATCAACTCCAACTTTATGTGTCTTTCTGACTTGCTAAGATTGAGAGTGCCTTCTGTTGTATCTTTTTATTTTTTTTTTTCTTTTCAATATGTCTCAGACTACAACTTCCTCTGTTGTAAGGGCTCTCTGGGCAGCTGCCAGCTGGCCTTGAAGCCCCTGGCTCCCCTTGGCCACGGCTATGCAGCATAGCTGTTGTGACTGCCATTGTGCTCATGGAAGCAAGAGCCAGGGCAGGTCCAGGGCTCAAGAGATGCAGAAATGGCCCTGTGGCCAAGGAAGGACAAGCTGGAGGTACAGCCTAGTTTTCCTGGGGAAGAGTTGTTTTTGTTTTGTTTGTTTGTTTTGTGACACCACTTGCTCATTTATTCCAGCTCTGTGAAATTTGTCATTCTTGTATTTTACCATAATAAAACAAGTTTAAACAAATGCATCGTAAAAGATGTCGTCTTAGCCATTTTTAAGTGTACAAGTCAGTGGCATTAAGTGTATTCACAATGTTGTGCAACCACCACCACTATCCATTTCTAGAACTTTTTCATCACTCCAAACAGAAATTCTGTACCATGAAATAATTCCCCATTTCTACTTCCCCTTAGCTTCTATGAACCTCTACCCTACTTTCTGTCTCTATGAGTTTGCCTTGTCTAGATAGTTCATAGAAATGGAATCATACAGTATCTGTCCTTTTGTTTCTGGCTTATTTCACACGGTGTATTTTCAAGGTTCATCCACGTTGTAGCATGTGTCAGAACTTCATCCCTTTTTATGGCTAAATAATACACTATTGTGTGTGTGTATATATATATACACCCACACACAACACTTTGTTTATTCATGTATCTGTTGATGGGCACTTGGGCACCTCTGGGGACTGTAAATAATGGTGCAGTGACACTTGTACAGGTTCTGTTTGAGTCCCTGTTTTTAATTCTTTGGTGTCCTTGAAGGGCACCGCCCCTGTTTTACACAGTCTCTCCCTTCTTAACCTACTTTTCCTTCAGCTGCAGCTACTGCAGCCTCACAGTAAAGGATGAGTGTCCCAGAGCCTGAGACACTCAGAAAGTGGAGGTGAAGTGGGACAGCAGAGTACAGATTTGGGAAACCCAAGTGTTGGGGAGCTTGGCCTATGGCCAGTTGGCTATAGAGGGTGGCAGAGGGCTGGCTAGTGCTGCTCCTTCAGTCTCCCTTGGGGAAGAGCAGAAGTGGGAGAAAAGAACTGCCCCTCCCCTTCTCAGAGGCAGGGAGCCAGCCCCCCACTCCCCGCCCCTCACCAACCCTCCAGTTCTGCCCCCAAGTGCAACAGCAGCAGGTCCTCCGTGATTAGCCTCATGAGCATTTTTACACCAACATCCCAAGGTTATTTATTTATTTATTGGCTGCGTTGGGTCTTCGTTGCTGCACACGTGCTTTCTCTAGTTGCGGCAAGTGGGGGCTACTCTTCATTGTGGTGCACAGGCTTCTCATTGCGGTGGCCTCTCTTGTTGCAGAGCATGGGCTCTAGGCGCGTGGGCTTCAGTAGTTGTGGCACGTGGGCTCAGTAGTTGTGGCTCACGGGCTCTAGAGCGCAGACTCAATTGTTGTGGCACACGGGCTTAGTTGCTTCACGGCATGTGGTATGTTCCTGGGGCAGGGATCGAACCCATGTCCCCCTGCATTGGCAGGTGGATTCTTACCCACTGCGCCACCTAGGAAGTGCCAGCATCCCAAGTTTTAGTTGATCAGAAGCACTTTGCAGAAGCCAATGGACCTCAGGACAAGATAGCTTTCTTGTGCCCCAGTGGAGGGAGATGGTGATTTCTGGCAGCATCTTGACCAGATGCATAATCATCTCCCACAGGTCCCACAGAGCACTGGGCAGGAGGGTCCTTTTGTAAGTCAGTTAATTCCCTGCGTCATGGATGTTCTCGCCATCATCCTCTGTGCCTTCCAGGCAATGGTGATGTGGCAATTCTTAAACAGTCCTCCACTACGTTTCTGGAGTTTTCTTCCAAGCCACTGATACCCATTCTTCTGGATCCGCTTCAGTGCCATCCTATCCCTGCTGTTGGGGACGGGGGTGCCCAGCCTGGGGCTGCCAGAGGTGGCCTGCTGCCGGTTCGGCCGCCACACAGCCTTTATTTATTTTTTAAAATTATTTATTTATATATTTATTGGCTGCATTGGGTCTTCATTGCTGAGTATGGGCTTTCTCTAGTTGTGGTGAGTGGGGGCTACTCTTCAGTGTGGTGTGAGGGATTCTCAGTGTGGTGGCTTCTCTTGTTGTGGAGCAACAGCTCTAGGTGTGTGGGCTTCAGTAGTTGTGGCACTTGGGCTCAGTAGTTGTGGCTCACGGGCTCTACAATGCAGGCTCCCTGGTTGTGGTGCATGGGCTTAGTTGCTCTGTGGCATGTGGGATCTTCCTGGATGAGGGATCGAACCCATGTCCCCTTCATTGGCAGGTGGATTCCTAACCACTGTGCCACCAGGGAAGTCCGGAAGAGTTGTCTTAAATAGTTTGCTGAGGCCCTGAATGCAGTCACTAAAGAGTTAGGCCAGGGAGGTTTGAGATTCTAAGCCCCTACCCAAGTCTGTTCTGCAAAGGTGGCCCTAGAGGCAGAGGATCAGTGGGTTTGGATTTGGAGCTGGCCAAGACCAGACTCACAGGGCACTGCTCTATTCTGAGTCTACCACTTCAGAACTGAGAGGCCTATGGCATGAGATCTGGCTCCCCAGTGGCTGCTCAGAGGGGCCAGGTCACCCAGCTTGGGTGAACTTGGACCAAGAAGAGGCAGAACACAGGATTGAGTCTGCAGATAAATTGTTGTGCTTCCCTTCGCATTTGGTTCTTGGGTCTCAGTTTCCAGCAGCACCTGGAGACCATGCATGTGAGTGAGCAGAATGTACTATATGGGTAAGGGTCCACTTTCTATATGCTATATTTTCTGCTCTACTACCCCTTCCCCCTCACTCTGGCTTCCAATGCATTGCACTCCCCAAGTAAACAGGCTGCAAATTTTACCTAAGTGTTTGTTTCCTAGGGAAACCTGTCAAGAAAATGTTACTTTATTATCTTTCTCTCCTCTCCTGGCCCCTCCTCTCCTCTATCCCTTTATTTTGTTTCAAGCAAGATCAGAGAGAGTAGTTTTTCTGGGGAGAAGTCCCAACCTTCTTCACCTTTGGGGGCAAATGCCCTAAGGAATCATGGGGGCACTAGCTTTCTGAGTGGGATTCAGGATGCTGAGCTTAATAAATATGGGTGCACTCAATTTTAAGTAATCCCTTGTATGCAAGTTCATATTTGCCCCAAAGATTAATTTGGAGAATCATTATTTTCTTTAAAAAAGAGTTCACATAAACCTCTATCACATATAGATATTGATTTGATTCATACACTTTCAGTTGGCAGTGAACTTTGCAGTTGTAATCCTGGTGTAAGAGGCTGTGAGGAGCCTGGCCATTGCTGAGAGTTGCTGCTTTGAAGAGAAGACAGATCCACTCTTCCTACTCTTGCCTGGAAGGTGGGGGTAATGCTGGCTTTCCTTTACTCTTTCATTGCCTTTGAAGTGGGAACAATGGTAAATACTGTAAAACCCTCCATCTGAAGGACCCCTGGAGCACTGGGGTGCTTCACGAATGTCTGACCTGGTCGTACACAAGTGGTGGGGGGGGAGGCAGGCAGGGGAGGTATCAGGTAGAATAATGGCCTCCCGAAATGTTCACCTCCAAATCCCTGAAACCTGTGAATAGGTAACATTACGTGGCACAAGGGGCTTTGTAGATGTGATGAAGTTGAGGACCCTGTGATGGGAAGATGATCTCAGATTCCTTAGGTGGGCCCTAAATGCAATCACAAGTGTCCTCCTGAGAGGGAGGCAGGAATATCAGAGTCAAAGAGATTTGGTGATGCTACTCTGCTGGCTTTGAAGATGGAGGAAGGCACCATGAGTCAACGAATGCAGGCCACCTTTTAGGAGCTGGTAAAGGCAAGGAGACAGGTTCTACCCCTGAGCCTTCGGAATGAACATGCCCAGCTTCAAGAGCTCCCTGTACCTGATAAATATGGACATAGACTAGGTCGAGATTGCACAGAACGTTTACTAGCTCCCACCACAAACACGGGAAGGAAATCCTTGTGAAAGCAGTCCATTCACCTCATTTTTATTCCTCTGGTGAAGCTTTTCCCTCCTGTGTCCTAATCAGCTCTCTGGCCCAGTTGTGCCCCAGTGCTTTATTATTAATACATCCTTGGACCTTGTCAGGGTCTAAATGGCGGGAGCGGAGCCTTGGGCTCCCCCTAGAGGTCAGAGTGTGTACGGCCAGCTATGCCAAGTGCCTTAAGACACTCCTGGAATTTCAGAGGATGAATGGACCCTGGAGGAATGTATCAGGAGGTCAGTGGATCACAGAATCTTTCAGAGAGGAAGGAAATGACCTGTGCTCAAAGGATGGAAAAGTATAATTGAGCAGAGAGGAAGGTGTGCGTGTTCACAGGCACAAAAGTGAGAATATGTAGTATTTAGGGTCCTGATCCTAAACCAATATTTTGCCCTGACTCTGCAAATGCAATTCTTCTTGTATGATTTGAGTCTTTCTGAAAATACAACTATAGGATAGTTCTGTAGCTGAAGTAGTTAGATGGAGTAAAAAATGATTATGCTGAGAAATCGGGAAGCTTAGGACATGAATAAGATCTTAATCCTTTTAATTGGAAGCCCCTGAGGAAATACAGCTGTCTCTGGCCCTTCAGTCAGCTGCAGATTAAATGGACAGATATTAATTGAATAATGAAACATCTGCAAGGTGGTGAGGATTGTGGTGGTTTACTGTGATTTCACTCTCTGTGGGCAAAGACAATGACCAGCAGCAGGAGGTAATGCAGGTGGACTTCGATGCCAGAAATTTACTCTCTGAATAGTCTGCAGTAATACCTGCTCCTAGTAGTGAAAGGGTAGTGTGTGTTAATTAATTTTTAATTTTTTTTATTTTTTAAAATATTAGTAGATTTTTCTTTTTAAAAATTTGAATTAATTGGGGAACAAATCGGAGTGTCGAAGTGACCAAGTATAAGTTGCCATGGTCTTAGGTACAATATTCATTAACTTGTTAATTAATAATCTACATAGGGAGATTCCCTAAGTACGAGATTCCATACACTATGGAGATATTCTGGGGCAGAGGGTCCTGGATGACACTGTTCAGATGACAGAACAGTAATTGTTATAGATGGTGCTAGAATAGAATTTTTTAACAATCTATTGGAGATATTTTACTTTATTTTACTTAGTGTATGTGTGAGCCTGCTATTAGAATCTCACTCTTCTGTGTCTGCAACGTTTTCTAGTTTTCTTGGGTTTCCTACTGAATTAAAATCTCTTTCAGTGGATTACACAATTTGAGCTATTGAGAGTCATGACCATTTTAGATGGGATTAGCTGACGATGGCACATTGATAAGGGAAGAGCGCATCCTGCAAATACATGTGAAAGGAGTCAGAAGCATCCAGGAGAGAAGGACCCGTGGAGCCCAGTGTTAGCAGTGACATGACAATGTGTGACTGTGGCCCCACGTAATATATCAAGGCTTGGATTGTTTATCATTTCAGGGACTTGGGTTGCTGGCAGCAGAAGCTGTACCTAATAAAGGGGAAATAGAGGAATGTATTGAGAGGCTATGGGATGCCCACAAAACTGAAGGAAAGGATGAGTAAATAAGCTATAAGCAGGACAAGGACCTGGGCAGAGTCGGAGAAATGATTGGCAGTGTCTGTGCGGCATTTTGGGGATGCATCTGTTCCAATTGTTTTCTCTCTCTGAATCTCTCTGCATAAAATCCAAATCTTGGGTAGGAATGGGGAAAACCTGGCTTTGGTGTATCTCCCTTTGGTCAGGGGAGGGAGGGGCACCTTGAATGATAAACAGCTTTGTCAAAACCATCAGCCCTAGATGATCTCTTGCCCGAGGGAGGAGGAAAGGCCAGGGATTGTTCCCCAAGTCAGTGAGACGAATTTTGGGTTGCCAGCAATGACAGCTATCATCTCGAGACAGCTAGAAGTTCTCTAATGTTTCAAATGGGGGGACAGTTTTGTCTATTCACTTCCATCGTAGACTTCAGGGTTTCTGAACAAATTTGTCAAGGGTTAAACATGATGGTGCTTGTAAACTGGGTAATAAACACTAGAGCAGAGGGACGATCAGTAGAGGCTGCGATAACTCTGATTCATGACTTTATTTTCATTCTGAAGGACAAAAAAGTAAATGACATCTTATATAACAAGTTCCGAGTTTCTAAGAGAAGTTTGTACACAGAGTCAATGTATTGTAGTGAGAAAAGCCTGGACTTGTGGTGGAGGGATTTATCAAGTTGAGGGTGTTTGTTTTTTTTGGGGGGGTCAGTTCTTCCCTTTATAATATGAAATTAGGAAATTAGGAATAGGAAATAACAATATTTCATAGGGATTTTGTAAGTTATGTGAAGCTCTTGGTACATGTTATGCGCTTAATAAATGTTAGCTTCCTTCTCTCCCCCTGTGTGTTTGTGTATATGTTTCTCTTTTTATATGAATCGTGTACTCATGTGATTTTCCTTTCTCTGTAGTGAGCTGAAAAGCAATTCTCTTCCATTTTATTTTTCTGCTTTGGACCTGATGTTGGTAACTGGCGCAAAGAGCAAACGAGACTGTGTGTATCCCAAGGTCCATATTGCAAAGATACAATCATTTTTCCCTTAATTGTGGATGAGGCTATTTATATATTTGGTTGTCTTAAACATCTCAGATAGCAACCGTCAGCTGTAGTTTAAAGGCAAAATGAAATCCTGTGTGGATTTGAATCATACCTAGAAGCAAAATCATCTAGTTATGAGTGCTCGGTTGGGCAAAGTAAAAGAAATGTCTTAGAACACCTGAATTGCACTGAATAGTAGTTGTATGTCATTTAAGTATTCTAAAAGATTTCTTTTTATTTGTTCATATTGAAATGCCTTGATGGGGTGAGTCTTCCAAATATTTAAATGAGACTGAAAGTAGAAATTGGCATAGAAATAAACAAGAAGCTGTTTAGGGAGGCATCTAGGGGGAGAAGGAAATAATCTTGGAACATGTAGGAGGAGGAACAAGTCATCTTGGAAAATACAGTAAACAAAATTCTGTCCTTGGGCCCAGCCCATGGGAGGAATGAACCTGGGGAACCCAGAGCATGGAGAATGGCCTTCAAGGTCAGAATAGGATTTGAATTCCAGCGGTTGCCACTTCCTGGTAGCTGATTGACTTTGGAACATTTCTCAGCCTCTCTGATTTTCATTGTTCTCATCTGTAAAATGAGGCTAAATATTAACTTCATTTGCAGGGTTATTGTGAGAATTAAATAAGAAGGTAAAGGACTGGAGTGATCAGAACAGACAAAACATTCGGTAAATGATGCCATATTACTAGTTTAATGCATTGAATAATGTATTCTAAGATATAAAAATGCGTTCATTAAGAATATACCTGAAAATGGTGCCTTTGTTTATAATTGATAATCTTACTAATTTCCACATACTAATGCTGAATCTTGATGTGATATAGCATAAAAGAAAAAACAAACTCTGTGGGTGGACAGATTTCAATCTCTTTTGCTAGGGAACTGAGAAGTGTGAGCAAATCTCACTGTATTTATCCACACAGCGCGGATAAAGAAAAACTTATCTCTTGGAGTTTTGGGAGGATTATGAAATAACCAATGAAAATTGCCTGAGTATATGGAGTATGCAATAAACACTAGTTCTTTTTCCTCATAGTATTATTCTGAGACTGTCATAATCCTGTTATATCTCCTAGTCACCTCAGAATATGGACAGTACATAGAATCTTACAAATGGTATATAATATATTATAATGGAATCAAGAATATAAAATTTAAAAGTAAATCTGGTGAAAATGGTGTTTAAACATTGCTGATTGATGTGCCAATATCTTCTGAAGCATCCCTGGTTAAGTAAATTGCTAGTTAGTTTCTGTGGTAACTAGACCCTCACTACCTTAGAATGGAGAGGCTGTTCTGTTTATAGGCAGCTTTAATTGTCAGGACATTCTCTGTAATGAACTGAAAGCTCCTCTGGGCAATTTTCCCTCAATAGCCATGGTTCCAGATCCTGAGGAGCTCCACATCACAGCCCTCTGTGTATCTCAAGTCTGACCTCATAGGACAGCACATGGCCTGTGTTGAATGAGTGAATGAATGAATGAGTGAGTGAATGAATGAGTGAGTGAATATGAATGTGTGAATGATACATGAGTGAATGAGTGGGTGAGTGAATGAATGAGCGAATGACTGAATGAGTGAATGAATAAAGAATGAGTGAGTGAATAATGCATGAGTGAATAATGCATGAGTGAATGAGTGAATGAATGAGTGAATGCGTGAATGAATGAATGAGTGAACGAATGAATGAGTGAATGAATGAATGAGTGAACGAATGAATGAGTAAGTGAATGAGATAAGAAATGAGAACCATTTAACAGTATTAATGCTTTACTGTCCATGCTGAGAATGTTAGCACATTTTCTTTTGCATTAAATTATACTGTATTATCCATGGTACAATAAGGAAAGTAGAATCATTATGAGTTTTATAGACTAAGATTTACTATAGGAATAAGGCCTTCTACAATTATGGAAGAAGCTGGAGAACTAAGGGTTTGAAAGGAGGAGTTGGAGGATCAGAGGAACATCATTAACCAGGCCTTCTGAAACACTAGTGCGAGCATTGCAGTGCAGGGCTCACAAGGAATATGAGAAGGTAGGGACGTTACCTGAGAGGGAGCCTGGGAAGGGGACCTGATGGAGGAATCTAGGGAAGGCCGTCACCGCTGCATCTGGCTGTTGGCCTGGAATGGCTGTTCGTCAGTGGGTCAGTGTATTAGTCAGGGTTCTCCAAAGAAACAGAACCTATGGGGCAGTAAATATATATATATATATAAAATATACATATTTATTTATATATAGATTTATTATATATACATATATAGTATATATAATATTTACATATATACATATATGTGTATATATATTAAGGTTTATTATAAGGAATTGGCTCACATGATTATGGAGACCGGGAAGTCTAAAATCTGCAGGGTATGGCAGCAGGCTTGTGACTTCGGAAAGCTGACAGTGCAGTCCCAGTCGTAAGGCAGTCTGCTGGAGAATTTCCTCTTGCTGCAGGAGGCCAGTCTTTTTGTTCTGTCCAGGCCTTCAACTGATTGGATGAGGCTCACCCACATTCTTGAGGGCAATCTGCTTTATCTGATGTTCACTGATTTAAATATTAATCACATCCCCAAAGCACCCTCTGGGTTGACACGTAACATTCGCCATCACAGTCATCAAGGCTGGTGGTTAAGAAGAGTTGGAATTACAGAGGAGGAAAGAGCAAGGACAGAAGCTGGAATCTGCCAGCACTTCTGCCTCAATCTTTCATTGCATCGTCATATGATGATCTTTGAAGAATGATGGATACTGTTCACTTTGTCTTCCAAATCTTACATTTCCCAGAAGGGGATTCAGGAACTCATAATGTCGGTAGACAGGTTGACATAGTATAAAGCCAGCACATTCCACTTCTTGTCAACTTAGCATCAATACACACCCTCTTAACCCATATTTTTAACTTTTTAACATGATGCAACTCTCCTTCAAACAACCTAAAAACATGCTACCCCTATCTCCCCACAAGGATACAAAGTCTCATTGGTCACTTAATCCACCTCCAGGTGATGTTACTCCTTTTTGATCAGTGTCCTGCTCTTCCTTTGATATCTTGTAACTTAAATACTGAGATAAAAAGCCAACCAACTATTGAAATGTCTGATGATAGATATTAGGATAATGGGAGAGGGGGAAGAAAAGAAAAATAATTGGCTAATATATGCACAAATATTTATATCAAAGTAAGAAGAGCAGTGCTCAAAATTACTGCAGCCCTTATTTCTGTAACCACTTAGGTGGGCCTAACTGGTGTTTACAATTTCCTTCTTCCTCTGCCCATTCTAGCTGGTCATAGTTTTTGCCTGGCAGGATGACCCAAACTTTCTTTCCTTGTTACAGTTATTTAACAGTGATACAGCCAATTATAACTTTATGCCCATAAAGTTTTGTCCCCCAGCTGGTGCCATAACTGAGTTATGAAAAGGCCGCTCAGTTGTTCTATCAGGACCAGTGACGGATCAGGAGTGACTAGTGACTTCCATATACATGAGCTTGTTGTCACACTTTGTTGGATGTGATAAAATTCCCAAGTTGATAACGAGGCTCTGTGGAACACTATGATCATTAATGAGGCATTCTGTGAGTCCGTAAATACTGATTTTTGGGAGAAGCATTGTGAGCAGAAAAGGCAAATTCACATGGAGAGCGAGTACGTCTCCCAGCGAGAACAGAGCACTGCCCCTTCCATGATGCCTTTGGATGACTGGATGGTCCTCCCAGGGAATGATGCTGTATCCGTGACGCAGTGTTGGGCCCCCAGTCAGCAGTGGCTGGGTCAGAACAGTGTTACTCAACCCATATATAATCTCCATCCCTGTCACCTTGTCCATTCAGTTAATGAGGCTTTTGGGCAAGGGCTGGGTGTCTTGGAACAGAGCCACATAGATATCTACAGAATAGGTCATCTTGTATCCCTGATTGTCCTCCTCTGCTCAGGTGGCTCTTTAAGGCACATTCACATAAAATACAAACATCTTCACACTGGGCCCATTCAGAGAGCTCCATCCATATACCTCTTCCCAAGACCTATTTTATCATCACTTTTTTTCTAATCATGTGTTCCTTCCAAGTCTCTGTCCATAAGCTTACTGCCTGTACATCAGTGCACATCTCTATCTGTGGCCATCTGTCCTTGCTTGAAATTCTGTCCACTGGGAGGATTTTACTTCACTGTTGTCCTTTAGGGCCATTCTGGGGTGGGGCTATGGTTGTCTATTTTTGGGTGATACCAGCATGTCCTGCAGAACCATCTATAAATCAGGGCTGAAACTTTTCTTCCTCAATCAACTGATTATTAGGAACTCCCCATGAGACCGTATCTATCACTACATAGCTAACCACTTGCTAAGCTTGGTGGCTTCAAATAACAACAGTTTTATTTTCTTGCTGTTCTGAGGGTCAGGAATTTAGAAAGGACACAGTGGGGAATGCTCACCTGTGTTTCATGTGATGTCTGCTGGAGCTGGACCGTTCCAGATGGCTTCTTCCCTCACTGGTCTGGTGGCTCAGCTTGGCTGGCTTGACTGTGCTCATACATCTGGGGCCTCAGTTCTCACTGTCATCTAGACTCTTGGCTCTTCTCCATGGCCTCCCTCTCTCATCGTGTCATCTCTGGATCATCTTCCAGTAGGATAGCTGTACTTCTTTCATGGATGCTCAGGGCTTTTAAGAACGAAAACCAGAGCTTCTAGGTCTTCTTAAGGCTTAGACCCAGACCTGGCATAGTGTCACCACCACTGTATTCTAGTGCTTATTAAGCAGGTTGGGCCTCGGATAGCTTCAAGAGGCAAGCACTGCACAAGGGCATGAATGTTGGGAGGCATACTTCTTTGGGAGCTTCTATATCTGACTAGTATATATACCACCAACATTCTTTTTTTAACACTTTAAATACATGCAGTTTATTGTATATCAATTATATCTCAACAAAAGTTCTTAAAAAAAAAAGGACACATCCTAGCAGAGTTCTGTAATAATTATACGACCATAACGGAAAATTTCTCTTGATATTAAAACTTTATATAAATGTTTATTATATTCTAACAGTATTATTTTACTTACTTACTTATTTATTTATTTATTTATTTATTTTTGGCTGCATTGGGTCTTCATTGCTGCACGCAGGCTTTCTCTAGTTGCTGTAAGCAGGGGCTACTCTTCGTTGTGGAGCACCGGCTTCTCATTGCGGTGGCTTCTCTTGTTGCGGAGCATGGGCTCTAGGCTCATGGGGTTCAGTAGTTGTGGCTTGTAGGCTCAGTAGTTGTGGCTCACAGGCTTAGCTGCTGTGAGTCATGTGGGATCTTCCTGGAGCAGGGATCGAGCCTGTGCCCCCTGCACTGGCAGGTAGATTCTTAACCACTTAGGTGTGCCGGACACTGAGCTAGATGTTGACCTTCACCGACAAGAGGGCCATGGTCCCTGTCCTCTTCAGCCTGCTGGTGTTGGAGGGTTGCCTGCAGAGGTGGGGGCAGCTGTGGCTTACTGCAGGGACAGGGACACTGGCAGCAGGGGCTCTGGGAAGTGCTCACCGGCGCGAGCCCTCCCAGAGTCTGCCATCAGCCCCACCAAAGATCCTGTGAGCCCAAAATGTTTTAAAAGAAAGAAAATTTTGTTGTTCATATAAAACTCTTACCCTAACAGCTCTGTAACTTATAATTTATAGACAGAGGCATTCTCTCTCTCTCTCTCATCTATCTATCAATCACCTATCAATCAATGAATCAATCATCTATCTATCTATCTATATTCAGAGCTTCTCCTAACATCAGGCTATACATATACACTGATAATGGTAGCTCTCGAGTAGAGGATGAATTCATTCTCTTGTTTCTTTGTTTGGATACCACAGGAGTGGTCAATAAAATGTGCCTAGACAAAGTCAACTTATTTCTCCTGTGCTGGCCATTGGCTGTTATCAAACCACTGGAATAAACTTGTTTGGCAAGTTTATTGGGCATTGTTGAATGCCCCAAATTACTGGATAACATTTAAAAATATGATCCCATGTGTTTTTTCTTCTTTTTACTCCTTTGATACTGAAGTTCTTTTATCATTTAAACTAATCCACAAATTGTAGGCTGTCAGTAAAGGGAAGACCCGAAAGAACACAATGTAAACAGTCAAATTCTTGCTTTTAGTTCCAACACAGGTTTTAAAAATTCTTGGTAGAGTCCATAGGCTGAAAGCCACATCATTATAGGTTTGTAATGTCCAGACGTCTTAATAGAAAAAAGTATATGAGGCTTTAAAGTAGCCATTGCCTGGGGCTTCCTAGGTGGCGCAGTGGTTAAGAATCCGCCTGTCAATGCAGAGGTCACGGGTTCGATCCCAGCTCCAGGAAGATCCCACATGCCGCGGAGCAACTAAGCCCGTGTGCCAAAAAAAAAAAAAAAAAAAAAAGAAATACGGAGACAGAAAAAAAAAAAAAAAAAAAGTAGCCATTGCCTGGAGGACACAGAATGTAGAGTTTATATCATAAATAATATAATAAGGGGAGATGTGAGATGACCAAGAGCATATTCCCTCCAAAAAAGAATAAGTACATGGATAAGTACTTAGAAAATCGTTTGGCAGTTGCTTTTCCTTCCCAGGCTCACTGAGATATAATTGACATGTGCCTTTGTATAAGTTTAAGATGTACAGTGTAATGATTTGATATATGTCTATATTGCAAAGTGATCACCACAATAAGGTGTGAGGTGACTAACACATCACCTCACATAGTTATAATTTTGTGTGTGTGTGTGTGTGTTAAGAACTTTTAAATCTACTCTCTTAGCAGCTTTCAAATACACAATGCTGTGTTGTTAACTGTAGTCAACATGCTGAATATTACACATCTAGGGTTTATCTTCTACTGGTAGTTTGTACCCTTTGACCACCTTCACTCATTTCCCCCACCCCTGGCAACCACCAGTCTGTTCTGTTTCTATGAGTTTGGTTTTTCTGGATTCCACATAAAAGTGAAATCATAAATTACTTGTCTTCCTCTGTCTGACTGACTTCACTTAGCATAATACCCTTGAGGTTCACCCATACTGTCACAAATGGCAAGGTTTCCTTCTTTATTTTATGGCTGAGTAATATTCCATTGTATATGTATATCACATTTTCTTTATTCATTCATCCATCAATGGACACTTAGGTTGTTTCTGTTGGCTATTGTAAACATTGCTGCAGTAAAGTGAGGGTGCGTTTATCTCTTCGAGATAGTGATTTCGTTTCCTTTGGATATATATCCAGAAGTGGAAATGATGGATCATATGGTGTTTCTATTTTTCATTTTTTGAGGACCCTCCATACCATTCTCCATAGTAGCCCATAACAATTTAAAATCCCACCAACAGTGTACAAGGGTTCCCTTTTCTCCACATCCTTCCCAGCATTTGTTATTTCTTATATTTTTGATAATAACAATTCTAATAGGTGTGAGGTGATATCTCATTCTGGTTTTGATTTCCCTGATGATTAGTGATGCTGAGTACCTTTTCATATAGCCATTGACCATCTGAATATTTTCTTTGGAAAAATGTCTATTTAGGTCCTTTGCCCATTTTCTAATTGGATTATTTGTTTTTCTGCTATGGAATTGTATGTATTTCTTACATATTTTGGATAATAACCTCTTATCAAATATGTGGTTTGTATATTTTCTCCCATTCTGTAGGTTGCCTTTTCATTTTGTTGATTGTTTCTTGTACTGTGCAGAAGCTTTTTAGTTTGATGTACTTGCTTATTTTTGCTTTTGTTGCTTGTACTCTGAATGTTATAACCATAAAAATTATTGCCAAGACTGATGTCAAGAAGCTTTTCTTCTAGGAGTTTTATGGTTTCAGGTTTTAACATTTAAGTATTTAATCCATTTCAGGTTAATTTTTAACCCATTTTGAGTTAATTTGGCAGTTTCTAATTAACTGAAGCATACACCTACCCCATGCTCCAGCAATTTTATAGGTGGTTATTTCCCTAGGAGAAATAAAAATATATGTCCAAAAGGGAGAGACTTGTATGTGAAAGTTCATAGCAGCTTTATTCATAATAGTAAAAAAAAAACCCCAAAAACCAAAAAACAAAAACAAAGCCCAAACCTGAAAATAACCCAGATGTTCATTTGGTAGCTGAATTAACAAATGGCACAAAATTCATAAAATACAATAACATGGAAGAAACTACACAAAACAACATGAATGAATCTCAAAGACATGATGCTGAGCGAGTGAAGCCAGATCCTAGAGAGTACGTACTGCATGATTTCACTTACATGAAATTACAGAACACACAAAATTCATCTTTTTTTTAAAATTTTTTTTTATAAATTTATTTATTTATTTACTTATTTATTGGCTGTGTTGGGTCTTCATTGCTGCACACAGGCTTTCTCCAGTTGCAGTGAGCAGGGGCTACTCTTCATTGTGGTGCGCAGGCTCCTCATTGTAGTGGCTTCTCTTGTTGTGGAGCATGGGCTCTAGGCACATGGGCTTCAGTAGTTGCGGCACATGGGTTCAATAATTGTGGCTCACAGGCTCTAAAGCGCAGGCTCAATAGTTGTGGCACATGGGCTTAGTTGCTCCGCAGCATGTGGGATCTTTCTGGAGCAGGGATCGAACCCATGTCCCCTGCATTGGCAGGCAGGTTCTTAACCACTGCGCCACCTAGGAAGCCCCACAAAATTCATCTTTAATGATAGATATCACAAATGTGTTTACCTGGGGGTGGGGATTGACTGGGAAGCGCATAAGAAAAATTTCTCGGTGATAGAATAGTCTCTATGTTGATAAGTGTACAGGTCACACAGGTGTATGCATTTATTAAAACTAATCAAACTGTGCACACTCTATGTTGTACTATATGTAAATTATATTTCAGTAAAGGAGTAGATAAAAGTTCACCCAGCTGCTGTGAAGAGGAGGTTCAGAGAGAAAGTGTATATGATTTGGATGCTGGTGGGTACTGGAGATACTTCTTCTTAGCCTTGTTCACTAAGTTTTGTTCCTCATACCCCAAGAACATCCAACGTGGCATCTGAGCTAGCCAGCTGTGGTGTCCAGGGGATGAGCTGAGAGAGCCCCAGAGTCTAGAGCTCCCTGTGTGTGTGGAGCAGGAAAAAGCCACTGAGAGTTGCCTAATGCCAGAGCCCCCTGCCTCTGTCCAAGTTGGGCTGGGGCATTCTGGGACAGAGCTAATGGACGGAGAGACTTGGATTTGGGTCTGGAGGAAGTCAGCCATGGATGTCAACTATGGTTGCCTCTTCCACCTGACGCAGGGACAGTGCAAACCACCAACTATTCTAAACCACTCCCAGGGAGAAAGGGGCTGGGGAAAGACTTGTTATGACTGAGTTTATATCTTAAATTGCTACATTTAAAACTGGCAGTAATGGGACTTCCTGGGTGGCACAGTGGTTAAGAAATCCACCTGCCAGTGCAGGGGACATGGGTTTGATCCCTGCTCTGGGAAGATTCCACATGCTGCAGAGCAACTAAGCCCATGCGCCACAACTACTGAGCCTGCACTCTAGAGCCCCTGAGCCACAACTAGTGAGCTCACATACCACAACTACTGAAGCCTGTGCACCTAGAGCCCGTGCTCTGCAACAAGAGAAGCCACCACAATGAGGAGCCCATGCACTGCAACTGGAGAAAGCCCATGTGCAACAATGAAGACCCAATGCAGCCAATAAATAAATAAATAAAAATAAAATTAAAAACACACACATATATATTTGTGTGTGTTGGAGTTTACCTTGATTGGCAAGATGAGGTGTCTCAACTGCCAAAGAGAAATGAGCTCTCAGGAGCCAAGATGATTTCACTTAAAGAGAAATGAGTGAAATCATATTTCTGCTTATCTGAGTGGTTTACTCATTACACTTGAGTAAAGACTGCTCACACCTGGTCCATTGTAGATGTTCAGGGTTATTTAAAAGACTCTTCCTCTCTCTTTCCATTGCCCAAATAAACTTTAACAACTTAAGGCTATGAATGTAAAAGTAAATCTTACATCACCTACCAGTGGTAATGTGGGCTGAACTGAAGTATCAGGGAAGAACTCCAATCATCAAATTTATAGATTTCCAAAGATTAAAATGAAGTGACATTCATACATATGAAATTACCCATGGAAAGTAATTCCTGTACTTGTAGAATGAAAGATGATTTTTTTTCCCATTAATTTCAGGATGAATGGCATCTGGAAAAAACACTGATGAAAATTAAAAGAAGTTACTTTGTTAGCAACAGTGTATAGGTTTTTTGAAAAGTGGGCTTGAACATATTTTATTTGATATTCTGACAATTTCAGTTATTTGCTTCAATGAACAATTTCATTGGGTAATATTTAACGAATTTCCAACAACAAAGTCCTCACTTATGAAAAAATAACCTCTTTATGTAGGGTGTAGTAAAGCCCGAGCTAGGTGATCTATATTTAACAGTTAAAATTATTCATAGTGTGATAGTTAATGATGTAGAAATAGATTTTACCCACTGAGCTAGAGTAGGGGCTTCCATTTTTATTGTTTTCTTTTTTCAGCCTAATTCAGTCATTCCTGAGTTTCTCCTCTGAAATCCATGATTATTTTTCTAAATGGGACTAGTTTACTTTCTCCTGACAGTTCCTTATGGATGTTTAAATCACCTTTCAGGGAAAATGCAGTAAACCATGGCATTTTAAGCACTAGAAGGACATAAATTTTCCAGAAAGTGGACAAAGCTGTGTGATCGAGGAGCACCTAGGCACTGACTCTGTTCTTACTCCCAAGGAAGATAAAGTTTTGCATTGAGTTGGGTTCAAGAACGAGGAGAGCTTGATGTTTGTAAATATTTCATTAAATGGAAGCACTCAGATACTTTAATGTAAATATTTCTGGAATGATGACATAAGCCCTGTGTACAAAAGGGCAGTGGACTGGCAGTTTTTCAGATTCACCAAGACCTTACATTGAACAAAAATATTAATGGTGGCTACAAGCCCTGCATTAGTTACTTTCTGAGTGAAGGGAGAACTTGTTGAAATATATGGCATTTGTTCCAGCCCTGCATGGCCACTGTACTTTCAATAAAGGTTGTATCATTGTTGAAATAGAGCGAAATTTAATCTCACTGTGAGGTGTGGTTTTTGTGGTTATATAGCCCACCATAAAAATCTGTAAAAACTCTGGAAAGATTTTATTCTTCCTTTGCAGAAAGAAGCATTTTTTAGAGTAGGTAAGATCTAAGTTTTCAGGGGCTAAGGTTCAGCAGAGTCACCTCAAGGATGTTGGGGTATTTCTTAAAGTAGCTTGCTATTATTTCCTGGTCGGCTCAACTCCAGCTGAGCCAGGAGATTTTAGTGTTAGTGGTACTCGAGTTAAACGTGAAAAATCATTTTGAGATTTGAAAAAGAAGGGCTGATATAAATATTATTGTATAGACTAAGTTGTGTCCCCTGCCACAATGATGTGTTGAAGCCCTAATCCCCAATGTAACTGTATTTGGAGATAGGGTCTTTAGGAGGTAATTAAGGTTAAGTGTGTTATAAGGATGGGATCCTAATCTGATAGGGTTAGTGTGCTTATAAGAAAGGAAGAGAGACCAGAGCTCTATCCCTTTTTCTCTGTGCCATGTGAAGACAATACAACAAAAAGATGACCATCTACAATCAAGAGAAGAGGGCCTCCAAATGAAACCTACCTCGCCAGGACCTTGATCTTGGACTTCCCAGCCTCCAGAATTGTGAGAAATGAATTTCTGTTGTTTAAACCATCCAGTCTATGATATTTTATTATGGTGGCCTCAGCAGACTGATACCATTATTGAGTACCAACTTCAACATTTGTTGAGTCCCACAAACAGTATGCTTTCTCCTTTGTTAAGTTTATTTTATCAGATGTTTTGCAATCACACACACACACACACACACACACACAAACACGATACCAGTACTAACCTTTAGAAGTATGCATGGTGGTAAAGCCACATCCCAGGTGAAGGGAGGATGTGGGTGACATCAGTGGGTTTTATAGTCACTGTCCACCTTACCTGGCTTCATCCTTTTATTACATCTCACAGTGGAACCACACACGACAAGCCCCCACCAAAGCAACCTATTTCCCCCTAGACCAAAATTTCTTTTCAAAAAAAATTTTTTTTGAAGTATAGTTGATTTACAAATGTTGTGTTAATTTCTGCTGTATAGCAAAGTGACTCAGTTATACATATATGTATTCTTTTTCATATTCTTTGCCATTATGGTTTATCAGAGGATATCAAATATAGTTCTCTGTGCTATACAGTAGGACTTTGTGGTTGTTTATCCATCCTATATATAATAGTTTTCATCTGCTAACCCCAAACTCACAATCCATTCCTCCCCCACTCTCCATCCCCCTTGGCAACCACAAGTCTCTTTTCTATATCTGTGAATCTGTTTCTGTTTCACAGATATGTTCATTTTTTGTTGTATTTTAGATTCCATATATAAGTGATATCATATGGTACCTATCTTTCTCTTTCTGACTTACTTTACTTAGTATGATAATCTCTAGGTCCATCCATGTTGCTGCAAATGGCATTATTTCATTCTTCTTAAAGGCTGAGTAATATTCCACTGTATATACATACCACAACTTCTTTATTGTTTCACCTGTCAGTGGACATTTAGGTTGTTTCCGTGTCTTGGCTGTTGTGTATAGTGCTGCTACGAATATAGAGGTGCAGGTATCTTTTTGAATTATAGTTTTTGGGTATATATGCCCAGGAGTAGGATTGCTAGATCATATGGCAATTCTATTTTTAGTTTTTGAGGAACCTCTATACTGTTTTCCATAGTGGCTGCATCAGTTTACATTCCCACCAACAGTTTAAGAGGGTTCTCTTTTCTCCACACCCACTCCAGCATTTATTATTTGTAGACTTTTTAATGATGGCCATTCTGACTGATGTAAGGTGATACCTCACTGTAGTTTTGATTTACATTTCTCTAATAGTTAGCAATGATGAGCATGTGCCTATTGGCCACCTGTATGTCTTCTTTGGAGAAATATCTAAATATTTAGGTCTTCTGCCAATTTTTTGATTGGGTTATTTGTTTCTTTGCTATTAAATTGTATGAGGTCTTTGTATATTTTTGAAATTAAGCCCATGTCGGTCGCATCATTTGCAAATATTTTCTCCCACTCTGTAGGTTGTCCTTTCATTTTGTTTATGGTTTTCTTTGCTGTGGAAAAGCTTATAAGTTTGATTAGGTGCCATTTGTTTATTTTTGCTTTTATTTTTATTGCCTTGGGAGACAGACTTAAGAAAACGGTACAATTTATGTTAGAGAATATTTTGCCTATGTTCTCTTCTAGGAGTTTTATGGTGTCTGTGTCTTATATTTACGTCTTTAAGCCATTTTGAGTTTATTTTTGTGTATGGTGTGAGGGTGTGTTCTAACTTCATTGATTTATATGTGGCTGTCCAACTTTCCCAACACCACTTGCTGAAAGATGGTCTTTCCCCCATTGTATATTCTTGCCTCCTTTGTCGAAGACTAATTGTCCATAGGTGTGTGGGTTTATTTCTGGGCTCTCTATTCTGTTCCATAGATCCATATGTCTGTTTTTGTGCCAACACCATGCTGTTTTGATTACTGTAGCTTTGTATTGTTGTCTGAAGTCTGGAAGGGTTATGCCTCCTGCTTTATTCTTTTTCCTCAGGATTGCTTTGGCATTTCTGGGTCTTTTATGGTTCCATATAAATTTTAGGGTTATTTGTTCTAATTCTGTGAAAAATGTCATAGGTAATTTGATAGGGTTACATTAAATCCGTAGATTGCTCTGGGTAGTACAGCCATTTTAATAATATTAATTCTCCTAATCCAAGAGCATTGGATATCTTTCCATTTCTTTGAATCATCTTCAGTTCCTTTATTAATGTTTTGTAGTTGTCAGCATATAAGTCACCTCCTTGGTGAGGTTTATTTCTAAGTATTTTATTTTTTTGATGTAATTTTTAAAAGGGTTTGTTTACATTCCCTTTTTTGATATTTCATTGTTAGTGTAAAGAAATACAACTGATTTATGTATGTTAATCTTGTATCCTGCTACCTTGCTGAATGTATCAGTTCTAGTAATTTTTAGGGAATCTTTAGGGTTTTCTCTATTTAGTATCATGTCATCTGCATATAATGACAATTTTACCTCTTCCCTACCAATTTGAATACCTTTTATTTCTTTTGCTTGTCTGATTGCTGTGGTTGGACTTCCAGTACTATGCTGAAGAGAAGTGGTGAGAGTGGGCATCCTTGTCTTGTTCCAGATTTTAGTGGAAAGATGTTCAGCTTTTCATGTTGTGTATTATATTGGCCATGCATTTGTCATATATAGCTTTTATTATGTTGAGATGTTCCCTCTGTACCCACTTTTGTAAGGGTTTTTATCATGAATGGATGTGAATTTTATCAAATGCTTTTTCTGCATCTATTGAGATGATCATGTGATTGTTTTTTCTTTTGTTAATGTGGTGTATCACATTGATTTTGAGTATGTTGAACCATCCCTGTAACCCTGGGATGAATCCAACTTGGTTGTGGTGTATGATCTTCTATATGTGTTGTTGGATTCAGTTTGCTAATATTTTGTTGAGAATTTTTGCATCTATACTCATCAGAGATAGTGGCCTGTAATTTTCTTTTTGGTAGTGTCTTTGTCTGGTTTTGGTATCAGGGTGATGGTAGCTTCATAGGATGTCTTTGGGAGTATTCTTTCCCCTTCAGTCTTTTGAAAGAGTTTGAGAAGGATCAGTATAAGTTCTTCTTTGTATGTTTGGTAGAATTTACCTTTGAAGACATCTGGTCCTGGACTTTTGTTTGTAGGGAGGTTTTTTGTTTGTTTGTTTTAAGATTCTATTTCACTTCTAGTGATCAGTCTGTTCAAGTTATCTATTTCTTCTTGATTCAGTTTTGGTGGGATGTATGTTTCTAGAAAGTTGTCGATTTCTTCTAGGTTGTCAAGTTTATTGGCATATAATTTTTCATAGTATATTCTCTCTTTTTTTTTTTTTTTGTATTTCTGTGGTAACAGTTGTGATTTCTCCTCTTTCATTTCCTACCTTGTTTATTTGGGTCTTCTCTTTTTTTCTTAGTGAGTCTGGCCAAAGGTTTGTCAATTTTGTTTACCCTTTCAAAGAACCAGCTCTTGATTCTTGGTTTTATTGATTTTTTTCTATTTTAAAAAAGTGTCTATTTCCTCTCTGATCTTTATTATCGTCTTCTTTCTGCTGACTTTAGGTTTTGTCTGTTGTTCTTTTTCTAATTCTTTTAGGTGGTGGATTAGGTTGAGATTTTTCTTGTTTCATAAAGAAGGCCTGTATCACTTTGAACTTCTAAGAACAGCTTTTGCTGCATCTCATAGATTTTGTATGGTTGCATTTTCACTGTCATTTGCCTCAAGGAATTTTTAAGTTTCTTCTTTGATTTCCTTGTTGACCCATTGTTTTTTTAGTAGTGTGTTGTTTAGTCTCTAAGTAATTTTGTTTGTTTGTTTTGTTTTGTTTTTCATTTTCTGTTGTTGATTTCTAGTTTCATGCTGTTGTGGTCAGAAAAGATGCTTGAAATAATTTCCATACTCTTAAATTTGTTGAGGTTTGTTTTGTGCCTTAGTATGTGGTCAATCTTAGAGAATGTTCCATATGCACTTGAAAAGAATGTGTATTCTGCTTTTTTTGGATGTAATATCCTGAAAATATCAATTAAGTCTAACTCTTCTATTGTATCATTTAGGATCTCTGTTGCTTATTGATTTTCTGTTTTGAAAATCTGTCTGTTGATGTGAGTGAGGTGTTAAAGTCTCCTACTATTATTGTATTCTTGTCAATTTCTGCCTTTATGTCTGTTAGTGTTTGTTTTATGTATTTGGGTGCTCTTATATTGGGTGCATATATGTTGATGAGTGTAAAATCTTCTCCTTGTATTGATCCGTTTATAATCATATGGTATCCTTTCTTTCTCTTTCTATAGCATTTGCTTTAAAGTATATCTTGTCTGATAAGTATTGCAACCCCTGCTTTCTGTTTTCATGAAATATATTTTTCATCCCCTCACTTTCAATCCATGTGTGTCCTTTGACCTAAAGTAGGTCTCTTATAGGCAGCATATTGTAGGCCCTTGTTTTTTTTTTTTTAATCCAATCTGCCATTCTCTGTCTTTTGATTAGAGATTTAGCCCATCGATACATATGTATTTATTGCTATTTTAAACCTTGTTTTCCCATTGATTTTGTATCTCTTCTTTGTCCCTTTCTTTTTCTTTTGTTTTTCCTTTTGCAGTTTGATGATTTTCTTTTGTATTATGCTTATGTTCTCTTCCTTTTGACTTTTGTGAATCTATTGTATGTTTTTTGCTTGTGGTTGCTCTGTTTTTCAAGTGTCTTAATCTCTCCTATATCTACTTGCTTTAGACTGGTAGTCATATAGGTTCAAACATATTGTAGAAAAAAATCTACATTTTCTTATCCTCCTCCCCTACATTTTATGATTTTTTTTTCATTTTATGACTTTGATATCCTCTTTTACGTCTTCATGTTCATGCTTTTGCTGTTCATTGTGGTTATCATCACTTTCACAGAATTTTATCATTTTTAAATCTGTGTCCTGGCTTATTTAAGTGATTTACTTTTCAATTGTGATTTTCTCTTTCCTATTGCTTCTTACTTCTTTATTGTTTAGAGAAGACCTTTCAATAATTCCTTTAGGATAGGTTTAGTATTGCTGTATTCTTTCCGTTTTTGTTTGTCTGAGAGATTCATCTCTCCTTCTATTCTAAATCATAATCTGGCTTGGTAGAATATCCTAGGTTGCAGATCTTTTCTTTTCAGGACTTTGAATATATCTTGCCACTTCCTTCTTGCCTGCAGTATTTCTATAGAGAAATCAGCTGATAAGCTTAAGGGGGTTCCTTTGTAATTAACTTTGCTTTTCTCTTGCTTCCTTTAGAATTCTCTAACTTTTACCATTTTAATTATACTGTGTCTTAGTGTAGGTCTGGGTTTATCTTGTTTGGGACCCTCTGTGCTTCCTGTACCTTGATATCTGTTTCCTTCTTTAGATTTGGGATGTTTTCATCCATAATTTCTTCAAATACATGCTCAACCCCCTTTTCTCTTTCTTCTCCTTCTAGGATCCCCATTATGCATAGATTGGAATACTTTATATTATCCCATAGCTCCCTTATATTTCTTTCTTTTTAAAATTTGGGTTTCTGTCTGCTGATCTAATTGGGCGATTTTCATTACTCTATCTTTCAGATCACTTATTCATTCTTCTGCATTATTCATCCACTATTCATAGCATTTACTTCAGCTTTCATCTCTGCAAATGAATTTTCTAATTTTTCTTGGCTCCTCCTTATACTTTCTAGTTCCTTTTTACAGTTATTTGCATGTCTATTGATAGCCTTTCTTAATTCTTTCAGTATTTTCCTTATCTTCTTTTTTTTTTTTCCTTATCTTCTTTTTGAACTCAGTGTCTATTAGACTGAAGAGGTCTGTCTCATTGTTTGAGGGGAATTCTTTTGATGTTTTAACTGGGAGTGGCTTCTGCTTCTTCATTTTACTTGTATTTCTCTTCCTCTATGAGTGTAGGAGAAACAATTATCCACTGTGGTCTTAGAGGGCTGTTTTTATGTAGGAGTGTCCCTCTGTAGCTTGCATGGTTTAATATTTTTTGGTATGAGGGTGGTTTTTAGTACGGATGGCTGATGCCTCTTTCCTCAGTATATGCTGGCCAAAATCTTACGTGTGATCCTTCAAGTCTGACCACAGGCAATTGCAAAGCTTTTCCTGGCAGGTACTATGGGGGAGACTGCTGTCCCCACACTAGCCTTGTTGCACAGTTTGTACACTGAGGTCCCTGAAGGGAGGTGCAGTCAAGGACTCAGGCCTCTCTGACTCCTCCACCTCCACCCCACCATCCAAGCTTATTTGTATATCTGCATTTAGAGCCCAGGCATCTCCACTCGGAGGTTTCCTTATCTGGGGATTTAACTGAGACATTTTTCAGGCACCACCATCAAGACGCTCCTCACTGGGGGGCCTTGACTAAAAGGATCTTCTCCACTCCACACTCTGACT
This sequence comes from Hippopotamus amphibius kiboko, assembly GCF_030028045.1. Lineage (NCBI taxonomy): Eukaryota > Metazoa > Chordata > Mammalia > Artiodactyla > Hippopotamidae > Hippopotamus > Hippopotamus amphibius. The sequence goes on along the minus strand of NC_080195.1, from coordinate 103,972,324 downwards.
CACTACTTTTCATCTCCTAGCCCTTAGCCTCTTTTCTCCCCTGAGGGACAAAATGGAACAAAGAGGAACCAGCACCATTCTTTTTCTTTGCCTCTTGCCTTTACTGGTGCAGTAAGTGAAAAAGGGCCTGATTGTTACTTTTAATTTGGTTCATTGTCTTAACTGATCACCTTGACACCTGGCAGCTTGACACAAACCAAGGGGCTTCATGATATCTCTTCTTCAGAAATTCACATTTCCCTAGAAGTAACCATTTAGGAGATATCCGCACAGAAGAACGTGAATATCTTTATATGGAGGTCTCATACAGACCTGATTAATTCCAGGGAGATTCAAATGACCCTTGTCCTCAAGAGTTCAGGTAGACCCCTCACTTGGTCACTAATCTGCTTTTGGTTCTATTCCGCTATTGGGAACCTGGTGAATAAACCCCATCAAATTCTGACTTTCTTGGTGAAATATTCCTGCCACCATGGTCACCTGTGGCCTGGAGTGTTACTCAGACAAACTACTATTATAGCAGAAACCTGGTCATCAGAATTGATGCCAACCATAACAGTAGGCTCAGCCCAAAGAACAGCCTTGCTGTGCCATCCTTAGGGACTCTCAGTCTAGCATTTATGCACATGCTGAGACTTATGTGAATTTATTTTACTCAACAGTGTTTAGTGACCTGTTTTGTGTTTTACAATTACCTTGGAACAGAGGCCTTATTGCTCCACTGTAACTGAGTTGAATGGGAAGAGGAGGGAGGCAGTTGACATTTATTGGGCAGTGAGCTTCAAGATCTATTACAAATGGGGAGGAGACAAGATGGAGGAATAGAAGGACTTGAGCTCACCTCCTTTCCCCAAAACACCAAAATAACAACTAACTGGAAAAAAGGCTGGAACCTACCAAAAAAGATATTCTACATCCAAAGATGAAGAAGAAGCCACAATGAGATGGTAGGTGGGGCTCTTTTACGATATAATCAAATCCCATACCTGCTGAGTGGACAACCCACAGACTGGAAAATAATTATGTTGTAGAGGTTCTCCCATAGGAATGAGAGTTCTGGAGTTACATTAGTCTCCCTAGACTGAGGGTCTGGAATTGGGAGGAGGAGCCCCCAGAGTATTTGGTGTTGAAAGCCAGTGGGGCTTGACTGCAGGAGCGCCACAGGGAAAAACAGAGACTCCACTTGGAGGGTGCGCACAAAGTTTCACATGCACTTGGACACAGGGCAAAGCAGTGATTCCATAGAAGCCTGGGCCAGACCTACCTACGGGTCTTGGGGAGGCCTCCTGGGGAGGCGGGGGTTGGCTGTGGCTCCTTGTGGGGGCAAGGTCACTGGTGCCAGGGAATATTGATTGGTGTGAGCTCTTCCAGAGGTCATCATTTTGGTACTGAGATCTGGCCCCCCCCGAACAGCCCATAGGCTCCAGTGCTGGGATGCCTCAGCCCAAACAACCAACAGGGTGGGAACACAGCACCATCCATCAGCAGACAGGCTGCCTAAAGTTGACTTGAGCCCACAGCTGCCTCTAAACACACCCCTTGACATGGCCCTCCCCACCAGAGGGACAAGACACAGCTCCACTCACCAGTGGGCAGGAACAAGTTTCTCCCACCAGGAAGCCTGCACAAACCCCGGGACTGACCTCACCCACCAGGGGAGAGACAGAAAATCAAGAGGAACTAAGATCTGGCAGAATGGACACCACAAACACAGAAAGTTAGACAAAATGAGATGGCAGAGAAATATGTTTCAAATAAAGGAAATATGTTTCAAACCCCAGAAGAACAACTAAATGAAGTGGAGTAGGCAATATGCCTGAAAAAGAATCCAGAGTAATGATAGTAAAAATGAACCAAGATCTCAGAAAAAGAATGGAGGCACAGATTGAAAAGATATGAGAAATGTTGAACAAAGGCCTAGAAGATTTAAAGAACAGAGTTGAACAATACAATAACTGAAATGAAAAATATACCAGACAGAATCAATAGCTCATGTAGCTCAATATCAAAAAAACAAACAACCTAATCAAAAAATAGGCAGAAGATCTAAATAGACATTTCTCCAAAGATGACATACAGATGTCCTAAAAGCACATGAAGAGATGCTCAACATCACTAATTATTAGAGAAATGCAAACCAAAACCACAATGAGGTTTCACCACACACCAGTCAGAGTGGCCATCATCAAAAAATCTACAAACAATAAATGCTGGAGAGGGTGTCAAGAAAAAGGATCCCTCCTATGCTGTTTGCTGTTCGTGGGAATGTAAAATGGTACAGTCACTATGCAGAACAGTGTGGAGGATCCTTAAAAAAACTAAAAATAGAGCTACCATCTATCCAGCAGTCCTACTCCTGTGCATATATCTGGAGAAAACCATAATTTGAAAAGATACTTGCACCCCAGTGTTCATTGCAGCACTATTTACAATACCCAGGACATGAAAGCAACCTAAATGTGCATCAATAGATGAATGGATAAATAAAATGTGGTACATATATACAATGGAATATTTCTCAGCCATAAAAAGAATGCAATAATGCCATTTGCAGTAACGTGGATGGACATAGAGATTATGATACTAAGTGAAGTAAGTCAGAGAAAGACAAAAATATATGATATCACTTGTAGATGGAATCTAAATAATGGTGCAGATGAACTTATTTACAAAACAGAAACAGACTTATAGACTTTAAAAACAAACTTTTGGTTACCAGTGGGGACAGGTTGTGGGGAGGGATAAATTAGAAGTTTGTGATTAAAATATACACACTACTATATATAGAATAGATAACTAGTAAGGACCTACTGTATAGCACAGGGAACTCTACTCATTACTCCGAAATAACCTGTATGGCAAAAGAATCTGGAAAAGAATGGATATTTATATATGTATAACTGAATCACTTTGCTGTACACCTGAAACTAACACAATATTGTAAATCAACTATACTCCAATATAAAATAAAAGTTAAATTAAAAAAATAAAATTGCATGTCAACCCCTCAATTATTAAAAAAAGATATTTTATGACAAGTATTTTGATGAACCTTAACCCATGTGATCCTTCCACTAGTGCTGTTCTGTAGAAGTGGATATAGATTGAGAGAGAGGTTAGGCAAATGTCCTGGGGTGACAAGTGGTACAGCTAGGATGTGATTGCAAAGCTTGTGTATTTTCCACCCACCACAGAGTTTCCCTGGATCATAAGGTCATCTCAGTCCAACTTGCTGAAATCTATTAAAGTTATTCATGATGTGATAAGAGTATTATATCTGTTTGTATTAGTCTTCTCAGGCTGCCATAACAAAATTCTACAGACTGAGTGGCTTAAATGGCAAAAATTTGTTCTTGCACAGTTCTAGGGGCCGGAAGTCCAAGATCAAGGTGTTGGCAGATTTGGCTTCTCCTGAGTTCTCTCTCCTTTGTTTGTAGCGGGCTGTCCTCTCAGTGTGTCCTCACTTGGTCTTTCCTTTGTGCACAGATATCCCTGATGTCTCTTTGTCCAAATTTGCTCTTTTTACAAGCACACTAGACAGATTGGATTAGTGCCCACCCTAATCCAATGATTAGGATTGGATTCAGCTTCAGTGAACTTCATCACTTCTTCTCAAGGCCCTGTCTCCAAATACAGTCACATTCTGAGGTACTATGGTTTAGGGCTTCATCTTAGGGATTTGGAGTGATGCACTTCAGTATATAACCATATTCATACTGCCAGAATTGGGCTGTGGGCTGTGTATGACCAAGACCCATCCTTGGGGCACAGAGGAGCCCAAAGAAAATATAAATTCCCTCTGTCCCCTTCCATACAAACGTTTAACACTGGGAAATTTGATTAGAGTTGACAAATGGGGAAAAGTTGAAAGGTATATTGTGAAAGAAATAAATGGCAGCTGATGAAAACACTTCCTCCTCTCCTCCATCCCCCTGCTGCCCATCTGAGATGCTTATTTACTGATCACTCACTCATTTGTTTATTCAAACATCATTTACCTGGTCCCCGACTCTGTACTGAGGTACCATGCTGGATGTTGAGGAAACACCAGCAATGCCCTGTTTGCACGGGGCTTCCCTTCCTGTTGGGGAGACAGAAGGTAATGAACACAATAATTACACACTGGGATAAGCACTGTAGTTGGGTGGATGCAGGATGTGTTTGAAGTCGGTGATTGGATATGATTTCTTAAGGTGGTGATGTTTAGGCAGAGACCTGAACCATGAGAAGGAGCTGCCTCCTGAAAAGCTGATGAAAGAGGTTTCCAGACAGAGGAAACATCTTGGTACTGCAAAGTCTTTCAGCAAGAAAGGAATGTTCTAGGAACTGACGGAGCCGAGGTTGGAGAGGAAAGCAGGAGAGAATTCTCAGAAACTGTTGGCTGTGGCAAGAGTATCCCAAATTGGGGACTATAACCCTCTTATGAAACCCATTCAAGGGATGAGCTTCAGGTGGAGCTGGTACAGATCAGACCTTGTTCATGTAGTAAGGTTTGAAGGAAGTACTGATGGGTGTCATCACCCAGGAATCTAGCTCTCACAGTTCTTAGCATCTATTTTTAGAGCCTGCCATTCCATCGCTAAAGAATCCTTTATCTTTCAAGTACCTTTGCTTTGTCTGGAAAGAGACTCCTGTTTAAGTACAGATAACCCTTGCAGCCTATCTCATTAGACCTATTCACAGTCTGACAACAGGAGGGGAGCAGCTTGTTGGAGACTATGTTCTAGGTTCTGTCGTACTATATCCAACTCTGAAACTGACCTCTTTAACAACATCATCTATTCTTTCCCTTGAGTATTTCTGATATTCTTTTCCCTGTCACCCCACCCCCACCAAGTCACCATTCCTCAGACTGTAAACTCTTCCCCACTGTCCCAGTCTGTCCCCACTCCCTTCTGGAATGAGTTAGCTCTGCACACAGCTGGAACTCAGTGTGCACATATCATGCCTTCATTTCTGTCTCAGATTTCTCACATTGTAAACTTCAGCCACACCTGTGATGCAGACCCCAAATCTTGAGCAATCGGATCATCTGCTTTCTCCATCCTGACTGTAGTTTCTGAGACACATTGCAGAAAATCTCATAACTTTGCTGATGGCTGTGAGATCCACACCCACTGCTGATACATCTTCGCCAGCTGGACCACTGCCCTTTTTCCAGACTCTACTTCATTGCTTAATGCATTTCTCATCTTTAGGCTTCTTGGTATATGCAGAGAAATAACTCATGCTATGAAATCATAGTCGTGGGTTCCAAACCCCACTTTGCTTCTTTACTTGCAGCTGTGTAGTCTTGGACATGTTATTTAGCTTCCCTGAGCTTCTGCTTCCTTACGTCTGAAGCAGGTTTAATAAAACCTGTTCACTGTGTTCAGTTTGAATGAAGTCAACTCTTCAGTGTTTAATTTGGTGACCAGACTGATGATAGATGACAAGAAATGCAGATTCCTTTCCTCTTCTTGTCTCAATGCTCAACAGCAGATGCTGCATTAGTAGAACCTCCAGATCCCAAGGAACTTTATGCAGCTCTTTAGAGGAAGCCAGACCAAGTCCTGCCTGTGAATCCCATGTGATTGCCAACCTCAGAGGCAAAGGTGCTCTTCCTTCATCACTCCTGCTCTCTAGAGCGGTGTCCTATCTCCAATCACAACAAATCATGTCTCAGCCTCATAAATTCAGGAAACACTGCTAAATTTGCTTCTTTTTTCACCCAAGGCCAAAGTTCATGTTGAATTTAATCAGGATGGAAGTGGAAACAGCAATAAGCAACCTTCAAGATATATGTGTGACAACTAATAAATATATTTCAGTACCACTCCACTGCCTGGAGAGGAAAAACAGCAACAGAGCCATGACAGCCCTCAGAAGAGGAAAAATAATGAATGGCAATGAGTAGAAAATGGTTCCAATGTAATCAGGTTGCTCATGACCCACAGGCTGGAAAAATTAGTTTAAAGGACATTTCTCCATTTCTTCTGAGTAGTTATCAAAGATGTAAAATACAATTAAAAATGTAGGTAGTGTTTTATGATAGCTACACAGTCAACTCTAAATTACTCTTTAATGTAGGGAGGGAGGAGGTTGACCAGAAAGCTTGAAAATGACTTACATTAAGCAAGTGACTCTTTAGTACTTACTATGAGTATTGGGTAACTGCTAGGTTAGAGCATATAAAGGGGTTCCATATGCCTGTCTGATCTTTACATAAATGTAAGCATAGTGAATATCTTCTACTGCGACTTTTCATTATTTTATTTCGAAAGTCAATCATGTCACAGGTAACATTCATAACTAAATAGCATTCCATAGCATGAATATAGCATGATTTAGTCATTCCACCATTGGTGGACATGTAAGTAGTCTTTATTTGGGAACATTCATAGCCATGTATCTTTTCTAAGAGTCAGAGTTTAATAGATGTATACTTAGTCATAGAATTTCACCTCAATTCCAAGCTAACTCAGCAGTTCACTTTTACTCACCCTTACCTATACAGATAGGAGGTAATTTAATGCCAGGATGTTTGATCTACCTGTTGCTCTCTTTAAATTTCCTATGCCTGGGGCATTTTCACATCAGTAATACAGTCAGAGGAAAACTGAACCCCTTGGTTAAGAGAGGGCATCTCTGCATCCTTAAATGCCATTTCATAAACAGAGTTTCACTTAAAGCATTTTTAAAATTTTTCAAAAGGAGAAGTATGTCCCCTTCAAACACTTATGGGTTTTTTTTTTAACCCTCTGTTAATATGTTTTGGGGGCATTTACTTTTCTTCTAGCCAAGTATATTATATGAAATCTAATTAAATGCAGTAACTATTTAGCAACTATTACAAATACTGAATACACTGGGCATTGTGAAAGACATCGAGTCACACAAAACAGAGTCCTAGCTCTCATGAAGCAAACATCCTCCTCATTGAGAAAATATTTAAGCCCTTCCCTTCATTCAAAGAAATATGAAATGTTATAATTCCACCTCGCTCCTCCAACATCGAGATACCTGACAACTTTGTCTGTTGAGGACTTAGCCAAGAAGCAAACTCGTAAAATAGATGCCACAAAGTGCATGCACTACACACAAGGGATCCCTCGGTCCTTACTCATAGCCTAGTCATGCTTTTTTATGTGCCCACAAACTTTATTAAGCTAGCCATCTGGTTTATAAACCTACCACAAGCCAGGACTCACAAATACAAAGAGGCAAGCAGGGTAGCAAGGACGAGTGACAGCAAACTTGTGACAGCAAGGGGAAAAAAACCAAAGAGCGTAAAAAGCAGATAAGCACACTGACACCTTAAGCGATGTACACAAGGACAAATTGGCCTTCATGAATCAATAGGTCCTGAGGCGCTTCTGCATTTCATCAGAGCCCAGGAACAGCTGCGCCTATTACTGGCCTTGGTGCATCGAGATAAAGTCCACTCAGTCTATTCTAGGTAAGAAGGAAAGTGAATGTGCAGTAAGTTTTTAAGAATTTCTACCTAAAGGGTTATACTTTTTAAAAGCTCTGATGCTTAAAACCAACATTTTTTTCTAGGTCAGAAACACAGGTACCTCTTTCCTGTCATTTCTTAAGGTCTGTTATATGCCCTGAGCTATGTATGTATATGTTCCTCGACTTCAAAGAGAAAGACCATTATCCTCACTAAAGTGAGGTTCAGAGAGGTTGAGAAATTTTCTCAGAGTCACACCTCTGCTACCTGATTGGTCCAAGATACAAACTCTTGACTTTGACTCCAAAATCCATGTTGTGTCATCATACCACACGGCTTTATTTATCCCAGAGTCACCTTTCTAAGGGTTACTAAAATGATGCCCTTTTCTCCCATATGTGTTTTCTAAAATTAATAGTAAAGGGTTTAAGTATATAACCCAGAGTTATCAGCATGCTTGATTTGCATATTGGCCTCAGGGAATAATTAGACATCCAGGTTGCTACTGTGTTTAATTTGTACCTACCATATGCCCCGGTGCCCTGTGGAGGGACATATGAAGAAGTCTTTCAGCTGACTGCTGAGTTCTCCAGATCCTGGAGTTCAAACACTGCTGGGAGACAGGGGTGGGCTCATACCAGAACTTCTGGAGGTCAGCCTTGCAGTGAATGAGGGAGGGATTCTGTGTAATCTCAACACAGAAATAGAGGCTGCATCACATAGGCATATTGACTTGGCAAATGAAAAGACCTCAGAGTTTTGTTCTAAAAAAGCAGTTTATGGAAAGAGCTGGGATAGAAAGAAAGCTCTTGGGTACACCCAGAGACATCCTTTGGAGGAGGGATCCAGGCCAGATCCCTGGAGGCCACCGTTCATCCAGACGTACTTTTATGAAGAGCAGGGCCAGAAGTAAGAGGGGGCCCAAAACGCCAGAATCAAAATAAATAACATTTTAACGCAATACTTTAAAAAATGAAAATTAATACAAAAGTTCATGATAAACAAAATATTTGAAGTTAAATAAAAACAGGATTAGTGATGCTATTGTTTCCTTTTGCTTCAAAATTCAGTATGGCTTTGGATAATACCAACAGAGAGTTAACATAAGTGTTCTTTAAAAAAGGAGGATGAATACATAGCTGTAGAAGGACGGTGATTTGGGAGATTATTTTTAAATTACAAGGTTCACTAGATGGAGGAAATAATAATTACCTTCCTGGAGTCTTTTAAGTCTGGGAGGGAATTTTAGCGTGCGATATAATTCTCAATTGTGCCTCCACTCAAAATATCCCCAATTAGAGCCATGGCCAAGGAAAGCAGCTTAAAGGTACCATTAAATTGCAGATCTATTGATGTTGGGCTTGGCCCTGTGACTTACGCTGGCTTGTGGAACATGGGAAGAAGTGAAAGTGTGATGTACTGCGCCTAAGCCTTAAGAGACATCACGTTTCCACTCACTTTCCTTGCAATTCTATCATTGCCATGAAGAAAACATGCCCCAGGTAGCATGCTGGTCCTAAAAGAATGAGAGTCACGTGAACCCAAGATAAACCACACCCATGGCCTGAATCCACACCCAGCCAACCATGTTGGAATCTTCAGGGCTGCCCAGTCTCCCTCAGAGATTTGAGAAAAGACGATGCTTATTACTGTGGGATTTTTGTGGTTGTCTGTTACACAGCAATCACTGTGTGATACATTGTCAATAAGCCAAAACATTCAATAATTTCTTAAGCCTTTGCATAGATCAGTGATTATCAACCCTAAGTGTACAATAGAATGCCTGGACAACTTGTTAAAAATAACCAATGCCCAGGTCCCTACCTCAGACCAGTTGTTTTAGAATCTCTAGTGGTGATTCCTGGGCATCAGCCATTTTTAAAAGCTTCTCAGGTGGTTTTCAAAAGTGCAGCCAGGGTCGATAACATTTATGTAGATAAAGATAGACAAATCTTATCACCTGAAGAAGTATATCTGTATCCCCATTTGCTCTGGCTGGGCCATCCTTCTCTTCTACTAGAGAGGTTTGATAGAAAGCAGGCCTGGCTGGGAGTTAAACAGTGTGCAAGATGGCCATGAAGTGAGGTGTCTAATATGCCTGGTGAGGTGTTAGAACAAGAGGATTACACTGTAATGTATGTGCTATGAAAATACTGTGTGGATAGCAAATCTAAAAACAGAATCGATGGAGAATAGAAGTTAAGGTGTGGATTCAAACTAAGGGGAAAAAGGAGAATTGATGAAACACAGAAATCAAGAACTAGGAGTAGAAAAGCAAAAATTGGTTAGAAGTTTGCTATGGATTCCAATAACATAAAAATCATCTAGGAAATGTAGGATCCCAGGTCCTATCCCACATCTCCTTAATTGGAATCTGAATTTTAATGAAATGACCAGGTGGTCTGTATATAAATGTATATATATACAGGTAGTGATGCAGTAGCCTAGAGGGATCCAGAAAATGAAGTGCATGTACCTCCAGATGATTTTTATATTCTTCTTACATGTGACTATATGACCAACCCAGGTACACTTAAAGGGGATGAGATAGGACAAAAAATGTCAGGTGTACAGACATCCAATTAGCTCAATAGCTATTCTTATTATTTAAATTTCATACTTTAATAAATGAGGGTTAAGACACCAGAGATTCTGATTTTATCTGAGGTAAGACCCAAGCATAGGCATTTATTTAAACTACCAAGATGATTCTGAGCAGTCAGTGTTGAAAATCACCACTTTATGTCCTTTAAAATTAAAATCTGAACTGCTAAAAGACTAGCTTTATCAACTATGATTCTAGAAATAGTATTAATATATGTGCTTTTATTTATTTTTTATTTTTTAAAATTTATTTAAAATTTTTTTTATTGGAGTATAGTTGATTTACAATGTTGTGTTAGTTTCAGGTGTCCAGCAAAGTGAATCAGTTATACATATACATATATTCACACTTTTTTAGATTCTTTTCCTTACCATATATACTTTTGAAACTCAGCTGCCTGTGTATCAATCCTGGTTTAAGTGCCTACTAGCTGTATGACTTTGGGCAAGTCACTAAACCTGTTTGCCTCAGTGTTCTCCTCCACACAAGGGAGATAATAATGGTAAGGACTTCATGGCATCATCATGGAGAGTAGATGACGTGTGTGTGTGAAGCACTTAAGAAAAACATCCGGTATAGTGTTAGCATTTGGTAAATATGAGCAAAAATGATACAGATGAGGCAATTTTGGAATTAGAGGAATGAATTGAGTGTTATGGGCTGAATGTTTTGTATCCCCCCCAAACTTCATATGTTGAAGCCCTACCTCTTGATATGATGTATTTGAAGGTGAGGTCATTGGGAGGTAGGTAGGTTTAGATGAGGTCCTGAGGGTGGGACCCTCACGATGCGATGACTGCCCTTATAAGCAAAAGAGGACAGAGAAATCTCTCTCTTCAAATGCATACACTGAGGAAAGGCCGTGTGAGCACACAAGGAGAAGAGGGTCATCTGCAAGCCAGGAAAACAGCTCTCCTTAGACACCACATCTGCCGGCGCCTTGATCTTGGACTTCTAGCCTTCAGAACTGTTAGAAATAAATGTCTGTTGTTTACATCACACAGTCTGTGGTATTTTGTTATAGTAGTCTACATGGACGAAGACACTGATACATTTGTATGTAGTCCACGAGAATTATGCCAGGAAGCTCATAAATAAGGTTAAGTTAGTTGGCAAGAACTGAGATCCACCATTCTAGATAGGATCTAAATGAACTTTTTTTATGGCAAAAGATTTTCTCCTAAGGTCCTGTCTAGTTCCTTATGACTGATCTGATATTTTAAGGTAGATTGGATAACTGTCCCTGCTGAGGAGAAATCCAGAATCTCTGAAAAGAAAAAATGTGGGATCTGGTATCAGAGGGTCTCAGTTACTGTCCCAACTCTGCTTAAACTCTGACCTCTCTACTGCTGGGCATATAGCCAGACAGAGCTATAATGTGAAAAGATACCTGCAGCTCTATGTTTAAGCATCACTAGTTACAATAGCCAAGACATAGAAATGACCTAAATGTCTATCCACAGATGAATGAATAAAGAAGATGTGGTATTCTCTCTCTCTCTCACACACACACACACACACACACACACACACACACACACACACACACACACACACACACTGGAATATTACTCAGCCATTAAAAAGAATGAAATCATGCCATTTTCAGTAACATGGACGGACCTAGAGATTCTCATACTAAGCAAAGTAAGTCAGAAAGAGAAAGACAAATACTGTATGATATCCCTTATATGTAAAATCTAAACTGTGACACAAACGAACATATCTATGAAACAGAAACTGACTCACAGACAAAGAACAGTCTTGTGGTTGCCAAGGGGGAGGAGGGGTAAGGGAGGGAAGTATTGGAAGTTTAGGATTAGCAGATACAAACTATTATATATAGGATGGATAAACAACAAGGTCTAAGGGTATAGCACAGGAAACTATATTCAATATCCTCTGATAAACCATAACGGAAAAGGATATAAAAAAGAATATATATATGTATAACTGAGTCACTTTGCTGTACAGCAGAAATTAACACAATATTATAAATCAATTATACTTCAGTAAAACCGAAAAAACAAAGCAAAAACTCTGACCTCTCTGAGCCTCTGTTTATCTGTCAAAAGGAGATAATGACAAGGTTGTATACAGATGAAGTCAAATAAATTGGTGCCTGAGAAAAACATCCTGAAAGTGTTCTGGAGGTTAATTGGTATTATTAGCAGAGAGGTCTTTTCCAAAACACCTTGAGCATGAGGCTGACTCTTCTTTAGGTTTCACAACATTCCTAAAGAAATTGGAGATCTTGTCTCCATTTTAATGCCTCTAGTCCCATAATTTCCAGGCTTCTGTTAGACATGTAGTCAGATTTTAAAATAGCAAGTTTGAAGGGGAAGTAATCATTTTCAATGAAGCCTTAATTATCTAGTACAGAGGTAAACAAATAAATAATCAATAAATCTAGACCTTGACCAGAGATGTGCATGCATTTTTTTCCAGCCATGTCCCACAGGTTTCTGATCAGCATTTATCTTTACTCAGGTTTGCCACATATGGTTGTGCAGGTCGTGCACTGCATACACAAGGAGATGACATTACAGACTAAAGCCCTCTTTTTTTTTTAATTAATTAATTAATTGAATTGGCTGTGTTGGGTCTTTGTTGCTGTGCGAGGGCTTTCTTTTAGTTGCTGAGAGCGGGGGCTACTCTTCATTGTGGTGCACGGACTCCTCATTGCTGTGGCTTCTCTTGTTGCGGAGCATGGGCTCTAGACACATGGGCTTCAATAGTTGTGGCTCACGGGCTCTAAAGCGCAGGCTCAATAGTTGTGGCTCACAGTCTTAGTTGCTCCACGGCATGTGGGATCTTCCTGGAGCAGGGCTCGAACCACTGTCCCCTGCATTGGCAGGCAGATTCTTAACCACTGCGCCACCTTGGAAGCCCCAGACCAAAGCCCTCTTAACCTATGCAGGGCAGACCTACGCAGCTCTACATGGCAGCCTGGTTTGGCCAACTACTTTCCTCTCTCATGCATGGAGCTATTTTCTAAGAAATGGCCCATGGATAAATAATATTTACCTTCCAGATCCCCTACTAATCAAACTTTAGAAGCGTGGTTCATCCCAGCCTTCCTGTCTCCAATAATCACTACCAGCTAATAGATGCTGAGCAAGGCTGGGTTCATAGGCTTGCCACTTGCATAGTTGTGTCAGGCCCCGTACTTGTTTAGTGCTCTGCTGTTCCCATCCTGAAAGTCATAATTTTTAACAAGGAGCCCCATATGTTCATTTTTTATTGGGCGCTGCAAGTTATGAAGCAAGTCCTCATGCTTAGAGTAAATAAAATTCAAAAGCTCATCAATTGTATCTAGGTATTGGAAAGCTTATAAACAGATTGCTACCTGGGATTAAAATATATTATGACAGCAACCTGCACCCCACCCCCCACTGCCCCGCTGCCCCAGGAAAACTACTTCAGAATCATTTGGGGAGTTTGAGAGTATGCAGAATCCTGGGCCCCATAGGCTGGAGATTCTGATGCAGTAGGTCTGGGTCTCAGTAATATTCTGTTTTTTTTTTTTTTTTAATACCGCAAGTCATTTTGATATGCAGTGGGTCAGAATATTATTGCTTTGGGACATGCCACTCTGGTCTTATTAAGAAGTGGAATCAGGAGAACTCAATTTATTGAGTTAAAGCTCATAAGCTCTCCTTTGAGTGTTCACTGAGATTAGGGCAACTATCTACTTTGAGTCTCTATCAAAATTCCTCTTCTAGGAGACTAAGAGGAGGACTTCAGACCCTGAACATGGGAGAAGTGGTTTTTAAAACCCGGGGGTCTTTTAATTAGATGATGCTAAAACCTAAGATTAAATGATAGGAGAGTTTTGGGTTATTTTCCCCCTCCTCCTGTCACTAGATTTTTAGTGACTGAAGAGTATGTTCTGAAACACTCCTAAAGGATTGCAACCTAAAAAGAGAAAATGTGGACAGAAAGTGAGATAAGATATGTTGGTGCATGAATGATGCTTCTGGAAAGTTCCATGGGTGGGAGAACGTTCCAGGTGTGCATTTCAAGCAATAACTGAGCACAAGGTCAGGTTCTGAGGTGTAATAAATGCACGTTAGCTGCAGTTTCTAATGAAGACCCGACCCTTGCATATTTGCCTATCTTTCCGGAGGGTTCCCACCTCCCCCAAGATGCCCGCTGGCCCCCCTCCAGGAGGTCAGCAAGAGTCCCTCCCCTGCTGCTCCCAGGGCTGAGACTTCTCACAGGAGAACCGAGCTCCACATGGTCACAGCACAGCACATGTGCACTGTTTTCAAGTCTCTCTGTTGTTTGTGTGTCTGTTTCTTTGGTTTTGTTTGTTTGTGACAAGTTTCTATGTGTTGTCTAGATAAATAAACTAGTAAGTAAACTATCATTATATCCTACAGGTCCATTTGGAGAGAAGAATTGTCAGTTTCTCCCTTGTTGGAAAGAAAGAGTTCCTACATATTAGGAAACTTTTGGAAAGTCTTTCCAAGTAGAAAGTATTTATTATGAACACCCGAAGGAGAGCTTATGCGCTTTAACTCAGAGTCCTCCTGATTCCACTTCTTAATAAGACCAGCCTGCCATGTCCCAAAGCAATAATATTCTGACCTGGTGCATATCGAAATAACTTGTGGTATTAAAAAAAAACCCAGAATATAACTGAGACCCAGACCTACTGTATCAGAATCGCCAGCCTATGGGGCCCAGGAATCTGCGTACTCTCAAACTCCCCAGTCAGGTGAGTTCAAGGCCAGCTGATACCAGGAAAATTATGACAGAACATCTGTGAATCATTATAGCGCATTATTTGGAAGTAAGAGTGGAGGAAAAGGAACGGAAACATCTCCCTGGCCAGATTAAATCCCTTCCTACAGCCATTCACTTTAAGACAGCAGAGCTCTCAAGCCTCCTTCCCCAGAGCCCTACAGAAATGTTTCAGACCCCCTGTCTATTTTTGAGAGTTAAACTGGCGAAAGATCCGAGGAGTCTCTTCCTGGTGTGATTTCCTCCCACTTTTCAGTGCATGGCATGGGTTAAGTGGGGTCTGGTCCAAGGTCAGAATTGATGCTTAGTGACTCCCAAGCTCACACTTCACAGACTTCCTGAACAGAGCCAGACTCTACCTGGGAGTGCTCTGAAGAGACGCTCCGCTATCTTAAGAGACTACTCTAGCTTTTAATTTAAGGGTTGCCAAGAGCAGAAATCTTAGAAGTGTGGTTGTCAACTCTCCAAGGAGGCTTCTTCAAAGATCAAAAGGACGCTGAGGAACTGACTCTCCAAAGTGTTAAAAGAGGCCGTGCTGGGCTCATAAATCATAGGGAAAAAAGACATCCAAACTTCCCTCTGGGAGGTTATGATCTAGGCTGTCTTATCCACACTCTGTGATCTATTAAAGTAATTAAAATGTGAACAAATAAAATATTGGTAGAGGCAGATAAAATACATATTTCAGTAGAGATTTTAAAAAAGCACTAAGTCCGTAAAGGACTACATAGAAAGTTGGAGAAGATTGGCTCTTTGGAATACAGGAGACTGCAGATCAGGGTGCAGAGGGAACAGGAGTGAGAAATGGGCTGAAAATAGGGGATTCACAAGTGGTCTTTATTCAGAACAATAGCATTCATTGGCCTCTCTACTTTGGTCACCCACCTCCCCTCAAGGCTGGAGATATTGGACCTGAAAAGAAGGAAATGCAATCTAGTCCCTACATGATCCAAGAATAACTCACCCTCACAGCTATGTAAACTCCAGCTAGTCATTTTCACCTTTCCACATCAACTGCAAGACAACCACAGAACACTTGATGATGTTTGCAGAACCACGTGAACGTTAAAGATCCTGGCAACGGTGAGAGGAAAGGAAGGAAAAAGGAGGGGAAGGTTAGGGTCATTAATATAGAAAATATATAGGGAGGAAGTTATGACAAAACTTAGGAAATGAAAAAAACGAAGCACTACACTGTTATTTAAAGTTGCAATGATGACAAACAGAAGTAGAATGATAATAATATAAAAAAAAATGAGAGGAAAGGATGGAGGAGATCACATGATATGAGTTAGGATGAGATCACATGGTATGAATTAGCTAAACCTTTATCATTGCGGGATAAATAAATCAATAAGTGGCACCTAATTTTTTATATCAAGTAATTATCTGGAGTTGTGAAGTTGAACTAAAGCAAAAATGATTAAAAGGGCTCTTCTTTGGGGAGTAGCACTCCTGGTTAGAAAGGGGTAGAGGTGAGACCATTGCTTTTTATAAAACCTTTAGTATATCATTGTTTTCATGCATATGTACGAGGTGATAACACAGGTGAACTCTGGAGGCCTTACCATCTGTGTGATTTTAGGCAACTTCACCTAATTTCTCCATGCCTCAGTGCCATTTATATAAAGGTAGGACTAATAATAATGCTTACCCCATATTGTTGGAAGAATTTAATAGGATGATGTAATTAAAGCATTTAGCACAATGACTAAACAAGAGTAACTTCTCAATAAAGATCGGCTATAATAATTATTATTATCACTTGTAACTTGCTTTTATCCACTTAATACATCATTAACAGCTCTACAAATTAAGACACACAGCTCTAACTCACTCTTTGGTAGCTGTATTATAGTCCATAGTGTGGGCTGCCCTGCTCATTCAGCCTTTTAAATGCGAAGGTCCAGACATGCTTCTTATTGAAACCAGGGTTTCTCAACCTCAGTGCTATTGGTATTTGGGGTCAGATCAATCTTTGTTGTGGGGGACCGTCCTGGGCATTATAGGATGTTTATCAGCATCCTAGGCCTCTGTTCACTAGATACACCACCTTCCCCAAGTTCTAGCAACAAAAACGTCTCCGCAAGTGTCCCTTGGTTGCAGTGGAGAAGAGGGATAAAATCACCCCCAATTAAGAACCACTGATCTAAACTAACGAGGCTAAAATCCATCCTAAAGATTTCAGTGACCGCCCACCTAGAGCCTAATGTCTCCTCATGGGAAACCCTCTTGAGGCTAGTTACAGGCAGACACAAAATACTACAATGCTTTTTGGGTATCACTCATCTGAATTTCAGGGTCAGAGAGACAGCTGTATTGTGTCTTTGGTGTCAGATGTACGTTATAAGACTTTGGTAAGAAATAAGGAGTATTATTCAAGGAATAATGTTAACCTCTCCAATCAAGCCAACCAATGGCAAACTATTAGAGCAATGTTATTCATGCTCTTAGATCTTATAAACTTCATCATAACTTTATCAAATGAGGTTAAAGTAGATACAATTTTTGAAGAAGCAGTTAATAGTTATTTTGGCATAAAGAAGTGTGTTCTTCCACAAATTTTCCTCCTAACCAAGGCCAGCAGCCTTGCCATTGTATGCCAAATGTTCCAGGGGACCCAAGCAACTCCACAGAGGCCCAGCTTCATGACTAGCTGAGGGCAAAACATGAAATCCACATCTAAATAACACTAGATAGTGTTTACCTTCATATATGGAAAGCAGCAAATAAACACAAGTAGAATCCCAGGATTATATAGCGTTTTAATTTAGAGTTGTGATTAGCAAAACTATATCCATGTCTTTGGGGACAGGTTTATCATAGTAGTACTTTGCTGATGTGGTTTCAGAAAATTATATTAAATGAAAAAGCCTGTAGAACAGATGTGTTCACAAGTCCCTGTCCACATAACAGTCAATCTGCTTAATGAAAACACTGTTATGGTTCAGAATTAGGGCTTTCTACGGTTACAGTATTGTTACATTAGGGACCCAGAGGAGTAAAGAAGGTGGAAAAGGAAGGAGAGTGAGGAAATTGCCAGAACTAGGGGTCAGGGATAGAGTATCTCCAAGGTTGGTACCTCAATATAGTACAGAGGAAAGGAGATAAAAAATAAGTATTATTGAACAAAAGGAAGAAATAGCAAAACCAGGACATAGAAACAGAATGTCTGTTTTATTCAGATAAACGAAATCAAGTTTACACCACCTCTGCGCTCTAATACGTTCCATTTAAATATAATTGGAATGTAACAAAGGTACTTCCATCTCTTTCAGATTTATTGAGATGAGATTTTACAAGCATTCACAAGCTCTTCCTTCCCCACATCATCCTTGTACCAGGGGAGTCTTATGCCCACTTTGCTTGTTTTCAAAAGTCAGGGATGAAATTCTATTTAGTTCCTCCACCTCAGTTCAATTTGTGGTGACTGTTCAGCTAGCTTTGGAATAATTGTTTATGTTTTGTCTCCAGAGCAAGCAAAAACAACCCCATTTGAGGATTTGCTGCAGAAAAGCTGTCTCTACAGTGCGATGGACTGATTCATGCTCCCCCTAAAATTTATATGTTAAACCCCTAACCCCCAATGTGATGGTATTAAGAGGTTGGGCCTTTGGAAGTGATTAGGGAATAAGGGTGGAGCCGCCATGATGGGATTAGTGTCCTTATAAAGACCAGAGAGCTTGCTTGCTGTCTCCTCTTTCTCCCCCTCAATCTCTCTCCCTCACATTTTCTCTTTCTCCCCCATGTGAGGACACAACGAGAAGGCACCTATCTACAAGGCAGCAGGAGAGCCCTAACCAGGAATCAAACTGGCCAGCACCTTGATCTTGTACCTCACAGCGTCCAGAACTATGAGAAATCAGTCTGTTGTTTAAGCCATCCAGCCTCTGGTATTTTGTTATGGTAGTTTGAGCTAAGACATACAGATGCGTAACACATTTCTCTTTCTGTTTTGCATGTGTTTACATGTAACTGAAATCGCCCAGCAAGATCCCTGCTGCCAAAGAGCTACACTTCCAATCAGCACAAAGCCTGAATCCCATGTACACCCTATTCATCTCGAAACCACAAAGGAGGCAAATTTTATCTGATTAAAAATAAGATAATTTTGAAGAAAGTCAGTAATTTAATTTTGGATGATAGCAGAGTGGGCTAATAATAATAAAGGTTAACCTTGGAAAGAATAACATTGGCAATTTAAATGACACAAAACAGAAGGATAAAACATCAATTCATTATTGTTAGTTAACCCTAGTTAAGAAGTACCAGAAATGTTGAGATTTTTATCAAATAGCATGCCTCTTCCTTAAGAGGCCACCACACACATTTCTAACTTTAGTAGTTGTTTCTTTTAAAACATAAAAGTTTAGACCAAAACTGGGAAAGTATTTCTCATTAAAAGGAATGTAAAACAAATGTTTTCATAAAATCTATCCCCTAAGACATTTCTAAAATGACACCTAGTCTGTATTTTCACAGATCTCAGAAACTACCTGCAGTAGAAGTTATACTGATACTATTAGTTGCCTTCCAGCTGTTGTTGAAAAAAAAAAAACCAAAAAAGCAAATATCTTAATTTGCTGAGTCAGGCAGCAATAGAGTTCCTTTACATTTAAACTGAAAGGTACAGCTTGATTTGTCTTTTTCCATTGGCTTTATTAAAAGATTAATATATGTATGGTTCTTTTATAGTTTGTAATGCACATACATTATTGCATTTAATCTTTCCAACAGGCCTGTGAATTTAGTAATATTATTATCCCTATTTTTTTTTTTTCAGAGAAATAATTGGATGCTAGAGAGGGAAAGGAATTTGCCAAATGTTAATCAATGCAAAAGAGCTACAGCCAGAATTCAGTAGAATCCACAGGCTTTTATAGGGTACATCTTGTCCTCTCCACACAAATGAAGTGTGGTCCTTCCCTCAACAAACACCCACACATACACATAAGATGTAACTTGTTTCAGAGACTGATTACAATCGGCTACATATTTGAGAAAATTTTCACAGACTTGGGGTCTTTGATGACCGATTTTCTCCTTATGGTCTTGTTTTGATTACTTAGTGACTTTCAAATTAGATTGAAAGTAAAACACTCTGCCGGTCCGGGGCCTATTGAGTTACCCAAGGACAATCAGACTCACCAAGTCCCCAGTGGACCCACTTCAACAGCATTTTTTATTGTTAATTCAAAGAATACATATGCAAAGCCTTGAAGTCCGCCCGGTCTTTAGTATCAATCAACTAGTCAATCAAGTAAAGCTTTTTTTTCTTCACTCCCACTAAAAAAATGTTTTTGGAAGCCTTCCTGTGATGATCAATTTGCCTATTTTATTCAAGGATTAAGGGACTTCCCTGGTGGGCAGTGGTTAAGGATCTGCCTGCCAATGCAGGGAACACAGGTTCAATCCCTGGTCCAAAAAGATCCCACATGTGGTGGAGCCACTAAGCCCGTGGGCCATAACTACTGAGCCTGTGCTCTAGAGCCCGCAAGCCACAACTATTGAGTCCTCATGCTATGACTACTGAAGCCCTTGCACCTAGAGCCCATGCTCTGCAATAAGACTGCACACTGCAACAAAGAGTAGCCCCCGCTTGCCACAACTAAAGAAAAGCCCACGTTCAGCAACGAAAATCCAACGCAGCCAATAAATAAATAAATAAATAAATAAATAAATAAATAAATATTTAAAAAATAAAAAAATAAAGTGCTCTTCTAAAAAAAAGAAAATTTAAAAAAATGTATTGACTTGAAATAAAAGACTGCTCAGTATTTTTCTATCCTTCTGACTTCAGAGACCACCTGGAAAACAAGTTGTAAATGAGAGTACCCTGCTAAATTACCTAGGCCTGTTGGAGAACCCTCAAGCAGAAAAACAACGTGGCCGACTTCACTGGGTATGTGACTAACATAGCCTTGTAGTTAAGTGCACCCACGTTGGAATGAGACACCTTGGGTTTGCATCTTGGCCCTATTATTTTTACTAACACTGAGAATTTGGGCAAATTATTTAATACTACTTATCTCTTTACCTTATTATGAGAACTGAGTAAACAGAGGTAAGTACTTTAAAAGCATCCGGCACATAGAAACTGCTATAGAAGTATTAGCTGTTATTATTACTATCATAGCCATGTAAAAAAATTCTCTTGAACCTTCAGGGACAAAAAAATAATTTTAAAGGACTTTCATGATTAAAATACACCCATTTCCTCCCCTTTTTGTACAACCAGCGAGCTAAGAAAGGATTTTATCATTTTACATGGTTAAAAAAATATCAAAAGAAGCAGCTATTTCATGACACATGAAAATTATATGAAATATATGTTTAGAGTCTGTCAATAAAGTATAAATGGTACCCAGCAACGCCCATTCATTTACATAGTGTCTGTGGCTGCTTTTCTGCTGCAAGGCAGAATTGAATAGTTGCAACAGAGACACAGTGGCCCACAAAAGCATTTACACATTCAGGCCTAAAGCATTTACTATCCGGCCCATACAGAAAAAGTTTGCCAACCCACATTATGGGTAATTGATGTATGCCTATAAAATTCAGAATAATCCAGTGAGCTGAGGGAAATCCAGCCAGGTCTTGAAAGAAACAATTCATATTCAGGAAAATCACGAGATAATGTTCAACTGCTTAGTATTACTCCTTCGCTCTCTTGAAGCCCTGTCTCTTGCCTTGAGAAACAAGAGTCCCTTTAAAATGTTGGCAGGTGAGAGACTGAAAGAGAGGAATATGAAACTTGGGTGAAACGTGAAACTCAAAGCCCAACTTTTCCCAAATAAATCCTCTCTCCAAGCTCCAGGCTCTTCTCCCACATGCCATAATCTCTTTCGTAGCATGGGGTAGGGCCAGCGAAGAGTCACAGAACAGGATTTTGACTACCTCCTTTGCAAGTCCCATTTAGGAGTTCCAGTTTCTCACTTTGGAATGCAGGAATAGTTGAGACTTATTACCTGGAAATCTCAACCAAAAATTAGACAGGAAATAGTCCTAATAAAAGAGAAACTATTTGCCCTACACATTTAAATTCACCTTTGAATTTTTTACCTCAAGATGAATATAAAAAGAAAATGGTTTTCTCATATTGTCTCCAGTTGATCAGCATTGAAAATCCTTACTCTGAGAAATAAATTATATAATAACCCATTTAAGCATGTTCTTAAAACGAGCCAACAGAACAAACACCTTTTATGTGTGGCTGAAATCTGGGGCCCTGACGACATCTTAATCTCATTTTCCTTTTCAGTCTTTAGGCTTCTGTCCTTTACTTTGATCCACCCTGTAATAAAGCTGTTGGCAAATGTATCACTGAGTTTGATGTTATAAATTGTACATAAATTCACACACCCTCACATTTGCCTTGTAATAGAAATGGCAACCTGTAAATCATGACACAGCAATGACTCAGCAGCTTGAAGCCCTTCCAACAACTACGTCACCTCTTTATGTGGAGCTTTAGCCACAATTCTCCCCTGGGAAGCTTCCTTGATGATTAAGGAGATCGGTAGACAAAGAGGCATCTGCCTTCCCTAAGTGCTGCCAGACATCACCCGAGGAGAATCCCAAAGATGAGGAGAAAGGACAATGAAGAAGCTTTTTTTAAATAAAGAAATATATATGGGGCACAGTCCAGCAGAACTGGGTATCCAAATAAGCACAGAAGGGAGAGGTTGACAATTGACATTGAGAGGTTGCCCAGGTCACGCCGGGCAGTTGTTTTATCGCTTTGGGCCACCACATAAGCATCACAAAATGTAGAGATGCGGAAAATAATTCCTAGACGTCTGGGATCCTAACTAGGGTTGAGGCAATTATGTCCCCTTTCTGTTGATTTTCTTTGAGTACCAATTCTAACTAGATTAGATTCATCAGGATGCATGTAAGGAACATTCCATAAGGATTCCCTTCAACAGGGACAGGCAAATAGCCGGCCACCAGCCAAATCCTACTGTTGCCAGTTTTTGTATCAATACAACCTGTGAGCTAAGCATGATTTTTGTTTTCAAATGATTGAAAAGAAAAAGAAAAATCATATTTCATGACATGAAAATTATATGAAATTCAAGTTTCAGTTTCTATAAACACAGTTGAATGGAATGCAGCCACACTCACTTGTGTTGTCTATGGCTGCTTTCACACTATAATGGCAGAGCAGAGTAGCTGGGCAGAGACCAAAGGGTGCACACAGCCTAGAAAATCTATTTTGGTCCTTTGCAGAGGAAGTTTGTCAACACTGCTCTATAATCATTAAGAAGACCACGGACAGGAGGATGCATCAGTGTGAAAGGGGAGTCTGGGTCCCAATTCACTTCCTAAAACCATGGTAGATGTCCCCAAATTAGCATTGGCATCTCTGCATTCTACTCAAAATGAAAACACCCCCAGGGGATCTCTTTGGTACTCCAGAAGACTAAAATAAGGTGGGGAGAAGAGATGGAAGAAGAAGAAGAAGAGAAAGATCAAGGGAGTTGCCTTAGTCATTTCTCACATACAAATGATCTAAAAGTTGAACCTTTTTGACTCCTGGTAAACCAAAGGGATTGAGCCAGCTAATCTGTGCTTCATTCCAGGTCTAAACTGCTCTGATGTCCTCTCTATCTTTACTCTTTCAGGCCTCAATTTCAAGACCTTACTCTTATCCTATTAAGTGTAACAACGAAAGTAGAAGTTGGCCTTAGAATATTAGTTTAGAGATATTGGGGACTTTGGTACTAGAGACTGAAACCTTTAAAGGATATGACCGTTCCATCTCCAAATGCTTACTTCCAAAGATTTGTCAGGAACACGTAAGCCAACAAGGAGTTCATACTTGTGGTTGACTACCAACGCACAATTACCATTAGAGTACAAGCTTCCCACTGAATCTGTGACTTCCCTTCATTAAATAGATAATCCCTCAAGGGCAGAACGCACATCAGCTTCTGCTCTCCTCAAAGGGCCTTCTACCTAGTAAGATGCCATCATAAACAGTGGTTAAATAAATGTTTTACTTATTCAGAGAGTTTACTTTTTCATTTCATGCTGCATTTGTATGTTAATTCATAACATAATTCTGGATATTTTGATACACTTTAATGTGGTAATATTAATTTAATTATTTGCACGCACACATCACTGTACAATACATAAAGAATTCAACATACGCAAATGAAATACAATAGATACACTACCTGTCCCTAAAGACCAGTCCAGACATTTGGGTCACATAGACCAAAATATTATCCATTCGCCAAGTGAGAAATTTGTCATATGAAGTAAGCACTATGATAATAGTTCCTCCAAATGACAAGTAAATGTAATCCATTTGTAAATATGTATGAAGCAACAGCAAATCTGTAGGGAAACAACACAAATGGCTTTTAACTGTTGAATCTGGGTAAACATTTGGGATCAAGACTAATCAAAGAATACATCTCCTAAGTAACAGTGAAGATATTCTTTGGATAACTGTCTCCTAGAAGTTATTATTTTCTCTCCTGAAGCCAAGAATATTTATAGAATTTCTCTCATCACAGCATGAATTCACAGGCAATTGCAGCGGGGTTATCTACAAAAGAAATTAGCAGAGCCTACCTCAATAAGAATTTACAGGAAGTTTGTACCATCAGTATTTGTATGGAAAGTGAAATTAGCCACTAAAAGCATAAAGCATTAAAATAATAGGAACATGGTGGCTAAAGGTCTCTGTACTTCAGAAACTTAACTCAGAATATATATGTTTGCTGACACAAAGACCCACTCCCAAGTTCAAAGAAAACTTTCTTTTATTGTCAAAAAGAAGTACTGGGGCAAATAGATTCTACTAACCTTTGTCATCAGTGTCCTAGGCCCCAGAACAAGGGTACTATTCAAGGTTCTTGGTTCCGTATAATGGAAACCAACTCTGATTACTTGAAGGCAAAAAGCAATTTATCCAAAGGATGTGGAGTAAATCACAGGGTTCAGGCAAAGCTAACCAATCAAGCACAGAAAGTTGGCAAAATAAATGGAGGCCAGAACCACAGTCAAAATCATGACAATGCCAATGATGGAACTCTATGTAGGACCCTATTTTGGCCCCATTATTCCAGCACCACTGCTAACCCCATTGCCACTAGATAGTGGAAACCACTGCCACCACTCCAAGATGAATTCGAGATGGCCCCCCTGCTTCTTTGTACCACTGCCCCAGAGTCAAAGTCCAAGGTAGGAACACAGTAAGCTTAGCTGTGGTCAAATCCCTGTTCTCTAGCATGGAGGGAATGGGAGAAGAACACCTTGATACAAACTTTTTTCATGAGAATCAAGGTCCTTCTTCCACTGATCTTAAGCTTTCTTCAAAATAGGGATGATTTTCAGATGTGAGACTAATATACTTTTTGGATGTGCCTCCCCTTTCACAAAGAATTGCAAAACAAACACAGCTATCACTGTTATCCAAGAGAGGGAATAAGTTACAATGCATAATGAAATACTATAATTCTAGGAACATACAACTGCTCCACTGGTCAATCCCATCTTACAGAGAAAAAACAAAAAAACACTTCACTTCTGAATGTTGTTCTAGTTCTCCCAAAATTGAAATCAATAAGAAAGACATTGAGGTCAGCTCCTCCCATCCCTTCTACAGCCACGTGCTACAGGCACTCCAGTTCCACTGGGCTGTGGCCGTTAAGATAAGATTAGGAGGACAGTAGAGGACAGCAAGAGAGAGAGGTCCCAGTGAAAGGAGTGTGGGAAGACATTCAGGAGCCTTTCTGAAACCTTGAAAATGTTAAAGTATGTGGGCCGAGCGATGGGATTCAGAATGTCCTGCTTGAGCAGTAGAGGAGCTGAGGGTGCGGGGCGTGGAGACTAATATCACCCTGTTTGGCCCTGAAGGATGGCTGGTTAGCCAAAGACGGGTAAGATTCCTCAGAGGAGGAACAACCTAAGACAGGCACAGCCGCAGAGGGGCCAACAGGGGTGGTGCATAGAGCCTTCCTTATATCACCCTGTTTGGCCCTGGAGGATGACTGGTTAGCCAGAGATGGGTAAGATTCCTCAAGGGAGGAACAACCTAAGACAGGCACAGTCGCAGAGGGGCCAACAGGGGTGGGGCACAGACCCCTAATATCTGAGAGAGGTCTCCTGCCCCCAGGGCTGTTTTGCTCTCCACGCCCAGCTCAAATCCACACCTGCTCAACTCGGACCCAGGAGGCAAACAAAGATAATTGCCCCAGTCATGTGAGGCCTTTGATTGTTTATGGGAGTAACCTGAGAATGTTAGCCGAGAAACCAATAAAAGCAACGTGGGATGAGTCAGCAAGGCTCTTGATCCGAGAGGTCTTGAGTCCCCCGGTTCCACTTTTCTCTTCAGTCTGTGTCTGTGTTTTCTTCAAGCTTGCGGCACCCATCACTCACCTCGAGTCGCTGAGCTGGTCTTGGCAAAGGAGGAAAGCCCTCAATGTCCTTGTTCATCCCAACAATGAAGTGCATGAAGAGAGGTGAGCAGAGCCTTTGGCTTCAACTCCACAGCAACAGGGAAGAGACCCAGAACGGGAGCAATCCTAACTAACGATGAGACACTTACAGATAGTCAAAACAGCAGTATCGTCCATCAATTCCTAACCAGTCCAGATATGGAAGGCTAATCAATAACACCATTATGTGTGGCTAACACTCTGACTTTGCCCTTGGACTACAAGGCCCCAGACTTCATGAGAGACCCTCACAGTCCCAGGGTTCATCAAAATCTGAAAACATCCGGTTTCTAATTGCTTCTCTTTTATAACTGAACAGAAACTCAATACTGCATTTCTAAACTTCTTTAGAATGCTTTGGAAACTTTAAGGAATATTTTGCTTACTTAATCGCTCAGCTAGATTATGAAGTCTTGACAAGTCATGCCAGTATATAATAAGACAAGAAGAATGGTTTTGTTTTGTTTTTTTTTAGAAAAAAGGTGGCACTGTTTTAAAAAAGACATATTCTAACACAATGTACATTATAGTATGATAAGTACCTCCATTATGTTATTAAAAATACTCTTTAAACTATCCATATGTCTTTGATAGGAGAATTATTTCCTAGTGACTGAAACTGGAAACATTTGTCAGATCCAAGGAAAGGAAGGAGGTGGTCATTGCCACTGAGAAAAGTCATAAGTACCCAGTCTTCATAGCAGAAGTGGTAACCTGGAACCAAAGTGCTGAATGCGGCCCAGGATCAGGTCAGGATTTACCCGGTTTGCTCTTCAGGTTCCTATTCTCAGGGCACAGACCCACAAGGGGCTGGTGGTAGGTTGGGCCAATGAACTGACACCCATGAGGCCACATTCATTCAGCCCAGTAGGGGAGGAAGGGGCTGGGCACCCCATCTCTGAGTCACGCATACCCAGACAATCCTTCTAAGGCTTGGCCAAGGCATCCTGTAATTAGGCATTAACATCTAATAAATAATAAGTGCATACCATTTATAACGCACTTTGCAAATGGAGAAGACCAGATGAGTACCTATCATGAATAATAATGGTGCTCTACAGTATTTACAACAGCCAGGACATGGAAGCATCCTAAATGTCCATCAACAGAGGAATGGATAAAGAAGATGTGGTACATATATAAAATGGGCTATTATAAAAAAGAACAAAATAATGCCATTTGCAGCAACATGGATGGACCTAGAGATTGTCACACTGAATGAAGTAAGTCAGACAAAGACAAATATCATATGATATCACTTATGTGTGGAATCTAAAAAAAGGGTATGAATGAACTTATTTACAAAACAGAAAGAGTTACAGATGTAGAAAACAAACTTATGGTTACCGGGGGGAAGTGGGGGAAGGGGTAAATTGGGAGATTGGGATTGACATATACATACTACTATATATAAAATAGATAACTAATAAGGACCTACTGTATAGCACAGGCAACTCTGCTCAATACTCTGTAATGGACTGTATGGGAAAAGAATCTAAAAAAGAGTGGATATATGTATATGTATAGCTGATTTACTTTGCTGTATACCTGAAACAATACTGTAATCAACTATACTCCCATAAAAATTGAAAAAAAGTAATAGTGCTCTAGGTAATCACAACTTTCAGGAAGCTGTTTAGTCCTAGGTAGCCTCTGCAGGGAGACCACTAATGGCGGAAAGGCTAAGCACAAAATGTTTCAATACCTTCCCTGGCTGGAAGGCTGCCCAGAAAAGAAGGCAAACCTACAGAGCTCTTGAGTTGATTTCTGAGAGCTCCACTGAAGATGCAAACATTGCCAGGGACAAATCATTACATTTCCTTCATGAATATTTAGAGCAGCAATCTCACCTGTAGATTTACAAAAGTGGCCCCCTTCCGAGCCCGTAGAGGAAGAAAATGAGAAAATACTTAAATAACACCCAAGGCTCAGTCACCTTTGCAGCCACTTTCATAATCACAATTTACTCAAGGAGGTTAAAAGGCATATGTTGTCCACTAGCACAATTAACAAAAAAAAAAAATCCCAATTCCTTTCTATTCTGGTTATTTGAGTGAATTATTTTCCTTAAGTAATCATGGCATTTTGCAGAGACTTGAATTTTTAATTTATTTTATATTTTGTTTCTAGTTATGCAAACATTTTTGTTGTAGCCTTTATCCAAATCTGGTGGCTTTTATTCATTTGTTCATTCTTTGAACATCTACAGTGCTGAAAGTGGGCACTGCACAGAGAGATTTTTTTGTCTCATTGCATTCTCTAATTTTTAGGTGTATTTAGACTTTTCTCTTCATCTCCATGATAAAGCCCTAGAGACCAAGCACAGTGTTTGGGGTGCTGCTTTGGGGTCCTTCTGGGAATCACAGTAATGCTCTCTAGTGAATCGGTTCCATGATGAAACTGACTAATAGGGGCTCTTTCGATTGGACGTTTCTAATCTCAATATTTAGAACTCTTCAAACAATTTTTTAGATATAATTTAGGCAGCAGTGAAGTTCACCTTTGTTTGAAAATCCCTCCTTTTTAAAAAAAATATTTATTCATTTACTTGGTTGTACTGGATCTTAGTTGCAGCTGGCAGGCCCCTTAGTTGCGGCTCAAGGGCTCCTCAGTTGTGGCATGTGAACTCTTAGTAGAGGCATGCATGTGGGATCTAGTTCCCTGACCAGGGATCAAACCTGCGCCCCCTGCACTGGGAGTTCACAGCCTTAACCACTGTGCCATCAGGGAAGTCCTGAAAGTCCCTCCTTCTTAATGCAGGTTAATCATCTCAGCACCATTGCAAGGAAGAGTGGTCAGTACCTGAGGACAAAGCAAGTGTGCTCAAGAACTTCCCAAGTTCTCTTCCCAAGTTTGTTTCACAGTTGACAGGTCACCACGGCTCACTTAAAGGAGAGGAAAAGACTGTTAGCTTTTTCTAACAAAAATTTTTGGAACACTTTGAGGCCCTCCTCTTTTGAGTGCTTTTGATAAGAAATATCTTATTGAATTTTCCATTTATCTACAAAAGCAATATAGAGTCAGTGCCCCCAAGCAAAAACACAGAGACATTAAAGGAAAAAAATGAAGAAAAAAACTCATTCCTGTCCATTCGTAACCGGTGCCAACATTTTGAAGTATTCTTTTATGTTTTTTTTTCTTTTTTTGACACTCAAACATATCAAAACACGTTTATCCACATACAGTTTTGTTTTTTGTTTTGTTTTTAAAATTGAGATCATATGACACACATTACTTTGTAACTTGCTTCTTTTTTACTCAGCAATGGGTAACGGATGCTCCACAGAGTTACAATATCAATCATTCTCCTTCTTTCTAGTATTTATGTTACATCCCCTTGTATAGTTATACTATCTTTTTTTTACCTTAACATTTCCTATCATCGAACAGACAGGTTTTTTCCACTTACACAGGTCACTTCATCTGCCTGACGCTCAGTCTGCACCGCAAGCTTCTCTCCAACTCTAAAGTTTAGAATTTACTTAAGATCTAGTTCATTAAAAAAACTATTTTCTGGGTAAAATTAATAAATATTCATTTAACTGAATTTTCTAAAGCTACTTTGGATTTGAACTTTAAAACACTGATATTCCTGAGGAGCATCAGAATATTCCAGAATCATCCTTTATAACAGGGAATGTTCACACTTCTACAATTACTTTAAAATAATTAAAATAGGGGGTTGAAAATTCTGGCACATTTCTATTACTATGACACAGAAATATATATATGTGTTATATATATGTTATATATATAACACATATATATGTGTAAATATATATACACATACATATGTGTAAATGTATATATATACATTTTCTTTTTTTTTAAATAAATAAATAAATAAATTTATTTATTTATTTATTGGCTGCCTTGGATCTTCCGTCTTTGTTGCTGTGCAGGGGCTTTCTCTAGTTGCATTGAGCGGGGGCTACTCTTCATTGCGGTGCACAGGCTTATCATTGTGGTGGCATCTCTTGTTGCAGAACACGGGCTCTATGTGCGCGGGCTTCAGTAGTTGTGGCACACAGTCTCAGTGGTTGTGGCGCATGGGCCTAGTTACTCCGTGGCATGTGGGATCTTCCCAGACCAGCGATCGAACCAGTGTCCCCCACATTGGCAGGTGGATTCTTAACCACTGCGCCACCAGGGAAGTCCCTACACAAACATCTTCTACCAGGCGTTCTGGGGAACACTGTCCAGGGAAATGCTAATAGGCATCAAATATGTTTAGGAAAATGGTGTTTTGAACTAAATATTCAATTTTTTAAATTCTGATTTTTCTTGTGAAGGTCATAACTTCCTAACCTCTTCCCTTAGCTTCTCCATTAAGCAATGGGGGTACGTCTCCAGGCTGGTCAGTGCAAGGGAGAGAACCTCACACTGCAGTCTCTCTATACCATGCACGTAGGGTCACTGGGAAAACGCGTGTAGCACCTCCAGCATCCTTCCCAACCCTCCCCAAGCTCCCCTTTATCCTGCACACGTGTCCTTGCTGAAACATTAAGCAGTCAAGACAGAACTAAAAAATCATCTTCCTCACTTAGTCTGTGCCCTCGATCTTTTTTATTCTTAAAGTTGAAATGAAAGTGACATTTGGATTCACTTGTTAATCATTCATGAGAAACTACCTGAAAGTACAGGACAAAGTGACTTAGTTTTAACTTAGAAATCAGAAAGTGCCCTAAACACAGGCATATGATGATTCAGTTCTCACCTCAAGCAATAGAGGAAAATGAGGCTTGGCCTTCAGGTATCCACATTGGGGAAAGCAGAGGCCAATGCTGGGAATTCGAAATGGCCTGAGGTCTTTTCACAAAGCCCAGCCTGAGCCCTTCCCCTCACCCCCCCCAACCCACTCCCACTCACAATTCAATGCTGACTTTCAAAGTGCATCAAAGGAATTCATAGGATTATAATTCACAGGAATCATCTTTTTCTAATTGGATGATAACAAAAAAATTCGAATATTCTCCCCCATGGGAATAACTGTGCTAGAGACTGTGAATAAAAAGAAACTTTTCTCAAAAGATTAACTCTAACTAAAACAACAGGCTAAACACTCGGAGGTAAGGGCCACAGGATGCTAAGTGACAAGGGCCAAATGGGATCGCCACTCTCCTCAGAAATGAGAACTGCATTTTCTAGAACAAAACTTCTTGGGCAGACAGGGGGACCACCTGAGTCAGAATTACCCTGGGCTTGATTTAAAAAAAAAAAAGACTGACCTGGCCCAGATCTACCTCATCAGACCACAGAGGTGTGTGTCCTGGAGTCTACCCATTTTACTAGCATCCCAGAAGATTCTGATGGACACAAAAATGTTAAAACCACAGGAACCATGGTGGTTCTCTAAGTGTGGTCCTAAACCAGCAGCATCCAAAGCACCTGGATCTTATTACATATAGAATGGATAAACAACAAAAGTCCTTCTGTATAGCACAGGGAACTCTATCCAATCTCCTGGGATAAACCATAATGGAAAAGAATATATATATATAAAAAGAATGTGTATACGTGTAAATCTAAGACCCTTTGCTGTATAGCAGAAATTAACACAACATTGTAAATCAACTATACTTCAATAAAAGAAAAGAACCAAAGCACCTGGATCTTGCTAGAGAGGCACATTCTGCACCATCACAGTCCTCCTGATTTAGAAATTCTGCTGGTGGTGGGGTTGGGGGGTGGGGTGGGTGCGTCCCTCCTCAATCTGTTTAAGAAGCCATCCATGTGATCCTAACGTATGCCAAAGTTTGAGAAACACTGCCATAGCGCACTTCTGCAGGACTCAGTTCGGAAACTATTGGAATGGTCAGTGAGAACACAAGAATTTAAAGATGGAAGCCATCACTTGAAGCTTGGGTGACATGTAGATCCTTAAGAGAGGAGCTCACATTTAAAGCAGGGGATTTAAGTTATGGATGACTTAGTGGGAAGAAGAAGAAAGGGCACTTGAGACAAAGGGAAGAATGGTAGAAAATCATAACAGGCAGGAAAATGTCTCTGTCCAGGGTCTGAAATCAGTTAAGCAAGCATGAACGTTTCATGCCATTTTTGAGTTATGGGAATTACAGTTGGACAGGTGTGCGAAATTTGGGGCCTGGGAGAACTTAAAAGTAACAGTAAAGAGTGTGGACCTTCTTGTTCAGACATTGAGGAAACATGAAAGTATAACAAGGTGAGGAATAACAAGCCACAAGTTTGTGTTCAGGAATGTGATGATGCATTCGTGCACTTCGGGGAACACAGTGGAGAGGCTGAAAGGGGGTGATTAAAAGTCTTGCAATATTGCAGAAATAAAGTGATAAGGGCTGGAGTAGGGTGATGGCTGTGAGAAACAAAGTTATCAAATAGATATAGAAGGCTTCAGGAAGTAAAGATGGGCTGTACTTGGTGTTTGGGTTGGGGTTGGGGGAGAGTGAAGGAGGAGGAGGAAAAGAGACGGCGAAGGGAAAAAATTGTGACCAAAGGTGACATTCAGGAGCATTGATGACACGGGAAGTTCTGAAGGGGGTGCAGGTTTTGTGAGAACAGAGTCTAAGCCTTCTCACTCATCTCTACTCTTTATATCACTAGCAGATCTCAGAACAAATCGATCTGCTGTGAAGGAGAGAAAGACCATAATTCTACAAGATATGTAGTGACTGGATATCAGTCTTTTCCAGCTGACAGAGAGAGAAAGTCTAAAACGACAAAGAAAATTTTGTTTCTTCATATTACATCTGAAGAACAACTGTGATTGTAAGCTTCAATTCTTCCAGGAAATTCCTCTGGGAAGCTAGGATGCTGGCTTTCATTTCAGCTAGCTTAAAGATGCCCTGGTTAATTGGATGTACACCTGACCTAGAGTACCTGGAATTTTGAATTGCCAACAGAAAACTTGCCTTACCTTTGCCTTCTCATGAAAATGTATCAGTGAAGGAGGCCAACTTCGAAGGCATCTGTCTGGAAGCATGTTTTTGCTTCTGCCTCCTCTCATTAATGTCGTGCAAGGAAATGGCTAAAACACAGAAGAAGTTGGGGAGGGGGTGCATAGAGAAACCTGCACACTGCCAGCATTCTTGCTTAATTCTTTTCTCTGTGGCAGGCCTCTGGAAAGCAGTGCTAACATTCCTGGCTGTACTGATGGCTGCCAGAATAATTAAACAGTAATAAAACATTAAAAATCACTTTCTGGTTTAGGATTTGGAGATGGCCTGAGTCCAGGCAGAACTGACTCAGGCTCTGCCAAGGAGGATCAGGCCCTGGACCTTGGAGAGGGTACTCAAAGGACCGGCAACATACACCAGGATGGGAGGTAGGGATGCCTGGGAAAAACCGCTGCTGCCAATGAAAAGACTTCCGAATGACCAGAGCTGGAACAATTTGAGCCATAAAATAAATAATGTAGTACTGGATTATGTAAATAAGTCCGTATATAGAAAACATAAATATCCATAGCCCATACTGATTGGTTTTCTATGGCTGCCGTAGCAAACTAGGTAGCTGAAAACAATAGGAATTTCTAAAGTTCTGAAGGCCAGAAATCTGGAATCAAGGTGTTAGCAGGGTGATGCTCTGTGATGGGATTTATGGGAGAACCTATTCTTCGCCTCTTTTATCTCCTGGTGGCTCCCCACAGTCCTCTCCTGTGTCTGCATCACTCCCATGTCTGCCTTCATCTTCACATGCCTTCTCCTGTGTGTCTTCTCTTCTATTATAAAAACACTTGT
This sequence comes from Hippopotamus amphibius kiboko, assembly GCF_030028045.1. Lineage (NCBI taxonomy): Eukaryota > Metazoa > Chordata > Mammalia > Artiodactyla > Hippopotamidae > Hippopotamus > Hippopotamus amphibius. Next base: position 103,938,364 of record NC_080195.1, on the reverse strand, counting down.
TCTTGGACTTAGGACCCACCCAGACAATCCAGGATGCTCTCATCTCAAGATCCTTATTTAATTACATCTGCAAAGGCCCTTTTTCCCAAATAAAGTCACACTCATAGGTTGCAAGGGCTAGGATGTGGACATATCTTTTGGGGGGCCGCCATTCAGTCCACTACACTGATATAAATACATGATCGAATACCTATGTAAGTTAATGGGAGGGAACAGGAACATTTCCAGTGCTTAAAATTCCAAATAATATATATAGATACTCCCCCTGAAAGGAGATGGAGCTTAATTCCCCTTTCCTTAAATGTGGGCTGTACATAGTGAGTTCTGTCCGAAGAGTACAGTACAGGAAGGGGTGGAGAGAGAATTACTTTACTGACAGATGCTAGCTCAGCCGGGGGATCAAGGTTAACATCTACAGTGACAAGTCATGTTAATAACATGTACCTCTCATATGCTACTGCCTTTACAGGCCTTTAGCTGCAAGCCCTGACCGTGGGAAATGTCGCCTTCAACATTCTGTTAATCTGTGTATAGCTGTATTATAAATGGCACTGTTTAAATTCTTGGCAGTTAGAAATGCTGACCAGGGTGTATCTCACCAGATATGGTAAGAGGTAGACATTACTGCATACGTAGCAGCTCAGCTGGGTGGGACCATGCAAGAAATTCCAAAGGGATGCTTGGAAAACAGAGTAGTGAGGTATGAAGAAAACATAAAGGAGAAATAAACCTGTCACATGCAAGCATCATGAAGACTTTACCTGGATCCCCTGGTCTTTTGGCGTTCTGTAGTCACACAAGGAAGCAAAGATCAATATTGCTCATGGAAATGGGGAGAGTATGTAGTTGTCACAAAGTCCCTCTCAGGGCACTGGGGGATGGCCAGACTTGGCATAGCTGTAAAGTGAACCTGAACCAGGCTCACATCAGAAAGAGGAGAACAATGGACTTCCCTTGTGGTGCAGTGGTTAAGAATCTGCCTGCCATTGCTGGGGATACAGGTTCGATCCCTGGTCCAGGAAGATCCCACGTGCTGCAGAACAATTAAACCCTGGGCCACAACTACTGAGTCCGCATGCCACAACTACTGAAGCCCATGCCCTCTAGGGCCCACGTGCCGCAACTACTGAGCCTGTGTGCTGCAAGTAATGAAGCCTGCACATCTAGTGTCCATGCTCTGCAATGAAGAGTAGCCCCGCTCGTCACAACTAGAGAAAGCCTGCATGCAGCAAAGAAGACCCAATGCTGCCAAAAATTTTTTAAACGAAAGAAAGAAAGAAAGAAAGATAAAGAAAAACCCTCAACCCATCACGACATTCAGTATCCTGATTTAACCTCCATGACCACCAGGGGGAGTCAGGCTGACAGTGATTTGGAGATGTTTGTGCTTGAGGCCTCCTAACTCAACTTTGAGAGCTTCAGAACTTTGTGTGGCTCACCTCTACATCTTGATATTTGGATTCTTTATGCTTATATCAGAAACATTCCAAATTATATAGATCCTACATATTAAACAAAGGAATAGTATCCCAAAACATTAGGAACAGCAGGTAATCATGATATATTATGCTACAGATAAGGAACTAAAGGATGATAAAGGGTTGTGACATTATCCAACCAGGAGCAAATTTGGAAAGAAATATTATCAGGACAGCCTGGACTCTAGTCAGTCCTCTATTCCTTGGGGGTGGTGGGAGAAGAGTTAAAGGGAATTGGAACGGCTCCTCAACTTCCCAACAAAGATTTCCAAATTCACTCAGTTCAGAGATACCATCAATTGTGAGATACAACCCCCAAAATGGGATAAAATGAAAAAGATATCAAAACCTTAAACATCTGTATAAATAGTAAAGTGCTTCCTGCTTTTAAAAATATTAAAATAAGAGGGAAAATTAGGAAAACAGAATGATTAAACTGCTCCTAGACTAGAAAAAAACCTTTGAAAAGTCCTTTAGGTGACCCCATGCATGTAGGCAGGCCCCTACACTCCCACCCACATCAAAGGAAGTCTGGCTAATTTTAAAGATTAGGCTTTTTTTCATTTTCAATGCCATTCCCTCAGTGGGAGTGAATTATAATTTGACACTTGTATAAATAAGAGAAAGCAAAAGTGCATACAATTTGCATACTAAAAACTGGAATACTAATAAAGACAAATCACTCTTCTGAGTGGAATGGTCTACCACTAAGATCCTCCCTTTTACTCTACTTTTAACTTGGCTTAGAGAAAAATTCAAAAAACAAAAAACAGAGAGGGAACAAAAATATCATTTAGGAAGTGCTCTAGCTTTGTGATTTTAGGCATGGATTTCAGTAGATACATTTATCTTTTTTAATATATGGGGCACACATACTAAATTTCTTATGCTTAAAACCAGCTCTCACAAGAATTAGAAATTAGGATCTGCTCAATTACAGAGAAAAGTCTAACTTGGGATTTAATAAGTCACATACTGAAAACTCTTTGTTGTACAAAACACTGTGAGGAAGTGGTGAAGCCCAGCCTTTGGAGTCAGCAGAACTAGGCTGGAAATTAAACTCTGTGACTTACTTGTGTATGCCACTTCTACTCTTGTGTTTCAGTTGTTGATTTATAAAATGGTGTGCATAATTCCTAGGTATTAAATTCAGGATTAAATCAAATAATGTGTGTAAAAGCACTTTACATAGTATTAGGCATTCAGTAGGTTTTTAATCTATTCTATCTTCCCTGACCCTTAAAAAAATTACAGCGTTTCAAAGTAAATGTTAATTTTAAAGTGAATTGCCTTGTTATTAATTTAGCTGATTTAGACTTCAACTTTTATAGGAAATTAGAAAGAACTTTGTTTTTATTTAACAAGCAAATGGTACCTACTTTATGCCAGGCACTGTGGAAGGGGCAGCTGAACACGGTGGATGCCCTCAGAGCAGTGACTGCCTAGGAGGCTCCGTGGAGTTGGAGGGACTGGAGCACAGTGAGTTGTCAGGGAGGCAGGGGTGGAGTCAAGAAGAGTTGGATGCCATATTCTTCAGAAGGGAGGGGATCTATTAACATCACGCCCATCAACCAAGGACTCAGGGAGTAGACCACGAACTCTATCTGCATATCTGCCAGAGAATCAAAAGGTCCAGAAATGCCTGGGTTCCTTCAAGTTTATTCATCCAGGAAGTTGATTTGAATACTTGCAGGATGTCCCTGCCCTACTTGGCTTCCTTTTCTTCTGCCCCAGGATTTCATTTCCTGCACTCACTGTGTTTTTCATTGTATTTCATGGCTCTCCTTTATATTGAGTCTGATTCCTGATGCCTCTTCCCAAGACCACACTCCTCAGAAAAGCCTTGGAGACTCCTACGGAGTCTAAGCTTAGAAAAACAATTCATTTCCAGGCATGTCCTTGGAAGCTCACTCTAGACCAGTGGCTTACCTTTTGGGACTTGACAATGTTTCTACAGAGTCACAATGATCTCCTCATGCCATTGCAAAAAAGAATCTAGGATCAAATTCAGGGTTCAAGGTAGAAAGGATGTGAGCGTTGAGGGGAAAGGGCCTGGGATGTGAAGCCACTAAGTCACTATGGAAGAGAATGAACATTGATATACTGGCAAGATGAAGCCATTGGCCTAAGAAAGAAAGATAGGAACTCTACGAATTAACACACCAGCTCCAGGCCTTTGAGTATGGAAGTTGATGGATGCAGAGTGCTCCAGATCTCAAGCACAACTGAAGTTTCCTGGGGTTTTGGCTCAAGAAAGGCTAATAGGGATAAGAATAAAGAGAAAACTCACTGCCTGCAGAAGGCTCCTGTAGCTGGAAGGAAAATGAAATATTTGGGAAAATTTTAAAGACCAATTTGGCAGGGACTCAAATGGAGGGGAGGAGTGCCACCCTATGAGACTGGTGAGGTAAGGAAAGGAGTGGAACATCAATTTAAATACCAAAGGAGGATCTTGGACCAAGGATAAGATGGCAGCATAGAAGTAGAAGGACCTGAGCTCACCTCCTCTCATGAAAACAACAAAATCACAACTAATGGCTGAACAAATGTCAATAAAAAGACTGGAACCTATGAAAAAAGATATTCTACTCCCAAAGACAAAGAAGAAGCCACAATGAGAGTTCTGAACCCCCTGTCATGCTCCCCACTCTGGGGGCCTGGCATCAGGAGGAGGAGCCCTCAGAGCATTTCTCTTTGAAGGCCAGCGGGGCTTGATTGCAGGAACTCCACAGAACTGGGGGAAACAGAAACTCCACTTTTGGAGGGCACACCTAAGGTCTTGTGCACACCAGGGGAAAAAGCAGTGACCGCAGAGGAGCCTGGGCTAGACCTAGCTGCAGATCTTGGAGGGCCTGGGGAACTGGAGGGAAGCTGTGGCTCACTGCAGGGACAAGGGCACTGATGGTGGAGGAACTGGGGAGTACTCACTGGCATGAGTTGTCCTGGAGGCCACCATTTTGATGCCAAGACCTGGCCCCAACCAACAGCATATAACAGTACAGTGCTGGGAGGCCTCAGGCCAAACAACAAACAGGGCAGGAACATAGCCCACCTATCAGCAGACAGGCTACTTAAAGTCTTCCTGAGCCCACAGCTGGCTCTAAACACACCCCTTGGCATGGCCCTGTCCACCAAAGGGACAAGAGCCAGCTCCACCCACCAGTGGACAGGCACCAGTCCCTCCCACCAGGAAGCCTACTCAAGCCTCTTAGACCAGCCTCACTCACCAGGGGGCAGACACCAGAAGCAAGAGGAACTAGAGCCCTGCAGCCTGTGGGACCACAAACAGAAAGTTAGACAGAATGAAATGGCAGAGGAATATGTTCCAGATGAAGGAACAAAATAAAACCCCAGAAGAACAACTAAGTGAAGTGGAGACAGGCAATCTATTTAAAAAAGAATTATATCAGAGTAATGATAGTAAATGTAATCCAAGATCCTGGAAAAAGAACGGAGGCACAGACCGAGAAGCTACAAGAAATATTTAACAAGGAGCTAGAAGATATAAAAAAACAGAGTTGAACAATAGAATAACTAAAATGAAAAATACACTAGAGGGAATCAAGAGCAGAATAAATGAGGCAGAAGAATGGATAAGTGACCTGGAAGACAGAATGGTGGAAATCACTGCTGGAGAACAGAATAAATAGAAAAGAATGAAAAGAAATGACGACAGTCTCAGAGACCTCTGGGACAAGATTAAATGCACTAACATTCACATTATAGGGGTCCCAGAAGGAGAATAGGAAGAGAAAGGGCCTGAGAAAATATTTGAAAACTTCCCTGAAGTTATAGGGAAGCCAAAAACTTCCCTATCATGAGAAAATAAACACTCAAGTCCAGGAAGTGCAGAGTCCGATATAGGATGAACCCCAGGAGGTATATGCTGAGACACATACTAATGAAACACACAAAAATTAAAGACAAAGAAAAAATATTAAAAGCAATAAGGGAAAAGCAACAAATAACATACAAGGGAATCCCCATAAGGTTATCAGCTGATTTTTCAGCAGAAACTCTGCAGGCCAGAAAGGAGTGTCACGATATAGTTAAAGTGATGAAAGGGAAAAACCTATAACCAAGAATACTCTACCCAGCAAGGCTCTCATTCAGATTTGATGGTGAAGTTAAAAAACTTTACAGACAAGCAAAAGCTAAAAGAATTCAGCACTACCAAACCAGATTTACAAAAAATGCTAAAGGTGGAAAAGAAAAGGCCACAACTAGAAACAAGAAAATTACTAATGGGAAAGCTCACTGGTAAAGGCAAACATACAGTAAAGGTAGGAAATCATTCACATGCAAATATGATATAAAACCCAGCAATCATGAGAAGTGGAGGGTACAAATGCAGGATATTAGAAATGCATTTGAAATTATGAGACCAGTAACTTAAAACTATCTTGTATATATAGACTGATATATCAAAATATTATGGGAACTGTAAATCAAAAATCTACAGTAGATACACACACACAAAAGAAAAAGGAATCCAAATACAACACTAAAGTTAGACATCAAATCACAAGAGAAGAGCACAAAAGAGGAAGGGAAGAAAACAGACTTATAAAAATAAGCCCAAACATTTAACAGAATGGCAATAAGAACATACATATTGGTAATTACCTTAAATGTAAATGGATTAAATGCTCCAACCAAGAGACAGACTGACTGAATGGATGCAAAAACAAGACCCATAAATGTCTACAAGAGACCCACTTCAGATCTAGGGACACATACAGACTAAAAGTGAGGGGATGGTAAAAGGTATTCCATGCAAATGGAAATCAAAAGAAAGTTGGAGTAGTAATACTCACATCAGACAAAGTAGACTTTAAAATGAAGACTGTTACAAGAGACAAAGAAGGACACTACATAGTGATCAAGGGATCAATCCAAGAAGAAAACATAACAATTATAAATATATATGTAGCCAACATAGGAGCACGTCAATATATAAAACAAACACTAACAGTTATAAAAGGAGAAATCAACAATAAAAACAATAATAGTGGGGGAATTTAATACCCCACTGAGGTAAGTGGACAGTTCACCCAGACGGAAAATCAATAAGGAAACACAGGCCTTAAATGACAAATTAGACAGATGGACTTAATTGATGTTTATAAAGCATCCCATCTGAAAGCAGCAGAATATGCATTCTTATTCAAGTGCACATAGAACATTCTCCAGGATAGATCACGTGATGGGTCATAAAGCAAGCCTTGGTAAATTTAAGAAAATTGAAATCATATCAAGCACCTTTTCTGACCACAATGCTATAAGATTAAAAATCAACTGCAAGAAAAAAAAGAACATTAAAAACACAAACAGGTGGAGGCTACACAATATGTCACTAAACAACAAATGGATCACTGAAGAAATCAAAGAGGAAATCAAACAATATCTAGAGACAAATTAAAATGAAAATATGATGATTCAAACCCCATGGGATGCAGAAAAAGTAGTTCTAAGAGGGAAGTTTATAGCAATACCACCTTACCCCAGGAAACAAGAAAAATCCCAAATAAACAACTTAACATTACATCAAAGGCAACTAGAGAAAGAAGAACAAACAAAATCCAAAGTTAGCAGAAGGAAAGAAATCATAAAGATCAGAGCAGAAATAAATGAAATAGAGACAAAGAAAACAATAGAAAAGATCAATGAAACTAAAAGCTGGTTCTTTCAAAACAAACAAAATTTATAAACCTTTAGCTAGGCTCATCAAGAAAAAAATGGAGAGGGCTCAATGAATAAAATTAGAAATGAAAAAGTTACAACTGACACCACAGAATTATTAAGGATCATAAAAGAGTACCATAAGCAACTATATGCCAATAAAATGGACAAGATAGAAGAAATAGATAAATTCTTTGAAAGGTACAATCTCCCGAAACTGAACCAGGAAGAAATAGAAGCTATGAATAGACTGATCACAAGTACTGAAATTGAAATTGTGATTTAAAAAACTCCCAACAAACAAAAGCCCAGGACCAGATGGCTTCACAGGCGAATTAGCAAATACTTAGAGAACAGTTAACACCTATCCTTCTGAAACTATTTCAAAAATTTGTAGTGTAAGGAACACTCTCAAACTCATTCTATGAGGCCACCATCACTGTGATACCAAAATCAGACAAGGATATCACAAGAAAGGAAATTACAGGCCAATATCACTGATGAACATAGCTGCATAAATCCTCAACAAAATACTAGCAAACTGGATCCAACAATACATTAAAAGGATTATACACCATGATCAAGTGCAATTTATCCCAGGGATGCAAGGATTTTTCAATATCCACGAATCAACCAGTGTGATACACTACAGTAACAAATTTAAAAATAAAGACCATATGATCATCTTAATAGATGCAGAAAAAGCTTTTGACAAAATTCAACACCCATTTATGATAAAAACTCTCCAGAAAGTGGGCACTGAGGGAACGTAACTCAACATAATAAAGGCCACATATGACAAACTCACAGCTAACATCATACTCAATGGTGAAAAGCTAAAAGCATTTCCTCTAAGATCAGGAACAAGACAAGGATATCCACTCTTGCCACTTTTATTCAACATAGTTTTGGAGGTCCTAGCCATGGCAATTGGAGAAGAAAAGGAAATAAAAGAGTCCAAATTGGAGGAGAAGTAAAACTGTCACTGTTTGCAGATGACATACTACTGTACTCAGAAAAATCCTAAAGATGCTACCAGAAAACTACTAGAGCTCTTCAATGAATTTGGTAAATTTGCAGGATACAAAATTAATATACAGAAATCTGTTACATTTCTATGCACTAACAACAAAAGATCAGAGAGAGAAATTAAGTAAACAATCCCATCTACCACTGCATCAACAAGAATGAAATACCTAAGAATAAACCTACCTAAGGAGGCAAAAGACTGGTACTCCAAAAACTATAAAACGCTAATGAAAGAAGGCGAAGGCAACACAAACAAATGGAAAGATATACCATGTTCTTGGATTGCAAGAATCAATATTGTCAAAATGACTATACTACCCAAGGTAATCTATTGAGTCAATGCAATCCCTATCATATTACCAATGGCATTTTTTACATATCTAGAATGAAAAATCTTAACACTTGTATGGAAACACAAAAGACTCTGAATAGCGAGAGAATCTTGAGAAAGAAAAATGGAGCTAGAGGAATCAGGCTCCCTGACTTCAGATTATACTATAAAGCTACAGTAATCAAAACAGTATTGTACTGGCACAAAACGAGAAATATAGATCAATGGAACAGCATAGGAAGCCCATAAATAAACCCAGGCACCATGGTCATTGATCTATGACCAAGGAGACAAGAATATACCAAGGAGAAAAGACAGTTTCTTCAATAAGCAGTGCTGGGAAAACTGAACAGCTGCATGTAAATGAATGAAGTTAGCACACACCCTCACACCATACACAAAAATAAATTCAAAATGGCTTAAAGACTTAAAGATAAGACACCATAAAACTCCTAGAAGAGAACATAGGCAAAACATTCTCTAACATAAATTGTACCAATGTTTTCTTAGGTCTGTCTCCCAAGGCAATAGGAATAAAAGCAAAAATAAACAAATGGGACCTAATCAAACTTATAAGCTTTTGCACAGCAAAGGAAACTATAAACAAAACGAAAGGACAACCCACAGAACGGGAGAAAATATTTGCAAACAATGTGACCAACAAGGGATTACTCTCCAAAAAATACAAACAGCTCATGCAGCTCAATACAAAAAAACAAACAACCCAATCAAAAAGTGGGCAGAAGATCTAAATAGACATTTCTCCAAAGAAGACATACAGATGGCCAAAAACAAAAACAAAAACAAACAAACAAAAAAACACACGAAAAGATGCTCAGCATTTCCAGTTACCAGAGAAATGCAAATCAAAACTACAATTACCTCACACTGGTCAGAATGGCCATCATCAAAATGTCTACAAACAATAAATGCTGGAGAGGGTGTGGATGAAAGGGAACCCTCCTGCACAGTGGCTGGGAATGTAAATTGGTGCAGCCACTATGGAGAACAGTATGGAGTTTCCTTAAAAAACTAAAAATAGTGCTACCATATGATCCAGCAATACCACTGCTGTGCATTTATCCAGAGAAAACCATACCTTCAAATGATACATGCACCCCAATGTTCACTGCAGCACTATTCACAATAGCCAAGACATAGCAGCAACCTAAATGTCCATCAACAGAGGAATGGATAAAGAAGATGTGATACATATATACAACAGAATACTACTTAGCCATAAAAAAGACTGAAATAACACCATTTGCAGCAACATGGATGGACCTAGAGATTATCACACTAAGCGAAGTAAGTCAAAGACAAATATCTTGTGATATCACTTATATGTGGGATTTAAAAATGACACAAATGAACTTATTTACAAAACAGAAAGAGACTCAGACTTAGAAAGCAAACTTACGGTGGCCAAAGGGGAAAGGTGAGGCAGGGAGGGATAAATTAGGAAGTTGGAATTAACATATACACACTACTATACATAAAATAATCAACAATGACCTACTGTACAGCACAGGGAACTCTACTCAATATTATGTAATAACCTATATGGAAAAGAATCTGAATAAAATAGATATATGTATAAGTAAATCAGTTTCAGGTATACAGCAAACTAACACAACATTGTAAATCAATTATACTCCAATATAAAATAAAAATTAAAAATAAAAAGGCACTTTTGTTCCATCCACGTTACCTAGTACGCAGTTGGATATGTGGCTCTAAATCTCAGAAGAGGTGTCAGACTGAAAAAATAATTTTAAGTTATTTTTTTTTTTTACCACAATAAAAGTTAAAATAAAGAGAAACCCCATCCACCCCCAAGTAACACACCAAAAAAAGAACATTTGAAAGAGGAATCCTCAGAAGATTTAGGAAGCCCTGACCTCCCTCTGAGCCACCTTGTTCTTGTTCTGACATTTCTCTGCCTGCTTTGATTTTTTTTTTTCAAGCTACAGATTCACACTTGGCACAGCAATGAGCCGACTCCGCGGCCTGGCACATTCTCCCACCAGATATTCACTCCTAACGGAGACTGATTTATGTATAAATTGTCTCAGCATAACAGGTGACACCTTGTGACTTGGCTGTCCTTCATTGTCAACAAGAGCCCCCCATAAAACCTGAAACCTGTCTTCCTTGGCTGCCTGGTGACTCTGCACCTGCGAGTCACGGTGCCTGCTCGCTCACCCCTTGACTCGCTGGCAGAGGCAGAAGCTGCCAGTGGTAAGCGCTCCCCTCCCCACAGCTGCCCCTCTCAGATTTCACCTCCAGGAGGCAGAGGGAAGAAGGGAAGACACGGGGCACCTCCGTCAGCACATCTGACGAAAACCGTCACCGGGAGTTGGGTCAGGCAGGGCCCTTGCTGGGGGACTTCTGTTCCAGAACCATCCCCAAGCTGTTAACACCTTTGCATGTCATTTGGCAAGTGTTCTAAGACCAAATGACTTTGGGATAAACTCTTGCCCAAGGTTGGGTCAGTAGCTCTGATTGGAAGCTCCCGAATGAGATAGAGAGAGAGGGGAATTTTCAAGATTAAAACCTTCCAGGAAAATAACATGAAGCTAATTAAAATTAATTTAACTTAGATACAGGTGAGGTTCCCAGGGCACAACACATCCCTTCTGACTGCAAGGATTAGAAAAATTACATTCGAAAAACCAATGCTATCAAGCCCAGTTTGCAAGCATTTGGCTTTCCTCTGAATTTTTGCAGGAAATATAAATTGTAACACATTACAAAGAACCTCACCCAGCAGCACAAGCCAGAGCGCTTGCTTGGCACAGTCTCCATGCTCTCAGCCCACCCTCAGTAACTGATTCGTTCTCATGACATGAATAATTTGTTATCCAAGTGCGAGTATGATGAAAAGTTTCTCCTAAGAGTCTAAAAATAATACTGTGAGATTCTCTGATGAGTTGACTCAGTTACTCTTTGGTTCTTAAAATGCAACAAAAAAAAGTGGATGTAAAATGAAGAATGTATCCCTGTAATCTTCCTATTCGAATATAATTATTTTATTTTACGATCCGTAGCCTACTAACTGCAGGTCAGAAGTAGTAGGAGTCAGCACTTAACATGCTACTTACAATATGCTGGTTACTGTTTCAAGTGCTTTTATGAATGTATTTACTTCCCCCAACTATCTTATAATAGGCATTATGATTATAATCTCCCTTTTTAAAGATGATGAAAGAAGGGCACAGGCAGGTTAAGTGACTTGCCAAAGATCACACAATTTATCTAGTAAGAGGTTGAGCCTGGATTCTCATCCAGACATTCTAGGTGTAGCGTCTGTGCTTTTACCCACTGTACTGTTATGTCTCTTTAAAAATGTCATATGGGTGAAAAAGTGAAACTTTTTCAACATGGTTGGAAAAGTGTTTTTGTTGTTTTGTTAATTGGGGGCGTGTTCAGAGAGTCTCCAAGCAACATTTGATAATTACATGATTGCTTGTGTTGAAAAGAACCTTAGAGCCATCTCATTTAACCGCTTCTTATTTTTTCTTTTTTAGGAAGGAAATTGAGGCTCAATAAAGAGATTTCCTTGAGAAGTAGGATTTGGGTCTTTTCTTCCCTGTCATTGTGATGAGAGGGCCAGGAAATGGGCGCCTGGATTCAGGTACCAAATACCATTAATTAACCTTGGGTTAATCCTGAACAATCCTCTTAGTTCTAAAATGAAAGACTTAAAATAGATGTGTTCCAGGGTTTCTTCAGGCTCTACTTTCTGTGATCCTAAATCGAGTGACCTGCCCAGGGTCAAATAATTTTGTAAACAAGGGAGACACAGGGGAAGGGTGGGAAAGTCAAGTTTAATTTCTAAGAGGAGTCTGAAGGAGTGGGGTGACATCATCACTTGAGTGGGAACATAATTCTCCACATGCATCTCTGGGGACTCGTCTGAGGAGCAGGAAAGGAGGAAATCAGAACATCAACACCTTCACCTGATCTCTGTGTGAGTTAAAGCAGGACTTAGAGCGGATGGTCCACAGCAGAGAGGGGCTCAGTAGTGAATCCCAAACTATGCAGAGGGAAGTTTGGAGCCAAGTTGGACCTGGAATTCTAAATAAATATGTACCTTCAAGCACAGAAGAATTGGCTTCACTGGGGAATCTGAGGGTTCAGAGCCCGTAAAACTACAGAAGAGAGTTGTAGGAAAGGAAGAAGATGGTCAAGCAATGTGTGGGGATCACTAAAGAAATTTTAATAGCCTGTCCTCTGTTCTTTTGTGACTGTGAAAAATAATACCCTCCCACAAAATATATCCACTCCTCCCCCCCTCCCAAAAAGAAAAGTTCAAAGTCTGATGCCCTATTTGGGAAGGTTTTTGTGAACATAAAAAGGCAGGGAGATCAAGTTCCACATCTGGTTTGAAGGTGAGCAGAGAGAGAATAACAGTAGGAGGGAAGATGCGATTAAAATATGTTAATTTCCTAGGAGCCGAAGGCCATGCCTGAGTGACCTTGAGAATATGAGCTCCCAGACATTTACAAAACTCTTGACGAGGACATTGCATCTCCCTCAGAGTTTTGGCTTGACCCCCATACACTGTTATCTTCTCTCTGAGAACAGAGTGAATCTTGGGTGACATCTGGGTCAGAGCTAGAACAGTTAAACAGAATGAAGTCCTCCCAGTCCAGACCCGTGTAGGAAAAATTAATGATCTTCACTGCAGCATTATTGACATTTTGAGGTGGATAATTCCTTGTTGTGATGTGGCTGTGCTCTGCATGGTAGGAGATTAAGCAGATCCCTGGCATCCACCCACGGGATGCTAGTAGTATCCTCTCCCCAGTTGTGACAATCAAAATGTCTCCAGATAGTCCCAAGTATCCCCTGGGGGCAAAAGTGTCCCCACTTGAGAACCACTGTAGAAGAATCGTGATAAGAATGTCATCTAAACTCAGAGGTGAGGTGCTGAAACTAAAACAAAAAACAAACACACACACACACACAAACTCCAATTGTCAAAACCAATACCTCGTGTATCACTTTAAGACACTTTACTCATGTTAATCAAGCTAAAAAAAATGGGCAATGATTACATTCAAAGCGTTATCACAAATTATTTTAACAAGCACCCTCCAGATGCCCACTGTTTTTTCAAATTTTATTTTTTAAATACCCATCATTTCTCCCTCTTAGGGCTGTCGGCTTTCTTCTCCAGTTAAAATTTAGCAGAAGAATTATTATTTCATTTTTCCCCCTTCTTTATACTTGTCAAAGTTTAATCAGCCTGATTACCAGATTGAAAATGAATGGCTGGGAAATGCTAGTGTCTAAAAAGAGGAGCTCAATCAGTACAATTGTGCACACCTGATAAAGGGTTCCACCATCAGGTCCCCTGTTCCAAGAGACTGTGGCCCTCAAGACAGTTTCACCGCATAATATGTTAACCCTCCTATTACCAGAAAAGACTATTAACTTCTCACTCCTTTTGTGAACTATAATAGCTAATTAAGCAAAGTGCTGTATCAAAGATTCTTAACTCTCATGGATGAGGTGCTGGAGTTTTAGGGGCAGAATGTCTGAAAATCTCAAGGTAAAAGAAGTGTTATGGGTTGAATGTGCTCCCCCCAATTCGTGTACTAACGTCCTAGCCCCCAGTACCTCAGATCTGACCTGATTTGGTAGTAGGGTCATTGCAAACGTGATTAGTTAAGATGAAGTCATACTGGTGTAAAGTGGGCCCCTAAATCCAACAGGACTGGTGACTTTAGAAAAGGGGGCGGAATTAAGACACAGACACGTGGAGAGGGAGAAGGCTGTGTGAAGATGAAGGCAGAGATCATGGGATGCATCTGCACACCAAGGAACACTACAGATTTCCGGAAAACTACCAGAACCTGGAAGTGAGCCCTGGAACAGAGTCTCCTTCACAGACTTCCAAAGGATCCAACCCTGCTAACACCTAGATCTCAGACTTCTAGCCTCCAGAACTGGGAGCCAATAAATTTCTCGGGTACAGTAGTCCCAGCAAATTCATTTATAGTCTGCTCTGATTAACCGCTGTCCTGTCTTATTCAGGGCATGTGGCAGGATGATCTTCCATCAGACTGACATGGCTACAGTATCTCCCAGTAGGCTCAAACAGCACCAGCATAAATAACCTTTAAAGAGTGAGTACAGTTCCAAGACTCATCTACATAGTTGGTTGCATCAGAACCCAGAAGCCTAGGAACTCTGACACTTCCCAGGTGACTTCTGGGTTTCAGCCATGATTGTTTATGTGGTTAAGCTCAAAGACATTGGTCTTCGCAGCTCTAAAATTGGTTTTCCTTTACTACTACCTGGATTAGTCAGGGTTATCCAGAGAAGCAAAAGCAGTGGATTCTTTTGTATAGATATATATGAACATATAATTTTACATATACAGGCGAGAGATAGATAAGTATGTAGACAGATAAAGGATTTGTTATGAGGAATTGGCTCATGTGATTATGAAGGCTGAGAAATCCCACACCTGCCATTCCCATATCTGCTGGAGACCCAGGAAAGCCAAATCTGAAGACCTGAGAACCATGGTATAAATGGTATAAATCCCCATCTGAGGGCAGGAGAAGATGAAGTGAGATGTCCTAGCTCAGGCACTGAGGCAGGGTAAAAAAAGGGGCAAATCTCTCTTTCCTCCACCATTTGTTCTATTCAGGCTCTCAGTGGATTATGTAATACCCACCCACAGTAGGAAGGGCCGTTTATTTTCCTGAGTCCACTGATTCAAATGCTGATTTCCTCCAGAAATACCCTCACAGACATGCCCAGAAATAATGTTTAATCTGTGGCCACTCAAACTGACACATAAAATTAAGCATCATACTACCAGAACATATTTTGTTTCTTTGTGTCAGCTCCAGAAGTTTGCATGAAACAGGTTTTTAAAATGTGCTTTTCTTTTTATATCATTTATATAGCTGCAACTAAAGGAAGGCACAGCACTCTCAAATGCCTTATTTGAGTAGTTATAAGGAAAATGACTTCAGAAAATGCACAATTTTCTCCAAAGGGGTCCAATTCCCTTTTCCAAATCTTCAACTTTCTGAATTAACAAGTTTAACAAAGGTAATCTACACCTATCACACAGACTATGTTTTGGATAACATTTATAAATTGGCTGTGTTATGAAGCATTTTCCCATAGTAAAAATATTATGAAAGAAATTCAGAATCCTAGGCAGACCCACAGAAACTTATTTAATCAATAATGTTAGTGAACTACCATTCTCAAAAGAGTAGTCTGAGGGTTCATGTACTGTAAAAGGGAAAATAATTTTAAAAAATGTTTTAGTCCGCGTTTTTTATTTTAGTGCCAGGCACAAGTGAATGTTTCCATATTAAGTGCAAAAGGTCATTAAAAATTGGGCTTTTCCAGATAGGCACCACCAAACAATTCTCATGATTATGAAACTCAAACCTCCACAAAGGAAATTTACAATGAGAATTGAAGACCTGTTCCAAGACTCACCAATTTCAAGAATAGGAAAGGTTAAAGAGAGTGGCAGTTTAGAAGAAAGTTTTCTTTGGCAAGAGCTGCTGCCATGCTTTAGTTGAGTACTCTCCCCCACCAAGGGGAAAGGGTTATGGGGGTGCTGCCTTCTCCATCTCAAGACTGGTGAGAGGGACTTCTGTGTACTCTCAGGTGCTTAATAAAATGTGTTCCCTGCAGTTGAGTTACTCTGAGGACAGATGAGTATTGACCACAAGAAAAGCTAAATTAACTTGTGAAATTTCAACTTCTGGCTATGATGGCATAGCTTCCATTAAACAAGCTTCCCCTGGGATAAACTACAAAAGCTGAATTTTTGTTTAAAGTAGCTGTTTAAATCATGAGAGATTAAGCAAGGAAACCAAGGACTTGAGGGATAAAGATCTAGAGAGAAAGGAAATGCACTGATGTAATAATAGCCTCTTCCACATTTCTGCTACAGGTGTTTGCCAGTTTCTCAGTTGCATGGAAAAGAAAGCTAAAGAGCCAAGCATAAACTGAGAGCTGAGTCCAAAAAGCTAAAAATCCTGTTTAGCTGTGCTATAAAGACAAAATATGGAGTTCAAGGCTGCATAACACTTGAAAGTCTACACCCTGGGAGTAAGGGTAACCAGAGTTAGATGCAACCTGGGTCAAGGTGATCTGTTTCTACTCTACCTGCCTACCAGAAGAAGGGTAGAGCTCTCTGAAGAAAGATCATCCGAAGCCTCTAATATTTTTTATATGTAGTATCTAATAATCAAAGAATTCCAGGCATGCCAAGAATAGAACCAAGTGATTGTAAAAAAAGAGATAAAATAGATAATAGAAACACACTCATAGTTCATTGCGTCTTTAAAATAAAAGTGATTGATATGTTCAAGAATATAGATGGCAAGATGGAGAATTTCATGAGAGAACTGAAATTTATTAAGGAAAAAAATAGAAATTTTAGAAATAAAAAATTGCACTCACTGACATTAATAACTAAAGAAATAGAGTTAACACCAGATTAGATAAATAGCAGAAAAGATTGATGAACTGAAAGATATTGCTCAGTAGAAAAATAGCCATAGTGAGGCATGAGAGGGAGAAAAAAAAAAAAAAAACTTAAGAGTGGAACAGCTCTACAGAACAAAGTAAAAAAAAAGAAAGCCTAAAACATGTACAAATGAGTCTCAGAAGGAAAGGGAAGAGAGAGTGAATAGCAGAAATATTTGAAGAGGTTATAAGTAGGAATTTCCTAGCAGTGATGAAAGACACTAAGCCACAGGCTCAAGAAGCTCTATACACCACATGCAAAACAAACGTGAAGAAAACCGCACGTAGGCACATCATGGCAAAAACTCTTACATCAAAGTATGGAATTTCCAGAACACTGTTTCCAGAACACTCTTTCCTGTGGGCTGGTTTCTATGAAGAGACTTATATTGGCTCTCCTTTCTTGATCCAAATTGCCCTATCTAATGGTAACCAGGTAAGGAAAATTTCTCTTTAGCAACTCAGTCACGCTGCTAATTTCTTGAACTGGAAAATGCACTCATGTTATTTGCATTAATCTACAGCAGAGAGTGCCGTCTGCCTTCTGAGCTCTGTTCTCTTCTTTACAAACAACAAGCCTAGCTAAAAACAAAATCCCTCCATTTCCCAGCATCTATTGTAGGTAGAAATAACCACATGACACTTGTTCTCACCAGTGGCAAGTAGAAGTTCTTACATGGAACTCCCAGGAAGCACCTTAAGACGGGAGTAGAGTCAGTTGGCAAATAGCATGTTTACCCGTGTGCTTACTTGTTTCTTCCTACCTGAAAAGCAGCTGAAATGGCTGGAGCTGCAATAGTCATACTACAACTAACGGTGAGAGAAAAACCCCAAATTACAAATATTGATCTTGACATCCTTGAACTGCTCCATTAGTGATGGGCTACTTATCAAGACTTCTTTGTTATTAGAAATAATAATAACACCTGTCATATAAGTCACTGTTATTTGGTGGGGGGGGGGAAAATGCTTTGATATATGCAGCTGAAATCAATCCCTATGAGAACCTCCCTCTCCTTGTGGCTTGAAATAATCCTGCAGTGAATCCTTCCATTGAGTTCAGCTGGTTGTTACTTTGAGGCAAAGAGAAGCCTAAAAAAAAACCAGTCAGCATCTTATTCACACATGGTACCCTCTGAACATAAGGAAGAGACAGTTTAATATAGCATATACAATCATGGACCATCACTCAATGAAAATCTGAGTGTAGAAGATGCCAGTCAATCTCTGTTTCATTTCTGGGACTTACATCAGTTCAGGGAGCACAGGATTTAATCATCGAAAGTGAGGGAAATAGTTTCCTTCTAAACCTGAGCCTATGGTGAAGGATCAGATTATTTTTCCAATCCATCACAGAGTGATAGCTTCTTAAAATACAATAAAAATGAACTTCTAGGAAAGTGAAATTTTTAAAAAGCATACATAATACTAGTCAATATTGTATTATTAGATTGTAGAGTCATAAAGCAAATCATCAAATTGCTTTTTTTTTTTTAAGTTTCTTAATCTTATGCTCAGTTTCAGTACTTATGTTATCATCATCTGCTAACAAACACTTCATAGCCTGGCCATGGTCCACAGAACACACCTTAAATAGACAGCTCTAGAGTTGCCTTAGTCTGCCAGGATTACTATGGCAAAGTGCCACAGATTGGTTGGCTTAAACCACAGAAATTTGTTCTCTCACCGTTCTGGAGGCTGAAAGTCCAAGATCAAGGTGTCAGCAGGTTTTGTTGTTCATGAGGCCTCTCTCCTTGGTGTGTAGGTGGCTGCTTTCTTGCTGTGTCCTCACATGGCCTTTCCTCTGTGTGCACACATCTCAGGTGTCTTTCTTTCTTTTTATAAGGCTTAGGGCCTCACACACTGGTCTTATTAAACTTTTTTTTTTTTAGCTTTTCCCCTTTATTATTTTATTTTATTTTTTTTGGGGGTACACCAGGTTCAATCAACTGTTTTTATACACATATCCCCATATTCCCTCCCTTCCTTGACGCCCCCCCCCCTCTATTCCCCCCCACCCTCCCTGCCCCAGTCCTCTAAGGCATCTTCCATCCTCGAGTTGGACTCCCTTTGTTATACAACAACTTCCCACTGACTATTTTACAGTTGGTAGTATATATATGTCTGTGCTACTCTCTCGCTTCTTCTCAGTTTCCCCTTCACCCCCCGCCCCCTCCCATACCTCGAGTTCTCCAGTCCATTCTCTGTATCTGCTTCCCTGTTCTTGTCACTGAGTTCATCAGTACCATTTTTAGATTCCGTATATGTGAGTTAGCATACAATATTTGTCTTTCTCTTTCTGACTTACTTCACTCTGTATGACAGATTGTAGTTCTATCCACCTCATTACATATAGCTCCATCTCATCCCTTTTTATAGCTGAGTAATATTCCATTGTATATATATGCCACATCTTCTGTATCCATTCATTTGTTGATGGGCATTTAGGTTGCTTCCATGTCCTGGCTATTGTAAAGAGTGCTGCAATAAACATTATGGTACAAGTTTCTTTTGGGATTATGGTTTTCTTTGGGTATATGCCCAGGAGTGGGATGACTGGATCATATGGTAGTTCTATTTGTAGTTTTTTAAGGAACCTCCAAATTGTTTTCCATAGTGGCTGTACCAACTTACAGTCCCACCAACAGTGCAGGAGAGTTCCCTTTTCTCCACACCCTCTCCAACATTTGTGGTTTCCAGACTTTGTGATGATGGCCATTCTGATTGGTGTGAGGTGATACCTCATTGTGGCTTTGACTTGCATTTCTCTGATGATGAGTGATGTTGAGCATCTTTTCATGTGTTTGTTGGCCATCTGTATGTCTTCTTTGGAGAAATGTCTATTTAGGTCTTCTGCCCATTTGTGGATTGGGTTATTTGCTTTTTTGGTATGAAGCTTCATGAGCTGCTTGTATATTTTGGAGGTTAATCCTTTGTCCGTTGTTTCATAGGCAATTATTTTTTCCCATTCTGAGGGTTGCCTTTTAGTCTTGTTTATGGTTTCTTTTGCTGTGCAAAAGCTTTTAAGTTTCATGAGGTCCCATTCGTTTATTCTTGATTTTATTTCCATGATTCTAGGAGGTGGGTCAAAAAGGATGTTGCTTTGATGTATGTCAAAGAGTGTTCTGCCTATGTTTTCCTCTAGGAGTTTGATAGTGTCTGGCCTTACATGTAGGTCTTTAATCCATTTGGAGTTTATTTTTGTGTATGGTGTTAGGAAGTGTTCTAATTTCATTCTTTTACATGTTGCTGTCCAATTTTCCCAGCACCACTTATTGAAGAGGCTGTCTTTTTTCCATTGTATACTCGTGCCTCCTTTGTCAAAGATAAGGTGCCCATATGTGTTTGGGCTTACTTCTGAGTTCTCTATTCTGTTCCATTGATCTTCCTTTCTATTTTTGTGCCAGTACCATACTGTCTTGATCACTATGGCCTTGTAGTATAGTTTGAAGTCAGGAAGCCTGATTCCACCAACTCCATTTTTCCTTCTCAAGATTGCTTTGGCTATTCGGGGTCTTTTGCGTTTCCATACAAATCGTAAGATTTCTTGCTCTAGTTCTGTGAAAAATGCCATTGGTAATCTGATCGGGATTGCATTGAATCTGTAAATTGCTTTGGGTAGTACAGTCATTTTCACGATGTTGATTCTTCCAATCCAGGAACATGGTATATCCCTCCCTCTGTTTATGTCATCTTTGATTTCTTTCATCAATGTCTTAAAGTTTTCTGCATACAGATCTTTTGCCTCCTTAGGCAGGTTTATTCCTAGGTATTTTATTCTTTTGGTTGCAATGGTGAATGGGAGAGTTTCCTTCATTTCTCTTTCTGCTCTTCCGTTGTTAGTGTATAGGAATGCAAGAGATTTCTGTGCATTAATTTTGTATCCTGCTACTTTACTAAACTCATCAATGAGTGCTAGCAGTTTTCTGGTAGAGTCTTTAGGGTTTTCTATATATAGTATCATGTCATCTGCAAAGAGTGATAATTTTACTTCTTCTTTTCCAATTTGGATTCCTTTGATTTCTTTTTCTTCTCTGATTGCTGTGGCTAACACTTCCAAAACTATGTTGAATAACAGTGGTGAGAGTGGACACCCTTGTCTTGTTCCTGTTCTTAGAGGGAATTCTTCCAGTTTTTCTCCATTGAGAACAATGTTGGCTTTTGGTTTGTCATATATGGCTTTTATGATGTTGAGGTAATTTCCTTCTATGCCCATTTTCTGGAGAGCTTTTATCATAAATGGATGTTGAACTTTGTCAAAAGCTTTTTCTGCATCTATTGAAATGATCATATGGTTTTTATCCTTCAATTTGTTGATATGATGTATCACGTTGATTGATTTGCGTATATTGAAGAATCCTTGCATCCCAGGGATAAACCCCACTTGATCGTGGTGTATGATTTTTTTAATGTGCTGTTGCAGTCTGTTAGCTAGTATTTTGTTGAGGATTTTTGCATCTATATTCATCAGTGATATTGGTCTGTAGTTTTCTTTTTTTGTGACATCTTTGCCTGGTTTTGGTATCAGGGTGATGGTAGCCTCATAGAATGAGTTTGGGAGTGCTCCGCCTTCTGCAATATTTTGGAAGAGTTTGAGAAGGATAGGTGTTAACTCTTCTCGAAATGTTTGATAGAATTCGCCTGTGAATCCATCTGGTCCTGGGCTTTTGTGTGTTGGGAGATTTTTAATCACTGCCTCAATTTCTGTACTTGTGATTGGTCTGTTCATGGTTTCTATTTCTTCCTGGTTCAGTCTTGGAAGATTGTATTTTTCTAAGAATGTATCCATTTCTTCCAGGTTATCCAATTGATTGGCATATAGTTGCTTGTAGTAGTCTCTCATGATGTTTTGTATTTCTGAGGTGTCCGTTGTGACTTCTCCTTTTTCATTTCTAATTCTGTTGATTTGCATCTTCTCCCTTTTTTTCTTGATGAGTCTGGCTAATGGTTTATCAATTTTGTTAATCTTCTCAAAGAACCAGCTTTTAGTTTTATTTATTTTTCTTATGGTTTCTTTCCTTTCTTTTTCATTTATTTCTGCTCTGATCTTTACGATTTCTTTCCTTCTGCTCACTTTGGGGTTTCTTTGTTCTTCTTTCTCTAGTTGTTTGAGGTGTAAGGTTAGGTTGTTTATTCGATCATTTTCTTGTTTCTTAAGGTACTTATTAAACTTTAATTGCCTCCTTAAAGGCCCCTTCTCCAAACACAGTCATATCTGAGGTAAGAGTTTGGAGGGGAC
Source organism: Hippopotamus amphibius kiboko (assembly GCF_030028045.1). Taxonomy (NCBI): domain Eukaryota; kingdom Metazoa; phylum Chordata; class Mammalia; order Artiodactyla; family Hippopotamidae; genus Hippopotamus; species Hippopotamus amphibius. The sequence goes on along the minus strand of NC_080195.1, from coordinate 103,916,085 downwards.
ACAGTTTAGTTCATAACAAGAGTAAAGCTCATGCAAGTGTCTGCAGTAGTTGTCTACCTTAGCCTTGTAAAAGTCTAAAGAGAAGGGCCTCTGGATTCTCTCTCATCTTGGATGGGATTCAAAAGTACCAAAAAAAAAAAAAAAAAAAAGGAATGGTCATATACACAGTATTCTGCTACCCACAGTTCATCTCTAATCAATAAAGATCACTGTGACAAACAAGCTTGTAAATCTCTCCATCTTGATACCCTTCCCCTTTCTTCATCTGCTCTGTTTATCTTTAAATAGATTTCTTTTTTAAAATTAATTAATTAATTTATTATTGTATTGGCTGTGTTGCCTCTTTTTTTTGCTCTGCACAGGCTTTCTTTTTAGTTGCGGTGAGTGGGGGCTACTCTTTGTTGTGGTGCGCGGGCTCCTCATTGCCGTGGCTTCTCTTGTTGCTGAGCACAAGCTCTAGGCACGTGGGCTTCAGTAGTTGCAGCATGTGGGCTCAATAGTTGTGGCTCACGGGCTCTAAAGTGCAGGCTCAATAGTTGTGGCGCACAGGCTTAGTAGCTCTGCGGCATGTGGGAACTTCCTGGATGTCTTCCAAAGAATATCTAAAGAGCCAAAAAAACTTTTTAAATGAATATTTCAGGGTACAATTGAACAAAGCAACAGTTTTTGGACAAAATAACCCAAAATTTTCTCACTGTGACATTGAACTTGCAATTTTCTCAGGGTTTTTTTTTTCTGTTTACATTTTGCTTAGGTTTCCTTGGGATTTCATTTTGATGTGTGAGTTCTAGTGTGTGTTCCCTTAGTTCAGTGACAGGAATGGAGCTAGTAGAGGACAGAATTGTAAATCAGATGGTTTTTACAACACATTTGTAAGAGCGTGTTGTAATATTTCTGGGCTAGAATCTATCTCTATCCCTTGCTAGCTGTGTCTCCTCTCGTGTGTGCTCAAGCAGATCAAATATTTTGTCAGGAAGCACATGAACCACAAAAGTATGGACTTTGTCTTGGAGTAGAGATTTTTCTTTCTTCTTTCCCTATGACAGCATAAATGTGTACTGTCAGATCATATATTCTGTTCCTAAGGATGTGTTCATTTCTTTTTCTATTTCCATAGCAATCTGCTGATTTAACTCACATGTCTCTAGGATGTGATTGTTCCAAAAATCTGGCACATTCAACCCAATATCTGTAATCAGTTCTACTTTTGGCACAATGTCTGGTTCAGTGAGTCTACTTTTGTTGATAATCCTCCCCCCTCCAAATGATGATTGTCAGACTACCTAAAATTGTATTTGTAATCAACAAAGAAATGTTTGAAAGCCTCGCTGCATATCCTCTACATTTGAAAGCCCTTCAAAGAAAATATAGCCAGTCACAAAGTGCTTTCTTAAGTATTTACAATTTTTTTTTTTTAGGAAGAGATAAATTAGAATTTTTAACTAGAACAATAATGTGTAGACTGCAAAAATACAGTTTTAAGTAACTTTTTTCCTGTCACATTTCATCATGCAAACTTTTGGATTTTATTAAATTTACAGATAAAGGTCAGAAAACTTTTCTTGTGGTACCCATGCCCACCTATGTGTTGAGAATGTTCATATCACGGTTAACATCTGGTCACATTTTAAACTATATTTCTAATTTTTTTTGTTCCCATGGAAGCATTTTGAGTTGTTAAGCCTTGCTTATAATAACCTGTCTTAGGCTTTGTTTCCTAATCTGCAAAAATTGGAGAGTTGCTCTAAAAGTTTGGAGGCAGTTTAATTTTGTAATTTTTTCTGCTGAATTGCATGCTTACCATCTTGTGATCCAGTTGTTGCTCTTCTTGTTTTAAAATATCATATTGTATCTCTTCAACTAGACTGTGAGTTCCCAGGAGCAGAAGTCATGTCGGCTTTATATACCCTATAGCAGTGCTACTTAAGATACAGGTCATCAGGGACTTCCCTGGTGGCACAGTGATTAAGAATCTGCCTGCTAATGCAGGGGACATGGGTTCAAGCCCTGGTCCGGGAAGATCCCACATGCCACAGAGCAAGTAAGCCCATGCACCACAACTACTGAAGCCTGTGTGCCTAGAGCCTGTGCTCCACAACAAGAGAAGCCACCACAGTGAGAAGCCCATGTACCACAACGAAGAGTAGCCCCCAGTTGCCACAACTAGAGAAAGCCCGTGCATAGCAATGAAGACCCAGCACCGCCAAAGAACAAAAATAAATAAATAAATAAATTAAAAAAAAATACAGGTCCTCAAATTATTTGCTACTGATCCCTGATGAGGTCAGGAGCTGGTAGCAAAATGTAATTCAACCATGTGGTGAATCAGCTATGTCACTAAGCACACCATTTAGTTCAATCAAGATATTTTTCTTAGCAGGGCTTTCTTAATGAAGAAGCTATATGTTGATTCACCCTCTGGTACAACCTCCTTACATTATCACAACAAATGGTTCCAGGAAGAATATCGGTCTGCAGGCCATACTTAAAGCAGTAGTGGTCTATAGAGTCTTATGAAAGATTCTCAATAAACATGGTTTGACAAGTGGATCATCTATTCAATGAACAAACGTTGCTTGAGCAATCCATGATGGAGCAAAGCACTGAGAGGCTCTGTGGTGGGGGGCCCACAAACCTGCAGGTGCCTACAGTTTATTAAACAAGATGCCGCTTTTAAATACTCCAGTAGAAAATGGAATTATACATTTATACGCCAGGCACAAATAAGACTCCACGGGAGTACAACAGAGGAAAAGAATTCATTCAACAAGGCCCTGGGGAGAGGAAATCTGGGGACGACTTCCTTGCAAAAGGGGTAAAACATTGAATGGTGGAGTAGGGTATGGGGGCCAATCTCTGGGAGCAGAAGCAAGAACACAGGAAGCCTCAGACATGTTCGGGAGACTGCCCAGGTTGGAACATTGCCTTTCTCGTTATTTGATGCTGGGTAAGTCTTTCGCATCTCCACATTCTCTTTTCCTTCTTCTTCCTTGTTATCCTGTCAAAAGGAGAATAACAGAAAACGGGTTCATCTCATAGGATGAAGAGCACATGGCTTAATTCAAGGAAAGTGCTTAGAGCAGTGGTCAGTGCACAGTAATTGTCAACTCTTGCTGTTCTTCTTATCATTCATCGCGTTATTATTGTGGGATGTTAACGTCACCTTAGCCTTTTGCTGCTTTTAGCGCTTTTGGTTTTACGCTGTGGAAAATGAAAAGCTCCTGAAGGCTTCAAACCGCTGTAGGAGAGAGAGTAGGAAAAAGCGGATTGAGGTCAGAGATATGATTACCTCTAATTAAGGAGCAAAAGGAGAAAGGAGAAAAATCAGTAAAGGAGACAGAAGCCATATCTAGGAGGTAGGAAGAGAACCAGGCAAAAAACTAGCACAGGGATCTGAGCTAGGGAGAAAGGTTTTGGCAAAATGAGGCCATTAACAGAGTCAACTATTGTTAAAAAAAAAAAAAAAAAAAAGAGGATGGTTACTAAAAAAAGAAAAAAAAGGTAGCTGCATTTGAGAATGATAAGGTCATTCCCAGCGACCTGTAGGAGAATTTCTTTAGGGTGATCAAAGCAGGAGCTGGACTGTAAGAGGCTGAGGAGAGTAAATGGTAAGGAAGTGGAAGCAGTAAGGATAATGTACTCCTATTCCTTGGTGAGTATTTATTTCCTGTGGCTGAATGTGCAAGCTTATAAGCCACTGAAATGACAGCCCATCTCCCTTATAGATGTGTCATAGACATCTGTTGTTTTGTCTGTTTCACTCCATCCCCCGCCCTTCCTATAAACTCTTTCTACCCCCACCACGAACCTTAGAGCTGACACGAGGAATGTATGGATTTTCGAGTGTGATATCAGAGAGAGAGCATGAGTCAGTCTTCTCCCCACTGGAGAAATTTTAACATGAAAAACTTTGGCACTGTCAGCAGCCATATTTCTCCTCTGCTGAAATAAGCCAGTCTGCAAAAAAAAGATAATGACTCCAGGTTTCAGAGAAAAGTAGATTTGAGGAATGGAGAAAGAATCCTAAGGGCAGCTAGACCCTAGTTCCACTTATTTCTGAGGCACCGCTATGTTAACCCTCTCTGGTGGTTTACCCACATTTCCTTGGATGCCACGAGCCAACCATCTACTTTCTTGTCTTAGGTACTCGGGATTAGACACCTGTTCCTTGAGTCTTAAAATTACCTACCACGAGAAGGGATATGTGTTGGAGCGAAGGCTTGGTAAATGTTGGAAAATAGTAAAGCAGTGGTTGAGAATGGCAGCATGGTATTCTTGGAGTGAAGATGAAATAGAAGGCAATAGAACACTTCTTTTTGTTAATATGAAAGAAAGAAGAGGGTTGAAGACATAGATGAGGCAGGTTTGAATTTCACCTTTTAACTTGTCTGAGCAATACATGTAAATTGTCTTTTTCCGTAACTCAGCCTGATTTGTATGACGTGCCCTCATCCTACGGAATTGGTGGAAACTTTATCTCAGTTGATTCTGTCCATCCCCCTTCCATTCCCAAAGTTCCATCAAAGTTCCAGCGTGCTTACAGAGGGCTAACACATGGTTGGGGAGGTGGAAAAGCACATCTGGACTTTGGTCCATGCAGGTTTCTACTGATACAGGCCTGTTTCTGCATATGGTGTCTTTAGGTCTGGTGACTCTTCCAGGGGCAGGGGACTCTTGCTGCTGCCTTTGTGCTCTGCCAGGGGTGCAGTATCTCTGCAACACTAAGGACTCATCTGCTTAGACACTGTGACTCCATTTTCTCTCTGCAATTCTGGTGGACAAGAAGGCAGTGGGTTTCCTCTCTCCAGGACTCGGACTCTCTGTTCTCACCGCCATCTCAGAGGAATCTCCTAGTTTGGGGAAGGATTGGGGTGGGGTGTGGCTGAGAATCCTTCTCCTTTTGTGTTTCATCCAAACATTGTGTTAATTCTCAGATCTCCTCCTTCTGCTAAGCGTTCAGATTCTTTGAAACCAAAGCCACTAAGACCCACCCTGCCCAATCCCTCTGTTGAGATCAGGAACATGGAGCCAATTCATTGCTTCTATGCATGGAAAGAAAAAGGAAGATGATGGAAGAAATTTAAAAAGTTGATGTAGGTTAATATCTCAAAAATATCATCCCGACACTCAGAGAACTTTAAAAATAAGAGGGGTTCCTGCTGGATAGGCTTGATCATCTGAACAAAATGAGTGGAGAGTTTTCTGGGGGAAGAGGAGAGCTGAGGATTGACAGCTGACTCAGAGGGCTGCTGAGTAGCAGAAGAAGCTGGGCATCTGGATAACTTAAACTCATCTGCAGTCCCTCAGTGCTGTGTCCCAACTTCCTCTATCAGTTCTTGGCACCTGGGAATGGCATGAGAAAGGGTTTCTACTCAGATATGGATGTGACAAGTGGGAATGGTGAAAGGACAAAGGGGGTGAAGGATGCTAAGGTGCTGGTGAGGAGCTTGTGCAAACTGGGCCTTGGGGTCCTGGTTGGGTAGAGAAGCAGAGGAGGCAGAATGGAGCCCAAAACTCTGACGATGATGAGAAACTGCAGGAGAACACGTTCCCATGAGGATGAAGAATCTGTCTAGCAGGAACGAGAGTACGAGGGGTTATGGGAGAAGAAAGTCTGGAATTTCAGGTTTGATAAAGCCCTCAGAGGTGATAATGGATCTCACTTGAGAGCCCCCATGTGCTGACTCTGCTGAGAGCCAGATTGGATATAAAACCCAGTGATACCCACTCTGTGCCACCATCCATCCCAGGACTTGAACTATATGAACCTCCACAGGTTCTCTAAAAACAAGTAGGATCCCAAGTCCCTCAAGAGGCCGGAAACTGCCCCCATCAAGTGTTTGCTTAATTCAGGGTTTCTCAAGTCTTATGAAAACCAGGACTAAGGACATTCACAGACAGGCAAGGCAAACACTGGGAAATGAGCAATTTAAAGAGCTGTGTGAGGATCAAGAACTCCACGCAGTCTAAGATCTACTGTGTGGGGACTGGGGAATATTTCCAGAAAGAGAGCATGAGGTTTTCAATCTTTGTTTGCAAATATCTTTTTTCTCCTCCTCGGGCAAGGTAAGTTTCATCCCTGGTTTTTATGCCTTCAGTTTTCCTTTTTACCAAGAATTACATCTTCCACTGAGAGACATTGTTCCAGGGATTAAAGTTCATAATGCAATTTTAAAACGTGTGCATTGGCAATCATCATTATTTTACTATCTCCATTAAAGAGCATTGTTTTGCATTTCTAGAGAAGCCTGAAGCTTCTGAGGGTTTCAGTGTCATCAGCTGGCTGGTGCATGTAATCTTATAGGATGAGATGGCTTATTCTACATTTCAAATAATAAATGGAAACAACAGGCATATCCTCAACAGAGCTGGCATTTGAACACGAGTTTCCAGCTTCCTGCCTTTTATTCAGGTAACTCCATTAAAAAATTTTTTTTAAAAAAATTTTAAATTTATTTTTTGGCTGCATTGGGTCTTCATTGCTGCCCGTGGGCTTTCTCTAGTTGTGGTGAGCGGGGGCTACTCTACATCAGTTCGGTGGCCTCTCTTGGGAGCATGGGCTCTAGAGCGCAGACTCAGTAGTTGTGGTGCACGGGCTTAGCTGCTCCGCTGTATGTGTGATCTTCCCGGCCCAGGGATTGAACCTGCGTCCCATGCATTGGCAGGCGGATTCCTAACCACTGCGCAACCAGGGAAATCCCCAGGTAACTCCATTTTTAATCCTGCTTTATAAACCCATACATCTCTTTTTCTTCCCTGTTGATGGGATGTTACAATTGTGTCTGCTTGCTGAGGTCCTCAAAACACAAATGTAATCCTCTCCCTACACCTCCATTATATTTGTTTCTTGAGAACTGCAATAATCTTATAGAAAGTCTCCCACCTTCTATCTTAAAATCTGGGACACTGGGCAGCTACTAACTAGTTATACACCAGGCATGTAAGGAAATAAACAAAGCTTATAGGTAGAATCCCCAGACAGTTTAAGAGAAAAAATTCTTTTTAACTAGATTGGCAAGCAGTATAATCAAGGTCTCTCTAGGATTTTGTCCCAGACACAAAGCAAAACAGTTTTGTGGAAACCTGAAATGCTTAGTGGCCTAAAGGGAAATTTCGCGAATCTTACTTCAAAAGAAATAGGCAAGAACACACAGATACCATGCTGTGATAATTCGATTAAGAATTGCAACAGACTTGGCCAACACCTCGACAGAGCATTACGAGATTGCCGATTCTCTGAATTACCTCAACTCAGAGCCCAAACTCTCAGTTTAGGAATACCAAATAGAGCTCATGCTTGCTATGTAAGCTTTCAATCAACCTCAAAAAGACGGAGTTTATTCCATTGTTAGTAGTATGTTGTTTCTATTTTAGTTTATGCTTCTATCAAGGCATCCGCTTCTTTTCTCTACTAAGTAATCATGAATCATACTTGGACAGTACTGTACATTGTGCTTTCAATCCCTTTTCACATCTGTCTTCGAATTCATTCTCCATAGATAAAACTGCTCTTGTCCGTGTTTCACAGATGAAACTCAGAGAGGTTGAGTGATGTCTTAAGCAAAGTCCACGGCAGAACCCACCACCTGGGAAAGTGTGGGAGGAAGGAAGATGAGCCCTACCTCTGACATGATGTTCTGTCGGTCCATACAGGCTCTCTTATCCAGGTCAGGGGACTACCTGGAGTCCAGTCACTCTTAGAGCATTGTGTGAAGCCTTGAGAAGTACCCACAGGAAGGGGACACCTGTTTATTACACCACTGTGTTAAATATGTGAATCTGATGCTGTGACATCTTGGCATCTCGCTGACCCTGGAGGAACTGCCTCTCCCAGGGCTAGCCAATTCCTAAAGGTAGTAAAAGACTCACCCTGTAAACATGCCTTTCATAGGCAAACCAACCAATCCATCTCCTACCCCGAACTACGTCTTTTATCAGGCTCTTACATTCTGGGGCCACTTTTCCCTTGCCCTAATCACAACCAGGGCCAGGTACCAGATAACTAAGGACAGCCCCTGAGCCCCGAAGCCTACTGAAATTATTCAAACTAGCCAGTTTTAAGTCTGCTAACCCTGCCTCGCCTGTTTCTTCCTGCAGAAAACACAATAAAGTCTCTTGCTCATGTTTTTCTCTTACCCCTTCTGCCTCCTGACTGACCCTAGTACTTCCTTCTTTAGCGAGGTATGAGCAACAAACTGTCTTTTCAATGGCAATTGTCTCCTGATCTGTTGACCTTGTCATATCTGAAAAATAATAAAACTTACATTTTAAAATAAGCACATTTGAAAATTAAAATAAACTGAGGCCAGGCAGATGAAAGATGAAGGTGAGAGTTGCAGAACAATCTCCTTCTAAGCGGAGATCCTCCATCAGCCAGCCTGGCGGAGGAAATGAATTGATTTCCCTACACCAAGCTAGCCCTCCAGCTAGTTCCCAATGATCCCAACATATGAGCTAGCCCCTACCTCCCCAAAGTCATCACATTTGCAATCCACGTGATTTCTGAGTTGGGACATTGTCTGCTCTGCTTGACTCATCCCTCCAAGTTCAAAAAGCTACGAAAAACAGAGAACTGGCCCAGCTGATGATGAGTGTCTCAGTCAAGAAATCACAATAGTCTGTACAGCACAGGGAACTCTAATCAATACTCTGTAATCACCCACATGGGAAAAGAATCTAAAAGAGAGTGGCTATATATATATATGTATAACTGAGTCACTTTGCTGTACAGCAGAAACTAATACAACATTGTAAATCAACTATATTCCAATAAAAATTAATTAATAAAAAAAGAGGTCACAGTAGTCCTTCTCTGACACATCCTCACACATGTTCCCATCGTAAGGTTGTTCCATCAGTTCAGGGCTGGCTCAGGGAAGGGATGGGTTAGAAAGTGGCTTAAATTGCAGTACAACACGTTTGCGTTATAATGGACGATTGGGCATCTGCCTCATTCTTTAAGGCCTGTATTGGAGGTAATTTGGGAACTGGAACAAGCTTGGGAAATTTATTCTGAAGTTGGAAATGGAAGATGGGGGATAGGACCAGACTTTTTTTTTTTCTCCTACTTGTGGTTTTCTCTAGGTACTTTTACACAAGACAGCTAGAGAGAAGAAAAAGTTCTCATATATTTGAAATGCAATCTGCCTTAGAGAGTGGTTTTAAGGTATTGTATTTCTCTTTTTATTTCAAAGAGCAGATAAAAATGGAAAACTGTTGGCTATTCAGAATCATATAATCATAATTATCAATTTGAATTCCTACTGTGAATACTTGCAACCATAGTGAAGTGATTTATCATCAAATACATCTCAGGGTTTTAATTGTGTGTACTTGAATATATTTGCATATTCTCAGCACACTTCATCATTTTCATTTCTGATAAAGCACTTCAAAAGAAACTAGGCTCTGTCAGTTCAAAAATGTATTGTTCTTGCATATCTCTAAAAAGGATGAGTAATTGCTATCATGTTCTGAATGTGTTTAGGATTAAAGGTAACCTGGATTTTATAAAATGGTACCACGAAACTGATTTCAAAAATGCTGGTCTAGGTGTCCAACTTTTAATGTTATTCACAACCATACTCTGTGTAATATTATTTAACAATTTCTTAGGTGGCATTTGAAAGTGGGGCAGCAGTATTTCCCTTGAAAGTGAAACTTTCTAAAAACCCATCTCCCTCCCGTCTCCTTAAGGAGCTAAGAAGCTACAAAGGGGAAGAAAGCTGCTGGCAGGACTCTCCAGACTAATAAGACGTTAACCAAATGGGGCCTTTTCTGTGGCTCCTTCCGTCATCTTCCTCCCAACACTGACTCATGGCCTCCAGCATCCTGTTTTTCTTCTCAAGGCATTAAAAAAAGACCCAGAGAGTCATGAAGAAGTTTATGCACCACATGTGAAAAGAAGTAATATTAAACCTATTTAATAAATCCAACAAGAGGAGTACAAATTCAACTTTCCCATCACCACCAACCCCCTCCCCCCAAAACTAATAATTTGCATAAACTCTGCTGGTGTTATTTATACATTCCACTCATCTAAGGCTTTCTTTTATTTGTACACCTAAAGTGCATATTGATATAAATTCCTAGATGGTGGAAAGATCTTTGGCAGAGCTGAAAATTGCTCCCTGAAAATTAACTCTCGTCTAGCCAAACGTATTAACTCAATTCTCCTAGATGCAACAAGACACTAAGTAACATCGCTTTAAAACATTTAAAGCAAAAATGGACGGAAATATAGGAAAATGGTGCAATTATAGTGAAATATTTTAACATACTTTTCCCAAGAGTAGATCAAGCACAAAATAAATTGGTAAGGATATAGATTTGAACAATACATAAAATGTTATCTAATACACATTATCCAATACACTATGTCCTCAGAATACATATTCTTTTCAAGTATATGAAAAATACTTATAAAAATGGACCACTTAATACAAAGTAAGTCTTAAAAAGTGTCAAAGAATTGGTATTATATAGGTTATTTTTAACTACACAGCAATTATGTAATTATTACTTATAATAACAAAAATATAAGTGAGAATCCCCATATGTTTAGAAATTTAAAAGCACAAATTTAACAACTGATAGGTAAAGGAAGAAATCATAAGGGAAATGGTAAAATATTTAGAATTGGAATAACAAAAATAGTACACATTCCATAAACCTTGTGAAAGAAAGGCAAAGTAGTGTTTATGGTAAAACTTGTAGTGTAATGTAATTATAATAGAAAAATAAAAGGGCTGGAAACTTATCTAAGTATCTGGAGAACATTAAAGGATGAAAATATAAAGATAACATAAAATGACAGAGAACAAATACACAATAGAGAGGAATGGTAATATGAAAAAGATAATAAGAATTTTATGCCAATGAATGTGAAAATTTAGATGACATGGGCATATCCCTGAAAAATGTTACAAAATTGCTTAAAGAAGGAATAAAAAGCAATTAATGTGCTATTAACATTTTAAATAATTGAATCAGTCAAAAAGTCTTCCTAAGAAGAGACATTTCCCAAGTAATTTTAGCATAATCTTGTATAAAAAACTACAGTTTGACTCACTCACGATTTCATATATGTATATAAAATTTGGTTCATTTAGAAATAAAAAAGAATGAAATAGTAAGCCATTAAAGGAAAAAGATGTTTACAATATATGTGGCTGACGAAAACTTACATTCATGATTTAACAAAAGATAAAAAAAATTTCTATTGGTCAATTTGAAAAAAAAGAAATACCCAATTAAAGAGGAGAGGAGGTAGAAAAATTAGATCTGATCTAGTCTTCTCAAAAGAGGATTTTCAAGTAATTAATCACAGCAAGTTTGTGTGTGTGTGTGTGTGTGTTCCTAGGAGTAAATTTAACCAAAAATATGTAAGACCTTTATATACATATTCAGTTACTAAAAGAAATTCTAATTAAATGAAGAGATACAAAAGATACTATGCTTGTGAACTGGGAGAAGCAGTAGCAAAACAAGTTAGTTCACTGCAAGTTGATCTATAGATTAAATGCACTATCAGTTAAAATCGCAATAAATCTGTGTGTATGTGTATATGCAATTTGTCAAAAGAAAATTTCAAAATATATATGAAAGATCGTAGGGCCGGGAATAACCAAGACATTCTAAAAGGACAAAAAGTTATCGAAGCTTACTTATAGATATCAAGAATTCTTTTAAAGGTTTGACTATTGTGACAGTATCATATTACCATCAGGAAAGGTAAATAGATGAATGAAACAAAGAATTGGAAACAGACTTGAAACCTGATTTATGTCAGAGTAAGCAATACACATTAGTGGGGAAAGGGTAAACTTTTTTTTTTTGGCATGTGCATGTGGGATATTAGTTCCCTGATCTGGGATGGAGCCCATGTCCCCTGGAGTGGAAGCACAGAGTCCTATGATTATGGTGGACTTCACTGGACCTCCAGGGAAGTCCCCAAGGGTAGACTTTTAATACACATGACTTGAGAAATTGTTATTGGTGTGGAAAAAAATGAAACCAAAACCCTACGTTACCCCATGCACAAAAACCAATTATAGGTGTACTAAAGATTTAAACATGAAGGAGAAAACTACACATTTTTAGGCATAACATAGGACAACATCTTTGTGATATTAGGGACGAGGAAAAATTTTTTAAGCAAGATACAAAAACTGTAAATAATAAAAGAAGATATGGGTAAATTAGCTAAAGTAAAAGTAAGAACTTTTGTATACCAAAAGATATGAAAAAGAAAGTAAAAATACAAGCCACAGATTGGTAGAACATGTTTGCCATATGAATTAACAAAGGAATAGTATCCAAAGTATGTAAAGAACCTCTATGAATCATTAGAAAAAAGGCAAATGATGGATCGAAAACTGAAACAAAAGATTTCAACAGATCTTCAGAGAGAGGAAATCCAAATGTCCAAACAAGTATAAGCAAGATTCTCAGCCCTGTTAGTCATCAAGAAAATGAAAATTGAAACCACAATGAGACACTATATTACAGCTACCAGATTAGCAAAAGTTAAGAATTCTGGCAAAATCTAAAGTTGGCAAGGATGTGAAGTTACTCTCCTCATGGGATTATAAATTAAGGCAAACATCTTTGAAAACTGCATCACCCAGTAAGTACTTCTAGAAGACAAGTGCATATCTATCCCAGCACTTTTTTGTAAAGGAAAGAAAAAGAGGAACAATTCAACTGTCCATCAACCATAGTAGAGATAAATAAACTGCATGATAGTCATACAATAAAACACTGTATTCTTGTGAAGAGTAGTGAATTACATAGATATGTAAAAACATGGATAAATCTCAGGAACATAATGTTGAACTAAAAATGCAAGTAGCGAAAGACATATGCTCTATTTTTGTCAGTATTAAGTTCAGAACACACAACACTGGACAATATATTACTTAAGGAAAACTAAAAAGAGGAAAACTAAAAAGAGAGAGAGTGAGAGAGAATGAGAAACATAAATTTCAGCAGAGTGGTTTCCTCCGAGTAGAGTGAGGCAGGGATAGGGCAGAGACCTCAAAGATAACAGTAATTATGTTTGGTGGTGGTAACTGGGTAGAATACTTCAGTCTTGTGTTATTAGTCTTTATATCTTGTGTCTATTTTATGAGTGTTTCTATCTCAATATTTAATAAAAAATGTTTTAAATTTAATTTTTATTTTATATTAGAATATACTTGATTTACAATGTTGGGTTAGTTTCAGGTGTACAGCAAAGTGATTCAGTTATACATATACATATATCCATTATTTTTCAGATTCTTTTCCTACGTAGGTTATTACAGAATATTGAGTAGAGTTCCCTGTGCTATACAGTAGGTCCTTGTTGGTTATCTATTTTATAAATAGTAGTGTTTATATGTTAATCCCAACCTCCTAATTTACCTCCCCTTTCCACTTTGGTAACCATAAATTTGTTTTCTAAGTCTGTGAGTCTATTTCTGTTTTGTAAATAAGTTCATGTGTATCATTTTCTTTTTAATATTCCACATATAAGTGATGTCATATGATATTTGTCTTTCTTTGACTTATTTCACTTAGTATAACAATCTCTAGGTGCATCCATGTTGCTGCAAATGGCATTATTTCATTCTTTTTTATTTTTAAAGAATAATCTTTAAGAATTAATTCACAAGTGTTGGTGGGACAGATAGCTGGAACGTGTATATTCTGGGTGAAATATGCCAGGAGAATCAAAAGAGTCAGCTGCGGCACCTCAGCCTTGGAGGCAGTGGTACAGAAGATAGAAAATGAGGAGAGGGGCTCAGATGTAGGAAAACAGGCTGGGAATCCAGTTAATAGAATGAGCTTATAAGAAAGCGCTGGATCCCTAAGAACTAAGCCAGAACCTAATCAGGGCTCCAAACTCTAAGTGATGTCACATTAAAACTGAGCCACAGAAGTTATTGTCCTGGGTTCCCCTACCAAGAAAAAAGCATGGATTATTGAGCTAGTATGCGGGGTTGAATGTGAGGGAGAAGCTTAAGAGAACCCAGCTGTGAGAATCAGAGGCTGCCAAGATGAGAGGTTAAGCAGGTCTTTATACCGTCTCCCAAAAAAGAAATTGTCTTATTTCCTTCTCATCTCACAGGCAGAGACCCTGAAAGAAGTTACAGTGACTTCTCTCAAGGCATTTTATCATCAGTATGGAACCAGAAATAGAATCCACCTGTCTTAACTGCTTCTGTTGATGCCAACACTAACCTGTGCTTCTTCAGCCATTAATGACTTAGTGGCTATATACAGGCTACAGAGGAGACCGGCCATGATTCACAGGCCAAGGTGTTTCAGGCAAGGTTTTATTTCCTTGTTTTCACGATTCCCATCTTTTTTATGCTCTGAAAATAGCAGCTGTGCCAGACGGTAGTCAACAGAAAAAGAAAAGAATTCATTTATAAAGCAGAGGACAAAAATAGTTTGCCTAGCATTTGTTCTGTGCTCTTGGGGCTCAGGGTCAAAGAGTTTGGTTTGAGTTTTTCTTTAGTTACCTAAACTTAGTAGCTTTCTTTTTCTACATCAAAGTGATTTTCTTTTTTCTTTTCTTTTTTTAAAGTATTTATTTATTTGTTTATTTCTTGGCTGCATTGGGACTTTGTTGCTGCGCATGGGCTTTTCTCTAGTTGTGGCGAGTGGGGGCTGCTCTTCATTGTGGTGCTCAGGCTTCTCAGTGCGGTGGCTTCGCTTGTTGCAGAGCACGGACTCTAAGTGCACGGACTTCAGTAGTTGTGGTCCATGGGCTTAGTTGCTCCTTGGCATGTGGAATCTTCCCAGCCCAGGGATCGAACGCATGTCCCCTGCATTGGCAGGTGGATTCTTAACCACTACGCCACCAGGGAAGTCCCTCAAAGTGATCTTCAATGACTATTCATATAACAATGGATGTGAGTTTCTAGCAAATGCCAACCAGTTGGATCACTACTGAAATGGAAATGGCATGTTTTAAACAAATCAAGAGCATATAATTGAGGTCACTAAAAGACATTTTGTTGGCAAAATCCAAGAGGCTATGATAATGAAATATATCTAAAAATAAGAGTAGAAAAACAAACTATAAAACATTTCCATATGTAAATGTCACAACTGCATCAAACATTAAATCCACCTTTAGAGGTAATTTTGCCCCAAAGAGTAAGATTTAGGAATTATGCTTCCTAAAGGAAAGAAGATTTTTTTGAAATAAATTAAAACACATTTAAACAACCCAGATCTATCACTAGTTTTCTATGTGACATTACGCAAGTCTCCTAACCTCTGAACTTCTGTTTCCTTGCTGGCAAAGGGCTAAGAGACACCTACCATTCCTGGTTCCCCAAAAAGAACCATGTATGAAAGCACCTCACTGAATATAAAGAGTCATTCAAAATAGGTATCTGAAGTGCAGCTAGAAGTGGCTTCCATGAAATTTTCTCATGGTAACTTTAGAAAAATATGGAGAAATTTTGGTAGAAGATAGGATAGCTTGTTTTTTTTTTTCTGTTTTAATCTCTTTTTTTGTATTGAAGTACAGGTGATTTACGATGTTGTGTTAGTTTCAGGTGTACAGCAAAGTGATTCAGTTATATATATGTGTAGATATATCTATATCTATATATAAGTATAATCTCTTTCAGATTCTTTTCCATTATAGGTTATTACAAGATACTGAATATAGTTCCCTGTGCTATACAGTAGGACCTTGCTGTTTTCTCTTTTACATATAGCAGTGTGTATCTGTTAATCCCAAACTCCTAATTTATCCCTCCCTTCCCTCTTTCCCCTTTGGTAACTGTAAATTTGTTTTCTACGTCTGTGAGCCTATTTCTGTTTTGTAAATAAGTTCATTCGGATCACTTTTTTTTTTAAAGAATCCACACAAGTGATATATGATATTTGTCTTTTTCTGTCTTACTTCACTTAGTATGATAATCTCTAGGTCCATCCATGGTGCTGCAAATGGCATTATTTCCTTCTTTTGTACGGCTGAGTACTATTCTGTTGTATATATACCACATCTTCTTTATCTTTTCATCTAGGACAGCTGTTTTGATTCACAATTGGTTGATCAAATTACCCAAAGAAGGTAGATTAATGATTTTTAAAAAAAAATGTGAGGGGATGCATTAATTTTTTACTACTGTATAACTAGTTACTCCAAATTTAGCAGCTTAAAAAATGTATTTTGTTATCTCATAATTCTATAGGTCAGAAATCCAGTGAGCTTGGCTGGGTTCTCTAGTTGGGATTTCACAAGACCAGAGTCAGCCCGGCTGAGCTGTTATGTGGGGGCTCTGGATATGAACCTAATTCCAAGCTCATTCAGGTTGTGGCTGTCGGTCTGAGGCACCCGTTTCCTTTCTGACTATTAGCTAGGAGCTGCTATCTGCTCCTAGAGGGTGCCCGCATGGCTTTGTCTGGGACCCCTTTCTTATTCAAAGCTAGAAACTGTATTGAATGTCCTTCATGCTTTGAATCTCAGACTTCCTCTTCTGCTACCAGTCCAGAAAGCTCTCTGCTTTCAAGGAGTCATGTGATTAGTCAAGCCCACCCAAATAAGGTTAACCATGTCACAGTATAATGCAATCATGGGAGTGATGTTTCCTCAAATTGCCAGCTTCCACATATTCAGGGAAGAATATTTTTGTGGAGGCCATTGTGGAAATTCTGCCTGTCACAGAGGAAGTAAGGGATAAAAGTTAGGAACTTGGGTTTTGGTGAAGCTGATTTGGTTTCAAATTCTGTAATTTGACTGGATCTGTTTAAAATCAGTGAAGTCGCTAAACCTCTCTAAGCTTTACTTTCTTTAGATTGCAATCTACTTAGGAGCAGGGAGTTCAAGTAACCACTTCCAATACACTTTGCATGGTGTTTAGGACATTTCAGTGTTTAATATTATTTGAAAGGATGAAAGACCAGCTGAATGAATTGTAGCTAACATTGAAAGTCACCTCCAACACACACCCGAAAACTATATTTGGCCCCATTTTGCCAAATTTTTTCTTTTTTCATTGACTTGGGTCAATGAACTGACCTAAATTGACTTGGATCAGTGAATAAGGACATATAAAAAACACACATGAAAGAAGTAAGTGCGACAAAGCTGGGCCAAGCTTTGGTTGACAGAACTCAAGGTTTCTCCATCACATTTACATTTGGGTTAAACCAACAAATTAGTTTCAGAATGGAGAAGAGGTCCCCTGTGATGTGCAAAACAATCCAGTTCTGACTGAGAAAAGTGGTCATGGCAGAGACCACCAAGTCACCCCTTCCTGGGTGACATGACTGAGTGCTCACCAATGGGAAAGGGAACTGAGCTAATGTGTTACATCCCATTCCAAGCAGTTTAGAGCAGGTCTGACTTCTCCATGTTCTCTCCTCTCCCTTCGGCATGGCTAGAACAATGAGATACAGGATGGAAGAGGCTCAGATCCCTAAGCCACTGCAGGAGAACCGCAAGGAGAGCTGCCTGACCTGTGTAAGACTAAGACAAAATTCATAAGTAAACCTTACTGGATTAAGCCACCGAAAGTTAAGGGTGTATATGTTACTGCAGCAGAGTCTAGCTATCCCAACTAATACAGAAACACTATTGCAAATCATAAATACAAATAGTCCTTGATCTGAGGTCAACTGGGATTCAACAGTCTTACCACAGATTAGACTTTATAGAGGACCTAGCAAAAGCATACTTCTTTATTTACAGCTATTTATCATTTATAGTCCAACAGATAAGAAAATAACCAATAAATCAGGGGCATTTACAAAATGCATAGTTTACTTTTTTTTTTTTAGGTACTTCTAAGCACCTTCCAGAGAGTAGTCAGCCAACATTTAATAAAAAATACAAATTCTCAAGCAATGCTGAAAGATTATTCCTAACAGGCAGCCTGAAACTTATTATAGCCCGGATGATTAATGCTACTTTGAGTCTGAGCACAAAAGGGTGGTCTTAAAGACTTGGTCTTAGCATCTTGGGTGGTGGCATGGAATGCTACCCTTTCTTGGGGTATCAGAATGATCCTTGAAGCCTTCCTTTCCAGGATGATATGAGCTTGGCATGCTATTTAGCTGGTGAGTTGGAAATGAATGTACAGTTTTTTTCTAAGCCTTGAAAGTTTAACCCATTTTATGTGAGATAAATCTCAGCAAACATTCAGGGAAAGTTGAATTGAAAGGCTCATGTGTGGTATATTTTTTTCTGTCAAGTAGAAGATACTAGTCAGCAGTGGGGTCATAAAAGCAACTGCCTGGCCAAGATTTGTGCCGAACTCCATGTTCAACAGCCCCCATGGGTAATTCTTGGTTACCAAGTCATTGTTTTTCCATATATGTTTTTCAGATGTATTCAATAGGATGTGAAAGGCTTGATATCCACATCAATTTTGTTAAAGCTCTGATCAGCTATTCCAAACCCATCAGGCACACTGTTGAAATACTGAAGGCTTTATGTGAAAATTATTAATACTGATACCCTACTAGAATAGCTCTCAGTAACACAAAGAACATTAACTTTATGTCTTTACTTTTCTAAACCTCTTTAATAGAGTAAATAAATTACTCTTAAAGTTAATTCAAAGAATGGTAAACATCATTTTCTTCAATATTTTTGTATTTTCCACGTCAGTATAACAATTTTTCTCAGACAATGTCAAAGAATAATTTAGCCTACTATATAGTTTTCAAAAATCATTCTAGAACAACTTTTAGACATCAAAATTCCCATTGAAGTTCTATCAATGTTCTATCTAGAATTTTTTTCTTTTCTTTTTTTTTTTGGTCGTGCCTTGGACTTGTGGAACCCTAGTTCCCTGATGAGGGATAGAACCCAGGCCCCCTGCAGTGGAAGCTTGGAATCCTAACCACTGGACCGCCAGGGAATTCACCCTAGAATTTTTTCTACATTTTTTTCTCAGCAAGTAATACCCATCCCCTACTTATATAGCTAGCAGAACACTAATGCATGCCTTTATATAGCAAATATAATCAGTGTTCATTGAGCAGAATGTACTTGCAATACAAACTAAAAAGAGAAACCAACAGGCAAGAAGGTTTCTTAATTCAGTTGTTTCACTTCATTTTCCCTGTGGTTACTGTTGAACTTTTTGTCTTACTCCTTCAGGTGTGATTAGTTCTGTAACTAAAGTAAAGATACTAATAATGTGTAGATACCCTAAAGTTGGACCATGGGTAATTAGGAAAAACTTCTGTAATACTCTCCTAGATTTTAGAGCAGGAACTCATCACCCTCTTCTCATGCCTTACTCCCCTACATATGCCCCTACTAGAGATGCCTAGATTTCGAATGTCTTAACACTAAAAGCAAAGTCATTTGAAACTCCTACATATATTAGCCTGTAAGGATACAGTGTAAGTACTCAAAAAAGAGTCTGGTTAATAATTTGAACTGTCTGTTCTTAGCTGACTCTTTTGAAATCATGCAGTGTTATCAGTTTTTAACTGTTTTCAATTGGAATGTAACAGACATGCAGAAAAATAGACAAAACTATGTCAGTTCAATGACTTATCACAACGAGAGCATTTGAAGAACCCATGGGTCAGAAAAATGTAATATTTCCAGCACCTCAGAAGCCCCCATTCAGGCCCTCTCCCAGATACTACTTCCTCAAAGGAAACCACTATCCTGACTGCTAACCCTGTGTTCTAGGCTTTTCTATCTTGGAACATAAATAAACAGGTTCATACAGTATTCTCTTTTCCCCGGGTTCTCTCACCCAACATGTGGTTGTAAGATTTATCCAGATGGTGGCGTGTAGCTCTAGTATATGCAGCAAGTTCTAGATGTCACTCTATACTGGTGATTGTCATGGCTGTATAGTATTCTATTGTAAGAATATACTGCAATTTCTTTTTCCATCTTACTGTTGATAGACATTTGGGTTGTTTCCAGTGGTGGCAGGAGCATAAGTGTGCCAGTTATATATGTTGCAAATATCTTTTCCTACCTTACATCTTGCCTTGACAGCAAACAACTTTTAACTTATGTATTTTGACAAACTGCAAGGTATTCTGAGTGACTCTGTAAGGGGTGTGCATAGAGTGTTACTCAACTATGGAACTGTTGAGGTATTTTTAAGCTCGTGGAACAAACAGAAATTATACTCAGGGGAGAGATGTTCAACTGTAATGTTTGTGTGTGTTTGTGTGTGTGTGTGTGTGAAGGAGACATAGGGTGAGTGAACAGACATTGTGATTCCAAAATTAGAGTGAGGTTCCAGATAATTATTGCATAAATTAAAAATGGCTTTATATTATAGAAAACCATGAACAAGTTTCTTAATCTGCAAACATTCTTTGACTGCCTGGTATGTGCCAGGTATTGTCATGGGCACAGAGCATACAATGATGGATAAGCAAGCATGGTCAGTGTCCCCAAGGAGCTTAGGTCTAGTTCTGCAAACCAAATGAGTAGAAATGAAACTAAGTTTGCTCTACTACTGAAAGTAGTTTATTGAAATATGGGAGTTGGTAACATTTTGGTATGTTAAAAGGGAAGAGAGGGATGAACTGCTTGAAAGCTGAGATTCCAGGTCATTTGCCTTGCTGCTGTCCTTGCTTCTGGTGTTCGCTGCCGGAACCGAGTCCTGATTTTGAAGAGCTCACGTGTTATCCTCTACTCGTTTGTATGGTTTATCAAGAAAGCAGCTATGCACTGCCATAGGGGGATAAAAGGACATGAAAGCAGAACTGAATTGGGATGATAGGATGATTCTGGTTGTTAGAAGAATGAGGTCACTCTTACAGTAGAAGCTGGATAACCCACATCCTCCAGCATGATGGGCGGCAACGGCCGCATCTGTAGCCTCCATGGCCAGAGCCATAGCCCAGTCTGCGGGAGCTGCCACAGCTGCAGCCACAGCTGTAGCCTTAGCCCAGGCCTCCATAGTAGCTGCCCCAGGAGCTCATGGTGTTCAGAACTGTAGAGTTGTCTGTATATCAAGGGCAAGTTTCCCAAGTATGACTATTACCAACTCCCCTGGGACTTTTCTATACCCTCAGTGATGGGTGGGGCAAACCACTTAGACGTGCACAGTTCTCATTGGGTAGATTAAATTGCATGAAAAAGAAATCTCATCCATTTTAATTGTGTAAAATTTAGGATAATTCCTGATCCCAATTAAAGATGTTTTCATTTGATTTCTGTGCAGTTTGGATTCCACAGGATGGTTATGCTCTCTTCTTTCTTTGAACTTCATATTTAAAGATCTATAATTGGACATCACAACATCCAGTTCCATCATCTGGAATTGTTCTTTCATTAAAGCCCTTTCCCAGCATCTCTGAATTTTACTTATTTGTTCGTTTGATAAATAGTTAATACCCACCTAATGTGTACCAGGTACTATGCTTGGAGCTAAAGATACAATTGTAAATAAGAGCTGCTCTCCCCAATCCCATGAGTTTATCCCCTTCATCTTTCTTGTCCAAGGTAATAGAAGAATTTAACACACTAATAAATTCAACAAAACATAATTGAAAGCACCATAGAACCAAATTTATTTATTATTTATTTATTTATTTATTTTCAAATCTGTAAGTTTATTTGCTCAGTGTAGGGCAGCTACATAATGACTCATTCATGGTATTCCATCACTGAGGAAAACTGTTAAGAGTCATCCATGTGTGAAACAATTCCTTAGAGAAACAGGGAGGTAGAAAAATAATCACTGATTAGACCTTAAAAATAGTTCACTGCATAACTTGAGAAAAAGCACAAAGGCTCACTCAGAGAACATATTCACTGTTCTCCTACACTGTAATAGTTATAAGTTCACCATGACAAACACCAGTCATTAAGATTAAGCTATCACTGGTGTTCCTTTTTCTCCCCCTCCCCTTTGAAAACAAAATATATAACTGCATGTCACTATAGCAACTTCCAAAACAGATCAATTTGTTACAGTCATTTGGTAGAGCAAACTTTACCCCCAAGAGCAAAAATGAAATTTAAAAAAGTTTTAAAGATTTGAAGACAATTTTTTTTGTCATAGGAATACATAACACGTACAGTATAAATTAATAAATTTCAAGCTACTGTATAGACATACAACAGTAGCACGCACTATATGGTATTGATAGAAGAATGGAGGAGTAATCATTTCACTGTAGAGACAGTATCATAGGCAAGTGCATTTCTTTAGGAGTAAAGAAAATAAAAGAAACCATTCAAGCTGCTTAAATATCAAGTCTCCTCCCATTCCGTCCTCATTTGTAGCCCTCAGATATGGTTTTATCTTGTATTATTCCAAGAAGCAGCCAGAGCTGAAGCTGAAATTTAAAAGAAAAATAGGTTTTGTAATTCCAGTAATTCATTTCCAAATGCTACAAGGAAGCACACAGCACTGCTCACTGGGCGTGAAGATAAATTAAGGAAAGCCCGCCCCCCCGAATCTGTTCCCATCTATGGCACTGACTTTAGGGCACAGAAGCTGTAACACTCTCTTCTGTTAGTTCTTCTGGTAGGTTTGGTTGGTTGGGACTTTCGCTGTAGCATATGGAGGGGACCTTCTAAGGAAAGTCATGCTGGGTAAACTGTGTCATGCGACAGAGCATTGTCACACGCTTCTATCTTCACTGTCGCCTGGATTCTGGTCAATGTGTGCATTTCGCAATCGAAAGCTCCATTTTGGTTTTAGCAAAAACAACCATCAGATTTTCCTCAATTATTACTCATTTCTCTCCTTGCCTAAATAAAACAAAGAAACAAATGAGTCTGGTGTCGCTACCTATCTCGGGAGTTCATGCTGTAACTCATCTTATAAAAAAGGCTGAACCCACATGCAGCAGGTCATGTGTTCAGAAAGACTCACCCAAAATGAGGAGAAAGGGTCTAAGGCTAACAGAAACAAACTTGTGGAAATAGCATCATGGTTTCCTTCCATTCTAAAACATGCACAGATGGCACAAGAGAAATCAATCTCCAGCTTCTATGCTTTCATGACAAAGAAAAAAAAAACACATAGAAAAAGTTTTGGTCAAATATGAGTTAAATATTTATTATCTGATAATGATTTTGGTTTATTTTCCTACAACGATTATTTGGGGAAGGAGTGTTTTCAGGGGGGAAAAACTGACACATTTACAAGGCTCCCGAAATTGGACAGAATATTTATGCCTAAGACTCAGTTTATTTATTTTTTAATATTTATTTATTTAGGCTGCAATGGGTCTTAGTTGCAGCAAGTGGGATCTTCATTGTGACCTGCAGGTGCTTAGTTGCAGCATGCATGTGGGATCTAGTTCCCTGACCAGGGATCGAACCTGGGCCCCCTGCCTTGGGAGCACAGAATCTTAGCCACTGGACAACCAGGGAAATCCCAGACAGAATGTTTATGAATAGAGTATTTCCTTTAGGATTTTTCTACCAGTAAGCTCCTAGCACCTGAATTTTCACACATGGCACCATGTACTTTCTCAAAATGACCGCCAACTTCTACAACCCAACAGCTTTTCAACCTGCCAGAGTGAGTGCTGTCTACATAAGGTACAGTGCGGAAGTCTCAAGTGAGGAGTGAAAGAGCAGTGTAATCTCTAAGGTAGGAGCTGTGGCAGCTTAAAAATCAGGATTTCCTTGGAAATATTAACACAATAAATGAGATACAGACCTGAATTTTCTCTATTTTTGTGGTGTTTAACGTTTCTGTTAAAGTGATTAGCAACTTTTGTGGTGGATTTAAGTTAAGAAGAAAGAAGGACAAAAATTTTATAGCCACCTGCCAAGCATCTATTAACCAAAAGCTTTATAAAGTAGCTTTGACTCTCCTCAGGCAAGTCTTTTGGCCTAGGAGATAGATAACAGTAAAACCAACCTGGATAAGGCTGAGTAAGGATGTAAAAGCCAAGATAAAGAAAAATATACACCCAATGGCTTGATGCTACGTATGGCTGTAATGTAGAAATACTGTAAACTGCAATTTCGTGTTAATACTGTCAACTAATCAGGAACTTCTGAGAACTAGCAAGGCCTAAACCATAAGGATAAATATACCTTATGTTCTAAGTCTATCAGCTTGGATTTAAACTCTTCCATGTCTGGTAGAGTACACCCTAAGAAAAAATGCACAGCTAAAACAGATGAGATAGAAAGTACCCCAAATCCTTACTGGAGTCACAGAACTTATTGAATGTGGGCCATTCTGTTTAAGTTTTCTTTTCATCTTAAAACGCTATGTTCTAGCAATAAGTTAAAGACAGCTGCACTTGGCTTCCTCTACAGAACAGCCCATATGTCAGTGTGAGGCTGCTATTCTAGTTCCAGTACAACTAGTGTGACTTTCCACTAGGGGTATTTTGGCAAAAATGTAGAAGAGGTGATCAAAGACAGGACAGGTCGTGAATTTCTCCCTAGGAAGGTCATCTCACCATTTCCCTCCCACACCTGACCCCCAATTCATGGGGAAGAATATTGAGACTGAAGTAGTAGCTTCTGCCTGCGCTGCCAGGTCACCTGGGGGCTTTAATTGCTGCCTTCTCCCCTGTCATCATCTAGCTGATGGCTTGTCCAGAGTGTGAGGTTGTCGCGGAGGAGCTGCAGGATGAGCATGGAGTCCCTGTAGGAGTCCTGTTGAGAGTGTCCAGAGCTCGGTGATGGTGTCATCGAGTGCAGTCTCGGCCAAGTGGCAGGCTTGCTCCGGGGCGCTCTGAATCTCATAGTAGAAAATGGAGTAGTTAAGGGCCAGGCCTACTTCTAATGGGGTGAGTGGGCTCCATGGGCTCCTTGCTAATCACATGGGCTTCACCGTAGGGCTTCTCAGATGATACCATGACAGTCACCCTCTTCTCTCCGGTGGCAACTTTGGCCAGGCAGCGGTAATAGTACCCTTTCATCTTCAGGTAAAACACTTTGCTCTCACACTGGGTCTCACTATGACGTTTCTTTTTTTTTTTTGGCCATACCCGGTGGCATGAGGGAACCTAGTTCCCTGACCAGGGGTTGAACCCAAGCCCCCTGCAGTGGACACGCGGAGTCTTAATCACTGGACCTCGAGGGAAGACCCTCACAGCAGTTCTTGATCAGGTAGTTATCCAGCAGGCTCAGTACATCCTGACATATGGCCTCTGACTTCTGTATTTTTTCACAATAAGCATGGACCATCTCTATCTTCTTCTCATTACCGTTTGCAGATGTCTTCTGCTCGGTGCTACTAATGACCCTCCAGGAAGAACAGCGTGCCCCAACTGAAGCCAAATCTGGCCTCTGTACCCCAACAGCAAATTAAATCTCAGAGACAGAGTTTTGGATGAAGTAGAAAAGATTTATTGCTTTGCCAGGCAAAGGGGGCCACAGCGGGCTAATGCCCTCAAAACTGTGTATCTCACCCCCCTCCCCGCCTTGAAGAGGGTAGGGAGAAGTGGTATAGTAATGGTTCAAAGAGGGCTGGGTCAGCTCACGGACATTCTTCTGATTGGTTGGTGGTGAGGTGAGTGGGAGTCAGCATCACCAGCAGCATCCAGCCAGTCTGGGGTCTACGTGCTTGTGAGCAGCATACAGATAACTTCTCCCACCTGGAGGGGGGGGGGGTTTCAGCATCTGCAAAACAGCTCAAAGATACTCTTACGTGTATCCCTTGATGGAGAACCAGGACCCTCCCCCAAGGCTGTACTATGGTTTGTTTTGACTGCTCCTCCCTTGTCTCCACATCCCCTCCCTTGTCTCCACATCCCCTCCCTTGTCTCCACATCCCCTCCCTTCCTTAGTTAGCAGCTGCTTGAACCTGTGTATTGGGACTCAGGGAAGGTCATGAATGAAGTCGATTTCCTGTAATGAAGAAATGGAGGACACAGAGAGGCTGTTGTGCCCAGGAGCCCCACAGGGCCCTGCTGGGTTTCACAACTACATTCTTGTAGGCCACTGAGCGAAGGTTTCTTTCTTCATTGAACAGTGGCTCATTCAGCTCTGTCATATTCTTCATGGCTGTGGCCATGTCATCATAGTGAGGTAGGAGATCGATGGGCTCCCGGCCAGGCATTTACAACTGGCCTCCTGTTCTACACCTCCTGGGGTGAGAAGAAGATGAGCGCCAGGCTGGACATTCATCACCAGCTCCCTGTTTACATTTCTTGAGGCAAGAGACAACCGGGCTCTGAGCTACATATTTATGACTGGACTCCTGTCTGTATTTCAAGATCTGCACCTTAATATAAAAAACAGCAACAGGAATAGGATAGATAGCTGGACATTGGACACGTTTATGGCAGGGACAGAGAGGGGCTAAACCCTGTTAAAATATCAAGAGGTCATACACTCCCCATCCTTGAGACAAGGGAGATATTACACATACAAAGAAAGGCTCCTTGGGGGTCAAAAAGGAGAGGGCACCACCCCATAATATGTGATGCTAAGGCCATCCCATAGGCCTCTGGGCTGAAATCTGTTTTGGAAAAAAGTTTCAGATGAACGTTGCCGGGCGGGGAGGGGGATGTTGTTTAGGGCAGTTCAGGTGTGGAAAAAGAAACCAGCTAATTGGCCAAAGGTAAACAAAGACCGGGAAGAACTGCCCTACATAAATGACTTAACTGCCTCTTTACTGAGCTCCTCCGCATTAGGGAGGATGCCTACACCCTTTCTCTCCGGGTGTGCATCTCAGCTTTGCTTCTGTCTTAACTAAACAAAATGTTTCTCTGTGTGCTCTCCCACTTGTTGTTATGTTGGTTTTTTTAAGAGAGAAAAAAAGAAAACCAAATGGCAAAGGTTTGTTTCCTTACATATTACTCACACCCTTTTGCACCATATTGTTTGTGAAAGTTTTGATGGCTTCTAGCCCTTTAAGATTTTTTCCATCCTTAAATCTTTATATAAGAAATGCTGTGGGGGGCAAGGGATGTGGGAGGTTTTTTTTTTTTTTCAAAATAATACCATATTCTTCATGGTCATCATCTTCATCTTCTTTTTCATGTAAAGCTCTTTTAAAGACAGTAACGTTCAGGCCTCAGCTCCATCCATCTACCATCCAGCTGCATGTAAAACAGGCAATGCTCTCTGCCTTACTGAATTCCTAACACAATCAGCAAAGAGGTAAAAAAATAATAAATAAAAAAGGTGTTTTCCAATTTCTGGGGCTCCGTTATCTTTCTGATCTCTAAGGAAACCTTAGTTAAACTATATATTATTTACAGAATTATGAAGTTATAAAATAAAATAATTAAAATAAAAAAATAGATGACTCTTTTTATAAATGAAGCTCACTAATGTGCTCACGATAAGAGGTTGGAATCGCACTGCTTAGCCATTTATATTAAAACCAGTTTCAAAAATACAAGCAATAGAAATATTTTATATAATATTATAAATATCAGATGGAATCTTACAATACAGAAACTGGTTTAACACTCTGATTTTACAGATGATGAAACCAAGACTTAGAGAATATTGTTCCGAATAGAACAGTGAGTGGCAAAGCCCAGGCTGGAACCTAAATCTTTCATCTCCATCTCTTATTTTCCATTGTGCCACTCTCTTTGTTACATTTTTACAGATGTTGTATGAACATGGGTAAAAGCAAAAGCTATTTCATTATGCAATGGAAGAATAACAACCCTCCTTTGCTTTCTCTGTTGGTGAGCTTCCTAATTTTGACTTTTGATCGATATGCTGATTGGCATTTCCTTTCCTCTTGGCTGGTATTCAAAGGGCTAAAATTAGCAAGTGAAAGCTAGAAACAACATCCACTTATTCTCAATGAGATTACAATCAAGATGCTTGTTGCATTGATTGTTTAAGAGATGTAACTCTAAGAGGAAAGAGCAAAAATAAGCCCAAGAGTTTTAGACTGGAAAATTGAGAGACTCCAGAACAAGATGGCAACATAGCAGGCTCCCAAATTTCCTTCCTCCCACAGACACACTGAATGTAGAGCTACATAAGGAGCAATTCCCTCTGAGAAAAATCCAGAGACTAGCTGAGTGACCCCTGCATGTCAGGGGAATGAGAAAATACCCACATCAATATGGATTGGAAAGGTGGAGACATGCGTGTGCCACCCTCAGCACAGTGCCACACAATCAGGAGAGAACGCCTAACCCCCAGCTTCTCCCTGAGGAGTTGATACTGAGCAGGGCCCTGTGGGGCTCCTGGGCCCAAAAGCCTTCCTGTGTTTCCCATTTCTTTGATTACAGGAAATAGGCTTCATTCAGCCTCCATGACCTTCCCTCAGTTCCAACAGGCAGATTCAAGCAGCTGTTAATTAGGGAAGGGAGGGGATGCGAGACAAGGGAGGAGCAGTCAAAAGTAACAACAGTGCAGCCTTGGGGCAGGGTCCTGGTTCCCCATCAAGGGATACACACAACAATATCTTTGAGCTGTTTTACAGATACAGAAACCCCCACCAGGTGGGAGAAGTCAACGGTTGCATGGTTACAACGTTATGCTGCTTGCAAGCACGTAGACCCCAGACCCTTTGGAGTCAGAAGGTTGAATGCTGACTCCCACATACTTCACCACCAACCAATCAGAAGAATGTCCATGCCCTCTTGGAACCATTACTATAAAATTTCTCACTACCCTCTCCAAGGGGAAGGGGGGACACACAGCTTTGAGTCATTAGCCCACTGTGGGCCCCCCCTCCCCCGTTTGCCTGGCAAAGCAATAAAGCTATTCTTTGCTACTTCACCCAAAATCCTGTCTCTGAGATTTAATTTGGTGTCAGAGTACAGAGGCTGGATTTGGTTTCAGAGTGAAGGGTTTGGACTGAACATCCAGCACCCCAACTTTTAAGGTTTCTAACTGAGGGAAGGCTACCCAAATACCACGCTCTGAAAGCCAATGAGGCTTGTATTCATGAATTTGACTATAGCAAACAAAGAAGCTATTCTTAAAGGGATCATGAGTACTTAATGCAGTGATTTCCCCAGGACTCAGCATAGAGGGAGCAGACGGAAACACCCATCTCCCAGTCTCCCCCTGGAAAGGATTTGACGGCATACTTTACAAGCTGCTGCCTAAGGATCCAGTTTTCTAATGAGCATACATCCAGGTGCTGACTGCAAACCTCCCCTGGAGCCTGAAGGAACCGGTGGGCACTTCCCCACCTTCTCCCTCTGGCTCATTCCAACAATAAAACCAAGCATTAGTATCTCCCTGGAAGGAGCTTGTCCACACATCTAGAGCCCCTCCTACTAAGGCTGCCACCTGAGGGACAGGTCCACAAACCACCTAGATCTGACAGCTAATGGGGATTGCAATCACAAGTCCCATTGAACTATAAAAAACCAAGCAGTTTTTAAAAATTGAGATATAATTGACATATACTGTTATATTAGTTTCACGCGTACAATGCAATTTGGTATTTGTATATATGGTGAAATGATCACCACAAATCTAGTTAACATCCATCGCCACACATAGCTTACTTTTTCTTTTTATAAATTTAATTAATTAATTAATTAATTAATTTTATTGGCTGAGTTGGGTCTTTTTTGCTGTGCACGGGCTTCCTTTTAGTTGTGGTGAGTGGGGGCTACTCTTTATTGTGGTGCACAGGCTCCTCATTGCCATGGCTTATCTTGTTGTGGAGCACGGGCCCCAGGCACGTGGGCTTCAGTAGTTGCAGCACATGGGCTCAATAGTTGTGGCTCATGGGCTCTAAAGAGCAGTCTCAATAGTTGTGGCACACAGGCTTAGTTGCTCCTCGTCATGTGGGATCTTCCTGCAGCAGGGATCGAACACGAGTCCCCTGCATTAGCAAGCAGATTCTTAACCACTGCGCCACCTAGGAAGCCCCAGCTTATTTTTTCTTGTAATGACTTTTAAGGTCTACTCTCTTAGCAACTTTCAAATATACAATACAGTATTATTAACTATAATTCTGTATATTACATCCCCAGGACTTATTTATTTTACATCTGGACTTGTGTATGTTTTGACAAACTTCACCTGTTTCATTGACTACCTGCCCCTGCCTCTGGTAGTAACCAATCTGTTCTTTGTATCTATGAGGTTTTGTTTTGTTTTGTTTTTTTTTTTTGAGATCTCACATGTAATTGAGATCACACAGTATTTGTCTTTCTCTGCTGACTTATTTCACTTAGCATAATACCCTCAAGTTTCACCCATATTGAGGCAAATGGCAGCATTTTCTTTTTTATGACTGAACAATATCCTGATATATATATACACATATATATCCTGATATCTATCTCTATCTATCATCTATCCATCATCATCTATATCATCTATCTATCATCATCATCTATCTATCTATTACCTATCTATCTATCTACCTATCTATCATCTATCCTACCTATCTATTTCCATAGTGGCTGCACCAGTTCACATTCCCACTAAGAGTGAACAGGGTTCCCTTTTCTCCATCTTTACCAAAACTTGTTATTTCTTGTTTTTTTGATAATATCTATTTAACAGGTGTGAGGTGAAATCTCATAGTCGTTTAGATTTGCATTTCCCTGATGATTAGTGATGCTGCACACCTTTTTCTGTTGTCCATTTGTATGTCTTTGGAAAAAATGTCTATTCAGATCCTCTACTCATTTTTACATTAGATTATTTGTTTGCTATTGACTTGTATGAGTTTTTTATATATTGTGGATAGTAACTCTTCAGACATATGATTTGCAAATATTTTCTCCCATTCCATATACTGCCTTTTCACTTTATTGATGATTTTCTTTACTGTGCTGGTGTTTTAGTCCCACTTGGTTATTTTTGCTTTTGTTGTCTTTGCTTTTGGTATCAAATCCAAAAAAGTCATTGACAAGACTGATGTCAAGGAACTTATTACCTATGTTTTCTTCTAGAAGTCTTATGGTTTCTAGAAGTCTGAACATAAATTTATTCAAGTCTTTATCAATTTTGAGTTCCATTTTGAGGTAATTTTTGTTTATGGTGTGCAATAGGGGTCCAGTTTCATTCTTTCACATGTGGCTGTCCAGTTTTCCCAATACCATTTATTGACAAGATTGTATATTCCTTTCCCCCACTGTATATTATTGGATTGTTTGTCATAAATTAGTTGAAAATATATGCACAGGTTTATTTACTGGTTCTCTCATTTGTTTGAATGATCTATGTGTCTCTTTTTATGCCAATACCATACTGTTTTGATTATTAGAGCTTTGTAATATAGTTTGAAACCAGGGCATGTGATACCTCCAGTTTTCTTCTTTCTCAAGTTTGCCTTGGCTATTTGGGATCTTCTATAGTTCCACACAATTTTTGACTTGTTTGTTCTATTTATGTGAAAAATGCCATTGGAATCTTAAAAAATTGCATTGAATCTATCAATTGCTTTGGGCAATATGGGCATTTTAACAATGTTAATTCTTCCAATATATGAGAATGGAATATCTTTCCATTTATTTATGTCATCCTCAATTTTTTTCATCAGTGTCTTACAGTTTTCAATGTACCTGTCTTTCACTTCCTTGGTTAAATGTATTCATAGGTATTTTATTCTTTTTGATGCAAGTGTAAATGGGATTGCTTTCTTAATTTCTCTTTCTGATAGCTGGTTATTAGTGTGTAGAAATACAACTAATATTTGTATATTCATTTTGTATCCTGCAACTTTACTGAATTTTTTATTAGTTCTAACAGCTTTTGGGTGGACTCTTTAGGATTTTCTCTACATAACATCATGTTATCTGCAAATAGAGACAGGCTTTACTTCTTCCTTTCTGATTTGGATCCCTTTTATTTCTTTTTCTTGCCTAGTTTCTCTGACTAGGACTGCCAATACTTTGTTAAATAAAAGTGGTGAGAGTTGATATCCTTGTCTTGTGCCTGATCGTAGAGAAAAACTTATAGCTTTTCATCATTAAGTATCATGTTAGTTGTGGGCTTGCCATACATGGCCTTTATTATAATGAGAAATATTCCCTCTATACCCAGTTTGTTGAGAGTTTCTATCAAGAATGGATATTGAATTTTATTCTAAAACATATTTATTAACACTAGTATATTTCAATAATCTGCATGAATTGTGCCTGAAAAATTACTCCTGAACTGCTTCTGTGGGGGGTTGACTCACAGTGTCACACAGAACATGCCCTGATGTTCTATAATGGGGGGGCGGGGGCGAGTGGGGGCTGGTGTGTGTCTTCAGCTTGAACACCAAGGAGGAAGTGTTTCTTTTCCGCTGAAAGGAATTCAAATACCCTTTCTAATGCCACAGCAAACAGAACTCCAATCATAGCAGGAAAAACAAATGCAGCTGGTAAAAGAATACAGTTAGTGAGACCCAGAGCTGCAGTCTGGTGCCAACATTTCTCTAAGGAGGCAGTAAACTTTTGGCAGATATCTCAGAGAAAGAAATATTACCTTAGAAATCAGTTGATAAAGATTGAGCGGTTGACTAGACCTGCCTCAATGAGATCCTTGGAGCAAGAAAAAGAGACCCCGATGTAAGAACCTTGCTGGGCACAAAGAAGACGACCCAAACTGGAAGAGAATTTTCTCTGAGAAAATGGAAATAATCATTTATTAAAAATTATTGCCCTTACGAAGACCCACTATGGCTTACTCTAGAGAAACTGGGATTTCTAGATCCTTTGTAATTGCTTAGCAGGGAGAATAATCTTAGGATGTTGAGCCAATGTGCTTTCAT
This sequence comes from Hippopotamus amphibius kiboko, assembly GCF_030028045.1. NCBI lineage: Eukaryota > Metazoa > Chordata > Mammalia > Artiodactyla > Hippopotamidae > Hippopotamus > Hippopotamus amphibius. The sequence continues at coordinate 103,883,509 of NC_080195.1, read as the reverse complement.
TCTTGGGAATTCCTGCTTTCACATTAAAGTAGGTTGAGCTGTCTGGGATGCAGACTTGGGAAAGAGGTTTGGAGGTCATTGTGTTTATTAAGGAGAGTCTGTGGGATCGCCTCTGAGGGAGGGAGCAGCACAAAGCAAAGTCAGGCAGTCTCTGCAGCTAGGATGACCCTCTAGCATTGTGCCGAGTAGGGCCGAGGTGACCTGGCCTTTATACTCCTATATTGGTCAGACATCGGATATGAGCATGACCTTGGGCATGGCTCCGCTTTTGTACCGGTTCTAGAGGGGATACCCCTGGAAGCTGTGTGTGCATCATATTCCCAGTGGAGTCCATAATCATGTGAACTGATTCCTTAGAATGCCTTATAATAAAGAAACATATATGTATATTACATTATATATTACACACGTATGTACAAGAGATAGAGTATATTCATATATTTTCCCTCTCTCTCCCCCTCAAGATACATGTATCTTGTTAGAGCAGCTTCCCACTAGATATCCATTTTACATTTGCTAGTGTATATACATCAATGCTACTCTCTCACTTCGTCCCACAACGTGATGATTCATGATGACTTAGAGGGGTGGGATAGGGAGGGTGGGAAGGAGTCGTGGGAGGGAAAGGATATGGGGATATGTGTATAAATACAGCTGACTCGCTTTGTTGTACAGCAGAAACTGGCACAACAGTGTAAAACAATTATACTCCAATAAAGAGTTAAAAAAAAGTCAAAAAAATATCGTTGGTCATCTTCTCTAGAGAACATTGACTAAAACAGAAATGCATCTGAAACTGTTCTTTCTTCTGCTTTCATGATGTTAATCACCAAAGAATTGAGGGCAGGGAAAGCAGGGGACTGCTGGAAAGACATTATAACACCAGGCCTTATAAAAGTATCTGGGTGCTTCGCTCAGGCACAGATGAGGGTATCACCTATCCACATGGTGTGACAAATCTCAAGGAGTCAATAAAACCCTGCAAGATTCTTCTAGGGGATGTCTTCTGTCACTTTGGAGACTGAGACTGGAGGAAAGACACATACTGTACAGTAACAACGGGGGACAGCTGGGGAAGCCACCTGGTGGGACAACCTTCTGGGAAGAGTGACAGACACACCTGCACACGAGGTGCGGCAGGTCACGGAAACCCTTGAACACACGGCTGAGGACATTTTCCTGTAAAAGTCACAAAAAGGAATACAACTTTCAGGGAATGCTCGCTCCATAAGAGACACTGTGCAGAGGGCTTTCTGTCCATTATCTCACACAACCCGCACGACAACTTTAGAAGTAAAAATGACTGCCCCCATTTCTCAGATGAGGAAACAAAGGTCTAATGAGGTTGAGAAGTTATAGGTAAAGAGATTAGAGGTCTGAGCCTCTAAGAATATCTTGCAAGAATTAAATGAATCATCTTAGGAAATGTGTAGAGCTAAGTGCCAGGGCATGTAATAAGAAATCAGTAAATGAAAATTACTGTTTTCACATTACCATCATCTCCACCGTTATTCCTATACTCTTCCTCTGTTATAAATACTTTCTCAACCAAGTTTCCCTGACTCTAATAAGGCTAAAATGCTAAAGAGATTACTCTGTATATGGCCTTTAAATTCAAAGTGACCTGAAAGTGTCTTTCTTATGATGTTTTCTACGAGAGGTATGAGAAGGATTTGAGAGTCTCCTTAGCCTGAGAAAGAAACAAAGATCATTCTCCAGTTCTAATTAGGAGTTTGGGATTAACATATACACACTACTACATATAATATAGATAACTGACAAGGACCTACTGTATAGCACAGAGAAATATACTCAATATTTTGTAATAACCTATAAGGGAAAATAATCTGAAAAAACATATATATGTATGTATAACTGAATCACTTTGCTGTATGCCTGAAACTAACACATTGTAAATCAACTATACTTCAATAAAAAATAAACTAAAAAAAAAAAAAAAAAAAGAACTTCAAAACTTCTCATAAGTTTCTCCCTGCCCTCCATAGCTACTTCCTGCTTCCCATTTTCAAACATCTCCTGACTACAGCAACTAAGCCCAAGGGCATCCATTTGCAACAATATTTCATTTAAAATTTTCTTTATTTCTTTAATATTTTTTTAATGTGAAACATTTTCAAAGTCTTGTTACAATATTGTTTCTATTTCATGTTTGGGTTTTTTGGCCATGAGACATGTGGGGTCTTAGCTCTCTGACCAGGTATCGAACCCCGCACCCCCTGTATTGGAAGGCAAAGTCTTAACCATTGGACCACCAAGGAAGTCCCTATATTTTATTTAAAGATGTACTCACGGTGACAAAGCTAGGGCAAAAAGCACAGGGACCAGATCAGGTAAACTATGTTCTGCTGCAGTTGGTCATCAACAACCCAAAGTTTCGGTGCTTGAAAAACAATTTTATTTCTGTTTTCACATATCTTCATCTGAGGATCCAGGCTGATGGAAAGCCATCATCCAGAACATTGCCAGACACAGACAGAAAAAAAGAATGTAGCACAGCTTACACTGACTTTTAAAGCATCTACCCAGTCGCTTCTGATCACATTTCATTTGACAAAACTTTGACATGGCCAAACTGACTTCAAGTGTGTGGGCAAGCTCAGTTCTACCAAGTGGCCAGAAGGAGAGCGCCGGCATAATTATAAACCAATCTAATGACTACCAAAGGGATATTTTGCATAAAAATCAGGATACCTTTGAGAGACTAGAAGACAAATGCAATTTGGGAGGAATATATAGGCGCTCCTGAAGTATATGTTGATGTTCTCTTGACCAGTTAGTTTATAGATATGAGTATTCCTTAAACTGTACATACATATTTTCTTATACTCCTTATTTTATGCTACATTTCATAATAAAAGATAAAATAAAATATGAAAGAAGAACCGTTTATGATGTATATATCATACATGGTAATATAGAAAATATTTGGAAGACTGAAGAAATACTGCCAACTCTCTTAGAGGAAGGAGAGATTGGGAGAAAGGAAAAGAACAATTTTACATTTCATTTTATACCATTCTGTTTAAATTTCTTGTTTATCATGTACATAGTTTGCTTATATAATGAAAGGTTAATTTTAAAAAGTATTAAAAAATTAAGACATAGAATAAAAAAATGCTACTGGCCTCAGTGTGAGACGTGTGTTTGCTGCCCAGCTATAGATTAAGACCAGTACTGGACCAAGAAGGGAGAAGCATGGAAAGTGTTTTTCTTTCTTTTTTTTTTTTAAGCTCTTTATTGGAGTGTAATTGCTTTACACTGTTGTGCCAGTTTTCACTGTACAACAAAGCGAATCAGCTATATTTATACATACAACCCCATATCCCCTCCCTACCATGACTCCTTCCCACCCTCCCTATCTCACCCCTCTAAGTCATCTCCCATCATCGAGTTGATCTCCCTGTGTTATGCAACAGCTCCCCACTAGCTATCTATTTTACATTTGGTAGTGTATATATGTCAATGCTAGGAAAGTGTTTTTCAACATGGAGTGGAAGGAGTGGGCGGTCCTCAGAGTGGATGGGGGAGAAGGACCACCCATCACAATATCAGAAAGAGATGTGAAAGTGATTTATCTGCAAGCCACCCCAGAGTGTGGACCTCTGAATGACCCATCATGGGAGAGGGGAGGGGTGTCACTGTCTAACAGCTCAAACCCTCCCCAGACTGCAGGAAATAGAGGGTGGAGAGGACCTGGTCAATTTCTGTGAGGCTGGGGGTCTGACAGGACAGGCTCTTCGTGCACATGGTGGAACTGAACCAGACCGACTGGAAATTTCCCAGGAACTGGGCACAGGAGGATAGTGAATATATCATGCACATAATTAAAAGTTAATTACATAAGAAATAGCATTGAAACTGTCTTTGCTCTTGGTTGTTGCATAAATCTATTTATTATGAGGAAAAATTAAAAAAAAAAAACCTTCGTATATATACTGAAATTCAAATCCAAAATATGGAGAATGTGACCTTTGAATTATTCTTTGAGGATTGCATCAGGTTTCTTTTAGAGAAATGAGGTGGGGTGTTCTAATCCAAAAAGCATGGAGGCATAGGACGGGAGTATAGAACAGGAACAGGGAATTCACTTTGGCTGGCTTCAGGGGCTTTATAGAGAAACAGAAAAAGAAAGATGATTTGGGTCCATGTATTGGTTTTCTGTGGCTGCTGTAACAAATCACCACAAACTGGGTGCTTTAGAACAACAGAAGTTTACTCTCTTGCAGTCCTAGAGGCCAGAAGTTCAATTTTAGTTTCACTGGTCTGAAATCAAGGTGTCGGCTGGGGCTCTGCTCCCTCCAGAGGCTCTAGGAGTGAATCTGCCAGAATTCTTTCACTTATGCCTGCATCACTGCAATCTCTGGCTCTGTCTTTACACCGTCTTCTCCTCTCTGTGTGTCAAATCTCTCTCTGCCTCCCTCTTAAAAAGGACACTTGTGATTGCATTTAGGGCCCATCTGGATAATTCAGGATAATCTTCTCATACCAAGGTCCTTAATTCAATCACATTTGCAATGATCCTTTTTCCTTATATGGTAACATTTATAAGTTCCAGGAATTAGGACCTGATATCTTTGGCCATTATTCTGTCTCCTATAATCCTTGTCATAAAAATTAGTCCTTGAGGTTTCTGTGCCTAGAAAAATGAAGATCTGGGCAGTGCTGGGATTTATGGACGTTGTTGTCTGATAAGTAAATCCTGCTGCCTCCAGTCTGGACAGGTGTTTCTTGTTGGTTGATTGTGCCTGCCTGTGTTTTTGTGCAAAAACAGGTACGTGGCCCTTGACACTGTAATTCCTTCAAATCACTCCACTGAGAAAGAGTCTCTATTTGATAGCTCCTGTGTTATATTATTATTTCTTTTGAAAATAGAAAAGATGAGAAAACTGAGACCCAGAGAGGCTGTGATATGACCAATTTGGCTCCTAGTTGCAAAAGCGGGACCAGAACCCCAGTGCTCTTTTCACTCCAATGTGCTACTGTGGCAGTTGACAAAGTCTGTTTCAAAGACTTAGTGCTTGTGGGACACCCCTGCCCCCCACTTTGCATTTCTCGTTTAAATGCCTGGATCACAACATAGAAATTGCCCTAGTAAGGGTGGAATGTGGTAATAGGAGAATGATCCTTGTTGTTCATCCAAAAAGATATTGGGGCAACATTGCATCAAAGAATAAAAAGGAATACTTTCTTCCTCCAGATCCGTTCTCCTCAAGAATGATTTAAAAGACCACCTGTCTGGAATCACCTGGGATACTTGCAAAACATCTGGGTTTCTTTCTCACGCCAAACCTCTGAGGCAGGTGGTAATAAAGCACAATAACTAATGTCTGAGTATCACTGTCCTTGACTCTCTTGCCCTTTGATTGATTTATATATATATTCCTCTCCCCTCCTTTTAATTTCCTATTATCTACTGTGTCCACAGGAAGCACCAACCAGTCACTACCGTAGAAATCAATTGCAGACTTGTTTTGCTAAGGGAGTCCAGCCTATAACATCCCCACCTTCTTCTTGCTTACGAGTGATGGATGTAGCAGTTTTACTGAATGGTTGGAGTCTGACCTAAAAGACCCTCTGGGTGTTCTGGGTCAGGTCCTAGAGAGCCATGTGGCAACACAGCAGCAGAACACCAGCTTCTGAGTCCATTTCTTAGTTGTGCTCCACACGGAGGGTGAGGTCCTTGATGACTGAAAGTCAGGCACTGGTAACAGGGAGGGCTCAGGGAGATTCTAATAGTTATTTGAGGACTGAGATCCAGTGTTGATTTCTATCACATGCCTCTTTTAAGCAGTGTCCTTAGTCACAAAAGATAAATTTCCTTTTGTTTGTACGACATGTTTAGGAATATTCTTTACTGCTTTAGAAGTCTCGTTACTATCTCCACCTCAAATTACCCCCCATTTCTTGCCCACCTTCTCCATTGTTAACCAAACATTATTTTGCACATGTTTCCATTCTTTATGTGCCCTAGGAGAGCAAGCCATAGAATGAACCACAAGGAATGAGTAACGATTGATCTAAGCCAGTCAAGGAGGATCTGTACTCCTTGCCAGTGATTGGCTCAGACAAGGTCATGTGATCTAATTCTGGCCAATGTGATACAAAGGGACTACGGAAGAAATGTTTTTTTCATACTCAAAAACAGGTGACCATGAAGAAACAGTTATTTTCTGCTGCTGACATTTCCTGCATGTGATACTTGCAACTGTGGCAACCATCTGGGATAAGAAAGGAAATTAACCTAAGGGGATCATGTGAAGGGTGGCTGAGAGGAAAAGTAGAAGGAACTCTGGGTACTTGATGAGCTCACTTGGATGCCTAATTGACTAACGCTGCAAATTTCTCATCTCAGGACCTTCTGTTACCTGAGATAATGAATCCTCTTAAGTCACTTTGAACTCGTGCGTGTGTGTGTACACCTGCGCATGTCCTTGTTTGGGTTTACTTGCAGATAAAAGCTTTCTAATGGATACATACCATAAAAAAATCAATTCTGACCCATAAGCTGGAGGGAAGGAACATGGCTAAAATCTCAGATTTGAACTTAACAGATACTCAACAGAAGTGGAGGAGGAAGCTTGTGCTTTAGGATGGAGATTCCAGAGAACTGTTTTCCAAAATTTAATAAGTATTTGAATAACCAGGGGATTTTGTTAAAGTGCAGATCTGATTGATTAGTTCTGGGCTGGGACCCTACAGTCTGCATGTCTTGCATGGTCCCAGGAAATACTGTTGCTCTTGGTCCACAGACCACAATTCCAGGCATTGAAGGCTACACACTAATAGAACTCGACTTTGCTCTGGCAGGGTGACTTTTAGGTCAGGCCACCAAACTTCAAATCAATGGCTATTATGGAAAAAAAACCCTTTTCTGTAGAAGGTTTGAGATTGAGTTTTCTTTGGTAAAATACTGTGGAAATGCTATTTGACTCGTAGAATGGAAATCTGAAAAGTCTCATTTTGATTTCACACCATCTCACATCTGTGACAGAGACAAACTTCTCACCTCCAGAAAGGAGAACGATTTTTAAAAAGTGACGTTCTTTTCCTTCTGTGTCATAGAATGCAATAAGAATTGGGTGAGCACACACTGGCAATTGAGTGTAAATGTTTAGACAGCCATAGCGAACCTAGGATAATGGATGTTTCAACTCCAAGAAGATATGTTGTCATTTAAACTCAGAGATAATGCCACCATCAGTTCCTAGTAGCAGTGCCTTCTCTGGGTAGTGGTGAAGGAATGACACAGAGTCATTCCATATGAAATTCGACTTGTCTCATAAAAGTGATAAGGGCATTAGACTGGCCAAGGGTGAAGATGCTGCTGTTAAGGAAAATGAAACTTATTTGTTCCTATGAATGTTGAGATTGTGACTTTAGTCTCAGGCACACTTCGATCCCAACTAAATCACGACCCTTTATTTATTTATTAATTCACTAAACAAATATTAAAAACCTACTATGGGGCAGGTATTGTGTTAGGTACTGGAGAATTAGATATAGACACACAGCATCTTTAATTTCTAGGAACTTAATACAAACAAAGGCTGTAGTAAGAAAGGCTGACATCAAAGGGTGTATAAATTGTAGTGGTGGAAGCACTTAAGACTGCCCTGGGGCAGAGGAAGTGCAGAAAAGCAATGTTTGAGCTGTGACTTGAAAACAAGCAGAACATGGCAGGGAGGCTAGGGTGCAAATAGGGTTGGAGGAAATCATTGTAGGAAAGATGAAAATTGTGTACAAAGGCAGATAGGCGTGTGAGAAGCTGTGTCCAGGCAACAGAAAGTAAAGACCCAGGAAATGAGAAACTTACATGAAATTCATACAAATACATAATTTTATTGTTTCTACACTTTCTATGATTTGGTGTCTAGAGAAAAATGTTTAGTGACAGGAAGCATTAAAACTGCATTTGAAACCAGCTGATTAGCACACAGTTTGTTCCTTGAGCATATTGGGTGAACTCTCTTCTGGGACAGAAAAGAACTGTACACTGTGGGATGGGTCAATATAAGGCAATTGGGAGAGGTGGATGCTCTGCTTTTCTGGAGAGCATCAGCCTTATCTACGGACATGCAATGGAAATGAAATTAAACTCTCTTTCTCCATTCCATACCTCACAACACATCTTTGCAGGATTTGGGCCCATGTACTGCTCATGTTTTGGCTCCTCTACTGGCTTAATATTGTTTTAAGGAAGAATATTCTGATTAATTCCTATTGATTTATAAACGTTTTCAGGCTAGGATCATTAGCAGGGCTTCAATGAGAACTGGAAGGCCTATTTTGAATGAGTCTAGAGATGAAAGTTGAGTGATAGGAAATCTTACAATTGCATTGAAATCAGTAGATGGGCACATGATATCACAGTTGTAGCTGGCTTCCCCACAATCTAAACTAACATTATTATCTTCTACCTGCTGTGAAATAGATTTAATAGCCAGACTTTCATAACTAGAATCACTTGGTAAAGTCAGAAACTGCTTTCATCTCAGAATGTTTCACCATCTCCCCCAGGCAATAGGTAGGGTTCCGTAATTCTGGGCATTTGACTGCTCTACTGATGTCAGTTGTGGAGAAGGGATCCAAGTGCCAAAGGATTTAGTGGGGTCTAAATCCTTCTGTGCATTTGATCAGTGTTAGGAGATGCTGAGAGTCTGTAAGGAAAATGTAGGCATGGACCCTCTAGGAAAACAGTCTTTGGGTTAAGAGAAATCTGCGGTGACAACATGATATATTCACTCCATCCACCTCACTCCACCACTTGTTACCCTCAGTAATGTGTACTTAGAACTTGAATCTGGGGGAAATTATGAAAAGTACTAGAGAACAGTTTTGTCTTTCTTTCTCATAAATTTTGGTGGAGCTATCCATTGGCGTATAGTCACGTCTGAGCTCCTGTGAACTTGGTAGGATTCCACTATCCAAACCAGTCTTTGTTTTCTCTGAAATCACCCCCACAAACTCACAGGGCCACAACCCACAAAAAAAAGGTCCCTGCACTGATGTAGAGTAGGGTTGCCAGATTTAGCAAATAAAAATATAGGGCACCCAGTTAATTTTGAATTTCAAATAAACAATAACTAATTTTTTAGTATGTTTCCACATATTGCATAAAATCCCATTAGACATTGCATCTTTGATTCCCCTACAGCATTCTTGAATTCCACAGAGTTCTACCTTAAGGAAGCTCTAAAATTGTACCAGGAAGCCATCTCTCCTGTTTGGGAATTGAATTTTGCTTAATATGGGAATTGGCTGCCAAGAGATTCCTGGAGTTGTAATTACCCATTGTAAACCAGAGGACTTTCCATTGTTCATGTTCATGGAATAAAACTTCTATGCTACAGAGGGGCCATTATGGAGGAAAGAGTTGACAACTTGTAGAAAGTGGAAGAGTTGGGAATTAGGAAGGTTTCATGACCTCCTTTCTTAGGAAAACAGAGCAGTGGACATTTTAGCTTCTGAACCCAATTTTTTAAAAAAGGTGTCAGAAGCTACTATTTTGCAGTTTGTAGCATTAACAATTTTGTAAGATTTCCAGAATTTTTGTGATTTCCCATCTCTTTTAGTAATCTTTGTCTGCTTTCCCATAGTGACTCGCAGTGAAACCCTTAAAAAAAATTGAAGAATCGATTTCTGGTTCAGGAAATGCGGCAAAGTAAATGACCTAAAATTCTGCTGCTACAACACTCAGAAGTGTGGAGCAAATCTAACACGCATTATTCTAAATGTATGGCTGAGAAAAGAAAAGAAAATCCCAGGCACTGGAAACTAAGCCAGAAATGAAAATGAGAGCAGAAAGCATGTGAGTTGACGGCTGACTGCGCTGGGCTGTCAGTCGCAATGTGAGGGCCTGAATTTTAGCATTTGTGAGGTGGAAGAGGATAAGTCTTGCCCCAGTGAGAGGTGGGGCAAGAACTTACACATTTGCCTTAAGTTGGACACTTGAAGAGTGGCACGCATCTGTGGATTAGAAAAGAACTGCCCATTGGAACAGGGAGAACACAGAGTATTTTCCCTCTTCTTGCTGGGCTCTTGGTGAGAAATTGAAACTGTAGGTGTCAGCCTCAAATAGTTTTGTGGTTTGAAGTTTACAATTGGTATAGTCTGAGACTTCAGTTCTTTCACTATGAAAGCAAAACAAAACAGATTTTAATGAATATCAAAGCAGTCTCCTCCACACTATTCATTTATATGTTAATAATTTCAGAGTGTGAACAGCCCTTTTAGGTATGTTACAAAACCCTTAGGCCATAACAAGAACTGATTAAATTTAGTTTCATAAATATATGAGAGGTTATTGCCTGGCAAAGCCACCATGAGCAAAGTCAAAGCATATGGTATTATCCAATGCATTGGGAGGTGTTCCCTCCTTTTTTATTATTTGTAAGAATTTGTGAAGGACTAATGTTAATTCTTAAACATTTGGTAGAATTCACTAGTGAGGCCATCTGTGCCTAGGGTTTCCTTGGAATTATATGGATTACCAATTAAATTACTTTTTGTGTGCTTATTCAGACTTTCTATTTATTTTTGAGTCAGTTTTGATATTTTGTGTCCATCTAGGCACTTGTCTGTTTCATCTAGGTCATCTAATCAGTTGGCAAATAATTGTGATTAATGTCTTCTAGATACAGACAGTTGTAAAGTGTTGCTTAAGGTGTAGTACTAAAACATGTAAGAAAAATATTTATGGATTAGGGGAAAATAAAAAAGAGAACTCACCAGGATTAATTTGTCCAAAAGAGAAAGAGGAAAAAGTGTAACTGTAATATTTCAGAGCGTTTTGGGAATGACCTGGGGGTCACAGTCAGGGGGCATGCACTGGTACAGGCATAAGAATTATTCACAATCTGTATCCCTTGGAACTGAGTTTACTTCTATTCCAGTTGGTGCCTGAGGTGTACCAATTTTAAATATTTAGAATACAACTCTTGGGTAAATAGTAGAAGTAAATGTAGCATAGTGAGGATACCAGAAATGTTTGTGTAGTAGAATTTCTATTTCTAAAATATGTGATGTGAAGGACTAGACATCGTAAATTCTGTCCTGGACAAAAAGAGATAATGCAGCAAAACACTTGACCATTGATAGTTGCAAGTGGGAAAAGCCAAACCTAGAGACTGGGGCAATAAGAGACATTCAGAATACGTAGGCTTGTTGAAAGGGAAAATAAACAGTGACTAGAAAGTTGAAACTTCTAGGATGTCAAAGAAATAAATGTAAGCAGGTAAAATTAGCACCGAATAGATGTAATAGAGGTAGCAGGGTTCATTCATATTGTATATGTTGATGAACTTCACCCAGGAGGCTTTCCCTTGTGTGGGGCACTTAGAATCATAGACAGTAAGAGCTGGAGGTGACACTTGAGGTCATACAGTCCCTGCACCTCAGATGAACAGTATATGGCTGTGGTTATAAATGCCTGCCTGTGACATCCAAACTTTTCCATACTGTGTGAAGCAACTTGCCTCTGGTTCTTACCCGTGGTTGAAGATACTACTAGCTATTTTTGCTTTATTTTCAATATTTCTTATGTCTTATAAGGCATACTTGCTGTGATTGCTAAATCTAGGTATTCTATTGAATATTTAGGATTGAGATTGTTTTATTAGAATAGATTTAAGAAAGCTTGGGAGAGATCTCAAAGTGAATCACTCTGTGATTTGTCTACTTCCTAGGATGGCATTATTTATCCTGCATCTTGAAAAAGTGAACTATTAACACACAACCGAATTTTCTCAAGAATCAAATTTTATTTCTTTACTTATTGTACTTTTTAATATTAACCATTTTGAACAGTATCTTTGAATATATTATAATTCTCAGCTTTGTTGAACAGAGTATATAGGACATGGTTTCAATTTTTTTCAGAATGCTTTTATGATTGTCTTTTAAAAACTTCTTTGTTAACACCGCTTAAAGACTGTAGAATACTCAAGTGCATGGAAATTTATAATTTCCCTAATAGTTTTTCCATTGTTCAGTATAAGTCTATTTCAACATTTTTTTTCTTTTTATGAATGCTATATGATGAGCGCCTTTATACAGGCTGTTATTAAGCACATAAACTATTTGGTATTATATAAAATCTTCAGGGCCACCAAAGAGTATTGGGTTACTTGGCATTAGACTAAAAGTACAGTGACTTATGCTTTTGAGTTTCAGCATCTTTTGTTTTAACTTTTTTCTCTTCTCCCTTGATGTCGGATTGTTCATTCCTCCAAGTATGCCTGCTTTGTTCAGCTTTTATCCCCTCAACCTCTTTTTTCATGCTTCTCATCAGCTATAAAATGGGAAACCAGGTAACCAAATGTGACATTATTATATACGAAGAAAAGTAAGTACAGAGTATGTACCATATGAGAGAAAAGTACCCAAGTTTTATTAAATGGAATTATTCACCCAGATCAGATAATTTTTTTGAACAAAATCGCAGGTTTCTTGGATGAAGTTCTTGTTACTCTACTAAATTAAAAAAAAAAAAAATCTAACTATAATAAGAGAGGGTTTCAGTTGAGGCATGTCCCAGGTGACAAAAAGTCCATTGAGATTTGCGAGTGAGGGAAAATATCTTATTTTGATGACTCGGTGACGTGGTATGAGTTCAGGAGAGCTTAGGAAAAAGGGAAGCGTTAGAATTTATGGATTTGAGGAAATGGAATGATCTGCTTAGTTGCACTTGGGCACAGCTCACTCCTGAGACATATACACTGTCACTAGATTTAATGTGTATTCGAATAGTCCTTTCATGTGGGGTTCCATGGCATTTGTTCCATGACACATAGGCGCCTACCTGATCTATCTGGAATGTAAGGTATTTTCAGCCATGGCTGCTAATGCTAACTGCTGAATATCAAAGCTTATGAGCTCGTCTTCATCTCCTAGATGATTATCCCAGTAGTTCACAAGGAGTAGCACAAACGTACAAAGCATTTCACGTGACCTGGAACTTGCTTGCAAAAGCCCTAGGGTGGTATTTTTGAAGTAGATTTAGCTGAATACAGGGCACAGAATTGCCAAATGTAAATTGAAGATAGGATGCCAGGAGGTTCCCAAATGGCTAACGGGACACAGAAAGCTCTTCCATGGAAACGAGGACCCTCCTTGTAGAGGAGGGGTGGAAGGCAGACTGGATGCCAGAGGGTTTACATGCAGGCTGTCTCCTGTCTTCAACAGACCCTTTGTTTGCCAACCAATGTCTTTACTAGTAGATGCCCCTAAATTCATTTGGGCGGGAATATGAGATGTATGATGACATCATTGAGTGGAAATGATATGAGATCTGTTACATAGTATGAGAAGACAGACTCTGGAATGTTTTACTACATGTTCAACACACACACACACACACACACATACACACACTAAACAGGGAGAACACAGTTTTAGTCCTGACCTTAGCAGTCATTAGTTCTTTGCTTTTAAGTCACTTAACTTTTCCAGGTCTCATCTATGATGTAAATTGAAATGGAGTATCTCTAACAGTTAATTCACAATAGATTAGAAGCTGTGTACTGGCTAGGGTGTAGGTGAAGTATTTTGTTTTAAAATTGATTAATTAATTAATTTTTGGCAGCATTGGGTCTTTGTTGAGTGCGGGCTTTCTTTAGTTGCAGCAAGTGATTGATAGCTTCTCTTGTTGCGGAGCACGGACTCTAGGCCAGCAGGCTTCAGTAGTTGTAGCACGAAAGCTCAGTAGTTGTGACACACGGGCTTAGTTGCTCTGGGCATGTGTGATCTTCCCGGACCAGGGATCGAACCCATGTCCCCTACATTGGCAGGCAGATTCTTAACCGCTGTGTCACCAGGGAGGTCCCGAGGTGAAGTTGCTATAACAAACAGATATTATTGGACTTGCTTTAAAATTTATGGAAAAGCTTTGACTTTTCTAGACTATTGTTTGACAAAATTTCCTAGTAGACGACTCACTAGGGTTTGCTGGATTGCCAGTCCAACAAACTCCAGTAATCAAATATTCATTATTGACCTTATAGTCATCCTTTTCTTTTCTGCTCTTGTATAAAATAATCATATGCACAGATTCACTTATCTTAGTACCCACATATTTAATTTCCATATTGATATTAAGGTCTGTTTACATTTACATTATTTTGATTCTACCATTCATGTTACTTTAAAAATATTTGCTTTTATACTTAAAGGAAATTTCTTTGAGCTGATGATTCACATTAATTAATTGAGGGAAAAATGCAGCAGAGTGGTAACAACAACAAAAAGAAAACTTACCCAAGAGTAAAACACAAAGATGGGCACCTCATAGCTGAGATAAACTGCATCCTGTCAACTAAATCTAATCTGAGGCAAAACAATCTTGCAGTGCATACTCAATAGGGGTGGGAGGAATTGGGAGATTGGGATTGCCATATATACATTACTAACAAGAAGAAAAAATTGTACACTTAAAAAAAAGTTGGACAATTAAGAAATTAATGGGATGTTTGCAGAAATCATAACTGAATTTACATTACAAATTTGTAAAATATGTTTGAGCAAAATTGTTTGTCTTCTCCTCTGAAAACTTCCTTCCACCCATCACAGGTAGCTTAATAGACACTAGTGTTCACACAATACCTTGAGACAAATAGGAAACTGCACTGAAGTTACTGCTAAAGATCACATGGTCAAGTCCCTCCCACATAAACCAGAGGTTCCCAAACCTGGCTGCACTGTAGACCCCTGGAGGAGGTTTCAAAAATATGGATTCCTGGACCTTAGCCCCATCTACTGAGTTTGAATCTTGAGTGGCTGGGTCTCGAAATCTGTATTTTTTTTTTAAGAAGTTAGAAAACTAACCTAACCTCTGTCCGCATGTTTACATTCAGGAGCTACCAATCTGAAACTTTCTGGAAAGATAAACATATACATACTATTTTGAAAAAATCTGTAGGAAACTGTTATTTATTTCTCAGATACCTTTGGAGGGATAGTTTCAAGCTTAAAACTCCCGCAGTGTGGACATTCTCCTTCAGATCTAACCCAAGTCCTTCCTGTTCAGATTAAATCTATTTTGTTTCAGGAGCTGAAGACCAGCTGATGGCATCAGGCATCGCTTGCACATTGGATCCTGGTGAGCTGCATTATTTTTTTTGTCTAGGTAACTAGTTTTATTTCCTTTACTACATTTTTTGCCTCTCATCTCTATTTTCTTACTTTTGAATTCTTTAATATTCTCTTTTAAGCCTTCTAATTCTTCTCCAGCTCGAGAGAAACATGAGGAGTCAAACAAGAGACAAGGATTCGGAAAATCTTCCAAGCGTGAACTACTGGCTGTCTGATCTTAGTCAAGTCATTCATTCATTCTTTGAAGACATATATATTGGCCAGCTATTGGTGGAAGAACAACAGAGCAAGTGGAAATGTTCCCTGCTGTTTAACACTTGGAACTCACAGAGCATCTTTTCTGTCTTAGCCAACGAAAGTCACAAGGCTGACCTAAAGCCAGGGGTTGGGAAATAAAGTGGGGTGGGGTAAATATTTCTGAACAATAATGTCACAAACGTCTACGATCTTTCAGGTTCATCCTTTTATCTATTTGAGCCCACATCTCCTCTTTTGTAAAACTGAGATGATAATACCCGCTTTGGGGGTTTGATAGGTTTGTTACAAGGCTTGAATGTGATGATGTTAAGGGTCTTTGTGAGCTTTCCTTGTGAAATCCTTGGGCTTTCCTGTCCTGGTTTCCAGCAAAGACTATGGAGGAGAGTAGAGGGAAGCTGGGAGTCATCCCAGGGGAGGGAGGAGAATGAGATAAGGTTAGTATTTTCCTTCATACAGTGAAGTGGAGACACATTAACCTGAACTTCTCCATTTTCTTCCTTAAGAAAAAGACCAGGAGTAATGGACTCACAGGTGTTATTTGCACCCCTGCAGGATGTGAGGCTGTGAAATAGTCCCTCTTTGTTCAAGAAAGTCGCTAAGTTTTTTGAGGACAGGAGGTTGCATAAGATCAGGGTATAGAATGCAGGTAGAGTGGCTGTTCTGAGAAGCACATAATCAATGTGATCCATGTTGTCTTGAGGGGCTACACAGACGGAACAGGATTTAAACCGAGCCTTAAAAGTTGGGTATGATTGGGATGATGGTCAGAGAAAAGAGGAGGCATTACTGCTGTGTGTGTGAGTAAAAGTCCATAAGTAATGATCCTCAAAGCACTTGAGGAGGCTGGTTGTGCAGGGAAGTGGATATTCATTCATTCATTCAACAATGATGTTTTGTGTATCTATTGTTGGACTCACTGCTAGAGCTGCTAGATGCTTCCTTGGTAATGGTTGGGATGTAGTCCCTGATCTCATGGAGCTTTCAGACAGACTTGAGTCAGAGAGTCATTAAGGAAACATACACACATGCAATTTTAAGGTGCTGGGAGGGCACGTGATGATAGCGATTGACCTAGCCATGGAGGTTCTCCAGGAAACTGCTAGCAGAGCTGATGAATTAGAGTTAAGCAAGCCTCACTTCATCAAAAAGTTGGTTGGATGGGATGGGGAGAGTCTTTCAGGTAGAAGGTGGTGTGTATGAGGAGCCTAGAAACATGTCTGAAGCTGAGAGGTAAGAGGGAGCCGAAATGCATGAGCCCAGGCAGGTGAGTAGGGGAGAATTTGCAGAACGTAGATGGCTACTGTAAGGCCTGTAGTGTGAATTCCAGTGGGCTAAGTTTCCCAAACTGTGTGCTGAGGTGCCCCGGGGTGCCTCGAGGTAAACTGATAGGGGGCATCATGAAATGTTTTACATTTGAGGGAAATACCACCATCTGTTGGACACCGTGGGAACTACCACTAGTAAGTTACTTGTGCCTAATTACTTAGTAAATGGAACATGTAAGTGTTCATTTTTCGCCAACGGGCAGTGGGAAAAAATTACTAAGATGCAAAGTCACTGTAAGCTGAGAAATTCGGAAACCTCCGTCCTCAGGGTGATGTGAAGTCACAGGCATATCCTGAAGAGAGTGATGATCAGATTTGCATATGGAGAAGATGACTCCAACAACAAGGTGGGGAGTAAATAAGTAGGAGGAGGTGGGCAAAGTAGCTGTGGAAACACAGGAGACAGAGAAATATGAGGAAGAATGAATGGGTCTAGCCTGGGAGGCCCTGAAAGCCAGGTAGAGGGTAACCACTGCTCCTCTTCTTATGGTCCAGCGTAAGCCCCCATTACTGTCAGACCTGCCCAGAACCTGTGTTTCCACCAATTAACTTAATGCCTTTTCTTTTTTTAATGGAAAACTGTTTCGTGGGCATTTTTTTCTTAGATATAATGTGAAGTTAGATCTAACTTGCCTGAAATATGCTTGCCGGAAGTCCCGACTGAGCCGTTGCAAGTTTCTGTACCAGGCACACTCCTCTTTTACCTGTGGGAAGGAGTGTGATGTAAGGGGTCTAGAACCAGGTAATCTGAATTGAAATCTCAGCTCTGCTACTTACTCTGTTACCCAGGGAATGTTATTATCCTCTCCTGGCCTCAGTTTCCTTATCGTGCACTTCATAGGGCTGTTGGCAAAGATTAAACGACAGGTGCGTGAAGAGCTGGGGGCAGAATCTGACATGCTGTTAGGGTTTTATGAGCATTAGCTACTCTCATTGCTGCGATCAGGCTCACCTCCCTTGCCTCCTATGTCTCATAAAAATTCCAGATGCAGATAATATAGAACCTTACCCGCAAGTGTGAAGTCAGAGTTGGGATGCCTGGAACAAGGTAGGGTGGTATGCTGTGGGTTTTATGCCAATGGTCTGGGATGCCTTCTCTCTGTGCCAGGTTCTGGATGGGAAGTTTCCCACACACTGCACCGCAGCAGGGGTGGCATCAAGATTCCAGGTTCATTGCGGGTGGGCGGCGGGTTTGGGTGTTTTCATTGGACAGGCAGTTGGCTCAGCTTTGTAAGTACCATTCCATGAAAAATAATGTGCTGTTGAGTTATTTGAGGTGAACATATTTTGTTTTGCCTTTGATCTGTGGGATTACAAAGGATGTTGTAATATGTTCATGTGGTTAAATTAAATACTTACAATGACTGGAAGAAACCAGGCACCTCATATTCCCTGTAAGTGTGATTGGAGATTGGTTGATTTTAATTTTGCCTGAGCATTTTAATCTTCACCAATCTCCTCTGAGTCTCCTCTAAATAAAAGAAAAATAAAGTTCCTGATAGGAAAAGGATCATAAATACACTAAGAATGATCTTTCTTAATATTTAGATACATTAGGGATGTGAGATAAGACAGGGTCTCAATATATTCCATTCACAACTGGTGGGTTGAAGACTTGCTTTTCATTGTTGTTCGTTGTCCATGACCTTGTAAGCTAGATTAAATAGGTTAAGAATCTGCAAATGCCAAGGGGGATATTTGAAAGGGTTGTCTGCCAATGAAGTACCGTAGCGCTTCTCTTCATGCTGGTGCCGTCCTTCTCGGCCTTTGCTAGATTCTATGCTGATGTATGTTTTTCCTGTTAAAAAAAGCAAACAAGCCTGACTGAGAAAAATAAATATCAATATGCAGTCATTGACAGCTCAGTTAAGAAAGAGAAATTATTTGAAAAAGCCCAGAAGAAAAAATGGGTTTGGACATATTCTAATCACATATGGAATAAAGAAAATTTCATTTTAAGAGTAATGCTCCTTAAACCCATGTGCACGTTAAAATCACCTAGGAGCTCGTGCAATATGCCAATCCTGGAGCCACACCCTGGTGAAATGAGATTAGATTCTCTGGGGTCCGGAGGTGGGATGGAAGAGCAGGAGGAAGGACAGGGGCTTCAGCCTTTCATTAAAAGCTCCCTGGGTCTTTCTAATGTAACCAGGGTCAATTACTGCTTCTATACAGGAATTTTTATTGACATAATGAAGACATGGTGATAGAATGTTGAGAATCCTGAGATCTCCAAAATGTAGGAGGAGTCAATGCTGGGCATTCTGGAGCCAAATCCTTATCCAGCTGATCATTAGTTGAATTACTTTAAAAAAATTGTCCAATATCTGTTAGCCTCAATGTCCTCATCTATAAAAATGACAATAATTGGCATAATAATGCCTACGCCAACAGGTGTTTGGAGACTTCTATGGGATGTGGCCAGGGAAGTTCTCCGTTCTCACCTTCATTCTCATGACAAAGCAGGACTCTGGCATTTTCAGTGCTTTGTTACACACCCAAAAGCAAATCTAATATCACACAGCATTAGCAAGGAGGAAAGAACTTGCTGAAAACATCACAGGGGTTAAGAAGATGTGCTTTCATTGCACCTCGCACAGTGAAACTGAATACTAACTTCCAGTTGAATTCTCTGACCTCTTCCAGATCCCACAACTGCTTTGTCTCCTTGAACATCACCCCTCCAGGAGATTCCAGGCTTTTCCAGAGCCCCCTGGATACCTGCTCCCCTCCCCACACTCTGTATGCATCGTTATAGGTTTGCTGGCCTGGAATGAAATAAAATGTGGGTACAGGCTGAGAAAGTGAAATGCCTGGACATTTTCTCCTATTTTTTAGGAATTTGGGGGAAAAAGAGGCACAGAGAACATATTTTCCCTGTAGGGTGCAATTTCTCAACAGTGGCACGGTTGACATTTTGGACTGGATACAGTCTTTGTTTTGCAGGTGCTGTCCTGTGTATTTGTGTTAGTTTTCTCTTGCTGTGTAACAAGTTAGCATAAACCCAGTGGCGTAAAACAGCCTTGCATTTATTATCTCACAGTTTCCATGGGTCAGAAGATTGCAGGGGGCATAGCTGCATTCTCTGCTCAGCGTCTCACAGGCTGAAATCAAGGTGTTGCTTGTCACTTGATTCTCATCTGAGGCCTGGGGGTCTCTTTCTTATGGTTGTAGGACAGGGCCCTCCAATTTCTTCCTGGCTGCTTGGATAGGGGTTGCTCTTAGCTCCTAGAGGCCCCTTGCGTAGGCGGTTCTTAACATGGCTGTTTGCTTCTTCAAGGCCAATAAGAACGTGTCTGCTGCTGCTCCTTGACTCTTTTAAGGCTCACCTGATTAGGTGAGGCCCACACAGGATATTCTTCCTTTTGCTTAATTAAAAGTCAAGTGATTAGGGGTCTTAGCTACAGCTGCAAAATGCCTTTTGCTGTATAAAGTAACATAATCACAGGATCCGTATCTCATCGTTTTCACAGATTCTGTCTACACTCAAGGGGAGGGGATGATGCAGAGCAGATGGGAACCTTGCCGTGCTACCTACCACAATATTGTGGAATGTTTAGCAGAACCTGCAGCCTCTACCTTTTAGATATCAGTAGCAACCATTACCACTCCCTGAGTTGTGATGCCAAAAATGTTTCCAGGGACGTTCCTGGTGGTCCAGTGGTTGAGACTCTGAGCTTCCACTGCAAGGGGTGCAGGTTTGATCCCTGGTTGGGGAACTAAGATCCCATGTGCCATGAGGTGGGGCCACAAAAAAAAAAAAAGAAAAAATATTTCCAGACATTGCCAAATGTCCCTTAGGAAACAAAATCGCCCCAAGTTGGGAATCACTGATGTAGGGTCTTTGGCTGTTTAGATAAGTGAAGGACTCTAAAAACTCTAGAATGAGATTATTTCAAAGTTTTCTCCTTCACCAACCCTGAAATAGATAAGCAAAGTGAAATTTATGGCTCAGAACAAGATGCAGGTGGAATTTCATGTTCTTGAAGCATTCATGGCATGAACAAGATGCAGAATCTCTTGTATGTCAGCCTAGTTGGGGGCAGGGTAGTGTTACACTACAGCCAAGGCCAGACACTGTGTGGAGGGCATGGCAGACACTCCAGGATCTCAGAAAGTAAGTACCAGAAGGCTCTGGCTGCAACAAGAGGAACAAGGCCTTGAGTCTCACCAGCCACCAAATGCAGCCACAGATGCCAGCAAGAGGAGTATAACATGGACAAGGAACATTGGTTCAAAGACCATAGGAGCCAGAAGACTCCTTCACCCCATTGTCAGAATATCACATGAACCACTCACCTTCAGGGGAGAAATGCTGAGAAACTAGACGTCACAGCTAAAGAGGCTGAGCAATCCAGATGATGCTATTTAAACCAAAGCTTTGATAGGGATTTGACCTTGAATGGACTAAACTGAAAAAAGATGATTTCAACCAAAAAAGACCAAAATGCTGATTGGCTGTTCTGATTTGTGCACATGTGTGCACACCAACACTATATACCAGTAAGGGAGATAGAACTATTAGTAAAGAAATAAAGTTAATGCATTTCCCTGAAGTTTTACATTCAGTGTGAGTAAATTGTGACCCTGCAACAGTATAAGCATTGTTAGAAAAAAAATTCTGTAAATATTACAGAAGAAAAATGTTGTAAATGAATCACAGAGAGGTAACACATTGAGATTTGATACAATTGCTTGTATTAATCAGGAATGCTTTTGGCTGCAAATAACAGAAAACATACTAACAATGGCTTAAATGGCTAGTGGTTTCAAACTTTCCTTGCATCAGAATCACCTGGAGGACTTGTTAAACACAGATTGCCAGACTCTATCCTTGGAGTCTCCCATTCAGTAAGTCTGGGGTGGTACCCAGGGACTTGCATTTCTAAGTTCCCAGGTGATGCTGATGCTGGCCCAGGTGCCTGACTTTCAGAACCACCGACTTAAGTCGCAAGACATCCATTGTCTAATTAACAAGAAGCCTGGAGACAAGTGGTTTTCAGAGCTGTTTTAGCAGCTCAGCAATAGAGCAGGGACCCAGCTTCTTTCTACACTTTGAATCCACCAGGCTTAATGTGGTAGCTTTTCATTTCATGCATATCCTGTGATGGTTACAACACGGTTGCTGCTGTGCTGGTTGTCGCATCCCCACACAGCCTTCAAAGGTAGGAAGCTGGGAAGGGAAAGGAGAAAAGCCCATAAACAGTTTTCAGACGAGTTCGCTGGGTACACGCGTAATTGGAGATGACTGGTGAGACCATTGGGGGACTCAAATTATCACACACTGGATACGTTTTCCTGGGCAGTGTGGGGAGGAAGAAAACTTGACGTTTCTAGCCTCTTCTGCCTGGTCTAAGAATTGAATTGACATGAGACAGATGAGTAGGAGAAAATCAAATTTAATTTCACATGTACTAGAATCCCACATACATGAGCGGTTCATAGATCCCCCACACACAAAAGGGTCAAAGACAGAAAGGTAAAATGAGGTACATACGCCACCCTGAGCTAAGGGATGGGATGGGGCCCTGGGAAGCCCAGGAGGGTCATCCACAGGATGATAAAAAGAAGAGCAGATGTTTGGTAATTGCATATTTGCCACATCATATAGATGGGGCCACTTAGATAAAATTTATCTCTGGTGATAACACTATTTCTGGGAAAAACTCCCAATTTAAATTCTTCCTGCTTACAGAAAGAGAAAAACATTATAATATAATATCGCTTATATGTGGAATCTAAAAAAAATGATACAGAGGAACTTATTTGCAAAGCAGAAATAGAGTCACAGATGTAGAGAACAAACGTATGGACACCAAGGAGGGAAAGGGGAGTGGAATGAATTGGGAGATTGAGATTAACACATATACACTACTATGTACAAAACAGATAACGAGGGAAATCTACTCAATGCTCTGTGGTGACCTAAATGGGAAGGAAATCCAAAAAAGAGGGGATATATGTATATATATAGCTGATTCACTTTTCTGTATAGCAGAAACTAGCACAACATTGTAAAGCAACTATAATCCAATAAAAATCTAAAAAATGAATAATAAAAAAATTCTTCTGGCTTAGAGAAAGGCAGTAGTTTCTCCTGAGCCCACAGGGTGTGCATTGCCTTTAGCTCAAAATAATCCATGTGCCAAAGTGACACATCTTGGGGAGGCCAGTTCTGAACCCCTGCAGCAAAAAGAGTAACCCTGGTTACTCCTACTGTTGTCTTGAATTTATAAACTATTGATATCCTTGAAGTAGGTTCCTTCTTCTATTGAGCTGCCCCTGTCAATGTCTTCCCATGAGTTGGAGTCCGGGATCTTTTTAATACAGCTTTGGGAACATCCTTAAAATGCTGTTTCTCTCCTTATCTTGAACAGACGTTGATTGAATTGGGAAAAGAAAACCTCTTTGAGAAAACCTCTTGATACATAGACTAAATTTTATCATGTACCACATCTTAATATCTCATGTTTTTAAATCAGAAATAGTCTGACTTGTTTTTGGTTTTGCTTCTGATTTTCCTTATTGAAACACTGTAAACATTTTTCTTTTAATCTGATCAAAACAGATTAAGCCTGAAATCATAAGTGATTCTTGTTTTTATATTTTTGGAATTCCATAGAAAGTGCTTTCATCTGGTAAACTGTGCTGCAGGCAGAACGCTGTGGTCTGGGGAGATACATGTGATTGAGAGGGAAGGAAATATGAGAACTTTAGACTCTATCGTTTTATTAAAAGATGAACTGAACTGTTCCTTTAAGATTCTGATTAATTCATGGGCTTCTGTTCAAATATTTCAAGGGGGAAGTGTGGTTTGGGCTTGGGTGTTTTGCTTCCTAGTTTGGGTTACGGCCAGCTGGAGAAAACTCTGCTCTGGCGGTTTGCAGCCAAACTGGAAGTACAGGATCGGTGGCACCTCCTGGAAAGTGTTCTCTTGAAATTCCCAGTAGTCAGTGTGCATTGAAGCTGAAGAAGGGACAGGTACATCTGGCTGGAACTGGTGTGTGTTTTGTTGTTCGCAGTGCCCATTAGCCCAGAGCCAAGTACTATGAGCTCCTTGGGGGTTCACGTGGGACCCTGAGGGGTGGGCACTGCCGTTGTCTGGGGGCCTCCTCAGATTTCTGTTCTCCCAGCAACCTTGCTGGCAGATTTTTTCTATAGGACCCATAACATCTCCTACATGGGGGTGGAGGAGGCTGGTTCTGAAGGTGAATTGGGTACTTGGCTTATTTCTTGTTGAAGTTTTTCTCACTCTGATTCCGCTTCTCAGCCACTGAGATGCAGACTCAAAGACAAATCATGTTTTTCCTTTTGATGAAATTTGGTTTCATTAGCTCCTGTGTACTTTGAAAGAGTGGCTAAAGACATTAGCTGTAGATCAAAACTACAGGGAAGAGGACTAAAAGCCTGAATCTTATTGACTGGTGGAGAAACTGAGCATGGGAAACTCGTGAAAGGAAGTAGAAAGGGAAGTGGGGAGGGTTGTCTAACGGAATTGAGGAGAAATGAGCCTAAAGCAGTGTCCTTTTCAAACTGTATTTTGTGAAATGAGAATCACAGGGGTGCTTGTTTATTTTATTTTATTTTTAAAAATTTATTTATTTAATTTTGGCTGCATTAGGTCTTTGTTGCTGTGCACTGGCTTTCTCTAGTTGTGGTGAGCGGGGGCTACTCTTTGTGGTGTGAGGGCTTCTCATTGCGGTGGCTTCTTTTGTTGTGGAGCATGGGCTGTAGGCACGTGGGCTTCAGTAGTTGTGGCTGGCGGGCTTAGTTGCACCGTGGCATGTGGGATCTTACTGGCCAGGGCTCAAACCTGTGTCCCCTGCATTGGCAAGCAGATTCTTAACCACTGTGCCAGCAGGGAAGTCCCTGGGATGTTTGTTTAAAACAAAGCAAAAAAACAAAACCACAAAAAAAAATTTGGCTCCATCTCAGATTTACTGGATCAAAATGTGTGTGTGTGTGGGGGGGGGGGGTGGGGGGTAGATGGGGTGGTATTATGGACTAAATTGTGTCCTCTTCAGATCCACATGTTGAAGCTCTGACCCCCAGGACCTCAGAATCCAAACATATTTGGAGATAGGGTCTCTCAACAAGTCATTAGATTAAAATGAAGCCTTAAGGGTGGACCAATCCAATCTGACTGGTATCCTTATAAGAGGAGGAAGCTTGGGCACACACAGAGATACCAGGGATGCTTGCACACAGAGGAAGGACCATATGAGGACACAGTGAGAGGGTGGCCACCTACAAGCAGAAGGGAGGGCCCTGAGGAGAAACCCAATCCGCCGACACTGTGATCCCAGAGTTCCAGGCTTCGCAACTGTGAAAGAGTACATGTCTATTGTTCAACTCACCCGGTCTGTGATACTTTGTTATGGGGGCCCTAGCAAACTAACATAGGCGGAATATGCATTTTTATAATGTTCCACGAGTGATTTTTATGCACTTTTTTATGTGCATAAAAAGAAAATCACTATTTTAGGGTTTGGAAAATGAATCTGAGTTGAACACCATTTGTTTTTTTTTAACTAATTTTTTTATTGGCTGTGTTGGGTCTTTGTTGCTGCACACGGGCTTTCTCTAGCTGTGGCGAGTGGGGCTACTCTTCGTTGTGGTCTGTGGACTTCTCATTGTGGTGGCTTCTCTTGCAGAGTGCAGGCTTTTAGGAATGCAGGCTTCAGTAGTTGCAGCACATGGGCTCAGTAGTTTGTGGCGCGTAGTCTTAGTTACTCTGCGGCATGTGGGATCCTCCTGGACCAGGGCTCGAACCCGTGTCCCTTGAATTGGCAGGCAGATTCTTAACCACTGCGCCACCAGGGAAGCCCCCCCATTTGTTTTTAAATTTGCTCGAGCAGTGGATTAAAATTACTATCATTAGGAATGAAAAGGTGAAGAGGAGTGAGGAAACTGCAGTCCGCAAATCCCTATTGGATAAGTACAAAACACACGTCCAGGACTAGGTGAGTTTTGTTTGGCCTGCAGTACCAGGAATATCAGGAACCAAGCAGATGCCAGGTCCTGGCACAGCACTGAGAGGCTCAGCTTCCAGGGACACGGTGTCCCTGCCATCCTCCTAGACTCAGGCATTCGTACTCTACGCTTGCTGCTTTATCCTTAAAAATGAACAATCGGTGGTGCCCTTAGAAGTGAAATGACTAGTTCACATCACACAGCACTGGGTCTGGACAAGGATGTGACAAGCAGGTGACTAGGGCACTTCAGGAGGTAAGGTCGTGTAAGTGCTGACTTTATCTGAGCGTGAACCAGAGAGCTGGGGTCCTGGGCATAGAATTCAAGGGGGCACTCACTTTAAATTTTTTTTTTTTTAATTTTTATACAGTTTTAAAGGTTACTTTCTGTTTACAGTTATTACAAAATGCTGGCTATATTCCTCGTGTTGTACAATACATCCCTAAGGCTATCTTACACCCAGTAGTTTGTACCTCACCCTACCCCACCCCGTATTGGCCCCCCTCCCCACAGTTAACCGCTAGTTCATCCTCTATATCTGTGAGTCTGTATCTGCAAGTGAATCTGTTATATTCCCTAGTTTGTTGCATTTTTTAGATTCCACATATAAGTGATGTCACAATATTTGTCTTTCTCTGTCTGACTTATTTCACTTAGCATAATACCCTCCAAGTCCATTCATGTTGCTGCAAATGGCAACATTTCATTCTTTTTTTATGGCTGAGTAGGTTTCCATTGTATGTATATATCACATCGTCTCTATCTATTCATCTGTTGGCCGACACTTAGGCTGCTTCCATGTTTTGGCCATTGTAAACAGTGCTGCTATGGACATTGGGGTGCACGTATCTTTTCAAATTAGTGTTTTTGTTTTTTTCAGATATATACCCAGGAGTTGAATTGCTGGATTGTGTGGTAGTTCTATTTTTAGTTTTTTTGAGAAACCTCCATACTGTTTCCACAGTGGCTGCACCAATTTACATTCCTACCAACGGTGCACAAAGTTTCCCTTTTCTCTACATCCTCACCAACATTTGTTATTTGTAGACTTTTTGGTGATAGCCATTCTGACAGGTGTGGGGTGGTATCTCGTGGTTTTGATTTGCATTTCCCTGATGACTAATGATGCTGAGCGTCTTTTCATGAAGGCTCTCACTTTCGGATCCTGGCAGTGCAAGGTGAGCGCTAGCATGACCTCCTTACCTCCTTAACTTTCAGGACTTAGGAACCTGCTTTTCTCACCCTGATCCAGGTCCTGGCGCTGTATGATGTGAACTAGTCCATTTCCCCCCTAAGCATATCACCCACCACTTGTTTACATTTGCAGATGAAGAAGGTGATGTGTGGATCGGGCTGACTCTAGGAGGGCGGCAGGAACACTGTGTCCCTGGAAGCTGAGCCCCTTGGTGTTGTGCCAGGGCCTGGTGTCTGCTTGATTCCTTGCTCTTCTTGGAACTGAAGGGAGAGCAAAACGTCGCTGTTTATTGCTGTGCTCAGGTTGAATGAGGTGGATTTGGGGACGGGTGGGGATAGCCCCCACCTTTTGCATGTGCTTTGTCCTAATAGCACCTTTGCCATCTTGCCTGGTGCCTTTAACGGAGTGCAAACAAAAGCCGGCAATTGTTTTTGCTGAGTTTCCTGTGGGCTGGGGTTTGCTTCTCCTGCAGGGTGAGGTCTAGTCTAAGGATTATCCAGTCTTAGCACCAACCCCAAGGAGACTTTCAAGTTCATCTCGTCAGTTCTCAACATCAGATCCAAACAGTAAATGATCATAGAGCGTTTAAGGACGTCAGGATAATTGAGCTGAATCCCTTAGTTTACAGATGAGAAAACTGAGACCTATAGAAGGGGACTAAGCAAGATATCAGAGCTACTTACTGGAAAAAGAGGAGCTAGAAACTATTATTAGATAGGCCAAGTTCTCTCTCCCACACTAGGCTGAGTCAGACCATGCCGACAGCTAGGTGGTTTCTTAAGGGATCTATTTAGCTTCCTTACATGCTGAGGCCCATACAAAAGGACACACTCAGTGCCTCCTTGATAGGTCCCAGATCCACATGGAGGCTTTTGAAATACAATTGAGCAAGTTGATGTTTGCCTTGTCCCTCCAGCCGTCACTAAATAACTGACTTCCTCTTAAGAACAAATGAATGTATTCTTTTCCTTAAGCAAATGAAAGAATTGCCCTAGAGTGTTGCCTTAGAGGACTGCAACTAGAAAATCAGTATTGTGCTAGATCCAGGGGTTTGTACCCTGCTGTAGACAAGGAATTGTATGAACAGTTTTGTGTATTTTGCAGGTTGAGGTTCTGTATGTTTAATGTATATGTTGACTTGACTGGGCTAAGGACTGCCCAGACAGCTGGTAAAACATTGTTTCTGAGTGTCTCTGCGAGGGAGTCTCTGGAAGAGATTAGCATTTGAATCCGCAGACTGAGTGAAAGTGGGTGGGCTTCATCCAATGCATTGAGGGTCTGAATAGAGCAAATCAACCAACTGCAGGATTCTTAGCCTTCATGGTTGCATAAGCTAATCCCTCCTAAGAAATCTCTTTTTACATACCTATATATCTTCTACTGGTTCTGTTTCTCTGGAGAACCCTATTACAGGTTCTTTAGTTCATCATCACCATTTCTCTCCTCTTCACCAGCATGATGTAATGGGAAGTGTGACTTCACATGATAACACTGCAAAATTATGCCACGAGTGGCAGTTAGAAGCAAATTAGTTTTACTCATCTTGTAGATGCTCTATTCTGAGGAAGGTAAGATTCCCCTCCATGTTCCCAGCATGGGGACTCAGGTAAGAACCCCTGGGCTTGGAATGATGCTCAAGCAGCATCCTGAGCTTCAGCCACCAAAGACTGTGGGAGGAAGCTACCAGGGGTGCAGTGGAATGGAAAAAGAGAACAATTTGGCCAGGGGGCAAGGGCTTCCTGCTGCCCATCCAAGGTGACTTTGGCTCTGATCAATTTAAAAGCAGCCAGTTGGGAAGAGTAAGGAAAATTCTGCACTATTTTGTGAAAGCCAAGTGTGTTTGTGACCAGCATTGAGCAAGACCGAATTATTTGTCACCAGGAAAACAGTATTTTATAGTGGTGTAGGAGTGTGGAGCACAGAACTGGACCGATCAGATCCAAATGCAGTTCTGCCACTCATTAGAGAGGTAGCTCTGAGCAACTTATCTAATAGCTGTGTACCTTTGATTTCTTATCCGTTGAAGATAACAGTTATAGCACCCATACCTCACTCGGTACTTCTGAGGCTTAAATGAGTCAAAGCGGCATCTGGCATGTAGTGAGCTAAAAATATTACCTCTTAAAATTGCCAGGGACAATGACATATCTGCATTGGTCCTGGAAAGAATAGTCATCAGCTCGCTAAAAATACCCAGTCTTGTCAAATACAATAATGTCCTTAGGGTTGGTACCTCAAGATTTTAAGTTAAACTATGTCACTTTGTGCTTCAGTAAGGAAGTGTAGTTTGCTGTACTTAAAAATTCTCCTTCTGAGTAGCAAAAGCATTAGAAAAGAGGCCCACAGTATGAGTCAAATGCATTGCTTTGTTTTTATAACCTGGATTCTCCTGAAAGAGGGAAGTTGGTGGGCAAATTTAAGCGCTTATTTCTAAGATGGTTGAAGTGTTATTTCTCAGTCCGATTCTGGCGGCCCGCTGCAACTGCCTAACTGGCGGGGACAGTTATTCAGCTGGTTTTGTTGTGGCCAGTGCCTGATGCCCTGTGGGCAGCCATCACTGTAGTGCTGCCTCCTTAATCCTCCAGAGAAAGTCTCAGTTCCCCTTCTCCCCTTCCACCCCCAATCAACAACTGGGGATGCAGTTCATTGTTTACCCTTTGCAAAACCTCAGAGGTCAGAAAATTGAACCTACTCTTTCTCCCCTTTATTCAGGTATGGGACCCAAGCTGCCAGGTTTTAGAAAGCTGGAGCATTTCACATCAGACCACCTGCTCCTTAAATGTCAAAACCAGCAGCAGTGTTTACAATTCTATACAACAGATATTCTCTAGCAACACTAAAATCAAATTTCAGGGCATTATGTTTCCACTTCCAGGTGAGATGGTTCAAAGACTAAGAATCAGGCAAGTAAATATTTGGCTCTCTATGTACAAATAACATGAAAATTCTGTTTTTTCCACTCTAGAGTTTTTGAACTATTTTATTAATGCTGATAAAAATTAAATGGTATGTTTCCTTTGGTGTTTACCTTGATTTCAAGACATATATAATGATTTCTGAAATTCAAAGAAATACATGTCTTTTCCAGTGCTGACTCTGGTTTACTGATAGCATTTGTGTAATGAATAAATTCTTATGTCATTTTGTTTATTATTATTCGACCTAAGGAGAGCATTCAAATTTTATTTAGTGGTTCTGTGCCTCATATGTGTTGTCAGGAGGGAGAACACCTAGGACCAGAAATAGGACATATATCCAGTCTGCCATCCTTTTGCATGGATCCTTTTTATTTTTCCTTCAAAAGTGTGTTTCAGTTTTCAATTGCACAGTCTTTGGGGGTAAACTATTGGTGGCTAGGTTTTTAGAAAAAGCCCTTTCCAAGGGCTCTCATAAGAATGGTATCTAATGCCCAGGGGGAATGGTAATTTTAAATGACTGCAAAAAGATGGGTTGAAGGAGGTTGGAGGTAGCCTCCATTATCCAGCTGAGAACAAGCTGAGAGACTACACTTGGCAGTTTTTCCAAGAAAGCTAGTTTAGATACAGCCATGCAAGTGATGTCAACACTTAACGGGGAGAATGATGGATCTGCTTGTCAAGGCAATAGAATATGATCCTCAAAGGAAAATAGTCCTCTGGTAATCCCTAAACATGGTGAAGAGTAAATCGTCAAATCTACTTGACTTAGATTTTGGTTAAGGCAAGTTCCAAGAGTAAAGTACCAACTGCATCCCAGCCTACAGTTGTTTTAACTCTGAAAGTCACACATCCTGGAAACCCCTCTATTCTGAGTGAGCCAGGACAGTTTGTCACCCTCTCGGAGGGACCATTCAGCCTATTTTCATTTTAGAGAGGTAATTTGAGAGGTGATGCCCAAAGTTGCCTTTACAGTGTTCATCCTGTGGACTTGGTTTTCAACTCTGTGAGGGAAATAGCAGCTTATATTTTCCACAAATCTGTTTCAAACTCTGTAGTTTGAAATGAGGAAGTTGGGCTATGAATGATGCCCACTCCTGTTGGTTGTTAGGGAGTTGGGACTATCTCTTTAATTTTCACACCTGTTATTTTACTTGGAATTCCATTTTTTCCCCATAATGCAACTGACTTTTCACCTGAATGTCTGAGCATTTGGTCAAAGGTTGCTATTGGGCTGCACCGCCCAGGCCTGCAAGCCCTATACTTGCCCAACCTTAAGACTGAAGAAAGAGCCTGGAGTCAGTGACAGAGACATCAATGGTTTAATGAATTGGGAAGCTTACATGTCTGAAGCAAGGTCCTGAGGCAGGTTAATAACAAAAACAGGGAAGGACAA
The DNA here is from genome assembly GCF_030028045.1 of Hippopotamus amphibius kiboko. NCBI lineage: Eukaryota > Metazoa > Chordata > Mammalia > Artiodactyla > Hippopotamidae > Hippopotamus > Hippopotamus amphibius. The sequence continues at coordinate 103,852,339 of NC_080195.1, read as the reverse complement.
AGCAAACATAGGAAAATGCAAGCCCCAGGGAATAAATAATGTACGGCCTCTTTCGCAAGACCCTGCCAGGGGCAGTGCAAATACCTGGGTCAATGAAATAAGGAAAAACTAAAGTATGCACTCTGGCTTCTGTACATTGCTTCTGCATAGATAAACATAGCTATAGGCCCCCCAAAGCACGGGAACTGGTCTATAAAAGAAGCTCTCCTTTGGTTTGGGGCTCAGTCCTTGGATGTGAATCCACTGGGCCTGTACCGGTACAATAAACATTGCTTCCTGCATTATAAGTCTCGGTGTCCTGTCTACCTCTACTGATTCCTCCAAAGGTCCAGGAGCGACACCTGTCAACTACAAATTGGCACTTGCCATGGGCATTTGCCATCTACTCCTACTACCAGGATTAAATCACACGTGCTGCTGCAGCTGCTGACCTTTAGCATACCCTGAAGGGAATTCAGGGTGGAGACCAGGAATGAGGCACTCTGGGCTTTGGAAAATGGGAGGAACAGGTCTTCAGGTAGTTAGATGTTTTCAGGAGCTGATTTTATGAGCCTAACCCTTGCATCTCCTCATATCTAGAAAAGCACTAAATCCCTACATGTTGATGTCTGTTCCTTGTGACTAGCAGAAACCCCCTAAAAATATGTTTGGTTGCATGTCCTCCCCCTTTACCAAGATCACATATATACTAATCTTCCTCCCTGTCTCTCTGAAACAGTTTCTCAGAGCTATCTGGGATGCTGTCTCCTGGGCTGCAATCCTCATTTTGTCCCAAATTAACTCAACTTGCAAGTCTCACGTTGTGCTTTTTTTTTTAGTTGACACCCCACCGTGTGCAACAGACAGCAGGCAAGATATGGTAGTACTCTTTGCTCCCACAGGAAGAGGGAGATTCCCAGTTAAAAGGGAATTGATGTCAGGTTGGCTCACCAATTGCCAGAGAGACCAGCAGAGGGGTATGCCCCTTAAATAAGCTATCAGAGTGGAGACAGTTCTGATCTAAAGATTAGAACAATTAGAACAGCTGGGACCAGGGGCAAGTGCAGAAGCATTTACTGATTAGGCTCTATGATTAAAAGGAAGGTCAGTCAGGTGAGTAGGGTATAGGTGAGGCAGGGACTGGTTGAGGAGATGTACAGAGAGCAAGAGGACAGCCACCTTCGGTGGCCAACAAGAGTCTGTGGCAGAAGTAGTGATGTTTGCAGACTAACAGTTAAGGAACATTCCAGAAAATCTGACTCCTATAAGTTTAAACAATCAGAAGTTTAGTGGGTGATGAGCCATCCACAGGCAGGAAAGGATTTAGATTAGAGGATCCTGTGCCCAACAATGTCACCAAACACAGGGCTCTCTCAGTCTGTCCTCACTACCATTTGAAGAATTGGCATCCTTCTAAGCTTTTCTCTCTCTCTTGCTCAGGCAATTGGGGCTAGATTCTGGATTGTTCATTTCCTCAGGAGACACACAGAAAAATCTCTTCAGTTAAGTGAGGTCAGTGTAACCCACTCCTGACCCCTTGTTGGGAGAATGCCACGTGCTGCTTGTTTGGGCTGTTTCACATTTCAAAGAGACTGTATTTCCATGATTGGTTTAACCATTGTTTGAAGTTTTGAGAGAGCACCAGAATCACCTGGAGGGCTTGTTCAATCTGCTGGAATCCCCTCCTACAGTCTCTGATTCAGTAAGACTGGGCAGGAGCCAGCTAATTATTTGTATTTCTAACCACTTCCTGGTGATGCTAACACTGTTGGCCTTGGCCCACCTTTTGAGAATAATTGGTTTAAATACTTAGAATTCATCTTGGAAGCTGATTTCCATTCCTCAAACTTTGCTGCAATAGAACAGTCAGACTTGGAATGGACTTTAGATAGTCATAATTTTCCCTCTGCAATCTTTTCAGCTATTTTTTTTTTCTACCATTGGTATTGAGCAGGGCCCTGTGGGGCTCCTGGGCACTAAAGCCTTTCTGTGTCTCCCATTTCTTGATTACAAGGAAATAGGCTTTATTCAGCTTCCAGAACCTCCCCTGAGTTCCATCAGGCAGGTTCAGACAGTTGCTGATTAGGGAAGGGAGGGGATGCAGAGACCAGGGAGGCGCAGTCAAAAGAAACAATAGTGCAGCCTTGGGGCAGGGTCCTGGTTCCTCATCAAGGGATACACACAACAATATCTTTGAGCTGTTTTGCAGATACTGAAACCCCACCAGGTGGGAGAAGTTAATGGTATGGTGCCCACAAGCATGTAGACCCCAGACAGATTGGAATCAGAAGGTTGATGATGCTGACTCCCACTTACCTCACTACCAACCAATCAGAAGAATGTCCATGAGCTGATCACGCCTTCTTTGAACCATTACTATAAAACGTCTTACTACCCTCTCCAGGTTGGGACACACAGCTTTGAGGGCATTAGCCTGCTGTGGCCCCTTTTGCCTGGCAAAGCAATAAAGCTATTCTTTTCTACTTCACCCCAAATTCTGTCTCTGAGATTAATTTGGTGTTGGGATACAGAGGCCAAATTCAGCTTAACCATCTCCTGCTCCCCAGCAACTTTTCTGTCCTGGCTCCTGAACTCTGGGTCCACGGAGCCCTCCTCTTGGTAATTTCTCAATGGAATACCACTTCTTACCACTCCCTCCCCACCCCCAGTCCAGCCTTTTCTGATGGTGTTCTATGCTCCTAAATGGCCTTTGTCGTGGTGCCAGAGCACAGGTTGGAAAAGAATTTCCAGACACAAAACATTTTAGAAGAGAGTGAGTTTATTGATAACAAAGAGCAGAGTTTAGTGAGGGGTGCTGTAAAGACAGCAGGATGACTTCCTGGCAGACCAGGGAGAGCTGACCCCTTCGTGGGCTCGCAGCTAACTTTTATAATCCCAAGACGAGGACAATTCCTGCTAAGTAAATGGCGTTAATCTATTGGTCAGTATGCCATCAGGCAAAAGGTGTCATTAGGTGATAGGCTAGGGTCCTATATGCTGAACACTTTCCCTAATATGGGATCAGGTTATCAGCTAGCCCAAGTCATGAGTAAAAGATTGCTATGGGGGTCAAGATAACTCTGGCATTTTGTCTTGTGACTTTGGTATAGGGCTCCACAGTCTTCTTTTCTTTTACTCTTGGCCTCTCTCCAATACAAAAATTTCACTCCTTCCTTTGCAGATTTCAGTTATTAGATTGCTATGTGACTAACTAATATGACTGTCCTTCCCATGATATAGTTACATTTTATAAGTAAATGTTAATTCAAATGACTCTCTAGTTATTACCATGTGTAAGGGAAAGTAGTCCTTCTAGATATCCTTGGCCATTTCTGGACAACCTGTTTACTCTACTTGAAATGAGGCAGAATAATAATACCTCGAATCTGGAAGGTGAAAGACTCTGCTTACAGCAATATCATAGAATCTAAAACCTAGATTTAATAACCCATTTTCTAGTCTTCTGGATGGTAAGCCTAAAGCCACCCAGAGGGCAAGCCAGGGAATCAAGATTTTTGAAACACATACTGCTAAATTGTGATCTAGCAATTTACTTATGGCTTTTTTTTTGTAAAAGAGAGGAATTTGTTTTGGGTGTATATAAAACACATGCTGTGCAATGTAAGTGATTCTCTAAATCTTACTGATCCTCACCTTTATAGGAAGTAGTTTAAATGATGACAAATTCTAATAGCCCATATGCACATAAGGCCTTCAAAATAAGCATTTACTATGGAATATAGTTTAGAAAACAAACTTTTATATCCTTCTTATACTTTCTAATGTAAAATTCATATGCTTTGCTATGCTAAACCTAGTTTGAAATAATGTTGAGAACAGATGGCAGGGTGAAAATTTTGATGAATAGCATAATTCTTTTAAGTGAAAATCTCACAAGCAAATTTTCTTGTCTTCTAGGGAGAAACATAGTATTTATGATGAATCAGTCAATGCTGAATTTACTGAAAATTTAATGTGTAGATCTCAAAAGTGTATTAGGTGTTACAGAGGAAATGAAAAAGGGTAAAATACACACTTTATACTCAATCGTTCCAAACTAGAATGTAAACTTACAAACATTCATTTTCTAGCTTCTATAGGGATGGAATATAGCCCCTAAATACAGTTCCATTTTTATTCAATAATCATTTATTAAGAGGTTTCCATTACCAGGCACTTCCAGGATTGAATGTTTCCTACTATAAATGCAATTAGCTTTCTTTGTTAATAAACATTTAAATTTTAAGCTATCTGGATTTACTTTAGCTATTAAGAAAATGTGAGATAAGAAAACAAACTTCTCGTTCTAAATTGCTTGTGAGTTAAGCCCAACACCATTTTTTTTTGAGTAGTCCATCCTTTTTCTCTTATTTGCACTGTCCCTTTGATCATTTCCTAAATTATTATGTACCTGGTGTCTGTTACTGGATTCTAATATGTTTTATTGTTCTGACATTATATTTTTATGGCAGACTGTTTTTGATTGGGAAAAAAAAAAGCACAACCTCAAAGCTGAGAGTTATGTTTCATTTGGCAGACAAAACTGAGGACTTAACCCTGGACACAGCATCTCAGATAACTCTGTGAGACTACTCTGAAGAGGCAAGGCAGGGAGCCAGGATATACAGGAGTTTTTGCAAGAGAAGACCAGATAGAACATCAAAAGATTACTGTTAATTAAAGAAAACCAGACATCTCAAGTTAAGGAATTTAGTGCTTTTCCACGTATGGAAAGATGCAAAGCCTGGGCTCACTGAAATCATTTCTTTGATATGCACCTCATCTATCTGGGGCCAGCATCCTGTGCTTTCTCAGCGGTGCAGTGCTGGGGGCACTTCAGTGGCTGACTGCTAAATGGGGAGCGGGGGGCACGGGGTGGGGGAATCCTGCTTCCATCCTGAGTTCCCTCAGGGCTCACTGCTGGGGTGGCTGTAATGTGATGGCTTGATGGTTGCAAAATCCTTTGTTTACTGAGATGGCAGGTAGCATTTTTAGTTTACACTGTTTTCACCACTCTTCTTGTTTTAAGTTGAAATTTGGTTAGAATTACCTTACACTTATAAATCAATTGGGAGGGAGTTAATATTATTACTGATATTTTATGATCAGGTGTAAAGTGAATGGCTCTAAGGAGACCTTTATAAATTATATAGGCTAGTTATAATTCACACTAAATGTATTAATATTTTTTTATGGATGTTTTCTAACTGCTTATTTTTGATTTATGAGAAAACACTTGTTTTTTGTATTTTTACTTGTAAACAGTCATTTTACTAAAGTATTATATTGCTAATAGTTTTTCAATATAGTCCCTTTGTTTTCCAGGAAAAGAATGACCTCTTCTGAATATAGCAATAATTTTGCCTCCAATATTACAAAAATGTTATAGTTTCTCTTTTGTATTGTTGAATAAACACAGCTGGTTTCCATTTTCCCCCAAATTGGGCAGCAACTAATTCCTTTGCAGGACAGGTGACCTTCTGCTTTCAAATTAGTCCAATTATTGGTTAAGCTTGCCACACTGATGGAAATAGGGCTCACCTGTGATTTCTCCATGAGCTTCTGTAGCTTTTTGGCGGCTGCCATTCTTTAAAGGCAAACATTCTAAGTAGATGGTTTCCCTTGGCTTCCGTTTTCTACTTTCACTCGCAGATGTTGCTCTTTCAGAAAAAGCACCCCTTCCTGCTCTCCACCCCATCGTTAGACTATCTTGTGGTGAGGAATCAGGGTCAGAGGAAAGAGCGAGGCATCTTGTCTTCTGTACCATTGTTGATTTTCCTCATAGTTTTCATTTCTTCTTTTAGTGTGAAGGATTTCCTTTGTTATTTTTTCTATCGATGAATTTTCTGCGATTTTGTTGGTCTGAAAGTATCTTTAGTTTATCTTCATTTTTGAAAGAGACCCTTATTGTTTATAGAGTTATTTCAATACTTCAAGATTATTGCATTGTTTTCTGTTTTCCATTGTTTCTGATGAGGAATGAGTGATCATTCTTACTGCAGTTTCCTTGAATAGAATGAGGCTTTTGTTTTTTGGCTGCTTTTAAGATTTCCTTTTTGCTTTGGTTTTCAGCAGTTTGACTATAATGTGCCTTTGTTTGTTTGTTTTTAAAATTCACCTTTTTGTTACATTCTTGGATCTGTGTGTTGGTGACTTTCATCAATTTTGGAACATTTTTGTCTGTTAGGTTTTCAAAATTTTCTTGCATCTCATTTTCTCTCTCTTTTCTTCTGTAAGACCAACTACATGAATGTTAGATCATTCAATATTTTAGTCTCAGATCTGTGATATTTTTGTTTATATGGGTTTTTGTTTTGTTTTCATTCTTTTTCCTCTTTTGTTTGAGTTTGGAAAATTTCTATTAATTTGTTTTTAAGTCACTGAGCAAAATGTCTTTTGCTTTGTCCAGTGCTCTATTAAGCACATCCAATGACTTTCCATTTGGTCCTTTTTCTTACTTAAAATCCCCTTTGTTCTTTTAAATTATTTAATATATTTAAAATTTAATAAAATTATTTAATATAATGTTTTAAAAGTTACTCCATCATCAGGGTCACCTTGAGTCTGACTCTATTGACTATTATTTTATTTTTAAAAATTCTTAGTAGGTTTTTTTTTTTAAAGCAGTTTTAGGTTCACAGAAAAATTGGGTAGAAAGTACAGAGTTCCCGTATACTTCCTGTCCCCACACCCAGACATACAGCCTCCCCAGCTATCAAACATCCCATACCACAGTGGTACATTTGTTACAATTAATTGACTTAAACACATTACTATCACCCAAAGTCCATAGTTTACATTAGGGTTCACTATTGGTATTGTACATTCTACAGGTCTTTTCAAATGTACAATGATGTTTATCCACAGTTGTAGTATCACACAGAGAATAGTTTCATGACCTTAAAAATCCCCAGTGCTCTGCCTATTCATCCTGCCTTTCCCCCAGCCCCTGGTAATCACTGATCTTTTATTGTTCTATTTGCCTTTTCTAGAATGTCATATACTTGGAATCATACAGTATGTAGACTTTTCAGTCTGGCTTCTTTTGCTTAGTAATATACATTTAAGTTTCCTCCATGTCTTTTCATGGCTTGATAGTTCATTTCTTTTTTAGCACTGAATTTTATTCTGTTGCCTGAATGTACCACAGTTTATTTCTCCATTCACCTGCTGAAAGACATCTTGGTTGCTTCTACAATTTGGAAATTATGAACAAAGTTACTATAAAAATCTGTGTGCCAGTTTTTGTGTGGACATTAGTTTTTAGTTCATTTGGGTAAATGCCAAGAAGCACAGTTGCTGAGTTGTTTAATATCAGTATGTTTAGTTTTGTAAGAAAACACCAAACCATTTAATAAGGTGGCTGTATGATTTTGCATTTCCACCAGCAATAGGTTAGGGTTCATATTGCTCTACATCCTTGTCAACATTCGGGTGTTGTCACTATCCTGGATTTTGGCCCTTCTAATAGGTATATAGTGGTATCACATTGTTGTTTTAATTCACAGTTCTCTAATGACATGTGACATCGAACATCTTTTCATATGCTTATTTGCCATCTGTGTATCTTATTTGGTGAGGTGTCTGTTCAGGTCTTTTGCCCTCTTTTTTAATTGGGTAGTTTATTTTCTTATCATTGAACTTTAAAAGTTTTTTGTATATTTAGGACAATTGTGTTTTATCGGATGTGTCTTTTTCATATATTTTCTCCCAGTCTTTGAAATCTTTTGGCATTCTCCCACTTTTCTCATTCTCTTGACATTGTCTTTCACAGGACAGAATTTTTTAATTTTAATGGAGTCCAGCTTATCAATTCTGTTCCTTTTATGAATTGTGCCTATGATGTTGTATCTAAAAAGTCATTTCATAGTCAAGATCATGAAGATTTTCTCCTATGTTATCTTCCAGGAGTTTTATAGTTTTGTGTTTATATTTATGTCTGTGATCCATTTTGAGATATTTTTTGTGAAGACTGTCAGGTATCAGGTTTATGCCTAGATTTTTTTTTTTTTTGCACACAGATATCCAGTTGTTCCAGCACCATTTGTTGAAGGGAATATCTTTGCTCCATTATATTGCTTTGCTCCTTTGCTGATACCTGGGGTGGGCCTGGAGTTGGGGTAGGGGGCCAGTCCAGCACAGACTGGAAGCCTGGTTTGAGGGAGTCATCCTAGATACTAGAGCCACAGGGACCAGCCTGAAGCCTGGGGCCATGGGAGTCAACCTGGAGGTTGGGGCCACAGGGACTGCCTGGTGTTGGAGTGAGTTGAAAGCCTTACTCTACAGTAGCTGGCCTGCTCCTGGGCCCAGACAGAAGCCTGGGTTTGTGGTGCCCACCTGGAGCCCGGGTTTGCAGGTGCTGATTGGTAGTCTGGTGTGCCAGGAACTGCCTGGGGCCATGGGAGCCAGCTGGCACTGGGGTAAGTCAGGGTTGGTCTGGGTTTGTGGGAGCCTGCAGAGAGTCACCTAAGACTTCAGGAGTAAGCCTGATGATGGGGCAGGCAGGCTCTGTGGTTTGAGGTGAAGTCCGGCATTCACTTCACTCTCCTTTTCCCAGGAAGGGTGTCTCTGTTCATGTTGGGCTGCCTGGTCTTGGGGGAGCTGTGATGGGGGTCATGTGACTTTCTCTCTCCTACCCTCCTAAACGAATCCTTTCTTATTTCCATGCTTCACTCAGGTGCTGTAATCCCTCACCTGGAATCCTTGGGTCTTCTGAAGGTATTTTCTGACCCGGGAATAGTTGTTCAATTTAATGTTTCTGGGGTGGACAAGGACTAGAAATTCTTATGCTTTCATTTTGCTGATGTTATCCTCCTGTCATAGGTTTTTGAGAGAATTCTGGGAGCAGCATGAGCTGTTATAGTTCCAGAGGGCTTTATGGCAGAGTTGGGGCTTGAATTGAACCTTGAAAAATAATTAAGATTAATAAGAATATGGGGAAGCAAAGAAAACCTTTCAGGCTTGAGATCAGCATAAAGAACAGTTGGACAGTAAGAAAGAAAATTAAGTATTGTGCAGTTTATTGACTGGAGCAGAGATTGCATTATGAGAAACAATGGCTAGGTAGAATAAAAACACTATAAATAGCCTTAAAAATTAGGCAGAGTTGTTTGGAGTTGGTACAGAAGATAACAGATAGATTCTTAATATTTGGAGTGATGTGAGAAGTACTGTGTTTTAGGAAGAATACTATGAAAGCATTATTCAGAATATATTTCTAATGGAGGTAGTGGTGAAGGTGTGGGATGGGGTAGCGAAATGAGTAAAAAGAAGACAAGGACATCCCTCATGGTGCAATGGTTAAGAATCTACCTGCAAATGCAGGGGACATGGGTTTGATCCCAGGTCCAGGAAATCTCACATGCCATGGAGCTACTAAGCGTGTGTGCCACAACTACTGAGTCCGTGCTCTAGAGCCTGCAAGCCACAACTACCTAGCCTGTGTGCCACAACTACCTAGCCTGTGTGCCACAACTACTGACGTCTGAGTGCCTAGAGCCCATGCTCCACAGCAAGAGAAGCCATTGCAATGAGAAGCCCGTGCACTGCAACGAAGAGTACCCCCACTTGCCACAACTAGAGAAAGCCCAGGCACAGCAATGAAAACCCAATGCAGCCAAAAAGTATAAATAAATAAAAAAAATATATTAAAAAAACAAAAGACAAGCATAGCACCTATCTCCCCAAAACAGCTTTCTTCCCAGTCAATTAACTAATATCAAATGGAGGTACTTTTATACCTTCCAGGCAAGAAAACATGGAATCATCTTTACTTCTCTAATATTTATTTTCTGAATTCATGAAATCAACAAATAGTTGAATGTGGTTCTTCTGGCATGTATAATTCTTTCTGCTCTTTTTTTCCCCCTTCCTGGTGTCCTGGACCCCTTCAAAATAGTTTAGTTGGGAGGGAGGTGACAGACATGTTTAATGAGACATGAAGACTGGACATCTAAATGGAGATGTCCTCTATATAGTTAAAAATATGATATGTAAGCATAAATGATATTTCAGGACTGGAGAGGATGATGCGAAGTCATCCACATAGCTGCAGCTGTAAGAATAAATAAACTTACTGAAGGGATATGTCTGAAGGGGTATTTGTCCTGACAGACACATATACAAAAGAATGTGTATGAAGGGAAAACAAAGCCCTGGAATATAAATGAGGAAATACTATAGAGTATGTGTAGAAATATAAGGGTTATATAGATAAATTAGAAATGTACAGCTTGATGAAGGTGAAAAGAAAATCTTAAGAAATTAAGCAATAGTGTTGAATGCTTCAGAGGATTAGAGGAGAGTGATGACTCAAGAAGGAATATTGAATTTTAAAACAAATTATTGTTCTCCAGAAATTATGAACAGGGTAAATTGGATTAAACCTCCCACTAAAGAACAACTAGAAAATATGAGCAAAATGCTAAAAAATGGTTTATCTGTTTAAAATAATTAGTCAATGGTATTGATTCACTTGGAATGTTGAGCCTGGCATTTAGGGCTGTTTTTTGGCATCTGCTAAATCTGGAAGAGATAATTGAAAAGTTGAGATACTGGACAGAAATTAAAAAAACCATCTGTAGCTAGGGACAGGAAGATTAAAGTCCAGGACTTTCTGGTGGGACAGAGTAAATTTTCTTATTTTAGATTGAGAACCCAAATGATAACACCCTGGGAGCTGGGGTGAATCGGAAATCAGCCAGTCCTTTGAAGGGGCTGAAATCACACTCTGAATTTTCTCAATTCCTGAAATTGAATTAAAGGTGATTCCATATGGAAATGAACCACACAGAAAAGTTACAACTGCAAAACACAAAGTTTAAGTATGGAAAGTTAAAATTAGGAAATATAAACAGCACTATGAAAAAAATGATTTGGAGCCCCTGAAGCACTGAAGAGAGATAATGGGCCAGAAGCAGTGTGTGATAGGGAGCGATTCTGGGAATTTTCTGAAGTTAGCAAAACACATCGCCACATATTTGATCATTTTTATAGAGCCCAAGCAGGAGAATAACAAACAAACCAATGTAGGCTTGTCATAATATAACATCTGAAAACCCAAAACAAAGAAAAACTAATAAAAGCATCCAGAGGAGAAAAAGGCAAACTGCTTTCAAGGGAACAACTATTAGAGTGACAAGCTGACTTCAGAAGAGAAACAATGAAAGCTAGAAGGTAATGAAATGTTATCTATAAAGCATTCATAGCAAATAACGACTGCTGAGAATTCTATACTCAGTGAAAATACCTTCCAAAAATAGATAAACAGCATTTTCAGATAAGTAAAAACTCAGAGAATTTATCACCTGTAATCTACACCAAAGACATAAGGAGCAGAGGATTAAGATGGCGGAGTCGGAGGACGTGTGCTCACTCCCTCTTGCAAGAGCACCAGAATTACAACTAAATGCTGAACAATCATCAACAGAAAGACATTGGAACTCACCAAAAAAGACATCCCACATCCAGAGACAAAGGAGAAGCCACAATGAGATGGTAGGAGGGGCGCAATCGCGTTAAAATCAAATCCCGTAAATGCTGGGTGGGTGACTCACAAACTGGAGAACAGTTATACTGCAGAAGTCCACCCACTAAAGTGAGAGTTCTGAGCCCCATGTTAGGCTTCCCAACCTGGGAGTCCAGCAACAGGAGGCGGAATCCCCAGAGAATCAGACTTTGAAAGCCAGCAGGATTTGATTGCAGGACCTCCACAGGACTGGGGGAAACAGAGACTCCACTCTTGGAGGGCACACAAAAAAGTGTGCTCACCAGGACCCAGGGGGAAGGAGCAGTGACCCCATAGGAGACTGAACCAGACCTACCTGCTTGTGTTGGAGGGTTGCCTGCTGAGGTGGGGGGCAGCTGTGGCTCACCAAGGAGACAGGGGCACTGGCAGCAGGGGTTCTGGGAAGTGCTCATTGGCGTGAGCCCTCCCAGAGCCCACCATTACCCCCACCAAAGAGCCTGTAAGCTCCAGTGCTAAGTAGCTTCAGGCCAAACAACCAACAAGGTATGAACACAGCCCCACCCATTAGCAGACAAGCAGATTAAAGTCTTACTGAACTCCACCCACCAAATCAGATTAAAGTCTTACTGAGCTCCACCCACCCAGCCTTACCCACCATCAGTCCCTCCCATTAGGAAGCACGCATGAGCCTCCTAGATAGCTTCCTCCACAAGAGGGCAGACAGCAGTCTCAAGCAGTATCAGCAGTTTTCGTCTTGTGGAACTGAAAACCACAGCCACAGAAAGATAGAGAAAATGAAAAAGCAGAGGACTTTGTACCAGATGAAGGGACAGGATAAAATCCCAGAAAAACAACTCAATGAAGAGGAGATAGGCACTCTTACAGAAAAAGAATTCAGAATAATGATAATGAAGATGATCCAGGACTTTGAAGAAAGACTGGGTGCAAAGATTGGAAAGTTTACCAAAGACCTAGAAGAATTAAAGAGCAAACAAACAGAGATATGCAACACAATAACGGAAATGAAAAATGCACTAGAAGGAACCAATAGCAGATTAACTGAGGCAGAAGGGTGAATAAATGACCTGGAAGACAGAATGGTGAAAATCACTGATGTGGAAAAGAATAAGGAAAAAAGAATGAAAAGAACTGAAGACAGCCTAAGAGACCTCTGGGACAATGTTAAATGCACCAACATTCTCATTATAGGGATCCCAGAAGGAGATGAGAGAGAGAAAGGACCTGAGAAAATACTGGAAGAGATTATAGTTGAAAACTTCCCTAGCATGGGAAAGGAAATAGCTACCCAAGTCCAGGAAGTGCAGAGAGTCCCAGGCAGGATAAACTCAAGGAGAAACATGCCAAGACATATAGTAGTCAAATTGACAAAAATTAAAGACAGAGAAATGTTATTAAAAGCAGCAAGGGAAAAACAACAAATAACATATAAGGGAACCCCCATCAGGTTAACAGCTGATTTCTCAGCAGAAACTCTGCAAGCCAGAGGGGAGTGGCATGATATATTTCAAGTGATGAAAGGGAAGAACCTACAACCAAGAATACTCTACCCAGCAAGGATCTCACTCAGATTCAACGGAGAAATCAAAAGCTTTACAGACAAGCAACAGCTAAGAGAATTCAGCACCACCAAACCAGCCCTACAAAAAATGCTAAAGGAACTTCTCTAAGTGGGAAACATAAGAGAAGAGAAGGACCTACAAAAACAAAACCAAAACAATTAAGAAAATGGTAATAGGAACATACATCTCGATAATTACCTTGAATGTAAATGGACTAAATGCACCAACCAAAAGACACAGACTGGCTGAATGGATACAAAAACAAGACCCACATATATGCTGTCTCCAAGAGATCCACTTCAGACCTAGGGACACATACAGATCTAAAGTGAGGGGATGGAAAAAGATATTCCATGCAAATGAAAATCAAAAGAAAGCTGGAGTAGCAATAGTCATATCAGATAAAATAGACTTTAGAATAAAAATGTTACAAGAGACAAGAAAGGACATTACATAAAGATCAAGGGATTCATCCAAGAAGAAGAGATAACAATTATAAATATATATGCACCCAATATAGGAGCACCTCAATTCATAAGGCAAATGCTAATAACTATGAAAGAGGAAATGCAAGGCATAAATAGAGACACAGATGTAGAGAACAAACATATGGACACCAAGTGGGGAAAGCGGGCAGGGTTGGGGGTGGGATGAATTGGGAGATTGGGATACCAAATTGTACACTCTAAATATATGCTGTTTGTGTGTTAACTGTATCTCAATAAAAGTACTTAAAAAAAAGACATAAGGGGCATTATTCAGGCTCAAAATTTGAGATACAGGAAGATATAAAGTACAATGAAAATGAGGAACAGATTTAAATGAATAAAGACTATGTTGAAAATAATAGTAGAGTTTTATGAGAAAATATGACCATATCGTATAAGTGGAAGGGGAATGAGTGAAGTTAAAATCTTCCAAGTTCTTTGCATTATCTGGAAAAGACAAAAAGTGCCACATAACATTAGACTTTGAGAGCTGGAGGATGAGTAGTCTTGCCTTTAAGGAAGGCACCAGAAGAATTGTAAGGGCAGATATTACTACAAAGAAAATAGTGAGGAAAAAATGGAATAATAAAAATACTTTATCCAAAAAAAGAAGAAAAAAATGAAGAATTAATGAGACAAATAGAAGGGGCTGAGTATGATAGTAGATATAAACCCAAATATGTCACTTATTATATTAACTGTAAATGAACTAACTCTCCAATTAGAACACACAGTTTGTCAAATGTGATAAAAAAGTTAACTATACATAGCTTATAAGAGATGCATCAAAGTATAATATTAAAAGTGAAAAAAAGATGAAAGAAGATATATCATGCAAACTCTACCAAAAAGAAAGCTTGCATACATAATTGTTTACACACAAGGCAATATGAATTTGTGGGCCAAAACATAAGATGAAGAAATAAAGATGAAGGGTTGAAAATAATAAATGTTCAATTCACTAAACTGGAAAAATTCCCAATCATAACAGAAAATTGTAAAATACCTCTTTCAAAAAAAAAATATTTGAGCAAGCAGACAAGAAAACCAGTAAAGAAATAGAAGATTTGAAAAACATGAATACTACCTTATCAGAGATATGGAAACTACAGCCAACAACTACAAAATATACATTATTTTCAAGCACACATGGAGCATTTACATAAATTGATTATATGCCAGGCCATAAAACAAGTTTCAACAAATTTCAAAAGATTTAAAATATGTGGAAAATTTCACTGAATACTGAGTGATTAAACTATAAATTTATAGCAAAAAGTTAACTGGAAAATCTTCACTTTTAGAAATGAATACACTCCAATTGACATATGGGTCAAAGAAGATCTCATAATGGAAAATAAAAGGTATTTTGAAGTGAGTGATAGAAAAATACTACTTATCAAATATTGCAGGATTCAGTTAAAGTTGTGTCTGAAGTATAATTTAGATCCTTAAATACACATATTAGCTCAAAAGAAAGTTTAAAAGTCAATGGCATAAATAAGTACTTCCAACACATGCACCTGACAAAGAGTTTGTAACTTACAACTCAATAATTCGAAAACAATCTAATTTAAAAGTGTACAAAGATTTGAACAGATACTTCCCAAATGAAAATAGTCAATAAGCACATTAAAAAAAGGTTTAACATCCTTGGTTATCAGGGAAATGCAAAATGAACCCACAAATGAGATATTATCACACTTTATTAGAATGACTAAAGCTGAAACAACTGACAATACCAAGTGCTGAAGAGAATGTGGGAGAATGTTGTTAGTGGGAATGCAAAATGGGCACAACTACTTTGGAAAACAATATGGCAATATCTTGTAAAGTGAAATATACACTTAGCATATGACCCAGAATCCCATTACTAGTTATTTAACCAAGAGAAATGGAACATTTGTGCACATTTTATGTACAAGAATGTAAAGAGCAGTAATGTTCATAGACACTTAAAAGTGGAAACAACCCAAATGACCATCAGGTAGTGAATACAAAAACAAATGATAAACAAATTGTGTTATTTCTGTACTATGGAATATTATTTAGAAGTAAGAAATAGTAAAATATTAATGCATGCAACATGGATAGATCTCAAAAATATTATGTTAAGTGAAAGAAGTCAACACAATTGACTACATAATCTATTATTTCATTTACTTGAGATTCCAGGAAAAGGAAGACTAGTGATATCAAAATTAAGGTATTTCATGAGAAACTAAAAAAACAAGAGTGGCAGAAGGCATTTGACTAACAAGTAACTGACAAAGGTCTTAAATTTGGATTATATAAAGTATCACCAGATATCAATAAGGAAAAGATGACTTAATAGAAAAATAGTCAAGAGGGTTGAACAGGCATTTTACGAACGAAGATATCCAATATCCAATAAACATATACAAAAAGTGCTTTGCTTCATTAATTTTGAGGAAATTGCAAATTAAATGTACAGTGAGGAACAATGTGTATCCCAAAGTGGCTGAAGCTACAATGACCAACAAACCTAATATTGGAGAGTCCCTGGTCCACTGCTGGTGAAAGTAGGCATTAGTACAACTGCTAACTATCTATTAGTGTTAATATATGTATATTCCATGCTCTTTTTACTTCTAGTTATTCAACAGATATGTGTGCATGTGTGCATTGAGACTGTATAAGAATGTTCATAGCAACTTATTTTCAAAACAGAAACAGACTCAGAGACATAGAAAACAAACTTATGGTTACCAAAGAGGAAAGAAGAAGAGGGTAAATTAGGAGTTTGGGATTAACATACACACTCTACTGTATATAAAATAGATAAACAACAAAGTCCTACTGTATAGCTGTATAGCCCAGGGAACTATATTCAATATCTTGTAATAAACTATAATGGAAAAGAAAAAAATAAGAACACTCAACGGTAACCATATTTATTAGAGTTAAAGTTGGAAACAACCTAAACATATATCAATAGTAATATGGGTAAATAAACTTGTGGAATAGCTGGTCATACAATGTAAATACCTGTATAACAAAAATAAACGAACTACTGTTGCTTGTAATGGCATGAGTAAATCTCACCATCAGAATGTTGAGGGGTGTAAGTCAGACACAATTCCAAAATAAGGCAGAAACGTGATTCCATTGATAATAACCTGAAAAACAGGGAAAAATAAACTCCAGTGTTAGGCATAAGAATAAAGAGCATCTTTGGGGAGAGGGGAGACTTTGTGATTGAGAAGAAGCAGGAGGGAATTCTTCTGGGATGCTGACTATGTTCAATTTCCTGCCCTGGAAAATGATGCACAGGTGTTTTCTTTGTGATAAATTATTGATGTTTGGTTTTGTTTCATGCATTTTTCTGTTTGTGTGCTATACTTTATAATAAAATAAGGAAAAAATATAAAGCAGCCATGGTGATCTTCAAGAGAGCAATTTCAGCAACGTTACTGAGGCAGGTTAATGTAGGGAAGGCTTGGCAGGATGTAGAAACAACAGTTAACAAATCACGTCCACTGGTGTTTGTCAGTGGAAGCAAAGGACAGAAAATAAAATTTGCTATTTTCATTATTCTGGTACATTTTAGTTATTAGTTAAATCTTTTTATGGTTCAAGAGTGGAAGACATAAATCTGCCTTTTTATTTCCTGGTACTTTTTCATAAAATTCTAATGGTGTTGATTCCTTATCTTTATTTGAATGCCTATTCAAATTGCACTAATATTAGCTTTTGGAATAAATAGACCTCTTACAAAAAGCTACTTTTGTAATTTTGTTCATTCCATGTGACAGCTGGGACTAGAAATCGAGGAAAGGCAGGGGATGTCTCAGCTGTACAAAAGAAAGATACTTGGTTGAATTTTTTCCATTTTCCCTTTGAGGATTGCTGAAAAGCCCTCCCATTTCTAGTGTTGCATAAGATTCTCTATGGATGAGAAGACTGCTGTATCCTGTGGCCCCTGAAAGCACCTCTGCTGAATCGAATGTCTAAAACAACCTGTGGACTGATAACAAGAGAAATTGGGTGAAAAGGGACCTACTGCTGTTAGGACTCTTATCACACCACATTATGTGATCTGCTTCCATATTTAAGTCTCAAAAAATAAAATAAAATGAGAGTTAAAATTGGTAGTGCAACGGTTTCTTACAGAAAGAGTTTTATTCTGGCTTGAAGATAAAAACAATGTGGATTAAGAAAGAGAAGGGAAACTTCACAGATAACTAGTCAGAAAAGATTTGGGCCAGGAATGCAGTATAATTCTGCTGCCTTGATAGAATTGTCTTATTCAAAGACCTTTGCTTGGAAGTAACTATCATTACCATGACTTTACTTTTTGGATCATAGAGGCAAGAAATATTAAGAGATATGCAAAATCCAACCAGTTTTCACTTAACTATCTCTATGAATTGTGAGCCTACCAGCCAGAATTTCATCTGACCAAACATTCAAATCAGATGATTAGATTAAGAATTATGCCAACGATCAGGAAAGGTTACTACTGAATTTATTGTAAGAACATTAATGTTAAAAATTTGACTTATTCCATTATTTCCTACAAAAAACATTGAAACCATCTCAAGCAATTTGTCGTTCCCATTTCAGCAGATGGAAATGGGAAGTTCACTTTAAATTATAACTCAAAAATTCACAATATTTAATTCATATTCAACTTTTCAGAGACAAAGTTTGATCTCAAACAAATCCATGCAACAACTAAGCACCTGTAGCTAAGTGTTCTGCTTCAAACATCAAGCATCTTGAAGGTAGGGACAGAATTTCACTCAAAAGCACTCAGTGCACATATAATCATGAGAATTTTTAATACACTTATCTTAAATGAATGGGTGGTACATTTCTAATGACTATTTGAGGAAATATAGCTTTGATTTATTTAGAACACTGATGACTTTTGTACTGCACTTCTAAGGATTGATTTTATATTGTCATTTTAGAGACTCTCATTTCTTTTTTTTTTTTTTAATTAATTAATTTTTTTTGGGGGGGGTACACCAAGTTCAATCATCTGTTTTTATACACATATCCCCATATTCCCTCCCTCCCTCGACTCCCCCCCCCCCCGAGTCCCCCCCATCCTCCCCCTCCCAGTCCTCTAAGGCATCTTCCATCCTCGAGTTGAACACCCTTTGTTATATAACAACTTCCCACTGGCTATCTATTTTACAGTTGGTAGTATATATATGTCTGTGCTACTCTCTCGCTTCGAGAGACTCTCATTTCTTTGCTCCAATCTAGCTTATATATGTCTGCCTTAAGGTACAATCATGATTTTTAAATTAATTAATTAATTAATTAATTAACTTATTGGCTGTGTTGGGTCTTCATTTGTGCACACGGGCTTTGTCTAGTTGTGGTGAGCAGGGGTTACTCTTTGCTGTGGTGCGCGAGCTCCTCATTGCCATGGCTTGTCTTGTTGCAGAGCATGGGTTTTAGGTGTGTGGGCTTCAGTAGTTGTGGCATGTGGGCTCAATAGTTGTGGCTCACAGGCTCTAAAGCACAGGCTCAGCAGTTGTGGCACAGGCTTAGTTGCTCCGAGGCATGTGGGATCCTCCTGGAGCAGGGATCAAACCCATGTCCCCTGCATCGGCAGGTGGATTCTTAACCACTGTGTCACCTAGGAAGCCCCCACAATCATGATTTTAACCATTCTCCAGGATGTGCTGTTTTGTTAGGGAATAATCTTGCATTGTGAAAAACATTGCATTGCATTGCATTGCATTGCACACTAGAACAAAGAAGGACTTACCATAGTTTCATGTGTTACTGGGATATGAGCCAATTTTGTTTACATATTAGTAATTAAGTTTCATCTATTTATAATCATCATTATTCAGTGACTCAATTTCAACTGTTTTGAGGTTAGTTGACTAGATACTTTCATTTGAGTGTGTAGTTCTCAATTTGGGGGCTGTAAACGAAGGATTCAGCCTACTCAGGATCACCTTGGTTCAAACAGCAGACAAACTGGCATAAAAGGAGGACAGTAGATTGATTGCATTAGTAGTTCACCATTCTATGTCCCTCTCTGGACCCACTCCCTTTGCTTTGCTCTGGGTTGGGTGTTTGTTCTATTCCACTCCTTGACTCTGAGCTCAGCATGTGACTTGCCTTGGACAATAGCATGTTAACAACTGTGACACCCCCCTGCCTGCC
This sequence comes from Hippopotamus amphibius kiboko, assembly GCF_030028045.1. Lineage (NCBI taxonomy): Eukaryota > Metazoa > Chordata > Mammalia > Artiodactyla > Hippopotamidae > Hippopotamus > Hippopotamus amphibius. Next base: position 103,832,669 of record NC_080195.1, on the reverse strand, counting down.
CCAAAGCAGAGGTCAAATGCTTGCATATTTTTCTTGTTCTCTTGCTCCTCTGTGATTGCCCTAAGAAGATGCCTTGCTGGCTTGCTGTAAGATGAGGCATGTAGAGTAGAGTTGAGTTGCTCCTGACAACTCAGCTGAGGCCATCCTAGATCAGCCAACAACCAGCTACTCCCGAACTTGAGAGTATACTCAGCAGAGGCCAAAACTGCTCAGCTATACATGACCTGAACCAACAACATAGACTCCTAAGCAAAATAAGTGCTTATTATTACTGGGTTTGGGTGGTTTGTGACATACCATTATTGTAGATAACTGAAGGTGATATTGTTAACATCTATATTTTTGGCTATGTTGGCAATGAAGCACTTCCCAAACTCATTCATTTTGCTTTTTTGATGGCCAGAGCTGGTGAGTAGGAACCTTCAACACATTTGACACTTGATCACTTGGGGGTACAGGAATATAAGGCAGAGGAGTTTGTCTTGCCCCCTTCTCAACTGCAGCTGAGCCTTGAGTTTGGGGGACAGTGGGTGTAAAGTCAGGTGATGAAGGACTCATCACCAAAGCTGTAGCTGGGTGGCAGCAGGTCCCTCTACTCTGATACAGGTTCCCTCATCAGCCCAGGGGCGGGTAGATGTTGAGAGTGGTTGTTCTTCCTTTGTGTGTCACATGCTCTATTCTTCACTTGCTGGTCAGATACATCCTCACTTAATGGGAAGAGAAAACCACCAGGAAATATTTCTCACCCTAGAAAGCATTTCAAATATGTATATCATGTCTTTCTAGGTGCTAAATAATTATTTCAGTGTGTTCAGTGAATTATGGGGAGCCTCAGATCACATATATTTTGAGATTTCTGACTTTAAGAATGATGTATAATTCCATCTTGATGTTTTTACAGTGTAATATGGAACCCAGCATAAATGTATTTCTGTAAGTGGATTCTTATTTAATAGTCGTACTATCTTTCTCATTTTTTCTAGATTAGCACTGTAAAGCTCCAGGTACTCATCTGAGTTAATGTTATCAGGGAGAAAGGAAAAGCAAAAAATAACCCTGAGAAATGTTGTTTGGGTGATTCTGCTCACAAATCATTTTATTTCACAAGATTCTGGGAAGCATCACTGCTGCCTGCTGCAACTGGGCCATTTTGCAGCTTGAAATTTTGAGGTGACTCACCTGAAAATTGAGCTAAAAGCAGACTGACTGAGATAGTTCACCTAAAAGACAGATGTGAGATTGGAGACTTATCAAGACTGAGATTTCTAAAGGTGTTCTTTTTACCTCTCTCTCACTGCTATCCTCAAGGCTGACCCACTTGGAAAATTTTGGAATATCTAGCTTATTTGTTAATTTAAAAATGTTTATATCATGACCTTCAGATAATAATGGCTGTGATAATTTGTATAACAAATGACAACAACCAGCTTCTATCCCAAATCACCTTAGCAATAACTGAAAAAAACAAAAAAGTATCAGGAAGCAGACATTACCATTGTAAATTATGGAAAGGAGGCACTAAAAATTTGGGAACATTGAATAATTTCTTTTACATTTAATGCAAATTTTTCCAAAACAAAGCAAGGCAAGGAGGATACAGGGCTGACTGATACTTTCAGAAATGTTCCATTGGTGGCCAGTCTGGAGGCCATGGTGGACCTTAGAGAAAGTCCAGGATGTCCACTTGATGCCCATTCATGGACGTGAATCTGTAGCAGATGAAAGCACTGTATTAGGAGACTTTAGAATTCATACAAGATTCACATCAAGAAGAAAGCTGCCCATGAGGCGAGTTTTCTTCCAAACACCTTGAGTTTTCTATTTGATGTGGTAAGCAGCCTGGGAAAGCAGATCTTCCATGAACTTGGCATTATGGATGAACCAAAGAAAAGAAAAGACCTAGGGCTGATCTGTAGTAGAGTGGAGGACCACCAGAAAGAGTTCCTCCTCCATTTCATCAGTCTCTGGAATAGTCAGCTACACGTGTAATTTATAGAAAGTAACCTTGTGACTTAAAGTCTACAGTGTAAGACAAATGTGTAAGACAGTGAGTGGGATTCAAAGAGCATAAGCCATCCTCATTAAATATGGATATAACGCGTCAGAACAGCTCAGTGTGGTACCAAAGCAAATGTTCTGAGTCCTGAAAGGAAGAGGATGGCAAAGAAGTTTTATTTCTAAAACAAATAATTTCCATAGGAAAGAGAACAAATTTAGCATAGGCTCTTTGTGCTTTCAATAAAACCCTAGAAAATATGAAGCAGAACATGAAGATAATAAAACAAGAGACAGAGGTTAAAAAGGGAGGTAGTAGGAGACACAGAACATAGAAATTCAACATGAGTTGGATGAGGTAGGGAAAGAAGAAAGGGAACTAAAATGTAATAACCCATTTAAAATCTGTATGAGAAAGACTAAAATTTGCATTAGAAGGATTAAAATGGAAAAAGCTTTTTCTGTGATGCAAGGAATCATAATGTGGAAGACAAATTTGAGAAGGTTTTCCAGAATTCAGATGAAGAGGATAAAGGGGTGAAACCGATGAGAGAAAGATGATATGGTCCATGTACTCTGGATATGTATTGAAAGGACCGTGGTGTTTTGAATGACTTCATACTCAGAGTCCTCTTCCGAAACACTGAATTCAAGAAGAAATGGGTTAAGGCTTTCAGAATTTTGAGGAAAAAATGTCTGTCCTTAGAATTTTTTTAACTAATTGAGTTTTCATTTACAGGAGAATGCAATTGAAGTACATTTTCATATGTAAATTGGCTAAAAAATGTATACCACCAATAATGTACTCATTTTAAGCCATTAGGGATTTTTAGAAAGTTAAAAAAAAAAGGAAAACCTAGATTTAGAATGGGACTATTTTTTATAGAAAAAGACATGGTAAATATTGAAAGAAATCTGAAATAGAATGGAATCTAAATGATTACTCTGATTTATAGTGTAAAATCAATTGAAAAGGTCATAAATAGTTATTGGAAGGTAATAAAAAATTTAAAAAATAAAAACAAGGTCATACTAATATCAGCTATAAATTGGCACTTGCTGTGGGCACTTGCCATCTACCTCTACTACAAGGATTAAATCACACTGCTGCTGCAGCTGCTGACCTTCCACATCCCCTGAAGGTAATTCAGGGTGGAGACTAGGAATGAGGTACTCTGTGTTTTGGGAAAACGGGCAGAACACGTCTACAGATAGTTAGATGTTTTCAGGAGCTGATTTTGTGAGCCAATCTTTGCATCTCCTCATATCTAGAAAAGCACTAAATACCTACATTGTGATGTCTGCTCCTTGTGACTAGCAGAAACCCCCTAAAAAATGTATTTGTTTGCATGTACTCCTCCTTTACCAAGAATACATATATACTAATCTTCTCTCCTGACACTTTGGAACAGTTTCTCAGAGCTATCTGGGATGCTGTCTCCTGGGCTACACTCCTCATTTTGCCCCAAATAAACTGGACTTGCAACTCTCAAGTTGTGCATTTTTTTTCAAGTCGACACTAACAAAAAATAAATAAATAAATAAATAAAGAGAGTAGGAAGTGAGGGGGGTACAGGTAAAAATAGAAGTGTTTTTAAGTTACATGGAAGAGGATGAATGGATATACATTTTCTGTCCTAATTTTCTAAAAAAATTAGTTATGTGTGAGATTTTGTTTTTCATTGTGAGATACAACATTCTATACAGAATCCTGCACACAACGGATGTGTAGGGCTTGGCATGTAATTACGATGTGAACACCAGTATAACTACCATTCAAGTGAAGAAAGGGCCTTATCCCAGCTCCCCAGAAGCTTTCTTTGTTCTTCTCTGATCATAATTCCATTCCTCCCCGCTAACTTCCCCTTATCCTAACTTCTGCACAGTAGGACAGCAATACGGTTTGCTTTTACCTGATTTTAAAATTTCTATAAATAGAATATATACTTTTTTTTTTAATGTTTTCTTTTTTGGTTCAACAATTTGTGTCATCCATGTTGTTGATACAGCTTAGTTTGTTTGCCTTTATTACTTTATAGGATTTCATTGTCTATTCATGCAATTTACTAATGTCTTCCACTTTTGGTGAACTTTTGGGCTCTTTCCAGTTCTTGGCTTTTATAAGAGGTATGTGTTTAAATTTTTTAAAATAAATTTATTTACTTATTTATTTATTTATTGGCTGCATTGGTTCTGTTGCTGCAAGAGGCTTTCTCTAGTTGCGGCAAGTGGGGGCTACTCTTTGTTGTGGTGCACGCGCTGCTCATTGAGGTGGCTTCTCTTGTTGTGGAACATGGGCTCTAGGCATGTGAGCTTTAGTAATTGTGATGCCTTGGCTTAGTAGCTCTGCTGCGGCATGTGGGATCTTCCCGGACCAGGGTTCGAAACTGTGTTGGCAGGTAGATTCTTAACCACTGTGCCACCAGGGAAGCCCTTTAAATATTTTAAAAGGGGATAACATACACAATTGAAAGTAAGATGTATAATTGAAAAAATGAATTAAAATAGAATTTATACCTCAAAATAATGGTAAAAAGAAAACAGCAAGGAAGCTTAAAATAGGAGCTCTAAAATGCAATGACAAAAGTAAACCCAAATATAAGGAATAACTGTGAACATATTATCTTTTACTAAAAGGTAAATACTAGACTGGGTCACAATAATATCTGAGGGAGAGCCTCTTATCATGGATGCTCATAAAATGAAACAATTCCAAAAGGTTAAGAGTAGAAGTGTAGGAAATCTCCATAGTAAAAAAGCAAACAAAACAACTGGAGTTACAGTAATAATATTAAACAATTAGGATTTACCATTGCTAAAATAAAAAACAAGTGGAGATCAGCCTTGAAAATTCCCTGGGCAGAAAAAAACAGTTTAGTCATACAAATAATGCCTAATGTAGCTTTCTTTGCAAGACTACCTTGACCTGGGTTATTTCTTGCTTATGCTTCTAGAAATCATAAGTGACTCTTGAACTATTTTCCAAGGTTGATATGAGGCCAAATCCCTATCATTTAAGAAAATTCTAATATTATAGCCAATTGCTGTGAAGAATATAAGCTCACCAAATAAGCTGCTTTATAATAATGTACCTCTGTGCTTCACTCTATGTTTGGTTTGAGCGCTCCTGGTTTGCAAACTTTTTGGCGTGTGCACAATAAAATTTTACTAATTACCACTTTGGTGATTCATTGGTTTTACTTCTTGAACTTGTGACACTGTGAAATCATTAAATAGGACAAAGAAGGTCCGTAATATTTTTAAAAAGAGTAATAAAATTTATGCTCCAAACTAAATTAAAAAAACCCAAATTATATAAAAAACAAATTGTTAGAAATTCAAAAACAATTTAAAGGTACAATAGAAGTGGAAGACTTTAATATACCTTTCTCAGTGTTTGACAGATGAAATAAGAAACAAATGCCCAGAACTTACCTGAATAATATAATAAACTAGATGATTTATTCCATGTATATTGAGCTATTTTTCTACAGCAAAGAATAAACATAAAAGATAGTATATAGCTAAAAATTAGGTAAAGAATAACAAAATATAACTTTAATGGAGAATGGAGAAACTATGTGGATGGCAAAAATGAATGAAGTTAGAAAACACAAAAAATAAAATAGTGGATGCCTAGATAAAAAAGGAAATGACAGATATTGAGAAATTAAAAATTATAAGCAAATATTATTTATAATTCTACCCTAAATAATTTTAAAATCTAAAAAAAATGAATAGGAGAGAATATATATTATAAAAATATATTCAAGAAGGAGAAAAAAAACTGAGCATGTGAACAAACAACTGGGATAAATATTGAAAATGTTGTCGAAAATTACTTTCTGAAAATGCTTTGGGACCAGAATACTGAGCTAATAAACTCTCTCACTTTGTTAAGGGCAGGTAGGAACACAGATCAGTGTTGTGATCTATGAATTGTGTTACAGCACTCAAAGAGCTGACATTATTTTATGAATTAGTTTTACCCAAATTTGATTATGAAAGTACAAAACACTTTTGATTATGAAAGTACAAAACAGAAAGCCAAGAAACTAATCTCATTTATAAACATAATCTTAACATTCTAAATAAATTTATAGCAAGTTAAATTCCAGAAAAGTTATAGAGTTACATGTTTAAAATAAATTTATTAAAAACGAGCAGAGGTTTTTTGGGGGGCAGAATCAAGATGGTGGTGTGGGAAGATGCGGAGATCGCATCTCCCAACAAATAGATAGGTTGCCGGAGGCTGGCAGGGGACTTGAGGCCCAAGCAGACCGCAGGAACATTGGAGCAACTGGATAGGACCTGGGGGAAGTCAGAGGGGCGGGGAAGGGGAAGCCAGACGGGACCAGGGCCCCTGCAGGGGTGGCTGGGTGAGGGGGGAGGTTTCTGCCTGGAGGGACCGTTGAGGGCTGGGGAGATCTGAAACTGCAACTGGGTTTCTCCCGCCCAGGAGGCCTGCTGAGTTCCCTGGCTTGGGAGCCTGCTGGGCTCCCCAGCGGGTTCCTCCACCCTCCAAGGCCCCCTCCAGGCTGCCTGGGTCCTGGGGGTGTGGGAAGGAGGGAGGAGGGGTGAGGAGGTGGAGAGGCAGACAGGTGGGGGTGGGGGCTTTGAGGTTGGGGAATGGGGAGGCGAGACGGCGTTTCACCTGCCCTCTTGGCCAGGGAGGCCTACTGGGCTCTGGGGCCTGGTGCTTAGCTCTCCGGGCCCCCCTTCCAGCACGAGGATCCTGGGGGTGCGGGGGGGAGGGGGATGGGGGAGGGAGAGAGGCAGATAATGGGGGTGGGAAGGGATCTCTCCAGGTCAAAAGAATAGGGGAGGCACCTCCAGGTATTTCTTCTGGGCAGGTCCTTCACCTTCCAAGGCCCCTCCTGGCCGTTGGTCTTAGAAGTACAGGAGGGAAGTGGTGGGGGGAAAGAAGAGAGGCAGAAGGGAGGGAGGGACCCTCTGGGATCAGAGGATTGGCAGAGGAGCAGAAGGCATTTCCGCTGCCTACTGGCCCGGGAAACCTGCTGGGCTCCTGGGCATGGTCTCCAACTCTCCAGGGTCCCCTCCCAGATGCATTGGTCCCAGGTTCATTGGAGCACGGCAGGGGAAGAGGAAGAGAAGCAGACTGGTGGTGGGACGTTCCAGGAGCAGAGGACCAGGGGAGGTGTGGATGACCTTTCCCCTGCCCACTTGGGCCTGGCAGGCCTGCTGGGCTCCTGAGTCCAGTCCCTTGGTCTCTCTGGCTGAGTGGGTCATACAGATGTGGGAGGGAGGAGAGGAGAAGAGGAAGAGAGGCAGACAGTGGTGGGGGGGACCTTGCAGGACCGGAGGATCAGGGGAGATGCCGTGGGAAATCTCCCTACCCACTTGGCACCGGGAGGCCTGTTGCACCCCCAGGCCTGGTCTTCAGTCCTCCAGGGGCCCCTCTAGGTCTTACTGGTCCTAGGGGTGTAGAAGGAAAGCAGAGGAGAAGAAGAGAGGAGGGCAGGGGAGGGGGCCTTCTGGGATTGGTGGATCAAGGGAGGTGGAGAAAGTATTTCCCCTGCCCAGTAGCTCTGGGAAGCCTGCTAGGCTCATGGACCTGGTCTTTCACACTCCAGGGCCTCCTCCAGCTGCTTGGGACCTAGGAGAGTGGGGGGCAGGGGAGAAGAAGAGAGGCAGACAGGGACCCTATGAGACTGGGAGATCTGGGAAGTGCCACAGGTGTTACCCTAGCCCAGTTGGCCCTGGGAAGCCTGTTGGGTGTCAGAGTCTGGTCTCCTGCCTTCCAGTGCCCCCTGCAGCTGTGAGGGTCCTAGGGGAATAGGAGAGAGGGGGTGAGGAAGAAGAGAATCCAAGGGGGAGTGACCCTCCAAGATTGGAGGACTAGGGGAGGTACCTAGCATTTCTCCCACCAACTTGGGTTCAGGGAGCCCACTGGGTATCACAACCTGGTCCTTTGCCCCCAGGACCAGAGGCATTCCTGGGCCCCTCTGCCTCATTGGGCCTAAGTCCCATTCCCCACCACCCCCAGGGCCTTTTCTAAGTGTAGGCCCTGCCCATTGCCTAACCTCCCCCCACCCCCCACTCTTGCCTAAGCTCTGCCCCCACAGTCAAGGCCTTTTCTGGCTTTTTTTTTTTTCTTTTTTTTCTTTTTATTTTCTTCCCACCTCCTCACTTAGGCTATTGCAGTTGTTTTACCTTCCAGTTGTTGCTTCATCTTTTTTTAAAAATTTTTTCTAACACATCTATTAGTTTCCTACTATTGTATTTTTTATCTTGCTATTGTTCAGCTGTTCAACTTTTTTTTTTTTTTGTCTTTTGAAATTTTTTTTTAATTATTTTTTTTTGGGGTACACCAAGTTCAATCAACTGTTTTTATACACATATCCCCACATTCCCTCCCTTCCTTGACTCCCTGGTCAACTTTAAAAAAAATTTTTTTTCATTTTCCTGCTCCACATGGCTTGTGGGATCTTGATTCACAAGCCTAGGGTCAGGTCTGATCTCCTGAAGTGGGAGCCCTGAGTCCAAAACACTGGACTAACAGGGAAATCCAGTTCCCAGGGAATATTCTTCAGGGTGAGGTCTCCCAGAGGTTCTCACATCAACACCAAGACCCAGCAGTACTCAACAGCCTACAAACTCCAGTGCTTGAAACCTCAGGCCAAACACCCAGTGGGACAGGAACACAATCCCGCCCATACAAAGTGGGGGGAAAATGAGATGACAAAAAAATATGTCACAGATGAAGGAACAAGGTAAAAACACACAAGACCAAATAAATGAGGAAATAGGAAAAATGCCTGAAAAAGAATTCAGAGTAATGATAGTAAAGATGATCCAAAATCTCAATAACAAAATAGAGAAAATACGAGAAAGAGTTAATCAGGACTCAGAAGAACTAAAGAGCAAGCAAACAGTAATAGATAACAAAATAACCGAAATTAAAAATACTGTAAATGGTATAAACAGCAGAATAACTGAGGTAGAAGAATGAATAAGTGAGTTGGAAGATAGAATGGGGGAAATAACTGCCACAGAGCAGGAAAAAGAAAAAAGAATAAAAAGAATGGAAGACAGTCTCAGAGACCTTGGTGACAACATTAAGCACACCAACATTTGAATCATAGGCATCCCAGAAGAAGAAGAAAAAAAGAAAAGCCCTGAGAAAATATTTCAAGAGGTTATAGTGGAAAACTTCCCCAACATGGAAAAGGAAATGATTAATCAACTCCAAGAAGTGCAGAGAGTCCCATACAGAATAAACCCAAGGAGAAATATACCAAGACACATATTAATCAAACTAATGAAAATTAAACACAAAGAAAAAATATTAAAAGCAGCAAGAGAAAAGCAACAAAAAACATAGAAGGGAAAACCCGTAAGGATAACATCTGATCTTTCTGTAGAAACTCTGCAGGCCAGAAGGAAGTGGCAGGATATACTGAAAGTTCTGAGAGAGAAAAACCTACAGCCAAGAATACTCTACCCAGCAAGAATCTCATTCAGATTCGACGGAGAAATCAAAAGCTTTCCAGACAAGCAAAAGTTAAGAGAATTCAGCACCACCAAACCAGCCTTACAACAAGTGCTAAAGGAACTTTTGTAAGTAGGAAACACAAGAGAAAGAAAAGACCTACAAAAACAAACCCAAAACAATTAAGAAAGTGGTAATAGGAACACACATGTCAATAATCACCTTAAATGTAAATGGATTAAATATTCCAACCAAAAGACACAGACTGGCTGAATGGATACAAAAACAAGGCCTGTCTATATGCTGCCTACAAGAAACCCACTTCAGACCAAGGGACACATATAGACTGAAAGTAAGGGGATGGAAAAAATATTCCATGCAAATGGAAGTCAAAAGAAAGCTGGAGTAGCAATACTCATATCGGACAAATTAGACTTTAAAGACTATTACAAGAGACAAGGAAGGACACTACATAATGATCAAGGGATGCATCCAAAAAGAACATATAACAATTGTAAATATCTATGCACCCAACATAGGAGCACCTCAATACAAGGCAAAAGCTAACAGCCGTAAAAGGGGAAATCTACAGTAACACAATAATAGTAGGAGACTTCAACACCCTACTTACATCAATGGACAGGTCATCCAAACAGAAAATAAATAAGGACACACAAGCTTTAAATGACACATTAGACCATCTAGACTTGATATTTATAGGACATTCTATCCAAAAACTACAGAATACACTTTCTTCTCAAGTGCGCATGGAATATTCTCCAGGATAGATCACATCTTGGGTCACAAATCAAGCCTTGGTAAATTCAAGAAAATTGAAATTGTATCAAGCATTTTCTCTGATCACAATGCCATGAGACTAGATATCAATTACAGGAAAAAAACTGCAAAAAATACAAACACATGGAGACTAAACAATATGCTATTAAACAACCAAGAAATCACTACAGAAATAAAAGAGGAAATCAAAAAATACCTAGAAACAAATGACAATGAAAACACAGCAACCAAAACCTATGGGATGCAGCAAAAGCAGTTCTAAGAGGGAAGTTTATACCAATACAGTCCTACCTCAAGAAACAAGAAAAATATCGAATAAACAACTTAACCTTACACCTAAAACAACTAGAGAAAGAAGAACAAAAAAACCCCAAAGTCAGCAGAGGGAAAAAAATCATAAAGATCAGAGCAGAAATAAGTGAAAAAGAAATGAAGGAAACAATAGCAAAGATCAGTAAAACTAAAAGCTGGTTCTTTGAGAAGATAAACAAAATTGATAAACCATTAGCCAAACTTGTCAGGAAAAAGAGGGAGAAGATGCAAATCAACAGAATTAGAAATGAAAAAAGGAGAAGAAACAACGGACACCACAGAAATACAAAAGATCATGAGAGACTACTACAAGCAACTATAAGCCAATAAATTGGATAACCCGGAAGAAATGGATACATTTTTAGAAAAGTACAATCTTCCAAGACTGAACCAGGAAGAAATAGAAACTATGAACAGACCAATCACAAGTACGGAAATTGAGGCAGTGATTAAAAATCTCCCAACACACAAAAGCCCAGGGCCAGATGGATTCACAGGAGAATTCTATCAAACATTCTGAGAAGAGCTAACACCTATCCTTCTCAAACTCTTCCAAAATATAGCAGAAGGAGAAACACTCCCAAACTCATTCTACGAGGCCACCATCACCCTGATACCAAAACCAGGTAAAGACATCACAAAAAAAGAAAATTACGGGCCAATATCACTGATGTATATAGATGCAAAAATACTCAACAAAATACTAGCTAACAGAACCCAACAGCACATTAAGAAGATTATACACTATGATCAAGTGGTGTTTATCCCTGGAATGCAAGGATTCTTCAATATACACAAATCAATCAATGTGATACATCATATTAACAAATTGAAGGATAAAAACCATATGATAATCTCAATAGATGCAGAAAAAGCTTTTGACAAAATTTGACATCCATTTATGATAAAAGCTCTCCAGAAAATGGGCATGGAAGGAAATTACCTCAACATAATAAAAGCCATATATGACAAACCAAAAGCCAACATCATTCTAAATGATGAAAAACTGAAAGCACTCCCTCTAAGAACAGAAACAAGACAAGGGTGTCCACTCTCACCATTATTATTCAACATAGTGTTGGGAGCTTTAACCACAGCAATCAGAGAAGAAAATGAAATAAAAGGAATCCAAATTGGAAAAGAAGAAGTAAAATTGTCCCTCTTTGCAGATGATATCATATAATACATAGAAAACCCTAAAGATGCTACCAGAAAACTGCTAACACTAATTGATGAGTTTAGTAAAGTAGCAGGATACAAAATTAATGCACAGAAATCTCTTGCATTCCTATACACTAACAATGGAAAAGCAGCAAGAGAAATTAAGGAAACTCTCCCACTTACCATTGCAACAAAAAGAATAAAATACCTAGGAATAAACCTAACTAAGGAGGCAAAAGACCTGTATGCAGAAAACTATAAGACACTGATGGAAGAAATCAAAGATGATACAAACAGATTGAGGGACATACCATGTTCTTGGATTGGAAGAATCAATATTGTGAAAATGACTATCTTACTCAAAGCAATTTACAGATTCAACGCAATCCCTATCAAATGACCAATGGCATTTTTCACAGAACTAGAGCAAGAAATCTTATGATTTGTATGGAAACACAAAAGACCCCGAATAGCCAAAGCAATCTTGAGAAGGAAAAATGGAGTTGGTGGAATCAGGCTCCCTGACTTCAAACTATACTACAAGGCTACAGTGATCAAGACAGTATGGTACAGGTACAGAGACAGAAATATAGATGAATGGAACAGAATACAGAGCCCAGAGAGAAACCCACACACATGTTGGCACCTTATCTTTGACAAAGGATTCAGGAAGATACAATGGAAAAATAACAGCCTCTTCAATAAGTGGTGCCGGGAAAATTGGATAGCTACATGTAAAAGAATGAACACTTCCTAACACCTTACACAAAAATAAACTCAAAATGGATTAAAGACCTAAATGTAAGGCCAGACACTATAAAACTCCTAGACGAAAACATAGGCAGAACACTCTAGGACATACATCAAAGCAAGATTCTTTTTGACCCACCTCCTAGAATAATGGAAATAAAATCAAGAATAAACAAATGGGACCTAATGAGACTTAAAAGCTTTTGCACAGTGAAAGAAACCATAAACAAGACAAGAAGACAACCCTCAGAATGGGAGAAAATACTTGCCAATGAAGCAATGGACAAAGGATTAATCTCCAAAATACATAAACAGCTCATGCAGCTTAATACCACAAAAACAAATAACCCAATCCACTAATGGGCGGAAGACCTAAATAAACATTTCTCTAAAGAAGACATGCAGGTGGCTAACAAACACATGAAAAGATGCTCAACATCACCAATCATTAGAGAAATGCAAGTCAAAGCCACAATGAGGTATCGCTTCACTCCAGTGAGAATAGCCATCATCAAAAAATCTAGAAACAATAAATGTTGGAGATGGTGTGGAGAAAAGGGAACTCTCCTGCACTGTTGGTGGGAATGTAAGCTGGTACAGCCACTATGGAAAACAGTTTGGAGGTTCCTTAAAAAACTACAAATAGAACTACCATATGATCCAGTAATCCCACTACTGGGCATATACCCAGAGAAAACCATAATCCCAAAAGAAACTTGTACCATAATGTTTATTGCAGCACTATTTACAATAGCCAGGACATGGAAGCAACCTAAATGCCCATCAACAGATGAATGCATAAAGAAGCTGTGGCACATATATACAATGGAATATTACTCAGCCATAAAAAGGAATGAAATTGAACTATATGTAATGAGGTGGCTAGACCTAGAGTCTGTCATACAGAGCAAAGTAAGCCAGAAAGAGAAAAACAAATACTGTATGCTAACTCATATATATGGAATCTGAAGAAATGGTACTGATGAACCCAGTGACAGGGCAAGAGTGGAGATGCAGATGTAGAGAATGGACTTGAGGACACGGGGCTGGGGTGGGAGGTGGGGGGCGTTGGGGAAGCTGGGCCGAAGTGAGAGAGTAGCATAGACATAGATACACTACCAAATGTAAAATAGATAGCTAGTGGGAAGTTGCTGTATAACAAAGGGAGATCAACTCAATGATGGTGATGCTTTAGAGGGCCAGGACAGGGAGGGTGGGAGGGAGTCGTGGGAGGGAGAGGATACGGGGATATATGTATAAATACAGCTGATTCACTTTGGTGTACCTGAAAAACTGGTACAAGAGTGTAAAGCAATTATATTCCAATGAAGAGCTTAAAAAAATCAAAATAAAAAACTAGTAGAAAATATGGATGAACGTTTTGGAGCGTGGAAAGTCTGTTAAAACATAATAACAATGTTAGAAATTATAAAAAATAGATCATCAATGTTTATTGACAATACAGTGATCCAAATGAAGTACAAGAGCCGAAGAAGGAAAAGAAATTGCAAAGCTCTGTCTGAGAGCGTGTATGTTTAATACGTAAAGGGCTGATATAAATTAAAAAAATGAATGCCTTGATAGAAAATTGGGCAGAGATACAAACAGATGATTCACCAAAAAATTAATGAATGTTACCAATAAACAAATGAACAAACAAAAAAACAACTCAGCTTCTTCAGTAATCAAAGCATTAGAAATTCAAACTGATTGTTATCAAGCTATGATCACTTCATTTTTTGTGGTCTTGTTCAGTGAGAAGCCTCAGTCTGGCCATACTGGATTGGCTCATTTCTTTTTCTCCCACCTGGGCTCTCCGTGGCTTCTCTCTCCTTTTTCTCTCCACCTCCCACTTCCCCTCCCTAGCAATTCCTTTTGTGCAGGTGGCAGAGAAGTTTAGCAGTCTGTTGCTTTAGCTTTTGCTGACAAGTTGCTCTGAAAGTGTCATCTTCTACCCCCAAGACCTTATCAAAGTCATTCTTTAAATAGGACAGTTCTTTATGAAGAATTGACTGCTGGCTGTTAGGATAATAATGGTCCTGCCACTTTATTAAGACCAGACAGGAGTCTTCCAAAAAAAGTTTGTGTTGGCTGCTTTAGATTATTTCCTAATGGTCTCTACCAATATTTCCTAGGGACCTTTGTTTATTCTCCGTTGTGCTTACAATGACTGTGGACAAGTTTGAAAACCCCCAAGGGGAGTATTATTTTTTACCACTTAAGGAATCCTCTTTCAGAACTTTAGGTTCTAAAGGTTAGAAGGACTATCTTTACTCCTATCACCGTGGTGACTAGTGACAACCCAGTGAGCTATTCTTGGCTATAGCTATGAAGATTATCAATAGATCTAATACACTTTAATTACAGCTAGTATGGATTTAAGGATTTGTGTTGGAATCTCGAGTCCTATTCATGATCTAAAAAAATGGTACAGATGAACCCAGTGTCAGGGCAAGAATAAAGATGCAGATGTAGAGAGTGGACTTGAGGACACATAGGTGGCAGGGGGCAAAGGGGAAGCTGGGAAGAAGTGAGAGAGTAGCATTGACATATACACTACCAAAGGTAAAATAGATAGCTAGTGGAAAGCTGCTGCATAACATAGGGAGATCAACTCGATGATTGGTGATGACTTAGAGGGCTGGGATAGGGAGGGTGAGAGGGAGTTGCAGGATAGAGGGGATATGGGGATACATGTATAAATACATAGCTGATTCACTTCATTATACAGCAAAAATTGGCACAACAGTGTAAACCAATTATATTCCAATAAAGAACTTAAAAAAAATTGGAACTGTAACTGTTACATATACCAAGTTATTTGGGCTCTATATTTCATTAATTGCATGCTCTATACATATAGGTAAAGAGTTGTATATGATTAAGAATCTACTACAATTTTTGGGGGCATATAGAAATTTTTTTAACTTTTTATTTTATATTGGCATATAGTTGATTAATAATGTGTTAGTTTCAAGTGTACAGCAAAGTGATCCAGTTATGCATATACATGTATCTATTCTTTTTCAAATTCTTTCCCATTTAGGTTGTTGCATAATATCGAGCAGAGTTCCCTGTGCTATACAGTAGGTCCTTTCTACTACAATTTTAAATAAATTGAAAATTTTATTTGGGAAAAATCAGACCCCTACAAACCCTTGACTTAAATAAAAGAGAAAGGGGAATGGAGAACAATTATTTAGTGAGCATCTAAATGTGACCTCACCAGACTCTATATGGTAGGTCCTATGATCATTTCCATTTACAGATAAGGAAAGAGACTTAAGGAGGTTAATGCTCAAGATCACACAGCTAGTTACATAATTGAGCCTAGTTTTCAAGTGTAATTTTCACAGGAAACTGAGATAATACATGTTTTTTGCTTGCTTAATCTAAATTACACAAATTACTTGGATAATTGGGTTTTCTGTAATGGAAATCTGGCAAGACTTTTGAGAAACTGGAATTTTTAGTATTTTTCTAGGAGAAGCTCTTTGGTCTTCTTGGATCTACTGGCTACCCTTCCTTAATTTGAAAGTTTTTTTTTTTTTTAATCATTTCAGTGGTTGTTTACAAAAATTTTTTCTTTCACTCTTTACTAGTTGCTAGTTTCTAGTCCCAGTATGTCTGTTATAGCCAAGACATTGCCATTCACTGTTGGATCGGTGCAGTTAAGGCACTCTCTTAATTGGAGGAGGGTGAATGTTAATCATTTTAATTATTATTATGATATTTTCAGTGCCAAGAGTGCCCGGGAGGCTTTTTAATATGGAAATCCACCAAATGATAACAGGAAAAAATTTACTCTTTCCCAGTGTGATTATAATTTAAAGGTGAAAATAAGTACAAAGCAGCTAAATGGAATTATTAGTTCATGTAAAACATTGTAACTTTCAAGCTATGAATAATGTCTTTCCCCAGAGCCTCTTCCTAAGATGCTTGTAGGAAATTTAAAGTATAGCATAGATAGCTCACCATCACTTTGTACGATTTAGAATTTAGTGTTTCAGTTTTAATATCTGTCTAGTATAAGAACAAACCTAATAGGATTAACTCTTAATTTACTTACCCCTAAGTCCTGAAAATCATTGCTCCAACTTTAGGAAGTACGAAATCAACATCAAATTTGGGTAGGCGGCTGAAGACTAGGAAGCTTTTTCATCTATAATTCTCCGGAGCCGGATTCCAATGGGTAATTTGAAAGTGGCAAACTCCCTGATCACCAGATCCTAGAGCCAAAAATTTCCTTTGCGTCTCTCTCTTTTTTCTCCTCCCTGCACTTATCTGTGAATGACATTTCCAATTCCTAGGAAAAAAAAAAAACTTGAGTCTGCAATTGCCCACCTGAGCTTTGAAAATTCTCTGGAACGGCTACTTGCATATCTTTTGGAAGCTTAGGATAGCCATCTCTCCTTACTTTATGATAATTGGGATGAAAACTGTAACGCTCAGTGACAGTTTGCTTTCTTATAGAGCCTTTTATGTATGAATCACAAAGCATTTTGCAAACTGTAACTTAGTTCTTGCAGCTCCCTGGGAGGCAGATCCCATTAACACTGTTTTACAGATGATCATGAAACAGGCCCAGGGAGTTTCAACGAGTGGCCTCTGGTCAGGCAATGAGTCAGTGGGAAAGTCGGGGGAAAAAACTTGTGGAACTTCTGATGTGCACCTTGAATGTGATGCCTTAAGAAGGGTGAGGAATTAATAAATGAGCAAGATAAGTGGAGATCCATTTGAAGAACTCTTTTGCAATGAGGAATCATTGTTCTAATGAATTATTTAAATTGTCTTTGCTTAAATGAACCTAAAATTGTAGTATATATATATGTATTTTTATGGCAGCTCACTGTGGCATAAAACTTTTTGGGTCAATTGGCATTTGAATTTACTGTTTAAGTGTGTATACAAATAGGAGGCTGCAGGACAAACTCTAGGGTAATTTTTGGCGACTCCTAATAGGTGATGTCCATAACTGAAGAGGAAGATATCTAAAATATGCAACAGTAGAAAATTCAATGGGAGATGCAAAAAATAATTTCAATTGATTTAATGTAATACTTAGGTATGCAACAGTGAACAATTAGAAAGCTGGAAGCCACTTTGCATAGAGGTCATTTAGTCAGTCCAGCCTCTGCTACACTTAAAACATTCCACTTAAGAGAGAGTTCTATTTTCTACAAGTACTTGAGGGAGCAGGACTTTATTAGATAATGTTAGAAATGACCTGTTAATGAAATGTATACCTCTATCTATTGCTGGTGAAATGATTTAGTCACTGAGGGAGGCAGAACAGCTCTGCAGGTTGGGCCTAGAGTCTGCACTTTAAAGTTGCCAGAGGTTCAGGGTCTGCCCTTCAGCTTTGTCTGCCTGCTGAGCCTTTTGGTTTTGTTAGTTTACCTGGAGTTAGCAGGCTCTGCAGGACTGAGTCAAGTTAGCCAAACTTGAAAAAGACTGATGTATAAACAAGAGTGAAAATTTAATTCACATTGAAATCAGATTAGCTTATTTGCACTGGATACTTAGTGCATTGTACTTCTAGGCCACTTGGGAAACCAAATTAATGTCAGAATTCTATTCGAAGAGTCTAGTTTGAGAGTTAGATGATCTGAATGACATATTCATTATGAACATGAAAAAGATGCATTTGCCCAGTGGATGATGAGAACATCTGCTCGACTGATCGGATGCCCTGCATGCCTTTACTCTTCTGCAAAGATTACATTACCCTTGACATGTTTCCATTAGTTTGACTGCAGGTTCTCTAATGATAATTATCATTTGCCTGGGTATTGAGATGTAGAAGACAATTTAGTCTGAAAAAAAATCCATTTACAAGCCATCTTTTCAAAAGTTGATTATTTCTGAAGATGTGCACACATTTCATTCATTTTATCTCTTTCATTTTAGATTGAGTCTTATTAATTTCTATTACCATGCCCATCTTCTGATTTATAGCTCCAGATTCTGGGACAGCACTAAATTGGGACTACTGTTATACTTAAATTACATATAACACATGATTTGATCTCTCAAATTGCATATTAATCATTTCCTTTAGCTCTTTCTAGTTATTTTTTAGTTTTTTTCTTTTATACCTATTTTCTTTCTTTCTTTTATTTTTTGCAACACCTTAGCTAAATATTTTTGTACCTCTCTTGGAATAATATCTAAATCTGAAATCTTCAGAACCAAAAGTCATTTTTTACTGTGGAGCCTATAGTAGATTTCTGGGCCAATAAAGGGAAGTTGGTGGCTGTGTTGGTATCAAGAGGGGACAAAGTTACTGAAGCTAAAGGATGAGGTGAAAGATGAAATTGGGTATCAGGCCCAGTTGATTTTTTTTCTTGCAGGATCCTTTTATCAACCTTTAGTTCTTTCGTTATTTAGTGAAAGCAATTTCTGTCTTAGGGTCACCTCATAGTTCAATATCAAAGATAACCAAGGTCAGAAAAGCAAGGACTGAGCATTGTTCTAGGATTCCTGTAAGCAGATTGGCTCTTTATCTTGAACTGTGACCTTCTTGACCTGTGGCTAAATTGCATGCAGAGAGAGAAACATCATTTTAAAACACAAAAGATGTTTGTTTTCAGTTTCACCCACACCCTAAATAAAGAGACATCCAGAGGAAGCCAACTTTTATACTATAAAGCTGAGGTAGAACATGGAAGGCAATGTAGCAATTGGGAATAATTCACTCTTCTCAGCATTACTACTGGTATTGGATATTCTCCCAATTTTAATTGCATCTTCATGATTTCCAAACAACAATAAATTGCAAAACAATTCCATCTAAAATATAAGACTACATAGTCTTCAAAGGACTGGTTGAGACCAGTAGATTTCTCATAGTTTCCAGTAAATCCTGGGGCTCCCACAGTCTCACTACCTTATCTGTTGTAGAACATACATGTTGTCCATAGATTTTGGAGTTTCATAGTGTTTAATGAGAAATAACACGAGAGGGAAAGATTACTATTGAGTGGCTGAAGCTACTCACAAATACTAAGAATTGTCTTTTGCCAGACTCATTGTCTTTGGGGCATCGGCCTGCAGGTAAGTGGCTGCTACTCTGACTCTAAAACTTGTCAAATTGGAGAGTTAAAGGGAGCTATTGAGGTCACTGCATCGGTACCAATTCTTGTAAGATTCACCTTCACAGGGAACTCACAGGGGATAAAGAGCTGACGGTCTACTTTGAACATTCCTACCAACATAGAACGTGAAATTCAGATTTCCTCTGAGGGTTCCCTATGTCCATGTCAGGGATTTCTGGTTCAGTTCTGGCATCCTGGCAACACAGTGAATACAGTAATTTCACTCTCATGGCCAAAATGAAATTTTCAGTCCCACACTCTCAACCTAGAATTCTGTTACTCCCCTACCAAGAAGCGGAGTCTACTTCACCTTCCCTCCGACGTGGGCCATTGTGAAGCTTTGAGACAGAATGTGGTCAAAGTGATGTTGTATGACTTTGGAGCCTAGGTCAGAAAAAACGATAAATCTTCTGCCTAGCTCTCTCTTTGAGGATTCTCACTCTTAGAACCAGCCTCTGTCAGAGAAGCCCTGCCATGCAAGGAGGCGGTGCGTAGGTATCCCAGCTGATGGCAAGACTGACTGATAGACACACGAACAAATGATACTTCAGATAACACAGATCCCAGCTTTCCCTATCCCTCCATGCAGCCTGCAGCAGAGGAAAACCAGTCTTGCTGTGCTTTGTCCAAATTCCTGAGCCAAAGAATCCATGGGCTTAATAAATGGTTGTTTTGTCTGCTAAATTTTGGGGTAATTTGTTACAAAGTAATTGGTAAGCTGAAGAGGGAATAGGGCTTTTGGATTATATATATGTGTGTGTGAGTAGGGTGTTGTTAAGTGGTAACATTCTCAGAATTAGAATGAGTTAAACTTTTAAAAATATTTATTAAACTGCTTAAAATATTTATTACTTAGATATCTATTAAACCATCTTATTAAACCATTAAACCATTTATTTATTAAACCACTGCCATGATTTCTATCCTGACAATTTTTCCTCTATTTTCATCTTAAATTCATCATTATTCAACTAACATTTTTGTTTATATTAATTTACCTTTTAGACAAAAAAACCATAGGCCTCATCCTATGTAATGATATCCATGAATTTACGGCTTAAATAATCTAGCCATACTTTATTAACATACTTAAAAATAAATACACAACTATTAAAACTAAAAAGTATCTACTTACTACCTAAAATTATCTCCCATTGCATAGTTAGTGTATATCTCACTTTGGAAAAAAAAAATCCTTCATTTTGGAAAACAACTGTGACATCAAACTGACAATGAGATCTTTCAAACCTTTCAGTGTTTCGGGTCTCAACTCTCAGTGACTAGCCTATGTTAAGGGAACAACACAGTGTGATGGACATTACTTGGGAGAAATTAAAAATCTGCTTATATTCTAGCTGTGTTTAAGGACTTCTGAAGCTTCTCATTTGGTCATTTCAGAAGTTACTCTAAAAATGCAAATGTTATTTGTTTGATGCCCAGTTTGTGTATAAGCTATCCCTTAGGCTTGCATAGACAGAGACATGTATGTACCTTGAGGGGCTCTGAACTAGGGATTAGAAGGACTAGTTACTTTTCCTTTTTTTGGGGCTGTACCTTGTGTCTTGTGGGATCTTGGTACCCTGACCAGGGATTGAACCCAGGCCTTTGGCAGTGAAAACTCGGAGTCCTGACCAATGGACTGCCACCACGGAATTCCTGGACCAGTTACTTTTCTTAGCTCAAATAGAAAGTGTTTGGAATCTGGTGTTTTAATGTGCGTTCTCTAAAAGCAGAGCTTGAGGCGGTTTGGGACTCTTATTTGGGGGAATGCAGCAAGGGGAGGATGAAGCAGAGGACGGGAAAGGCCACTACAGAAACTGTTACTGAGTCAGCCACCATCACAAGCAACTCATGCATGATTTCGAGGCACTTTCTGAAATAGTTTCAGAACTGTCTACCTGGAGGATGAAAGGCGGAAACACTTACCCATTGGTTTGCACTTCCCTTTGCTCAAGCAAGACCCTATTTCTGGGCAGTGCACACAGGAGTGCAGAGTCAGTTAGCATGGGCTTCCCTTCTCATGGTGTCAGAGAAAACCTAGGACCAAAAGCAAGAAGTAGGTGGCCCCAGAATGAAAGAAGCAGTGTCTGGGTGCACCACCACAAAGCTGGATTAAGCCTGTGCAAAGAGGATGCAGTAAGAGATGGGATGGACAGTTTTGAATTAGTGCACAAGCGTGCCTGATACACTTGGCAATGATGCTCCCTCTCTGAGACTTAGTTTCTCATCAGTCAGATGTGAGAATTAGACTAGAAGACTTTAAGATCCAGTTCTGATTGTCTAATTACTAACATGACCTAGTACTGGCCAAAAGCTATACTCCTAAATCCTGTGAATATGCAGATCAGACCAAGAAGGGTTGTGTTGAAAAGGCATAAGTACAGGTCAGCTAGGTGATGCTAAGACAAGACTTATACTTCTCCTGTCTCTTATATATCTCCTAGCACCCTTACCCTGCTGGGTAACAAGTAGGCCCTAAAAAATTCTCTATCAGAAAAAGATAATATGTCTGTGGGACTTGGGGCCTTCTCTCATGCCCTATACATAAATATTACTCATGTCTGGTCTCAAGCGAGTTCACCTCTTATTACTTGAAAGACTGCATGTGGAGCACATGCCAGCTACTCATGGGATGTCCTGCAAGAGAGTTTGTTGTGGTCCTCAAACTTGGGATTCTACTCACTTTTATTGACAGCACCCTGATTTTGATGCCCGATAAAGGCACCCATGAAAAAAATACATGAATTTGAAAGCAGGCATTAAGAAAAAGAGAATGGTGGTTTAATTTAGGATTTTTCAACTTTGACATTATCCTCTGAGGGTTTGTCTACAAGTCACATAGCTGGTGATTGCTATTTTCAAGTTCTAAAAGTGGCAACTATTTTGCTGGTTCTTTGCTTGCTTCTTTCACTTTTCTGTTTTCTACCTTACATTTCCCTTCAGCCCTAAAGATTCAAACCTTTTTATGATTGATGCTCTTTGAAAAGAGTTTGGAAAATGAATTTCAGTTCAATTTTGGTGCAAATCACTCAGCCTTTGGGGGTTTATAATGTCTTGGTTAATAAGGGTTCTGGAGACTCAACCCAGAAATCTGTGTGAAGTTGGGAAAAAAATGGCAGAACAATTCAGCCAAGATGTATTTTTAAAACAGCCATGATGTTCTGTACTTAAAGTTTTGAATTCTCTTTTTATATTTCTTGAGATAATGAATAGCTTCAATCTGAGAGTGTGAGCATCCTGAACAAGTGCAGGATGACAAATTCTCATTTTCTGTTTATTAATTTTTCAGGGAGTTCACTCTTCCTCCATTTAATAAGACTAAGTGGTTTTTTTTTTGAGCCAGCATTGGTCAACACTATTACCAACTTTGTGATGAAAAGTATCCTTCCTGCATATGAAACCTTCAGCCTCCCATGCATGCTTAATTCCTTTTACTCTCAAACACTTGGCCTTGTAAGTGATTGCTGTGATTCAGTTTCGAGTGAAAGAATTGCTCATTTCCAGTCTGTGATAATTATTGTATAAGGCTTAGATTGTTCTATACAAATGAGAGCAAATTACCCATCAGGGATGAAGATAATGGGTAGTGATTCTTTAATCTCTCCTCATCTGCTCTCATCACACCCTCCTCTCACTTCACGCCCTGCAGACACAAGAATAATCTTCACAAACCTTTTCGCTGAGTTGAAGTTTCATATTGCATATAACTACATCTTGAAAGCTGCTGGCCGCATAATTTTTTTCTTACGTTCCACTGAAAGGATGATTTATTGATTTCATTTAACAACATTGTAGACTTAGAATTGTGTAGAGTTTCTTCAAGCTTCATGTGGTTGTCAGTTATCTTTCTTTACTTTTGCATCTTACAGTCAATCCAAATGAAGAGTCTAGATGCCTACACTTAAATATTGAATGTACAAGAGTATTAAGTAGCTTTCCTAATTCTACACAGGATAGTGTAAGACACCAGCCTTTTCTGTTTTCAAGAGAACCTGCCATTTTGCAGGTGCTAAATAGAAAGCAATCTGTTGAGGAGAGCCGTTAGATTTAATTACTTAAAGAATCTATTGGTTTCACTTACTTTGTGACTGGAAGAAAACTCTAAAATATCATCTTAAAGTGATTTCAAAGTTTGTGCATCCCGTTTTTTCAGAACAGTCTTGCCACCTATATCTGAAAAATCAATTCACTCCTCTGTTGTTTTGTAGTAATTAGTTGTATGCATTGCCATTTTAAATAATTTTAATTTCAAATTTTAGCTCCAAGCTATTAGAGGCTCTCTATCTCTTCCTGCTTTGTTTGTAGTGACCTTACATTTTATTCTAATGAAGTAAAATTGTCAAAAGTATACAGAATGAAAAAACACATGAAGTTTAAAGACAGCAGTGCTTGTAACTTACTATTTAAAAGTTTATTTTTGTTGTTAATTGATGAAATTCGAGTAGAAATAAAGACTACAGTCTTTGTAGTATCATCAATGGAGCACCGACTGATTTTTTTTTTAAAGTATGACTTTATTTATTTATTTATTTTGGCTGCATTGGGTTTTCATTGCTGTGCGTGGACTTTCTCTAGTTGTGGAGAGCAAGGGCTACTCTTTGTTGTGATGCGAGGGCTTCTCATTGTGGTGGCTTCTCTTGTTGTGGAGCACGGGCTCTAGCTGTGCAGGCTTCAGTAGTTGCAGCATGTAGTCTCAGTAGTTGTGGCTGGTGGGCTCCAGAGCACAGGCTCAGTAGTTATGGCACACAGGCTTAGTAGCTCTGTGGCATGTGGGATCGTCCCAGACCAGGGATCGAACCTGTGTCCCCCACATTGGCAGGCAGACTCCCAACCACTGTGACACCAGGGAAATCCCTGATTGATTTTTTTTAAAATAAATTTTTGCTTGAGCTTTAATGAAGGCATCTCATTATGTTTAAATGTTCCCAGC
Source organism: Hippopotamus amphibius kiboko (assembly GCF_030028045.1). NCBI lineage: Eukaryota > Metazoa > Chordata > Mammalia > Artiodactyla > Hippopotamidae > Hippopotamus > Hippopotamus amphibius. The sequence continues at coordinate 103,808,173 of NC_080195.1, read as the reverse complement.
GTAGGTTGACAGCTCATGGCTCTGTTTTATTTGCATCCCAACTTAGTCAAATGTAAGCTGTGTGACTTTGAGTAGCCATTCAACCTCCCTGAACTTCAGCTTCTTTGTATGACATGATACCTAGTCCGTAGGGTTGCTGGAAACATTCAGCTGTGATGGTGTATGTGAAGCATCTAACTTTACACCCAGAAGAGGCTCAAAAAAAATGTTCATTTCCTTTCTTTCTGAGGCTGATGGAAGATATTTGCTAGAATTTTTTTCTTTGTAGTGCAGTGGAAAAGAAGAGTCAAGACAGAGTAATGATTTATACAAATCTCTTCTATTCCAGAAATGTGGCAATGCATATGGAAAACTTCTCTGGTGTCACTTTACCAGTAACTTCATATTTTCACTTGGTCCCTTGATTAATTTACATGATGAAGTCCTTCTCCACAGCAGCCTGTGAATCCATGGCTGGTAGAAGCCTGTAAACTACTCACCCCTTTTCAAACAAGCAAGCCAGCCCTGGTGCCCAGGGACTCGGACCTTTAAACACCAACCGGGACATTCCCCATGGTAGGAAAAGCGTAATCCCAACCTTGTAGCAAGTAGTCATCTCATTAATTTCTCCCCATACCCGGGAACACGCTGCAAGTCACCGATAGAGAGATGGTCTGATCCCTGGGAATTACAATACCTCCCACAGCACAGCATCGTCTGGTTGGGGTGTGTTATTAGCTTTCAAATTAGAGCTGTGGGGAGTTCCCAACATGGCTTCAGTGGGATGAATAGAGATGAATGAAGCTTTTGGCAAAAGGACTTAAAATGATGAGTTCTAACATAAAGCTGGGCTTTATGCACATCTTTGCTTTGTGCATGTGTAAACATAGTCTACTGTAGCCCTTGAATATGTGTAAATCCATTGCTGTCCCTCTTTCCTACCCCACCCATAAGCCAGTTTACAAAATGAGTCAGATGTTATAGCTCTCTTGATGTAGAAATATCACCGACCACTTAATCCGTGTCGAAGTGACTTATTTTGCCAGAGTTGAAATGATTGTGTACAGGGGGATCAAAAGGACTAGTCATTTTGGAGTTGAGAATTGACTCTATTGTAGCAAAATGAAATAAAGGAGAATGATATCCTTCTATGGTTTCCCCAAGAATAAAAAGAATAATTAAATATACATATTTTTATAAATTTATTTATTTATTTATTTATTTATTTATTTATTTTATTGGCTGTGTTGGGTGTTTGTTGCTGCACACAGGCTTTCTCTAGTTGCGGTGAGCGGGGGTTACTCTTCGTTGTAGTGCATGGGCTTCTCATTCCGGTGGCCTCTCTTGTTGCAGAGCATGGGCTCTAGGTGTGTGGGCTTCAGTAGTTGTGGCACATGGGCTCAATAGTTGTGGCTCATGGGCTCTAGAGTGCAGGCTCAATAGTTGTGGCGCATGGGCTTAGTTGCTCCGTGGCATGTGGTATCTTCCTGGGGCAGGGATCGAACCCGTTTCCCCTGCATTGGCAGGTGGATTCTTACCCACTGCGCCACCTAGGAAGTCCCAAGAATAATGAAATCTTATAGCACACTGTTCACACATCCATTCATCACCAAATATTGATCAAAGACCTGCTTTCTCCCACCCTCTCCTCCCCTTATCCTAAATGGAGATGGTGACCTTAAAGAGCCTTTGGTTTGTCCATAGTAAAAGTGTATCCTATCTATGAGTTAATAAATGTCTTTTGAATATACTGAGCATCTTGGGAGAAAGACACCCTACTCTTTCAAATTAACATTATGGGTATGGAAAACTTCTCCAGTGTCTTAGTAGTTTAAAAAATTGACTAAGCTGTTCCACTGGCATATGGATGAGTCTTATGAGTCCCTCTTATCCATCGTTACAAGATTAAACATTTTAGGAATAAAACTTAACCCATTTATTTAGAAAGAAACTTGGCTACAAATGCGGTCCCACTTAATTAGCTTTTGATACTTTTTGCTGCTTGTACAGAAAGGGTGAGTCCCACTGCCCTCTAACCTTCCTTCTCTGATCACCTAATTGATTTTCCAAGCCAGTTTGTATTCTGGATATGTCTTTGCGTGCTTTTCCCTGACAGGTGTTGACATTGTCATCTTGAAGCATATTCAACAATATTCCTTGCTCTTTAGAATCCCTGTTACCTATGAGAGAGTGACTGATTAAATTATGCCTAAAACATATTAAGTACCTACAGCAACCCAAACAGGGTGTGGGTGTGTAATTCATCCCGGTCAGAAGGGAGAGAGTGTGAGATGGTGGGACGGTGGCATGTTTGGTGTTACCGTCAGATGGATACTCATTGTATCCAAACAAAATGAATGAGGGATGAAGTGTGGGCTGGGATGACCAACAGCTTTGAAGTTGCCAACCAGCCTTCTTAATCCTGCGACTAAGTACAGTCCAGAAGCCTTATGATTTAGTTACCAAACTACTAAACTTTCTTTATGAGGATGAAGTCTTCTCAAGAGACAATTAACCTGGAGATTCACAAGATGTTCTAAGGCAAGCTGGTGTCAGCCAGAGAAGTCCAGAAGACCAGGATGGGAGCCCCACCCACCAGCAAGGATATATAAAAGCTCGGGAGCCTGAAGTGGCATTCACAGTTCAGGAGCCAGTTTCAGTGAGTTACTCTCATCTCTCTGTCCGGCACCATGTCCTACAACTGCTCCACAAAGACATACTCTTCCAGGCTGATTGGAGGACAATGCACTGTCCCGGTGGCCCCAGTTGCCACAGTTTCTACCCCGGATGTCAACTGCCTGGGTGGCATTTATTTGCCCAGCTCCTTGCAAACTGGCTCCTGGCTCCTGAACCACTGTCAGGAGACCTGCTGTGAGCCCACTATTTGCCAGCCAACTCCTTGTGTCTCCAGCCCCGTCCAGGTGACCTGCTCTCGGCAAACCACCTGTGTCTCCAACCCCTGCCCAGCTCCCTGCAGCCGGCAAGTCACCTTTGTCTCCAGTGGCTGTCAGCCCCTGGGCGGCATCTCTACTGTGTGCCAACCAGTGAAAAGCGTCTCCAGTGTCTGCCAGCCTGTGGGAGGAGTCTCCACCATCTGCCAACCAGCCTGCGGGGTCTCCAGGATGTACCACCAGTCCTGCGTGTCCAGCTGCCGAAGAATTTGCTAAGCGAGCAGGAGCCTGGGAGCAACCAAGCCTTCATGACCTGCCAGCTGTGTTTCCAGTATCTTCCAACATGCTGCCTGTCCCCGAATAACTCTTCATTGCTCACCCCTGTTCTAACTGCCTGATTGCTTGCTGCCAGCCCTGAATAAGCTGCCTTTGGCAATCTAAGATTTTTCTGGCCACCACCAATCTTATTTTAAGGGTTTGATCACTGGTGGCATGTATACCTCTGGATGTTTCCAGAAATTTACCACCCACACCCCAGTCTCTAATGGTTTTGGCATGTTTTGATCTTGCTGCTTTGTCTTCTGGCTTCTGTTTGTGTGCCTTGGAAAAAGGGAACTCGCCTCGCTCTGTATTTCTCAATAAACTTTCATTACTTGGCATTGCAAATGTATGTCTCAACAGAATTATTTGCAAGAACTTTTGCTGTCTATGAATCATCCTTTGCTGATGGGGGTCTGATTTTTTTTTTTTTTCCTGAGCATGGAGTATGGGTTCAGTCATTGTGTTTCATGACAAGCAAGGAATTATCTCATATTTTACTTGGTTACAGAGCTTTGGACATATAGTCAAGTAGAGTTTGAATAGTCCTCTATATTTCCCCCAATTTTTTATGGGTTTGCAGAATAATTTCCATGCAGGACAAAGAAAACTACCTCAGAAACCAGGTAGTTTGGGAAAATGTACAGTGCAGGGGGTAGTGGAGTCAGTTAGAGGTTCAGAGTCTTACTACATCAGAGGACCACAGCGGAAAACTGTGCAAACTATGATCAGATGGGATGCAGGGAGAAGGCAGAAAGATGGAGAAGTCAGTTTCTAGGTCCTGAGATTCATGGCATCAAAAAAGGTGGCTGTATTTTTCTATTTTCCTCCCCAAATATGCTCTGAGTAAACTAAAGTTCCATGTTTTAGTAAATCGGAGCAGGAGAGACTTAAAAACAAATTTCAAACACATGTTGGTTTATTTTAATACCTAGGGCCTTATTTTGTGCTTGCTTTCCACTGGAGCCCACATACAGATAAAACAAGCCATCTGGACTGGTGGTCGACATGCTAACTCCTTTTGTCTTTTTTTAGAAAGTGAGAACTGACCGCCATTTGGCTTCCTTTTGTCCTCATTTTCCGTTATGTCCAGAAACACATCTCTGTATTTCCTCCTCAGAGTTGCTCAAGGAGAAACAGAAGAGGAAGATTTTTTTTTCCCCACAGAAAATGGAGACCCATGAGGTGTGCATGCCAGGAACAATGGGTGCCTTTTCTCATAACAGAGGTGCTTAGTGCCTTGTGGAGAATCTGACCATCGGTCTCTTTTGTCAGCACAAAATGGGTTTCCTATTTCACTAATGGTTTTTCAGGGAGGCAAAATGTATGGATAATTTCTGGAGAGAAAATGTTCATTTCTTGCTACTGCTGACTTTGCTCTTAGAAGAAGGGTTCCCTCTAATCAAAGAAATGCTAGTATGTGTGACTCACAATAATACCTCATTAAAGCAAGTCATAGCTTTTATTCTACATTTGTTTCAGGCCTCTCCTTTTTAAAAATAATACCCTGGCTTTCAGAAATGCTCTGGTTTATTCTACAGCAGAAATCACTAGGAGAACCCCAGATGGCCCTTTCAAAGCTGTTGTTTACTTAATGCTCACATTGTTTATTTTGGTCACATCACATATGATTTGGAAAATAAGAAGTTTTTCAGAGGTTTACACATTATTAATAATTCTTTTGTTCATGTTTTATTCTTTAGCTTTCCAGTTTTCAATAAAAATCACTAGAACAGAGATGCCTTTTTCCCCTTTTTATTTAGATGGCTAATCATCTTTAATATATAAGATTCATGTAATAGTAATATGTAATAACATAGGTTTTACAGACTGAGATGAGTAAACGTTTGCCTGGGCTATTTATTGTGATGGTGTGAACATCCAGGGATGCTGAAGCTATCCTGCTGAGCTATTTCCTTGCCTTTATTTCTGTTTGGGGAATCATCTATTTTGCTATCAGAGCTGTTCTATTTGTACTTGAACTTTGCAAGTTCTCTCCATTCTTTGCTTTATTTCATAATAAATTGTAAAGTTTCAAAGTTCATCTTTGAGGACAGTCTTTTAAAAGATAGAGCAGTGATGATTTCTTTCTCTTCTTGGTCCAAGACCCAGCAATGCATCTTGTATGTAATAATAGTCTGTAGCTGTGGGGAAGCAGTTGAAGGAACTTTGGTTCAAATCCTGGTTTCTGTCCCTTGGTTGCAGGTTTGTTAAGCTCCCTAAACCTTAGCTCATCTCTAAAACAAAGATAATGATAGCATCTATGCTTCTGTTTCAGTAATAAACTGAGATAATATGTGTTCATCCCAGGTATCACCGAGGCATCCCATCATTCGGTATTGAAGTGAAATTGCCTTTCTCCATCCCCTTTTCCTCTTTGGTGGGAATCCTGGCTACTCCCAGCATCGCTGAGGAATCTGAGAGTGGAGAGGTTGGAAGATGGTGACTTACTGTTTTCTTTCCTAATCTTCTCTGACTCTGAACTTTTACTTTAGAAGAATTAGTTCATTTTATGCATCTTCTTCCTATTCTGTCCTCTGTTTCTGTTCAGCCTGTAATGATTCAGACACCGTAGCACCGTTTCCTTTCCTTGATTTCCACAAAATCTACTTACACAGGCATTTGTGTTTCTAACAGGCTTTACTGAAAGTCTGGGGACATAGATCGTGCTTATACTTATGTGATGAAAACAACTCAGAATTAAATTTTAGACGTAAAGAACTTCCTTGGTCATTGTCCCTGGGACATTACCATATTCAGCTCAAAACCAAATCGTTCCCTCTTTTCTTTCCTCCCTTTTTTTCACAAACATTAAGGTACCTCTAAAGTTCCAGCTTCTGTGTAGGTGCTGGTTATGCGGTTATGACTCCTGCCCTTGTGGAGTTCATAGCTTAGTTATGCACAGTGATATCTCTAGGTGTTTTATAGTTTCCTCTGTATTTTCCCCTTAGGGATTCCATGTGCTTTGCCTTTTCCCTACAAATGCTTGTAAGTGCTACCAATGTGCTGAATCCCAAAATTTCTCTGAAAAGATACATTTTCTACTCTTTTTTCTTATATGATGCTTATTTATGATGCAACTATGATAAAAGCTGAAACTATAACCAACCTCTGGAATTTTTGATTTTAAATCTGGGAGACATAAAGCTTGTGCGACTCAAGGGAACATACTGATAATTGATTGAATAGTGAGAACGAATGGTTGGCACATTGGAGTAAAGACTGGCGCCCTCTGCAACTGCCCTCTGCCACTGGTAAAGATGGACTCTGCAATTTGACCTTAGTCTTCGTAAATATCTACTCTGCCTCTTTATATTTTTAGGAAGCTACAGCTTGTGCTTAGGAATTTATAAATGGCCCCATATCTATAGGGCTTTGTGCTAGCTTTTATGAATCTGAGGTCTTCATTGATTAAGATCCCTAGATCCAACTTCTTTCATATACTCCACTTTCCTGTATTTAACTGTCTCATGGGCATTTCCAAAAAGATGTCTTATAATAAAATTCAAAGAAATTTTCAAAACTCAAGTTGGCCATAGTATAATTTATTAATCAGGGATGTGATTTATTAATCAGGGTTTGTATTGAACGCTTCAGATTATAAAAAAATTTGCATCAGGAACCAGCTCTCATCAGCACAGGCAAGGATCTATTATAAGCAAACACAATTGCTTTGTGTAAGTTGTTCTGTGCTTTATTACAAAACTGGATAATCAAAGTGACTATCTAGTGTAAAAATTGTGCTAATGATAGTCCTAATACCTGTAAGAAAGACAGGTGATTACTCTGGAACAGAGTTGGGTGTGGTCAAGGATAATCAAAGGTAGGATTTGTTTAGAAATTTGTAGGTTTCATAGCCATATACTTACAACCATAATTTTTGTATAAATTTATTTTGGAATTTATTATTGAAATTCCTACATTAAAAAAGTGTATCATTTTGGGCCTGAAAGTCAAGCCCCCTAAGCTATCTTTTCTTTCCATTAAGCATTTTAGTACAAGTGTTCTAGGAACACATCGATTGCATAATGGCAGAAATATATTCTTTTGCTAAGACTTCTCACTGTACTGATTTTTACCACTTGATTAATGCCACCACCATCTTCCAGGTCACCTAGGATTGAAATCTTGCCGTTGTTTTTTTACTCCTCTTCCCCCTAACTTCACACGTTTAATTCCTTTCACTGTAACATTTCTTTCTTTTCGTAACATTTCCTCTAGTCTTACCTACTGTGGGAACGCGCATTGCCTTTCACTGGAGAATTGTGATTAGCTCCTAAGTGATCTAAGTGTCTTTCTTCCCTTTCTGCACAGCACTCTCAGATCTATCTGTATTAGTTTGTTAGGGCTGCTGTAACCAAAGATCACAAGCTGGGTGGCTTAAACAACAGAAATTTAATGTCTCAAATTTCTGGAGGATGGAAGTCTAAGATCAAGGTGTTAGCGAGGTCTATTCCTTCTGAGGACAGTGAGGCTGTGAGTGTCCCATGCCTCACCTGAGCTTCTGGGAGCAGCTGACCATCTTTGGAGTTCCTTGGCTTGTAGAAGCATCACCCTGACCTCTGCCTTCATCTTTATGTGACATTCTCTCTGTGTGTGGGTTCTTGCCTGTGTCCAAGTTTCCCCTTTTATGAGGACATCAGTCATATTGAACTAGTGACATACCCAACTCAAGAATGACCTCATTTTAACTACCTGCAGAAAACTTATTTCGCAACAAGGTCATATTATGAGATACTGGGGATTAGGACTTCTACATAGGAATTTGTAGGAGGCACAACCCAACCCATAAATCTGATAATGTCACTTTTCCACTCAAAAATGTCAAAACATGTCCATTGCCTGATGAATGATGTTAAGACTTGCTGGCATTACATTCATAATTCCCATAAGTGTATTTAATAAATGTTCAATAAATATAAGAAGGCCATAATTTTTGAGATTTTAGGTTCTTATTTATTTCTACAGTTGGAAGTCTAATTAATAATTGAGATACTATATTAGGCTATATTAGTCCATAGAAACAGAACCAGCAGGATATGTGTGTGTAGAAATAGAGAGAGAAGGGGGGATGGGAGGAGAAAGAGAGAGAGAGAGATTATGATTATTTTAAGGAATTGGTTTATTGGATTATAGAGGCTGGTAAATTCAAAATCTGCAGGGTGGGCCATTAGGATGGATACACAGAGAAGAACAGATACTACAGTTCAAGTCCAAAGGCTCTCTGCTAGCAGAATTCTTTCTTGCTTGGGGGAGGTCAGTCTTATTCTAGTCAGCCTTCAACTGATTGGATGAGACCCACCCATGTTACGGAGAGTAATCTGCTTTGCTCAAAGTCCACCAATTTAAATCTTAATCTCATCCAAAACACCCTCACAGAAGCACCCAGAATAATGTTTGACTAAATATCTAGGCACTATGGTCCAACCAAGTTGACACATAAAATTAACCGTTAAATGCACCTTAAAATCTACTGGTAGAAATAGATGTGGGTATTAGTCCTAAAGAAAAAAAACAGTTTTTCAAAAAAGATTGTACTGATTTTCTCACAGAAAATTTGTCACCAAAGTGTTCTGGGTTTTTTGTAAAGGTAAATATGAAACCATATTACATTTTATGGATTTGGAGAGCTTAACTGGGTTAATTGCAAGAACAACTCTGTTCATTTCTATATTTTCCCAGAATTCTTCTTTTGATGAAAGCAGACTTGATAAACAGGTATAGTCATGGTCTATCTTGCTGCATCTTTTTACTGATCTGATTCATGCAACTATACATTTATGAAAAGGTAAAAGGTTGCTGAGAGACCAGAAATCATATTAAAAAATGTGTTCAATAATCTTTCCATTCTTCTTTTTTTCCATAGTAGATGATGAAATATGGAAATGAAACTCACCAGAAGGTGAAGCTACTTTACCTTAAAACTTACTCTCTGGACAAAAGTTATAGTTTTAAATCCTAGGATTAAGAGATGCATTCATTTTCAAATTGATTCGATTAAAATGAGGACAGAACTCAATTTTTCTGGTAGCCCTTGCCAAGATATTAATTCATTGACTCTTCCCTTATGTCAGTGTATGATTCTGGAAAGAGTTTGGAAAATTTCTTTTTTTAAAGAAAAGCCTGCAGATGGTCTGAAAAGCATATGTAATGTTCTTCTGGAAATCAGAAATTCTGGAATAGAGGCAGCAGTCTTCCTGAAAGATCACAAGACTTGGGTTTAGGTTTGGTGATGAATTCAGTTTTGCTACAGTGACGATAAGTTAAAGTGTTTGATGTCTCAGAGCCCCTGTTCCCCTATGTGTAAAATGGGCATAATAATGCCACCTTCAAGTATTAACTAAGGAGATGCTAATTGCTGCATAGTTTCAACAGCTTAACACACTAGGAGTTTATTTCCTGCTCATTCCTAGTCTTTTTAAAATTTATTTTATTTTATTTTTATTTATTTTTTTATTGGAGTATAATTGCTTTACAATGTTGTGTTAGTTTCTGCTGTACAATGAAGTGAATCAGCTCTGTGTATACATATACGTATATCCCCTCGTGCTTGGACCTCCCTCCCACCTCCCCCCACGTCCCCCACCCCCATCCCACCCATCTAGGTTGTCACAGAGCACCGAGCTGAAATTCCTGTGCTTTATAGCAGGTTCCCACTAGCTATCTATTTTACACATGGTAGTGTATATACATATCTCAATCCCAATCTCCCAATTCATCCCACCCTCCCCTTCCCCCTCTGTGTCCACATATCTGTTCTTTACCTCTGATCTCTATTCTTGCCCAGGAAATAGATTCATCTGTACCATTTTTCTAGATTCCACATAGATACGTTAATTGAATGGGCGTTCCTGAGTGGTGGGGAGCTCTTCTCCAACAGCTGATTTGGTAACGTAGGCACTTTCTATCTTGTGACTTTTCTAGCCACATCTTCTAATGTGGCTGCAGAAGGGCAAGGAGTGTGGGGGTTACACATGGGGAGAGTTTTATGAACCAGCCTTGGAAATGGTGTGCATTGCTTCTGCTCACATTTCCATGTCAATTTTGCAGTCATACGGTCACACTTAAGTGCAAAGAACTGATTCATATGATCTAGATGCAGGCAAAAGAGGAAAAGAAAATGAGTTGGTGAACAGCAAGCCTGTGTCTGCAATGCTTCGTAATGTGGTTGTAAGAATGAAAGAACATATAAGTGAAATAAATTGGAGAAAGACAAATACTGTACAATATCACTTACACAAGGAATCTAAAAAATACAACGAACTAACAAACATAGCAAAAAAGAAGCAGACTCACAGATGTAGAGAACAAACTAGTGATTACCAGCGGGGAGAGGCAAGAGAAGGATGGAAAGGTGGGAGGTACACGCTGTTGGGTGTAAGAGACGCCCAAGGATGTATTTTATAACACGGGGAATACAGCTAACATTTTTTAATAACTGTAAATGGAAAGTAACCTTTAAAAATGGTATAAAAATAAAAAAAATTAAAAAGGAATGAAAGAGTATAATATAAACTGACTCAGAGTGGGCACTGTGAACCTGGTGGATGAATCTGAATTAGATTTCTATCTGTCCACCAAAGGAGCCCTGGAAAACAGAATGTATGAGAAGGCATCCATTTGGGCACTAATCTAACACATTCAGGGGCTGCTCACAGCATTTAAGGATCTATCTTTCTAGGAGGTGTTATTTTTTAAACCCAAGGAAAATACTTCTAGACGGTTGAGATGTAAATAATTCTGGTAATGTGTCCAATGACTGGGAATTATTTAGATATTTCTAACCTGAAGTAAAATGGGAATTGACCAGGCAATATCTCTGTAAATGAAGCGTAGGCTCATAGTGTTATATTTCTGTTTAGTAAGCATAAAGCACATAATATCATCTTAGATGATGGAGTCCTCCATTCTAACTGCCATTTTCATCATGTAACAATATGTTTTGTAAGATATTAGTGCTGGAAGAGACTTTAGAAGTCAATTTACACAACTCCCTTATTTAACAGATGAGGAAATAGAACGGGAGTGACTCTTTTATCCAATTAACATAGTCAGTGGTGGAACCACTAAATGACATCTAATTGAGGGTTTTTTATAGAAGTACGCATGCAGCACATTTCAGATACTGCGGCTCCTTATTCATTCTAGTTTCTTGATGAGTTACTCTGCACGTAGTCTGTCCAGGAGTGTCACAGGCTATGTCATCACTGTTAGATTCTATGCTCTTTACGAGGGCCCCATAAACCTTTTTCATTCAGCAAAAAAATGATTTGTAGTTTATCTGAAATTCAAATGTAACTAGTAGTCATTTATTTTTATTTGTTAAACCTGGCAATCCAACGCAGGATACACTCAGGGAACTGCTCTTTGCTCTGCAGGGCATAGCTGGCTGTCTAAACACAGAGGCCTGATCAACCCCTCCTGATGTCTGTCCTGTCTTTTTGGACACCACCCCCCACCGTCCTCAGGACACTTGATAGGGTGGTGAGACTAAGCTGGCATACAACTCATCACCTGCAAACAGGTAGGCCGTCCTAGTCGAAGATTCCACTGCACCTTGTCTCACAAGCAATCTCTTGTTTTCTTTGTCACCTCAGGACATCTTCCCTACCCTCATCCTCTGCTGTGTCTAACTCTCACTACCATTAACCTCGGGCCTTTAAAAGAATTTTTTTTCTCTTAGTATAGGTGTGTCCCAGTTTATATAAGTATTTGGGACGTACTTACACTAAATATTTGTTGTTTATCTGAAATTCAGATGTAACTGGGATTCTGTATTTTATCCCAGAAGTCTTCTGCAGAAGTCTTGTTTGATGTTATATTAATTTAGGAATGGCAAGAAGGAGTTCCATAGGGTAAATGTTTGAGAAGTTCGGGTCCAATTCATTTTACGTGATTTGTTTTCTCACTCCTCTCAGATTCTTAATAGTGCTGCTATGTACTGTGGATCTCTGCTAGAGAGACAGAGTGTTCAAATGTTTATCTATCTATCTATCTATCTATCTGTCTATCTATCTATCTATCTATCTATCTATCTATCTATCTATCTATCTATCATCTATCTGTCTATCTATCTATCTATCTATCTATCTATCATCTATCTATCTATCTATCATCTATCATCCATCTATCATCTATCTATCATCATCTATCATCTATCATCATCTCTCATCTATCTATCATCTACCTATTTTCTTTTACTGTTTTAACCATGAAACCCTTTCATTTCTGAGCATCTAGTGGGACTAATTCTGTGAAATGTCTTTTGTAGAGCATTGATGAAGAACAGTGCTAGTTGACTCAGGGAAACCAGGCTGCAAGATGGATTCTACTCTTCCTCTGGTGTAGGAGAAGCTGAGAAGACCAAGACAGTTACACGAATTTTAGGAAGAAACATAGAAACACCCACATGACTTGCAGAGGAGCCTGTGCAACGTAACTTTGATGGATAATTGAATTGTTTCATCTTCCGCGTTCTGTAACATGAAGGGTTGGACAGGCTGGCAGATCCAGTTCTTCTCCAATTCAAAGTTAAGTCTGCGAACTTCCAGCGTCCCATATGCATTGCTAAATTAACATGTCTAAGCCATGTTTTACATGAGTGGCTCTCAACAAAATTATTTGAGGCCTCCCATATATCTGGTGCAATGTTAATTGAAAAGGCAAACTACACTTATGAGTGAATAGTGCTGACTGAGCTGTGTAACATTCTGATAGGTAGTTTGTGCCTTTCAAAGTGGGCCATGCCATCCGAATGCCAAATAAAGCCATTGTAAAACAACCGAAAACCTTTAGCATTTTAGAGTAGTGTTTTGTTTCTTTTTTTCCCCAGAGAACTTATTTCCGTGCAGAACCTAGCAAATGAGTGATTTTCCAGAGCTGCTGACTAGTCTCTTCAAGGTCATAGGAAAGATTGATGGTTAGAATCATGATTAGATTCTCCTCCTATTCCTTCCTTCTTGATTTCTTATTTGATGGCTTTATTTTCTCATTTTATCCCCTAACTTTGCACATTTCCCTAAGAAGAAATGCATAAGGTGGCCTCAGGAGACAGCATATTGAAAAGGGAGTTTCTGGTAACTCTTGAGGTATCATTTACACATTTAAAATCAGGGGACTCTGGAATGACCTTATAGTTTAAACTATTTGTTCAGCTAATCATTCATTTACCCAGCTAATATTAAAAAAAAATTTTTTTTTTTTAAATTTGTTGGCTGCGTTGGGTCTTCGATGCTGTGCGTGGGATTTCTCTCGTTGTGGAGAGTGAGGCTACTCTTCTTTGCCTTGTGTGGGCTTCTCATTGCTGTGGCTTCTCTTGTTGTGGAGCACAGGCTCTAGGCATGCAAGCTTCAGTAGTTGTGGCAGACAGGCTCAGTGATTGTGGCTTATGGGCTCTACAACGCAGGCTCAGTAGTTGTGGCACATGGGCTTAATTGCTCCACAGCATGTGGGATCTTCCCAGACCAGGGATTGAACCTGTGTCTCCTGCATTGGCAGGTGGATTCTTAACCACTGCACCACCAGGGAAGTCCTACCCAGCTAATATTTATTGAACATCTGATGGTAATTGGACAATCTTTCTTATGAGGATTCTAATATAGCGGGTAAGCAGATATATAAACACCCAGCTAACATGAAATAAGTGTCATAGTAGCGAAGCATAGATAAAGTGCTGTGGATCTAGATGATTAGTAGGATCAATTTTGCTGTGGGGTGGAGACACATGGGAGGGCTTTCAGAGGGAAATAATTTGAATTGGGTCTTAATAGATGAATTCACAAGGTCCAGTTAGTTAAGGGAGTAATGGTGTTGGGCAGGTTGGAGTGAAGGGAGTGAAAGGAGGGTACTCCTTTTATTTGGATTCCACAATGTTCATTGCAGCACTATTTACAATAGCCAGGACATGGAAGCAACCTAAATGCCCATCAACAGATGAATGGATAAAGAAGATGCAGCACATACATACAATGGAATATCACTCAGCCATAAAAAGGAATGAAATTGAGTTATTTGTAGTGAGGTGGATGGACCTAGAGTCTGTCATACAGAGTGAAGTAAGCCAGAAAGAGAAAAACAAATACTGTATGCTGACTCATATATATGGAATCTAAAAAAATGGTACTGATGAACTCAGTGACAGGGCAAGAATAAAGATGCAGATGTAGGGAACGGACTTGAGGGCATGGGGTGGGGGGCGAAGAGGAAGCTGGGATGAAGTGAGAGAGTAGCATTGACATATATACATCAGCAAATGTAAAATAGCTAGTGGGAAGCTGCTGCATAACACAGGGAGATCAACTCAATGACTGGTGATGACTTAGAGGGGTGGGATAGGGAGGATGGGAAGGAGTCACAGGAGGGAGGGGATATGGGGATATATGTATAAATGCAGCTGATTCACTTTGTTGTACAGTGAAAACTGGCACAACAGTGTAAAGCAATTATATTCCAATAAATAAAAATATACTCAATTAAAAAAAAGGAGGGTAAGCTTCCCATAGATTAAACAGTAAGGCTCAAGCTATGGAGGCATGAAAGCTTATAATGAGTTCAGAAAACAGTGAGTTCCAATGTGGCTTCAAAAATTATTATAAATGAATGTTAGGCATAAAAGACAAAGCATGAATCAAGAATCCCTTTCTTGGGTATCTTGAATGTCATGTGATGATTTTCACCTTTTCAAATAAGTAAGAAGGAGACATGGAAGGGCTGTAAGAGTTCTCTTTATCTGATAACCAGAGAAACCTGTGATGATAGATGCTTGAGGTGAGCTCTAAAATGCTGGTGCTCAAAGATGACTTTGAAAGTTTCTGTTCTAAAAGATCAGTGGATAGTGATGCCTTAGCCATGAGAGGGCATATAGCAGAAGCATAAATGAAGTGGACTGCAGATACTAATTTTCATCTAGAGAAGATTACATTTGAGATATCTGTAGAACATCATGTGGCAGCTGGATCTTCAGGTATAAGCTGTGCTATTTCAGCATGGATTTTCCTGTACACAAAGGGAGAAGTTTGACTATACTCATTGAGTGGTGATTCTCTCATGACCAAGTTCTGTATATTTCTACTGATTATTTGCTATATCTGGAAAGAAATTTACATGATTCTTTTTACAAATCATTGGTAGTTTTGGATACTGTAGATAATATAAAGTATTAGGTTGACAATGGCTTGGCAATAATGCACACCCAAGAAACAAACTAATAAAGCCAACAAAGCGTAGTCCCTTGATAAATATCAAAAGTGCATGAATTTAACAGCTTACTGCTACACATTGACTTTGAAAATATAGTGTATGTTTTATATAACTTGGTTAACGTGCTTTAATTCCTCTGCAAAGTAAGGTACATTTCTTAATAAGCCAGGAAATATTAAGATTAGAGAAAAGGATTTTTCAAACAATTAGTATGCATGTGGAGAGGGAAGGTCCTGGGAGTAAAGTCACACTTTTTAATGAGGGAAATGATATAGATGTCCTTAGGCAGAAGGGGACATCAAACTCCAGGAATTTATTTTTCCTTTCACACCTTATCTTTCTCTCCTGACACAGAGAGCCACAGTTCTTTCTCTGGGATCTTGCTCTTGGAGTCTTTAGGGATCCCTAACTTGTAAGGAGTGGACCTTGGAGGTCTGCTGTAAAATAAAATGTGGGCGCAGTGTCTTCCATTGGTTTTGAGTTCGGAAGCTCAGCTTCTGAGGTCTATGGTTCTGGTTCTGTAGGTTGTGGATCTGAGACCATGGCTACAATTGTGTCTACTGGCCAGGCACTTTCTTCTGAAATCAACGGCTATTGGAGAGTTGGCAAATAGATCCTGAATCTTCACACTCTTCTTTGCTTCTACCTTGGAATCCAGATTTCAGCAATATTGTGTCATTTATTTTTTGTGCTTCAGTGCCAAGAATCCAGATGATATTCACCCAGAATGTAGTTTGCATAATATTGAAAGATAAAATGATTTTCCCAAATATTTAAAAAAATCAGTATTTTTCTCTTCTCTTTTATCTTTTCTGCTTTCTTCATTTCTGTGCATATTTTTATGTTTCTTGATAAGAGTAATGACTCCAGTTCACTTGACATGGTTGGCACATCATGTCATTTGTTTGGATTGTTTCATTTAATGCAATGATGACTGCCTCTTGCACAAAGAAAAACTGTTTTTTCTTTCCCCCTTGAAGCAAGTTCAAAATAGTTATTCTGCTGAGGGCATGCTGACTCAACATGTTAAAACAGTATTATACAGCGTTCCAGCTCCATGAATTATCAGAAATAAATATCTCCTCTCTCTCTTCTCTCTCTCAAAAAAAAAAAAAAATTCCAGGTGAAACAAATTTGAAGAATGCTGGATGAATGAAAGTAAAGTTGATTTCTTTACTGTAGCTTTTATCTGAGCTTTTAATATTCTAATATACATCATGACTCTCTAAGAGTGAAATATAACTTGGAATGCATCCCAAACACTTTTTTCCCACTGGAATATCTTAAAAGACCAGAGTCCCTTTAAACACACCCTCTAAAATCATGCATTAGGGTATATATACCCAATTGAACATGGAGAATTTTTGTTAAAATGTAGCTTTCTGTGTCAGCTATCTAATATTTTTGAGTTTTCAAGATGTATTCATTCTCAATATTTTACATAGTTATTGTATAAGAACATGGGTTTTTCAAATTTCAAGTTTCAGTCTCAGACAACCCTGTTTCTCACTCACCACAGCAATAACAGTTCCTTGTAGTTGCTTTCATTGTATGTGGTATGTGTTATCAGATTATTTTATCCGAGCTCATACAAGTACAATAGGTTTAGGTAATTTACACAAATTCATAGTTGTGTGTGTGTGTTTGTGTATCTAATCAATTTTAATTCTAGAATCTTTTAATTAGATTTCATATAGGCTAAATCTTACTTGATTCAAAGATGAGGTTAGGAGTTACTAGTCCTTTGGGGAAAAAAGGTATATCAAATTGCCTAGAAAATTATGCTAAATGGATAAACAGAAAGAAGCATAATATATTTCAGTAGACGTGAATGCAATTAATGTTTATGTAAAATGGAAGGATTTAAGAAAATACGACAAAATTTGGGCAGTCATGAAATGTACTGTTTGAAATATGCAGGCTCTTTCTTATTATTTCCCTTATATACCCTTGTGTATCTGAATTGACACCATCCTGACGCCCTTATTATCTATACCTGACTGTTATAATAGCTGGCTAATAGGCTTCACTAATTATAATCTCTTATCAAATTAGTATTCTGACTGCACCAGTATGATCTCATAATCAAACTTTATTAGTTCCTAATCGTTTATTAAAATCATCAAGGTGTAATGGACAGGACATTGGATTTGGAGTGAAAAAAGTCATGTTTTTGGAACCACTCATAATCTCTGCAACCCTGAGCAGGTCATTTAACATCTGGAGGTGAAACTATTTTCACGTATAAAATTCATATAATAATATCCTTGCTGCCTGATTCATAAATTTGCTGTGGATTAAAAAAAAATATGTAAAGGGTCTTTCTAAACTTTGAAACAAAACGTACATGGAAAATACTACTTTCGCTCCACAAAGTCTATATTTCTTAGGCTGGCAATCAAAGACTTACCAGGCCACAAATAGCTTTCCAGTGTATTGACAACTTGCTTGTATGAATAGGATACTTCATTTAAAATAGAAAGTTATCTCTGAAGGCCTTAGGCTTTCATATCTAAATATCTCTTTTAATTCCTTTTCCTGCTAAATATCCTCCCATCCTTCAAAGTGGCATTGACATGTTACAGCTCCATGAGGTTTTCTGTATTAGTTTCTTAGGGCTGCTGTAACAAATTACTATATGCTAGATGGCTTAAACAACAGAAATTTATCTCACAGTTGTGGGGACAGAAGTCTGACATCAAGGTATTAGTAGGGCCCTACTCCCTGTTCCAGGAAAGAATCTTTCCTTGTGTCTTTCAGGTGACTTTCGGTGGTCCTTAGCTTGTGGCTGCATCTCTCTGGTCTCACATGGCCTTCTCCTGTGTTTCTGGGTCTTCTTTTTTGTTTCTTATAAGGATATTTGTCATTGGATTTAGGGTCCACCCTAAAGCTGTGAGGATCTCATCTCAAGATCCTTAATTACATCTGCAAAGACCCTATTTCCAAATAAGGCCATAGTTATGGGTCCTAGGGCTCAGGACTTGGACATATATTTGGGGGTTACTATTCAACCCACTACATCTTCCTAGGGCATTCCAATCTGCTTTGTTTGGATAGCACTACATCTAAGGTTATACCTCCTATGCAATCTTAGAGTTGTCCAGGGCAATGACAATGTTAAAAAGTATGTTTTACTGGAAAAACATTTTAAAAGGAAGATTTTAATAAAGCCAGTTGTGGAACCTATTGGTACAGAGAGCAGAACACACTGAAGATGAAAACAGATGCCGTTGAGGATGATGTGCATGTTCTCCTTCACGTTTCTGGGTGCTGGCCATTTCCATCAAGCCACTATCACCCTGGTATCACCAACTAAAACTCTGTTGTCAGCTCTTTCTGGTCAACTTCCTTTTCCTATAGGTGTGTGATAGTGTGTCTTCTGCAAGAAAAAAAATCTCTTGGCCTCATATGTGATGAGTTTAATTTTATAAAAGAAAAATAACCCTTTTATTCCTTTTACAACCCAAGTTGCCAGGCACAGGTAGGTTTTTTTTTTTTAAGCTCTTTATTGGAATTTAATTGCTTTACACTGTTGTACCAGATTTTGAGGTACACCAAAGTGAATCAGCTGTATTTATACATATATCCCCATATCCTCTCCCTCCCATGACTCCCTCCCACCCTCCCTGTCCTGGCCTTCTAAGGCGTCACCCATTATCGAGTTGATCTCCCTTTGTTATACAGCAACTTCCCACTAGCTATCTCTTTTACAGTTGGTAGTGTATATATATCTATGCTATTCTCTCACTTCGTCCCAGCTTCCCCTTCGCCCCCCTCCCCCCGCAATCCTATGTCCTCCAGTCCATTCTCTGCATCTGCATCCTTATTCTTGTCCTGTCACTGGGTTCATCAGGACCATTTTTTTAGATTCCATATATATGAGTTAGCATACAGTATTTGTTTTTCTCTTTCTGGCTTACTTCACTCTGTATGACAGACTCTAGGTCTATCCACTTCCTTACATATAGCTCCATTTCATTCCTTTTTATGGCTGAGTAATATTCTATTGTATCTATGTGCCACATCTTCTTTATGCATTCATCTGTTGATGGGTATTTTGGTTGTTTCCATGTCCTGGCTATTGTAAATAGTGCTGCAATGAACATTATGGTACATGTTTCTTTTTGGAACCATAAACAAGACAAGAAGACAACCCTCAAAATGGGAGAAAATGCTTGCCAACAAAGCAATGGACAAAGGATTAATCTCCAAAATATACAAGCAGCTCATGCAGCTTAATACCAAAAAAGCAACTAACCCAATCCACAAATGGGCAGAAGACCTAAATAGACATTTCTCCAAAGAAGACATACAGAAGGGCCATCATCAAAAAATCTAGAAACAATAAATGTTGGAGAGGGTGTGGAGAAAAGGGAACTCTCCTGCACTGTTGGTGGGAATGTAAGTTGGTACAGTCACTATGGAAAACAGTTTGGAGGGTCCTTAGAAAACTAAAAAGAGAACTACCATATGATCCAGTAATCCCACAGTTAGTTTTTGATTGTAGTGATTGCTACTTAGGAAAGGGAAGACATGCCTCTTTCTAGATTTTTAATTTAACTACAAAAAGTCATAATTTAATATGGTTTATGGTATAAAGCATTTCTTTTTAAATTTTTTAATTGAAGTATAGCTGATTTACAGTATTGTGTAAGTTTCAAGTGTACAGCACAGAGATTCAGTTATACATATATGTATGTGTATATATATATATTTTCTTTTTCTTTTTCAAGTTCTTTTCCCTTATAGGTTATTACATAATATTGAGTATAGTTTCCTATGCTATACAGTAGGTCCTTGTTGGTTATCTATTTTATCCATAGTAGTGTGTATATATTAATCCCAGTCTCCTCCATTTATTCTTCCTCCATCCCCCTTTTCCCTTTGGTAACCATAAGTATGTTTTCTGTGTCTGCGAGTCTCTTTCTGTTTTGCAAATAAGTTCATTTCTGTCTTTTTTTCCTTTTAGATTCCACACATAAGTGATATCATATGATTTGATAGAGCATTTTCTTCCCTTCAAACGTTAAACAGTTATCTCAGCACCACTATTTGACTAATATTCTCCTTTTTTTAAACTGATTGATTTCATATTTGTAATATATTAAATTCTTAAACACATGAGAATATATTTGTGTTTTGAGGTCATACTCTTCAATAATGTAATAATTAATCTTTTCTATGTCTTCCCTTGATCTTTAACTAACACTAAAATATGATAATCAGCATTTAAAAATCATTAAAGATTTAATTAAAACATGCAAATTAAATAATTAAAAACATGCACTTTAAATATAAAGTGAACATTCTATTCTTGACTCCTCCTTAGTCTTGTTCTCCAAAAGCAGGCACCTTACATTATTTTAGATCATTTCTTTAGTAATTGCTACTATATCCTTAGTTAGTATAGTGTGCTGCTATGAGACGGCTGAAGATTTAGCTCTTTTACACAACCTAATCCCTGGTAACTCCCCATCAACATGGTCTTCCTATATTGTTATCTATTGTTTGGCTAATCAATAATCACTTTCATGTTAATAAGCATACAGTTATTTTGTAGAGCCAAGTAGCACACTATGATTTTATTGGCTTTCTTAAATAGCTTTTCGTTTTTCCTGTACTTTCCAATGATACTTTTTTTCTTGCACTTATTCTACCTTAATTATTTTTAGTATCACTTTTTCCTAGAAACTTTGGAGTTGTGTGGTTTTGTTTTTTCCTTCCAGTGATCTTCTTATTTTCTGTCTTCTATCTGACAATTGGCTGTCATCCTAGGTTTCCACTTCTCTATTACTCTGGGTTGGATCTACATTTTGAGACCCCATGTCTCCCACTTTTTGGTTAAATTCTTTGTTTTGTTGGAGCTCATTCTCAAGGAATCTCTAAGAGTGTGTAGAGGATAAACATTCTGAATCATTGGATGCACCTGAAAATGTCTCATTATATTTCATAGTTGAATTATAGTTAGACTAGGTATCAAATACCTAGGTTGAAAGTAATTTTTCTATCACAACATAGACAATTTTCCTTCTCTGTCTTTAGCTCCCTGTGTTTCTGAGCTTCTGACACAACATCTTTTGTCAGAATGTATTCTATTTCCATTGTACTCACAAAGTACGCAGTTATTAAACATTTTTTTCCTCCGGATGCATTTAGAAATTATGAAATTTCACACTGATGTATGTAGGAGTTCCCATTTTAAAACATGGCCCCCTAATTCCTTGATATTTTTCTTATCAAGAGATAGAGTCCATATCCCCTCCTCTTGAATCTGGATAAGCTTATGACTACCGCAAGAATTAAAGTCTGCAGGAAGTAACATTGAGTGACTTCTGAAGCTTGGTTGTGAAAGACCTTGTTCTTTTATCCTGGGGCTCTTGTAATTTGTTCTCCCCAGAAACTCTGTCTTGGGATTTCTTCTCCCAGAACCTAGCTGCCTTGTTGTAAAAAGCCAAGACCATGTAGAGAAGTCATATGTAGGGGATCTGTTGATAGCCCGGGCTGAGATCAGTCTTTAAGTCCTCCCAACCCAAGTGCCAGACTCATGACTGGAGAAGCCTTCAGGTGATCCCACAATCCAGCTGTTTGGGTCACTCCCAGCTATTCAAGTCCCAGCTGAGGCTCCAGGCATTGTGTAGCAGTCAAGCCATCCCTCCTCTGTGCTCTGTCTCAATTCCTGACCCACAAAATCATGAGCATAATAAAGTGCCACTGACTTTTAGGTGGTTTGTTACACAGCAGTGTATAGCTGAAGCCCTAGGCATGGGTCTTTATTTATCACCTGAAAACTTCTCCATTCATGTGACTAGTACTTTGGAGGTTATTCAGAGTATTTCCAATTGAGTGTTCAGCCTCCTCAACATCCTATAAGGCAGAGCAGCATCTTCATTGACTTTATTCTCTTCATGAACTTAACATTGCTCCACTCTTTGCTATCAGCTATGCCATCATCCAGAAATTTGTTGAAACATTTTGTCCTCTGATAGCCCCTAAGAACTTATTTCGCATTATTGAAGATCTATTATTGTGATCCATTATTGTGGATCAATGGCTGTTTTATTCATTTACTAACATTTTAATGGACTCCCAGAAGAGAAAGGATATAAATTAATGTGGCACGTAGAGTATCTTGGATCTTTTAAAGCCTGTGTTAACAGACAGCACCATGTTGGTAATTATGGAAGACTTCTAGTTGGTTATCAATATCCATTCTCCACTTTTTCCATATCAATAGAGTTTTAGCTAGCATGTAGCTATCAAGCTGAAGCCTACATTTTCCAGCATCCCTTGCAGCTAAGTGTGGTCATGTGACTGTAAGTACTGACCAATGGGACACAAGTAGAAGTGATGATTCTTAATTCTTAAAAGCATTGGGTGTCTTTTCCTCTGGCAAGTTTCTTGTTTTCTGAGATGTGGCAAAAGTTAGGAGCTGCTGATTTAAACCTTCATGTGGAATCTATCTTTTCAGGATGGTAGAAGTGTCTGCCAACTTTGCTTACCTTTGTACCATTATATGAGAGAAGAATAAACTTCTGCCTTTTGAAGCCATACTTATTTGGACTTTTATAGCAGATGAAAAAATAACTTATATCATATAAGTATAAAGCTCAGCAACACACTGTCTTGTGACCAGAATTTAGTGGCAAAATTTAAGATTATTATAATAACATTTATAGTATTGAGGACAGCTAGCCCTTATTTAGAACTTACCATGAGTCAGCAGCGCTCTAAGAGTTTAATGGATTAACTAACTTAATCTTCACAGCAACCCTACACTATGAAGTAACACTATAATTGTTCCTACTGTGTGGATTTAAAAATTGCAAAGCTGGTTAAAGAACTTTCTCAAACCCACATAGCTAGTGTGGGACAATTAGGTTCAATAGAGGCAATCTGGCACATTGATATAGTGTTTATTCTTTGTGCAGTGCTCTGTGGTATCTGGATCTTTATAGACTGGAAATATATGTAATTAGGCACCATTTATCATATGTTGCAGTCACATGTCAATTTGAAGTCATTATTGATAAGGGAAAATTTAAGTGTAGGGAGATATATGCCAACTATATTAAATAAATGCTAATAGAAGTTAATGAATATGAATGTACGTGATCTATCAAAATTACTCTGGTGGGGAGTGAATTGCAAGTTTATACTATCCATTGATTTTTTTAAATGCCAGTTTTATTGAAATGTAACACAAAAGCAAAAAATATACAGAAGAGTGGCAACAAAGTCAATTTTTCACAAAATGAACACATCCATGTAATCTGTACCCAAACCAAGAAGCAGAGCATGACCAGCCTCCAAAGGATCCCCTTGTTTCATTTCAGTCACTATACATTGCTTTTTGTTGGGACATTCCTAATTTGCTCAGTCAGTAGTTGGAATTCTATCACATTGTGAGTTTGTATAAACCTTTCGTGGGCATGTTTGTTATTTATTTGTCTGTCTATCTTTATCTATCTATCTATCTATCTATCTATCTATCTATCTATCTAGTCTATCTATCCATCTATCATCTATCTATCTTTTGCCTCTTTAAACAGATGAATCTTCCAAATAAACAGATGCGCAGGTTGAGAAAGAATAGTCTCAGGTACAGTTTCATTTTTCAGTGCCTGAGAGAAGAGCTCTGGCAATCTCCTGGCTCAGCAAACTTTATCTCCAGCTCCCAACACAATGAGCCAAACCTCATATACCTGGAATTGCCATTCTAGCTTTTAGAATACAGTTCTCCCTTTGTTTCTTCCTTCTTGGGATTTTTCTATGGTGATGCTTATGGGCCTGGCCATGTCAACGCTGCAGGTTTTTGATTGTTCTATAGTGCTGGGTTTGGCAGCTTTAGTTCCAGTGAGTGTGGCCTTGGGTCAGTGAATTATGGTTCCAAAAAAAAAAAAAAGATTGGTGGCAGTGCTATGTCAAGGGGATTTGGCTCTGGCTGAGGATGCGACAGTTGCTAAAAATTGAAGTTTCAGCTGAATTTCAGTGGGCGGCATCTACCAAGCCACACTTTGGATTCTATGAAATACAGATATATGCGGATTTATACTATTATTTTATGTTTTTCAAGCTTCAATTATCATTTCTTAGCTAATGACACACTGCTGCCTTTGTTTCTCCAATGCAGCTGATACCATCTGTAGCTGTCAGAATTCCAGATTTTATCTCTTCATGACTGAGCTCTGCATGTATTGATTAATGAGTTCACTTTTCTAGGAGGAAATTCTGAACACATCACCTTCTTTATTTCTCCTCTACTCCTTAAATAAATATACTGCTTCATCAAACTCAAAACGATAATCATATCTCTCTATTCAGTTAGTTTCCTTTAGCAGATTTTGTGTTTTCCATGTAGGAGTCTGAGATATGTGATGAGAAGCTACTGATAAGAACTTTGGAAGAAGGCTTGCTCTCTCCCTTTTTTTTTCCCTCCAGCTTTATTGAGTTATAATTGACACATAACATTGTGCACGCTTCAGGTGTTTAAGCATTGATCTGATACATTTACAAATTTCAAAATGATTACCACCCTGATATTGGCTACCAGGGAGAAGGGCTTTCTAATTGGAACCAGGGCCTCTTGCTCAGCCTCCCTATGGCATTTCAGACATTTCAGAGACTATGTATAATTGCCAGGCCCTTGCCGTGGGCCTGACTACGCATGGGATGGGGTTGCAGATATGGTCTTGCCCCAAACTGTCATGGTAAGGAACAGAAATAACTGTGATTTCTACTGGAGGCCCAGGAAAGTCAAAAGAGGCCAGTGACATCTTTCCTTGTAGGCATGGTTATTAGTCAAACCTAAGTTTTCATACCAGAATGCTGAAGTTGACATTCCCTCTAAAGACAGCTAAAATAAATGATTTCCATTTCAACCATCAACTTAGTTGTCTTACATGTCAGGATTATTGGGGATTTTGCTGTAGAAAGTTTGAATTCTGTTCCTGCCAAAAACTTAACTACAAATTTTGCGGTGCTTGGGTGTGTGTTTGTGTATAAGAGGTCAGCTAAGCACTTATTCCTTTAGGTCTGGGGTCACTGAATTCTTTCAACAGTCTCTGTGACATTGGGAACGTCAAGTCCATTTACTTTAAACGAAGGTATTTTGAAACCAACATTGTATTCAGTGTTTAGCACTTATTAAATTATTTTTTTCTTGTGTTTGGGTCTTCAGTCCCACCTTTTGGTTTTAAGACTTGCTTGGATACAACTAATTTGTTTAGACTCAAACTCTCCCTGAATTCTTTTTGTATTCTTCCTTTTGGCCAAATCACAGCTGATAGATCATAAAATGCTGTTGATTGCATCCCACATATCTTTTCAGACTTTCTATGATTCTAAAACCAAAGTTCACTTAAAGAGAGGCCACCAGGAGTTCAATTCTGTGTTCTGCTGTTATCAATTAACTGGGCTTCAAGATGCTGCCATCACCCTACTGCGTCACATGACTCTTGCTTTCAAACTATATTTTAGAAGCCTTATTATATGTGTGTATATTTTTTTGAAATTAACTCACTAGCTCACATCATTTTAGAATAGGTGTGGTGTATTTATATGTGAACGTTTATATCTCAGCTATGTATGTGTGCGTATGTGTATATATATGTGTATGTGTTTGAAATATGCTTTTTGTTTTCTCTTCTTGAGTGCAGTGTTTTCTTTTCATTTATTGCAGTGAAAATAATTTAGTTTTGTGGTGATATTTCAGCCCAGTTTCTAAGATGAGCTGTGTTTCATCCACCTATTTATAGTAAATTCACAATAAACTAAATATATACATGGAGGAGAGAAAGATAAAAGGATTTAAAATAAGACAAGTGAAGTTTTATGGCCAGGGGTTAACAACAGGCAGATGGTAGGCCCAATGTGGCTAATATGCATATTTTTTGGCCTGCACATTTATTTTATTTTTTATTTTTATTTTTAAGATGTATATATTTTATAGATTTATTTATTTATCTATTGGCTGCGTTGGGTCTTCCTTGCTGCGCTCGGCCTTTCTCTAGTTGCCATGAGCGGGGGCTACTCTTTGTTGAGGTGCACAGTCTTCTCATTGTAGTGGCTTCTCTTGTTGCGGAGCATGGGCTCTAGGTGTGCTGGGTTTCAGTAGTTGCGGCACAGGGACTCAGTAGTTGTGGCACACAAGCTTAGTTGCTCCGTGGCATGTGGGATCTTCCAGGACAAGGGATTGAACCTGTGTCCCCTGTATTGGCAGGCAGATTCTCAACCACTGCGCCACCAGGGAAGTCCCATGCACATTTGTTTTAAATTTTGATTTTTGAAAGCATTTGCATACAGCATGTTTCTTCTGTTTGCCCCAATCCCCCAAGCCTTGGTTCTCAATCATCTACCATGATTCAGATACATATATATATATTTTAAGCTCTTTATTGGAATATAATTTCTTTATACTCTTGTACCAGCTTTTGAGGTACACGAAAGTGAATCAGCTGTATTTATCCACATATCCCCATATCCCCTCCCTCCTGCGACTCCCTCCCACTCTCCCTGTCCTGGCCCACTAAGGCATCACCCAACATCAAGTTGATCTCCCTTTGTTATGCAGCAGCTTCCCACTAGCTATCTATTTGACAGTTGGTAGTGTGTATATATCTATGCTACTTTCTCATTTCGTCCCAGCTTCCCCTCTGCCCCCTGCCCCCAACCCCATATCCTCCAGTCCATTCTCTGCATCTGCATCCTT
The DNA here is from genome assembly GCF_030028045.1 of Hippopotamus amphibius kiboko. Lineage (NCBI taxonomy): Eukaryota > Metazoa > Chordata > Mammalia > Artiodactyla > Hippopotamidae > Hippopotamus > Hippopotamus amphibius. The sequence continues at coordinate 103,781,080 of NC_080195.1, read as the reverse complement.
ATTCTTGTCCTGTCACTGGGTTCATCAGTACCATTTTTTTTTTTCTTTTTTAGATTCCATATATATGAGTTAGCATACAGTATTTGTTTTTCTCTTTCTGGCTTACTTCACTCTGTATGACAGACTCTAGGTCTATCCACTTCCTTACATATAGCTCCATTTCATTCCTTTTCATGGCTGAGTAATATGCTATTGTATCTATGTGCCACATCTTCTTTATGCCTTCATCTGTTGATGGGCATTTAGGTTGCTTCCATGTCCTGGCTATTGTGAATAGTGATGCAATGAACATTATGGTACGTTTCTTTTTGGATTATGGTTTTCTCTGGGTGTATGCCCAGGAGTGGGATTACTGGATCATATGGTAGTTCTCTTTTTAGTTTTTTAAAGCAAACTCCAAACTGTTTTCCATAGTGGCTGAGATACTTATGTTTTTGCAGAGCTCTTGTAGGTATTTGAGTTTACCATTACTCTTTTAAACTTTTTAATACAATAAGCAAACACTTTTATTTTAAAAAATTTTAAAGCCGGCACTTTAGAATTCCATGTATTTTATTTTATCTTATCTCATCTTTATTCTGTTGTGGTCCATTCATCTCCAAGCAGCAGTAGGGACCCACTATTATTTTTTTTTCTTCATTTTTTCTAACCTCTGCATTTTGAAAAGACTTCTTCAAATTACATACTTACTTTTTTATACAGTTCATTCTGCTCTTTATTCAATGTAATAAAGATATAAATTCTACTACTCCATTTTTGGAATAATATTTTATTATTTTTGGGAAACTTTTTACCACAACTTACGTCTTAAGAAACCTCCCCATTCATCTCATTTTGTCTTTTTTTATCTTATTTTCACCTTTTATTTCCTATTTAATTTTATTGTGGTCACAACATATGCATTCTTTAAAATGTTCTCTTTTTTACAATAAATTATTTGAAAAAATGCTTTGCTTTCTCTTCTTGAGTGCAGTATTTTCTTTTCCTTTGTTGCAGCATTCATTCATAGGCAGTAAAAAAATTTCATTTTGTGGAGATTTTTCAGTCCAGTTTCTAAGACCAGCTGTGTTGTATCAACTTATTTACAGTAAATTCGCAATAAACTTTTTGCCCTATTAGGCATCAGCTACCATATAAAATTTTTCATAATTCAAATTTTATTTATATAAAGAACAGATTTCACTATATGGTGAATAAGGACTTGTTTTTCTTTTAAAATTTAGCATGTGTCTGTTTCCTCTTTCCTGCTTTCTTGAGTTTTGTGGATGTTTCTGTTTCCCAAATAAACATGCTTACTCCAACAATGCCACCCTGGGTTTGCATGTAATGTGATGTATCTGTCATTTGGGTAAAACTTGTGCAGGTTTTGGAAACAAATGATTAATCATATCTCTTTCCCTCACTACAGCATTTAGAGCCAACTTCAGAAAATAAACATAGGTTGCTGACAGATGGCGATTCAAACAAAAATATTGGCTTGGTTACTTATAAACTGAATTATAAAATGGAGGCTGCATCTGGTTTCTAAAGTTTCCCTCCTCCTACTCCCAAATAATGCTTCTGGCGTAGTTGCAGATAAGGGCTGGGCAACTACAAGGCACTGCATCGGGGCAGGTGGATGACCACGTGGCAAAGGAGAAGAAAGATGTATGTCTTAAGACAGAGCTCAGAAGAAATTTGATTCTCCCCGGCACAGGCTTTTCTCCCAGTCTCGTCAATAAGATCATCAAAGAAAATGAATGGGCCTGGAAGTGTTATTACTATACCTGTCCCTTCCAAGGAGTGAAAGTTTTATTATTTTTCAAGAAACAGGAGGACTGGGGATAATTGCTCTCCCTCATTGCATAATCAATCATTTATTTTTAATTAGTATTGGGGTGTTGAGAGACTCTGCAGCAGGGAAAGCCCGCAGGCGTCCTCTGAGTGATCTCACGAAAGGACGTTTAGCACACAGTGTATGTGTGTGTGTGTGTGTGTGTGTGTGTGTGTGTAATTATTATTTTATTATATTTTAAGCTGTGAAAGGAGAATTTTTTCTGAGTCAATTTTTTTTTCCTTCTAGTGCCAAAGCATAATTCCATCTTTAAGTTGTGGAGCTATACTTGTAAAATATGTAAAGAAGCATCATGTAAAATTGTTGCCATGTTTCAGCTGAATATATTGATTTGTTTTACATTGAGCTATAAAAGAAACAAGTTACAAACCACAAAATCTGAGTTGTGAGAGACTGTTGTATGTAATGTAGCTAACGTTTTCCTTCCCACCTCCTCTGACATTTAAACCCCTCCCACAACATTTAAGTCACTGTCCATCCTCTTTTTCAGTATTATTCACTCTCAAGAAACAAATGTGGTTTACTTGTCTGTAGCTGCCTGCAATTATTGCTAATGCTATTGTCTGGGAGTGATTATAATGGCTATTCATATACTTGGAGGTAGCTGTTATTTTTTTCCTTGTTGTTAAAGCCTAAACTCAACAGTCCAAGCCCCTTTCGTCTTTCTGCACAGAATGTGCTTTCAAGCCCTCTGTACTTCTGCACCACATTAACATTTATTAATTTTCCTCTTAAAGTGTAATTCCTAGAAATCACCATAGCAGTACAGCCATTATCTGGAAAGAACATAGCATAATTTTGTACATTGTGATTTTACTAATGAAACCTGAGAGGATGAAATAAAACCTTTAAAGACCGCTTCTATTTTTACTCTCTTTATATTATAAAATCTGTCATTAAAGTCTAGCTAACTAAATACAAATTTCATTTATTTTTTGCCATTGTATTATAAAAATTATAATAGTAATGATTATATTTTATAATAATATTATTAAAAATTTCCACATTAGTCATACTTAATGTATTTTATAATTTTAAATGTTTAGAATTCTTAACTTTGGGTAATTTATATCTAATTTAATATGATGACAATTTACCAGAGAGTGACTGCTTAGGTTATGTCTTCTCTCATTTTCTAAAACCTTTAATTTGAGATTTCAAGACCCATTTTTTAATCCTGGGGGTTTAAGTACATAATGAGAGTGGCATTTTATTCACCAGATTGTAGACCTCACTCTTAGTCGTATGAGTATTTGCATTAATTATGAGTAGGTGACAGCAACAAATTACACTTTACTGTTTATAGAACATATTTCATCCTCATCATCTCATTTAACCACCAAACTGCCCTTTTAAAATAATAATTTTGTTTTCATAGTAGAGATAAGCAAACGGTAGCTAATGAGTGTCTGAGCTAGGAAAACTTGGACTCCTGTGCATTCAATCCAGAGCCTATACTCTTCCTTCTGCCACTGTGTCCGATTTGGACTGTGGATTTGAATTCGTCAATCCATTAGTAATGTCTTAGTGGGATATCCATGGTGTTAGCTGAGGGTCATGCCCTGGTTTTTCCCGGGCCACAGTGGGTTCTGATGACCTTGAGTCCTGGGTCAGGGACAAGGTGCTTCTTGGACTAGCTAGCGTGATTTGGCTGTGCGTGCTCTGCAACAGCATTTTCCAAACCGGCTAAGATTCAAAGATCACATCGTAGTTAATGGTTGCTGTCAGCACATTAGCGGCATGCACTAAGCATCCAGCTTGTCTTTATCCAGAAGTTATCTCCTTAAATATTGACTGACCAAGGACAAGTTTTTCTAAAATTTCAGAGGTGCCTGTTTATTTATTTTCTCTGTTTGCTCCGTTTAAAGGAGGTAAAGATTTTTTGGTTTGCTTGTTTTTGTTTTCTAAGAAATAGTCACACTGGTAAAACAACTGTGGTGTTCACATCTTTTCACTTCCTTAAATTATTTCAGGTGGTGTACCTTGGGCAGCTCAAGGAATCATCTTCAGATCTATTTTCTTCAAAGCCTTTCCTCTTAGATGACGATAATGGGCAGTGTGTTGAATGTGTATACTTTATGTAAGTGATCAAACCTTTGCTAAAATATGATGGTGCATATCAATCTTTAACTCCGCTCAGTGAGATCTTGGATTTAGTATCTTAGACTAAGTTTCAGTCTCAAGATTTTTAATCATCAAAGTATAGAAGCAAGCACCCTACTTTAAATGTCAAAATTTTTCATTAGCCAAATTTTTTTTCAAACTGTTTATTTTGTATTGGAGTATAGTTGACTAACAATGTTGTGATAGTTTCACGTGTACAGCAAAGTGATTCAGTTATACATATACACGTACCTATTGTTTTTCAAATTCTTTCCCCATTTAGGCTGTTACATAATATTGAGCAGAATTCCCTGTTCATTACCCACGTTTTTGACCAGGCTAATTCAATTTCTGCTCAAGTGGGGCATGAGAGAGAATAGAGGGTACTGCAGATTTCTCTCCCCCAAGGCACCTCTACTTTACCGTGGGTGGAATAGTACCTAGGAAGTGATTTACGGCACTCTTAACGGCCCCTTGAAAAAAATGAAATTTCCACCGAGCAAATTCTTCCCTTCTTCTGTGACTGAAATTTCACCAATTAAAGATTGATGGTCACAGAAATTAATCTGATACAAGATTGATTTATTCAGATTCTTCCACCTATTACCCAAACCCAACATCCTGGTATTTGTACCTAACTGGGATTGTTTGGCGCTGAGAGAATGGAAATTTTATGAGAAAAGAGAGACACAATTTTATAGTGTTAAGAATTAAAAAGAAGGGGACTCACAGTGCCCTGAAGTTTTCTTGGCAGACAAAATAGAAATTTATTAATACAGTAATGAAAAAAACTCACTGACTTAAACATCTGTTAATTTCACTTCTGATTCTTACTAGAGACAGAGACATTTACTTTATTCATCTTTTTTTTTTTTTAAATGCCTCAGCAAGTCAAAAGGTAATGCTCTTTGCTAATATAAAGTACAACCCACCTAAATAAAACCAAATTTTGTCCAGGCCCAATTCTGCAAATGGATTCTGCTTCTACAATTCTGAATATTAGATGGAACATTGGCTGCAAATGTTAACTTGTTCCTGCTGCTAAGATACTCTCTTTCTTTAATAATAGGGAAAGGATATGGAGATATATGTATAAATACAGCTGATTCACTTTGGTGTACCTCAAAAACTGGTACAAGAGTGTAAAGCAATTATGCTCCAATAAAGAGCTTAAAAAATAGTATCTGATGGCCTTCATTTTATGGAATCTTATAAAGGTAATGAAATTAGTAGTAGAGCATAAGTGAATCAAACCTTCATTAAATCTAGCTTTAGCAGAGCCTATCTGTGCACCCAAACCAACAAATGATACTGTGATACAGTGTGATTCTGGAATCAACTGTAACATTGTGACTGGACTCCCTTGCATCAGCTGCTCATACCCAAGGCTGATCTTATGCCAATCTTGCAAGCAGTCAGATCACTACAAATTTCAATGTCAAGGCATTGATGAGGATGAAGAAGAAATGATTGCATCCCATACCTTGCAATTAAAGTTCCTGAAATCCCTCTTTTCATTGCTTCCTCCTTCTCTGAATTTCCATTGGCATTTTCCACTTGATTTCTTCTCATTTGCCATTGTTTTCGCCTTTTCACTTTCTGCTCTCCATCCTTCGCCTCTGCTTCCTCTTTGCGTTTCTCTCCAGCCATGCTTGTCTCAACCCTCCTTTTTCCCTTCTGGGCCCTTTCCTCTACAACATTTTCTGTTATCCATGTTGTTACAGGTAAGTTAATTTATAATTCTCTCATTTTCCCAAAGTTTTACCTACACGTCTCACCCAACTCAGCAAAGCAGCAATCATTCAGAGGTATCTACTTTTAGGGAGCTCAGCTGGAGGTGGGGAGGGCTGTTGTATAAACCTCCTTCATTGGAACTTTGGCAAACCCACAGCTAGGTGGGTCTAAGAAAAATGTCTGCAATCCCCCCTTTTAAGGACCTCATTGACTAATTCAGGTAATTAAAGCCTCATTTAGGTGAAAAGTAAAAGGAATACATTTGTTCTAATAGTGGGTCAAAGAACTAGGCAAAATAACTTCTGATAGTTTGACTGGGTTACCTTTTTAGAAGAAGTGGCATTTAATTGAATCATGATTTAAATGGGGGTATCTCAAAGGCAGGGACGATTTTAGAGAAGGGGCCATTCCAATAAACAAAGTCAACAGGAATGAAAATTTTAGAGTAGGAATCAGCAGTGCACATGTGGAAATGGTGATAATTCTAGTTGTCTGGTGCACAGAACAGAAGAGGAAGAGTGGAAGCTATGCTTGGGGACAAATTGTGAAGGAGCTTAGCAGCTAATGAAAGGTTTGAACTTCTTGGCAATGGGTAGCCAGTGATAGCTGTTGAACCTGCAAATAACACATTGGTGCTGGACTTTGTGAAGACACATTTGAAGAATTGCAAAATGGGTATGAAGAAGAAAGAGTCTGGAAGGAGAGATATTAGAAGCCATTGTGATATTGCTGGAAAGACATATGTTTTTTAATCATTTCTGACCATGGTATTTGATATTTTTTCCCCAAAGGTGAAAAAGATTTTCTTTTCTTTCTTTTTTCTTACAAACTGATTTAGAGTTCACATATTTTGGTTTCCTATTTGAACAGATGTGATTGTTCATTCATTAATATCTCCCTGAAGTTCAAGCATTTATGTGGAAAGATGTTTTAGAAGGTTCATAGTCCCTTGAAAGGAAATAAAAGGATAAGATTGCAGTATTTCTTGGAATAGTACTTTGAAGGTGAATGAAAGTTGTCAACTGCTTAATTCGTTTTCTATTACGAGATGACACCCAGAAGAGTGTTTCTGAGAATATTAGAAATTAAATGAAAGTTCTCTCCCCTTTATTTAAATGTTACAACATACCACATCTCACTATTATGCCTACAAAAGTTCCTGTTGAACTTCTCACTAAGGGTAGTGAAAATTTTAATGTGCAAGGCAGGTTTCTACAGTTCTGGGGCTGTGATAACTCTGGGGGATTATTCATTAGATTTTATTCATATATTTGTGAAATAAAACCATTGTAAAGTAAACTTTGTTAAACTTAAAGTTCTCATAGGGTACATTATTAATTGTTAGAAGTGAATATATTTTAAGAAAATGTAATCTTCCAATTAATAGTAAACTTCTGATTTGAATTTTTCACACTTAATACAAGATACCCCATAGAACGGATCCCTGTTCTTTGGCACAGGGGTTTAGCTGTTCTCTCTTACAGTCATAGAACTGCCCTTTGTCTCAATCTTTCAAAGAGACGTTATAGATGTTAAAATTTTGAATGAATTACAGAGTCCTCCTTTTGGTGTCTAATTATCCTGTTTCCTTATGAAATGTTTTCTTACTTTCTTCTCCTAAGTTGTAAACGTAAGTGCACCCTTCTTTTTTTGGGGAGGCATACTCTCTTCATCTACATTTGTCTTAGCCTGAATATTTTAATAGGAGTTATATATTTATGTTGAGTCAGAATAAAAGTACTTATTCAAATCAGATTCAAATCCTGTGTATAGTATAAAAATGTAGAACTATGCAATTTTCATCCATTCCATTATTGATGGTGAGGCCAGTAAGCTATTGGATATTTGTGAAATCTCAATACTTAGGGTAAATGAAAGAGAAGAGATGGAACTCTCAGAAGTCAATGCATTCTTGTAATAATAAATACAATATAATTTTAGGTAGTGCTATTATTTTTATTAAATTTTATCATGAGAAATTTCAAACTTACACAAAACTAGAGCGACAAATCATATAGACACTCTTGCTCCCATCATAGCTTCAACAATGATCAATCCTTGCCTAGCCTCACTTTTTTCTTTGCTTCAGTATTTTTAAATGAATCTCAAGTGTCCTTTTGCATTAAATAGCAGATGTTTCCATATCTCTCTCCAGCAGGTTGCCAAGCACCGATATATGTAAGCTCATGTCTGAGTGCTTCTGCCTGAAACTTCAGAGAACTGTTGAGCTCTTGCGTGGAGCGGGCTGGAGGTACCAAGGAATCAGCATAGCCGGTGTAGTCCACAGTTAACCATGCGAGGAAGTTGGTGCATAACAACCCCAGCTTTCTCAGCTCTCTGATAGTTAATTCCTAGGTTTCAGTTTTGCACTGTCTCCCAGGTGGCTTACTAGTGTTTTATTTTCTGCCTTCCTTCCTTTCTCTGTGTCCCTTCCCTGTTTCCTTATCAATATTATCTGCACTTCCTAAATGAACGACTTGCACTTCAGCTGTATCTCATTTACTGCTCCTGGAGTAACGCTAAGACGTTTGGGACAGGAAATAGTCCTAGGAAGCAGATCCTCAAGTTGGGATTCTGGATCACTAACTAGTCAGCTGGCAAAAGAGCTCTATTGTTGGCAAGCGGTGGACTGAGATAACCCATTCTGGATTTGGCCAATCCCTTTCCTGTGTTGCATTTAACTTGTTTCTGGAGATCTAAAGTAGTGGTTTTACACTGGGATCATGTTGACCCCTCTGGAGACAGTTTTGGTCATCACAACTTGGAGAAGGGTGTGCTACTGGCATCCAGTAGGTAGGGGCCTGCATGCTGCTACATATACATCATACATGCACAGGGGAGCCCCAACCAAAGAGTGCTTGGGCCCCAGTGTCAATAGTACCAAGTCTGAGAAACCCTGATCTAGAGGCTTGGTTAGATTTCATCTCTTCCTTCTGTCCTCCCCCGCCCCCCCCATGCCTTCTTCTCCCCTTCTCTTCCCTTCCTTCCCTTCATCTCCCCTCCCCTTTCCCTGTCACAGAGACGTCCTGGGCTCATTTCATACATTTCTTGCCAGACCTGGAATCTGTCATTTTCCTAAGGAGTTATTTCCCTTTGATCCAAAACAGTGCTAAGAGCACTCAATCTGAATGCTATTTGTCCTCATTGCTCCTGAGCGCGCTGTCATTGCAGACAATTTTAGTGGGCAGAACCAGGAAATCTGTAATTTTTTAAGGAGAAAAATATGTAATGACTTTTTCCCTGATATTTCTAATTCAAATTAAAGGTTTACTTAGCTTTTCTGACTTTAAGTTTTTTCCCCCATCTTAAGCTGAATAATCTTTGTTTTTATTTGCATTATCTGATGCCTATAATAGTTTCAGAATAACAAAACAAATGTTATTACTAACAATAAAATTGCTGAGTATAATTTACGGTTTTTAAAATATTTCTTTTCATTTTAGGATTATTTTACCTCTAGGGATGCACAGTTCAAATTCTATATATTAGAATCACTTGAAATAATTTTTTGAGTCCTTATGCCACCAACATATCTAGTTAGATACATTTGCTTCAACATTGCTTTCAATTTTCAGATTCCTTTTTTCCTTCAATTTAATTTTTGAAATTTATTAAAATAATTACATGATTTCAAAGTCAAAAATACAAAATGAGGTATGTCCTATGCCCTCCATCCTGCTCTCCTTGCTTCTATTGATAACTATTTTCACAAGTTTTTGATGTATTTTTCCGCTCTTTCTTTTAAACATTGTAAGCAAATGTGGATAAATACTTGTATATCACTCTTTCTTATCCAATAGGTAGCATGATGCAAATACTCTGCACTGTGCCATTTTTTGCTTAGAAATTCTGTGGGTACCTAGAGATCTTCCTCCATTCACTTTAGAGTTGCTTACTTCAAAATTGTATTGATGTTTATTCAACTAGACTCCTATTGGTAGATATGTGGGTTGTTTTCAAACATTTACCCTTAAAAATAGTGATGCATTGAATAGCTTGTGCATATGTCATTTCTAATTTTTGTCATTGCATCATTGAGATAGATACTTAAAAAGAAATCTCTGAGTCAAAAAGTAAAGGCATGTGAGATTTTGCTAGATAGTGCCAAATTGCTCTTTATAGGAGTTGTCCCATTTTTCTTTTTTGATGTTACATCATTAGTAAATCACAATATTAAACAAGTATTTCTATTAAAGCTGCACAATGGAAGGCTATTCCCTTCTCCCCCATATGATTGCCCATCAATTCAGTTTTATCTACATACCATTGTTACCCAATTTAATTTGGCTTTTTTGAGGTAGTCCAGTATCCTTAACTCCTTTCTTTGTAGTGGAACCCGTCCTTAGGGAACACAACAGCCCCTATATTCTACTCCTTCTTTCTGAACCACTATTTACTGCTAATGCAATAAAATCATAATACAAAGTACAGACCCATGTGATCTGAGTCAAGCTTTAACCTTGATTTTGTTCTAAGATAATGCTTTATTGGACTCTGGTTTATTCTATCACTTACTCTTATATTCACCCTCACCCCTTGGGTTCAACTTCAAGCTCTGACACTTGAGAACCATGTGACACTTGGTAAATTACTTCACCTCTCTTTTCCTCAGTGTCCTCAACTGTAATGGGGGAAGAATAATAGGAGTTGATCCCTCATTGGAATTTTGAGAAGATTACAAGAAATGATGCATGTAAAATAATTAGAGGGGTGACAGATATTTTAAGTATTAAGTAAATCATAATTTTTGTTGTTATCGGTGCTAATTATATTAATAATATCCAGTCTGTCAGAACAGCCCTTCTTGGGTCTGTGGGAACTCTACTGATGTTCCAAATGCAGTGGAAGGTATTTGTGTCCAGAAGGAAAAGTATAATTTTTAGAGGTTATGAAATCATGACTAGCGGTCATAATTTTAGTGGCTTTTTTTTTTTTTAAACCACTCTCTATTTCTTTTCTTCCTACCCAATGAAATAGTGATATTAAGTGATATATCACTTCCTTGCTTAAGGGAATAATCTGAATTTAATAGGCTTTTAGAAGATGTCTCAAAGGGTTTTAAAATATTAATCCAATGCTCAGACTCTTTGTGTAGGAATAGTTCTATTTTCTATCTATGCCATAAGAGAGTGCTCAGAAAAGATGAAAATAGCCTATATCTAAAAAACATTTGGGCAACTTGCCTGGGACTAGTTAAAAATAAGTGTGGTTTCATTGGTGAGAAGATGTCTCAGTTCTCTGTTGGACCTGGGAAGGCAGCTTGGTTCTCTAGGCTGAATATGAATACTTTGTTTCTCTGTGGGTTCATTAATCCTACTATTAGCGTTATTTCAAAGATAAAGCTCTTCAGTGCTCCTGGCTGGACTCGCTATTTGTGCTTCTCCACTTTATGGAAGCAATATTTTATTTTGATTTTTATTTCTATTAAGGTTATTACCATGGCATCCTTCACCACAGCTTCTCCCAACTATTTTCATGAATCTCAGGTCTGCAGTCTGACTCCCATCCACCCCACTCTGAATCCAGAGCAGTGAATTCAGTTTCGGATGACTCTTGGTGTACTTAGGTATCAGCATAATTTATACCCATCTCCTTTATTCCCCCTCCCCCCACAAATTTCTGAAAGTCTGTGACTATATCTTTTAACTTTTATATTTTCAATAGTGACTGGGCAAGTGCTTTCTACATAAAGGATGCTGAATAGATATTTGTTGACTGTCTGAATAAATAATTTCATGATGATATGTCCCTTGAATCATAAAATCAGAACAAAAAAATTTCTTTTTCATGGTGCTTTAGATACGATCTTTACTTGTTCATTGATGGTTTCGAAGGTATCTCCAAATTTCTGACTTTCGAACTTTAATTTTATAGAGGACATTACGCCCAGTGTAGAAAAAATTCTTCTTATGTTTTGATACAACTGTCATGTGCTATTATCAAATGTGACTCCTCAGTAAAGGAGTTTTTTATTGAGTCATATATAAAATAATGCATAGAATCATGAGCGCAATCACTAGCAGGTGATCTAGGGTCCACTGTTTTATGAAATTTAGGAGCCCTGATAATGTTTGTATTATTTATTTATTATTTATTTATTTTAATTGGTTTGCTTTTCTGCTTGGGAAACCAAGGAAACAGATATTCTTGAACTAACTATGGCAGCAGCCATCTCTTGCCTAAAGCCCGTGTTATGTTCTTCTCTGATAACACTGAGGAATGGGAAAATACAGGAAGAAAAGATAGCCAAAGCCCACATTAGAATAATTGTTCTCGGACAATTGTTCCAGGGCAATTCTGCTCTGATGGGTGGACTAGGAACTCAGAAACATAGCTGAGTTAGATGAAAGGTATTTGGTAAGAATCAATGCGCCGCTTTTTGAGAGCTAACATCTCCCCGTCCCTCTCTGTTGGCCCCAGTCTGTATTATCCCTGTGAGGCTATTGGGACAGAGAGCGGGGGTGGTTCAGAGTGAGATGACTCACGCACAGAGGCAAGAACTGGAGGCAGCCCAAGGCCCTGGCTGTTCTCAGCAGTGCCTGTGACAATGACGATCTGCAGAGGGCAGCACACGTTAGGACATGGCTCCTAAGACCGTTCAAGGTTGACATTACCTGTTTGACCGCTATAAAAATGCCACAATGTTGATTTCATTCAGAACATTTTTTTAAACTTTATTAATTAGTGAATTAGCACCAATGAATAAATTTATAAGATGCTTATTAAAAACTGCATCTTTTTGTATGTCAGGCTCTGTGATAGAAGTGTCTCAAAGCCCAAAATTTACAATGTTTTTCTCATCCCTTTCCTTTCCCTCCATTGACCCTTTGATCTGTTATTCTTTTGCTCATTTCTCTTGGTCCCCTTCTACTCACCTATGAGAATCAGCTCACTTATGTCCTACTCCAGGAAGCCTCCCGGGGTTTCCACAGTCTTGTTTACTGCTGCTCTCTCTATATATACAGATATATAAAAAGAGAAAAATAGAAAAGAGGGCTGGAAATGGACCTTGGGAAAACCCCAAGAGACAGAGACAGAGAAATAGAAAGAGAGAAAGTTACAGGTCCATTTCCAGCCCTCTTTTCTATTTTTCTCGTGAATATCATTCAATAGCATGGCTTAAAATTTTGCCTCAAGGTGGATGAAGACTCATACAGTTTTCATCCCGCCTTATTACTTACATTATAGTGTGAGAATTTGGCAATGCCATTAAATATTCTTCATAAATATAATTTGCAGTGGCTGCATAGTACTTACAAGAACCATTATAAAAAGTCCCTGCCAGAATTTAGTTCCAGGAAAAATGTCTATAAATGGATTTTGGGGGAGACAGTATAATATAGTGAAAATTACTCTGGAAAGGGTATTGTATCAAAATGACAGACTAAACATAGGCACCTACCTCCTACTCCTTCTCCATATCCCTAGAAATAATAGGAAAGATAATTTCTTTTTTTAAAAAAGAACAAATCATAACAATTCTGGAAAAGTAAAACGATTGCTATCAGATGAGAGCAGAAATAAGGCATCTCTTAAAGATGGAAAGCAGAGAGGATGGGTCACAGGCAGGTCTGTTGAAATGGGTGGGAGCAATTGTGATAGCCTTGTGCAACGGTGAAGAGGACAGTTATTTAGGAGCAAGTGGGTGAGCTGGCATATACCCCTTCTTCCTTATGCCAGGCAGGGTGCAGAAGAGCAATTCACCTCAAGTAAGAAGCCGTGAGTAGAGAGCAAAGAGATAACGTCTCTCGGTGGCTGGTGACAGTGGTGATGGAGAAATATGAGAGGATTTGAGATAAATTTTGAAGAATTTTGGGTCAGTGACAGATTGCATCTGTGTTTGTGTGTGTGTGTGTGTGCATGTGCATTTGTGTGTGGGTTGTACTAGTATTCTCTTGCTGTGTAACAATATCACCACAAAATTAGTGCTTTAAAACAGCACACATATATTATCTGAGTTTCTGTGGCTTGGGATTCTGCGCACAGCTTCGCTGGGTTCTGTTTTAGTGTCTCACCTGAGAGCTGCAACCAGAGTGCCTGCTGTGGCTGCAGCCTCATCTCAGGGCTCGAGTGGAGAAGGATCTACTTCCAAGTTCACACCATTGTTGGCGGAATTCAATTCCTTGCAGCTTATTGGACTGAGGGGCTCAGTTTCTTTGGTTGGCTGCTGGCTGTAGTTCCCTGTTGCGTGAGTCTCTGCAAGGTGGTACTTGTTTTATCAAAACCAGTGAGGGGGAGAGCCTCTCAGCAAGACAGATGTTACAATGTCATGTAATATAATTACAGGAGTGACATCCTGTCACTGTAGTCATGTTCAGTTTATTATAAGCAAGTCACACGTCCTACACACTCAGGAGAAGTATTTCTCAAGGGTGTGAATACCAAGAGGCAAGGGTCCTGGGGGACAGCTTAGGTCTGCCCACCAGAGGAGGGAAGGTGCAGAAAAGGAATCAGGTTTTTTTTTTTCCCTGAGAAATTGCTTGGATTCAAGTCTGTAATGGACTCAAAACTTCTTGATTTTATGTGTATAACTGAGTCACTTTGCTGTACAGCGTAGATTGGCACAACATTGTGAATCAAGTATAATTCAATAAAAAAAATTTAAAAATACTTCTTGATTTTAGGCTCAAATCAACACTGATAGGATAACATGGGATATTTCACTTTCTTTCCTGAATCTCACTTTCCTCATGTACAAAATGAAGAGAGAATTGGACCAACATTTCCTCTAGCTCTAACACTGAGGAAAATTTCAGTAAAAGAAAAGAGAGACTATTCACTGCAAGTGATTAAGAATTGCAGCAAAGATAGCTGGAAGGGTACGTGATATATGGGTGTATATGTACACATATATATACACATGTACACCCATATATCACATATATAACATATAAAACATATTACATATATAAAACAATATATAACCTATATGTCGCCAGTAGCAGAAACCAATGCTTGATCCTTCGAGCTATCTTTTCTTGTCATTTTTCTTTCCTTCCTTGATCATCATCTGTAAAGGATAATCTATGTTTATTCATTTTTAAAAATCACTGCTGCAATTCTTAATCACTTGCAGTGCAGATTCTCCCTTTTCTTTTACTAAGTTTTTTTTCCCCTCAGAAGTCATCAATAAACTATCCCTGCCAAATTCAGTTAAGTGATCCCAAACTCCAACCTCTTTAACTCTTTCTGGCATTAGGTACCGTCAACTTTTCTGGCCTTAAAAGTTCCCACTTGTTACAGCATCTGTTAGCATTGTTACCTTGACTTCTCCACTACACTCTGGCCCTCATTTACTGACACCCCTGACTTCTCATCCCTCTTGTTCCTCATCCCCCTACAAATCCCAGTGTCTCCAGTGTTCTCAGTCTTTTTCTTCTACCCAGTGGATCTTATTTACCAACATTGCTTGAAGTGTTACTTTCAGAAAGACAAAAGCCTGGTGGTTGTATTTAGCCTTTTTTTCTTCTGTTTTTCTTTGTTTCCAAATGTTTATAATCTCTTTGGCACAAGTGACCCTTAAAATTAAAGTCCTTCTCCTAATGTGTCTATCGCCATTACTAGAAGCACCTTTTACCGGGTACCAGAGGTGATTCTATCGGTTCCTTTCTTTCCTCCATGGATGATGTCTTATTCATTGCTACATAAGTCTCATACATTTTTCCTCTATAATGTCACTCAAATTGGTCTTCTTATTCTCATTTTTATTGCCACAAACTTCATTCAGATGCTTGATTATCTTTTTAAATGGACAGTTCTAATAGACTATTAATAGGTGTCTCTCCCTCCATAGCTCTCTCCTACAACCTATTATTCAAACTAAGCCAGTTCTAATCACAACATTTCCTCACTTAAACCCTTTAGTAGCAGCACTTTCTCACTTCCCACACCTGCCCTGCATGTAAGGCCATCCCTTCTCTAACTCTGGTACTGATGTGCTGGAAATTTCACCTTAATTTCCCTCCATATGTACATTCCTCCATCCAAATGGGTCAGCTCTTCAATCCCTAAACAAACTCAGAGATCGCTGCTGTGTCCTTGCTGATGGTGTTTCTTCATCCTGAATATTTTTTTATCTTCACCTGTTCAAATCACACTCATCTTTCATTGCACATGCCAACAACTGTCTCATTCATTCATTCATTCATTCAATTATTCTATAAAAGATTAAGAGATATTTACTGAGTTTCAACTTTATTGAGAGATATTCATTGTATTAACTAGGCACAAACAAGGCAGACAGTGTGTCTCCCACCAGGGAGACAGATAGCGAGAGGGATGACCATTGTGGCTGGGTCATAGGGAGGGAGGAAAAGTAGTATGAAGTAAGGTTGGAAAGTTAGACAGGAACCAGGCCATGTCGGAAGGTTGAATTTTTATTTTTCTAAGAGCAATAGGAAGTCACTGAAGACTTTGTAAGTAAGGTATAACACACTTTATTTTGAAAAGGTCACATTAGCTGATGTGGAGGGAGAGTAAAAGTGGAAAAGGGAAACCAGAGAGGATGCTATGGCAGTAGTCCTGGGTAGAGATGGTGGTGGTTTGACTAGATGACAACAGGGAGAATGGAGAAATGTGTGTGGATTTGAGATGTATTTTGGAGGCAACGCTGGCTGAACCTGGTGACAGATTGGATAAAGGCATTATATGAAAAGGAATTAAGTTTTTGTTTTGAGCAATTAGACAGCAGTGTTATTTACTGAGATGGGAAAGGCTGGGGGGGAATAGGTATGTGGGAGAAAATTAGGAGCTCAAATTTTGACATGTTGAAAAGCATTTGTACACAAATGTCCTTGACAGCATGAATTATAATAGCCAAATATTGGAAACAACCTAAATGTCCATCTACTGATGAATGGATTGAAAAAAAAAACTATGGTATATCCATACAATGAAATGCTATTTGGCAATAAAAAAGAATGAAATACTGATTCTTGTTACAGCATGGATGAACCTTAAAGACGTTATGCTGAGAGAAAGAAACCAGACACAAAGGCTGCATATAGTAAGCTTAAATTTATGGGAAATGTCCAGAACAGGCAAATCATAGAGACAGAACTTAGATTAGTAGTTGTGAATGAGGAATGACTTTAATGATTATGGGGTTTGTTTTTGTGATGACATTGTTCTGACATTGAATAGTGGTGATGGTTACACAACTCTGTGGATATAAAAATGACTGAATTGTGCTCTTTAAAAGACTGAAATTTATCATATATGAATTGTATCTTAACAAAGGTATATTTAAAATTTGTTTTTTGAGATGCTGTTTTGATCAAGGTTTTTCAGAAAGCAAAGTTTCTAGTGAAGGGCTTATGTATCCTTTCTTTCCTAGGGAGCAGGGAAGTATAACAGGGAAGGGTGGGCATCTCAGATTAGGATGCTTTATTGAGTTGACTACAGCTAAGTAAAACTATGTGCTTGAATCTACATGACCATTTCCCAAGAAGTTGTCTAAGTCTATTCAGGGTAGTCCATTGACTCCCATCTCTTTTGTACAAAGACTCACCACTCAGGACATTAACTCCCCCATACTTCCAGACTGTACATCCATGGGTACCACATAGGCTTGCCAAGGTCTTTCCTAGATGTTAGAGGTGAAATCTTTGGGTGTGAGGTAAGAGATATCTTGTGAGGGAATGAGGCAAACTGGTATTTTATGCCTACTTGACATTGGTTGGAGGCTAAACAAAGATGATTCTTGCAGCAGCTGAAGTGCTACGCTGTAGGGCCTAATTACTGTCTGATAAAGATACCCATTAAATATTCAAGTGAATGTGTCAAATAAGCCTCTTTCTTATTTTTTCCTTATAGATATTATTGTATTGATTCATTTTCTCTTCTCTTTCAAAAGAATATACATATTCAAAGAAGTCAAGTAAGATGAGGTATTAGGACTAGTCTCTTCTTTTTCCAAAATAAATCAGCATTAATAGATTTTCTTTTTAAAATTGAAGTATCGTTGATTTAGAATACTATGTTAGCTTCAGGTGCACAGCAAAGTGATTCAGTTATAGATATACACATGTATTTTGAGATTATTTCCCATTATAGGTTATTACAAGATATTGAATATAGTTCCCTGTGCTAGACTTCCCTTGTAGCTTATCTATTTGATGTAAAGTAGTTTGTATCTGTTAATCCCATATTCCTAATTTATCCCTCTCCCAGCTTTCCCCTTTGGTAACCGTAAGTTTTTCTATGTCTGTGAGTTTGTTTCTATTTGTGAACAGATTCATTTGTATTATTCTTTAGATTACACATATGTTATATCGTACATTTTGTCTTTCTCTGTCTGCCTTATTTCACCAAGTATAATACTCCCTAGGTCCATCCATGTTGCTGCAGATGGCAATATTTCATATATATGTATATTATACACACACACACACATATATACATTTTCTTAAGCCAGTTCTCTGTGGATAGGCATTTGGGTGGTTTCCACGTTTTGGCTACTGTAAAGAGTGTTGCTATGAACACTGGATACACGTATCCTTTCAAATCAGAGTTTTTGTCTTTTCTGGGTATGTACCCAGGAGTGGAATTGCTGAATCATATGGTAGCTCTATTTTTAGCTTTTTAAGGAACCTCTATATTGTTTTCCATAGTGGCTGTGCCAATTTACATTCCCACATGCAATGTAGGAGGATTCCCCTTTCTCCACACCCTCTCCAGAATTTATTATTTGTAGACTTTTTGATGATAGCCATTCTGGCCAGCGTGAGGTGATAACTCGTGGTTTTGATTTGCATTTCTCTAATAATTAGCAAAGTTTGGCATTTTTTACATGCTTGTTGGCCATCTGTCTTCACTGCAGAAATGCCTATTTAGGTCTTCTGCCCATTTTTTGATTGGGTGGTTTATTTTTTTATATTGAGTTGTATGAACTGCTTGTACATTTTGGATATTAACCCCTTGTCAGTTGCATAGTTTGCAAATATTTTCTGCCATTCCATGTAAAACTAATTTTTATGGCAACTTTTCCCTCAATTAGATTACATAGGGACTTCACAGATGTGCAGGAAAGAAGAGAAAGAAAAGAAATGAAAACTATCAAGAAATCTATAACCAGGTACAGGTTGATAGTGAATGAATTGTGTAGAAAACTATGTTTTAAAATTGTCCAGTATCAGAACTATCTTAAATTATATTACGTAAAGTCTTAAAAAACCCTTTTTTACTTGTTTTTATCTAATTACCTAAATTTTGGAAAGTGTGTTTAGAAACATTAATATATGTGTTAGGAATGATAGTAGTCTGTGTAAGGACTATAACGTCTCCATGCAAGTCATTAAAGCTGTGTGGCAACATTGGTGAATTTCCTCCTCCTGGCTACGCAGCAGCATTGCTGGCGTGACCAGCGAAGTTATGTAGGACTGTGGAGTGACAAGAATGTGGAAGTGATGCATGACACTGGGTGGAAGTTTTTGGAAGCTAGTGTGTGATTTGCCATATGCCCTTCCCCTATTAGTAATGTTTTAGATGGCAATTGTTAGCTTAAGTCTTTAAATGAGAATGTCATCCATCTAGGACACCCACCAACCTGAAGCGGATGTACAATGTGAGCAGGAAATAAACCTCTGATTCTTCCAAACACTGAGACTTTGGGTTGTTTGTTATGGCAGCAAAAACTAGCATTTCCTTACTGATCTGTTCAAGAAAATAAAGTGATCTGAGGCCCTTTATAAGCAGAAGCCCTTTAAAGTATCACTGACATCAAAGACAGTAGAGCAAAACAGTGAAGAGCATGGCTTTGGAGCTACATGGGATAAACCTGGAGCTTGATTCCACCGATTCTTAACTCTGTGATTGTGTGATTTCGGGGAGCTTACTTAAACTTTCTGACCTCAGTTTTCTTATTAGAAAAATTGTAACACCCACATCATAAGATCATTACAAACATTAAATGAATTAACATTTGTTAAGTGCTTAGAAAAGTGCATAGTGGGACTTCCCCGGAGATGCAGAGGTTAAGACTCCACGCTTCCACTGCAGGGGGTTGTGAGTTCGCACGCTGGTTGGGGAACTAAGATCCCACATGTGGTGCAGCTGAAAAAAAAAAATAACAACAAAAAAGTACATGGTAAGTCCTCTTATATATATATATACACACACACACATAGAAAATATATATGGTAAAATATATAAATAAGTAGTACCCCCCTAAAGTGTTAGAGCAGAACCTAGCACAGCGTGACCCCTTTATGTTTATTCATTATTACTACTATTTAAAAGAAAAAATATTGAATAAAAATCAAATACTTGGCTGAGGATTTTTTCTGGGAAAGTCTAAGAGGAGATAGAAAAGTAAAAAACAAGCAAAAGAGCTTTCTTTTGGCTTGTTTTTTAACTGGGGGGGGTAATCGATTCATAGGCCAGCTCAGGTGGGTTTTACCTCCTAAGTAACATTGCCTTTATTTCCCTTTCTATTCAGGTGTGTCCTGAGAAAAGAAACAGAGCACGGGGGAATGGAAAAGACTAACTAAGGTTTTTTCTTTATCACCCAGAGAGAAAGGAAATAGACCACCTGTGACTGACACTGAACATGCCTGTCAAAGAGAGCTAAACAGCTCAGAGCAACTTCACATGGCCAAGCAAAGACAAATTCCTTGAAATCTCATGATTTATCAGGATGATTTATTCATGAGAACCACCTGAAATACTCATTAAAAATATAGATTTCCAGGATCATATGGTGGTAGCGGGAGAGGAGAGCTCTGGAAATCTGAATTTCAAACAAGTTCTTTGGTGGGTTCTTCCGCCTGTTTACATTTGAGACCCCCAACTCCAGTCCTGTAGTTTAGACTGAGTAACTGAAATACCACTGCCACTTGGTGGCAGTAGAGCCAAATTACAGGTTCACAATGTCATTGCATGGTAGACTCAGCAGTTAAAAATTTCAGTCAAGCCCAAAACAGTCCAAATTAACTGAGAGCAGTCACCTTTTCCCTCTCCAACTCACAGACATATTTTTGAGTTTTCAGAATTAACTTATGTAGAGTTTATATAACTTGGACTCTTGAGGATACAGCTTCTTATTTTAATTCATTCCTTTTGTTAAAAATTGAATTGAAATTAGACCTTATCTTTTTGATTCTAACTATAAACTCTCATAACATGTAATCAGTTTTTAGAATTAAAAAAAGGCAAGTCCAAACAATTAATATGATCTGTAGGAAGTTCTGCCAGAGAACCTGAGAGAGGTGGAATTTTAATACAGAAATGTCTGGAATAATTAGTTTTGCCCTTTGGGCTCTATGGTTGTCCATAAAGGGGGGGATACACAAAAGGAGTTGGTATCCAGGAAGTTTTCTTTATCTACTTTCAGAGAATCTAGACTGTATAAAAGCGATTCTTTCCTAAACATTTGAATTGGAATAGACTTAGCTTTGCTGAGCTCAGATTCTTTCTGGTTTTCTTTTGTCATGAGAAGTGGCCACACTTCTGCAAAATGTGACCAGAAGTAAGTGCTGCATTTTTAAATATAACTGGTATTTCATAATGGATCATAGTATCCAATGTTGTTTTACTAGGAGTCAATAAGAACCACGCATGGTATAAGATGACTTTAAATTGGGCACCATTCCACTCAGCCCCAGTGTGGCAACTCTACGACAAGACAGCCTGGCAACGTTCAAGATGATTTACAACCAAAGATTGTATGTTCTCCGTGGGGGAAAAACAAAAACAAAAACATGGTAACAGGGATAATGCTCATAAATGAAATACATGAAAATTGCTACTATGTTATCCATAGCTCTCCTATTATTTAGTGTTCTTACAGCCTCTGTAAAAAGACTTGCCATGATGGATTTCCATAGCAATGCTTTAAAAATTAAAAAAAAAATTGAGATGAATTTCACATAACACAAAATGAGCCATTTTTAAAGTGAACTATTCAGGGATATTTAGTACGTCACGTTTTGCAACCACCACTTCTAGTTCCAAATAATTTCCTTTACTCCAAAAGAAACTCTACACCCATGAAACAGTTGGTACACCAGTGTTTATGCACTTGATCTTAGCCAAAAGGCCAAGAAGCTCCAGTGTTTTTGAATGACATACGGAGAGAATTTCAAGAAGCTACAGAAGTGTTTACATTGTTGTCAAAGCTTTTTTTTAGTTTAGCTATGTCAGTGGGGAGGAGTTTATAATCAGAGGATTTAAGGAATCTTACATGATGCAATCAGAACAGTGGTTAAACGATGGGACACTGATGAAAAGAATTCAATTGTGTGTTCAGGATGGCCACTGGCTTTGAAGATACAACACATTCCTTTGGAAATAGAAAAGCCAAGAAAAACGTGGGCCATGAGTCTGTGGGTTCCTTGAAATGCACTTTATTAGCAATAATAGAATAATCTATGAAAAATTATGGTAAATGTCTAGGCAAGCTTATCATGCCCACCAGCTTGAGATATAATAGGCCCTGTGTAGGATGAGAACTTAATTCACTCTTGGGTAACTTGCTCTTCGCAATCTATCCAAATTCTTCTCAACTCCTACCACCATGACTCGTTTCTTCTGCTGTGGAAGCTACTTCCCAGGCTATCCTTGCTATGGAACCAACTTCCACAGGAACTTCAGAGCCACCCCCCACTGAACTGCGTTGTGCCCTTGGGCTCTCCCCGAACTGTGGTTATGGATGCAATGGCTACAGCTCCCTGGGCTACAGCTTTGGTGGTAGCAACATTAGCAGCCTGGGCTCTGGCTACAGTGGAAGCTTTCGCTGGCAGTGGGGCTCTGACTCTGGCTTTGGCTATAGCACCTACTGATAGACCATGGCTTCAGATGACTACAGGACTCTCGATCAATTCTCTGTGCACAGAACACCCTGAAAAACAATGACTGTCTTCCTGCTTCTAGATATGCTTGAGAGATACATCTTCCATCTTCTTGCTGACTTCTTGCTAAAATCCTGGTCTTTGATGATGCTGAACAAATCACCCAGGCATCAAATGCTGAAGTGATACTCATTTACAAAGCAAGATATGTTTCTCTGATATACCTGAAGTTTACTAGTGAAGCAGGCAATTTGTCTCTTATGGTTGCTCTGCCCATGTATCATTAAATTCTACATCAATATCAATGCATTATGATTAGGGGTGAGTAGGAAGGAGTTTTGCCGTTCGTCTCAATAAATTGAATTCATTTAGCACAAATATTTTTGTTCTGGTTGTTTATTTTACTGTGTTTTTGTTTTGTTTTGTACTTATCCACCAATTTCAACCTGTAGTGGTGAACTTCAATCAAATCTTATTCTGATTGCAGACTGTACACCAGGATAGGGTGACACCTAACAATTTTGTCCCCTTATGTTGAGATTTCAATTTTTTAAAATTCCTAAAAAAAGTCCTAAACTTAATCCAAATACAGATGACCCTTGAACAATGTGGGGGTTAATCATGTATAATTTATGTTCAGCCTTCTCTATCTGGGACTCCTCTGAATCTGTGGATTCAACCAACTGTGGACTGTGTAGCACTATAGTATTTACTGTTAAAAAATATTCACAGATGAGTGGACCTTCGAAGTTCAAACCCACTCTTTCAAGAGTCAACTGTACAGTCTGTATACTACAATTGTTAATTTCTCTACACTGATGTAAACAGGACCGTTTCTTAGTTGTTGAATGTTAAAAAGAAATTCTTTGCTCCCTTCATTGGTGACACAATTCCATTTTGTTTTCTCCCCCTTTGCTTCTGTGTTTTTGTTTTTTTTTTAATTTTTAAAATTTATTTTTGTTTGGCTGCATTGGGTCTTCATTGCTGCTCGCAGGCTTGCTCTAGTTGTGGAGAGTAGGGTCTACTCTTTGTTGTGGTGCATGGGCTTCTCATTTTGGTGGCTTCTCTTGTTGTAGTGCATGGGCTCTAGAGGGCAGGCTCAGTAGTTGTGGCACACTGGCTTAGTTGCTCCATGGCATGCGGGATCTTCCAGGATCAGGGATAGAGCCCGTGTCCCCTTCATTGGCAGGCAGATTCTTTTTTTTTTTTTTTTATTTTTTTTATTTTTTTTATTTTTTTTGGGGGGTACACCAGGTTCAATCAACTGTTTTTATACACATATCCCCATATTCCCTCCCTTTCTTGACGCCCCCCCCTCGATTCCCCCCCACCCTCCCTGCCCCAGTCCTCTAAGGCATCTTCCATCCTCGAGTTGGACTCCCTTTGTTATACAACAACTTCCCACTGACTATTTTACAGTTGGTAGTATATATATGTCTGTACAACTCTCCCGCTTCTTCTCAGTTTCCCCTTCACCCCCCGCCCCCTCCCATACCTCGAGTTCTCCAGTCCATTCCCTGTATCTGCTTCCCTGTTCTTGTCACTGAGTTCATCAGTACCATTTTTAGATTCCGTATATGTGAGTTAGCATACAATATTTGTCTTTCTCTTTCTGAGTTACTTCACTCTGTATGACAGATTGTAGTTCTATCCACCTCATTACATATAGCTCCATCTCATCCCTTTTTATAGCTGAGTAATATTCCATTGTATATATATGCCACATCTTCTGTATCCATTCATTTGTTGATGGGCATTTCGGTTGCTTCCATGTCCTGGCTATTGTAAAGAGTGCTGCAATAAACATTATGGTACAAGTTTCTTTTGGGATTATGGTTTTCTTTGGGTATATGCCCAGGAGTGGGATTACTGGATCATATGGTAGTTCTATTTGTAGTTTTTTAAGGAACCTCCAAATTGTTTTCCATAGTGGCTGTACCAACTTACAGTCCCACCAACAGTGCAGGAGAGTTCCCTTTTCTCCACACCCTCTCCAACATTTGTTGTTTCCAGATTGTGTGATGATGGCCATTCTGATTGGTGTGAGGTGATACCTCATTGTGGCTTTGACTTGCATTTCTCTGATGATGAGTGATGTTGAGCATCTTTTCATGTGTTTGTTGGCCATCTGTATGTCTTCTTTGGAGAAATGTCTATTTAGGTCTTCTGCCCATTTGTGGATTGGGTTATTTGCTTTTTTGGTATTAAGCTTCATGAGCTGCTTGTATATTTTGGAGGTTAATCCTTTGTCCGTTGTTTCATAGGCAATTATTTTTTCCCATTCTGAGGGTTGCCTTTTAGTCTTGTTTATGGTTTCTTTTGCTGTGCAAAAGCTTTTAAGTTTCATGAGGTCCCATTCGTTTATTCTTGATTTTATTTCCATGATTCTAGGAGGTGGGTCAAAAAGGATGTTGCTTTGATGTATGTCAAAGAGTGTTCTGCCTATGTTTTCCTCTAGGAGTTTGATAGTGTCTGGCCTTATATGTAGGTCTTTAATCCATTTGGAGTTTATTTTTGTGTATGGTGTTAGGAAGTGTTCTAATTTCATTCTTTTACATGTTGCTGTCCAATTTTCCCAGCACCACTTATTGAAGAGGCTGTCTTTTTTCCATTGTATACTCGTGCCTCCTTTGTCAAAGATAAGGTGCCCATATGTGTTTGGGCTTACTTCTGAGTTCTCTATTCTGTTCCATTGATCTTCCTTTCTATTTTTGTGCCAGTACCATACTGTCTTGATCACTATGGCCTTGTAGTATAGTTTGAAGTCAGGAAGCCTGATTCCACCAACTCCATTTTTCCTTCTCAAGATTGCTTTGGCTATTCGGGGTCTTTTGCGTTTCCATACAAATCGTAAGATTTCTTGCTCTAGTTCTGTGAAAAATGCCATTGGTAATCTGATCGGGATTGCATTAAATCTGTAAATTGCTTTGGGTAGTACAGTCATTTTCACGATGTTGATTCTTCCAATCCAGGAACATGGTATATCCCTCCATCTGTTTGTGTCGTCTTTGATTTCTTTCATCAATGTCTTAAAGTTTTCTGCATACAGATCTTTTGCCTCCTTAGGCAGGTTTATTCCTAGGTATTTGATTCTTTTGGTTGCAATGGTGAATGGGAGAGTTTCCTTCATTTCTCTTTCTGCTCTTCCGTTGTTAGTGTATAGGAATGCAAGAGATTTCTGTGCATTAATTTTGTATCCTGCTACTTTACTAAACTCATCAATGAGTGCTAGCAGTTTTCTGGTAGAGTCTTTAGGGTTTTCTATATATAGTATCATGTCATCTGCAAAGAGTGATAATTTTACTTCTTCTTTTCCAATTTGGATTCCTTTAATTTCTTTTTCTTCTCTGATTGCTGTGGCTAACACTTCCAAAACTATGTTGAATAACAGTGGTGAGAGTGGACACCCTTGTCTTGTTCCTGTTCTTAGAGGGAATTCTTCCAGTTTTTCTCCATTGAGAACAATGTTGGCTTTTGGTTTGTCATATATGGCTTTTATGATGTTGAGGTAATTTCCTTCTATGCCCATTTTCTGGAGAGCTTTTATCATAAATGGATGTTGAACTTTGTCAAAAGCTTTTTCTGCATCTATTGAAATGATCATATGGTTTTTATCCTTCAATTTGTTGATATGATGTATCACGTTGATTGATTTGCGTATATTGAAGAATCCTTGCATCCCAGGGATAAACCCCACTTGATCGTGGTGTATGATTTTTTTAATGTGCTGTTGCAGTCTGTTAGCTAGTATTTTGTTGAGGATTTTTGCATCTATATTCATCAGTGATATTGGTCTGTAGTTTTCTTTTTTTGTGACATCTTTGCCTGGTTTTGGTATCAGGGTGATGGTAGCCTCATAGAATGAGTTTGGGAGTGCTCCGCCTTCTGCAATATTTTGGAAGAGTTTGAGAAGGATAGGTGTTAACTCTTCTCGAAATGTTTGATAGAATTCGCCTGTGAACCCATCTGGTCCTGGGCTTTTGTGTGTTGGGAGATTTTTAATCACTGCCTCAATTTCTGTACTTGTGATTGGTCTGTTCATGGTTTCTATTTCTTCCTGGTTCAGTCTTGGAAGATTGTATTTTTCTAAGAATGTATCCATTTCTTCCAGGTTATCCAATTGATTGGCATATAGTTGCTTGTAGTAGTCTCTCATGATGTTTTGTATTTCTGAGGTGTCCGTTGTGATTTCTCCTTTTTCATTTCTAATTCTGTTGATTTGCATCTTCTCCCTTTTTTTCTTGATGAGTCTGGCTAATGGTTTATCAATTTTGTTAATCTTCTCAAAGAACCAGCTTTTAGTTTTATTTATTTTTCTTATGGTTTCTTTCCTTTCTTTTTCATTCATTTCTGCTCTGATCTTTACGATTTCTTTCCTTCTGCTCATTTTGGGGTTTCTTTGTTCTTCTTTCTCTAGTTGTTTGAGGTGTAAGGTTAGGTTGTTTATTCGATCATTTTCTTATTTCTTAAGGTAGGACTGTATTGCTATAAACTTCCCTCTTAGAACTGCTTTTGCTGCGTCCCATAGGTTTTGGGTTGTTGTGTTTTCATTGTCATTTGTTTCTAGATACTTTTTGATTTCCTCTTTGATTTCTGTAGTGATTCCTTGGTTGTTTAGGAGTGAATTGTTTAGCCTCCATGTGTTTGTATTTTTTGCAGTTTTTTTCCTGTAATTGATATCTAGTCTCATGGCGTTGTGGTCTGAGAAGATGCTTGATATGATTTCAATTTTCTTGAATTTGCTGAGGTTTGATTTGTGACCCAAGATGTGATCTATCCTGGAAAATGTTCCGTGTGCACTTGAGAAGAACGTGTAGTCTGTCGTTTTTGGATGGAATGTCCTATAAATATCAATTAAGTCGAGATGGTCTAATGTGTCATTTAAAGCTTGTGTGTCTTTATTTATTTTCTGTTTGGATGATCTGTCCATTGATGTAAGTGGGGTGTTCAAGTCTCCCACTATAATTGTGTTACTGTCGATGTCCCCTTTTATAGCTGTTAGCATTTGCCTTATGTATTGAGGTGCTCCTATATTGGGGGCATAGATATTTACCATTGTGATATGTTCTTCTTGGATGGATCCCTTGATCATTATGTAGTGCCCTTCCTTGTCTCTTTTAATAGTCTTTACTTTCAAGTCTAATTTGTCTGATATGAGTATTGCTACTCCAGCTTTCTTTTGACTTCCATTTGCATGGAATATCTTTTTCCATCCCTTCACTTTCAGTCTATATGTATCCCTTGGTCTGAAGTGGGTTTCTTGGAGGCAGCATATAGAAGGGTCTTGTTTTTGTATCCATTCAGCCAGTCTGTGTCTTTTGGTTGGAGCATTTAATCCATTTACATTTAAAGTGATTATTGACATGTGTGTTCCAATTACCATTTTCTTAATTGTTTTGGGTTTGTATTTGTAGGTGTTTTCCTTTTCTTGTGTTTCCTACTTAGAGAAGTTCCTTTAGCACTTGTTGTAAGGCTGGTTTGGTGGTGCTGAATTCTCTTAACTTTTGCTTGTCTGGAAAGCTTTTGATTTCTCCCTCAAATCTGAATGAGATTCTTGCTGGGTAAAGTATTCTTGGCTGTAGGTTTCTCTCTTTCAGGACTTTCAGTATATCCTGCCATTCCCTTCTGGCCTGCAGAGTTTCTGTAGAAAGGTCAGCTGTTATCCTGATGGGTTTTCCCTTATATGTTGTTTGTTGCTTTTCTCTTGCTGCTTTTAATATTTTTTCTTTGTGTTGAATTGTCGTTAGTTTGATTAATATGTGTCTTGGTGTATTTCTCCTTGGGTTTATTCTGTATGGGACTCTCTGTGCTTCTTGGACTTGGTTCATTATTTCCTTTCCCATGTTGGGGAAGTTTTCCGCTATAACCTCTTCAAATATTTTCACAGACCCTTTCTTGTTTTCTTCTTCTTCTGGGATGCCTATAATTCGAATATTGGTACGTTTAAGGTTATCACTGAGGTCTCTGAGGCTGTCTTCTAGTCTTTTTATTTTTTTATCTTTTTCCTGCTCTGTGGCGTTTATTTCTTCCATTCTATCTTCTAACTCACTTATTCGTTCTTCTGCCTCAGTCATTCTGCTGGTTAGAGCATCTAGAGTATTTTTAATTTCAGTTATTTTGTTATCCATTGCTGTTTGTTTTTCTGAGTTCTTATGAACTGTTTCTTGTACTTTCTCTAATTTGTTATCGAGATTTTGTATCATTTTTACTATCATTACTCTAAATTCTTTTTCAGGCATTTTTCCTATTTCCTCCTCATTTATTTGGTCTTGTGGGTTTTTTTCCTGCTCCTTTGCCTGCATGGTGTTTCTTTGTTTCCTCATGGTTGTCCAAGCTTTTGGGGTTGCTTGTCCTGGTGATAGAGGTGTTTATAGAAGACTGTCCAAGCCTCAGACTAATGTCCAAGTGTTGGATTAGACGAATATTCAGTCTAGGAAACACATACATGTATAAGACACACAATTATTGAATCCGTTAGGACATAAGGCTCTAGAAAGACCTGACAGAACCCCAGTGTGCTATCAGATATTCAGAGAGAAACCCAGCAGAAATTGACAACTGAAACAGAACAAATCAGAGACAAAAGCAAAAGCAAACAAACAACAAATAACACCCTACACATACAAACATCAATCCAGGGAGATTTTGTAAGCTAGGATCAAATATAGAAATGAGCTGGAGTACCACCAGAGAGAATGGAGATTCTCAGAATGTAATTAGACAACTGTACTAAGAACTAAGATAAAGACAAAAGCCTAATATTAATACCAAGGCAGTGCATCATCTGGAGAATAGAGCAAGGAGTCTGAGCAGACCGATAGTGTTGCTTATAAGTATGTTAAGATAAAATACACTTAAAATGGCTGGAAGAAAGGGGAACAGAAGAGCGTAATGTGGTTGGAAATATGCAAAGAAAAAGAAAGGAATAGAAGTGTATAAAAGAAAGGGATGAAAGGAAAGTATGAAAGATATTTTGTCCGTACTACCAAAAACTTAGCTAGATATAGAAGTATTTTAAAAGGCAAAAAAAAAAAAAAAAAAAAAAAAAAAAGAGTAAAAAATATCCTTATAAAATTATGTTGTAAAACTTGTAGATCCCTTAGGGCTAAGATCGTATTTAATAAATCAAAAAAAAAAAAAAAAAAAGAGAAAGAAAAAAAAAAAAATCCAGAACTGATCCCCGAATGGACCAGTTCAATAGGTATTGATACTACTATTTCTGTTTCCTTAGCGTCTCAGCTGTAAGTGTCCTTTTCCTTGCCTTGGGTTTTTTTTTTTTTTTTTTGCGTTATTCTGTGACCAGCAGAGGTTCCTTTATTGTTCGTCTGTAAGCCTCGGTGTGTGGGGAGGGAGAGGGTGCAATAGTGGCTCCTTCTCCTGGGAGGGAGTGAGCAGTGGCGCACTGTTGCTTCAGTCAGGCTTGGAGGTGCCTGTTGCAGAGGGCGCTGGTGGCTCAGGCGTACACAGAAAGTCTTAGAGTTGGGCCTCTCTCGGGGTTTTTTCTTTTTGATGCTGGTTTTTTTTTTTTTTCTCTCAGCAGCCTCCCTGCTGCTGGCGTTGCAAGGAGTTTTAATCTAGCCCCGCCCGAGCGCCTGAGGGTGCTTGTTATCCCTGAGCGCCTTATGTGGCCCCGCAGGGCGTCTCTCCGCTGCCTGTTGCAGAGGCGCAGAAAGAGAGAGAGAGGCTATGCGCGCGGCTCCTCCCCCCCGCCCGGGAGCCTGCAGCCTCCAGCCGCCATCATGGCCGGGCAGCTCTCAGGGATCGGCACTCCTCTCCGCGGACCTCCTCCCTCCTGTCCTCTCGGTCCGTCACCCTACCGGCAACAATGTTTCTCCCCCTGAACCAGCTCTCCGGTTCCCACGCTCCCGCTCCTGGACCCTCCGTTCAGCCGCGGATCGATGTCTCGGTCCGGGAACGCTGAGCTGCGCTGCGGACCCTCCGTATGTTTCTCACTCCCTCCCGTCTGCCACAGCTCCGCCGCTTCACCCTCTTTGAGCCCTCGTAGATGCCTCCCTACCGGCTATGTCAGGTTCTCCATAGCCCTTTCCGGTGTCCGAGGCCGTCTGCTGGTGTTCAGCTGGTTCTCTGTGGAAATGACTGTGTCCTTCCGTGCATTCCCAATGCATCTGTGGAGAGGGATGAACTCCACGTCTCTCTACTTCGCCGCCATCTTTTTTCTCTGGCAGGCAGATTCTTAACCACTATACCACCAGGGAAGTCCCCTGATGCTTATAGAACTCAGTTCTAGAGAGATTCCCATAAACTGCTGGAAAAATTTCATTAAATGGACTGAGTTATGAAATTCTATTTTTAAGACTCCCGAAGATTTGGTCAATAAGGGGAAGTCAACAGCTAAAATAACATAGTATTTTTTTCCCCTTTTTTGATTGATGGGTTTTATTTTTCCCACCTTCTTCACCTCTGATTATATATATATAGCTGTATTAAAAATGAAGCGTTTATCCTTGGGAATGATAGTTTCCATCAAAAGCACTTGAAATGATATGTGGTCTGCAGTTAGGAAATGCGTCTTACCTTCCTCCCTGAGAAACCTCTGCTCTGTTTGAATTGAAGCTCATTCATTCATGTATCAGGTATTTATTGCACCCCTGACAGTCTCAGAGAAGATGCTCAGTAGTTGTTCATTGACTTGTTGAATCTCTGTTTTATGGGTGCTAAATATTGTATATGCAATGTAAAGTTCATTCATGTATGTAGGGAGTTATTGGGCTCTGGCCACTGTGTTAAAAATTGGGGGACTGTGAAAACCTGCAGCAGTCTCTGGCCTGAGACACTGACTATCTTCAAGAGGTACTCATTCAGCAGACACTCACCAAGTAGCTACAACAGCAAGCGTTGTCCCAAAATTTGGGGACAGAGAAAGAAATAAAACACAATTCTGACCCTCAAGAGTTAAATACATTTTATTCAATATTTAAAGGGAATTTAATAGTCTCCTATTTCATGGCAATTAATGTGTTATAAATGATTATCATTTATAATCATTTCATTCCAAGGACCCAAAAATAGGAGAGAGCCTATAATAGCACTTTTTGGTAGAAATGCCATAGAAGCGATGTTGTATCCTTTTCAGTGCAATGTATCAGGAGACACTTTATGTTGGTTCATGCAAATTTGGTTAGTGGTTACCTTGATCACTTGATCATAGTAGTGTCCTTCAAATTTCTTCACTGCAAATTTGCTATTTCTCCCTTTGTAATTAATAATTAGTTTGTGTCGATACTTTGACACTATGTAACTATTCTATCCATTATCAAGCTTTCACCCACTATTTTAATATCCATTCACAATCTTCTAATTTTATAAATTCTTCTACATTTATTATTTGGCATTCTACTCTAAGAGAGAATTTTCTCTTCTCCCTATTTATTTTGTGTGTGCTTATTTACTTGTATCAATATCTATATCAACACAGGATTGAGGATTCTTTTTACTCAATGTGTTACCATCCAGTAGTATTATTATTAATTTTGATGCTCAAATGGTCCCAGATTTGGAGTGGGGACATCTTCATACTTGCTCCTTTGTCCTTTAGAAATGGTGCCCATGGCTGTTTGATCAATGCTTTCCTTTCTGGCTCAACAAGATATTCCAGGCTCACCTTGAATTTTTCTGCTTCCATCATGGAAGCGCTAGATCCCTTAGGTGAAGACTGGTATTTAGAAACTAAGATGTAGGTATTAAATGTACTCATTACTATGGTATCATTATTACATATGCTAATTTCTATCCTCTCCATGTTATAACAGTCATTGCTATGGTTGTCAATCATTCTTTCAGATTTAATAATGACACACTGACAAGCTGCACTGGAGCTCTGGGAATGTGGGAAAAGTTCACTGACAGGCAGAATTCCCTTTAGAGAGGCATGGTTGACCTTTAGAATGGGGTCACCAAATGCCAGGGTGTAAATGTCTAAAGTTTTGCTCTAAAGTTCAAGTGACAACACAAGTTGCCCTAGTACCTTCTTGTTCCTCGATGAGATTTTCATTTAACCACCTTATCCCTGTTTCAGCCCCAGTCCTGGTATCTTTCTTAGTGTTCTGACTCCCAAACCTCCCTGGGAATTTGAAGGGAAGATCCGCTTACTGTCGCCTGTAGCCCCTCCTCTCATAGTTTCTGCTGTGGCTTTCTCCTTCTTTCTCTTTTCCCTCATCTCCAGACATTTAGTTAATCTCTCCTCAATTGATGTAGTCCCTGCAATTCTCTCTGTCATTGTTGGCTTCCCGCCTCTGCTATAATTTAATGGGTTCTGGGCAAGGGGAAAGAAACAAACTGTAGGGTTGGTCTTTCTGTCATCTTGAACCTAACAGAAGACGTCAGTGAGGGACAAGAAGGAATTAAGTACAACAACAATTTATCTCTTTTTCTCCTGTGGTAATTATGTAAAAGATG
The DNA here is from genome assembly GCF_030028045.1 of Hippopotamus amphibius kiboko. Taxonomy (NCBI): domain Eukaryota; kingdom Metazoa; phylum Chordata; class Mammalia; order Artiodactyla; family Hippopotamidae; genus Hippopotamus; species Hippopotamus amphibius. Next base: position 103,748,206 of record NC_080195.1, on the reverse strand, counting down.
CAACAGTAGATAATTTTAATAAAACAATAACAGGTTTTTTGAGGTAGATTTCATCATCTACTATACTACTGAAGAGGAAACCAATATTGAAAAGTTTAATTTGTTTGAGGCTGCATCATTCATTTGTAAAGAAAATGTCAAGCTATAGCTAACCAAGGGTGATCTGATTCCAAATCCAGCTCTCCACTCAATATATATATATATATGTATTGTTTGTTTGTTTTTGTTTTTTGTTTTGGCCGCATGGCATGTGAGATCCTAGTTCCCCAACCAGTGACTGAACCTGGGCCATGGCAGTGAAAGTGCCGAGTCCTAACAACTGGACCACCAGGGAATTCCCCTTCTCTCCATATAGCACTTTTAAAGCTATAGAACTCTTTCCCAGAAGTATCCCTGCTTAATGCACTTCTTATGCTATTAATAATTGTATCTAAATTTACAAATTGATTTACAATTTACAGAATATGTCCATAGGATTTTATTTAATTCTGACAATTATCTTGGGAAATAGGTATCATGAGGAATTTGGTGGAAATTAAGTGATTTTCCCAAGTGGGCAAATGTTTACCAACTGGGAAAACTGAGCCTTCAGCCAAGGTATCAAGCTGAGGTCTTCTGATTCCTTCTATGCACCTTATTCTACCACTGATAAGAGAGGCAAAACTTTCATTACATGCTTACTGATTTGACCCTAATTGAGGTTATCAAGATCCTCCAGTATTCTCATAAGCTTGCCAAATAATTTTAATAATTATTAGGCTTCATTCTTTATCTTGATACCAGTCCTTAGATTTTCCCACCTCACTATCTCTAAGACATAGTGGCAGATATCCACTCCTAATTTCTGCCTCCATTTATACCCTCATCATTTCTTGCCTGGATAAGTACACCCGCTGCCTGTCTGGTCTGCCAGGCAGTCTCCAACCCATCTTCCACACTGCAGATGAAATCATCTCTCAAAATGCAAATCTAATAACACAACTTTAATAAACTCTCGTTATTTTGTGGTTACTTACAGATTTCAGGATAAAGCTCAGTTTCAGGATAAAGATCAGTTAGTGGCTCATAAGAACACCAATTTCTCTAGTCTCACCTTCTACTTTGTTATAATGTGCTTCCCTTTCTCCTGCAATGGGACCTACCATAGTATCAATACTTTGCTCTCTTCTTTATCTAGTGAACTCCTATAGAACCTCCAAAGGGCTGTCCTTTACACCAGGGACCCCCCCTTGTTCCAGTTGAAAAGCTTCACCTCTGTTTGCTTTACTAGGGCAGTACTCACACTGCTCTGCTTACCAACAAAGACCATCCGCAACGCACTGTAGTCAAACAAAGTTGGGCTTATTAACTTACTGCAACGATGGAGACCATGCAACATAAGAAACTGTGGGATGTCTCAATAAGAGGGTGTGGGAGGGGCTTGTTCTAGGATAGGGGCTTGAAGGAGTTGATTTTGGAGAGTGTTAAAGGAGGCAGGGGTGTCTTCTGGATTGGGTACCATCTGTAACAAATTTCCCCAAAGTTAGTGGTTTAAAACAACACAAATTTACTCTCACAGTTTTGAAGGTGGGAAGTTCAAAAGTCAAGGTGTTGCGCGGGCTGTATTCACTGTGGAGGCTTTCGTTTCCTTGCCTTTCCCAGATTCAAGAGGCTGTCCCAGTTCCTTGGTTTGTGTCTCCTTCTTTCATCTTCAAAGACAGTAGCATAGCATCTTCAGCTCTCTCTCCCTGATTCTGACTCTGACACTCCCACCTTCCTCTTTCACTTCAAGGATGCTTTTGATTACATTGAGCCCACACAGATAACCCAGAATAGTCTCCCCGCCTCTAGGCTTGTGGATTAGCAACCTCGATGCCCTCTTGCCATGTAATATAACATGTTCACAGGTTCCAGAAATTAGGATGGTGTCATTTTGGGGGGGACCGTGAGTCTGCTTCCCACAGGTAACATCAGGAAACAGACCTAATTCTATGATTGGGTGTTTTCACAGCTTTTATTAAGGAAGTGGAACAAAGCTAAAGCTGTCATTGGTAAAAGGGCAGTAGTCACTAAAGATGATGTTTAGTCCTTCTTGTGGTTTGAATCGTGTTCTTGTTTTCATCTGTTCTTAGGTGTGACTGAGTGATCTTGTTTTTGTCTCACTCCATCATTGTCACAGACTGACCTTGTCTGATTTGATGTTCTGAAGATTGTGTGTGGGAGGCAGGGAATGCTCTGCTTTACCATTAGTGCTCTCAGGGCTGCTGCTTATCTTTCTCATCATCATTCATTGACAGGTCTGATTCCTTTGCTGTAGCCTGTATGCTGTAAGGTGTTTGAGGACAAGCACCATGCTTGATTCCATGTTCTGTCACGCGTGTCGTATCCCAGAGCCTTGATACATATTTGTTGGATTAATATAATTATTGAAAGCCTTAGAGAAAAAGCCTACGTCCTGGATACTTAAAATATGGTCTGTAGACAAGAAAGGTGGGCATCCCCCGGGAGCTTGTTCAACATGCAGAATCCTGGGCCCTCCTCTTCCAAGTTACACTCTGCACATTGACAAGATCTCAGGTGATCTGTGTGCACATAAATGGGAGCCCTGGCCCAGTCTTGTTGATTCTTATCCCAAAAGAAGTAAAGAAGGAGAGAGATCTCATTGTTGATGTTTAAAGTGTTGATGAAATGGTATTCACCTTTTCAGCAAAAAAGGAAACTTTAAAGACATGATTTTCCTATACTGTTTTCTATTTTTTATTGTTATTTACAGAAAAACTAGTTTACATTTTTTGTGAATTTCTATTGAGAATAGAGGAAAAACACTTAAAGTTATAGCAAGAGAGTTTTCTATTAGATAAATAGAAATATTTCTTGCTTCTAAGGCCTGCCAGAGACCACTCAGAATGTTCTATGACTCCTGAGTCTGTTGGGTATGGTTGTCTCTAAAAATACCCTGTTATTGCCCAGACACCAGTTCCTCTTCAGTGACTTGCCTCTGAGGCTCCAGACATTATCAACAATATTTGCATTATAGTGTCCTGTTCCATTTTCTTCCCTTTCCAATCACCCTCCCCTTTTAATAATCTGCTTTACACACATGCCTCATTATTTCCATTTTTAAAATAAATTTATTTTTTTATTGGTTGTGTTGGGTCTTTGTTGCTGTGTGTGGGCTTTTCCTAGTTGCAGAGAACAGGGGCTGCTCTTCGATGCACTGCACTGGCTTCTCATTGCAGTGGCTTCTCTTGTTGCGGAGCATGGGCTCTAGGTGCGTGGGCTTCAGTAGTTGTGGTACACGGGCTTAGTTGCTCCAAATCATGGGGGATCTTCCTGGATCAGGGATCAAACCTGTGTCCCCTGCTTTGGCAGGCAGATTCTCAACCACTGCACCACCAGGAAAGGCCCCATTATTTCCTTTTGAAGCTTCTATGTCCTATGTACTTGGTTGCAATGACAGGATTTTTAAGCCTTTCCTTAAATCTTAAGATAAAAAAATCTTTGGGACACAGGCCCTAATTTTTAAAATTTAAATTTATTTATTTTTATGTTTAGTTTTTGGTCAGCAAAGACGTTGAAAAAATGATGCTTTTAGTAGACTGAAATTGCCATTGTTTGTTGTTTGGCTGTAATAGGAAACACTATTTTCAAGGTCATCAGAACACGACCTCAGACCTTCCAAAGGGTAACCAATGAGTAAGAGTAAATAAGTTGAAATGTCACGCTTCCACTCATTAGCAAGTTTATCTTAGCACTGAGGTAGCACAACAGACAATAATTTCTCATCCTTGATCCTTTTCACTAACTCAGCTTGCTGGTTGCTGCTGTGCTTTAATTTTATACACATTTCCAGTTTCTGGCTCTAACTCTCCCTTTGTGTCACAAGAAGTAGACTCAGCTCCTCTGTTTTGCATCAACAGGAATAGAGGGTAGATGCTTAAAAGGACCTTCAGATCCCACTAGTGACTAAAGCTTGCAGCAAAAAACATACCTTTCTTGGAATTTCTTTTTCATGTTACTTCTGAAACACATATGAAATGTTTCTGACCAGAGTCAGGGAGTCTATTATGCATCCAGGCATTGTTGTGGTGTCACATTATTTCTTAAGAAAACCACGCGGGTTCTATATCAAATAGCAAGCTTCGTTAATTAGGTATTTGCTCTTGACAGTTAACCAAGTAGCCTCACAAATGTGGCTTAGCCCAAGAGTGCTGAGAGAGTAAGGTATTGAGATTGTGTCTACAGTTAGTCCTAAGACTTGGTCAGCAAGTTCTGGCCCATGTCATGTGACATTTTTGGGGTATGTTGCCTGGCAATCATTTGACTGCATGTGATATTGATTTTAGACCAGCATTTTGGCCCTTAGTTTTGTTGACATTTTGGTCTGGATAGTTTCTTTGTTGTTGGGGGAGGGGAATGTTCTGTGTGTTGTAGAATATTTAGCAGCATCCCTGGCTGCCCTCTATCGTTAGATGCAAAGGAGCATCCCACCAGTCATGACAAACGAAATCGTCTCCAGACATTGCCAAATGTCCCCTGGGGAGCAAACTTGCCCATGATAGTAAGTTACATCAACTCTGCTTATTCATCCCGGCTAAGAAGGTATCTCATTTTTCTCCATCTTTTACACTCATCCCATTTTAAGTTGTGTGTTTTGTTAAGGAGGACACCCTTTCAGATGGCTTACCATTGAACAGTACACATTTCTCAAAGAGTGATCAAAGCATGTTACTATTTATTTATTTTTTGGCCATGCCACGTGGCTTGCAGGATCTTAGTTCCCTGACCAGGGATCGAACCTGGGCCTGTGGCAGTGAAAGCGCGGAGTCCTAACCACAGGACCACCAGGGAAGTCCCCCAAAGCACTTTACTGGACTCACTTGGGCTGCTTATTTACAATGCAGATTCCTCATCCTCAGCCCAGACCCAGGGAATCAGAATCTACAGGAATGGAGCTCAGGAATATGCATATTAAACAAACACCCAAGGAGAATCTTGCACAGACTAAACTTTGAATCCATTGTGGTAGAACGTCTTGTAGAGGTGTCAACATTTCTGCGATTCTGTCACCGCATTTTTTGTTCTAGAGTGATGGTGGCTGGGAGCTCACGAGTGTGTCTCAGCAGGGGTGTGTAATACAGTGAACAAAATTACTCTGCACTATTTGCAAATGAATTGACCACATCCAATGGGAGAGGGTTGAACTGTAATCTTAGCTTATCAGTGATTTCGATGTTAGGATCATACAATGGCTAAGGTGGTGAGTCCCAGAGGGTCAATTTACCTCCTGTTTCAGTTGAAAGACTTGGGACCCAGGCAAACGATTTGCATAAATTCTTACAGCAAGTAGGTGGCCAAATTAGAATATTCATTCATTCATTCATTTATTCAGTTGATATTCACTGAAAACCTACATTATGCCCAGTAGTGAGCGAGGCACCGAGGAATCAGGGCTCATTAATAACATCATTTTTGCTCTCCTTGAAGCCAGCATGTTGATGAGGCAGGTATCAATCACACAAAGAAAGGTTAAAGGACTACAAATAGGAGGGAGGTGGTGGCCACTGACAGTGTAGGTGGACGTTGGCTACTCAGGGACCACAGAAAGGCCTCTCAAGGGAAGTGATTGAACTAGTATCTGAAGGTTGATGGGATCTGAGAAGGACAGAGGAGGGAAGGTAATTCCATGTAAAACAAAGAGAAAGTGGCAAGACACGTGAAACATTTGAATATCTAAGATAGTCAGTGATGTCTAAGCAGAGTGCGTTAGGGGCTTTTAGGTCAGTTTAAAGATTAAAACAAAATCTAAAATGCAGTGGGATGCTACTGAAATATTTTTAGTGTGTGTTTGTGTGTGTGTGTGTGTATGTGTGTGTAGGTGTGTGTATCATAACCAGATCTACATTTTATACACACTTTGGCAGTGGGAAGCAGATTGTAAGGAGGGAAACTGTCAACTTGATTAGTTTTGCAGTCACTGTAGCAGCATAGGTATGTAAGTTGGTAGCTTGAATTAGGTCGTATACCAGCCTGAATAAGGAGCCCCAGAGTTGTCCACTTTGAATCTCTGCAACCCATGAAAATGTTACCTTACGTGGTAAAAGGGGCTTGGCAGAGTGATTAAGTTAAAGATCTTGACGTGGGGAGATGATTTTGGGTTATCCAGGTGGGCCCAGTGTAATCATAGGGTCCTTGTAAGAGGGAGGCAGGGGGAACAGAGTCAGTAGTAGGAGACGGGATGACGGAGGCAAGAGATTGCAGTGAGCAAAGGAAGTGGCCACAGGCCACCTCTAGAAGCTGAAAAGGTCAGAAGACAGATTCTCCTCTCGGCGCCTTCGGAAAGAACCGGCCATGCCGACACCTTAATTTCAGATTTCGGACTCCTGGAATTTATGATAATAAATTTGTATCTTTTTCGGTCACCAGGTTTGTGGTAATTTGTAGCATTAGGAAACAATAAGAAACAGAGTAATGAAGTGGGGATTGATAGAAATTAATGGATCCAAGAGAGTGTTAGAAGGTAAAAGTGACAGCACTTCGTGACAGACTGGATTTGCAAATGCGGGAGGTGGGGGGGGCGGGGAGGGCGGCCAGGGGGGTGGGGGCGGGGAGGTGTGTGTGAGTGTGTATGTGTCAAAGGTGACTCCTAGGTGTCGATTCTTATTATTCAGGTGGTATTCATCTCACGGCGTAGGTGTAAATCTTAATTTCATATCAAAAACCAGATGCAATTTCTGAATATGAGGCCCTAGACAACAATAATTAAATTTTGTATGCAAGTTAGTAAGTTACCTGAAAGAAAGTCATATTTTGAGGGTCTCAGTATCTGATTATCAGATAATAGTAACCCAAAGGCATTAGGAGGATTTTAAATCAAAGTCTAAGTGAGCATCCTCCTTGGGATAACTTTACATTCTGAAAGTATGAAGGTTTTCTTTATTTTTTTCTTGTAGCAACGATTGGATGTCATTTCTACTGGCTCTTTTATTATCACGAATTGTCCCAAATATCTTACATAGCCTTCCAATTGGAGGACCGCTGCACTGAATTACAGGTGTGCTAGTGTTCTGCCCTTAGCCCCCTAGCTGATGTGGGCAGGACCTGGGATGCCAGAGCTCCCAGGGTGGCTGTCTCATCCCATTGAGTCTTGTCAGATTATCCCACTATATCCTAAAGATGTGTAATGTATGAGTATTTTGATGCTATAATGGGAAAAAGATTGAGAAGCACTATCCTTTCATAGCCTTTCTCTCCTCTGCCACGGACATCTTGTGTCAGAATCCCTGGTAGGAATAGAATCCTGATAGATGGTTGTTAACCCACTTGTTAAATCTACCTCCCTAACAATTCTTAAATTCACCCCCTTGCTAATACCACCACCTAGTTAGTGATGTGGCTTTTGTGTAATTCTACTGATTATCAGTCCAGTGACTATTCCTCCCCTTCCTTCTATGCTGGCAGAACCTGCTTCACACAATAAAGGCAGAAAGTGCCCAATACACGCTTTTCTAGCTTCTCTTGTACTTCAACCCTAGGATGTGATTCAATTCTGGACAAGGGGACCTAAAGGAAATCCACTGGAAGACAAATGTGAAAGGAATTCTTTTCCATTGTACAATGAAAAGGAGCTTTGAGAGAAGTCCTTTTTTCATCTTCTTTTCTAAAATCCTCTATTTTTATATGTTGATGTGTAGGAATACGAAGCATTGACCTGCTGCAGGGATCTTGCAGCCATGAGGAGAAGACAGAGAATCACAGCTCTGAACCCTGACATTGTCAAGCCCCGGAGCAACCTGGAATTGCTTACATTCCCATTTTCTATTACTTGTGAAAAATAAACTCTTCATTTAAGCAACTTTCAGCTGTGGTTTTTTTTTTTTCTGCTTTGTTTTTTTTTTGTTGTTTTGTTTTTGTTACGTGTAGCCCAAACATTCCTAATGGATACAATTTTAAACCTGGTCTTCATACCTCCAGGGTTTCCCAGTTCTATTTTTTTTATATTGATATGCAGCTTTTTATTTCAATGAGAAAATGTGTCCAGGTTAATCGTGTGATGAAGATACTACAGGAAGGAGAGCCAATAGTCATGATTTCAGGGTTTCCTAATTCTAATTCATCCTCCACACTGTCAGAGTAGTGATCTCTCTAAAATGCAGAACTGATTATGCCACCTCTAGCTTAGTGTATGAGTGGCTGGCTCCTTTTGCCTCCACAGAACACACAGTGTCATATGTCCTCTGACTGTCTCTCCAGCTCCATCCTCCTTTAATTCTTCTGTTACATGCAAGGCTACAGCCCCATTGACTTATCTGTGTCTCTTGGAAGGCACTGTACTATTTAACACCATTGAGACTCTGCTTCAAACACTTCTTTCTGGATTATTCTCTAAATCCACTATCTTCCTAACTGATGTCCTTTTTCAAGACCCAGCTCAAATATCTATCCCTTTCATAATGAAGTTCCCATGGACATTACCCCCTACAACACATAGAACTGTTCATTCTCTCTTTCACTCCCTGAAGTCTACAAGAGGGCAGCGTGGACTTCCAAGGTAGAACATATAACATTGCATTTTCATTTATTTATCTTTTTCCATTTAATTACCATTTCTAATTTGTCTTTAGATTTCTAGCACCTAACGACATGCTTGGAACATAAGAAGTGCTCAATAAATATTTTTAAGGATTAGTGAAAAAATGAATGAAATATAATTTTTGTATCATAGACTAATGCTGATTCTAAAACTCACTTAAAACATTCCCTCGTAATTTCTCTCTCATTTCTAGTCAATTATACTATTTTGAAGCTGGAAACTTTATATTTGAAACCGATAAGAACTGTTTTATTGTGCACACTGGAACTGACTATTTCTATGATCTGTACACTATACATTTCTTGCTCCTTTGTAGAAAAGCAAAGAGCAAGGTTTTTCCCTATTTGTATTCATGTCAGACCTTATTTGAAATAAAAGAAATATGAAAGAAGAAATCAAATTATTTATTAAATAACATTTTAACATCATTATTAAAAGATAAAGGGTCATGAACTTTATCCAAGCCAATAAATATCCAGCAATGATTAGTCCAATACTATGTCATTCCATATGTGAGAATATATTTCTCTTTTTCAAAAAAACCTCCAGGTCCCATGACCCTATTTTTTTGAGAAACTCACAAAAGTAAGACATTTTAACTGCAATTTGTTTAGCTCACTGCTGCTTTCTAGCTGGGGTTCCCTACAATCATACTTCCCCTCACATTGGGAGGCATTTGAGAGACCATGGACCTTTCTGGGATTTGGCTAAGAAGAATTTGAGTTTGGATATGGGGGAATAGATTTATGTGGTTGTAGTTACTTCTGTGTCTAATTAGGCTATTTCTAGGCATCTTTATACGGTGATAGCTTCCTGGAATTCTCTCCCATCTACTCTTCCAATTTACCCAGAACTTGTGACATGACTGTGCAAGACCAGAAGTCACATCTCAGTATAAACTTGCCCCATGGCATCTGGAGTACAATAAATAGTGGAGGAAACATTTGAAATAGTGGAGCCAGAAGCTAGTCTATGGAAAAAAATATTATAGACGTGTGTCAGGCAGTTATGTAATAAAAATAAATGTTTTTAAGAATTTTGTAATATTTGTGACTTTTATTAGTGTTTAATTTTTTTTTGATTTAGCATTTTAATAAATGTTTATTTTTGTACTTAATTTTACATTTTTATGTTGTACTGCTTTCAGCAAGAAGGTTGTCAACATTGTATAAGCTTCAGTCTCTTCAAAACCTGGATCCTCCCTAGATAAACCTGTATTAGAATAAAGCTTTCATAGGCCCAATGTAAGATGAAGCTAGCTATATTTTTTTAAAGAACTTGATAAATCATGTTTCCCTAGAATTTTCTTATGATTTTCTGCAGAATTTCTAGAGAAAATTCAGAATGCTCTTTGTAAATAGGGCTTCAGTTTTTAAAAAGACAACATATTTGTATTTATTTATTTATTTATTTATGCTCTTTATTGGGATATAATTGCTTTACACTGTTGTGCTAGTTTTTGCTGTACAACAAAGTGAATCAGTTGTATTTATACGTATATCCGCGTATCCTTTCCCTCCCATGACTCCTTCCCACCCTCCCTATCCCAGCCCTCTAAGTCATCACCCATCAGGTTGATCTCCCTGTGTTATTCGATGGCTAGTAGGAAGACAGAATATTTTAACTTTTATTCACCATTACTACTCAGATACAGAGCTAGGTGTTGTGTCCTGCAGGGCAAAGCTGCATATTGTCAGATTGGTTAGGCAGGTAGGAGAGGAACTTATTTAAACAGAGCATCATAAGTGAATTTTAACATTGATTCACTTGTTTTCCTTTACATTGTACAATGCTATTTTTGGTTTAATTTTTCTTTTTTTCCAAATATTACCAGTTTTTTCTTTATGGAACAGGGCAATGTGATGACAGCAGAAATAAGATATAAATTATTCTATGATTTTTTGAGAAGGATCTGCTCTTGAGTGTCTTTATATTTTGTGAGTGAAGCTAATTTTAATTCTCTGGATTTATTTAGCTTTAAATCGCATGAAGTGTTTGAATTTTAAATGCTGAATCACCCTAAGTGGCCATACAGCTTTGTTCATGAACAAGGATGGTGCAACAGCATGGTATACTTTCAAAAATACCTCTGCTATAGTTAACCCATTAGTGGTTGGAACACTGTAATAATTTTGCATTTTTCCAAGTGTCTCACCTTGCCCTTGGGGTCAACCTGTGACCTCTATATGCCTCCAGAAATTTAGATCTTAGCTGCTGGTAACAGGAAGGAAAGTTACCTCTGAGAGCTAAAGTAAAATTTTGGGGGCTGGTATGTAATACATATTTGTTCTATACTTTTCTAAGAATGATTTCCTTGTAGCTCTGTGCCTTTCTATTTCTGTGCCATGTGTCCTCTTTTGCTGTGTTTTCTGTAAATTTTCTATTAAGTGCCATTATGAGGAATCTCAATGCAAGTATCCGAGAATAATTTTTAAAGTCTTGCATGACCCAAGATAGTTTTGATCAATCTTATTCTTCTTTTAATTCATATTTGAGAACTAAGTTTCCATTTAGAGAGAGGAATGATTTTCTTTCCCAATCCTAGGGTGCAGGACCATTCTAAAAGTGAGATAACTTTGATTTAATATTGTCATCTGCCTCTTTATAAGATCATCACATTTGTTAAATGGTTTGATTAGATCTAATGGAAAAAAAATTAAGGTAAAATTTCTCATTCATATTTCTGTTTTTATCCTGTCATTTTCAACATTTACTTTAAAAAGTATATTAGGCCAACAAATGATATTTGTTTGACTATTTTTAGGATCAATCCACAAGCTCCATTTTTTTCTTTTTTTCAACAATTACAAGATTATTAGTTCAGGCAGGCGTTCAGAAATGTGCTGTTAAATATAGTTCAGGTGGGCACTGTAATTAAAATCAAAATTTTATCTAGTTTTGTAAACAGGGTAGCTATAGATAAAGGGAAAAAAAGGAGTCTTTCCAATGAACTCCTTGGCATTTGTCTTTCATACTGAAAAAAATTCTTTAATCAAGTGAATACTAAGAACTATCTCAAGGTTGAGGTGGTCTCACTGTGTTCATTTATTAATTTATTCAACACATATTTTTTGAATTCCAACTGTGTGCTGTGAACATTCAGAGAGCAAGAGGCCTGAGTAATAGTTATAACCTCAGAAAATTTCTCATTATTGTAAAGCTTGCTTACAGAGGCTTGTATCTAGGACATACAAGAGAGTACTTTGAAGTCTCTGCAACATATATTTTAATGAAGGGGACACAATTTATTTGAAGGAATCCTGTTCCTGTGCTCTATCACATGAGAAATTTCTTAAGGTAGTGTAAAGATGTCTTAAGCAAGCAAAACAAATGAATGTGCTATTTGTGATGCAAACTGGTGTCAAGAATGAAAATAATGCCTCGTGTCTTTCACCACACCCCATAGCCAAGTATATGAAGAAGGATGGAGAGTAGGGAATCCATTATTCTGAGGAAAGGCATCCCCCTGCTACCTAAGCCCGCTACTCCAGACACCATGTGCTACAACAACTTCTCCAGCACTATCTTCCCAGGATGTTACTGGGGCAGCTAGGACTACCCCCTGGGGTACAGTGTTGGCTATGGCTGCAGTAGCACCTACTCCCCAGTGGGCTATGGCTACAATGGCGGTGGGGCTTTCAGCTGGCCATTTGCTCTCTATTGATTTGCTGAAATACCCGAGACATGGAATCTTCTCTCCCAAGGCTGAGAGGCACACCACGAGGCCCTCATGCGCTCATCAACCTGCCAGTCGCTGCTTTTCAGACCTAGCACCAGAGTCTCAAGGGAAGAAAATGAATAACCACTCGATGCCTCCAGCTGCCTTCCCTGGATGATGTTTGTTGGGACATTTACAGAAACATAACACCCAAACACGTATTGCTTTTGAATTTTTACCACACTCATGACCCTTGTCATCATCAAGCTGTGGCTGTGTCTTGTCAAATTCTCAATAAACTTGTCTCAACCATCATAACAGTCTCCTGAGTGGAGTTTCTTTTCCTGTTGAGTGCATATTTTTTGGTACATTGAGTGGGGAGGGAAGTGGATTTATTTTTCTCATGTGGGTGCTAGAAGCAGTGAGAAAGCAAATAATCCTTGATCCTGTGTGATGACCAGGCAAGAGGGGTCTGCTTATGATTAAAAAAGAAAATCCTACCTTAACCTTCCTTTAACTCTGTGGCATCCATCTCCAATCCTGGTGCCAATGGCATGCCATTCATTGCTTGGTGTCCCTCCTCATCTCACCACTCCTGCTCCTCTTCAAGAGACCCCAATATTGAGGGACTATTTCAGTTATTTCTATATTAGTGCAAATGAAACCCACTGTGTTCCCTCTCCCAGGGACTAAGGATTGTAGAATAAAATGCCATGTCCCCTATTTAAGGATTCTGGGGCACCTAGAATAGCTATAGACATATTTTAGGAGTCTGAGAGTCTTTTAGGGGAAGGGATAAACCTCTTTTCTCAAACCACCTGCGGTATCTACTTTACAGCTTAGAAGCACCGGTTTAGAAACAACGATGGAAAGCTTCTTAATCTTTGTAGAATCAATACGAGGTGGTGAGTTTTCCTCTTAAAAGAGCACCTTTTCATAGACCTGAAGATACTGTGTTCTTTTCGAGAAGAGAGTAATACTCTTTTTATAAGCCAAGTCAAAAACATCTCAGTTCTCTTGTTGAGAACATTTTATGTAGAGTACAAATATTCTTGGTGACAGCAGGTTCTGGCTTAACTCTGCCCTTCTATTGAGCATCTGCATGAGGCTATATTGCATATTTTTCACCCTGTAGCTATAGATGTAAAGGCTGTTTGGAGAGATCATTTTAGAAGAGAGTATTTTCTCCACCATATTTCATCCAACAAATATCATTTTTTTTTAAATTCAAAGGACATCTTATTCAAGGATTTACTTAGTAGATTCTTTTACAGTAGACTATTGTTATATCCAATGAAATCTCCAGTTTGAAACTTTCTAGCAGCCTTGTGTTGATTCATGCTGAGAATTGAAATTTAAACAAACATGCAGAGTAGAATAGAATAAGTAAAGCAAAGACGGGTTTTTCAGGAATTACAGGGTTGGATTGAGGTTAGAAGCTGTCTGTTTGACTCTCCTAGAATGATGACTGAGTTATAAAACATTTGTGCTTGAAGAAGCCACAGAGAACATCTAATTCAGCGTTTCTGAATTGGACGCAGTGTGCAGGAATGTCACCTGGGCGGCTGGCTTAAGATGAAATTCTTATGCCTCACGCCCAGGAATTCTGACTTGGTGTATCTGAGGTGTGACCAGGAAATATAAATTTTTTTCCCAGCTTAATTGAGGTCTAATTGACGAATAAAATTTCATGTATTTAAGGTGTACAGCAGGATGTTTGATATGTACATACATTGTGAAATGATTACAAGCAAGTGAATTAACTCATTACTCACCTCAGATAATCACCGATTTTTATTTTCAGGTATGTGATGTTGACATAACTAACCTTCAGGGAAATAAAACAAAACCACAATGAGTTATCACCTCATACCTTTTGGAATGGCAACTATCAAAAAGATAAGCAATAACAAGGATTGTCTAGGATGTGGAGAAAAGAGAACCCTTGTAAGTTGCTGATGTAAATGGATTAAGCCACTGTGGAAAACAATATGGAGGTTTCTCAAAAAATTTAAAAAAGATTTACCATATAATGCAGCAGTCTCTCTTCTGGGTGTATACCCAAAAGAATTGAAGTCATTTTCTTGAAGGCATATCCACATTCCAGTGTTCACTGCAACATTATTCATAGTGGCTAAGATATGGAAACAACCGAAGTGTCCGTGGAGAGATGAATAGATAAAGAAAGTGTGGCATAAATATAATAGAATTTGTTGTATTGTATTCAGCTTTAAAAAAGAAAGAAATCTTGTCATTGGAAAAAACATGGATGAACCAGAAACCTAAAGTTTTTAAAGTACCCAGGGATTCTACGTCAGGTGGTCTGACCCCCGTGCTTTAAGAAACACTGTTTCAGACATTACACACGCACACACACACACACACACACACACTTATATTTATTTATGCTCAGGTAACTGAATCGTGAGAAAAGAAAATCATCTACATCTCAACAAGATAAGGGCAGAAAAACGAATCCTTTATATCCCCAAGGACATACAAGAGGTACACTGAAGTATGACTTCTGTGCTTGGCATCTTTCAACTGCGGTACTCGGACTGAAGTTTCTGATAATGTGCTCTGCTTAAAAGAAAAAATGTATTTTTGGATGATTTTATAAATTCATATTTTCCTATGTAATAAGGAAATGTTCTACATTATGTCAGTTATTTTTAACTGTAATTCACTTTTATTACTTATGGTTTTAAAAAAATGCTTGTATTCAGATCCCATCTTTGGAAATTCTGATGGGAAGATCTTCTATGTGTTCTGGAAATTTGTATTTAAAAAAGTTCTCCATAACTAATTTACCTTTGTGCCACCAATCTGGGACAATTACAAGATCCTTATTCATGGCTTTTTATTTCCCATCTTTTTCAGCTTCCTACACTTATTTTAAACCTAGGAACTAAGATGTTTCATCAATATTTATATAGGATTCATAAAAATGAAAACAGAATAAATACCATCTCACAGATAATGTGAAAAGAAAGACTAGCAAGAACATTTGATGTTATACTCAGGCTCAGCTCTAATCTGTAGGGAGTATAGCTAGCTATTTGTTTCTAATTGTACATGAATTTTGGTATTGAGCTGAGCCAGTTTAGAGTTCTGCACGTTGTAGAAACTCAATAAATATGACTGTGTTATCTGACAAATTTCCCCAACAAACGTGAAAAAGATGAAACATCCATTTGCTAACATCTCGCACCTATTTTTTAATTCACAACCATTTGCAGATTGGAAGCCTGATGTCTGCTCATTTTACGAGTTGGATTCATCACAGAAGGTCGCACATGAAGAAAAGTATTGCTTTTCTTTCCTATTTTCCCATTAATTGCTTATTTCTCTAATAACCTGAAAAACTAATCTATGTATATTTAAAACTTCCATGCTGAATAAAGCCTGTAGCTGAGAAAGGTGACTTGAATACTTAAAGACCTCTTATCTAGAAAAAACTTTGAGAGAAAGAGAGAGAGAGAAAAATATTTTCCTCCTATATTTTAGGATGTTTCAGAGTAATTCTTCCTGGAAGGAAGGCATAGCTAGAGAATACAGTAAGTCCCCTACATACGAACCTTTAAGTTACAAACTTTTAAAGATGTGAACGTGTGTTTGCATGTCCAATCAAGTAAAGCATGAATGAAAGAAATTACAGCTGGCCCTCCATCTCCTATTGCTGATAATCCTTCCGCTCTACCATCTCCCACCTCCTCTCCCTCCTCCAGTCAGTAACTCTTCTTGCCTGTTCGCTCGATGCCAGCCCCTGTATGCCAGCTGTTGTATTGTACTACTGTGCTTTTCAAGAGACTGTACTATAAGATTAAAAATGTTTTCTGTATTTTTTGTGTTTGTTTTTTATGATTTATTTGTGTGAAAAGTATTATAAACCTACTACAGTTCAGTACTATATAGCCGATTGTGTTAGTTGGGTACTTAGGCTAACTTTGTTGGACTTACGAACAAACTGGACTTACGAACATCCTCTTGGAACAGAAGTTATTTGCAGGTAGGGGACGTACTATATTCTGGAGTACTTTCTTGAATTACGAGTCTGTGACTAAGTGTTGCACTGAGAAGTCCATTGCATAACCCTCTCTTGAATCCAGAGGGCGGTGTTATTTCGGATCTGCTAACTATTTTCTTAGACTTATTTCTGTAATAAACTTGTCTCCACAAAGAAGGGGTTTTGAATGCTGCGAGTTTGTTTAGAAATTTGTTTTTCACATTTGCACTTTCTGTGTATCAATAATGTACTCATGCCTCTCACTAAGGTCTACCACCTGGACTCTAGCGTTCTGTCCACTCTCCTAAACCCTCTACTCTAATCGTTAGGCTTCCCAATTCCTTGATTATTCAGAAGTAGTGATTCATTAGTTATAACTGAATATATGAATCCTAATTTGTATTTACCCATGTGGGTCACAGGAGATTTTTAAAGCCCCCCCAAATTTTCCAAGACTAACTTTGGTAGTAAATCTGTTAGTAATACCCTGTTAAACATTTCCCAAGTATTCTCTTAAGGCTATTTTGAAGGCATCTAATATCTGCCCTCTGTCACAAGGTTGGTGGAGAAATGTTCTCCAAACGTGATTCTTTATGTGACCACAGTATTTGATTACACTATCCAATAAAGGTATTGGCCATGAAATTACAACAATGGAGAATGCGAAGATGACAGTCATAGCAACCTTGAGTACAGGTAGGAAATTTTATACCCTATTTACATTGTTCTTGCAAATAAGAAATCACTATTTTTCCCTTGCTTGCATTTCCTTCTCTTTTGTTTCTATACCTTTGTCCTCAAGTTTTTTACTTCTTAGAGGACCACAAGATTCACTTCTATTCCCATAGATCATATGAAGGCAGGGTCGATTTCTAACTAGATTTATGAGCAGTTTCTCAGCAAAAAGAGAGATCAAGAGAAGCACCTTCCCAGCACGGAGAAATCTCACAGTCGCAGTAAGTCATCATTTTCAAAGTTTCACAGTGGCTCTGCCTTCCAGACCTGAAAAAAAACTTTTAGCTACAATGGATACCTAAGGAAGATTATCAAATACCTTACAAGTCAGAGTTCTTCTTCACTTACTGAAGATACTAAAAAAAATCAACATAAAACACTGAAGAATCAATGGGTGACACTGGCATTTGATAAAATTATTCAAAGTGAATTTTTTTCTTATCTGAAGAAGGTTTTGCTTGCTCTTTTGCCCCAAACTTCAGACACAGGAAGCAAAGTAGAAACTGGAAATGCTTCATACTTACATGGTTCTGCTTTTTGATTTCATATAATTCTCCTTCAGCCAAAGGAGCCATGTGATAGCTGCTGGCTAGTGGACATGCTCAACTCATGGTTTTATGGTGGCAAATGTGCAAGTAGATTGTACTTAAAACCAAGCAACCAACCAAGCAAACAACCATCCAACCAACCATTCACTCATCCTCATGTACATCCTAGAATAGCATAATAACTTTGGAGCTAAATGTTTGGTAAGTGTGTTTTCATCCCATTGCTCTCTTATGACACTGAAAACCTTTTTTTTTTTTAAATAGGCGTTTATGAGTTTATTGAAAAATGGAAAGTGCAGCTTTAAAATAAAAACTAATACAAAACTTGTCGCAACCAAATATATATATTAGAATTGTATTAATTTTTAAAAAACGTGAGGTATCTTCCAACTCTCTGAGCTGTCCATCGCAATCTAAGACAATCTAAGAATAAACCATAAAATAATATAATATTTTATTTCTCTTTCTTTAAAATAAGTACTCATGCAATATATATTCGTTAGAAAAAACATAAGAGAACTTAGCATTTCTATTATTATTTAGTACTACTATAGTAATGCTATTATTAATTAAAATTAATTAAACAAAGTGGCAAAACTCTCACTCTCACAAAAGGAATGAACACCTATGACTTAACTAAAACTATTACTGAGAACTGATTTTCTTTTTTTAATTATTTTTTATTAGTTATCTATTTTATACAAATTAGCTTATATATATCAATTCCAATCTCCTAATTCATCCCACCATCACCACTGAAAACCTGAACTGGGTTTATTTGATATTTTAGGTGAGGCCATCATCTTGAGCATATTCTAGTATGATTTTTTCAGTCACTTCAATGATAAAAACAATTAGGCAAAAACTAATATTTAATGTATTCCTGGGCTTGTACTCCTTTTCACACCCGCACGAGTCTGGTTTTATTACAGGTTCTGTTATCCTCATTTCATACATGAGGAAGCTGGAATTCAGAAAGTTCAATGATGTGTTCATGGTCTCAAAGCTGGAGAGTGGCAGAGCTGGATTTCTAATCTGGGTGTGTTTGATGTTGAAGCCTTGCTGTCTGCCTTCAACTAACCAGCGTTGACTTTAATTGCATTCTACTGAACTGAGTGCTCTGTAAAAGGCTATTATCTGTCTTGCTCATCACTGTGTCCCCAAAATAAAGCACAGCATTGGACTCATGTTGAGTCCCAGATAGATGTCACATGAATGAAAAGACAAGATGTTATTTTTGAATTAAAATAAAGAATTCCTAATCATGGCAATAAGATCCTTTGAAAGTCTTTTGTTCAAATTTGAAAATAGCACTATTTGTTTGGGTTTTTTTGGACACTCAAGAAAGATTTCATGAATGTGTTGATTATGAGCCCAGAAACATTCCTGAGATGGAGGAGTGGCTGTGGGTGCTGTTTGGTCAGGATCTACAAGAAGGAAGCGATGACATCATGTAGCACTTTGCTCCAGCTCTCTCAGTGACATTCATTCAACCGTGTCTCTTAGAATTTTAGAGATATCAATTACGCAGTATTTTTCAGTACACTTCTTTGTACATGTCAACAATGATTTGATATTCTGCCTTAAATGAGGAGGTGAGTAATCTACGCAAAATGGCACAGTCCAGAGGTAGAACCAGTGAAGAAGGACATAAAAGGAAGGGAAAGAGGCGTGTTCATCGGACAAAGATTTTCTCCTCAATCAAACTCTAATCAGGCTCCACTGAACTCTCTTCTCAGCTAGGCTCTGAGTTTGGTTTTCTGTGTTTGTCTTTGCATTGTCCAATTTTAGCAAGAAACCTGCTATTTCAATTAACCCAGAACCCCCCCCCCCCACCGCCCCCACCTCAGTGTCTGATCACCGTCAATACCTGCCCTGGTTCCTGGTCTTCCACCATCTCCCAGTCTGATCTCTCTGGACTGCCTTCAGCAAGGATTCTGTTAGGTTGTTTTAGCCTGAAACCAACTCCCTCTCTCCTTACCGTTGATAGTTTTTCTTAATAATTCTCCATCCACTGATTTCCCCCACTCCTTGGCTAAAAATTCCCACTTTTCCTTATATTCCTTGAGCCCAATCTCTCTACATTATTACAAAACCAGTAATACCACATTGTAGTAGCTCCCCTTGAATAAAGTTGGCCTTACCAACTTTAACAAGTGTCATGAATAATTTTTAAAACACATTTCACTTCTCAGTGTTTCTTGTCTGTTTTCAGATTTTGTTTTTATAATTTAAAATATCAAGAGAAACTTTCCTTTGTTATCTGAGAGCTATGCTACACTCTCCTTGGTCCTAACTTCAATCTTTTATTTTTAAAAATTATTTTATTTTATTTTAAAATTTTTATTGGGGTATAGTTAATTTACAATGCTGTGTTAGTTTCAGGTATACAGTACAGTGAATCCGTTATACATATACATATATCCACTCTTTTTTAGATTCTTTTCCCTGTAGGCCATTATAGAGTATTGAGTAGTTCCCTGTGCTATACAATAGGTTCTTATTAGTTATTTATTTTATATATAGTAGTGTGTATATGTCAATTCCAATCTCCTAATTTATCCCTACCCCATTTCTCCCCAGTAACCATAAGTTCCTAACATCGATCTTAAAGTTTAATTCATCTATACCGTTTGATAGCTACACAAACTCCTACTATAATCCTTGCCCCACTGCATCCACTCAACATTTTACAATTATGAGATTTAGCTGCATATATTTATGTTGACTGTAGGCTTATTTGTTTTGCCTTGCTTGTAGTTTGAAAGGTCTGTTATATCTACAAGCTCTTTAAAATCTATATCTTAAATCCTGGTGTAGAGCTTTATGCAGTATAAGGGCATTCAGTAAATTCTTGTGGGCTAAAAACATGGTTTGGTGTTGCAATCAGCATGGTTTTTGTTGTTGAGAAGTCTGATAATTGGAGGATTAAATTTGGAGTCTGGTTTAACCCAAGACTTTGAAGACATGGCAGTAACTTCTCATTACAAGGACAAAACCCATAAAGAAGAATTCTTGAGAAGTTAATCAAGCTCAAACTTCTTTCAAGAATAATGAGGATCACTAGTGTATAGTTATGTTTACTGTACAGCAAAAAGGATCTCCCTTTTTTAAGAGCGGATATTTGTATATGTATAGCTGACTCATTTGCTATGTAGTAGAAACTAACACAACATTGTAAAGCAACTATACTCCAATAAAAATTAATTTAAAAAAAGAATAATGAGGATCTCTTCTTTTTTCAATGAGATCTAAGAGTTTAATAAGAATTTTAATTCCCTTGATTTAAAGAATGAAGGAGGTACATTTCTTCATCATAGCCCTCTACTGAAGTTACATGAGTCACATAGGAAGAAAGATACCATTATGTACTGTAGCCATCAACTTTGTTGACTGATCAAATCCTTGCCTGCTGAACAATGAATTATGACTTCTTCCCTGACAACTTCAACCCTAAAGGCTACTGGGGAAGTCTGGGTAGTCCCTGGGCTGCTGTACTTACTGTGGATATGGTACCACCCTCTTACCTGTGGGCTGTGGCCTGGATTACGACTATAGAAGTTACTGACCACTTGGATATAAAAGCTACCAGGCAATAGGCATCTACTGATTAAACTGCATATCTGAGACCTTGGCACTTTTGGGACATTTTACACTTTTGTTTCCAGGCTGATTCTACCCTTTTTTTTGAGTCCCAAGATGATGCTTGACCGAATTCAGCTTCTGCATACCCTAGATCAGGTTCACTTCAAGAGGTATCATCTTTAGATGATAAGTCTTTGAACTTTTCTACAAGTTCATCATTTAGGCTTGTGATTCTTATTTGAAATATGTTGTGCTCTAACACATTTGTAAGTGATTTTTCATCTTGAGGACACTTCTGTTTTCTCCTCAAAAATTTATCTGAGTTGGCAAAGAACATGTGGTCTGAATAACAGTTTTTTAGCTTAAATATGTTTATGGTGGTCATATTTTCGGTTACACTGCACAATAAAAACAATGTTTTAAATCCAATAAAATGAAGATTGATTTTTACAGATTACCAAATGGTGTTAGCTCTAATATCTGGGCTAACTCAAATGGAATTGGTGATGTCTAGGATAATTTGATTTGATTATTAATATCCAAAGTCCAGTAATGAAGTCAAGCCAATTTGCTTTGGATCCAAAATAATACAGAATGATCGTCTATGTTGAAGTATATGTTATATATGGCTGTGAACATATATTTCTCTGTTCTACTATATTCTCTTTAATTTTATCTCCTTTCCAGAATCCTGTTCCTCAGTGTGTGGTTTCTGGACCAGCTATATTAGTATCAATTAGGAGCATTTTAAAAAGGTAAATTCTCAAGCCTTTTATCTCCTCTCCCCAAGACCTACAGAGTCAGCAAAATGTGTTTTAACAAGCCATCCAGGAGATTCTGATGGATGCTACATCTGTGAAATACTGCCCTAGAACATTAAGTGTATTTGTTCATCAAATTAGTATAGAATAGTTTTAGTTAACCACTTGTGAAATTAATTAGATTTGGAATGCACAAAAGAAAACAGTGATTTTAACATATATTTATATTGTACTTTATGATTTCACTGTACGTTCATCTACATTATCTTATTAGAGTTTCACAAAACCTCATTAATTAGGAAAAGTAGTTGCCTCTTCTTTACGACTTTGTAATTGAGGCAGAGAATGTGGTGTTATTATCAAAGATCAGGCAAACAATATGTAGGTCTCAGACCAGAATTTATAGCTTCTACTGTTGTGGTCCTTTCACTATATTACATATTGACCAAATCATACTCTAATAAGTGATAAGGGCAGAAATATAAGCAAGTCCATGTGAGGCTTAAATATGTTTTTGGATATTTTGTATACTTTTTTTAAATAATAAAGAAATACATTAGTTCATTCTTATACTTTAAAGGCCAACACTTTTTTCTTCCACCTAATATTAAATATAGCTCCAATAGGATTCCTATATGGTTTGAATCCTAGTGGATTCAACACGATCAATCCAGAGTTAAGTAGAAATTCAAATATATTCTTTTCATTAACCTTTCCAAAATATACATCAAGCTCCATGCTGTATTCTGTTACACTTTTCTCTTTTTTAAAAATTTATTTATTAATTTATTTTCTTCATTGGGCCTTCGTTGCTGCAAGTGGGCTTTCTCTAGTTGCAGAGAGCAGGGCTACTCTTTGTTGTAGTGTGCAGGCTTCTTATTGCAGTGGCTTCTCTTGTTGCAGAGCATGGGTTCCAGGCATGCAGGCTTCAGTAGCTGTGGCTCACGGGCTCAATAGTTGTGGCTCATGGGCTCTAGAGTGCAGGCTAAGTAGTTGTGGCACATGGGCTTAGTTGTTCCGCGGCATGTGGGATCTTCCCAGACCAGGGATCGAACCCTTGTCCCCTGCATTGGCAGGTGGATTCTTAACCACAGCACACCACCTGGGAAGCCTGTGTTACATTTTTCTCAACAATGAGGTATTCTAAAGAATTAAGTAAACCTTGCAAAATTGTTAGTTTTATTAAATTTGTACTTTGATACGATAATCTAGTTTTTTCTTATTTCAATCATCTCGATGGGCGTTTTTCTGGCAATATTGATCATATCCTAAGAAACAGTTAAGTGAAAGCCAGTTGGTTTAATGATTTAAATATATGTAAGATGTAAAGCATGTTCACAAATCCTTTAAGTTTCTCTTGAAAGGCTAATGTTATACTTCTGATGTGTTCTCATTCTCAGTACAAGCATGTAGTTAATCATGCAAAGTCATGTTTCTTGAGGGTAGATTATTGAGAGAAATATGAGGGAAACTACATTTGTAACTTATCTCACATGGTTGACCCTGTGAAATACTCCATTCTTCTAATTACTTATTTTCTCATGTCTAGTAGATCTTGGTTAGCATCAAGGCTATTTAATAAACTTAGAGCCTAAATGTGGTTCATTATTCCATGGCAAAGGAGGAATAGTGAAGACATTGAAAATTCATTAAAAAGTTAATTGAAGATAGTGGCCATCCTCAAAAACTGATTACTCATAAACATAAAAATATATTTCCTCATCATTGATAAATATCAAGTGATCACTGAACACAAAATAATTGCAATTAAATTGTGGAATAGATTCTCAATGAAAATAAAGATTTCTAGATCTCATGAGATATGATTAACAGAAGATTCGCCTTAGTTTTTGAAAACATTTATAATGGACTCAATCATGTATCAAAAATTTCTTGGGAGAACAATCTTTGGAATCTTTAGCTACACAGTTTAGACAGCATTAATTATCCCTTCTGTGCGGCCAGAAAATGTCTGCAATCTCACAGGCAATGTTACGTAATATAGTAAGAATATTCCCGGCTGTTTGGAAGCCTGAGTTTTGAAGGTTAAATGGGGAACCTGCTTTTACCAAAGACTTTGATGACCCTTCAGTAGCTTTCCCATTATAGGGACTAAACTAATTCAAGGAACACTGGGCAGTCAGTCATCCTCAAACAATTTTAAGTGTAATGAAAATACCTAGGAACAAGGTGGGTATTTGTTGCCACACTCTTTAGTGGGGGTGTGTAAAAGGCTTGGGCAGATGGAGCAAGTCACTCCCAGGAAACGTGGTCTTTGCCACTAAACACTCAAGTCTTAACAAAATGTCCTGTGGCTTCTTCGATGAGGACATCTACCCAGGTTCCTACTGGGGCAGTTGTGGATACCCCCTGGGCTACAGTGTTGGCTGTACATGTACAGGTGTAGCATGGCAACACCTACACCCCAGTGGGGTGTGGCTTTGGATATGGTTGTGGTGGCTCCTGGCCACTTGACTACAGAAGATATTGGACATTCGGCCTCTATTAATCAACTTCTAACCACATGAACTGTACAATAATCTGTGTCCTCAGGACTTGAAGCAATGTTGTACTAATAGCTTTCCAGAGGATAAAATGTGGACTGCAGATTCTCTATGTAGTAAGCTATGCAAAGTAGGGCGATCATAAACTTTGTGGACTGAACGTTAATTGGAGTCAATTTTTCTTGATAGAATACTGTACCTTAGG
The DNA here is from genome assembly GCF_030028045.1 of Hippopotamus amphibius kiboko. Classification (NCBI taxonomy): domain Eukaryota; kingdom Metazoa; phylum Chordata; class Mammalia; order Artiodactyla; family Hippopotamidae; genus Hippopotamus; species Hippopotamus amphibius. Next base: position 103,723,632 of record NC_080195.1, on the reverse strand, counting down.
ATTTTAAATTCCCAGTATATTTGATTTTCATGTTTCCCCCTAAATTCTGGTTCAGTTTTTTTTCATTGATTTCTTTATTCTAATAAATATACTTAACTTAGCCTATAAATGTGATTTTCAATCTTGTTGTGTTTTCTTGATTCATTCTTTGTGGATATATTTTCCTCCTGCATTTTGCAGTAAGGGTAATACTTTGCTGTTCTAAGCATTCTATCTACTAAAGGGATATTGATTTAAGAAAAAGTAAACAGTACAGGGTGAATGTTCACAGACTCTTCTTTCATTCTCTTATTCATTTTATACTCTTGAATAAGAAATCTGAGGATTGAAATCAGCCCTAAACTCTCTAATCACTGGTATGTTAAGTGCCACAATAAAAAGTTTTTAGCTTTTTAAGAGTACTTTTCAGTTTCCTGTTGTCTTCATTCTGGCTTGATGCTGACAATGCTTCTAGAAGAACCAGTGTATAGAAGCAATCTAAAAATTTATATCCCTTTTTTGTCCATTATATTTTGTTTTCAGTTTAATTTTTGTTTATATGGCTAATTTCTTGAATTTGTGGTATGAATTTAATGGTTAAACCATTACTAACAAAAGGACTAAATTGTGAATTAAAATAAATCCCAATGATGTTACAGTGGTATTTGCCTCACACAGTAAGCTAAGCAAAGGTTATTTTCTTGATTATTCTCAATACACTATATGAAGGAAGATGAGAGATACATTTTAAACTCCTTTAAATAGAAAAGGTCAAGAAAGGTGAATTTTGTTACAGTAAGTTGTATTTCACAGTTTGGTTTATTCCTGAACCACCAAACTTGACATAAAAATGGACATGGAAGAGACATGACAGAATTCACTGCATTAGATCAAACTTGACCAAAATTACTGTCCCCTGAATAATATTCACACCCCTCTGGATCCCTAACTTTGTGCATTCATGGTCTTTCATTGAATTAGCTGTAGATGCTACATAATGTCTTTTTAAAAAGTGTTACTGTAATTATTAAATATCACTTTAAGCACACGTCCATAATTAACATTATAATGAGTTTCTAATGTCTATTTCTTATAATCTCTTTCAATGCAAGCCTATGTGGAAACATAAAAGCAAAATCCAGGATAATTTATACAAGTTGATAACAAAATGATATAATGTAGATTTAAAGCTCTCTGAAAAATTTAACTTTATCCAAGGATATAATCTGGATCATCAAAATGAATGGAGGATTTTATACACCTAGGAAAATTTTCTATCAAGCCAGATTAAAAACATTTAAAAATCAACATACAGTAAAATCATGTACATGTTTTAAAACATGCATGTATCTGTGTAATTATTAGAACAATCAGGATATAGAAAAGTTCCATCATCCAAAAATCTCTCTCAAGCTGTCCATATTTTAGTCATACTCTCTCCCCTAATTCTTGACAAGAAGAATTCTGGAGATCCTATTCTCCATCACCATATGCTGTCTTTTTGACAAGAACATATAAAAGAAATTATATAGTATATAACTTTTTGAAATAGACTTCTTTTTTTTATTTGTAAATATTTTTGTATTCATCTCCAAAAGATAAGGAATCTTTAAAAATTATAGCCAGAATACATTATCACCCTTCAAAAATAACAGTAATTTCAGACTTCTTTAAGTAGGTACTATATGGGATTTGCTAAGCTTCTTGAATCTGTTTTGGCTAGGAGTAAGCTAAGAGCAAAATCCACCCAGAATCTGGGGTGCCTGGACCTCTGGGTTGACTGGTCTAGCAATTGAAAGTGAGGAAATGTGGAGACAGAGAACCAGGCAGTTTCTGAAAATGTCTTATCAACAACGACAGATATACAAACTACATGAAATTTATTTTACAATAACCTGGATTTCATGATTTTCAAATCTGAGCATGGATAAAAACTCTAGCCAAGCTTTAAAGGATGCACGGTTTGGGGTTCTGCCTCTAGGGATTCTGGGTCAGTGTCTGGGCACACCCTATTTATCTACATGTTTAACCAGCACACAATAATTATGAAGCAGATGGTGTCAGAATCACCTTTTAAGAAACACTGATCTCGATAAAGAAATTGACATTTTCACCACATTTTCCCAGTGTGGCTAACTTGAGTAGTATTTCCAAACCTTGAAGGTTAGCAGCAGATTTCAAAGGTGACCTAAACAAAATGACCAGACAGAATGAAAGTTGGCATGGGAGAAACAAGTGCAAGTCAGTGCCAGGGAAAGGATGGAGAAATCTTGGCTCAGGAAAACATTGCAGAAACCAAACAAGTCAAATACTAAGAATGAATCAGCAGTGTAATGTATAATTAAAAAAGAACCTGGTGCAAATATGAGTTAATAGAAGTATGACACATAGGAGGTGATAATTAATTCTTCCACTATGTGGCTCTGCCCAGACCCGTATTAGAATACTCATTCTGTTTGATCATCTGAATTTTATTGAGTGTAGGAAATTGAGGAAGAGTCTAGGGAAAAGCATTAGAAAGCATTGCTTAGAAATATCTGGAAATTTCTCTATATTAGAAATATAGGGAAAGAAATTGAGCTCCGAAGGAAATGATTAAAAGAATATGGATTGTGATTTACTTTTGTAGAAAAACACAAAAATTTTTTTATGAATAATTGTTCATTGCAAACCACATAAAAAATAAAGTAAGAAAAGTCATAAATATTACCCATTAATCAGGAGTGAATAATATCATGTCCTTAGTGACTTAATTTTTTATACTTTTTGTAGTAGGATTATTTTGAATATTCTCTTATACAGTTAAACATTATTTGAAAACATAATTTTAAAATTACTGCATCACTTCTCTACATAAGTACAGCATATTTAATTTATTTAATCTCAGTTTCACACATTTAGGGTGTTTTCAAACACTCATTGCTTGAAATAGTGTTTTAATGAACATCATTAATAATCACTATTTCCATCTTTGATTATTCCCTTGTTTTAGACTCCAAGATACTAAATCAAAGGTCATAAATGTTTTTAGAATTCAGGATACATGCTATCCTCCACTGCCAGGCCATTGCAATGAAAATAATTTCCTTATTCCTTACTATGTCCCATAGGATCCTGGAGAAAACTTTCCTGAGCTAGTGGGTCTTTATGTAAACTTTCATGAGATTCTGCACGTCTGAAAGTATGTTTATTTCACACTGACAGTTAATTTATAGACTGACTGGTTTTCTAAGCTAGAAATACATTTATATTTTTTCATCTTACTAAAAAAACATTGCTTCATTTTCTTCTGGCTTACAGTTTTTTTTTGAGATACCTAATTTCATGCTGATCTCTAGTCCTTTGTATGAATGCTTTTTTTCTCCGCTCTCTGAAAGCTTTTAGGATTCTCTTCATAGGCACTGGCTTGGAAATAATTCTTAAGATAAATTTTATTACCGGGTTAGGTCATGGGGAACAGATTCCTATGATTTTTCTTCTAAAATATCACATTTATTAATACACTTGTGTTCTCCTTTAAATACTGTGTATTTTGACACAAGCTTTTTTTAAAAAATTCTATTTCTTTGTTAGAAGATTCTTGCCACTACTGATGACCCATAACACAGCCCAACTAAAGGAAAAAAAAATAAAAACAGTACAGGGTAAGAAGAGCAGGTGATAAAATGGCAGTGACCGTTCTGTAAACTGACTGGCTGGTTGAGCTACACATTGCTTTGTCAGTCAATAGAGTGGTGAAGCCAACAGACAGGGCATCAGGACACAGAGGTTAAACACTACTCCATGGGAAGGGAATGGCAAAAAATATTTTTCACTGACTGTTGACAAGAGGCAGGACCGGGCAAGAGAGCAAAGAAGTGTTAGTGATAGCTTGGAAGAAGATCACATTCAGACACTTGCCAAAATGTTTCTTGTAATCCTACAAATTCCCGTCTTTAAGGCTTTTCTAATCCCTGCAATCATTTATGTAGCTCTAACCTTCCTTTTACAGCCCATACTCAAATATGCCTGCATTTCTATCAAAATCTATATGATTTTGTTAGTGCACATTATGTTAAACATTACCATTGGCTCTAATTTTGCTTTGAAGGGGACATGGCTTTCCTTTTCACTGAATTCATTGATATATGTATCATCATTTCTATTTACTCTCTAAACTTTTACTTGTGATAGCACAACCATTTACTTTCTGTTTGTGCAGCAATTTCGAGTATTTTATTGATTGTACCAGCACGTTGGTGACTCTCTATGAATATATCAGCACATTGTACTTCTCAATATAAGAACAAATAGAAAAGTAGAATTCTGGAACTAGGATGGGATTTCTGTAGGTTACAAAGTCCAGCCTAGAAACCTACTGAGTGGATAAGTTTTGCTTATGTTGCTTTACTGTTAGGGTGACAAATCAAAGTGTAGAATAGGCTTCATTTTCAAAAACTCTTCTTGAGCAGGGCCTTCCCCAAGGTCTCTACTTGAGTTTTTCATCAATTCAGGGACCAGCAACTGTTAAGTTTAATATGATTCCTATGGTGCAGAGGTATTCATTGAAACACATGCACATCCTGAAAAGTAAGTGAAGCCATTTATTATTGTTACAGAGTCCAAGCTCAGACTGCTCGCTCACTGCAAGACAGGCCAATAAATTGAGAGACTAGATGTTGGGGAAAGGAATAGAGACTTTATTCAAAAAGCCAGCAGACTGAGAAGATGATGGACTAGTGTCCTAAAGAACTATGTTACCTGTGTTAGGATTCAGGTTTCTTTTACACCAAAAGGGGAGGGGGTATTGTTGGTTGTTGCAAATTTCTTGGTGTCAAAATTCTTTGTTCTTGCATCTGTAAACCTCCAACAAGACAAATGCTATTCTCTGTTCTACAACTTTTTGTTTTTATATGAATGCAAACAGTCTAGTTTCAGAGCTTTACTTCTGGCATAAAAAAAATTAAAACTGTTCTCTTAGTATAGATTACAGATTGAGATGGGTACAGGGGAGTTGCAACTTGACCTCAAAGCACATTAAGTGTCTTTAAATGAATACCAAGCTGTCCTCATGAGGACAACTGATTAACGGAGTTTATTACTATTTTTTAAAATAAGTTATTAGATAATAAGCTAGGGGATTGATTTGCAGTATCCTGCCCACTGCTAGGTAGATGTAAATAGACTTGTAGACCACGGAGACTGTGATAGTCTAACTTTGGTTACTTGCTCCTGGATATCAGAGGGCGCCCTTAGTTTTAATATGACATATTACAACAATTGCACTTCCGACGGGTAACTTGCCCTGCCCCCAGGCTTTTCTGGACTTCATGGTGCCTTTGACCTGGGTTATTGCTGGGACTCTGGCTATGGGTACTGTTATGATTGTAAAGTTTCCAATGACTTGGATATAGCTGTGGATGTGTCTCTGCTATTGGTTGGGGCTATACCCAAGCCCCAGTTTTATGTGGAAGATTTTGAGCATCTGGACTCTCCCACATTTTAACTGAGGACTTCTGCACCTTGATCACCATGACCTGTCATCTCATCTGTCTGCTTACTTCACATAGGTGCCAGTTCATATATATATATATATATATATATATATATTTGATAACTAATTTTCCTGTTCTTTCTTGTACTTAGGAATCCAAATGCAAGTGTTGAACTGACTTTTTAATTCAAAGTGGATTGATTGAATGAATTTTATCTGAAGTTCCTTGGATACTCTATTTAAAAGTCCATTTTCCTCTTAATGGAATGCTATGCTTGGTCGATGAAGCTTAGAGTTCACTCTTGTTCAAGTTGGGGGCCACTTTGCTATGCGAATTATTCTAAAAGTATTCTTTTCCTGGAGTAGCAATTGTTGGTCCTTCTTTCTGATTTTTGGGTCTATTTTGTTGTATTGTTATGCATTTTTTCGTTCTGTATTCCGTTTGGATTCTGGGTTTATATCTGTATCCTGGATCCCAGAATAGTCTCTCTGCCAGTTTTGCCTTCTTCTATCCTGAATTTGCCCTCTGTTTCACTTGTTCATGATTTTGAATTTTCAGAGGTTCACATTTGGGCACGTTTTTTCTATTCTATAAAGCTGATCAGATCTATGTCTAGATTTCAGCCTTTTTTTTTTTTTTTTTTTTTAGGATTGTGATCCTCGGAGGGCCCTTTCCGTTTGATCACTATTGAAACACTAAGGTATTTTGAACTGTATGGTCCCAAAAATGTGCGAAGAGGAGAATTCCTGTGTCCTGACAATGTAACATAACTCCTTTGGAGCCAGGGCTCAGAAATTACCTAGAAATTCTCCAGAGGATGGAACATATTTGTTATTTATACTAGAATATTCCTAATATTCAGTTAATATCAATGATAAAAGATTGAAGTCCTTAATTATTAGACTTCTGTGTTTGTTTTTTTTTTTTTTTGATTTATTTTATGGGTTGAGTACCTAGAGGAATGAATAAATAACATATACAAACTCCTCCTAAAATATAGCACCAAGTGGGCTTTGGTTAACAGCCAGATAATCAATTATTTCAGACTGTATTTTCTGACTTGGTCCTAAGTGTTTTTGATTACATAACTGATTAAGGGAAGAACCTTAATTTTCCCTGTGTGTATTCAGAAGGTATGATCATATTTATTATATAAAAGTCTTTTAGTTATTCTTGTTAATTTTGGGGAACAATGTTATTTTTAAAACTTATGGTATTCATGTGATATTAATCTTCATGAGAAAAGTACAACACACATAACAGTTTTTACACTATCATATTCACTTTGTCAAGATATTGATGTGGGTTATTTCACAGAAGTAAAAGAATAAATCAGTATGTTAGAGGGTAGAGCATCCTGGCTGAAAGATTCAGTATGTTCTAGATTGATTGCTGGAACATGTTGTCATGCATGATTACATAAACATATATTCTAAGATGAATAGTAACAACAAAAGAAAGAAAGTGTATTGGCCAGTATACACAGAATAAATTTATCATTTGCCTTGGCTTCAGCTGTTGGCAATCTGAACAGAATAATGTCCACTCTCTGAACTTTTCATAATTTCTTACCCTATGATGGTTCCAGTGCTGTGATGATTATTAGTTATCTAGACAAGGTATGTTGTTGAGATTTGTAGTTATTGTCTGAATATTCACTTCAAATACACGCAAACAGTCCAGATGTAAGGTGAACTGCTAATGGTTTTGGAGACTGAAGTGCTAACTGAGGTATTCATGCTCATGAGAGAAACGTGCTGCAGTAATTAGTGATGATCGTGAAAGCTATTGATTTTTAGATCAAAACTTTTAGGAATTGATAAGCATTTAAATGAAGAGAGAAATGCATTGATAACCAATCCAAATATTATGGGCATGAATGCTATCTAGATCAGTGTTTATCAAATTTTAATGTGGGCCTGTGGTGTGTGATTTAAAATAAGAAATACGGTGGGAGGGAGTCGTGGGGGGGAGGGGATATGGGGATATGTGTATACACACAGTTGATTCACTGTGGTGTGCCTCAGAAACTAGTGCAAGAGTGTCAAGTCGTTATATTCCAATAAAGAGCTTAAAAATAGTTTGAAAACGATAAAAAAAAAATAAAATAAGAAATATGTATTTGATCTTTCTTCCTGTTTCTGCCACAAAGTTTCTAAAACCCTAACATTTTCCAAGTGATGAGAGCAAGAAAGGTGTCTTTTATTATGTTAAGGAGGTGATATTTGAACCCCAGCTAAGGGTGGGGGCTCATTGCCAGGGGAACCAACCCTGTGACTAGAGGGTTGAAACTTTCAGTCCCATCCCCCTGACCTCCAGGGGTGGGAGAGGGGGTGGTGGTTGAATCAGTAGCCAACGGCCAATGATTTAATTCATCTGTTTATGTCTTGAAGCCTCCATGAAAACCCAAAAGGATGGAATTTGGAGAGTTTCCAGGTTGGTGAACACGTGGAAATTTGGGGGAAAGCTTTGTATTCCAAGAGAACACGGAAGCTCTATGCCTTTTCCCTGTACCTTGCCCTATGCATCTCTTCCATCTGGCTGTTCCTGAGTTATGTTCTTTTGTAATAAACTGGTGCTCTAGTAAGTAAAATGTTTCTCTGAGTTCTGTGAGCTTCTCTGATAAATTAAATGAACACAATAGGGGGTGGTTGGAACCTCTAACATAGTTGCTGAGCTTGTGATTGGCATCTGAAGTGGGGAGGGGGCGTCTTGTAGGACTGACCCCTTAACCTGTGGGATCTGACACTATCTCTAGGTAGACAGTGTCAGAACTGAGCTAAATTTTTGACATTACAAGAATTGCTTTGTGGTGTGGCGGATATTCACAGCCGCCTACCCCCACCATTCGAATTGGGTGCAGAACCCATATTACATGAGATTTTGTTAAAAATCAGATTTCAGTTCAGTGGGTCTGGATGGGGGCCCGAAGTTCCTCTTTTCTAGTATTAAATGAAGAAAACTGCACAAAGTACGAGCTGTGAGTTAAGTTTTCGTCAGGGTCTTACTGAGGACTAAAGCCTGGGAAATAACCTCTCAGTAGCTCTGAGGGGACTGCTTCAATGAGGTAGGGGGAGAAGCCAGTATATACATGACTTTTGGTCAGGGAATACATGCAGTCAAACACACTTCTCAGTAAAAGGTTAGTGCTAGTTACAAGGAACACATATCCCAGTTAATGATTTTAGTGCTTTTCAATGTATGGAAGAGGCAAGAATTTGGGTTCATTATAATTCTTCCTCAGATATACATCTAATTAAAAGGCCTGTTTTTCCAAAGCACAGAGTGTCCCATTCGGGTTTTTGTGTTGAGTTCCTTACAGGCTACAATGTCAGTCCGTGACTACAGAGGATAATGACTCAGTCCTTGTTGAACTGAACGTTGGGCTACATTATTTGTTTTACACTTGTAAGCTCCTGGGAGATGCTGATGTTGCTGGTCTGAGGACCATGCTTTTGGTATCAATGATCTAGATAATCTTAGGAAGCATACAATGAGTCTTTTGAGCCAACAAATATTTTTAAAAATTTAATTGTCGATATAAGGCAGAAAAAAAGGTTTGGTTTATATATTAAATCTAATCTTTATAGAATTGTTTATGTTCTAGCCTATACAATATTAAACTATACACATTTTAATTTTAATTATTAATTTAAATGAGATACAATGTATTTCAAGAAATATCCTACATTGGATTTCAATATATCTTTTGAGAATGAAGTAAAAACTGGAGGTTAAAATATTAAAATTTAGTACCAGCAAAATGATTTAGAGAAAAAAGAAGGCACCCAAAAGTATTTGATTTTCACTATAAAGATTCAAAACAACAAACTTCAGAAAAATGCGTAAAAAAAGACACTGCCTTATAATTTTGAGTGTATGGAAAATGTATGTTGACATCAGTGCTACAGATGTTTAGTCTGGAATTAGTGCTATAGACTCATAGACTCTTTTTTTTTTTGAAAAAAAATTTTTTTTGAGATTTCCCCAAGGTATGACTCTAAGGCACAGATTTTCTTCCAGAAATTACTGATATTTATTTTTAACTTAGATTTTCTTTTCCTGAAGTAAGTTTTTCTGTTCCTCAAAGGATTAATGATATAGTTAAATATGCTGTATTTGATATTTGGACATCAAGAAATAATGAAAAAAATCTTTCTTAGGTTGACACCACATTGTTTAATAAATGAAACCCACCATGATTCTATTTTACTCTTTTGCTGAGACATCTCTGGAACTAACACTGTGAACAATATTGTGAAGCCGTTGGAAAAATATAGAAAGGAAAATCAGTAAAGGAAAGTGATTACAATTGCCAGTGAGGGTAGAAAAACATGATGAAAGCTATGAGTGATTTAGTAATTACGTATATTCTGATATTTGTTCTCACCCTTCAGTTTTATGTTCAGGGCATACATACAGCACACTGTAGAGAAACAGAATTGTTGTCTATAATCAGTGAGACAGTGAGCTAATTAGATCATTATTCTTTAGCCAAGGACAAGCTATACAACGCAAAGAGAATTTTGGAACTTCTTTGTCATGTGCTTATATAAGATGTTCCAAACAAGATGGAACAGCATTTATTATGTTAAACGGTGCTTGAAGAAACATCAGTGTTGCACTTGACAGATCATACCAATATAGCAGGACCCCTGATTGCTTAATCCATTGCCGGAATCTGCTGTCAAAGTAACCAACTTGTGTATGTATTTCACTCATCATGTCTGCTTCTTGTCATTCTGTTCTAGAGGAGATGCTGAGCTTGGTGTGCATGCAATGAGATCTGAGGCACAAATAATTCATAAAGAGTTTATCTTGAAAGTTGATAATACTGCTCTATCACCAATCCATTCATTCTCAAGTGATTGAATGAAGCAACAAGTACATACAAATGTATTAACCAAATCCTTTATTTTCTGTATTCTGTTGCATTGATAACTGGGGCCTTGCTGACCCTCGAGGGACTGCTAATTGGGTTAGCCAGTTTCTTGAGAAAGCAAACAAATCATCATGAGTCTAACGTTTCCAATGCAAACCAATGAATCCAGAGCCCACACCCCAACCATCTCCTTTATCCGGCTTTCACACCCTAGGCCACTATCTACCACGCAAACCACCCCAGGACCATCTACCAGACAACTAGGGACAGCCCCTAGGCCCCAGAGCCTGCTGAAATCATTCAAACTAGCCATTCCTAAGCCTGTTCCTTCCCATGAAAACTACGAGAAAGACTCTTATCCACATTTTTCTCCTCTCCCTTTGCCTCCTAACCCTAGTGCTTCTCCATGTGGCCTTCTAACTAACTAAAATATCATACTTTAAAATTTGCCCACCTAATTTTTAATAATGAGATAATATTTTGAAAAATTTAGATTTACTTCAATGTATCAGAATTTTATTCTGTGATAGTGATAGTTCACATTGGTCTCAGCTTCGGTTGAAACTTGATTTTTAACTATGGCCATTTGGTTTTTGTCAAAATGTGTCTTTAGTGCACTTCAAATGCCAAGCTTACATTAAAAGTACACCTTGAGGATTGCTGTTAAGTATGCTTTTTTTTTTTTTTTTTACAGTAGATTTTCCTATATACCCATCAGCTGAATTCACATTGAGTATAAACATGATAAGAATGAATAATTGAGCTAAAAGGGGATAAACAAGTGTCATCAAGAAGAATTGTGTCTTAATAAAAAAGTGAATTTGCAGTATGTGATATTCTTTTGGAAAAATTATTGAAACTATGTCTGGATAAATGTTCAAGAAAATGCATAACTAACATCTATGGTATTTAATCCTTTTACTTGAAGATGTAAGAGTGACTTATTAGAAGTAAATGTGGAAAAATTTTTTCATATGCAATAACACATAGACCACGACATATTCAGCTTCCAAATAGGCATGAAGACCTAAATCTCTATCTTCTGGCCTTAAAATTCTCCTGTATACCCAGATTGCTTATTTGCTGAACTAACTTCTAGATGTACAGAGGTATGCCTCAAAGTTATGGCTCAGCTGAGTTTAATGTTTTCCTTCTTAATCTTTTTAAACATTATTAAAAAATTAATTTATTTATTGGCTGCATTGGGTTTTCATTGCTGCATGCAGGCTTTCTCTAGTTGTGGAGAGTGGAGGCTACTCTTTGTTGTGGTGCATGGGCTTCTCATTGTGGTGGCTTCTCTTGTTGCAGAGCATGGGCTCTAGGCACACATGCTTCAGTAGTTGTGGCACATGGGCTCAGTAGTTGTGGCTCGTGGGATCTAGAGTGCAGGCTCAGTAGTTGTGGTGCACGAGCTTTGTTGCTCCGCAGCATGTGGGAACTTCTCGGACCAGGGATCAAACCTGTGTCCCCTGCAATGCAGGCGGATTCTTAACCACTATGCCACCAGGGAAGTCCCTTCCTTCTTAATCTTGATCATCCTTTGGCATCCACTACTTCAGTGAATAGCTGACTGACTTTCACCATTCTCCAGGTTAAAAATTACTCAACTGGCCCTGACTTGTTATCTCCTTAACGCAATAAATCCCCAAATTTTGCTGACAGGTATTCCATCTTTCTATTTGAAAATTTTCACTTCATCATAAAGTTCACAAACCCTCACATAGTTTAGAACAATCTCAAACTTGGAAGGTTTGTATTGGTTTCCTCATATTTTTCAAATCTCTCATCCGTCTCCACTCAGTTTCATTCATTTTGTTACAGTCAAATTATCTTTTTAAAACAGAAGTCTGCTTATGCCACTAACCTGCTTTAAGTTCTCTAATAGCTTCCAACTGCCTATGAGGAAAAAATCCAAATTTCCTACCAGGCCATATAAGTAGGGTAACTGTATAATTTATCACCCAAACTGGAACATTTTGGACAGTTTAAAGGAGACTACTGTGCTCTGAATGTTTGTATCTCCCTCTCCCATATTCATATGTTGAAATCCTAATGCCCAAGATGGCGGTATTAGGAAGTGGGGCTTTTGGGAGATGCTTAAATCATGAGGTGGAGCCCTCATGAATGGGATTAGTGTTCTCATGAAAGAGTTTGAAGAGAGCCCCCTAGCCCCTTCCACCGCATGAGGATACAAGGAGAAGTCTGTGACTTGGAAGAGGGCCCTCACCTGACCCTGCTGGTACCCTGATCTCAGACTTCAAGCCTCCAGAACTGTGAGGAATAAGTGTCTCTGCTTATAACCTACCCAGTCTGTATTTTGTTATAGCAGCCAGAACAGACTAAGACAAAGCCTGTTAATAATTATACCAGAACTACAGGGATTGTCTTTGACAAACTGGAAAGTAAGGTCACTCTACACGTAGTTACCATCATTTTGTAAATAAGGCTTATATTTCAAGCTTCATCCTTTATGAAACTTTGCCATATGCCTTGTTCACGCACTAGTCATTCATTCAACAAATTAGTTTTTGGAACATACTCTCTACTAATTACTATTCTATAAGAAAATCACTGTACTGGTAGAGATTACGTTTTGGCATTGGGAGGAGGGATTTACAATAAATAAGTGAAAGGTACCATATCAGATTGTGAAAAGGGTTTGGATAAAAATAAGGAAGGTTAATGAGATAGATTACCAGGGAGAAGAGCTGAAATTTTAAACAAGGTGGTCAATGAAGTTCTCCCTTATAAGATGGCATTCAAAAAAATCTAAAAGGAAGATAAAATGTGACTCCTGTTTATGTGGGGAAAATATTTGAGGCAGAGTGAACAGTGAGTGCAATGGCTGGACGCTGCTTAGTGTATTGAAGAAGAAAGAGTTGGAATGTGGCTACAGAGGAGTGAATTTGGTGGGTGGGTAGTAGGAAATGAGGTCAAAGAACCTACAATAAGGGTTTTAGCTTTTATTCTAAGATGGGAGTCCACTGCAGGGTTTGGAGTAGACGAGAGGCACAACCTGACATATTTTAACCAGATCTCTCTGGCTGCTGTGTTGATAATATCCTGCTAAGGAGTAGGGATGAGCAAGACTGGGAGCAGGAAGATCAGTCAGAAAGCTACTGGCTATTGAAATTGGCTTTTTGTGATAGCAATGGAAATGATGATATATCTCAAAGGTAGAATTTACCAATCTTGATGACTGATTGGATGCTGATGTGTAAATGAGGTATTAAAGATGATTCCAAAGTCTAGGCTGAGTGACAGGAAAGATAGGATAGTCTTAAACTGAGATAAAATAAGCTGCAAGAGGAGTGAGTCTGTGGGGCAAGATCAAGAGGTAAATTTTGGACTTTTTATGTTTGAGATGCTCATCGGATACCCAAGTGGAGATGTTGATTAAACAGTTGGGCGAAGATGTCCAGGAAGAGGTCTGGGTCAAAGTTTTAAGTGCGGTAGAGACTACCAAAAATAGACAAATATCTAAAACCATGAGACTGGATGAGACCATGAAGGAAATGAATGCAGGCAGAAAAGGCAAGAGTTTCAAAGAGAGAATTCCATGTGCTCTATGTCAAAATCCTGCTTCACCCTAACTGTATCACAATTCTACCTATTTTCTACCCTCATACACTTTTTCTTTCTCCCTGGAACATTTTCCATGATTCTTTGTCCTATGGTATCCTACTTATCCTTTTGAAGCCTCTCAGAACTCTCTAGCTTAACCTAGTACCCATCTCTATGTTCTCCTTGTCATATTACCTTGGATTTACCTACTTATTGGGTTGGCCAAAAAGTGACTTTGGTTTTTGAGTAAAAATAAAAGAGACATTTTTCATTTTCAACAAGAACTTTATTGAACAACATATTCACCGTTTTGTTTCACTACCTTCTGCCATTTTTCAGGCAACTTCATAATTCCATCTTCCCAAAACTTATCTTTTTGAGCAAAGAACTCTTCCAGGTGCTTTTTACAATATTCCAGGGAATTGAATTTTTTTCCATTAAGAGAATTTTGTAAAGACCAAAATAAGCAGAAATCTGAAGGTGCAATATCTGTTGAATACAGCAGATAATTCAGAACTTCCCAGCCAAGCTGTAACAGTTTTTGCCTTGTCATGAAAGAAACATGTGGTCTTGAGTTATCCTGATGGAAGATTATGCATTTTCTGTTGACTAGTTCCAGATGCTTTTCATTGAGTTCTGCTTTCAGTTGGTCTAATTGAGAGCAGTATTTGTTGGAATTAATTGTTTGGTTTTTCCAGAAGGAGCTCATAATAGAGGATTCCCTTCCAATCCCACTATATACACAACATCACTTTCTTTGGATGAAGACCGGCCGTTGGTGTGATTGGTGGTGGTTCATTTCGCTTGTCCCACGATCTCTTCCATTCCACATTATTGTACAGTATCCACTTTTCACTGCCCATCACAATTTGTTTTAAAAATGGAATGTTTTCATTACATTTGAGTAGAGAATCTCAAGCAGAAATACAGTCAAGAAGGTTTTTTTTGCTTAGCTTACATAGAACCCAAGTATGTTGGCTATCTCCTGCATGATATAACATTGATTGTTCTCAATTAATATCTCGATTTTATTGCTATCAACTTCAGCTGGTCTACCTGACCTTGGAGCATCATCCAGCTAGAAATTTCCAGCAGGAAACTTTGCAAACCACTTTCGACATGTTCAATCATTCACAGCACCTTTTCTATACACTGCACAAATCTTTTTTTTTTTTTTTGCGTTTCAGTTGCATTTTTACCTTTCTTGAAATAATAAAACATAATATGCCCAAAATGTTGCTTTTTTTGTTCCTTTTTCAAAATTAAAATGGCTACACAAAAATTCACCAATTTTGATTTTTTTTAAGTGAACGCTGATATGACAGCTGTCACAATACAATCTAACAAAATTGTTTCAAACGAAGTTAAAGACAGCTAAGCACTACTAGAGCCATCTTATGGAAAACACCAAATGAACTTTTTGGCCAAGCCAATACATGTTTATTACATGTGTGATCCTTGAGGACAGGGATTATTTTGCATTTCCAGGACTTAACACATGAGAAATATTCAATTAATATTTATTGCACAGATGAATGGATACTTTAGCTCATGTAATGCATCGGTTTATCAGACAGTATTAATGAAAAACCAGAACCAAGGTTTTGGTTATGTGGTCCAGCATGTTATTGCAATGATATTCACTATTTGAAAGAATATGGTCTTATGTTACTGTAGAAAGAGTCCTATATTTAGAACAAGGAAATTTTGATTGTAATTTGCCCCCCTATTCACTATTTGCTTGGCCATCTGCAAATAGTTTAATGTCTACAAACCTTGGTTTTCTTTTCCGTAAAATGGAATTGATAATTTTTAATCACTATTATAAGATTATGTAATGAAAGTGTTACTGACCAGGGTTCTTGGCCTTCCTTAATCAATAGGAATTGATAAGAGGCCAGATAAGAAATTCAGGGAAGGCTTTACTGGGGCCCCTGGCGCAGGAGCGGGGAGTGAAAACAATAACAGGTTCCCTTCCACACCCCTGTTGGGGGGGCGAGCTGGTTCCTTACATGGGGTGAGGGTAGGGGCGGGTCCAGGGTCAGACTAGAGGAGTGGCTTAGGTGGTTTGGCCACCCTTTTGGTGATGCTGTGTGCAGCGGGCATGCACAGTACCCTGCTTTTTCTCCCTGCTCTGCAGAAGCAGCAGTTGGGTTTTTGGTGTTTTTGTATCTTTTTGTCCATAATTTGCCCCAACTGTGCATGCAGGCAGTTATTTTTAGTCCCTTATAGTTTCTTTGTCTTTTTTTGCTCAAGGAGACGTTTGTCCAGGTGCAGGCACTGCAGCAAAGGGTCCCAGGTCCCAGGTCCCAATCTGTCTCAAAAGCACTTTGTAAAGTAGAAAACACTATAAAATGTAAGATGTTGTTATTATTTGTCCGGAAAGACATCCGTTATCTACCTGTGTCTGTCCTTGGTGCTGAGTGTTAAGATAAGGTGTGTTTAGGATTAGTGAGCTGTGTTCCAACACACTTATGGCTGATGCAGCATATGGCAATTGAGTTTCTATTAAGGCAAATCTCCTTTCATTTCAGGGACTGTAATGCTCTACCTGGCTCCTATTACATTTTATATGTTGTCAGTTACAGCCTCCAGAACAAGCTATCACAGTGATATTAGATGCAGATTAAAAGAAGGTTGTACTGGCTTTGAATAAAGAGATGCTGTTGTTCATGGGTTGGATGTTTGAGCCGGAATATGTTTTCCTCGTTTGTGGCTTACTGGTCCACATTCTGCGGTATTAAGCTGGCTTTAACCTTCATCCTCCTGTTGGAAATCAGAACACATGCTGCTTCATAGAGTTGGGGTAAAATCAGGGAACTGGCTTCCCTTTCATATTTAAAATACACAAAGATTATCTATTTTCTTTCTAGGTCTGGACTGCTTGCGCCTAAAGCAGGCACTTGCCTTCAGGAATGAGAGCTCCTGTGGTGTCTTGCTCTTCTATGAAGTTCATTTCTCTCTTGAATTCAGTTCAACAAGGTGTTCATGCATCTTCTGCTCTTTGTTAACCCCTTCAAGGAGTATGATTTTTTTTTTGTTAAAGCTTTTCTGGTTGTTATGGGAGGGAAGATCTTACTCTTTTATATGATAACTGGAATAGAAGTCTCCTTGTAGAGTTCTTTATTCACACTTTGCCTACAAATCAGCTTAGGAGTTTTGGGAAGTTTCTGAACTTTCTGATTGTGACTCTTTTGACTTTTCTATATTTCCTGGTGCAATTGAATTCTCTGCTGGGAAGAGCTCAGAACTTTGGAGCAATACCGGGTGTAAAAGAGCATCTAGATCAATTAATGATTCTTGTCTATGGCTCTTTCAATAATCTGGAGGTTGTGGGCACAATTCTTATTTGGGGGAGTTGTGTGTAATGTATTCTATCACCATGGCTTGGCGTCAAATCCAGGTGAATCACCTTTGATCTGCATGTTGCCATTTCTAAAGGGAAAAAAATATGGATTATTTCAAATCCTCTGTTGCTCTTACAAATAGTTACTCAAGTGTATCTTCTATTGATGGCTTATTTCTGTTATATTTATAAAAAGGGAAAACTATGTAAATGCTAATACAACAAGATAAAGCTATTCAAAACATGCCTTCCTAAAAAAGTGTTTTCAATTTTAAGATTTTTAGAAACATTAGTAGGTAGCATATTAAGCCATTCTGTAAGTGAAAAAACTCTGAGAAAATACATTCATTTTATCTCTTACTTTCCACAATGCTTTTAAAATCCCAGGGAAAAGATTCTTTAAATATCTCATTCTTATCTTTCAAAAATAAAATAATATATAAAGCAATAAATTAAAAACTACTTTATTCATGTTAGCAATTATTTGTGTATTTTTCATCCCCAGAATTTTATAAATGCATCCTATTTGTATTCCATGATTGCTAAACTGAAACTAATATTCAAGTCCAACAGTTAACATTTCTATGGAATATTAACATATATTTTGCCTCTGGTAAAATGTAGCAAATCTAATAACTATTTTCTTCTACAGTTTCACTATCCCAACTGTCCCTATTAGCATTCTCTGTCCTTAATGCTATATATAGTCAAATAGTACTGTGTTAGTTGGTTTTTCAATATTATATTTGTTTTACTTTTGAAGAGCCATAGGCCATAAGGATGTGTTACTCTTTTCTCTCTCTCTCTCTGTGAATGTGTATTTTGTTTTAACATACTGAATAATAACCATAGCTAACACTCAATAATATAATAATAATTTCTACTTCCAGACACTGTTCTCAATGCCGTACATATATTAACTTACTTAATCCTTAACACTTACTTACAGATGAAGCAATTGAGAGACAGAGAGATTACACTTGTCCAAATTTACACAAATGGTAAATAACAAAGCTTGGATTTGAACCTAAACAGGCAGACCCTCAAGTCAGTAATAATAGGACACTGGTAGAATTTATTATCCAACCTGTAATTCCCTTGAGAATAAAGGGTGGCAATATTAATAATTATATCAGTGAATTAGGTACATGGTCCCAGTAGCTTTTGCTTGTGACTGCAGCCTGATTATATGGTTGCTTAGTTTAAAGAACACATTTAAAATGCATTGTACTTATGATTATGCTATTTCTTCATTTGGGTGTGGCAGTGTTTGGGCCAGTGGCCAAAAGATGAGTGATGTTTGACAATGGAAAAAGAGAAACAGAATGAAGGGCAGGAATTTGGAGGATATGTTGGAAAGTGTGGAACATTGTTTACTAGCTTTACCATAGGAATGAATTTTGATTAATACAAATACATAAAACAATTACATGAAGGATGGATAAATTATCAAAATATTACTAACAACCAAGTTAGGCAGATGAGATATTACAAAGAGAAAAAAATAAATTATTTGCTTTTAGAGCATTATTTTTGAAACAGGTGTTGATAACTTTCCTCATTAATTGACTCTGTAGATTTGTTGGCACATGTGACCTAATCACAATTGTACTTTTTTTTTTACATATACATATATCCATTCTTTTCCAGATTCTTTTCCCATATAGGTTATTACAGAATATTGGGTAGAGCTCCCTGTGCTATATAGTAGGTCCTTGTTGATTATCTATTTTCTATATAGTAGTGGGTGTCTGTTAATCCCAAACTTCTAATTTATCCCACCCCACCATCTTTCCCCTTTGGTAACCATACATTTATTTTTGAAATCTGTGAGTCTGTTTCTGTTTTGTAAGTAAGTTCATTTGTATCATTTTTTTTTTAGATTCCACATATAAGTGATGTCATATGATATTTGTCTTTGTCTGACTTACTTCATTTAGTATGATAATCTCTAGGTCCATCCATGTTGCTGCAAATGGCATTATTTCATTCTTTTTAATGCATGAGTGATATTCCATTGTGTATATGTACCACTTGTTTTTTATCCATTCCTGTCGATGAACATTTAGGTTGCTTCCGTGTCCTGGCTATTGTAAATAGTGTTGCAATGAACATTGGGGCATATGTATCTTTTCGAATTATGGTTTTCTACAGATATATGCCCAGGAGTGGGATTGCTGGATCATATAGTAGTTTTATTTTTAGTTTTTAAGGAATCTCCATACCTTTCTCCATAGTGACTGTACCAGTTTACATTCCCACCAACAGTGTAGGAGGGTTCCCTTTTATCCACACCCTCTTCAGCATTTATTGTTTGTAGACTTTTTGATGATGGCTATTCTGACCGGTGTGAGGTGATACCTCACTGTGGTTTTGATTTGTGTTTCTCTAATAATTAGTGATGTTGAGCACCTTTTCATGTGCTCTTTGGCCATCTGTATGTTGTTTAGACAGCAGGTGGACACAGACATAATTCTGTCTCTGTGGCTTTATGCATCAATAGGAATGTAACTTCCTGCCTAATCTGATGTGTTGAATTGCAATGAGGAAGAAGTTAAGTTTATGGTCTCAGGTAAAATACCAGGATGAAGAAAGAGGCAAAAGAATTTTTTGTGGTAGCTTTCATATGAATGTGTGCTCACATGGGAACTTCACATTAATAGAAGGTGTCACACTGCTGATTATGTACAATAAAATCTCAGTAGTACATTCCATAATAATAGAACTTGTTATTTTAGACTGAAGATTTATTTGGGGGAAACCCATATCAGCAGGAGGTAACCTGAAAACTTCCTTAACTGCTGTGACAAAGTCTTTTTTTAAGAGGACACCACAAAATAATGAGAGGCTGCTACACAATCGGATGCATTGAATGGGAAGACAGAGCTCGTGTGAGACATGGTCCACCCATTCCTGGCAGTGGGTGTATGTATTTGTCTTGGAGCTCTGAATGACATCAATCTTCTTTTACAACCAAATGAAACTTCACTTTCTGACATCAAGCATTCCTGTCATGACAAGAACTCTTGGAGGAGCCTGTGGAAGTGACCTTGGCAGGGGCTATCATATAGATGCAGGAGCTACCCAGGGCCAGCTGTAGTTAATGCTCAGAATATGGCGGTGACTGTGGGTCTAGCTATGGCTCGAGCTGGATACAGCTCTGTCTATGAATACTCTTTTTACTGACCATTACAGTCCCAAAGATGGTGGTCATCTTGTGGCTAGTTTTTGACTTTCAGAGTTTTTATGCTTCTCCCTAATAGCCTGTGACAAATTTCAAGAAGCCCATGTTGATGTTCCTTATATGTATCTTCATCTCTTGTGGAGCAGTGGGCAACAGCATGACATGGCAGTTCATGATTCAACCTCTGGGACAGAGTTACCAATATTTGTTACAATCAACATTTAAGAATTGCTCTTTAACTGTCAAACTATGGCATTCCTACCTCTCCATTTAGTTTATGTATTATAGCACAGTTCCTAAATAAACATTTAAATTCATCTCGCTATTTTTTCTACTTGTGTTTGTTGAAGACTTTATGATTCTTTTTAACCATTCATGAACTGGGTTACATTTGAGTTGTAATGGTCCAAAAAAATTGGTCCACCTACAGCACTGGACACAGGAGCAACCAAGGATTAGATCAGATGAAAGAGCTTGTGTTGTTTTTGGTCTCTGCTTCCAATCTTTTATGTCTTACATGCCCAATTTTTAAGTTTCAAGTGCTATAGGACAGTATTATTTGAAAAATCTTTGTCTTGGTTTGTTATAAAGTAGAAAAATGATTCTTTTCTTTCTACCATGATGTTTATACAAGTCACAGTCTATCTTACTCCTTTAACACACAAAAACATTACTGTGTTTATTATTTTCCATCACCTGACTTACCTTGAACACTGTTTACTGATCAATCTGCACTGTGGGTATGTATTTTAGTGCGTGCATTATAAAATAAAATGTAGAGGTCTTCCTTATAATTTAGAAAGTCTATTTTTACCTCTTTTTGTCACTCATGCATGACATTCATTCTTGAAATATAGCTGATACTTCAAGGAGTCTAGATAGGAAATTTTGGGACAAGTCAGTCCAGATTTTGGAAAAAAATAAAATGGGAGGTTCTGCATATGAAAGAAGATATTGGCATATTGAAAATAAAATGTAAAAAGGAGCTTTTTAAAGCTTTAATGTTCCAACAAATAAGGAATTTTACAGCAGAAATTCACTCAAAACCAGAAGCTTGTATGTATGGTGCCAAGTACTAGGGCTGCTTTGTTTTCATTTTTACCATTTGGTAATTATTTTGCTTATTATCTCTTTAGATTTTGGAGTGATTATTATGTATGTAAATTTGAAAAATAAAAGAATACAAGGCCTAAATTTGTAGTCTGAAAACTCTTCTTCTAACTCGAACCTCTGTAGGGTCTGAGATTGTGTTTTATTTCTTGTTCACCTCTATATCCTTAGCCCCAGAACAGTGGCTGGCATATGTGGACTCAGTATATTTTTGTGAAAGAAATTCATTTGTGAGATTTTTACTATAATGATGCAAATTGTATTGCCTTCAACTTTTTTTTTTTTATTTATTTTTATTTTTTTTATTTTTTATTTTTTATTTTTTTGGGGGTACACCAGGTTCAATCATCTGTTTTTATACACATATCCCCATATTCCCTCCCTTCCTTGACTCCCCCCCCTCGAGTCCCCCCCACCCTCCCTTCCCCAGTCCTCTATTGCCTTCAACTTTTAATACCAGAAAAAAAACACTTTTGCAAAAAAATGTTTCATTCTTTCCTCATAATAGCCTAAAGAAATGGGCAAGATTGGCATTAACATTTCTTTGTTTTAATCCCCTCACTCTGTTGTCCCCTTCTACTCATTCATTTTATTTCTTTTTCTTTTTTTCTTTTATATAGGAGTATAGTTGACTAACAATGTTGTGTTAGTTTCAGGTGTACAGTACAGTGGTTCAGTTATACATATACATGTATCTACTCTTTTTCAAATTTTTTTCCCATTTAGGTTATTACAGAATATTGAGCAGAGTTCCTCATGCTATACAGCAGGTCCTTATCTATTTTAAATATTAGTAGTGTGTGTATGTCAATCCCAAACTCCCAATTTATTCCTCCCCACCACCTTTCCCCTTTGGTAACCATAAATTTGTTTTCTAAGTCTGTGAATGTTTCTGTTTTGTAAATAAATTCATTCATATCATTTTTTTTTTTAGATTTTGCACATAAGCAATATCATATGGCACTTGTCTTCCTCTGTCTGACGTACTTCATTTAGTATGATAATCTCCAGGTCCATCCATGTTACTGCAAATGGCATTATTTCATTCATTTTAATGGCTGAGTAATATTCCACTGTAAATATGTACCACATCTCCTTTATCCATTCATCCTCATTCATTTTAAAAACAAAGAGACTACATCTCAGTGAGCTTAAACAACTTATTTTTAATAACATATAAGGATGGCTAGAGCTTCAGTGTGACATTTCCAAATCCATGCTCATTTTCTATGTGATTAATTACTATAACATTCAAAGACATTGTTTAATGTGTTTTCAAAATATTAAAAATAATTCTTGTGTTGATTTCCTCACCACATTCTAATCTTTAAAAAATGTATATTTTATCTTTAGTCCTCTGCACAAAATCCAATGTTCATTGAGTAAATATAAAAGAATAAATAAATGACTTAAAATTATAAAATACAATAAAACTTATTAGAGAGTCCTTATAAAACATTGATATACTTGTGAGCTGAATACTTTGTGATGTCAGTGTAGTCTTTCTGTAGTTACAAAAGAACAGTGCATTCAACAATTTGTGCTAGAACCACTGGATGTCTACATGCAAAAGAATAAAGTTGGACCTCTTCTTTTTACCATATACGCTTAATAGATCTTAGACCTAAATATCAGAGCTAAAACTGTCAAACTCTTCGGAGACAGTATAGCAGTAAATCTTCATGACATGATGGTAGTGATAATACCTTCTTAGTTATGATAATAAAAGCACAAGTGACAAAGAAAAATAGATAAATTAGACTTTATCAAATTAAAAACTTTTGGTCTTCAATTGACATGATCAAGATAACTCACAGAATGGGAAAAATATTTCAAATCATATACCTTATGGAGAACTTAATCTAGAATATATAAGGAACTCTTACAATTCAATAATAGAAGACAGATAACCTAATTCAAATATGGGTATAACGTCGGATTACAAACAGCATCTGATTCTACAAATGGCCAATAAGAACATGAAAAGATGCTCAACATCATTGGTCATCAGAGAACTGTAAATTAAAATCCCAGTTGGATATTACTTTACACTCACCAGGATGACTATAATCAAAAGTCAGGTAATAATAAGTATTTGAGGATGTGAAGAAATGGGAACCCTACTCTAGTGCTTTGTGGGAATGTAAAATGGTGTAGGTACTTTGGAAAACATTCTGGCAGTTTCTCAAAAGTTTTAAACATAAAGAAATCACATAACCCAGCAATTCAGTTCCTAGGTATATATCTAAGAGAAAAGAAAACATATGTCCAATAAAAACGTGTACTTGAATCTGCATAGTAATATTCATATTAGTCAAAAAATGGAAACAAACCAAATATATGCCAACTGATGAATAGATAAAGAAATGTTATATATCCATTTCAATGGAGTATTATTATTTGGCAATAAAAAAGAATGAAGTACTGATACAAGAAGTTACAATTGTGTCCCTACTGAAGCATTGTGTGTGTACCTGAGCATTGAAACCCATGAAAAGACTCATGATAACCTATATTTTAAGACAGGCAGCAAGAAGATTCATGATAGTTCTCTCTGCATTATTTATGGCACAGTGAACTAGGCCATTTTTTTCACTTAATATAAGGTTATTATAGGATAACTGCTCATATGACAATTTCTGTTTTATAGGAGTCAATTCCTCCAACATCAGGTTGAGAGATGCCTCCCCACAGGCCTTGGTATACCCCCTCTTTTCTTTTGTCTAATTCAGATGTTTTTTGAGTCTCTGGAAATTTATTACAGAAGCTTATCTTTCTTATCCATAGGAAATACTGAGGAACTCAGGAAAGAGTATTAAATAATGTGCTGGTTCTTAGGATTTCAAGAAGCAGAGACCTCATTTAATTAGTTGCTATGGCATTATTATAACTTGAGTTCCAAAGGAGTTCACTGGAAAGAATGGCCCACTCAACAGTAAGGTTGTCTCTTAAAACCCCGTGTTTTTAATGGATATTTTTCATTCTATTTATTCATTTTATGCATGTCTATGTTTCAATATGTTTGTCTCCATAGATCACCCCTTATCTAGTGTGAACTGAATACCAAATGAAGTTTTCCCTCCTGACAAAAAAAGTGATATATGCATTTTAATACTTTTTGATTTCCTCTTCAGCATTAAACTGGAGTTCTTAAATTGCCAATAAAATCAGGGAGTGCTTAATCAGATGTAATGGTCTGGTACTCAACTGATTGCGTTAATCAATGGCCTGAGGGGTTCCTGAGAAATGGAGTGTATGGCCACTCCACATAGTCTGAGTGATTCTTTCTTGTTTCTTTTCTTTTGGACCATGACAGATATTTGAAAATTAGATTTTTTTTTTTTAGCAAAGGTAGACACAATGTGTGAGCTTAAATATTCAGGTATTTTAATAGCTAGAATATTACCTCTCTTTTTTTTTTTTTTTCAGGCTTCAGATTCGACATTTGATCATGTGAAGACAAGGTCTAGGTATTTTTCCAGATAAACTGATGAAAAAACCAGAGATTTCTGTGAGTTGGATTTTATGAGGTGTCAATGAGAGGCATATTTTTGTGTTTATTTCAATATATCTTATATTTAATCAAGCACCTATTTTGAGGTATCTATTCCCTGAAGTAACAGCTCAAAACTTCAAATCTAGGCAGGGAGATAAAATCTTGTTAGTGTTACAGGGAAGCAAATAAAAATGCTTACTGGTATCAAAAAAATTCATCTGCCAAACTATATCAATTCGTTTATAGTGGGGATATTTCAGGCATAGGGAGATGAAAAAAGGAGGTAAGAGATCTAAAACATTTTCACCTGCTTATTCTCATTGACTGAGGATAAGAGTACAAAACTCAACAGAAGTGAAAATGACTGCATTATGGTGTTATATCTATAGGCTAATTTCTTGATGCAATTATTTATGTTTTCTATAACATAAAAAGTAACTATTTCCTAGTTATGCATTTTCTAATACCTTGAACAACTCTGAGTCTAAAGTGTAGTTGCTCTAATTTTCCGTTGTTGAAGAGAACCGACCATTCAGAAACTATTTTGTTTTCATTTTTTGACAATATTTATACTATTTCCCTCCAAAATAAATGTATAAAATTAAGCAGTAATCTCAACTTATCTGTTTCCCCTCATTTCTTCCACTCAGCCATTCTCTCCTTTTTTACTTTTTAGTTTCTTTCTACAACTATTCTTAATGGATCAATATTTATTCACTAATAACACAGGAAGGGCATCTTGTAAATTGATTTGCTCTGTCTTCTGCATACAATTTTTAAATAAAAAAGTGATTGACTTGGTTCTTAGTAAGATGAAAGTGTCTTCTGATTTAGATGAAATTGAATAGAAATTTAGGAAGATAATTTTTATTTAAATTTAACAAAAGAATTTGGATTTTAGATTTTTAACATAAGAATAAAATAATTGATTTAAAAAAAGATGAAAGTTTAGGAAGAGTCAAATTATGTCCTATGAAACATATCAGGTTGTAGCTTTTCAATTTCTTTGTGTGCTTTCTGAATTCTAGGGATTTGCAAAAAGAAAAGTTGGATTTGGATGTATTAATTTAATCATCATTTAAAATATATAATTTATCCATTCTAGACTTTTGTCTTTTTTTTAAAGATATCTATCATTTGAACAATTTCTATTTTGATTTGAAAACCTCTGGCCACTTTAATCTAAATGGGAACTGTTAGTCTCTTGATTTGTTATTGTTGAAACTAAGGATGGCCATCACCACCTCTGAGCTGATAGTAACTGTATTAGTCAGCTTGGGATGTCTAACAAAATACCACAGACTGGGTGGCTTATACAATGGGAATTTGTTTCTCACAGTTCTGGAAGGTAGGAAGGCCAAGATCAAGGTTCCTTGGTGAGAGGTCTCTTCTTGCTTGCAGATGGCCTCCTTCTGGCTGTGTCTTTAACATGGCAGAAAGTGTGAGAGCAAGCTCTTTACAAGGACTCTAATCCCTTCATAAGGGTCCCACCCTCATGACCTCATCTAAACCTCATTACTTCCCCAAAGCACCATCTTCAAATATCCATACCATCACACAGGGGATTAAGGTTTCAACATATGAATTTAGGGGGACATGATTCAACTCATAGAAAGAACCTATGCCAATTGGAAATTGGGCTAGTTACCAAGTGTCATATGTACTGCAAAGAGAACCATCATGAATCCTCTTGCTGCATGTTTTAAAGTCTAGTTTATTATGTGCTTTTCATGGATTTCAGTTCTTGGCTGTATATGCAACATTTCATAGGATTGTAGGGCACAGTTGTATCTTCCTTGAGATAATTTTCTTTTTCTTTCAACATCATACGCAACGTGTTGCTATAGATTTCTCTTGTGAAACACAGCAAAATTATACAGCTGGCACAAAAAATATCTTGGCTGTAAAATCTCACAACATGGTTTGCCATTTAGTTCTAGTTTTGGAGGCTTGGTGGTTGCAACACAGTCTTCATACTTGTGAAAGAAGCATTGTTGGCTTTTCTAATATCAGCATTAGCACAACTCAGGCCACAAGGCATGTCCTCCCTTGGGTATCTGTTCTGCGCAATTAGGAGCACAACCCAATACTGGCTTCCCTGGATTCTTCTGTAATTTTAAAGAAGTATTGATCAGTTATCATAGAAACTTATGTTCCCTCAGACATTTAGCCAATTACAGTTGCTGGTGAACCAGAGATTCTCAGAAATAAATTATCTGATATAAAATTGGAACACTTAGGTAGACCCACATTTATACTTTGTCATGGTTACGCCACTTGCTGTTATACAAGGATGGCAAAATAAATGATATAACAACTGCAAACTGTGTTTACAATAAGGGATTGTGGTGGTTACAACAGTAGTCAAAGGTGTAAAGTTAATGACTAGATCATTTCTTCTATGAGCATCTCCAGGGTGTGAAATACCCAGCGGAGATGAGTATCAGAGCTTTCATTACTCATTTTAATCACTGCTATTGCCAAGTAATGAAAACTGGACCATTTTCTCATCGTGCTTTGTGGGAATTTTTCCTTGATCCCAAAGATCTTACACACAGAGAGCTGAAATCATCTTAATTGTAAAGAAAAGTATAATAATAAATATTGAAATGTTGTCATCTTTGCCAAGTTGCAAAGATCTGAAAGTTTAACATCATTATCCAGTTTTTCCTTTACCACCAGAGCCAATCTCTTTCAAATTCTGTTTGTATTTCTTTGTATTTCTTTTTCTTTAAGGCTATACTATTTTCTTTTCTTTTCTTTTCTACATCTTTATTGGAGTATAATTGCTTTACAATGTTGTGTTAGTTTCTGTTGTACAACAAAGTGAATTAGCTATATATATACATATATTCCCATATCCCCTCCCTCCTGAACTTCCCTCCCACCCTCCCCAAACAACCCCTCTAGTTCGTCACAAAGCACCAAGCTAATCTCCCTGTGCTATGCAACAGCTTCCCACTAGCTATCTATTTTATATTTGGTAGTTATTTATAGTGAGGTGGATGGACCTAGACTCTGTCATACAGAGTGAAGTAAGTCAGAAAGAGAAAAACAAACACCGTATGCTAACGCATATATATGGAATCTAGAAAAATGGTACTGATGAACCTAGCGACAAGGCAGGAAAATATGAAGATGTAGAGAACCGACTTGAGGACACAGGAAGGGAAGGGGAGGCTGGGACTTAGTGAGAGAGTAGCACTGACATACATACACTACCAAATATATTTCTTTTAATTTACTCTTCCTTCGAGTGTTACTTCAATACCCAGGTTGGAGATTCCTTGCCTTTTATTTAGTAAAATAATTTTATAAATGCTCTCTATAACTTCAGTGTTTCTCTTGTGTAATCCATCCTAGACGTTACTATAAAAATTAACTTTTTGTATCCAACTCAATTCCATTCCATCCCATTCTATTCCATTCTATGTAGCAAATAATCAAGCCTATATATGTACTAGTTGCTATGTATGATAGAAAATGGGAGAATATAACGTAAATGAACAAACAAAAAAATCATTTCACCCAAGGCATTCATAGACTTTATAAGAAAAGAAATAAAAACAACAAGATGAAAGTTATAACAAAATTATGCCCAGGATACTAAGTAGTTGTTTTTAATTAAGACATCTTTATTTTGTGTTTAAAGTTCAAAATGAATAATAAAACAACAGATAAAAGTAATTTTTCTTTTTAATTCATATGTCTACTTATCTGCAAAGCCATTAATGGAGTGCTACACTGGCTGGTATGAAAGGAGGTCCTAAAAACTTCACAAAAGAGCTGAAGGCTGAGTTTGCCAGATAGTACCCTGGTGGAGATAGTCCAGGCAGGCAAAGTAGCATATGAAAAGGCAGGAAAGTATGAAAACACTGGTACTCTTCTTGCCAACTAAATACAACAGATGTTTACTAAGAACCTCCTGCAGGCTAGGACTTATATTTTTGTAGTTTGGCAAAGTTAAGGAATACATAGCATGTCATGTTGTAATTCAAAATTTGTGTTTCACTCTTATGGTGATGGGAAATGTTGAATTAAATGCATTAAGACACACAATTAGCCTTGTAAGCTTAGAAAATTTATAGTAGTGGTTTGTAAAATGGGTTAGTGTTAGAGCAAATTTATATTAATGATGCAGGAAAGATCGTGATGATGTATGAATAGAGCACGGCCTGAGGAGATATACAGATTCCAGAGGTAAATATAGGAGGTAGATTCAAGGTTTGATGACTGCCTGGTGGTTGATGGAGATGTCATTGTAAATTGTGACTCTCCGGTTTTTGTGGCTTGGGTGGTTGGGTTATACCAATCATTGAGAGTAGAAACATGGGAGGGAGAGGAGATTTAAGGATGAATAAGATCTATTTACTCTTTCATCCATATAAAAATGGTTATTGAATCTAATAAAGTTCTGGACACTACTTAAGATCCTAGGAAATACAATGGTGAAAAAGATCTATGGACCTTGTGGTATTTGAGCAACATTCATGAGAAATTTTCTTTTTTAGCAAGCTGGATTTATGTACTTGGAATTATAAGTAGTTAAAACAATGGGAAGAAGAGAGGTAACTCAGTAAGCATGGAGAGGATAAGAAGTAAGTGGTGAAGACAGAATTAAGGCAACTTTATTAATTAAAAAGACAAACAGAGGTACATGAAGAGGAGCCAGTGAGAAGTAAGAATTTTTCAGAGAAGTAAGATTGGATCTAAAAAAGCCTATTATCACAAAACTGAAGATTGCAAGTTTTCAAGAAAAAGCATGGTTACTACGCTAGAAAATGGGCATATAAAATAGGTACTAAAGATTGTAATGTGGGTCATTATTAATGTTTTTACCAAGAGCAGTTGAAGTAGATGATGAGGTTGAAGTGTAGTCATGAAGAAGTGGAGGTTGACAACATGAAAAAGAAGTGTAATTGGGTCACAGGCAGGAGACATACATGGTCAAAGGGGAGTTCCTGAAATAGAAGTTTAAACCTGGAAGACAGGGACACATTTTTAAAATTCAATATTTTAATGCCTTTCAGATTTTACGTGCTTAATAAATGCTCATCAGTTGTCTGATGACCACAGAAAAGCAAGCAAGACAATTAATTTAAAGATTATTGTAATAAAATCTACTTCGTAGTAATGACAGTGGAAAAACACATTTATAATAAATCCTGGAGTCTGGAAGGATTGATATTTCAGAAAATTATTATAGGAAAGAGTAATCATAGCCCCCATAATAATTAAACAGGCTGAGGAAGGTTTGAATAAAAGGCACGTCTTTCCCATGGAGGTTGAGGATTTATGACACTTTATTACATAAGATTCAAAATTAAAAATGTTAGAAAAATCATTGTCCTTTCTCCCTGATTCTTAGTGTTACATAACTCCTTTTTGTAAGAGTAATGGGGCCTGTCTCTCTAAAACCAGAGAATAGCATGGCATTACCGCAAGAACATAACACTTCGAGGTTGAAGGGAGGTTTGCAGTGAATGTGAGAGCTCAGTAAGCTGGTCCACTTAAGAAGCGTTTGTGGTTTCACTACAGTGGGGGAGATCAAAAAAGGAGATTAAAAATTTTGGTACTTGAAAGAATCATAAATGTTTGTTACTTAGAAAATGTAGTAAATATAAGCTTTATGAAAAAAAGCCCAGTGATGAATTATGTGTCTTATTTATCATTCTCTTGTTTTGAGACACTAAGAAAAATATAGACATTATATTCAAAAGACCAGATTTAAGTTCCGCTGCTGAAGAGCTGAGTGGTCTTGTAAATATCTAACATCAGTCTGTTTATAAAATGATAAGAACAAATTATAAATATTTCTCATAGGACTCTTCAGAATAACATAGACTAACCTGGATGGGAGTACTTTATAATCAAATACAATTGTTAATATTTGTGGTTATTTTAATTATTATTGTTGAAGTTTATGTTTTTAATCTGTAATTAAAATAATAAAAATTGAATATTAGAATTGGGAGCATCTTTATTATCAGACCTAATGATTCTTTGCCTTTCATTAACTCATCCATTTTCTCATTCATTCATTCTTTCTCTTGTGCTTTTAGAGTTTATTTTTATTTATTATTTTTTAAATAAGTAAACAATTTTTAAGAGTTCTAAGTTCACAGCACAATGGAGTGGAAAGGACGAGTCATTCCTGCACATTCCCTGTGCTTACACATGAACAGCCTCCTGCACTGCAGTGTTCATTTGTAGTAATTGATGAACCAACATGGACTCATCACTGTCACCCAAAGTCCATAGCTTACATTAAGATTCACTCTTGGTGTTGTATATTCTGTGGGTTTTGACAAAAGTATAGTGTGTATCCACCACTATAGTATCATACAAAAAACTTCCACTGCCCTAAAAATCCTCTTCCAGAAACACCTTCACAGCCTCACCCAGAAATACTCTTACCAGTTACCTAGTATTTCATAGCCCTGTCAAGGTGACACACAAAATTAAGTATCATGACAATATTTTCTTCATTCTTTGTTTTACTAAACCACCATTTGCCCAGTGCCTCCTTTGAACCAGATGTTGGGCTAGGTCCAACAAACAAAAGGCATTTCAGGTAAGGAATGAAATTCAGTAATGGAGGTAGATAATCAAAAAGAAGATTATAATATAACATGCAGCGGTCATGATAGAGTATAGGGCTACAACCTCAGAGAAGAGGTATGTGAATCAGATTGTGGCAACCGGGGGGGCCCTCTGGAGGAGGCGATGTCTGTGTTGATTCTCAAATGATGAGTTGGGTTTTATCAGACATTGCTCTGGTGGGAGAATGTCTTACACATTTGAAGCATCCTATAGGAAATGTTGAATTTAATCTTCAATATTCCTGAAAGTACTATGGAAGAGAGATTAACAAGGAGAGGGACCGTTGTAGGTTAAAACCAAGGTTGCTGAATATGTTTTCATAGCATGAACTTGGGTGATGTTGATTTCCTTCAAGGTTGGTGACTGGCTTGATATACTTTTTCAGTAATGGCAGATTAAATACAACTTTACAACAAATTTGATATACTTTTTCAGTAACAGCAGATTAAATACAAATTTTACACCAAAATAATGAGTTCATTTTATGCAAATTTATGTGATGATAAAAAGATTCTTACTGAACTAAGCCCCACCAATTCCTTACAGTATATGAGTCCCAAGGTGTGTGAGGGACATTAGAAAATTCCTACTATAACCCACTAATCCTGAAACCATGGGCTGCTACTACTATGGAAGCCCCTGTAGAGGCTGTGGTTAGGACCCAGTTATGGTTGTGGGTGTGACTGTGGCTATTGCTACAGGTATGGATGCAAGAGCTACAAAGAACTAAACTGTGGGTGTGGTTCCAGAGATGGCTGTGGCTATGGTTGTGGATTTGGGTACAAATATGACTGTGGATATGGTTCTGGCTGTGGCTATAGAAGATATTATTTCTCTTATATCCAAAATATATAAAGAATTATGAAATTATCAGGAAAAAAGACAGCCCAGTAGAAAAATGGACATAAGACTTGGAGACTTTACCAAAGTGTATATTCAAATAGCCAAGAAACATTTTAAAGGTTTTTAATCTTCACTATTAGGGAGATGCAAATTGAAATTATAATGTGATATTATTACATACCCACCAGAAAGGTGAAAGTGTAAAAACAGATAATGTTAAGGGTAGTTAAACATATGGATAAATAGGACTTCCATTTATTTCCAGAGGGAATATATATTAGTACAATTTTGGACAATTGTTTGGCAGTATCTTTTAATATGAGCTTACACATACCCAACTATCAAGTACTTCTGCTAAGACTATTCCCAAAAGAAATGCATATATTTGTTTACCAAAGGACATAGCACAAGAATACTCCTGGTAGCATTATTTTTAATAGCCAAAACATAAAATAACTCAAATGTTTACCAACAGTAAAATTCATGATGAAATGTGGTATTTTCATTAAGTTCTATATTATGAAGAAATGAGAAAGAACACATACTTTGAGAGATGCAAAATGGGGAAAGAATTATACAGATATGGTGATGAACAAAAGAAGTCAGGCACAAAAGAATGGATGGACAAGATTTTGTTTATTGTAAAATAAAAAAAAAACAGGTAATACTAATTTATAATATTGAAAGTCATGGTATTGGTTATAATTTTGGTTCTCCTTTTTAGGGAGAGAAATGATACCATAGCTAGGAGGAGGAGAGAGGTGGCTTCAGAGAAACTGTTGTTTTTTTTCTTGATGTCGACAGTGGTTATCCAGTTGTGCTCACTTTACGAAAATTTATTGAGCAGCACACTTCAGATTTGTACTTTTCGGCACACGTGTTATATTGCAATGAAAGGTTTATAAATATTCTGCCATCTGTCTCATAGAGGATTTCTCTCTGGCCAGCTCTCTCCTCATCAATCACCATTTATTATGTCATCTCTGTTCCCCATTTCCAGATTCTCTCTCTCTCTTTTAATATGCAGAGTAATTTAGATTTCTTTGTAGCCATCATCTAGATTATGCTTCTGGACCTTACTTTTTTTCTACTAAAAATAAAAACAACCTACAAAGTTGCATTCCTAAATTAAGATACAATTTACTTCCGTGGAGATGAATCCTCTGCACTTATTCTTCTGGTAGAGGTCTGGAATTAAATACACCATATTTTGTCATTGTAGTTGTTAATTGTGGCTTTCACAAAGGGCATAGAAGAGATTTTCAAGTTTATTTAGAAACATTCATGATAGAATTGTTTAAGTTAAATAGGTATTCATGTACATTAAAACAAGATACTATGGAGAACAATGCGAGAGTATTAGGAAGAATCATATATTTATAGTTGTGTGATATTTGGGACACACTGATTCATGGGAACCCCTGTATTCTAGATGAACATGGAAGGAAACATTGATTACCATTAGAATTCCCTGTTACAAGAAATAATGATTTCAGTTCGTTAAAACTGAGGATTTCTAAGCCTAAACTTAATGACATACAA
This sequence comes from Hippopotamus amphibius kiboko, assembly GCF_030028045.1. Classification (NCBI taxonomy): domain Eukaryota; kingdom Metazoa; phylum Chordata; class Mammalia; order Artiodactyla; family Hippopotamidae; genus Hippopotamus; species Hippopotamus amphibius. Next base: position 103,689,609 of record NC_080195.1, on the reverse strand, counting down.
TGACTGAAATTCCAGGCTCTAGCATGAAAATTTCTGATTTCAAAGCTCTAATCTTCTCTCTGTTATTTACTTGATTTGTGGTCTTGAAAAATTTATGTTCCTTCTAAACTGTAATTTTGAAAATAAATTGTAAGGAATAATAGTGCCTGTCTCATAAGAGTGTTATGAGGATTAAGTGTAGCTTTTAGAGTAGAGTTTATTAAATTCTAAGAGTTAATCATCTAAATGTCATCAAAACCATTTAATGGTAATAAAATTTCAAGGAAGAATCACAACTATTCATAATTAAACATCTAGAAATATCTCTAAATGGAATATTATGTAAGGATAAAAATTGTTCATCCCTTAGTTACTAAACTCCAAAGTATCATATGATACCAGAAATTGCTTTCATTACATTTTCAATAATAGTTATATAGAGTTCAAGGCGGCGGTGGCTGAGGAGCCGCACCCTTCGTGGCCAGACGGGAAAAAAGTTTTCCTGAACAAACCCTGAAGCCCGCAGAGCGACGCCTACGACAAAAGACCCTCTGGGGGGGCAGGGGGAGGAAAAGATGGCGGCGAAGTAGAGAGACGTGGAGTGCATCCCTCCCCACAGATGCATTGGGAATGCACGGAAGGACGCAGTCATTCTCACAGAGAACCAGCTGAACACCAGCAGATGGCCTCGGACACCGGATGGGACTGCGGGGAGCCCGACATAGCCGGTAGGGAGGCGTCTACAAGGGCTCAAAGAGGGTGAAGCAGCAGAGCTGTGGCAGACGGGAGGGAGTGAGAAACATTCAGAGGGTCCGCAGCGCAGCTCAGCGTTCCCAGACCAAGACATCAATCCGCGGCTGAACGGAGGGTCCAGGAGTGGGAGTGTGGGAGCAGGAGAGCTGGTTCAGTGTGGGAAACATTGTTGCCGGTAGGGTGACGGACCGAGAGGACAGGAGGGAGGAGGCCCGCGGAGAGGAGTGCCCGTTCCTGAGAGCTGCCCGGCCATGATGGCGGCTGGAGGCTGCAGGCTCACTGGTGGCTGGGAGGAGCCACGCGCATAGCCTCTCTCTCTCTTTCCGTGCCTCTGCAACAGGCAGTGGAGAGACGCCCTGCGGGCCACCTAAGGCGCTCAGGGATAACAAGTACCCTCAGGCACTCGGGTGGGGCTAGATTAAAACCCCTTGCAACGCCAGCAGCAGGGAGGCTGCCAAGAGAAAAAAAAAAAAAGAAAAGAAAAAAACCCCCGAGAGAGGCCCAACTCTAAGACTTTCTGTTTACGCCTGAGCCACCGGCGCCCTCTGCAACAGGCACCTCCAAGCCTGACTGAGACATCAGTGTGCCACTGCTCACTCCCTCCCAGGAGAAGGAGCCACTGTTGTACCCTCTCCCTCCCCACACACCGACGCTTACAGACGAACAATAAAGGAACCTCTGCTGGTCACAGAATAACGCAAAAAAACCCAAGGACAAGCAACCCCAAAAGTTTGGACAACCATGAGGAAACAAAGAAACACCATGCAGGCAAAGGAGCAAGAAAAAAACCCACAAGACCAAAGAAATGAGGAGGAAATAGGAAAAATGCCTGAAAAGGAATTTAGAGTCATGATAGTAAAAATGATACAAAATCTCGATAACAAAATAGAGAAAGTACAAGAAACAGTTCATAAGAACTCAGAAAAACAAACAGCAATGGATAACAAAATAACTGAAATTAAAAATACTCTAGATGCTCTAACCAGCAGAATGACTGAGGCAGAAGAACGAATAAGTGAGTTGGAAGATAGAATGGGTGAAATAACTGCCACAGAGCAGGAACAAGAAAAAATAATAAAAAGATTAGAAGACAGTCTCAGAGACCTCACTGATAACATTAAGCGTACCAACATTCGAATTATAGGCATCCCAGAAGAAGAAGAAAACAAGAAAGGGTCTGAGAAAATATTTGAAGAGGTTCTAGTGGAAAACTTCCCCAACATGGGAAAGGAAATAATTAACCAAGTCCAAGAAGCACAGAGAGTCCCATACAGAATAAACCCAAGGAGAAATACACCGAGACACATATTAATCAAACTAACGACAACTAAACACAAAGAAAAAATATGAAAAGCAGCAAGAGAAAAGCAACAAACAACATATAAGGGAAAACCCATCAGGATAACAGCTGACCTTTCCACAGAAACTCTGCAGGCCAGAAGGGAATGGCAGGATATCCTGAAAGTCCTGAAAGAGAGAAACCTACAGCCAAGAATACTCTACCCAGCAAGAATCTCATTCAGACTTGAGGGAGAAATCAAAAGCTTTCCAGACAAGCAAAAGTTAAGAGAATTCAGCACCACCAAACTAGCCTTACAACAAGTGCTAAAGGAACTTCTCTAAGTAGGAAACACAAGAAAAGGAAAACACCTACAAATACAAACTCAAAACAATTCAGAAAATGGTAATTGGAACACACATGTCAATAATCACTTTAAATGTAAATGGATTAAATGCTCCAACCAAAAGACACAGACTGGCTGAATGGATACAAAAACAAGACCCTTCTATATGCTGCCTCCAAGAAACCCACTTCAGACCAAGGGATACATATAGACTGAAAGTGAAGGGATGGAAAAAGATATTCCATGCAAATGGAAGTCAAAAGAAAGCTGGAGTAGCAATACTCATATCAGACAAATTAGACTTGAAAGTAAAGACTATTAAAAGAGACAAGGAAGGACACTCCATAATGATCAAGGGATCCATCCAAGAAGAACATATCACAATGGTAAATATCTATGCCCCCAATATAGGAGCACCTCAATACATAAGGCAAATGCTAACAGCTATAAAAGGGGACATCGACAGGAACACAATAATAGTGGGAGACTTGAACACCCCACTTACATCAATGGACAGATCATCCAAACAGAAAATAAATAAAGACACACAAGCTTTAAATGACACATTAGACCATCTCGACTTAATTGATATTTATAGGACATTCCATCCAAAAACGACAGAATACACGTTCTTCTCAAGTGCACACGGAACATTTTCCAGGATAGATCACATCTTGGGTCACAAATCAAACCTCAGCAAATTCAAGAAAATTGAAATCATATCAAGCATCTTCTCAGACCACAACGCCATGAGACTAGATATCAATTACAGGAAAAAAACTGCAAAAAAGACAAACACATGGAGGCTAAACAATTCACTCTTAAACAACCAAGGAATCACTAAAGAAATCAAAGAGGAAATCAAAAAAATATCTAGAAACAAATCACAACGAAAACACAACAACCCAAAACCTATGGGATGCAGCAAAAGCAGTTCTAAGGGGGAAGTTTATAGCAATACAGTCCTACCTTAAGAAACAAGAAAATGATCGAATAAACAACCTAACCTTACACCTCAAACAACTAGAGAAAGAAGAACAAAGAAACCCTAAAGTGAGCAGAAGAAAAGAAATCATAAAGATCAGAGCAGAAATAAATGAAAAAGAAAGGAAAGAAACCATAAGAAAAATAAATAAAACTAAAAGCTGGTTCTTTGAGAAGATTAACAAAATTGATAAACCATTAGCCAGACTCATCAAGAAAAAAAGGGAGAAGATGCAAATCAACAGAATTAGAAATGAAAAAGGAGAAGTAATAACGGACACCTTAGAAATACAAAACATCATGAGAGACTACTACAAGCAGCTATATGCCAATCAATTGGATAACCTGGAAGAAATGGATACATTCTTAGAAAAATACAATCTTCCAAGACTGAACCAGGAAGAAATAGAAACCATGAACAGACCAATCACAAGTACGGAAATTGAGGCAGTGATTAAAAATCTCCCAACACACAAAAGCCCAGGACCAGATGGGTTCACAGGCGAATTCTATCAAACATTTCGAGAAGAGTTAACACCTATCCTTCTCAAACTCTTCCAAAATATTGCAGAAGGCGGAGCACTCCCAAACTCATTCTACGAGGCTACCATCACCCTGATACCAAAACCAGGCAAAGATGTCACAAAAAAAGAAAACTACAGACCAATATCACTGATGAATATAGATGCAAAAATCCTCAACAAAATACTAGCTAACAGACTGCAACAGCGCATTAAAAAAATCATACACCATGATCAAGTGGGGTTTATCCCTGGGATGCAAGGATTCTTCAATATACGCAAATCAATCAATGTGATACATCATATCAACAAATTGAAGGATAAAAACCATATGATCATTTCAATAGATGCAGAAAAAGCTTTTGACAAAGTTCAACATCCATTTATGATAAAAGCTCTCCAGAAAATGGGCATAGAAGGAAATTACCTCAACATCATAAAAGCCATATATGCAAAACCAAAAGCCAACATTGTTCTCAATGGAGAAAAACTGGAAGAATTCCCTCTAAAAACAGGAACAAGACAAGGGTGTCCACTCTCACCACTATTATTCAACATAGTTGTGGAAGTTTTAGCCACAGCAATCAGAGAAGAAAAAGAAATCAAAGGAATCCAAATTGGAAAAGAAGAAGTCAAATTGTCACTCTTTGCAGATGACATGATATTATATATAGAAAACCCTAAAGACTCTACCAGAAAACTGCTAGCACTAATTGATGAGTTTAGTAAAGTAGCAGGATACAAAATTAATGCACAGAAATCTCTTGCATTCCTATACACTAACAACGGAAGAGCAGAAAGAGAAATTAAGGAAACTCTCCCATTCACCATTGCAACAAAAAGAATAAAATACCTAGGAATAAACCTGCCTAAGGAGGCAAAAGATCTGTATGCAGAAAACTTTAAGACATTGATGAAAGAAATCAAAGACGACACAAACAGATGGAGGGACATACCATGTTCCTGGATTGGAAGAATCAACATCGTGAAAATGTCTGTACTACCCAAAGCAATTTACAGATTCAATGCAATCCCGATCAAATTACCAATGGCATTTTTCACAGAACTAGAGCAAGAAATCTTACGATTTGTATGGAAACGCAAAAGACCCCGAATAGCCAAAGCAATCTTGAGAAGGAAAAATGGAGTTGGTGGAATCAGGCTTCCTGACTTCAAACTATACTACAAGGCCATAGTGATCAAGACAGTATGGTACTGGCACAAAAATAGAAAGGAAGATCAATGGAATAGAATAGAGAACTCAGAAGTAAGCCCAAACACATATGGGCACCTTATCTTTGACAAAGGAGGCAAGAATATACAATGGAAAAAAGACAGCCTCTTCCATAAGTGGTGCTGGGAGAACTGGGCAGCAACATGCAAAAGAATGAAATTAGAACACTTCCTAACACCATACACAAAAGTAAACTCCAAATGGATTAAAGACCTACATGTAAGGCCAGACACTATCAAACTCCTAGAGGAAAACATAGGCAGAACACTATATGACATCCATCAAAGCGCCATCCTTTTTGACCCACCTCCTAGAATCATGGAAATAAAATCAAGAATAAACGAATGGGACCTCATGAAACTTAAAAGCTTTTGCACAGCAAAAGAAACCATAAACAAGACTAAAAGGTCACCCTCAGAGTGGGAAAAAATAATTGCCTATGAAACAACGGACAAAGGATTAACCTCCAAAATATACAAGCAGCTCATGAAGCTTAATACCAAAAAAGCAAATAACCCAATCCACAAATGGGCAGAAGACCTAAATAGACATTTCTCCAAAGAAGACATACAGATGGCCAACAAACACATGAAAAGATGCTCAACATCACTCATCATCAGAGAAATGCAAGTCAAAGCCACAATGAGGTATCACCTCACACCAATCAGAATGGCCATCATCACAAAGTCTGGAAACAACAAATGTTGGAGAGGGTGTGGAGAAAAAGGAACTCTCCTGCACTGTTGGTGGGAATGTAAATTGGTACAGCCACTATGGAAAACAATTTGGAGGTTCCTTAAAAAACTACAAATAGAACTACCATATGATCCAGTCATCCCACTCCTGGGCATATACCCAAAGAAAACCATAATCCCAAAAGAAACTTGTACCATAATGTTTATTGCAGCACTCTTTACAATAGCCAGGACATGGAAGCAACCTAAATGCCCATCAACAAACGAATGGATACAGAAGATGTGGCATATATATACAATGGAATATTACTCAGCTATAAAAAGGGATGAGATGGAGCTATATGTAATGAGGTGGATAGAACTACAGTCTGTCATACAGAGTGAAGTAAGTCAGAAAGAGAAGGACAAATATTGTATGCTAACTCACATATACGGAATCTAAAAATGGTACTGTTGGACTCAGTGACCAGAACAAGGATGCAGATACAGAGAATGGACTGGAGAACTCGAGGTATGGGAGGGGGCGGGGGGTGAAGGGGAAACTGAGATGAAGCGAGAGAGTAACACAGACATATATAAACTACCAACTGTAAAATAGTCAGTGGGAAGTTGTTGTATAACAAAGGGAGTCCAACTCGAGGATGGAAGATGCCTTTGAGGACTGGGGCGGGGAGGGTGGGGGGGGCTTGGGAGGGGCGTCAAGGAAGGGAGGGAAGATGGGGATATGTGTATAAAAACGGATGATTGAACCTGGTGTACCCCCCAAAAAAATAAATAAATAAAAAAAAATAAAATAAAAAAAATAAAAAATAATAGTTATATAAAGCACTTCAGGCAAGTGTAATAAGGCCACTAAAAGTAAGAGCTTATATTTTCAGGATTTGACCATTTTATTTTCTGCTTTTTCATAAAATAATAAGGGAATTATTCCAAAGCATCGATTACTTTGACAATTAGTTCACTTATGGTGATCTTCAAGAGAATACTGAATACTTTTTTAGAGTGATGAGAGTAGATACAGGTTGCTTAACTTGAGACTGAATGACCAGGAAAGGAGTGAACAAAATGAGTATCAGTTACTGTTTTAAGAAGCATTGTGGCAGCTCATGCAGCTTCATACCAAAAAAGCAAATAACCCAATCCACAAATGGGCAGAAGACCTAAATAGACATTTCTCCAAAGAAGACATACAGATGGCCAACAAACACATGAAAAGATGCTCAACATCACTCATCATCAGAGAAATGCAAGTCAAAGCCACAATGAGGTATCACCTCACACCAATCAGAATGGCCATCATCACAAAGTCTGGAAACAACAAATGTTGGAGAGGGTGTGGAGAAAAGGGAACTCTCCTGCACTGTTGGTGGGACTGTAAGTTGGTACAGCCACTATGGAAAACAATTTGGAGGTTCCTTAAAAAACTACAAATAGAACTACCATATGATCCAGTCATCCCACTCCTGGGCATATAACCAAAGAAAACCATAATCCCAAAAGAAACTTGTACCATAATGTTTATTGCAGCACTCTTTACAATAGCCAGGACATGGAAGCAACCTAAATGCCCATCAACAAATGAATGGATCAAGAAGATGTGGCATATATATACAATGGAATATTACTCAGCTATAAAAAGGGATGAGATGGAGCTATATGTAATGAGGTGGATAGAACTACAGTCTGTCATACAGAGTGAAGTAAGTCAGAAAGAGAAAGACAAATATTGCATGCTAACTCACATATACGGAATCTAAAAATGGTACTGATGAACTCAGTGACAAGAACAGGGAAGCAGATACAGGGAATGGACTGGAGAACTCGAGGTATGGGAGGGGGCGGGGGGTGAAGGGGAAACTGAGAAGAAGCGGGAGAGTAGTACAGACATATATATACTACCAACTGTAAAATAGTCAGTGGGAAGTTGTTGTATAACAAAGGGAGTCCAACTCGAGGATGGAAGATGCCTTAGAGGACTGGGGCAGGGAGGGTGGGGGGGAATCGAGGTGGGGGCGTCAAGGAAGGGAGGGAATATGGGGATATGTGTATAAAAACAGTTGATTGAACCTGGTGTACCCCCCAAAAAAATAAAATAAAATAATAAAAAAAAAAAAAAAAAAAGAAGCATTGTGGTCAAGAGGAGGAGGGAGGTTAATGGTCATTCATCAAAGAGGAACCACCAAAACAGTCTATCTGCAAACACGAGGTGAAGAATACATGTATTCGTCAATTTCGCAATTCTTCAGAGATTCACTGTCTATGACTGTGTAACAAGTTACTACACACTCAGTAGCTTAAAACAACATACATTTATTATCTGCCAGTAGGTCAGGAGTCTGGGAACAACTTCACTGGGTCTCTGGTCAAGGTCTCACAAGGCTAAAATCAAGTTGTTGGCCAGGCTGAATTCTTACTTGGATGCTGAAATATGGGTTACTTCAAGTTTTCTCAGGCTTTGGGCAGAATCCATTTCCTTGACCCTATTGAATTCATTTGTTTCACTTGATTCTCTAAAACCAGCAATGGAGGGAAAGGGGAGAGAGAAAGATAGAGAGAGAGGTGGAGAGAGAGAGAGAGAGGAGAAGGAGAAGAAGGAGAAGGGAGAGAAAGAGGGGGAGAAGGAGAAGGGGAAGGAGAAGGGGTAGGAGAAGAGAAAGGCAGAGAGTGTGTCACTTCAAGCTCTTGCCTGATGGGATCAGGAACACAGAGGATAATCTCCCTTTTGATTAACTTAAAGTCAACTGACTACAGACCTTAATTATATCAGCAAAATCCCTTCACTTTTGCCATATGGGGTATCACAAATCTTGGGAAAGATTCCTGTCACTTTTATGATAGTCTACTTGTAAGGGTGTTACGGTCCTACTTAGAAGGATGTTAGGGGTCCTGCCTATAATCAAGGTGAAGGGATTGCAAAAAGCATGGATGCCAGTAGGTGGGACTCATGAGGGCCGTCTTAGAATTCTGCTAACCATGATGTGACTTCTTATATATTGTCTGTGTTTAATGAGAGCTGTTGCTTATTAAGACAATCAGCAAAATTAATTAAAAATATTGACATTACAAAACTATTGAGAGGGAAGAAACGTGAGAAACAATGCAGAAAAATGCTTGGTTTCGGGAAGAATGGAGGGAAGATGGCTATTTTTTAATGGGTAAAAATCGTCAAAATTTACCAGTCATGGTTTAATAAAGAATTCTACAAGTAGTTGAGAACTTGAGGCTATGTTTTTAGGAATTGTATTTTTGATCTTTGGTATTCCACTTTCCTTTACTGTACATAAAAAGGGAAACTCCTGGAGTGATCCCACTTTTTTTTTTTCTATATTCTGCCCAAATTTAACTGTTGTAAGAGAATAGCAGTGATAATGATATTCTGTACTTTGGAGAAGGTATACAATTGGTTTGTGAGTTAGTCACAGGGATCTGCTTGCAAAACAAAGTATGATTAGATCCATAAAGATAAAAATAATAGAAAAACAAGATATAGGAAATACAAGGAAAGCATATAGCATTAAATTATCAGATATGTTGAACATTAGCATTTGAAAATGGAAAAAATGGGTGATTTTCCTTACTAGAAAAAAAGAAGCCTATTTTCATAGTATTTAAAATGATAGAAATGGGGCAGGAAATATTGTCTGGGGTGTTGGATACTTGAAGAGTATTAGATGACCTATTTTATTTGCTTTTCCAACTCTAGAGGCCATAATCATTAAAAGTAAATGGAAGATTTAAGGGGTTAGACTTCTTGACATAAGAAATGCCTATAAAAATTAGTTCCATCCTCAAAGTGGATTGGCAATATGCCTGGCTCCCCTGTCTCCAAAGGTTTTAAACCAGTTCAAGTCACCAATTTGTGGACATGTTGTGGATGGCATTGTTAAATCAAGAGAGGGGCAGAGCTAATTGTCCTCTCGACTCTCCTCTTACTGTAATACTCTGGATTCTGCAAGCAAAGAGTGGCATTGAAATATAAAGGCTTGAGAAGAATAATGATGCTGGATGTTGAAACTGAAAAAATAGCATGATTTTGTACAAGTTTCTATAATGGAGGGTGAAGTCAAATAGTATTAGTTTTAAGAAACCTCATCACATTGTGGAGCGATATCTTCTAGCATTGAATGTATTTGAGATCAAAAGTAGGGAGCAGATGAAATGTGATTGAGTGTATGTGTGTGTGTGTGTGTATGCTTTAAAAAAAGACAAAAATTCAATTCACCTTTTATGAGCTAATCTCTATTTTAGACACAGGATTATAAATATTCATTCATCAAACATTCATGAAATATGATGTGTTAGACTTCACTAGGGGCTGTAGGTTTAACGGTATATGTTAAATTGCTAGACCTCAAGGAGTTCACACTCTGGTGTAGGGGAGAGAAAATAAGATCACTCATGCCATTTTATATCAAAAATAGAACTTCTTAAATAGCACGTACTAGAGACGAGGTGTTATTCTAAGTGATTTACGGATATTAACTAAAATTTTCTCATCAACTTTAAGAGGTAGATACTATCATTTCATGTCTTTGTTTTATGGATGAGAGAACTGAGGTACAGAGAAGTTCAGTGAATTGCCCGAGGCTCTAGAACTACTTACTAGTGGCAGAGCCAGAATCTGAAGCCAAGATCCATGTTTTTAAAGTGCCACACCCAGAGGCCTCTCTTGCAGAGTGTGCAGAAACCACTGTGTACCAGCTTGGGAGGGCTAACGATGTGCGTCTCTTCCCAACTCCATGTCAGTGACATCCGATTGCTAGTTTGAAATTGACCAAATGGAAATGCTTAACTGTTTTCTAGTGAGTCAATTTAATAACACCTTACTGGCAGCTTACAGACCACTTGTAGGGTCAAGGATTAATTCCTAAAATATCGTTGGAACTTTGCAGGTCTGAGAACACATGCTCTTCCTACTTATATCCTCCCAATCCTTGGCACTCTGTCCAGGGCCAGCTACGTAATCTGCAGGTTCCAGTGCAAACTGAAAATGTGTTAAAAAGGCAGGAAAAAAAGATATTTTGCCTGTATTCTGTGGTCTCTTTTTTGACATATAGTGATGCTTTTTGTTTGCTATGTAATGTCATGTGCTCTTGGGCATGGGGATACCTGTTGAGTGAGTCTAGACTTTCACAAGCGCCAGATCCCGACCTTTCCCATGCCTGTACCCAGGTTCCTCTGTGGGAAGGGAGCAGAAGGTAGCAGCAGTTACTGCACTACTGGACGGGAAGGGGCAGTGGGAAACTGCGGACTTATTCTGGGGAGGTGGGGGAGTAGTGAGAAGTGGGACTGCGTGTGACATAACATTCCAAATCCTCAACACATGTTCAATTGTCCTAGCAGACTTCACTTACAACCCATCAATTTAAGCATGAAAAGTGTTAAGAACTTAGAGATGGTGACCGTGGCATTTAACACCAAGTCCAGGGAGACTTCTGAGCACTGGGACTTGTGCATGTGCACAGGTTGCACACTCATGCAGTTGTGCCCCATAAGTGGTGTGCACTCAGTACATGCTGGGTACATCGAATTGATTTGTTTCCTGACTATCTAGCTAAGAATCCAGTTAAACTTGTGCAAGTAAACATCATTATTCTAAACTTCTTTGGAGAGAAGGCAGGGAAGCATTTGCTATGTGAGTGGAATCATGGGATTTTAAAGGTTTGCATTGTGTATTGGGGATTTCTTTGGGGGCAGGGATGGGCCCAGGCAACAATGATGAAAGTCTAAGCTTCAAGATGACTTTTACTTTATAGCTTAATTTTATAGGATCATGATTAAAGTTATACTTTTACACAGGCTTAGATTCAGAATTAAAACACTTATAAACAGCCATGTTAATTCTCTCTTAAACCTATCTTTACCTACCTCTTCTTTCAGTAGGAAGAGGAGTAGGCAATTTGTCCCCCTCAAGGGACAAAGCTTAGAGCAGTATGATTGGAAAAGCGAGTGATAATGGTACTTTGTTCATGAAGGGATACTTGGAACTCACAAAAAACATAATTAAAATTATCCACTGGCGTTTAGTTTATACAGACCTATGGAGGGCAAAGTGAAATGCAAGAAATGCTCTGTTAACATAAAAAAGCAAGGCATGTAAAATAGATAGCTAGTGGGAAGTTGCTGTATAACAAAGGGAGATCAACTCCACTCTGGGTGATGCTTTAGAGGGCCAGAACAGGGAGGGTGGGAGGGAGTCACGGGAGGGAGGGGATATGGGGATATATGTATAAATACAGCTGATTCACTTTGGAGTACCTCAAAAACTGGTGCAAGAGTGTAAAGCAATGATATTCCAATAAAGAGCTTAAAAATAATAATAATCAAAAAAAAAAAAAGCAAGGCATGGAGGTTGACAATTTACACAATGCAAATATTGGCATTTTGATGTTTTTAATGAGAACTAATTTATTAAATTCTGCCTCTTCTTAAAGTCATACCTAAAGCATATGAAATCTGGAGTCAAATAAATAAGTTATATTTCTTTCATTGCACAGCTGTGTGATTCTGGCTAAGTCACTTAATTTTTTAAATCTCAAACTATTGGGTATAAAATAGGCTCAAAGTAGTACTGTACAACATGGGGAATTCGGTCAATACTTTGTCATAACTGTAAATGGAAACTAACCTTCAAAAATTGTATGAAAAAAGAAATAGGGACCAATAAATAAAATACCCTCCAATTTCTCTGGATTACCAAAAATCCCCTCAGTATTGTAGTATTATGTTATTTTATATAAAATGTGGGTATTGATAATAATATTACTAGTCTTGTCTAATAAGAATAAACATATACACACATGTATGCAACATATATGCACATACGCACATGTGATTTCATAGCCACTAAATTTAATTAGAGAACAAAAGATTTATTTTGGTCTTTGTAAGGTCATGAGTCACATGAGAGGCATGTTTTCAGTAGAGTCGGGGTCATGAAAAAGAAGTCCAGGCTTATTATTAACTAGAGAAAACCCTGGGGAAGGGCAATTTAAAAAGAGATTTCTTAAATTCGAAGTGCCTAGTGAAATGAGCTCTTTTGAAGCAAATTGTTACGTCACTGAGCAGGTTTGACTCAGTTTCCCACCCACCTGACTGCACATAAAGGTCTGAGATTGTGGGTTACACTCTGATCTACAGGCTCTCTTGCTCCCCACATACACCTTACATTGACACTTTTACCTCCTAAGCATCATGAGTTGTTACTGCTATGGAAATTTCTATGGAGGTATAGCTATCGCTATCGCCCGGGCTATGTCTGTGAGTGAAGGCACTCCCCAGAACTGGGGTAGGGCTATAGATCTGGCTATGGTTATGGCCATATGGGTCAAGCTCTGGATGTGGCTTTAGTTGCCATGGCTACCATTCATTTTGCTGCAGGAGATGCTATTTCTTTTGCCGTTAGCAAATTACTACCAGAACATCCTTTGCTACTGAAGTGACAAGTGGAAATCTGTTCCAAGGTGCAGTCATTGACTATTTTTATTCCCTTCAAATGTTTTTTCTTTTGCCATAGATAGGCTTTGATAGAAGAAAGAAGATAAAATTCCATTTGTTTTCTGAAATTTAACTCTACATCTATCTCATGCTCTCTTTCTAGGTTTTGTCCTCGGCCATGAGCATTAGTGCTCCACACTGGGGCAAATGGTTTCTCAATGAAATGCGTCTTTGAATCTATCAAGTCTGTGTTGTCAATCTTACTTTAAATCATCGGTGACTACAGGTTTTGTAACTTCCCTGTTTTTTAATTTTTAAATTTTGGTGCATTCATGTGACTTCATTGGTTTCTCCAAACATTTCTCAAACATTTTTCTTCAATAACTTACTGTTTAGGGATTACTCACATCTAAAATAACAAAAACACACACAAAAATAAGAATTATGTTTATGGGGAAGGAAGCTGGTATTGTCTTATAGAATGGATTGGAAGAGAAAGAGATTTGAATCAAGGAGAATTCAGGAAATCTATGATGTGGACTCGAATTGAATATTGACATGAATAAAGGGAAAGGAGTGATAGACTTCTGAATCCATCGAGAAGGCCAGTCTCCAAATTCTGGATGTGATGAGGGGGAAGATACAGGAGATGTCCAAGGAAGAGAAACTTAGGGGAAATGTTTCCTTATCATATCTAGACTTGTGAGGAAAGAAGTGACATGAGTTATCAAAACATGTTTAAAGGCTTATAATATGGCAGGAGAATTGGATTTGCTTCTTATGTCCCAGAAATATTGGAACCTATAGGTAACACAAGGGTGAGTCAAAAATTATCTACACTCCGGTTATATCCATTTCCCTTGACAACACGTGTTACAAGCACTACAGCAATGCCTGTGGCTACGGCTGTGGATTTAGCCCCTATTACAGCTGTAGCTATCGGACTGGCTATGGCTGTGGCTATGGCTGTGGATACGGCTCCCGTTACGGCTGTGGCTACGGAAGCAGATATGGCTGTGGCTACGGCTCTGGCTACTGCAGCTCCTGGCCAGTTTGCTACAGGAGGTGGTATTCTTCTTGCTACTAGAACATCACCATCCAAGCCTTGCTTGCTTCGGAAACAACACCTCTAAAGATAATGCTGATTCAAGGATCTATACCCCATGATTTCTGTATCCAAGGAAGTGCATGCCTGACAGAGGTTTTGACCTCCAACTACACATTTTGAGATTGGCATCTTTGAGGCCTGAGGCTCTGTGGTGGTATCATCTGACTCTCTTCCAAAAGTTAACTTTTACTCCCTTCATCTCTGGTTCTCTGTTATGACTGTATAGATATCCTAACATTGTACTGTTGTGGAAATCACTTATTCTCAATAAAAATGGTTCATTGCTTCTAAGTAATCTCTGTGTACTTGCTTGTGAATTAGTCTTTTTTCAGGTATTATGTGCTCTTTTGAAGATTGGGCTAACAGGCTTCTCTGATATTTCTTCTAATATTTGCATCAGAAATAAACATTCTCCACTTGTTTCTCATATCCCACATGCTTAGGCATTCACATCCTCAAGCACAAATCTCACAGTATTTCAGAACCATGCTTTGCAAATCTCACTGTATCTAGGATGGAGCTGGAGGGGAAAGTGAAGGAGAAATGACACATATTCATGAGGTCATGACAAAGTCCCAGGTAGAAGAGAGGTGGCCTAGGTGCTTAAAGGAGTAATGGAATGAAAGGGATACTTTCCAGAATTAATGAGAAATTAGAGGCAGAGGTAGGTGTTAAATACATGACAATAAAGAAGTAAGGAAAGGGTAAGTTAGAATTAAAATATTCTATCATATAATCTGCTTCTGATGGAATTACAAGTGAATTTGTTTGCATATATTGAGGTTGAGGAAATTCATTTCAGTCATTTAATTGACAAGTTTTGAGTAGTTTCTAAGGGGTTTCATCTTAGACAGTGAAGACAAAGTAGAAAAATTATAGACAAGTTTCCTGTTCTTACAGTGTTTACATTCTAGTACATGAAGATAAAAAAAAAAAGTAAAAAAAATTAAAAAAATTTCGAGCTGACAGTTGGGATGAAGGGAATAGTTCAGGGAGGTGTTTTGAACTTGTGACAAATGAACTGATGTCAATTTCGAAGAAAGACTAGAAAGTACAGTAGCAAGTATAAGGGGGGAGAGAAGTTCACTAAGTTTGGGAAGAATATGATTTATTAGGCTATTTATATACCCAAAAAAGAGTCTTTACATCCTAACTCTTAACATACCTCCAAGTTCTGAAATGTGACTCCCTTAGTTAAAGAACATTTAAGACATTGAGCTTTAGAGAAAGTAAAAAATGATGGTAATCTATCCAAATACCTTACATTGACACAGCAGTGTTTGACTTAATCCCTCCCTTTTTTTTTATTGGAGAAATATTGATTGAGTGCATATTTTGTGCCAGGCACTGTTCTCAGAGCAGGTTATTCAGTGATGCACAGAATAGATATTTTTGCTGTTACAGATTAATCCAGAGGTTTGAATGGAAAGGTACTAGAAGTATGCAATAAAGATAAAAGACTTTTCAGTAATAAAGGGGCACTGTGGCCATAAAGTGTGTCTTGGCAGCAGTATTGAAAAGTAAACTGTCTATAACAGAGAATTTATGAAGTAG
Source organism: Hippopotamus amphibius kiboko (assembly GCF_030028045.1). Taxonomy (NCBI): domain Eukaryota; kingdom Metazoa; phylum Chordata; class Mammalia; order Artiodactyla; family Hippopotamidae; genus Hippopotamus; species Hippopotamus amphibius. The sequence goes on along the minus strand of NC_080195.1, from coordinate 103,673,719 downwards.
AATTGATAGTTTCAAATGTTAAGGGAGACAGAAAAGGAAAGAAACTGAAGAATAATAAAAACTGGAATGGAGATATATTTTCCTTATGCCTATTTTCAGGGATTAAACACAGCAGAGTGATCAGATTAGAGAAGTGACTAACATGAGAAAACAGGTAGAAAGATTTCTCAACTGAAAGAAAAATGTCTAAAAATAATTGTTCTCAGAAAATGAAATAAGTAGCTTTGTGAAAATTCCTTTTGAAGGCATTCCATAAATTATTGGATTGTAACTCATTTTTTTATTGTCAAAATGTGAGTGCCAAGTAGAAGGAATCACCTTCCTTAGTTTATACTCCCTTCCAACTTGGATTTCATAGTTTTTACCATAAAAAGTCACTTCAAGTTTGATAAGAAGTGAAAGAGGAGAAATAACAAGCAATACCACAGACATACAAAAAATCATAAGAGAATACTATGAATAGTTGTATGCTAACAAACTGGACAACATAGAAGAAATAGACAAATTCCTAGAAACATACAGCACACCAAGACTGAGTTCAAAGGAAACAGACAATTTGAACAGACTAGTCACTAGAAGTGAAATTAAAACTGTAATTCAAAAAACTTCCAGCAAACAAAAGACTAGGACCAGAGGACTTCACAGAGGAATTCTACCATACATATAAAGAAGAACTTATACCTATCCTTCTCTATTCCAAAAAGTTGAAGATGAGGAAACACTCCCAAATTTATTCAACAAGGCCACCATTGCCCTGATACCAAAACCAGACAAAGAGACTAAAAAAATTATAGCCAATATCTTTGATGAATATAGAGGCAAAAATCCTCAACAAAATGTTAGCAAACCAAAAATACAAAAAGAATCATACACCATGATCAAGTTGGATTTATTCCAGGATCACAAAGATAGTTTAACACATGCAAGTCAATCAGTGTGATGGTGACGCACCATGTTAACAAAAAGAAAGGCAAAAATCACATGATCACCTCAATAGATGCATAAAAAGCATTTGAAAATATTCATCATCCATAAAAACTCTTGTCACAGTGGGTGTAGAGGGAAAATTTCTCAATGTAGTAAAGGCCATTTATGACAAACACACAGCCAAGATAATACTAAATAGTGAAAAAGTGAAAGCTTTCCTACTAAATTCAGGAACAAGACAAGGATGCTCACTCTTGCCACTTCTACTTTAGATAGAATTGGATATTCTAGCCACAGTAGTCAGAAAAGAAGAGGAAATAAAACATATGCAGATTGGAAAGGAAGAGGTAACACTGTCACAATTTGCAGATGATGTGATACTTCATATAGAGAACCCAAAAGTCTCCAACCAAAAACCATTAGAAGTAATAAATGAATTCAGTAGGTTGCATAATACAGGATTAATATACAGAAATCTGTTGTGTTTCTATACACTACTGTTGAAATATTAGGAAGAGAAAGTAAAAAAATAAATCCCATTTAAAATGGCACTAAAAGGATACCTAGGAATAAACTTAAACAAGGAGGCAAGAATATACAATGGAAAAAAGACAGCCTCTTCAATAAGTGGTGCTGGGAAAATTGGACAGCTACATGTAAAAGAATGAAATTAGAACACTTCCTAACACCATACACAAAAATAAACTCAAAATGGATTAAAGACCTAAATGTAAGGCCAAACAGTATAAAACTCTTAGAGGAAAACATAGGCAGAACACTCCATGACATAAATCAAAGCAAGATCCTTTTTGATCCACCTCCTAGAATAATGGAAATAAAATCAAGAATAAACAAATGGGACCTCGTAAAACTTAAAAGCTTTTGCACAGCAAAAGAAACCATAAACAAGACAAGAAGACAACCCTCAGAATGGGAGGAAATATTTGCCAACGAAGCAATTGCCAAAGGATTAATCTCCAAAATATACAAGCAGCTCATGCAGCTTAATACCAAAAAAACAAATAACCCAATCTACAAATGGGTGGAAGACCTAAATAGACATTTCTCCAAAGAAGACATGGAAATGGTTAACAAACACATGAAAAGATGCTCAACATCACTCATCATTAGAGAAATGCAAGTCAAAGCCACAATGGGGTATCACCTCACACCAGTCAGAATGGCCATCATCAAAAAATCTAGAAACAATAAATGCTGGAGAAGGTGTGGAGAAAAGGGGACCCTCCTGCACCGTTGGTGGGAATGTAAATTGGTACAGCCATTATGGAAAACAATTTGGAGGTTCCTTAAAAAACTAAAAATGGAACTACCATAGGACCCAGCGATCCCACTCCTGGGCATATACCCTGAGAAAACCATAATCCCCAAAGAACAAAGTACCACAATGTTTATTGCAGCACTCTTTACAATAGCCAGGACATGGAAGCAACCTAAATGCCCATCAACAGATGAATGGATAAAGAAGATGTGGCATATATATACAATAGAATATTACTCAGCCATAAAAAGGAATGAAATTGAATTTTTTGTAGTGAGGTGGATGGACCTAGAGTCTGTCATACAGAGCAAAGTAAGCCAGAAAGAGAAAAACAAATACCGTATGTTAACTCACATATATGGAATCTAAAAAATTGGTACTGATGAACCCAGTGACAGGGCAAGAATAAAGATGCAGATGTACAGAATGGACTTGAGGACATAGAGGGGAGGGTGTGAAGGGGAAGCTGGGATGAAATGAAAGAGTAGCATCACATATACACTATCATATATAAAATAGATAGCTAGTGGGAACCTGCTGCATAACAAAGGGAGATCTACTCGATGATAGATGGTGACTTAGAGGACTGGGACAGGGAAAGCAAGAAGGAGTTGCCGGAGATAGGGGATATGGGGATATATGTGTAGATGCAGCTGATTCACTTTGTTGTACAGTGAAACTGGCACAACAGTGTAAAGCAATTATATTCCAAAAAAGGGTTTAAAAAAACAAAAACAAAAACAAAACAAGGAGGTGATAGGCCTATATTCTCAAAACCATAAAACTTTGATGAAAGAAATGGAAAATGATATGAAGATATGGAAAGATATCCCATTCCCTTGGATTGGAAGAATTAATATTATGAAAATGGCCATACTACCCAAAGAAATCTACAGATTTAGTGCAATCCTTATCAAAATACCCGTGACATTTTTCATAGAACTAGACAAAAATCCTAAAATTCACAGAACTCGAATAATCCTTAAATAGTCCTCAAATTCATAGAAAAATAGTCCTAAAACTAGAACAACAAAAGACCACTGATTGCCAAGCACTCTTCAGAAAAAAGGACAAAGCTAAAGGTATAAGCCACCCAACTTGACTATACTACAAAACTACAGTAATCACAATACTGTGATACTGGCCCCAAAACAGACATACAGATCAATGGAACAGAATAGAGAGCCTATAAATAAGCCTCCACACCTATGATCACTTAATCTATGACAAAGGAGGCAAGTATGTACAATAGAGAAAAGGTACTGTCTTCAACAAGTGGTGCTGGTCAGCCACATATAAAAAAATGAGATTAGAACATTCCCTCACACCATACACAAAAATAAAATAAAATGGATTAAAGACCTAAATGTAAGAACTCAAAATATAAAACTCTTAGAAGAAAACATAGGTAGAACATTCTTTGACATAAATTTTCACAGTATGTTTTTGGATCTGTCTTTGAAGGTAAAAGAAATAAAAGCAAAAGTAAACAAATGGAACATAATTACACTTAAAAGCTTTTGCACAGCAAAAGAAGCAGTTGATAAGATGAAAAGGTACCTATGGAATGGGAGAAAATATTTGCAAGTGATGTGACTGACAAGGTGTTAATATCCAAATTATATAAACAGCTCATACAACTGAATATAAAAAGTGAATCACCCAGTCAAAAAGTGGCAGAAGACCTGACTAGACATTTTTCCAAAGAGACATACAGATGGCTAACAGGCACAAGAAAAGATGCTCAACATCACCAATTATTAGAAAAATGCAAATCAAAACAACAATCAGATGTCAACTCACACCAGGCAGAACGGCTATCATCAAAAATCTACAAATATCAAAAGTTTTAGAGGATGTGGAGAAAAGGGGCCCCTTGTACACTGTCAGGGAATGTAAAGTGGTGCAACCACTATGGAAATCAATATGCAGTTTCCATAAAAAACTAAAAATAGAATGACCATATGATCCAGCAATTCTACTCCTGGGTACACATCCAGAAAAAATAAAAACACTAATTTCAAAAGATACATGCACCACAATGTTCATGGCAGCACTGTTTACAATATCCCACACATGGAAGCAACTCCAGTGCCCCTTAACAGATGACTCAATAAAGAAGATGTGGTGTACACATGCATATAAAGGATTATTAGCCATAAAAAATGAAATACTTCCATTTGCAGCAAAATGGATGGACCTAGAGAATATTATGCTCAGTGAAATAAGTCAGACAGAGAAAGACAAATTCGGTACTACATCACTTATATGAAGACTCTAAAAATTATAAAATGAATGCATATGCAAAACAGAAAGAAACTCACAAATATAGAAAACAATCTTGTGGTTACCAAAGGAAATAGAGAATGGGGAGGGCCCAATTAGGGCCGTGGAATTAACTGATGCAAACTACTGTATACAAAGTAGATGAGGAATAAGGATATACTGTATACTACAGTGAATTATACATTATCTTGTAATAATCTTTAAAGGAGTATAATCTTCAAAAATACTGGATCACTATGCTCTACACCTGAAACTAACATAATATTGTAAATCAACTATACTTGAATAAAAAAAACAACAAATTTTGGAGTCTGCCTGATTCTGAAAATAAGTAACATATTGAACTTATATCACTTATTTGGTGATATAAGTAAAATCTATACAAGTAAGATAAGCAAAAAAACCTCCCCAAACAAACAAAAAAACAAAAGCACTTAAACTTTTTGACTGTATGCTTGGTGATGGAAAGGTCAAATGTTTGCTTAGAGTAAGAAGACAGGATATGTTTGAATTTAGACATCTGTAGATAGAGAAGCTTACTTACAAATGCATAGCTGTAAACCAAGATTTCTATTCTTAGGACTATTGATATTTTGGACCAGATATGTTTTTCTTGTTAAGGGCTTCTTTGTGCCCTGTAGAACTAGCAGCATCTTTGGTTTCTATGAACGATGCCAATAGATAGTCTGGCATGTAGGTATCTGGGTGGGAGAAGCCAGGCAAGAAGTTGCAATGATTGAAGAAAGGAGAAAGGAATATTTCTTTTCCTATGGCCAAAGGCAGATGATTTAGGAAAGAGGAGAGAGAAAAAGGGGCAACATTTTTCTACATATCTCCTCAAACTTTTAATATAAGATATATATTAAATGATAGGAGGTTTTGCAAATAATTATCAGTGTGGGGGCACATGATTCTACTGAGACAATTCTTTGGCAGAGCAAATTAAAATGATGCTTTTTAAATAGAACTGGAATCTCCAAAATAATAAGCTATTTTAAGGAAATCATTATGGACTGTTACCAGTGACTGGCACATAATGATGGCTTGCGTATTTGTTGGCTATGTCAGGAAATGAATGGTATGCTTGGCCAATTACTGACAGTATATAAAGGCCCAAGGGAAGAAGAAGACACACACACTTGAGACACATCCTCTCGCAACCCACCTGAATCCACTTCCCTTGACAACATGTGTTACAAGCACTACGGCAACGCCTGTGGCTACAGATGTAGATTTAGCCCCTATTACGGCTGTGGCTATTGGACTGGCTATGGCTGTGGATACGGCTCCCATTATGGCTGTGGCTATGGAAGCAGATATGGCTGTGGCTACGGCTCTGGCTACTGCAGCTCCTGGCCAGTTTGCTACAGGAGGTGGTATTCTTCTTGCTACTAGAACATCACCATCCAAGCTTTGCTTGCTTCTGCCACAGCACATCTGAAGATGATGCCAGTTCAATAATACTACCCACAATTTCTCTATCCAAGAAAGTCCATGCCTGACAGAGGCTTTGACCTCCAACTACCCATTTTCTGATTGGCATCTTTGAGGCCTGAAGCTTCATGATGGTATCATTTGATTCTTTTCCAGCTGTTAGCCTTTTTTCCCATTAATCTCTGATTCTCCTTATTGATAATTCTAACATCCTATTGTAGGGGAAATCCTTTGTCATCAATAAACATTCTTCATGTTTCTAACAAACCTCTGTGTATTTACTTGTCAATTAGTCTTTTTTGAGGTGTTATGGCCTCTTGAAAATTGGGCTAATATCTTGCCTGAAACTTGGTTTTTTCCTTGATATAATATAAGCATTTCTTCTTATATTTGCATCAGAAATGTCTTTTCCATCTATTTCTTTTTTCTCACATACTGAGGTACTCATACACCCAAGCACAGATCTCACAGTATTTCAGAATTGTGCTTTGCAGATTGCTCTGTGTCTGGGATGGAGCTGGAGGGGAAAGAGGAGGAGGAATGACACATTATGCAGGCTGTTAAAGGAAAGTCTGAGGTAGAGAAGAGGTGGCCTGAGTGCTTAAAGGGATAATGGAATTTAATACATACTTTCCAGAATTAATGAGAAATTAGAAGCAGAGGTGAGTTTTAAATACATGAGAATAAAGAACTAAGGAACAGATAATTTAGAATTAAAATATTCTTTCATATCATCTGCTTTTGAGGGAATTGCAAAATGTATTTGTTTGTATATATTGAGGTTGAGGAAATTGTTTTCAGTCATTTAATTGACAAACAGTTTTGAAAGGGTCTCATCTCAGACAGTGAAGACAGGGTAGAAAATTATAGACAAGTTTCCTGCTCTCACAGTGTTTACATTCTACTATGTGATGATTAAAAAAAGTAAAAATTAAGAAAATTTCAAACTGACAGTTGTGATGGGGAAATAAAACAGCTTAATGGGAAAGAGTAAGGATTGAATTATTAGAAGGATAGTTCAGAGAGGTATTTTGAACTTGTGACAAATGAGCTGATGTCAGTTACAAAGAAAGACTAGAAGGAATAGCAGCAAAAGTAAGGGGGGAGACAATTTCACTAAGATTTGGAAGAAAATGATTCATTAGTCATGTATGAGATAATTTATATATCCAGAAAAGAGTCTTCACAAACTAGCTCTTAACATACCATCAAAATCTGAAATGTTGTGACTTCTTAGTTAAAGAACACTTAAGACACTCAGTTTTAGAGAACTGAGAAAATGGTGATAATATTTACAAACATCCTACAATTTTTAAGTGCCACACTAACATTTGAGTTAATCAATCCATATTCTTATTGGAGAAATATTGATTGATTGCAAATTATGTACCAGGCATTGTTCTCAGAGCTGATTATCCAGCGATGTACAGAACAGATATTGTTTCTGTTGTTTTGGATCAATATCCAGAAGTTTAAATGGAAAGGTATTAGAAGTAATGCATGGGCAGAAGACCTAAATAGACATTTCTCCAAAGAAGACATACAGATGGCCAACACACACATGAAAAGATGCTCAACATCACTAATCATCAGAGAAATGCAAGTCAAAGCCACAATGAGGTATCACCTCACACCAATCAGAATGGCCATCATCACAAAGTCTGGAAACCACAAATGTTGGAGAGGGTGTGGAGAAAAGGGAACTCTCCTGCACTGTTGGTGGGATTGTAAGTTGGTAAGGCCACTATGGAAAACAATTTGGAGGTTCCTTAAAAAACTACACATAGAACTACCATATGATCCAGTAATCCCACTACTGGGCATATACCCAAAGAAAACCATAATCCCAAAAGAAACTTGTACCATAATGTTTATTGCAGCACTCTTTACAATAGCCAGGACATGGAAGCAACCTAAATGCCCATCAACAAATGAATGGATACAGAAGATGTGGCATATATATACAATGGAATATTACTCAGCTATAAAAAGGGATGAGATGGAGCTATATGTAATGAGGTGGATAGAACTACAATCTGTCATACAGAGTGAAGTAAGTCAGAAAGAGAAGGACAAATATTGTATGCTACTCACATATACGGAATCTGAAAATGGTACTGGTGAACTCAGTGACAAGAATAAGGAATGCAGATACAGAGAATGGACTGGAGAACTCGAGGTATGGGAGGGGGCGGGGGGTGAAGGGGAAACTGAGACGAAGCGAGAGAGTAGCACAGACATATATATACTACCAACTGTAAAATAGTCAGTGGGAAGTTGTTGTATAACAAAGGGAGTCCAACTCGAGGATGGAAGATGCCTTAGAGGACTGGGGCGGGGAGGGTGGGGGGGACTTAGGGTGGGGGGAGTGAAGGAAGGGAGGGAATACGAGGATATGTGTATAAAAACAGATGATTGAACTTGGTGTACCCCCCAAAAATAATTAATAAATAAATAAAATTAAAAAAAAAAGAAGTAATGCAAAAAAGTAGAAGAATTTTCAATAATCGAGGAGTATTGTCACCAGAAAGAGTGTGCTGGCAGGGTATTGAAAAGTAGTGTCTATCCCAGAGAATTTGTGAAGTAAAATTGATAGTTTTGAATTTAAAAGATGACAGAAAAGGAAAGAAACTGAAGAATAATAAACATTGGAATGGAGATAAATTGAGTTTTTCTTTCTTTGTTATGGATGAAATATAGCGGAGTGATCAGATTAGATCAATGACCAATATTAGAAAAAAATAGGTAGAAAAATTTCTCAACTGAAAGAAAATTTTGTCTAATAATGAGTGTTCTCAAATATAAAATTGGCAGCTTTGTGAAAATACCTGTTGAAGGCAGTCCATAAACTACTGGATCATAACTCAGTTTTCGTTGCTGAAATGTGAGTGTCTGGTAGAAGGAATCGTCTTTCTGAGTTTATACGCTCTTCCAACTTGGATTTCATAACTGTTACTATAAAAAATTTACTTCAATTTTGATAAGAAAGGAAAGAGGAGAAATAACAAGTGATACCATAGACATACAAAAACTCATAAGAAAAAGTGTGAACAGTTATATACCAATAAATTCGACAGCCTAGAAGAACCAGACAAATTTCTAGAAACATACGGAATGCTGAAAGTGAGTCAAGAAGAAACAGACAATTTGAACAGACTGATCACTAGAAGAGAAATTGAATCTGTGATTTGAAAAACTCCCAGCAAACAAAAGTCCTGGACCTGAGGGTTTCATAGGGGAATTCTACTAAACATAAAAAGAACTTATACCTATCTTTCTCAAACTATTCCAAAAAAATTGATGATGAGTAAAGACTCCCAAATTCATTCCACAAGGCCATCATTACCCTGATACCAAAACCAGACAAAGACACTATAGAAGAAAGAAAACTATAGCCCAATAACTTTGATGAATATATATGCAAAAATCCTCAACAAAGTATTAGCAAACCAAATTGAACAATACAAAAATGGTTCATATGCCAAGATGGAGTTGCATTTATTCCAGGGTTACAAGGATGGCTTAATATATGCAAATAAATCAATGTGATACACCACATTTAAAAAAGAAAAAACAAAAACTCACATAGTCACCTCAACAGATGTAGAAAAAGCATGTGAAAAAAAATTTAACACCCATTCATGATAAAAACTCCAGTCAAAGTGTGTGTAGATGGAAAATATCTCAACATAATAAAGCCCATTTATAACAAACCCACATTTAACATAATACTCAGTGGTTAAAAGGTGAATGCCTTCCTGCTAAATTCAGGAACAAGACACAGATTATCACTCTTTCCATTGCTACTTAAGATAGAATTAGACATTCTAGCCACAACAGTCATACAAGAAAAATAAATAAAATTTATCCAGACTGGAAAAGAAGAGGTAACAACACTGTCACTATTTGAAGATGATGTGGTACTTTATATAGAAAACAGTAAAGTCTCCACCCAAAAAACATTAGAACTAATAAGTGAAATCAGTAGGTTGCATGATACAAGATTAATATACAGAAATCTGTTCTGTTTCTATACACTAATGATGAAATATTAGGAAGAGAAAGTGAAATAAATCCCAGGTAAAATTGCATCAAAAAACACCTAGAAAAAAACTTAAAGAAGGAGGGGAAAGGCCTATATCCTGAAAAGTTTAGAACTTTAATGAAGGTATAGACAGAAATGGAAAGGTATCACATTCCCTTGGATTGGAAGAATTAATATTATAAAAATGGACATACTACACAGAGAAATTTACAGATTTAATGCAATCCCTATCAAAATACCTGACATTTTCATAGAAATAGAACAAATATTTTTAAAATTCACAGAACTAGAACAAATAATCATTAAATAACAGTAAAATTCATAGAAAAATAGTCCTAAAACTAGAACAACAAAAGATCACCAATATCCAAAGCACCTCTCAGAAAAAAGGACAATGTTTTAAGTTAAACTTTCTCAAGACTTCAGACTATACTACAAAGCTACAGTAATCAAAACAGTGTGGTATTTGCACAAAGCAAACACAGTTTAATGGAACAGAATAAGGAGTCCAGAAATAATCCCCACACATATGATCAATTAGTCTATGACAAAAGGGACAAGAAATTACATTGGAGGAAAGATAGTCTCTTCAACAAGAGGTGCTGGGAAAACTGGATTTAAAACAATGAGATTAGAACATTCCCTCATAAAACATACAAAAAACAAACAAAACTCAAAAAAGGCTGAAGACCTAAATGTAAGACTTGAAAATGTAAAATTCTTAGAAGAAAACATAGGAAGGTCATGCTTTGACATAAATTGTAGCATTAATTTTTTTGGATCTGTATCCTAAGGCAAAAGAAATAAAAGCAAAAATAAACAAATGGGACATAATTACACATAAGAGGTTTTGTAGAGCCAAGGAAGCAGTTGAAAAGATAAAAAGACAACCTATGATGTGACTGACAAGGTGTTAATATCCAAATTATACAAACATCTCATACAACTCAAAATCAGAAAACCAAACAACCCAACCCAAAAATCAGTTATTGGGGACATGATTCTACCAGGGCAATTCTTTCACAGAGCAAATGAAAATGATGTTTTTAAAATAAAACTGATGTCTCTAAAATAACAAGCTCATTTTAAAGAAACCATTATTGATTGTTGACAGTGACTGGAACATAATGGTTGCTTGCCTATTTGTTGGCTATGTCAGGGAATGAATGGTATGCTCTGCCAATTACTGACAGTATATAAAGGTCCAAGCAAAGTAGAGGACACACACACTTCAGAAACACCCTCTTGCAACCTATCTGAAACCACCCCCCTTAACAACATGTGTTGCAATTACTACAGCAACACCTGTGACTACTGCTGTGGAAACAGCTATGGCTGTGGATTTAGCCCCTATTATGGCTGTGAATATGGCTGTGGATATGGCTCTGGCTACTGCAGCTACCAACCATTTTGCTGTAGGAGATATTATTCTTCTTACTTCTAGGACATAATTATCTAAGGCTCATTTGCTTCTGAAACAACACATCTAAAGATAATGCTGATTCAAGGATCTATAACCCATGATTTCTATATCTGAGAAATTCCGTGACTGACAGAGGTTTTGACTTCCAACTATGCACTTTTAGACTGGCATCTTTGAGACTTAAGGCTCCATGATAGCATCAGGCTATTTTCCACAAGTTAGCCTTTACTCCCTTAATATGTGATTCTCTGTTATAAATGTGATAGTGGTCCTAACATCCTATAGCTGGGAAAATCACTTATTCTCAATATAAATGGGTTCATTGCTTCTAACAAATCTCTGTGTACTACCTCGTGAATTAGTCTGTTTCGCTCTCTATTGAAGATTAGGCTAATGTGTTGCTTGAAACTTGAGTTCTTCCTTGATATAATAAAAGCATTTCTTCTCATACCTGCATCAGAAATATGGTCTTCTCCACCTATTTCCTGTAGTCCAGTTACTCAGGTAGTCACATACCCAAGCATAATCTCACAGCACTTCAGAACTGTGCTTTGCAAGTTACACTGTCTAGGATGGAGTCTGAGGGGAAAAGAGAAGGAGGAATGACAGTTTATTCAAGTAGTCATGACAAAGTCACAGGTAGAGGAGATGCGGCCTGAGTGCTTAAAGAAATAAAGGAATGAGAGAGATACTTTTCAGAATTAATAAGAAATTAGGAGAAGGCCTAAGTGATAAGCACATTAGAATAAAGAACTAAGGAATAGATAAGTTAGAATAAAATATTCTACCATATCATCTGCTTTTGATGGAATTGCAAATGTATTTGTTTATATATATTGAGGTTGAGGAAATTGATTTCTGTCCCTTAATTGACAAATAGTTTTGAACAGTTTTGAAAGGGTCTCATCTTAGACAGTGAAGACAAAGGAGGAAAATTATAGACACATTTCCTGCTCTCACAGTGCTAAATTCTAGTACTTGAAACTAAAGAGTAAAAAAATAATTAAGATTATTTCACACTGATTGTTGGGATGAGGGGACTAAAACAGCTTAATGAGAAAGACAGTAAGGATTGAATTTTAGAGGGATAACTCAGGGAGGTATTTTGAAGTTGTGGGAGATAAGCTGATGTCAATTGGAAAGATAGACTAGAAAGGACAGTGGAAAGTGTAAAGGGGGAAAAGAAGTAAATGAAGTTTTAGAAGAATATAATTTGTTAAGCATGCACGAGATAATTTATATATCCAGAAGATGGTCTTCACAAGTAACATTTAGCATACCTTCAAAATCTGAAATGTTGTGACTCACTTGGGGAAGGAACATTGGTGACATTCAGCTTTAGGTAAATTAAAAAAATGGTGATAATATATACAAGTATCCTACAGTTTATATGTGACACACAAATGTTTGATTTAATGTATCCATATTCTTATTGGAGAGATATTGACTGAGTGCAAATTATGTGCTAAGCATTGTTCTCAGAGCTGGTTATTCAGTGATGTACAGAATAGATTGTTTCTGTTGTTTTGACTCAATATACAGAGGTTTGAATGAAAAGGTATTAGAAGTAATGCAATAAAGATGATGGTTTTTCAATAATCCAGGGGTATTGTGGTCTGAAAGTTTGTGTTGGCAGCGATATTGAAAAGTAAAGTGTCTATTCCAAAGAATTTGTGAAGTAAACTTGAAAGCTTTGTGTTTAAATGATGACAGAAAAGGAAATAAACTGAAGAATAATAAAAATTGTAATGGAGATACATTTTCTTTATGTCTGTTGTTAGGGATTAAACATAGCAGAGTGATCAGATTAGATGAGTGACCAATATCGTAGTAAATGATATATTTATTAACCGAAAGGAAATTTTCTAGTAATTAAGGTTCTCAGAAAATTGGCAGTTTTGTGAAAATTCCTGCTGAAGGCATAAACCACTGGATCATAACTCATTATCTGTTTCAAAATGTGAGTGTCCAGTAGAGGGAATTATCTTCTGGAGTTTACACTCCCTTACAATTTGGATTTCAAAGTTGTTACTGTAAAAAAGTTACTTCAATTCTGATAAGAAATGAAAGAGGAGAAATGAAAAGTGATACCACAGAGATACAAAAATCATGAGACACTATGAACAGTTATATGCCAACAAATTGCACATCCTAGAAGAAACTGGCAAATTTCTAGATACATACAGAATGGCAAGACTGAGTCAAGAAGAAACAGACAATTGTAACAGACTGTTCATTAGATGTAAAAGTTAACCTGTAATTCAACAAACTCCCAGCAAATAAAAGTCCAGGACTGGAGGACTTCACAGGGGAATTCTACGAAACATAAAGAAGAATGATATCTATCCTTCTCAATCTCTTCCAAAAAATTGAAGATGAAGGAACACTCCCAAATTCATTCCAAAATGCCACCATTACTCTGATAGCATATCAGACAATGACACTACACAAAAAGAAATTGATAGCCCAATAACTTTGATGAGTACAGATGCAAAAATCCTCAACAAAATCTTAGGAAACCTAATTCAACAGTACAAAAAAGTTCATATACGATGAACAAGTTGTATTTATTCCAGGGTCACAAGATGGCTTAACATATGCAAATCAATCAATATGACACATCACATTAACCAAAAGAAAGACAAAAATCATGTGATCACCTCAATGGATCCAGAAAAAGCATTTGAAAAAAATCAGCATCCATTTATGATAAAAACTCTCATCAAAGTGGGTTTACAGAGAAAATATCTCAACATAGCAAAGTTTATTTATGACAAACACACAACCAGCATAATACTCAATGGTGAAAAGATGAAAGCCTTCCTGCTAAACTCAGGAAGAAGACAAGGATGATTACTCTTGCCACTTCTATTTGACATAGAATTGGAAGTCCTAGCAACAGCAGTCAGACAAGAAGAAGAAATAAAATTATCCGGGTTGTAAAGGAAGAGGTAACACTGTTACCTTTTGCAGACATCTTGGTACTTTATATAGAGAACTCTAAAGTCTCCACCTAACAACAATAAGAATAATAAATGATTTTGGAATGTTGCATAATATAAGCTTTATACATAGAAGTCTTTTATGTTTCTATAGACTAATAATAAAATATTAGGAAGATAAAGTAAAACAAATCCCAGTTAAAATTGCATCAGAAAATACTGAGGAATAAATTTAAACAAGGAGGCAAAAGACCTAGATTCTGAAAACTAGAATACTGAAGGAAATTTAAAATGATACAAATAAATGGAAATATAGCCCATGTTCTTGGATTGGAAAAATTATTTTGCTAAAATGACCACACTAGCCAAAAAATATACAGATTTAATGCAATCCCTATCAAAATACTTATGACATTTTCCACAGAACAAGACCAAATAATCCTAAAATTCACAGAACTAGAACAAATAATCATTAAATAATTCTAACATTCACAGAAAAATAATGCTAAAATTAGAAAAACAAAAGACCTGCAATCACCAAAGTGCTCTTTAGGAAAAAGAACAAAGCTAGAGGTTCAACCCTCCCAGACTTCAGACTATATTACAAAACTACAGTAATCATAACAATGTGGTACTGGCCCCCAAATAGACACATAGGTCAGTGGAACAGAATACAGAACCCAGAAATACTCCCACATACCTATGATAAATTAATCTGTGACAAAGGAGGGAAGGATATACAGTGGAGAAAAGCCGATCTCTTCAACAAATGGTACTAGGAAAACTGGACAGCCACATGTAGAACAATGAGATTAGAACATTACACCACATCATATACAAAACTGAACTCAAAATGGGTTAAAGACTTAAATGTAGACCAGAAAATTGAAATTCTTAGAAGAAAACACAGGAAGCACACTCTTTGATATAAACTGTAGCCTTATTATTATTATTTTTGGATCTGTCTCCTAAGGCAAAAAAGAGCAAAAATAAACAAATGGGACATAATTACATTTAAAAGGTTTTGCACAGCAAAGGAAGCAGTTGAAAAGATGAAAAGACAACCTATGAAATGGGAGAAAATATTTACTAATGATGGGACTGACAAGGTGTTAATATCCAAATTATATAAATAGCTTATAAATTGGATATTATAAACAACCAAACAACCCAATCAAAAAATGGGCAGAAGAACTGAATAGACAAATTTTTTTCCAAAGAAGACATACAGATGGGAAACAGGCATAAGAAAAGATGCTCAACATCATGAATTATTATTGAAATGTAATTCAAGACAACAACGAGATATTACCTCACACCTGTCAGAATGGCTATCAGCAAAAATCTACAGGTAACAAATGTTGGAGAGGATGAGGAGAAAAGGGAACTCTTGTACACAGTTCGTGGGTATGCAAATTGGTGTAACCACTATGGAAAATCCTGAGAATCTAAAAATAGAATTACCATATGATCCAGCAATTACACGCTTGGGTATAAATCTGGAAAATATTAAAACACCAATTTGAAAAAAAAAATACAATCCCATGTTCATTGCAGCATTGTTGACAATATTCAACACATGGAAGCATATAAGTGCCCATCAACAGATGATTAAATATATCTAAAGCATACAAGGGCATATTACTCAGCCATAAAAATGAATGAAATATTGCACTTTGCAGCAAAATGGGTGGACATAGAAAATATTATGCTTAGAGAAATAAGTCAGAGAAAGAAATACTGTATGATAGCACTTATGTGAGGAATCTAAAAAAATAAGGAAGTGAATGTATATGCAAAACAGAAGAAGGATCACAGAATCATAAAAGAACTTGTGATTACTAAAAGGAATTGAGAAGGAAGAGGGCCAATTTAGGGCTGTGGGATTAACAATGCAAACTACTATATATAAAGTAGATATGCAACTAGGATACACTGTATACATAGGGAATTATACCCATTATCTTGTAATAAGTTTTAAGAGAGTATAATCTTCAAAAATACTGACTTGCTATGCTCTATATCGGAAACTAACACAATATTCTAATTCAACTATACTTAAATAATAATTTAAAAAAAATTTTGGAGTGTGTCTAATTCTGAGAATGGTAATATGAGTAAAATTTCTACAAGTAACATAAAAAAAACCCCAAAATAACAAAGAAACAAACAAAAAACGACACTTTTTGGACTACATGTTTGGTGATGAAAGGGTCAAATGTTTGTCTAGAGTGGGTAAACAAAGTACATTTGGATTCAGACATCTATAAATACATTAGAAGTTAATTTATAAATGCATTGCTACAAATCAAATTTCCTATTCACAGCACTGTTGATATTTTGGAAGAGATATTTTTTCCTTCTTGGGGGCTGTTTTGTGTCATATGGAATTAGCATCATCTTTGCTTTCTACACAAGATGCCAATAGGTAATCTGGCATGTACGTATCTGGAAGGGAGAGGCCTGGAAAGAATTTGAACTGATTGAAGGTGGGAGAAAGGAATATTTCTTTTCCTATGGCAAGAGGCAGATGACTTAGGAAAAAGGAGAGGAAAGGGGACATCAGTTTTCTACATACCTCCTCACACTTTTAATATGAGATAGGAGGATTGGAAAATGGATATACGTTTTGGGGCACATAATTCTCCTGAGAGAATTTTTGTGAGAACAAATAAAAATGATGCTCTTTAAATAACACTGAAGTCTCCAAAATAATAAGCTATTTTAAGGAAACCATTACTGACTGTCAACAGTGAGTGGCACATAATGGTGGCTTGCATGTTTGTTGGCTGTGTCAGGGAATGAATGGTATGCTCGGCAACTACTGACAGTATATAAAGGTCAAGGGAAGAAGAAGACACACACACTTGAGACACATCCTCTTGCAACCCACCTGAATCCACTTCCCTTGACAACATGTGTTACAAGTACTACGGCAATGCCTGTGGCTACAGATGTGGATTTAGCCCCTATTACAGCTGTGGCTATCGGACTGGCTATGGCTGTGGCTATGGCTGGGGATACGGCTCCCATTACAGCTGTGGCTATGGAAGCAGTTATAGCTGTGGCTACGGCTCTGGCTACTGCAGCTCCTGGCCAGTTTGCTACAGGAGATGGTATTCTTCTTGCTACTAGAACATCACCATCCAAGCCTTGCTTGCTTCTGCCACAACACATCTGAAGATAATGCCGGTTCAGCAATGCTACCCACAATTTCCATGTCCAAGAAAGTCCATGCCTGACAGAGGCTTTGGCCTCCAATGACCCATTTTCCGATTGGCATCTTTGAGGCCTGAAGCTCCACCATGGTATCGTCTGACACTTTTCCAAAGTCGAACTTTTTCTCCCTTCAACTCTGATTCTCTGTTATAAGTGTAGTGATGATCCTCACATCGAATAGTTGGGGAAAGACATCACTTATTCTCAGTAAAAATGGTTCATTGCTTCTAAGAAATCTCTGTGTACTTGTGAATCAGTCTTTTTTGCCCTTTCTTGAAGATTGGGCTAACATGTTGCCTGAAACTTGACTTCCTTCTTGATAGTATAAAATCATTTCTTACACTTGTGTCAGATTTACTTTCTTCTGCACTGATATCTCATATTCCACTTAGGCACTTACATGTCCTAGCACAAATCTTGCAGTATCTCAAAACTGTGCTCTGCAAGTTGTACTGTGTCTAGGATGGAGGTTGAGGAGAAAGAAAAGGAGGAATGAAATTTTATTCATGCAGTCATGACAAACATTCAGGTAGAAGAGTTGTACTGAGAGCTTAATGGAATAATGCAATGAGGGAGATACTTTCCAGGATTAATAAGAAATTAGAAGCAGACCTAAGTGTTAAGCACAAGAGAATAAAGAACTAAGGAATGGGTAAGTTAGAATTAAAATATTCTATCATATCATCTGCTTTTGATAGGATTGCAAATATATTTGTTTGCCTATATTGGGGTTGAGGAACTTGATATCTGTCCCTTAACCGACAAATAGCTTTGAGTAGCTTTGAAAGGATTTCATCTTAGACTGTGAAAAAAGTCAGAAAATTATAGACATATTTCTTGCTTTTATGGTTCTAAATTATACTATGTGAAGATAAATAAAAGAGTAAAAGAGAAAACGATTATTTCACACTGAATGTTGGGATGAGAGGACTAAAACAGCTTAATGGGAAAGAGTGTAAGGATTGAAGTTTTAGAGGGGTAACTCAGGAAGGTATTTTGAAGTTGTGAGAGATAAGCTGATGCCAATTGCAAAGACAGACTAGAAAGGACAGTGGCAGGCATAAAGGGGGAAAAAAAAGTTCATGACGTTTGGGAAGAATATGATTTATTAGGTATGCATGAGGTAATTTATATATCCCGAAGATGGTCTTCACAAAGTAACGTTTAGCATACCTTCAAAATCTGAAATGTTGTGACTCCCTTAGGGAAGAAATGTTGGTGACATTCAGCTTTAGGTAAATAAAAAAAATGGTGATAATATATACAAATATCCTATAGTTTATAAGTGAAACAGAAATATGTGACTTAACCCATCCATATCCTTATTGGAGAAATATAGATTGAGTGCAAATTATGTGGCAAGCACTATTCTCAGAGCTAGTTATTCAGTGATGTGCAGAAAACATTGGTTTTGTTGTTTTGGCTCAATATCCAGAGGTTTGAATGGAAAGGTATTAGAAGTAATGAAATAAAGAGAAAACTCTTTTCAATACTCCAGGGTATTGTGGTCTGACAGTTTGTGTTGGCAGTGATATTGAAAAGTAAAGTGTAATTCCAGAGAATTTGGAAGTAAAATTGATAGCTTTGTATCTAAATGATTACAGTCAAGGAAATAAACTGAAGAACAAGAAAAATTATAATAGAGATACATTTTCTTTATGTCTGTTGTTTGGGATTAAAAATAGCGGAGTGATCAGATTAGAGCAGTGATGATATCATAGTAAATGATATATTTATTAACTGAAAGGAAACTTATCTAATAATTAATGTTCTTTGAAAATGAAATCGGCAGCATTGTGAAAATTCCTGTTAAAAGTATTCCATAAACTATTGAATCATAACTCATTTTTTATTTCAAAATAGGAGTGTCTGGCAGAAGGAAGTATTTTCTGGAATTTACACTCCCTTCCAACTCAGATTTCACAGTTGTTACTGTAAAAATTACTTCAATTTTGATAAGTAATGATGAAAAACAACAAATGATAACGTGGAGACTCAAATATCATAAGAGATACTATGAACAGTTATATGCCAACAAATTGGAAATCCTAGAAGAAACAGATGAATTTCTAGAAACATACAGAATGGCAAGACTGAGTCAAGAAGAAACAGACAATTTGGACAGACTGATCATTGGAAGTAAAATTTAACCTGTAATTCAACAACCTCCCAGCAAATAAAAGTCCAGGGCTGGAGGACTTCACCGGGGAATTCTACCAAACATATAAAGCAGAATGATACCTATCCTTCTCAATCTCTTCCAGAAATTGAAGATGAAGGAATACTGACAAACTAATCCCACAAGGCCACAATTACCTTGATTCCAAAACTAGACAAAGACAGTATAGAAAAAAGAAAATTATAGCCCAATATCTTTGATGAATATAGATGCAAAAATCTGCAAGAAACTTTTTATCAAACCAAATTCAACAGTACCAAAAATTTCATACACCATGTGATCAAGTTGTATTTATTCCAGGGTCACAAGCATGGTTTAACATATGCAAATCAATCAATGTGATACACCCATTCACAAAAAGAAAGACAAAAATCATATGATCACTGCATTAGATGCAGAAAAACAGTTGAAAACATTCAACATCCATTTATTATAAAAACTCACTTCAATGTGGGTAAAAAGAGAAAAAATATCTCAATGTAGTGAAGTCTATTTATGACAAACACACAGCCAGCCTAATACTCCGTGGTGAAAAGATGAAAGCTATCCTTCTAAATTTAGGAACAAGAGAAAGGTGATTACTATTGTCACTTCTATGGACATAGAATTGGATCTCCTAGTGACAAGACTCGGACAAAAAGAAGAAATAAAAGTGTCCAGATTGTAAAGTAACAGGTAACATGTACATCATTTGCAAATGTCATGGTGCTTTATTTAGAGAGCTCTAAAGTCTCTGCCTAAAAACTATTATAACTAATAAATGAATTCAGAAGGTTACATAAGATTTATATACAGAAATCTGTTGTGTTTCTATAGACTATTAATAAACTATTAGGAAGATAAAGTAAAACAAATCCCATTTAAAATTGCATCAAAAAAAATCTCGGAATAAACTTAAATAAGGTGGGGAAAGTCTTATATTTTGAAACTATAATACAGAAGGAAATTGAAAATGACACAAAGAAATGGAAATGTATCTCATGTCCTTGGGTTGGAAAAATTAATATTATTAAAATGACCATACTAACTAAAGAAATCTACAGATTTAATGCAGTGTGTATCAAAACACATGACATTTTCCACAGAACTAGACAAAATAATCCCCAAATTCACAGAACTAGAACAAATAATCATTAAATAATTCTAGCATGCATAGAAAAATAATCCTAAAAGTAGAATGACAGACGACCTGCAATCACCAAAGCACTCTTTTGAGAAAAAGAACAAAGCTGGAGGTTCAACCCACCTAGACCTCAGACTATATTTCAAAAGTACAGTAATCAAAACAGTGTGGTACTGGCCCCCAAACAGACACATTGATCAGTGGAACAGAATGCAGAGCCCAGAAACAATCCCACACACTTATTACAATTAATCTATGACAAAAGGGGCAAGAATATACAGTGGAGAAAAGCCAATCTCTTTCACAAATAGTACTGGGAAAACTGGACAGCCACATATAGGACAATGAGGTTAGAAACTTCTGTCACATCATATACAAAACTAAACTCAAAATGGGTTGAAGACCTAAATGTAAGACCTGAAAATATAAAACTCTTATATATATTCCAAGAAAACACTGGAAGCACACTCTTTGACACAAATTGCTGCATTTTTTTCTTGGATCTGTTTCCTAAGGCAAGAAAAGAAAAAAGAGCAAAAATAAGTAAATGGGACATAATAACACTTAAAAGGTTTTGCCTAGCAAAGGAAGCAGCTAAAGAGATGAAAAGACAACCTATGAAATGGGAGAAAATATTTACCAATGATGTGACTGACAAGGTGTTAATATCCAAATTATGTAAATAGCTCATATAACTCAATATAGAAAAACAACTCAATCAAAAATGGACAGAAGGCCTGAAAAGACAGTTTTTCCAAAGAAGACATACAGATGGCTACCAGGTATAAGAAAAGATGCTCAGAATCATGGGTTATTAGAGAAATGCAAATCAAGACAACAATGAGATATCTCACACTTGTCAGAATGGCTATCCTCAAAAATCTGCAGGTAACAAATGTTGGAGAGCATGAGGAGAAAAGGGAACTTTTGTACACTGTCAGTGGGAATGTAAATTGGTGTAGCCACTCTGGAAAATATCCTGGAAATTCTTTAGAATCTAAAATTAGAACTACTATATGATCCAGCAATTACACCCCTGGGTATATATCTGGAAAAAAATTAAAACACCAATTTGAAAAAATACCTACACTCACATGTTCATGGCAGCATTAGTGACAATATTCAACACATGGAAGCAGTTCAAGTGGCCATCACAAATGATTAAATGTATCCAATGGAGTATTAGCCATAAAAAAGAATGAAATACTGCCCTTTGCAGCAAAATGGATGGACCTAGAAACTATTATGCTTAGTGAAATAAGTCAGAGAAAAAAGTCATACAGGGAAAGAAATACTGTATTATAGCACTTAAATGAGGAATATAAAAAATGAAGTGAATTTATACGCAAAACAAAGCAGAATCATGGATATGGAAAGGAATAATGTGGTTACTAATGGGAATTGAGAAGGAGGAGGGCCAAATTAGGGCCATGGGATAACAGAGGCAAACTAGTATATATAAAGTACATAAGCAACAAGGATATATTGTATATCCTTGTTATCTTCTAATAATCTTCAATACAGTATAATGTAAAAACTACTGAATCACTATGCTCTACACCTGAAACTGAAACAATACTGTAAGTCATCTATAGTTGAATAATAATTTCAAAAAAAAATTTTGGTGACTGTCTATCCTGAATATGGTGAAATAAGTCAAATTTATAGAAGTAAGATAAGCAGAAATATATCCACAAAGAAACTAACTAGCAAGTAAGCAAAAAACCAAATTTTTGACTACATGTTTGGTGATGGAGAGTTCAAATGTTTGTTGAGAGTGGGTAGACAGGGTAAGTTTGGACTCAGACATGTATAGATACATAAGAAGCTAATTTATGAATGCACTGCTATCTGGAGCATGACAGACATTTTGGAAGAGATATTTTTTTCTTTGTTGTGGGCTGTTTTGTGTCATGCATAATTACCAGCATCTTTTGTTTCTAACACTAGGTGAGATTAGATATCTGGCATGTAGTTAATTGGATGGGAGAGGGCTGGCAAGAAGTTGCAATGACTGAAGAAAGGAGAAAGGGATATATCTTATTCTATGGCAAGTGCAGATGATTTAGAAAAGGGAGAGAGAAAAAGGGGCAACATCTTTTACATGCCTCCTTAAACATTTACTGTAAGATATATAGTATATGATAGGTTGTATTGAAAATGAATATCAAGTTGATCGTGCATGATTCTCCTGAGCAAATTTTTACGAGAACAAATAAAAATGATGTTCTTTAAGTAACACTCAAGTCTCCAAAATAATCAGCTATTTTAAGGAAACCATTACTGACTGTCAACAGTGAGTGGCACATAATGGTGGCTTGCATGTTTGTTGGCTGTGTCAGGGAATGAATGGTATGCTCGGCCAATTACTGACAGTATATAAAGGTCCAAGGGAAGAAGAAGACACACACACTTGAGACACATCCTCTCACAACCACCTGAATCCACTTCCCTTGACAACATGTGTCACAAGTACTACGGCAACGCCTGTGGCTACGGCTGTGGATTTAGCCCCTATTACGGCTGTGGCTATCGGACTGGCTATGGCTGTGGCTATGGCTGGGGATACGGCTCCCGTTACGGCTGTGGCTACGGAAGCAGATATGGCTG
Source organism: Hippopotamus amphibius kiboko (assembly GCF_030028045.1). Taxonomy (NCBI): domain Eukaryota; kingdom Metazoa; phylum Chordata; class Mammalia; order Artiodactyla; family Hippopotamidae; genus Hippopotamus; species Hippopotamus amphibius. Next base: position 103,650,252 of record NC_080195.1, on the reverse strand, counting down.
TGGCTACGGCTCTGGCTACTGCAGCTCCTGGCCAGTTTGCTACAGGAGGTGGTATTCTTCTTGCTACTAGAACATCACCATCCAAGCCTTGCTTGCTTCGGAAACAACACCTCTAAAGATAATGCTGCTTTAAGGATCTATACCCCATGATTTCTGTATCCAAGAAAGTGCATGCCTCACAGAGGCTTTGACCTCCAACGACGTATTTTGAGATTGGCCTCTTTGAGGCCTGAAGCTCCGTGGTGGTATCATCTGACTCTCTTCCAAATTTACCTTTTACTCCCTCCATCTCTGAGTCTCTGTTATAACTGTATTGATGCTCCTCACATGGGACAGTTGGGGAAAGAAATCACTTATCTCAATAAAAATGGTTCATTGCTTCCAAGAAATCTTTGTGTACTTCCTTGCGAATCATTATTTTTGGCCCGTTGTGAAGATTGGCCAAACATATTGCCTGACCCTTAGTTCTTTCTTGATATAATGAAATCATTTCTTCTGATGCTTGCATCAGAAATAGTTGTTCTCGACCAATATCACAGGCACTCACATAGCCAAGCACGAATTTCACAGTATTTCAGAACTGAACTTTGCAATTTGCACTTTGTGTTGGGTGGAGCTTGAGGGCAAAGAAAAGGAAGGGTGACATGTATGTATGTATGTATGTACATATGTATATATGTATTTATTGGCTGTGTTGTGTTTTCGTTGCTGCCCATGGGCTTTGTCAGTTGCGGCCAGCAGGAGCTACTCTTCACTGTGGTGTGCGGGCTCCTCATGTGGTGGCTTCTCTTGCTGTGGTGTGTGCGCTCTAGGTGTATGAGCCTCAGAACTTGCAGTACATGGTCTCCATAGTTGTGGCTCTCGGGATCTAGAGCGCAGGATCAGTGGTTGTGGCGCCTGGGCTTAGTTGCTCAGTGGCATGTGGGATCTTCCTGGGGCAGGGATGGGACCCATGGCCCCTGCATTGGCAGGCAGATTCTTAACCACTGGGCCACCTAGGAAGCCCAGGAATGACATTTCATTCAGGAAGTCATGACACAGATTCAGGTAGAAGAGTTGTGCCTGTGTGCTTACTGCAATAATGGAATGAGAGAGAGATTGTCCAGGATTAATAAGAAATTGGAAGCAGACGTGAGTGTTGCCCACAAGAAAATAAAGAACTAAGGAATAGGTAATTTATGTTAAACATCTTATCATTTGGTTTTGATGGAATTGCAAATGTATTTATTTGCATCTATTGAGGTTGGGGAAATTGACTTCTGCCACTTAACTGACAAATCGTTTTGAAGAGTCTCGAAAGGGTGTTATCCTGGACCGTGAAGACAAAGTAGGACAATTATAGACACATGTCCTGCTCTCATGTTGCTAAATTCTACCACGGGAAGAGAAATAAAACAGTAAAAGAAATGAAGACTATCTCACACTGACTGTTGGGATGCGGAGAAGAAAAGAGCTTAATGGGAAAGAGAGGAGGATTGAAGTTTGAGAGGGATAACTCAGGGAGGTATTCTGAGGTTGTGAGAGAGAAGCTGATGCCAATTGCAAAGAGAGACTAGAAAGGACCGTAGCAAGTGTAAAGGGGGAAATGCAGTTCATGAAGCTTGGGAACAATATGATTTATTAGGCATGCGTGAGAGAATGTACATACCCAGAGGAAGATCTTCATCAAGTACCATTTAACATACCTTTAACGTCTGAAATGTTGTGACTCCCTTAGGGAAAGCACATTGGTGACATTCAGCTTCAGGCAAATAAAACAGTGGTGATAATACAAACAGTTATCCTACTGTTGAGAATGACACACAAATGTTTGGCTTCACCCATCCCTATTCTTATTGGAGAAATATTGATTGAGTGCAAATTATTTATGAGGCACTCTTCTCAGCGTTGGTTATTCAGTGATGTACAGAATAGATTGGTCCTGTTGTTCTGGATCAATAGCCAGAGGTTTGAATGGAAAGGTCTTAGAAGGAATGCAATAAAGATCAAAGTGTTTTCAATAGTGTAGGAGGCTTTTGGCCTGAACGTTTCTGTTGAGAGCGGTATTGAAAAGTAAAGTGTCTATTCCAGAGAATTTGCAAAGGAAAAGAGATATTTTTTATATTCAAATGATGACATGAAAGGAAATAAAGTGAAGAATAATAAAAGTTGTAAGAAGTTATATTTTCTTTATGCCTGCTGTTAGGGATTACACATAGCAGAGTGATTAGATTAGACCAGTGACCAGTATCATTAAAACTGAGATTTTTTTAACTGAAGCGAACTTACCTATTAATTAATGTTCTCAGAAGATGATTTTGGCAGCTTTGTGAAAATTCTTATTGAAGATATTCTGTGAACCACTTCATCATAACTCATTTTGTTTTCAAAGTGTGAGTGTCCAGTAGAAGGAATTATCTTCTGGAGTTTATGCTCCCTTTCAATTTGGATTGCATAGTTGTCAGTGTAAAAAATTTTTTTGAATTTAGATAAGAAATGAAAGTCGAGAAAACCGTTATACCACAGAGATAAAAAATCATGAGATAGTATGAACAGTTATATGCCTACAAATTGGATATCGTAGAAGAAACCGACAAATTTCTAGAAACGTACAGTATGACAAGGCTGACTCATGAAAAAACAGACAATTTGAACAGTGATCATTAGAAGTATAATTTAACCTGTAATGCAACAAACTCCCAGCAAATAAAAGCCCAGGACTGGAGGACTTCACGGGGGAATTCTACCAGACATATAAAGAAGAATGATACCTATCCTTCTCAATCTCTTCCAAAAAATTGAAAATGAAGGATCACTCCTAAATACACTCCACGAGACCAGCATTATCCCGTACTGAAACTAGGCAAAGACAGTATAGAAAAAAGGAAATCATAGCCCAATATCTTTGCTGAATATGGATGTAGAAGCCCTCAAGGAAATTGTAGCAAACCAAATTCAACAGTATGAAAAAGTTACATACCATGATCTACTTCTATTTATTCCAGGGTTACTAGGATGGCTTAACACATTCAAATTAATGATTGTGATACACCCATTAACAAAGAGAAAGACAAAAATCTTACTATCACTTCATTAGATGCAGAAACAGCCTTTGAAAAAATTTTATAAGCATTTATCATAAAAACTCTCATCAAAATGGTGTAAAGAGAAAATATTTCAACATTGTAAGGGTTAGTTATGACAAACACACAGCCAACCTAATACTCATTGGTGAAAAGATGAAAGTCTTTTTGCTTAATTCAGGGACAAGACAAAAGAATGTGTACTCTTGCCACTTCTATTATACATAGAATTGGAAGTCCTATCTACAACATTCAGAGCAAAAGAAGAACTAAAACTCTCCAGATTGGAAGGGAACAGGTAACAATTTCATCATTTGCAGATATCATTATTTTTTATACAGAGACATCTAATGTCTCCACCTAAAATCTACTGGAACTAATAAATGAATCCAGAAGTTTGCATAATATAAGATTTATATACAGAAATCTGTTGTGTTTGTATACATTAACAATAAACGATTTGGAAGTTAGAGTAAAAGAAATCCCATTTAAAATTGAATCAAGAAATATCTAGGGGGGAAAAAGACAGTGGTGAAATAGAAGGAAGTGGAATGCATTTCTCTTCACAGATGCATCAGGAATACATTAAAAGATGCAATAATTTCCACAGAAAACCAGCTGAACATTAGCAGAAGACCTTGGACACCAGAAAGGACCTCAAAGATCCCAACATAACTTGTTTGGACAGAGGGGGAAAAAAAGGAGAAAGAGGAGAAGAAGAAAGGATTGGGATGGGTCCTACACCCTGGAGCAGGGGAAGCTGTAACAGAGGAGAGATTGCCGAATTCAGAGAAACGTGCGTTATCAGGTGGGGAAACCCTCGCTCCAATGGGGAATTTATATTGTGTCAGAAGGGAGGCATTTGGGACTGTCCAAAGATGGTGAAGCAGCCGATCTGTGGCAAACGGCAAAGAGTAAGAAACACAGAGGGTCCGTACTATGGCTCTTAGTGTCCCAGACTGAGACATGGGTTCACAGCTCTACAGGGGTTCTGGGCTTTGGAAAGTGGGAACTGGAGAACTGGTTCAGGGTGAGAAACATTGTTGGCTGCGAGGAGATGGACTGAGGGGACAGGAGGGAAGAAATCTGCAGCGGAGAATGCCTACTGCAGAAAGATGGGCAGCCAAGGTTGTGGCATGCTACTGCTGACTCACAAACAGGGAGGAGGAGCCCCTGTTCTAGCCTCTCTTTTGGTTCCTGTGATGAACAAAGGGGGGCCCCCTCTGGAACTGGCTGTTGCAGTCAACAAGGGATAGAAAAAGCCCTCTGGGGGGGCTGGCCTGGTGTGTCTGCTGCTGAGAGCCAGCAGAATTCCACAGAGAAGGACATCTGTGGAGACATTCTGCTAATTCCCAAGCCCACTGGCTTCCTTCTGTAATTGGCACGGCTGCCACCAGGACTCCCAGGAGCCAAGCAGGGCACTACTGCTGACTCACATGCAGGGGAAGGAGCCACTGTTGCAGCCTCTCTTTCAGTGCCTGCGATGAACAAAGGGAGGCACCCTCTGGGCCTGGCTTTCACAGTCAACAAGGGATAGAAAAAGCCTCCTGGCAGGAGGGCGGGGGCCTGGTCTACAGAGTGGGCCAGGTCTGGAGACACTCCACTTATACCCAAACCCACTGGCTTCCCTGCACAATAAGCACAACCACGGCTGCCAGGGCTCCTGCGACCCAGGCATGGTGCTGCTGCTGACTCACATGCAGAGGAAGGAGCCACTATTGTACCCTCTCTCTCCCCACACAGAGGAGCCTACAGATGAAAAATAAAGGAAGTGCTGCTGGTCACAGAGTAATACAAAAAGCCCCTGAGGGATGCCCATCAGGTGCCTTGCACTGGCCACCAGTAAAGAACAACACTAAGGCCAGATTTCCAAACCCATGGCTACTGGCACCCTGCACATTCAGCGTCACCCCTGGGGCTCCTGCAGTCCAAGCAGGGCACTGCTGTTGAGTCACACACAGGGGGAGAAGCCACTATCAAAGCCTCTCTCTCCCCACACACCAGCATCTGCAGATGAACAATAAAGGAAACCCTTACTGATGCAGACCCAAAGAGCTCCAAGGGAGCCTCAGGATCAGACTCTGGCAGTTAGACCACATGCAGAAACGGGGACAAAACCAAAGCTGAACACCAAGGGCAGGGGGACAAAGGAAGAGGTTCTAAAATCTTTCCATCAGATATACACGCTGCAGACTAAATCCCCATAATCATCTAGGTAGACTCTATGTCTTTGGAATATCTGAGTAGACAATGAACGCACCCACAAATGAAAAAGGTCTAGCTCTGGCAGCTGTGGACTGTGGGAGCAAGTATACACAAGAATTGGGCCAGATCAGAGCCTAAGTGGACCTCATAGGACACACAGCATGTCCAGAGTCCAAACCAGAGGAAGAAACAGGCTGCTTGGTGAGGTGAAGGTGTCCTGAGGCTCAGGTGTGTACAAGGACACTTAAAACTGAGACCTCAAGGAAACAGAATTACTAGTAATAATTCTATTGATCTGATCCATTCAGTGGTCAGTTCTAGATTTTTTTCTTTTTAAATTATGACCGTAGTCCTAAGGGATCTTCACATTTTATAACACATTTTTTATTCTATTTTTTACTTTTATTTTTATATTATCCTTTTCATATAGTTCTATTTCTAGCTAACTTTTTTAGTAGTGCTGAGTTTATCTTCCCTATCTTCTTTTCTTCTTTACCTTTAATACATTTCTATTTTGTTTTTTCTTTTTCTTTTTATATTTCCAGTCATATTATGCTTTTCTGTTGCTCTGTGTTCTATCCCTTTTTATTGTATTTTATCTTATTATACTTTTAATCAATATTATTGGTCTGCCTTGTTTTCTTTCTTTATTCTTCAGATGACACACTGCTTTGGTTTTTGTTATTAGTTTCTGTCTTTATCTTAGTTCTAATTATAATTGTTTGATTTTGTTTTGGGGCTCTTCAGTCTATCTGGTTTTTCTCTTGCGCTTTGTTATATTTGCTCCATTGCTATGTGGTCCCTGTTGTATTTGGTCTTCATTTTCACAATTTCCCTGTTTTGTTTTTTAATTTTTATTTAATTAATTAATTTATTTTTGGTTTTGAAATTTTGTTGGTTTTCACTTTAATTGTCTGATTGTGTTCTGGGGTTCTTCTGTCACATTGTTCTAGTGCATTATGTTCTTTTGAGCTCTGTTTTTGTATTTCTCCCATGTGTACATGTTTCCTTGATTCAGTATTTGTTTCTTTGACTTAACCTTTAACCATTATTCTGGGGCTTGCATAGTCTTTTTTAATGCCCTATGTTGCCAGGACAAGCAACCTCTGGAGTCTGGATTCCTCAACCAGAAGTCAAGTCGGAGGCTCTAGGGAGGGAGCACTGAGTCCAGGATGCTAGACTACTAGAGAGTCCTCAGCCATGGGGAAGATTAACTGCAGAGAATTCTCACAGAGGCCTCTATCAGAGTCTGAGACCTGGCTTTGCCTGACTGCCTGCAACTGCAAGTGCTGGCTTCCTCACACCAAACTACAGACAAGACAGGAACACAAACCCACCTATCAGCACACAGACTACCTAAAGCCATATTAAGCCCACAGTGACCCTAAAACACATCAACTGACATGGCCCTGCTCATTAGAGGGAAAAGACTCAGATCCGCACACCAGAAAGCAGGCACCGGAACCTCCCATCAGGAAGCCTACTCAAGACATTGGACAAACCCCACCACAGGGGGCAGAAAACAGAAAAAAGAGGAATTACTGCTAGACAGCATAGGGAAAGGAGACAGCAAATACTATAAATTAGAGACAATGAGAAAAAACACCACCTGGAAGGCAAAGGAGCAAGATAAAATCTCCCAAGACTAAATAAATGAAGAGGAAATAGGCAAATTGCCTGGAAAAGAATTCAGAGTAATGATAGTAAAGATGTTCCAAACTCTCAAAAACAAAATAGAGAAAATACAAGAAATATTTTTAATAAGGACCTAGAAGAACTAAAGAGCAAACAAAGTTATGAACAACACAATGACTGAAATTAAAAACACTCTAGATGGTATAAACAGCAGAATAACAGAGGCAGAAGAACAAGTAAGTGAGTTGGAAGATAGAATGGTGGAAATAAGTGCCACAGGGCAGGAAAGAGAAAAAAGAATAAAAAGAATGGAAGACAGTCTCAGAGACCTTGGTGACAACATTAAGCACACCAAAATTTGAATCATAGGCATCCCAGATGAAGAAGAAATAAGGAAAGGGTCTGAGAAAGTATTTGAAGAGGTTATAGTGGAAAACTTCCCCAACATGGGAAAGGAAATAGTTAATCAAGTGCAAGAAATGCAGAGAGTCCCATACAGAATAAATCCAAGGAGAAACACACCAAGGCACATATTAATGAAACCATCGAAAATTAAACACAAGGAAAAGTATTAAAAGCAGCAAGAGAAAAGCAACAAAGAATATATAAGGGAAAACCCATAAGGACATCAGCTGATCTTTCTGCAGAAACTCTGCAGGCCAGAAGGGAGTGGCAGGATATACTAAGTCTTGAAAGAAAAAGACCTACAGCCAAGAATACTCTACCCAGCAAGAATCTCATTTGGATTTGATGGAGAGGTCAAAAAGCTTTCCAGACAAGCAAAAGTTAAGAGAATTCAGCACCACCACACCAGCCTTACAACAACTGCTAAAGGAACTTGTCTAGGCAGAAAACACAAGAGAAGGAAAAGAGCTAGAAAACCTAACCCAAGAGAATTAAGAAAATGGTAATAGGAACATACATGTCAATAACCACCTTAAACATAAATGGATTAAATGCTCTGACCAAAAGACACAGACTGGCTGCATGGTTACAAAAACAAGACCCTTATATATGCTGTCTAAGAGAAACCCACTTCAGACCTAGGGACACATAAAGACTGAAAGTAAGGGGATGGAAAAAGATATTCCATGCAAACAGGAGTCAAAAGAAAGCTGGAGTAGCAATACTCATATCACACAAATTAGACTTTAAAGTGAAGACTATTATAAGAGACAAGGAAGGATACTACATAATGATCAAGGGATCAATCCAAGAAGAACATATAGCAATTGTAAATATCTATGCACCCAACATAGGAGCACCTCAATACATAAGGCAAATGCTAACAACCATAAAAGGGGAAGTCGACAATAACACAGTAATAGTAGGACACTTTAACACCCAACTTACACCAATGGACAGATCATCCAAACAGAAAATAAATAAGGACACACAAGCTTTAAATGACACACTAGACCATCTTGACTTAAAATCGATTCTTATAGGATATTCTATCCAAAAACTACAGAATGCATTTTCTTCTCAAGTACACATGGAACATTCTCCAGGATATACGACATCTTGGGTCACCAATCATGGTCACTAAATTCAAGAAAATTGAAAACGTATCAAGCGTCTTCTCTGACCACAACGCCATGAGACTAGGTATCAATTACATGAAAAAAACTGTAAAAAATGCAAACATATGGAGGCTGAACAATATGTTATTAAATAACCAAGAAATCACTGAAGAAGTCAAAGAGGAAATAAAAAAAATACCTAGAAACAAATGACAACAAAAACACAACAACACAAAATCTAGGGATGCAGCAAAAGCAGTTGTAAAGGGAAGTTTATAGGCAAAGAATCATACCTCAAGAAAGAAGAAAAATCTCGGATAAACAATCTAACTTGCACCTAAAACATTTAGAGAAAGAAGAACAAGAAATCCCCAAAGTGAGCAGAAGGAAAGAAATCATAAAGATCAGATCAGAAATAAATGAAAAAAGAAATGAAGGAAACAATAGCAAAGTTTGATAAAACCCAAAGCTGGTTCTTTGAGAAGATAAACAAAATTGATAAACCATTAGCCAGACTCATCAGGAAAAAAAGGGAGAAGACACAAATCAACAGAATTAGAAATGAAAAAGGAGAAGTAACAACCAACACCACAGAAATACAAAACATCATGAGAGACTACTACAAGCAACTATATGCCAATAAATTGGATAACCTGGAAGAAATGGATACATTCTTAGAAAAGTATGATCTTCCAAGACTGAACAAGGAAGAATTAGACAATATGAACAGACCAATCACAAGTACGGAAATTGAAACTGTGAATAAAATCTCCCAAAAACAAAAGTGCAAGGCTAGATGGCTTCACAGGCGAGTTCTTTCAAGTATTTAGAGTAGAGGTAACACCCATCCTTCTCAAACTCTTCCAAAATATAGCAGAAGGAGGAACACTCCCAAACTCATTCTCTGAGGACACCATCACCCTGCTACCAAAACCAGGCAAAGATATCAGAAAAAAAGAAAATTACAGGCCAATATCACAGGTTAATACAGATGCAAAAACCCTCAACAGAATACTAGCAATTAAAATCCAGCAGCACATTAAAATGATCATACACCATGATCAAGTGGGGTTTATTCCTGGGATGCAAGGATTCTTCAATATACACAAATCAATCAATGTGATACACCAAATTAATAAGTTGAAGCATATAAACCATATGATAATCTCAATAGTATCAGAAAAAGCTTTTGACAAAATTCAACATCCATTTATGATAAAAACTCTCCAGAAAATAGGCAAAGAAGGAAATTACCTCAACATAATAAAAGCCATATATGACAAACCAATAGCCAGCATCATTCTAAATGGTGAAAAATTGAAAGCATTCCCTCTAAGAACAGGAAAAAGACAAGAGTGCCAATATCACCACTATTATTCAACATAGGGAGTGTTATCTACAGCAATCAGAGAAGAAATAAAAGGAATCCAAATTGGAAAAAAAGTAAAACTGTCACTGTTCACAGATGATATGATATTATACATAGAAAACCCTAAAGATTCTACCAGAAAACTGCTAGCACTAATCGATTAATTTAGTAAAGTAGCAGGATACAGAATTAATGTACAGAACTCTCTTGCATTCCTATATACTAACAACGAAAGAGCAGATAGAGAAATTAAGGAAACATGCCCATTTACCATTGTAACAAAAGGAAAAACATGTCTAGGAATAAACCTGCCTAAGGAGGCAAAGACCTGTATGCAGAAAACTACAAAACACTGATGAAAGAAACCAAAGACGATACAGATGGAGGGACATAATATGTTCTTTGATTGGAAGAATCAACATTGTGGAAATGACTATCCTACTCAAAGCAATTTACAGATTCACTGTAATCCCTATCAAATTACCAATGGCATTTTTTTTACAGAACTAGAACATGAGATTTTATGATTTGTGTTGAAATGCAAAAGACCCCAAATAGCCTGAGCAATCTTGAGAAGGAAAGATGGAGCTGGTGGCATCAGGTTCTTTGACTTCAAACTATACTACAAGGCACCAGTGATCAAGACAGTATGGTACTGGTACAGAGACAGAAATATAGATCAATGGAACAGAATACAGAGCCCAGAGAGAAACCCACACACATGTGGACACCTTATCTTTGACAAAGGAGGCAAGAAGATACAATGGAAAAAAGACAGCCTCTTCAATAAGTGGTGCTGGGAAAATTGGACAGCTACATGTAAAAGAATGAAATTAGAACACTTCCTAACACCATACACAAAAATAAACTCAAAATGGATTAAAGACCCAAATGTAAAGTCAGACACTATAAAACTCTTAAGAGGAAAACATAGGTAGAATACTCTATGACATACATCAAAGCAAAATCCTTTTTGATCCACCTCCTAGAGTAATGGAAAAAAATCAAGAATATAGAAATGGGACCTAACGAAACAAAGTCTTTTGCACAGCAAAAGAAACCATAAACAAGACAAGAAGACACCCTCACAATGGGAGAAAATATTTGCCAATGAAGCAACTGCCAAAGGATTAATCTCCAAAATAAAAAGCTCATGCAGCTTAATATCGAAAGAGCAAATAGCCCAATCCACAAATGGGCGGAAGAGCTAAATAGACATTTCCCCAAAGAAGAAATGCAGATGGCTAACAAAAACATGAAAGGAGTCTCAACATCACTAATCGTTAGAGAAATGCAAGTCAAAGCCCCAATGGGGTATCACTTCACACTGGTCAGAATGGCCATCATCAGAAAATCTAGAAACAATAAATGCTGGAGAGGGTGCGGAGAAAAGGGAACCTTCTGCACTGTTGGTGGGAATGTAAATTGGTACAGCCACTATGGAAAACAGTGTGGAGGTTCCATAAAAAAGTAAAAATAGAACTACCATAGGACCTAGCCATTCCACTCCTGGGCATAAACCCTGAGAAAACCATAATCCTAAAGAAACATGTACCACAATGTTTACTGCAGCACTATTTACAATAGCCAGGACATAGAAGCAACTTAAGGTCCATCAACAGATGAGTGGATAAAGAAGATGTGGCACATATATACAATGGAATATTACTCAGCCATAAAAAGGAATGAAATTGAGTTATCTGTAGGGAGGTGGGTATGGACCTGGAGCCTGTCATACAGAGTGAAGTAAGCCAGAAAGAGAAAAAGAAATATCGTATGGTAACTCATATATAAGGAATCTAAAAAAATGGTACTGATGAACCCAGTGACAGAGCAAGAATTAAGAAGCAGATGTAGAGAACAGACTTGAGGAGTTGGTGGTAGGGAAAGGGAAGCTGGGACAAAGTGAGAGAGTAGCACTGACATATATACACTACCAAAAGTAAAATAGATAGCTAGTGGAAATCTGCTACATAACAAAGGGAGATCAACTCTATGATGTGTGATGACTTAGAGGGCTGGGATAGGGAGGGTGGGAGGAAGTCACAGGAGGGAGGGGATGTGGGGATATTTGTATAAATGCAGATGATTCACTTTGTTGTACAGTGAAAACTTGCACAAGAGTGTAAAGCAATTATATTCCAATAAAGAGATTAAAAAAGTAGCATTGGGGGTCAACTACATTCTAATAAAAATTAAGAAAAGAGAGAAATATCTAGGAATAATCTTAAGCAAAGAGGTGAAAAACCTATACTCTGAAAACAATAACACCACAGTAAATTGACAATGACACAAAGAAATGGAAATGTATCCCATATCCTAGAATAGGAAAAATTAATATTATTAAAATTACCATACTTCCCTAAGAAATCTGAAGATTTAATGACATCTCTATGAAAACACTCACGACATTTTCCACATAACTAGATGAAATAATACTAAAATTCACAGAACTAGATTAATCATTAAATAATTCTAACATTCATAGAAAAATAATCCTAAAAGTAGAATGACAAAAGACCTGCAATTGCCAAATCACTCTTTAGAAAAAACAACAAAGCTGGAGGTTTAACCCTCCCAGACTTCAGACTATATTACAAAAGTACAGTAATCAAAACAGTGTGGTATTGGGGCAAAAACAGACACATTGAACAGTGGAATAGACTACTCAAACACACTTATAATCAATTACTCTATGACAAAGGAGGAAAGAATAAACAGTGGAGAAAAGACAATCTCTTTAACAAATGGTACTGGGAAAACTGGACAACCACATGTAGAATAGCCAGATTAGAACATTTCATCATATCATATATAAAAGTAAATCAAAACGGTTTAAAGACATAAATGTAAGAAATCCATAAAAAGGAATGAAATACTGCCTTTTGCAGCCAAATGGATGGACCTAGAATGTCAGACTTAGGGAACTAAAAGTCAAACCAAGAAATAAGTCAGACAGAAAAAGAAATACTGTATGAGAGCACTTATGTGAGGAATCTAAAAAATAAAGAAGTGAATGTATATGCAAACACAGAAGAAGGATCACGGATGCAGAACAGAAACTTGTGGTACCTAAAGGGAATCAAGAAGGGGCAGGGCCAAATTAGGGCCGTGGGATTAACAGATGCAAAGGACTCTACGTAAAGTAGATAAGCAACAAGGATTTACTGAATACCTAGGGAATTATACCCATGATCTTGTAGTAAGTTTTAATAGAGTGTAGTCTTCCAAAACACTGAATCACTATGCTCTATACCTGAAACTGACACACTATTGTGAGTCAACCATATTTGAAGAATAAGTAAAAAGCTTAAAGTTGGAGTCTAATTCTGCACATGATGACATACGGAAAACTGATACAAGGAAGAGAAGTAAAAAAAAAAAAAAGGAAAAATCCACAAACAAAGAAATAAACTACAACACTTTTTAAGTACATGTTTGAGGATGAAAAGTTCAAATGGTTTGTTAGAGTAGGTGGACAGGGTATGTTTGGATTTGGACATGTAGAAATATATTAGAAGTTAATTCATCAATGCATTGCTCTAAACCAAGATTCGTATTCATAGCACTATTGACATTCTGGAAGAGATTTTTGTTGTTGTTGTTGGGGGCTGTTTCATGTCATGTGGAATTAGCAGCATCTTTGGTTTCTACACAAGATGAGATTAGATATCGGGCGTGCAGGTAACTGGATGGGAGAAGCGTGGCAAAAGTTGCAACGATTGAAGAAAGGAGAAAGGAACATTTCTCTTCCTATGGCCAGAGGCAGAGGATTTAGGAAAGAGGAGCGAGAAGAAGGGTAAAATTTTTCTACATACCTCCTTAAACTTTCCACAGAAGATACAAATTATTTGATAGGTGGCACTGAAAATGAATATCAATGTGGGCGCACGGGATTCTCCTGAGACGCTTCTTTGGGAGAACAAATTAAAATGATGCTCTCTAAGTAACACCCAAGTCTCCAAAATCATCAGCTATTTTAAGGAAACCATTACTGACTGTCAACAGTGAGTGGCACATAATGGTGGCTTGCATGTTTGTTGGCTGTGTCAGGGAATGAATGGTATGCTCGGCCAATTACTGACAGTATATAAAGGTCCAAGGGAAGAAGAAGACACACACACTTGAGACACATCCTCTCACAACCACCTGAATCCACTTCCCTTGACAACATGTGTCACAAGTACTACGGCAACGCCTGTGGCTACGGCTGTGGATTTAGCCCCTATTACGGCTGTGGCTATCGGACTGGCTATGGCTGTGGCTATGGCTGGGGATACGGCTCCCGTTACGGCTGTGGCTACGGAAGCAGATATGGCTGTGGCTACGGCTCTGGCTACTGCAGCTCCTGGCCAGTTTGCTACAGGAGGTGGTATTCTTCTTGCTACTAGAACATCACCATCCAAGCCTTGCTTGCTTCGGAAACAACACCTCTAAAGATAATGCTGCTTTAAGGATCTATACCCCATGATTTCTGTATCCAAGAAAGTGCATGCCTCACAGAGGCTTTGACCTCCAACGACGTATTTTGAGATTGGCCTCTTTGAGGCCTGAAGCTCCGTGGTGGTATCATCTGACTCTCTTCCAAATTTACCTTTTACTCCCTCCATCTCTGAGTCTCTGTTATAACTGTATTGATGACCCTCACATCGACTAGCTGGGGAAAGAAATCACTTGTTCTCAATAAAAATGGTTCATTGCTTCTGACAAATTTCTGTGTACGGCCTTGCGAATCATTATTTTTGGCCCGTTGTGAAGATTGGCGTGCCATGTTGCCTGACTCTTGAGTTCTTTCTCGATAGACTAAAATCATTTCTTCTGACGCTTGCATCAGAAATAGTTGTTCTTGACCGATATCTCAGGCCTTCACATAGCCAAGCACGAATTTCACAGTATTTCAGAACTGAGCTTTGCAAGTTGCACTGTGTGTAGGATGGAGCTTGAGGGCAAAGAAAAGGAAGAACGACTTTTTATTTATTTATTTATTTATTTATTTATTTATTTATTTATTTATTTATTTATTGCGTGTGTTGTGTCTTCATTGCTGCCCACGGGCTTTGTCCGTTGCAGTGAGCAGGGACTACTCTGCACTGTGGTGTGTGGGCTCCTCATGTGGTGGCTTCTCTTGCTGCGGTGCGTGCGCTCTAGGTGCATGAGCCTCAGTATTTGCAGCACACGGGCTCAATAGTTGTGGCTCTCGGACTCTAGGGTGCAGGATCAGTGGTTGCGGCGCCTGGGCTTAGTCGCTCTGCGGCATTTGGCATTTTCCTGGGGCAGGGATGGGACCCATGCCCCCGGCACTGGCAGGCAGATGCTTAACCACTGGGCCACCTAGGAAGCCCAAGAATGACATTGCATTCACGTAGTCATGACACAGATTCAGGTAGGAGAGTTGTGCCTGCGTGCTTACTGCAACAATGGAATGAGAGAGAGACTGTCCAGGATTAACAAGAAATTAGAAGCAGACGTGAGTGTTGCCCACAAGAGAATAAAGAACTAAGGAATAGGTAAGTTAGATGAAAAATCATATCAATTGGTTTTAACGGAACTGCCAATGTATTTGTTTGCATCTATTGAGGTTGGGGAAATCGACTTCGGCCGCTTAACTGACAAATCGTTTTGAAGAGTCTCGAAAGGGTGTTATCCTGGACCGTGAAGACAAAGTAGGACAATTATAGACACATGTCCTGCTCTCATGTTGCTAAATTCTACCATGGGAAGAGAAATAAAACAGTAAAAGAAATGAAGACTATCTCACACTGACTGTTGGGATGCGGAGAAGAAAAGAGCTTAATGGGAAAGAGAGGAGGATTGAAGTTTGAGAGGGATAACTCAGGGAGGTATTCTGAGGTTGTGAGAGAGAAGCTGATGCCAATTGCAAAGAGAGACTAGAAAGGACCGTAGCAAGCGTAAAGGGGGAATCGCAGTTCATGAAGCTTGGGAACAGTATGATTTATTAGGCATGCGTGAGAGAATGTACATACCCAGAGGAAGGTCCTCATCAAGTACCATTTAACATACCTTTAACGTCTGAAATGTTGTGACTCCCTTAGGGAAAGCGCATTGGTGACGTTCAGCTTCAGGCAAATAAAACAGTGGTGATAATACAAACAGTTATCCTGCTGTTGAGAATGACACACAAATGTTTGGCTTCACCCATCCCTATTCTTATTGGAGAAATATTGATTGAGTGCAAATTATTTACGAGGCAACTCTTCTCAGCGTTGGTTGTTCAGCGATGTACAGAATAGATTGGTCCTGTTGTTCTGGATCAATAGCCAGAGGTTTGAATGGAAAGGTCTTAGAAGGAATGCAATACCGATCAAAGTGTTTTCAAGAGTCCAGGGGGATGGCATCCTGAACGTTTGTGTTGGGAGCGGTATTGAAAAGCAAACTGTCTATTCCGGAGAATTTGCAAAGTAAAATTGATACCTTTGTATTCAAATGATGACAGACTAGGAAATAAAGCGAAGAATAACAAAAGTTGTAAGGCAGATATATTTTCTTCATGCCTGCTGTTAGGGATTACACGTAGCGGAGTGATCAGATTAGACCAGTGACCAGTGCCATAAAAACTGAGATTTGTTTTCACTGAAAGAAACTTATCTAATGATTAATGTGCTTAGAAAATGAAATGGACAGCTTCGTGAAAATTCCTGTTGAAGGTGTTCCGTAAACTCCTGGGTCATAACTCATTTTTGTTTCAAAATGGGAGTGTCCAGTAGAGGGAATTCTCTTCTGGAGTTTAGACTCCCTTCCAATTTGGATTTCATAGTCATTAGTGCAAAAAAGTTACTTCAATTCTGATAAGAAACGAAAACCGAGAAATTACAAGTGTTATCACAGAGATCCAAAAATCATGAGAGACACTACGAACAGTTATATGCCAACAAATTGGACATCCTCCAAGAAACTGGCAAATTTCTAGAAACATACAGAATGGCAAGACTGAGTCCAGAAGAAACAGACAATTGGAACAGGCTGGTCATTGGAAGTAAAAGTTAACCTGTAATTCAACAAACTCCCAGCAAATCAAATTTCAGGACAGGAGGACTTCACAGGGGACTTCTACCAAACATATAAAGAAGGATGATACCTATCCTTCTGAATCTCTTTCAAAAAATGGAAGATGCAGGAACACTGCCAAATTCATTCCACAAGGCCACCATTACCCCGATACCGAAACTAGACAAAGACAGGGTAGAAAAAAAAATTATAGCTAATATGTTTGATGGATATAGTGGCAAAAATCATCAAGAAAATTTTAGGAAACCAACTTCCGTGGTAAAAACTATTCGACCTGTAAGTATTATAACTAATACATGAATTCAAAAGGTTGCATGATATAAGCTTTATATCTAGAAATCTCTTGGGTTTCTATGCACTAATAATAAAGGCGTAGGAAGAGAAACCAAAACAAATCCCATTGAAAACTGCATCAAAATATACCTAGGAATACATTTACAAAAGGGGGCAAAAGACCTGTACTCTGAAAAGTATGGTATCAAAGGAAATGGAAAAGGATACAGAGAGAGACTTCCCTGGTGGCGCTGTGGTTGGGAGTCTGCCAATGCAGGGGACACAGGTTTGAGCACTGGTCCGGGAAGATTCCAAATGCCACAGAACAACTAAGCCTGTGCAGCATAACTACTGAGCCTGCACTGCATAACGGGTGAGTCACAGTTATCGAAGCCCATAAGCCCTAGATCTCACATGCCACAACCCTTGAGCCCATGTGCCAAAACTACTGGGGCCCGTGTGCTCTAGGGCCCAGAAGCCACAACTACCGAGCCAGCATGCTGCAACTTCAGAAACCCCCATACCTAGAGCCTGTGCACCACAAAAAGAGAAGCCTCCGCAGTGAGAAGCCCAAGCCCTGCACCAAAGAGTAGCAGCCCCATCTCACCACAACGATTGAAAAGCCCACGTACAGCAAAGAAGACCGAAATACAGCAGCAAAAAAGAAAAAAAAAAAAAAAAAAGGAACAAAGAAATGGAAATGTATCCCATATCCTTGGATAGGAAAGATAAATATTACTAAAATGACCACACTACCAAAAGAAATCTACAGATGTAATGCAATACCGATCACAATATTTATGACATTTTCCACAGAACTAGCCCCAAAATGCTAATTCACAGAACTGGAAAACACAATCATTAAATAATTCTAAGAGTAATAGAAAAATAATGCTGAAACCAGAACACCTAAAGACCTGCAATTGCCAAAGCACACTTCAGAAAAAAGGACAAGCTGGAGAATCAACCCTCCCAGCCCTCAGATTATATCACAAAAGTCCTGTAATCAAAAGAGTGTGTTATTGGAACAAACACAGACACATCGATTAGTCGAAAAGAATATAGAGCCCAGAAATAATCCCCCACATCCACAATTTATTAATCTATGGCAAGGGAGAGAAACAGTCTCTTCAAAAAGTGGTACTGGGAAAACTGAACAGCCACATGTAGAACCATGAGATTAGAACGTTCCCTCACACCATATACAGAACTAAACTCAAAATGGGTTAAAGACCTAAATGTAAGACCTGAACATATAAAATGGTTAGAAGAAAACCTAGGAAGCACACTTTTTGACACAAATTGTCACCTTATTATTATCACTAAGTTTTGGATCTGTCTCCTCAGGGGAAAAGAAAAGAGAGAGAAAAAGAATCAAATGGGACACAACGTATGAAGTGGGAGAAAATATTTACAAATGATGTGATCGTCAAGGTGTGAATGTCCAAATTATTTAAATAGCTCATACAACCTGAGGGGAAAAAAAGCAAACTACCAAGCCAAAAATGGGCCGAAGACCTGAACAGACTTTTTTTTTTTTTTCCCCAAAGAAGACATACAGATGGCTAACAGGCATGAGAAAAGATGCTCAATGGCATGAATTATGAGAGAAATGCAAATCAAGGCAACAAGCAGATATCACCTCACACGTGTCAGAATGGCTCTCAGCAAAAATCTACAAGACACAAATGCTGGCGAGGATGTGGAGAAAAGGGAACAATTGTACACTGAGGGTGGCATTGTCAATTGGTGTATCCACTATGGAGATTCCTTAGACTCAAACAATAGAACTACCATATGATCCACTCCTGAGAGTATATCCGGAAAAAATTAAAACACTGCTTTGAAAAAATACACACACTCCGATGTTCACAGCAGCACTATTGACAACATCCAACACGTGGAAGCACATCAAGCGCCCATCCAAAGATGATGAAATGTATCCAATGCATATAATGGAGTCTTACTCAGCGAGAGAAAAGAATGAAATACTGCCCTTTGCAGCCAATTGGTTGGACCTAGAATGTCAGACTTAGGGAACTAAAAGTCAAACCAAGAAATAAGTCAGACAGAAAAAGAAATACTGTATGAGAGCACTTATGTGAGGAATCTAAAAAATAAAGAAGTGAATGTATATGCAAACACAGAAGAAGGATCACGGATGCAGAACAGAAACTTGTGGTACCTAAAGGGAATCAAGAAGGGGCAGGGCCAAATTAGGGCCGTGGGATTAACAGATGCAAAGGACTCTACGTAAAGTAGATAAGCAACAAGGATTTACTGAATACCTAGGGAATTATACCCATGATCTTGTAGTAAGTTTTAATAGAGTGTAGTCTTCCAAAACACTGAATCACTATGCTCTATACCTGAAACTGACACACTATTGTGAGTCAACCATATTTGAAGAATAAGTAAAAAGCTTAAAGTTGGAGTCTAATTCTGCACATGATGACATACGGAAAACTGATACAAGGAAGAGAAGTAAAAAAAAAAAAAAGGAAAAATCCACAAACAAAGAAATAAACTACAACACTTTTTAAGTACATGTTTGAGGATGAAAAGTTCAAATGGTTTGTTAGAGTAGGTGGACAGGGTATGTTTGGATTTGGACATGTAGAAATATATTAGAAGTTAATTCATCAATGCATTGCTCTAAACCAAGATTCGTATTCATAGCACTATTGACATTCTGGAAGAGATTTTTGTTGTTGTTGTTGGGGGCTGTTTCATGTCATGTGGAATTAGCAGCATCTTTGGTTTCTACACAAGATGAGATTAGATATCGGGCGTGCAGGTAACTGGATGGGAGAAGCGTGGCAAAAGTTGCAACGATTGAAGAAAGGAGAAAGGAACATTTCTCTTCCTATGGCCAGAGGCAGAGGATTTAGGAAAGAGGAGCGAGAAGAAGGGTAAAATTTTTCTACATACCTCCTTAAACTTTCCACAGAAGATACAAATTATATGATAGGTGGCACTGAAAATGAATATCAATGTGGGCGCACGGGATTCTCCTGAGACGCTTCTTTGGGAGAACAAATTAAAATGATGCTCTCTAAGTAACACCCAAGTCTCCAAAATCATCAGCTATTTTAAGGAAACCATTACTGACTGTCAACAGTGAGTGGCACATAATGGTGGCTTGCATGTTTGTTGGCTGTGTCAGGGAATGAATGGTATGCTCGGCCAATTACTGACAGTATATAAAGGTCCAAGGGAAGAAGAAGACACACACACTTGAGACACATCCTCTCACAACCACCTGAATCCACTTCCCTTGACAACATGTGTCACAAGTACTACGGCAACGCCTGTGGCTACGGCTGTGGATTTAGCCCCTATTACGGCTGTGGCTATCGGACTGGCTATGGCTGTGGCTATGGCTGGGGATACGGCTCCCGTTACGGCTGTGGCTACGGAAGCAGATATGGCTGTGGCTACGGCTCTGGCTACTGCAGCTCCTGGCCAGTTTGCTACAGGAGGTGGTATTCTTCTTGCTACTAGAACATCACCATCCAAGCCTTGCTTGCTTCGGAAACAACACCTCTAAAGATAATGCTGCTTTAAGGATCTATACCCCATGATTTCTGTATCCAAGAAAGTGCATGCCTCACAGAGGCTTTGACCTCCAACGACGTATTTTGAGATTGGCCTCTTTGAGGCCTGAAGCTCCGTGGTGGTATCATCTGACTCTCTTCCAAATTTACCTTTTACTCCCTCCATCTCTGAGTCTCTGTTATAACTGTATTGATGACCCTCACATCGACTAGCTGGGGAAAGAAATCACTTGTTCTCAATAAAAATGGTTCATTGCTTCTGACAAATTTCTGTGTACGGCCTTGCGAATCATTATTTTTGGCCCGTTGTGAAGATTGGCGTGCCATGTTGCCTGACTCTTGAGTTCTTTCTCGATAGACTAAAATCATTTCTTCTGACGCTTGCATCAGAAATAGTTGTTCTTGACCGATATCTCAGGCCTTCACATAGCCAAGCACGAATTTCACAGTATTTCAGAACTGAGCTTTGCAAGTTGCACTGTGTGTAGGATGGAGCTTGAGGGCAAAGAAAAGGAAGAACGACTTTTTATTTATTTATTTATTTATTTATTTATTTATTTATTTATTTATTGCGTGTGTTGTGTCTTCATTGCTGCCCACGGGCTTTGTCCGTTGCAGCGAGCAGGGACTACTCTGCACTGTGGTGTGTGGGCTCCTCATGTGGTGGCTTCTCTTGCTGCGGTGCGTGCGCTCTAGGTGCATGAGCCTCAGTATTTGCAGCACATGGGCTCAATAGTTGTGGCTCTCGGACTCTAGGGTGCAGGATCAGTGGTTGCGGCGCCTGGGCTTAGTCGCTCTGCGGCATTTGGCATTTTCCTGGGGCAGGGATGGGACCCATGCCCCCGGCACTGGCAGGCAGATGCTTAACCACTGGGCCACCTAGGAAGCCCAAGAATGACATTGCATTCACGTAGTCATGACACAGATTCAGGTAGGAGAGTTGTGCCTGCGTGCTTACTGCAACAATGGAATGAGAGAGAGACTGTCCAGGATTAACAAGAAATTAGAAGCAGACGTGAGTGTTGCCCACAAGAGAATAAAGAACTAAGGAATAGGTAAGTTAGATGAAAAATCATATCAATTGGTTTTAACGGAACTGCCAATGTATTTGTTTGCATCTATTGAGGTTGGGGAAATCGACTTCGGCCGCTTAACTGACAAATCGTTTTGAAGAGTCTCGAAAGGGTGTTATCCTGGACCGTGAAGACAAAGTAGGACAATTATAGACACATGTCCTGCTCTCATGTTGCTAAATTCTACCACGGGAAGAGAAATAAAACAGTAAAAGAAATGAAGACTATCTCACACTGACTGTTGGGATGCGGAGAAGAAAAGAGCTTAATGGGAAAGAGAGGAGGATTGAAGTTTGAGAGGGATAACTCAGGGAGGTATTCTGAGGTTGTGAGAGAGAAGCTGATGCCAATTGCAAAGAGAGACTAGAAAGGACCGTAGCAAGCGTAAAGGGGGAATCGCAGTTCATGAAGCTTGGGAACAGTATGATTTATTAGGCATGCGTGAGAGAATGTACATACCCAGAGGAAGGTCCTCATCAAGTACCATTTAACATACCTTTAACGTCTGAAATGTTGTGACTCCCTTAGGGAAAGCGCATTGGTGACGTTCAGCTTCAGGCAAATAAAACAGTGGTGATAATACAAACAGTTATCCTGCTGTTGAGAATGACACACAAATGTTTGGCTTCACCCATCCCTATTCTTATTGGAGAAATATTGATTGAGTGCAAATTATTTACGAGGCAACTCTTCTCAGCGTTGGTTGTTCAGCGATGTACAGAATAGATTGGTCCTGTTGTTCTGGATCAATAGCCAGAGGTTTGAATGGAAAGGTCTTAGAAGGAATGCAATACCGATCAAAGTGTTTTCAAGAGTCCAGGGGGATGGCATCCTGAACGTTTGTGTTGGGAGCGGTATTGAAAAGCAAACTGTCTATTCCGGAGAATTTGCAAAGTAAAATTGATACCTTTGTATTCAAATGATGACAGACTAGGAAATAAAGCGAAGAATAACAAAAGTTGTAAGGCAGATATATTTTCTTCATGCCTGCTGTTAGGGATTACACGTAGCGGAGTGATCAGATTAGACCAGTGACCAGTGCCATAAAAACTGAGATTTGTTTTCACTGAAAGAAACTTATCTAATGATTAATGTGCTTAGAAAATGAAATGGACAGCTTCGTGAAAATTCCTGTTGAAGGTGTTCCGTAAACTCCTGGGTCATAACTCATTTTTGTTTCAAAATGGGAGTGTCCAGTAGAGGGAATTCTCTTCTGGAGTTTAGACTCCCTTCCAATTTGGATTTCATAGTCATTAGTGCAAAAAAGTTACTTCAATTCTGATAAGAAACGAAAACCGAGAAATTACAAGTGTTATCACAGAGATCCAAAAATCATGAGAGACACTACGAACAGTTATATGCCAACAAATTGGACATCCTCCAAGAAACTGGCAAATTTCTAGAAACATACAGAATGGCAAGACTGAGTCCAGAAGAAACAGACAATTGGAACAGGCTGGTCATTGGAAGTAAAAGTTAACCTGTAATTCAACAAACTCCCAGCAAATCAAATTTCAGGACAGGAGGACTTCACAGGGGACTTCTACCAAACATATAAAGAAGGATGATACCTATCCTTCTGAATCTCTTTCAAAAAATGGAAGATGCAGGAACACTGCCAAATTCATTCCACAAGGCCACCATTACCCCGATACCGAAACTAGACAAAGACAGGGTAGAAAAAAAAATTATAGCTAATATGTTTGATGGATATAGTGGCAAAAATCATCAAGAAAATTTTAGGAAACCAACTTCCGTGGTAAAAACTATTCGACCTGTAAGTATTATAACTAATACATGAATTCAAAAGGTTGCATGATATAAGCTTTATATCTAGAAATCTCTTGGGTTTCTATGCACTAATAATAAAGGCGTAGGAAGAGAAACCAAAACAAATCCCATTGAAAACTGCATCAAAATATACCTAGGAATACATTTACAAAAGGGGGCAAAAGACCTGTACTCTGAAAAGTATGGTATCAAAGGAAATGGAAAAGGATACAGAGAGAGACTTCCCTGGTGGCGCTGTGGTTGGGAGTCTGCCAATGCAGGGGACACAGGTTTGAGCACTGGTCCGGGAAGATTCCAAATGCCACAGAACAACTAAGCCTGTGCAGCATAACTACTGAGCCTGCACTGCATAACGGGTGAGTCACAGTTATCGAAGCCCATAAGCCCTAGATCTCACATGCCACAACCCTTGAGCCCATGTGCCGAAACTACTGGGGCCCGTGTGCTCTAGGGCCCAGAAGCCACAACTACCGAGCCAGCATGCTGCAACTTCAGAAACCCCCATACCTAGAGCCTGTGCACCACAAAAAGAGAAGCCTCCGCAGTGAGAAGCCCAAGCCCTGCACCAAAGTGTAGCAGCCCCATCTCACCACAACGATTGAAAAGCCCACGTATAGCAAAGAAGACCGAAATACAGCAGCAAAAAAAAAAAAAAAAAAAAAAAAAAGGAACAAAGAAATGGAAATGTATCCCATATCCTTGGATAAGAAAGATAAATATTGCTAAAATGACCACACTACCAAAAGAAATCTACAGATGTAATGCAATACCGATCACAATACTTATGACATTTTCCACAGAACTAGCCCCAAAATGCTAATTCACAGAACTGGAAAACACAATCATTAAATAATTCTAAGAGTAATAGAAAAATAATGCTGAAACCAGAACACCTAAAGACCTGCAATTGCCAAAGCACACTTCAGAAAAAAGGACAAGCTGGAGAATCAACCCTCCCAGCCCTCAGATTATATCACAAAAGTCCTGTAATCAAAAGAGTGTGTTATTGGAACAAACACAGACACATCGATTAGTCGAAAAGAATATAGAGCCCAGAAATAATCCCCCACATCCACAATTTATTAATCTATGGCAAGGGAGAGAAACAGTCTCTTCAAAAAGTGGTACTGGGAAAACTGAACAGCCACATGTAGAACCATGAGATTAGAACGTTCCCTCACACCATATACAGAACTAAACTCAAAATGGGTTAAAGACCTAAATGTAAGACCTGAACATATAAAATGGTTAGAAGAAAACCTAGGAAGCACACTTTTTGACACAAATTGTCACCTTATTATTATCACTAAGTTTTGGATCTGTCTCCTCAGGGGAAAAGAAAAGAGAGAGAAAAAGAATCAAATGGGACACAACGTATGAAGTGGGAGAAAATATTTACAAATCATGTGATCGTCAAGGTGTGAATGTCCACATTATTTACATAGCTCATACAACCTGAGGGAAAAAAAAGCAAACTACCAAGCCAAAAATGGGCAGAAGACCTGAACAGACTTTTTTTTTTTTTCCCCAAAGAAGACATACAGATGGCTAACAGGCATGAGAAAAGATGCTCAATGGCATGAATTATGAGAGAAATGCAAATCAAGGCAACAAGCAGATATCACCTCACACGTGTCAGAATGGCTCTCAGCAAAAATCTACAAGACACAAATGCTGGCGAGGATGTGGAGAAAAGGGAACAATTGTACACTGAGGGTGGCATTGTCAATTGGTGTATCCACTATGGAGATTCCTTAGACTCGAACAATAGAACTACCATATGATCCACTCCTGAGAGTATATCCGGAAAAAATTAAAACACTGCTTTGAAAAAATACACACACTCCGATGTTCACAGCAGCACTATTGCCAACATCCAACACGTGGAAGCACATCAAGCGCCCATCCAAAGATGATGAAATGTATCCAATGCATATAATGGAGTCTTACTCAGCGAGAGAAAAGAATGAAATACTGCCCTTTGCAGCCAATTGGTTGGACCTAGAATGTCAGCCTTAGGGAACTAAGTCAAACCAAGAAATAAGTCAGACAGAAAAAGAAATACTGTATGAGAGCACTTATGTGAGGAATCTAAAAAATAAAGAAGTGAATGTATATGCAAACACAGAAGAAGGATCACGGATGCAGAACAGAAACTTGTGGTACCTAAAGGGAATCAAGAAGGGGCAGGGCCAAATTAGGGCCGTGGGATTAACAGATGCAAAGGACTCTACGTAAAGTAGATAAGCAACAAGGATTTACTGAATACCTAGGGAATTATACCCATGATCTTGTAGTAAGTTTTAATAGAGTGTAGTCTTCCAAAACACTGAATCACTATGCTCTATACCTGAAACTGACACACTATTGTGAGTCAACCATATTTGAAGAATAAGTAAAAAGCTTAAAGTTGGAGTCTAATTCTGCACATGATGACATACGGAAAACTGATACAAGGAAGAGAAGTAAAAAAAAAAAAAGGAAAAATCCACAAACAAAGAAATAAACTACAACACTTTTTAAGTACATGTTTGAGGATGAAAAGTTCAAATGGTTTGTTAGAGTAGGTGGACAGGGTATGTTTGGATTTGGACATGTAGAAATATATTAGAAGTTAATTCATCAATGCATTGCTCTAAACCAAGATTCGTATTCATAGCACTATTGACATTCTGGAAGAGATTTTTGTTGTTGTTGTTGGGGGCTGTTTCATGTCATGTGGAATTAGCAGCATCTTTGGTTTCTACACAAGATGAGATTAGATATCGGGCGTGCAGGTATCTGGATGGGAGAAGCGTGGCAAAAGTTGCAACGATTGAAGAAAGGAGAAAGGAACATTTCTCTTCCTATGGCCAGAGGCAGAGGATTTAGGAAAGAGGAGCGAGAAGAAGGGTAAAATTTTTCTACATACCTCCTTAAACTTTCCACAGAAGATACAAATTATATGATAGGTGGCACTGAAAATGAATATCAATGTGGGCGCACGGGATTCTCCTGAGACGCTTCTTTGGGAGAACAAATTAAAATGATGCTCTCTAAGTAACACCCAAGTCTCCAAAATCATCAGCTATTTTAAGGAAACCATTACTGACTGTCAACAGTGAGTGGCACATAATGGTGGCTTGCATGTTTGTTGGCTGTGTCAGGGAATGAATGGTATGCTCGGCCAATTACTGACCGTATATAAAGGTCCAAGGGAAGAAGAAGACACACACACTTGAGACACATCCTCTCACAACCACCTGAATCCACTTCCCTTGACAACATGTGTCACAAGTACTACGGCAACGCCTGTGGCTACGGCTGTGGATTTAGCCCCTATTACGGCTGTGGCTATCGGACTGGCTATGGCTGTGGCTATGGCTGGGGATACGGCTCCCGTTACGGCTGTGGCTACGGAAGCAGATATGGCTGTGGCTACGGCTCTGGCTACTGCAGCTCCTGGCCAGTTTGCTACAGGAGGTGGTATTCTTCTTGTTACTAGAACATCACCATCCAAGCCTTGCTTGCTTCGGAAACAACACCTCTAAAGATAATGCTGCTTTAAGGATCTATACCCCATGATTTCTGTATCCAAGAAAGTGCATGCCTCACAGAGGCTTTGACCTCCAACGACGTATTTTGAGATTGGCCTCTTTGAGGCCTGAAGCTCCGTGGTGGTATCATCTGACTCTCTTCCAAATTTACCTTTTACTCCCTCCATCTCTGAGTCTCTGTTATAACTGTATTGATGACCCTCACATCGACTAGCTGGGGAAAGAAATCACTTGTTCTCAATAAAAATGGTTCATTGCTTCTGACAAATTTCTGTGTACGGCCTTGCGAATCATTATTTTTGGCCCGTTGTGAAGATTGGCGTGCCATGTTGCCTGACTCTTGAGTTCTTTCTCGATAGACTAAAATCATTTCTTCTGACGCTTGCATCAGAAATAGTTGTTCTTGACCGATATCTCAGGCCTTCACATAGCCAAGCACGAATTTCACAGTATTTCAGAACTGAGCTTTGCAAGTTGCACTGTGTGTAGGATGGAGCTTGAGGGCAAAGAAAAGGAAGAACGACTTTTTATTTATTTATTTATTTATTTATTTATTTACTTATTTATTTATTTATTGCGTGTGTTGTGTCTTCATTGCTGCCCACGGGCTTTGTCCGTTGCAGCGAGCAGGGACTACTCTGCACTGTGGTGTGTGGGCTCCTCATGTGGTGGCTTCTCTTGCTGCGGTGCGTGCGCTCTAGGTGCATGAGCCTCAGTATTTGCAGCACACGGGCTCAATAGTTGTGGCTCTCGGACTCTAGGGTGCAGGATCAGTGGTTGTGGCGCCTGGGCTTAGTCGCTCTGCGGCATTTGGCATTTTCCTGGGGCAGGGATGGGACCCATGCCCCCGGCACTGGCAGGCAGATGCTTAACCACTGGGCCACCTAGGAAGCCCAAGAATGACATTGCATTCACGTAGTCATGACACAGATTCAGGTAGGAGAGTTGTGCCTGCGTGCTTACTGCAACAATGGAATGAGAGAGAGACTGTCCAGGATTAACAAGAAATTAGAAGCAGACGTGAGTGTTGCCCACAAGAGAATAAAGAACTAAGGAATAGGTAAGTTAGATGAAAAATCATATCAATTGGTTTTAACGGAACTGCCAATGTATTTGTTTGCATCTATTGAGGTTGGGGAAATCGACTTCTGCCGCTTAACTGACAAATCGTTTTGAAGAGTCTCGAAAGGGTGTTATCCTGGACCGTGAAGACAAAGTAGGACAATTATAGACACATGTCCTGCTCTCATGTTGCTAAATTCTACCACGGGAAGAGAAATAAAACAGTAAAAGAAATGAAGACTATCTCACACTGACTGTTGGGATGCGGAGAAGAAAAGAGCTTAATGGGAAAGAGAGGAGGATTGAAGTTTGAGAGGGATAACTCAGGGAGGTATTCTGAGGTTGTGAGAGAGAAGCTGATGCCAATTGCAAAGAGAGACTAGAAAGGACCGTAGCAAGCGTAAAGGGGGAATCGCAGTTCATGAAGCTTGGGAACAGTATGATTTATTAGGCATGCGTGAGAGAATGTACATACCCAGAGGAAGGTCCTCATCAAGTACCATTTAACATACCTTTAACGTCTGAAATGTTGTGACTCCCTTAGGGAAAGCGCATTGGTGACGTTCAGCTTCAGGCAAATAAAACAGTGGTGATAATACAAACAGTTATCCTGCTGTTGAGAATGACACACACATGTTTGGCTTCACCCATCCCTATTCTTATTGGAGAAATATTGATTGAGTGCAAATTATTTACGAGGCAACTCTTCTCAGCGTTGGTTGTTCAGCGATGTACAGAATAGATTGGTCCTGTTGTTCTGGATCAATAGCCAGAGGTTTGAATGGAAAGGTCTTAGAAGGAATGCAATACCGATCAAAGTGTTTTCAAGAGTCCAGGGGGATGGCATCCTGAACGTTTGTGTTGGGAGCGGTATTGAAAAGCAAACTGTCTATTCCGGAGAATTTGCAAAGTAAAATTGATACCTTTGTATTCAAATGATGACAGACTAGGAAATAAAGCGAAGAATAACAAAAGTTGTAAGGCAGATATATTTTCTTCATGCCTGCTGTTAGGGATTACACGTAGCGGAGTGATCAGATTAGACCAGTGACCAGTGCCATAAAAACTGAGATTTGTTTTCACTGAAAGAAACTTATCTAATGATTAATGTGCTTAGAAAATGAAATGGACAGCTTCGTGAAAATTCCTGTTGAAGGTGTTCCGTAAACTCCTGGGTCATAACTCATTTTTGTTTCAAAATGGGAGTGTCCAGTAGAGGGAATTCTCTTCTGGAGTTTAGACTCCCTTCCAATTTGGATTTCATAGTCATTAGTGCAAAAAAGTTACTTCAATTCTGATAAGAAACGAAAACCGAGAAATTACAAGTGTTATCACAGAGATCCAAAAATCATGAGAGACACTACGAACAGTTATATGCCAACAAATTGGACATCCTCCAAGAAACTGGCAAATTTCTAGAAACATACAGAATGGCAAGACTGAGTCCAGAAGAAACAGACAATTGGAACAGGCTGGTCATTGGAAGTAAAAGTTAACCTGTAATTCAACAAACTCCCAGCAAATCAAATTTCAGGACAGGAGGACTTCACAGGGGACTTCTACCAAACATATAAAGAAGGATGATACCTATCCTTCTGAATCTCTTTCAAAAAATGGAAGATGCAGGAACACTGCCAAATTCATTCCACAAGGCCACCATTACCCCGATACCGAAACTAGACAAAGACAGGGTAGAAAAAAAAATTATAGCTAATATGTTTGATGGATATAGTGGCAAAAATCATCAAGAAAATTTTAGGAAACCAACTTCCGTGGTAAAAACTATTCGACCTGTAAGTATTATAACTAATACATGAATTCAAAAGGTTGCATGATATAAGCTTTATATCTAGAAATCTCTTGGGTTTCTATGCACTAATAATAAAGTCGTAGGAAGAGAAACCAAAACAAATCCCATTGAAAACTGCATCAAAATATACCTAGGAATACATTTACAAAAGGGGGCAAAAGACCTGTACTCTGAAAAGTATGGTATCAAAGGAAATGGAAAAGGATACAGAGAGAGACTTCCCTGGTGGCGCTGTGGTTGGGAGTCTGCCAATGCAGGGGACACAGGTTTGAGCACTGGTCCGGGAAGATTCCAAATGCCACAGAACAACTAAGCCTGTGCAGCATAACTACTGAGCCTGCACTGCATAACGGGTGAGTCACAGTTATCGAAGCCCATAAGCCCTAGATCTCACATGCCACAACCCTTGAGCCCATGTGCCGAAACTACTGGGGCCCGTGTGCTCTAGGGCCCAGAAGCCACAACTACCGAGCCAGCATGCTGCAACTTCAGAAACCCCCATACCTAGAGCCTGTGCACCACAAAAAGAGAAGCCTCCGCAGTGAGAAGCCCAAGCCCTGCACCAAAGTGTAGCAGCCCCATCTCACCACAACGATTGAAAAGCCCACGTATAGCAAAGAAGACCGAAATACAGCAGCAAAAAAAAAAAAAAAAAAAAAAAAAAAGGAACAAAGAAATGGAAATGTATCCCATATCCTTGGATAAGAAAGATAAATATTGCTAAAATGACCACACTACCAAAAGAAATCTACAGATGTAATGCAATACCGATCACAATACTTATGACATTTTCCACAGAACTAGCCCCAAAATGCTAATTCACAGAACTGGAAAACACAATCATTAAATAATTCTAAGAGTAATAGAAAAATAATGCTGAAACCAGAACACCTAAAGACCTGCAATTGCCAAAGCACACTTCAGAAAAAAGGACAAGCTGGAGAATCAACCCTCCCAGCCCTCAGATTATATCACAAAAGTCCTGTAATCAAAAGAGTGTGTTATTGGAACAAACACAGACACATCGATTAGTCGAAAAGAATATAGAGCCCAGAAATAATCCCCCACATCCACAATTTATTAATCTATGGCAAGGGAGAGAAACAGTCTCTTCAAAAAGTGGTACTGGGAAAACTGAACAGCCACATGTAGAACCATGAGATTAGAACGTTCCCTCACACCATATACAGAACTAAACTCAAAATGGGTTAAAGACCTAAATGTAAGACCTGAACATATAAAATGGTTAGAAGAAAACCTAGGAAGCACACTTTTTGACACAAATTGTCACCTTATTATTATCACTAAGTTTTGGATCTGTCTCCTCAGGGGAAAAGAAAAGAGAGAGAAAAAGAATCAAATGGGACACAACGTATGAAGTGGGAGAAAATATTTACAAATGATGTGATCGTCAAGGTGTGAATGTCCACATTATTTACATAGCTCATACAACCTGAGGGAAAAAAAAGCAAACTACCAAGCCAAAAATGGGCAGAAGACCTGAACAGACTTTTTTTTTTTTTCCCCAAAGAAGACATACAGATGGCTAACAGGCATGAGAAAAGATGCTCAATGGCATGAATTATGAGAGAAATGCAAATCAAGGCAACAAGCAGATATCACCTCACACGTGTCAGAATGGCTCTCAGCAAAAATCTACAAGACACAAATGCTGGCGAGGATGTGGAGAAAAGGGAACAATTGTACACTGAGGGTGGCATTGTCAATTGGTGTATCCACTATGGAGATTCCTTAGACTCGAACAATAGAACTACCATATGATCCACTCCTGAGAGTATATCCGGAAAAAATTAAAACACTGCTTTGAAAAAATACACACACTCCGATGTTCACAGCAGCACTATTGCCAACATCCAACACGTGGAAGCACATCAAGCGCCCATCCAAAGATGATGAAATGTATCCAATGCATATAATGGAGTCTTACTCAGCGAGAGAAAAGAATGAAATACTGCCCTTTGCAGCCAATTGGTTGGACCTAGAATGTCAGCCTTAGGGAACTAAGTCAAACCAAGAAATAAGTCAGACAGAAAAAGAAATACTGTATGAGAGCACTTATGTGAGGAATCTAAAAAATAAAGAAGTGAATGTATATGCAAACACAGAAGAAGGATCACGGATGCAGAACAGAAACTTGTGGTACCTAAAGGGAATCAAGAAGGGGCAGGGCCAAATTAGGGCCGTGGGATTAACAGATGCAAAGGACTCTACGTAAAGTAGATAAGCAACAAGGATTTACTGAATACCTAGGGAATTATACCCATGATCTTGTAGTAAGTTTTAATAGAGTGTAGTCTTCCAAAACACTGAATCACTATGCTCTATACCTGAAACTGACACACTATTGTGAGTCAACCATATTTGAAGAATAAGTAAAAAGCTTAAAGTTGGAGTCTAATTCTGCACATGATGACATACGGAAAACTGATACAAGGAAGAGAAGTAAAAAAAAAAAAAGGAAAAATCCACAAACAAAGAAATAAACTACAACACTTTTTAAGTACATGTTTGAGGATGAAAAGTTCAAATGGTTTGTTAGAGTAGGTGGACAGGGTATGTTTGGATTTGGACATGTAGAAATATATTAGAAGTTAATTCATCAATGCATTGCTCTAAACCAAGATTCGTATTCATAGCACTATTGACATTCTGGAAGAGATTTTTGTTGTTGTTGTTGGGGGCTGTTTCATGTCATGTGGAATTAGCAGCATCTTTGGTTTCTACACAAGATGAGATTAGATATCGGGCGTGCAGGTATCTGGATGGGAGAAGCGTGGCAAAAGTTGCAACGATTGAAGAAAGGAGAAAGGAACATTTCTCTTCCTATGGCCAGAGGCAGAGGATTTAGGAAAGAGGAGCGAGAAGAAGGGTAAAATTTTTCTACATACCTCCTTAAACTTTCCACAGAAGATACAAATTATATGATAGGTGGCACTGAAAATGAATATCAATGTGGGCGCACGGGATTCTCCTGAGACGCTTCTTTGGGAGAACAAATTAAAATGATGCTCTCTAAGTAACACCCAAGTCTCCAAAATCATCAGCTATTTTAAGGAAACCATTACTGACTGTCAACAGTGAGTGGCACATAATGGTGGCTTGCATGTTTGTTGGCTGTGTCAGGGAATGAATGGTATGCTCGGCCAATTACTGACAGTATATAAAGGTCCAAGGGAAGAAGAAGACACACACACTTGAGACACATCCTCTCACAACCACCTGAATCCACTTCCCTTGACAACATGTGTCACAAGTACTACGGCAACGCCTGTGGCTACGGCTGTGGATTTAGCCCCTATTACGGCTGTGGCTATCGGACTGGCTATGGCTGTGGCTATGGCTGGGGATACGGCTCCCGTTACGGCTGTGGCTACGGAAGCAGATATGGCTGTGGCTACGGCTCTGGCTACTGCAGCTCCTGGCCAGTTTGCTACAGGAGGTGGTATTCTTCTTGCTACTAGAACATCACCATCCAAGCCTTGCTTGCTTCGGAAACAACACCTCTAAAGATAATGCTGCTTTAAGGATCTATACCCCATGATTTCTGTATCCAAGAAAGTGCATGCCTCACAGAGGCTTTGACCTCCAACGACGTATTTTGAGATTGGCCTCTTTGAGGCCTGAAGCTCCGTGGTGGTATCATCTGACTCTCTTCCAAATTTACCTTTTACTCCCTCCATCTCTGAGTCTCTGTTATAACTGTATTGATGACCCTCACATCGACTAGCTGGGGAAAGAAATCACTTGTTCTCAATAAAAATGGTTCATTGCTTCCGACAAATTTCTGTGTACGGCCTTGCGAATCATTATTTTTGGCCCGTTGTGAAGATTGGCGTGCCATGTTGCCTGACTCTTGAGTTCTTTCTCGATAGACTAAAATCATTTCTTCTGACGCTTGCATCAGAAATAGTTGTTCTTGACCGATATCTCAGGCCTTCACATAGCCAAGCACGAATTTCACAGTATTTCAGAACTGAGCTTTGCAAGTTGCACTGTGTGTAGGATGGAGCTTGAGGGCAAAGAAAAGGAAGAACGACTTTTTATTTATTTATTTATTTATTTACTTATTTATTTATTTATTGCGTGTGTTGTGTCTTCATTGCTGCCCACGGGCTTTGTCCGTTGCAGCGAGCAGGGACTACTCTGCACTGTGGTGTGTGGGCTCCTCATGTGGTGGCTTCTCTTGCTGCGGTGCGTGCGCTCTAGGTGCATGAGCCTCAGTATTTGCAGCACACGGGCTCAATAGTTGTGGCTCTCGGACTCTAGGGTGCAGGATCAGTGGTTGTGGCGCCTGGGCTTAGTCGCTCTGCGGCATTTGGCATTTTCCTGGGGCAGGGATGGGACCCATGCCCCCGGCACTGGCAGGCAGATGCTTAACCACTGGGCCACCTAGGAAGCCCAAGAATGACATTGCATTCACGTAGTCATGACACAGATTCAGGTAGGAGAGTTGTGCCTGCGTGCTTACTGCAACAATGGAATGAGAGAGAGACTGTCCAGGATTAACAAGAAATTAGAAGCAGACGTGAGTGTTGCCCACAAGAGAATAAAGAACTAAGGAATAGGTAAGTTAGATGAAAAATCATATCAATTGGTTTTAATGGAACTGCAAATGTATTTGTTTGCATCTATTGAGGTTGGGGAAATCGACTTCTGCCGCTTAACTGACAAATCGTTTTGAAGAGTCTCGAAAGGGTGTCATCCTGGACCGTGAAGACAAAGTAGGACAATTATAGACACATGTCCTGCTCTCATGTTGCTAAATTCTACCACGGGAAGAGAAATAAAACAGTAAAAGAAATGAAGACTATCTCACACTGACTGTTGGGATGCGGAGAAGAAAAGAGCTTAATGGGAAAGAGAGGAGGATTGAAGTTTGAGAGGGATAACTCAGGGAGGTATTCTGAGGTTGTGAGAGAGAAGCTGATGCCAATTGCAAAGAGAGACGAGAAAGGACCGTAGCAAGCGTAAAGGGGGAATCGCAGTTCATGAGGCTTGGGAACAGTATGATTTATTAGGCATGCGTGAGAGACTGTACATACCCAGAGGAAGGTCCTCATCAAGTACCATTTAACATACCTTTAACGTCTGAAATGTTGTGACTCCCTTAGGGAAAGCGCATTGGTGACGTTCAGCTTCAGGCAAATAAAACAGTGGTGATAATACAAACAGTTATCCTGCTGTTGAGAATGACACACACATGTTGGCTTCACCCATCCCTATTCTTATTGGAGAAATATTGATTGAGTGCAAATTATTTACGAGGCAACTCTTCTCAGCGTTGGTTGTTCAGCGATGTACAGAATAGATTGGTCCTGTTGTTCTGGATCAATAGCCAGAGGTTTGAATGGAAAGGTCTTAGAAGGAATGCAATACCGATCAAAGTGTTTTCAAGAGTCCAGGGGGATGGCATCCTGAACGTTTGTGTTGGGAGCGGTATTGAAAAGCAAACTGTCTATTCCGGAGAATTTGCAAAGTAAAATTGATACCTTTGTATTCAAATGATGACAGACTAGGAAATAAAGCGAAGAATAACAAAAGTTGTAAGGCAGATATATTTTCTTCATGCCTGCTGTTAGGGATTACACGTAGCGGAGTGATCAGATTAGACCAGTGACCAGTGCCATAAAAACTGAGATTTGTTTTCACTGAAAGAAACTTATCTAATAATTAATGTGCTTAGAAAATGAAATGGACAGCTTCGTGAAAATTCCTGTTGAAGGTGTTCCGTAAACTCCTGGGTCATAACTCATTTTTGTTTCAAAATGGGAGTGTCCAGTAGAGGGAATTCTCTTCTGGAGTTTAGACTCCCTTCCAATTTGGATTTCATAGTCATTAGAGCAAAAAAGTTACTTCAATTCTGATAAGAAACGAAAAGCGAGAAATTACAAGTGTTATCACAGAGATCCAAAAATCATGAGAGACACTACGAACAGTTATATGCCAACAAATTGGACATCCTCCAAGAAACTGGCAAATTTCTAGAAACATACAGAATGGCAAGACTGAGTCAAGAAGAAGCAGACAATTGGAACAGGCTGGTCATTGGAAGTAAAAGTTAACCTGTAATTCAACAAACTCCCAGCAAATCAAATTTCAGGACAGGAGGACTTCACAGGGGACTTCTACCAAACATATAAAGAAGGATGATACCTATCCTTCTGAATCTCTTTCAAAAAATGGAAGATGCAGGAACACTGCCAAATTCATTCCACAAGGCCACCATTACCCCGATACCGAAACTAGACAAAGACAGGGTAGAAAAAAAAATTATAGCTAATATGTTTGATGGATATAGTGGCAAAAATCATCAAGAAAATTTTAGGAAACCAACTTCCGTGGTAAAAACTATTCGACCTGTAAGTATTATAACTAATACATGAATTCAAAAGGTTGCATGATATAAGCTTTATATCTAGAAATCTCTTGGGTTTCTATGCACTAATAATAAAGGCGTAGGAAGAGAAACCAAAACAAATCCCATTGAAAACTGCATCAAAATATACCTAGGAATACATTTACAAAAGGGGGCAAAAGACCTGTACTCTGAAAAGTATGGTATCAAAGGAAATGGAAAAGGATACAGAGAGAGACTTCCCTGGTGGCGCTGTGGTTGGGAGTCTGCCAATGCAGGGGACACAGGTTTGAGCACTGGTCCGGGAAGATTCCAAATGCCACAGAACAACTAAGCCTGTGCAGCATAACTACTGAGCCTGCACTGCATAACGGGTGAGTCACAGTTATCGAAGCCCATAAGCCCTAGATCTCACATGCCACAACCCTTGAGCCCATGTGCCGAAACTACTGGGGCCCGTGTGCTCTAGGGCCCAGAAGCCACAACTACCGAGCCAGCATGCTGCAACTTCAGAAACCCCCATACCTAGAGCCTGTGCACCACAAAAAGAGAAGCCTCCGCAGTGAGAAGCCCAAGCCCTGCACCAAAGTGTAGCAGCCCCATCTCACCACAACGATTGAAAAGCCCACGTATAGCAAAGAAGACCGAAATACAGCAGCAAAAAAAAAAAAAAAAAAAAAAAAAAGGAACAAAGAAATGGAAATGTATCCCATATCCTTGGATAGGAAAGATAAATATTGCTAAAATGACCACACTACCAAAAGAAATCTACAGATGTAATGCAATACCGATCACAATACTTATGACATTTTCCACAGAACTAGCCCCAAAATGCTAATTCACAGAACTGGAAAACACAATCATTAAATAATTCTAAGAGTAATAGAAAAATAATGCTGAAACCAGAACACCTAAAGACTTGCAATTGCCAAAGCACACTTCAGAAAAAAGGACAAGCTGGAGAATCAACCCTCCCAGCCCTCAGATTATATCACAAAAGTCCTGTAATCAAAAGAGTGTGTTATTGGAACAAACACAGACACATCGATTAGTCGAAAAGAATATAGAGCCCAGAAATAATCCCCCACATCCACAATTTATTAATCTATGGCAAGGGAGAGAAACAGTCTCTTCAAAAAGTGGTACTGGGAAAACTGAACAGCCACATGTAGAACCATGAGATTAGAACGTTCCCTCACACCATATACAGAACTAAACTCAAAATGGGTTAAAGACCTAAATGTAAGACCTGAACATATAAAATGGTTAGAAGAAAACCTAGGAAGCACACTTTTTGACACAAATTGTCACCTTATTATTATCACTAAGTTTTGGATCTGTCTCCTCAGGGGAAAAGAAAAGAGAGAGAAAAAGAATCAAATGGGACACAACGTATGAAGTGGGAGAAAATATTTACAAATGATGTGATCGTCAAGGTGTGAATGTCCACATTATTTACATAGCTCATACAACCTGAGGGAAAAAAAAGCAAACTACCAAGCCAAAAATGGGCAGAAGACCTGAACAGACTTTTTTTTTTTTTCCCCAAAGAAGACATACAGATGGCTAACAGGCATGAGAAAAGATGCTCAATGGCATGAATTATGAGAGAAATGCAAATCAAGGCAACAAGCAGATATCACCTCACACGTGTCAGAATGGCTCTCAGCAAAAATCTACAAGACACAAATGCTGGCGAGGATGTGGAGAAAAGGGAACAATTGTACACTGAGGGTGGCATTGTCAATTGGTGTATCCACTATGGAGATTCCTTAGACTCGAACAATAGAACTACCATATGATCCACTCCTGAGAGTATATCCGGAAAAAATTAAAACACTGCTTTGAAAAAATACACACACTCCGATGTTCACAGCAGCACTATTGACAACATCCAACACGTGGAAGCACATCAAGCGCCCATCCAAAGATGATGAAATGTATCCAATGCATATAATGGAGTCTTACTCAGCGAGAGAAAAGAATGAAATACTGCCCTTTGCAGCCAATTGGTTGGACCTAGAATGTCAGCCTTAGGGAACTAAGTCAAACCAAGAAATAAGTCAGACAGAAAAAGAAATACTGTATGAGAGCACTTATGTGAGGAATCTAAAAAATAAAGAAGTGAATGTATATGCAAACACAGAAGAAGGATCACGGATGCAGAACAGAAACTTGTGGTACCTAAAGGGAATCAAGAAGGGGCAGGGCCAAATTAGGGCCGTGGGATTAACAGATGCAAAGGACTCTACGTAAAGTAGATAAGCAACAAGGATTTACTGAATACCTAGGGAATTATACCCATGATCTTGTAGTAAGTTTTAATAGAGTGTAGTCTTCCAAAACACTGAATCACTATGCTCTATACCTGAAACTGACACACTATTGTGAGTCAACCATATTTGAAGAATAAGTAAAAAGCTTAAAGTTGGAGTCTAATTCTGCACATGATGACATACGGAAAACTGATACAAGGAAGAGAAGTAAAAAAAAAAAAAAAGGAAAAATCCACAAACAAAGAAATAAACTACAACACTTTTTAACTACATGTTTGAGGATGAAAAGTTCAAATGGTTTGTTAGAGTAGGTGGACAGGGTATGTTTGGATTTGGACATGTAGAAATATATTAGAAGTTAATTCATCAATGCATTGCTCTAAACCAAGATTCGTATTCATAGCACTATTGACATTCTGGAAGAGATTTTTGTTGTTGTTGTTGGGGGCTGTTTCATGTCATGTGGAATTAGCAGCATCTTTGGTTTCTACACAAGATGAGATTAGATATCGGGCGTGCAGGTATCTGGATGGGAGAAGCGTGGCAAAAGTTGCAACGATTGAAGAAAGGAGAAAGGAACATTTCTCTTCCTATGGCCAGAGGCAGAGGATTTAGGAAAGAGGAGCGAGAAGAAGGGTAAAATTTTTCTACATACCTCCTTAAACTTTCCACAGAAGATACAAATTATATGATAGGTGGCACTGAAAATGAATATCAATGTGGGCGCACGGGATTCTCCTGAGACGCTTCTTTGGGAGAACAAATTAAAATGATGCTCTCTAAGTAACACCCAAGTCTCCAAAATCATCAGCTATTTTAAGGAAACCATTACTGACTGTCAACAGTGAGTGGCACATAATGGTGGCTTGCATGTTTGTTGGCTGTGTCAGGGAATGAATGGTATGCTCGGCCAATTACTGACAGTATATAAAGGTCCAAGGGAAGAAGAAGACACACACACTTGAGACACATCCTCTCACAACCACCTGAATCCACTTCCCTTGACAACATGTGTCACAAGTACTACGGCAACGCCTGTGGCTACGGCTGTGGATTTAGCCCCTATTACGGCTGTGGCTATCGGACTGGCTATGGCTGTGGCTATGGCTGGGGATACGGCTCCCGTTACGGCTGTGGCTACGGAAGCAGATATGGCTGTGGCTACGGCTCTGGCTACTGCAGCTCCTGGCCAGTTTGCTACAGGAGGTGGTATTCTTCTTGCTACTAGAACATCACCATCCAAGCCTTGCTTGCTTCGGAAACAACACCTCTAAAGATAATGCTGCTTTAAGGATCTATACCCCATGATTTCTGTATCCAAGAAAGTGCATGCCTCACAGAGGCTTTGACCTCCAACGACGTATTTTGAGATTGGCCTCTTTGAGGCCTGAAGCTCCGTGGTGGTATCATCTGACTCTCTTCCAAATTTACCTTTTACTCCCTCCATCTCTGAGTCTCTGTTATAACTGTATTGATGACCCTCACATCGACTAGCTGGGGAAAGAAATCACTTGTTCTCAATAAAAATGGTTCATTGCTTCTGACAAATTTCTGTGTACGGCCTTGCGAATCATTATTTTTGGCCCGTTGTGAAGATTGGCGTGCCATGTTGCCTGACTCTTGAGTTCTTTCTCGATAGACTAAAATCATTTCTTCTGACGCTTGCATCAGAAATAGTTGTTCTTGACCGATATCTCAGGCCTTCACATAGCCAAGCACGAATTTCACAGTATTTCAGAACTGAGCTTTGCAAGTTGCACTGTGTGTAGGATGGAGCTTGAGGGCAAAGAAAAGGAAGAACGACTTTTTATTTATTTATTTATTTATTTATTTATTTATTTATTTATTTATTGCGTGTGTTGTGTCTTCATTGCTGCCCACGGGCTTTGTCCGTTGCAGCGAGCAGGGACTACTCTGCACTGTGGTGTGTGGGCTCCTCATGTGGTGGCTTCTCTTGCTGCGGTGCGTGCGCTCTAGGTGCATGAGCCTCAGTATTTGCAGCACACGGGCTCAATAGTTGTGGCTCTCGGACTCTAGGGTGCAGGATCAGTGGTTGTGGCGCCTGGGCTTAGTCGCTCTGCGGCATTTGGCATTTTCCTGGGGCAGGGATGGGACCCATGCCCCCGGCACTGGCAGGCAGATGCTTAACCACTGGGCCACCTAGGAAGCCCAAGAATGACATTGCATTCACGTAGTCATGACACAGATTCAGGTAGGAGAGTTGTGCCTGCGTGCTTACTGCAACAATGGAATGAGAGAGAGACTGTCCAGGATTAACAAGAAATTAGAAGCAGACGTGAGTGTTGCCCACAAGAGAATAAAGAACTAAGGAATAGGTAAGTTAGATGAAAAATCATATCAATTGGTTTTAATGGAACTGCAAATGTATTTGTTTGCATCTATTGAGGTTGGGGAAATCGACTTCTGCCGCTTAACTGACAAATCGTTTTGAAGAGTCTCGAAGGGGTGTCATCCTGGACCGTGAAGACAAAGTAGGACAATTATAGACACATGTCCTGCTCTCATGTTGCTAAATTCTACCACGGGAAGAGAAATAAAACAGTAAAAGAAATGAAGACTATCTCACACTGACTGTTGGGATGCGGAGAAGAAAAGAGCTTAATGGGAAAGAGAGGAGGATTGAAGTTTGAGAGGGATAACTCAGGGAGGTATTCTGAGGTTGTGAGAGAGAAGCTGATGCCAATTGCAAAGAGAGACTAGAAAGGACCGTAGCAAGCGTAAAGGGGGAATCGCAGTTCATGAGGCTTGGGAACAGTATGATTTATTAGGCATGCGTGAGAGACTGTACATACCCAGAGGAAGGTCCTCATCAAGTACCATTTAACATACCTTTAACGTCTGAAATGTTGTGACTCCCTTAGGGAAAGCGCATTGGTGACGTTCAGCTTCAGGCAAATAAAACAGTGGTGATAATACAAACAGTTATCCTGCTGTTGAGAATGACACACACATGTTTGGCTTCACCCATCCCTATTCTTATTGGAGAAATATTGATTGAGTGCAAATTATTTACGAGGCAACTCTTCTCAGCGTTGGTTGTTCAGCGATGTACAGAATAGATTGGTCCTGTTGTTCTGGATCAATAGCCAGAGGTTTGAATGGAAAGGTCTTAGAAGGAATGCAATACCGATCAAAGTGTTTTCAAGAGTCCAGGGGGATGGCATCCTGAACGTTTGTGTTGGGAGCGGTATTGAAAAGCAAACTGTCTATTCCGGAGAATTTGCAAAGTAAAATTGATACCTTTGTATTCAAATGATGACAGACTAGGAAATAAAGCGAAGAATAACAAAAGTTGTAAGGCAGATATATTTTCTTCATGCCTGCTGTTAGGGATTACACGTAGCGGAGTGATCAGATTAGACCAGTGACCAGTGCCATAAAAACTGAGATTTGTTTTCACTGAAAGAAACTTATCTAATAATTAATGTGCTTAGAAAATGAAATGGACAGCTTCGTGAAAATTCCTGTTGAAGGTGTTCCGTAAACTCCTGGGTCATAACTCATTTTTGTTTCAAAATGGCAGTGTCCAGTAGAGGGAATTCTCTTCTGGAGTTTAGACTCCCTTCCAATTTGGATTTCATAGTCATTAGAGCAAAAAAGTTACTTCAATTCTGATAAGAAACGAAAACCGAGAAATTACAAGTGTTATCACAGAGATCCAAAAATCATGAGAGACACTACGAACAGTTATATGCCAACAAATTGGACATCCTCCAAGAAACTGGCAAATTTCTAGAAACATACAGAATGGCAAGACTGAGTCAAGAAGAAGCAGACAATTGGAACAGGCTGGTCATTGGAAGTAAAAGTTAACCTGTAATTCAACAAACTCCCAGCAAATCAAATTTCAGGACAGGAGGACTTCACAGGGGACTTCTACCAAACATATAAAGAAGGATGATACCTATCCTTCTGAATCTCTTTCAAAAAATGGAAGATGCAGGAACACTGCCAAATTCATTCCACAAGGCCACCATTACCCCGATACCGAAACTAGACAAAGACAGGGTAGAAAAAAAAATTATAGCTAATATGTTTGATGGATATAGTGGCAAAAATCATCAAGAAAATTTTAGGAAACCAACTTCCGTGGTAAAAACTATTCGACCTGTAAGTATTATAACTAATACATGAATTCAAAAGGTTGCATGATATAAGCTTTATATCTAGAAATCTCTTGGGTTTCTATGCACTAATAATAAAGTCGTAGGAAGAGAAACCAAAACAAATCCCATTGAAAACTGCATCAAAATATACCTAGGAATACATTTACAAAAGGGGGCAAAAGACCTGTACTCTGAAAAGTATGGTATCAAAGGAAATGGAAAAGGATACAGAGAGAGACTTCCCTGGTGGCGCTGTGGTTGGGAGTCTGCCAATGCAGGGGACACAGGTTTGAGCACTGGTCCGGGAAGATTCCAAATGCCACAGAACAACTAAGCCTGTGCAGCATAACTACTGAGCCTGCACTGCATAACGGGTGAGTCACAGTTATCGAAGCCCATAAGCCCTAGATCTCACATGCCACAACCCTTGAGCCCATGTGCCGAAACTACTGGGGCCCGTGTGCTCTAGGGCCCAGAAGCCACAACTACCGAGCCAGCATGCTGCAACTTCAGAAACCCCCATACCTAGAGCCTGTGCACCACAAAAAGAGAAGCCTCCGCAGTGAGAAGCCCAAGCCCTGCACCAAAGTGTAGCAGCCCCATCTCACCACAACGATTGAAAAGCCCACGTATAGCAAAGAAGACCGAAATACAGCAGCAAAAAAAAAAAAAAAAAAAAAAAAAAGGAACAAAGAAATGGAAATGTATCCCATATCCTTGGATAGGAAAGATAAATATTGCTAAAATGACCACACTACCAAAAGAAATCTACAGATGTAATGCAATACCGATCACAATACTTATGACATTTTCCACAGAACTAGCCCCAAAATGCTAATTCACAGAACTGGAAAACACAATCATTAAATAATTCTAAGAGTAATAGAAAAATAATGCTGAAACCAGAACACCTAAAGACTTGCAATTGCCAAAGCACACTTCAGAAAAAAGGACAAGCTGGAGAATCAACCCTCCCAGCCCTCAGATTATATCACAAAAGT
Organism: Hippopotamus amphibius kiboko; assembly: GCF_030028045.1. Lineage (NCBI taxonomy): Eukaryota > Metazoa > Chordata > Mammalia > Artiodactyla > Hippopotamidae > Hippopotamus > Hippopotamus amphibius. Next base: position 103,606,550 of record NC_080195.1, on the reverse strand, counting down.
CCTGTAATCAAAAGAGTGTGTTATTGGAACAAACACAGACACATCGATTAGTCGAAAAGAATATAGAGCCCAGAAATAATCCCCCACATCCACAATTTATTAATCTATGGCAAGGGAGAGAAACAGTCTCTTCAAAAAGTGGTACTGGGAAAACTGAACAGCCACATGTAGAACCATGAGATTAGAACGTTCCCTCACACCATATACAGAACTAAACTCAAAATGGGTTAAAGACCTAAATGTAAGACCTGAACATATAAAATGGTTAGAAGAAAACCTAGGAAGCACACTTTTTGACACAAATTGTCACCTTATTATTATCACTAAGTTTTGGATCTGTCTCCTCAGGGGAAAAGAAAAGAGAGAGAAAAAGAATCAAATGGGACACAACGTATGAAGTGGGAGAAAATATTTACAAATGATGTGATCGTCAAGGTGTGAATGTCCACACTATTTACATAGCTCATACAACCTGAGGGAAAAAAAAGCAAACTACCAAGCCAAAAATGGGCAGAAGACCTGAACAGACTTTTTTTTTTTTTCCCCAAAGAAGACATACAGATGGCTAACAGGCATGAGAAAAGATGCTCAATGGCATGAATTATGAGAGAAATGCAAATCAAGGCAACAAGCAGATATCACCTCACACGTGTCAGAATGGCTCTCAGCAAAAATCTACAAGACACAAATGCTGGCGAGGATGTGGAGAAAAGGGAACAATTGTACACTGAGGGTGGCATTGTCAATTGGTGTATCCACTATGGAGATTCCTTAGACTCGAACAATAGAACTACCATATGATCCACTCCTGAGAGTATATCCGGAAAAAATTAAAACACTGCTTTGAAAAAATACACACACTCCGATGTTCACAGCAGCACTATTGCCAACATCCAACACGTGGAAGCACATCAAGCGCCCATCCAAAGATGATGAAATGTATCCAATGCATATAATGGAGTCTTACTCAGCGAGAGAAAAGAATGAAATACTGCCCTTTGCAGCCAATTGGTTGGACCTAGAATGTCAGCCTTAGGGAACTAAGTCAAACCAAGAAATAAGTCAGACAGAAAAAGAAATACTGTATGAGAGCACTTATGTGAGGAATCTAAAAAATAAAGAAGTGAATGTATATGCAAACACAGAAGAAGGATCACGGATGCAGAACAGAAACTTGTGGTACCTAAAGGGAATCAAGAAGGGGCAGGGCCAAATTAGGGCCGTGGGATTAACAGATGCAAAGGACTCTACGTAAAGTAGATAAGCAACAAGGATTTACTGAATACCTAGGGAATTATACCCATGATCTTGTAGTAAGTTTTAATAGAGTGTAGTCTTCCAAAACACTGAATCACTATGCTCTATACCTGAAACTGACACACTATTGTGAGTCAACCATATTTGAAGAATAAGTAAAAAGCTTAAAGTTGGAGTCTAATTCTGCACATGATGACATACGGAAAACTGATACAAGGAAGAGAAGTAAAAAAAAAAAAAAAGGAAAAATCCACAAACAAAGAAATAAACTACAACACTTTTTAACTACATGTTTGAGGATGAAAAGTTCAAATGGTTTGTTAGAGTAGGTGGACAGGGTATGTTTGGATTTGGACATGTAGAAATATATTAGAAGTTAATTCATCAATGCATTGCTCTAAACCAAGATTCGTATTCATAGCACTATTGACATTCTGGAAGAGATTTTTGTTGTTGTTGTTGGGGGCTGTTTCATGTCATGTGGAATTAGCAGCATCTTTGGTTTCTACACAAGATGAGATTAGATATCGGGCGTGCAGGTATCTGGATGGGAGAAGCGTGGCAAAAGTTGCAACGATTGAAGAAAGGAGAAAGGAACATTTCTCTTCCTATGGCCAGAGGCAGAGGATTTAGGAAAGAGGAGCGAGAAGAAGGGTAAAATTTTTCTACATACCTCCTTAAACTTTCCACAGAAGATACAAATTATATGATAGGTGGCACTGAAAATGAATATCAATGTGGGCGCACGGGATTCTCCTGAGACGCTTCTTTGGGAGAACAAATTAAAATGATGCTCTCTAAGTAACACCCAAGTCTCCAAAATCATCAGCTATTTTAAGGAAACCATTACTGACTGTCAACAGTGAGTGGCACATAATGGTGGCTTGCATGTTTGTTGGCTGTGTCAGGGAATGAATGGTATGCTCGGCCAATTACTGACAGTATATAAAGGTCCAAGGGAAGAAGAAGACACACACACTTGAGACACATCCTCTCACAACCACCTGAATCCACTTCCCTTGACAACATGTGTCACAAGTACTACGGCAACGCCTGTGGCTACGGCTGTGGATTTAGCCCCTATTACGGCTGTGGCTATCGGACTGGCTATGGCTGTGGCTATGGCTGGGGATACGGCTCCCGTTACGGCTGTGGCTACGGAAGCAGATATGGCTGTGGCTACGGCTCTGGCTACTGCAGCTCCTGGCCAGTTTGCTACAGGAGGTGGTATTCTTCTTGCTACTAGAACATCACCATCCAAGCCTTGCTTGCTTCGGAAACAACACCTCTAAAGATAATGCTGCTTTAAGGATCTATACCCCATGATTTCTGTATCCAAGAAAGTGCATGCCTCACAGAGGCTTTGACCTCCAACGACGTATTTTGAGATTGGCCTCTTTGAGGCCTGAAGCTCCGTGGTGGTATCATCTGACTCTCTTCCAAATTTACCTTTTACTCCCTCCATCTCTGAGTCTCTGTTATAACTGTATTGATGACCCTCACATCGACTAGCTGGGGAAAGAAATCACTTGTTCTCAATAAAAATGGTTCATTGCTTCTGACAAATTTCTGTGTACGGCCTTGCGAATCATTATTTTTGGCCCGTTGTGAAGATTGGCGTGCCATGTTGCCTGACTCTTGAGTTCTTTCTCGATAGACTAAAATCATTTCTTCTGACGCTTGCATCAGAAATAGTTGTTCTTGACCGATATCTCAGGCCTTCACATAGCCAAGCACGAATTTCACAGTATTTCAGAACTGAGCTTTGCAAGTTGCACTGTGTGTAGGATGGAGCTTGAGGGCAAAGAAAAGGAAGAACGACTTTTTATTTATTTATTTATTTATTTATTTATTTATTTACTTATTTATTTATTTATTGCGTGTGTTGTGTCTTCATTGCTGCCCACGGGCTTTGTCCGTTGCAGCGAGCAGGGACTACTCTGCACTGTGGTGTGTGGGCTCCTCATGTGGTGGCTTCTCTTGCTGCGGTGCGTGCGCTCTAGGTGCATGAGCCTCAGTATTTGCAGCACACGGGCTCAATAGTTGTGGCTCTCGGACTCTAGGGTGCAGGATCAGTGGTTGTGGCGCCTGGGCTTAGTCGCTCTGCGGCATTTGGCATTTTCCTGGGGCAGGGATGGGACCCATGCCCCCGGCACTGGCAGGCAGATGCTTAACCACTGGGCCACCTAGGAAGCCCAAGAATGACATTGCATTCACGTAGTCATGACACAGATTCAGGTAGGAGAGTTGTGCCTGCGTGCTTACTGCAACAATGGAATGAGAGAGAGACTGTCCAGGATTAACAAGAAATTAGAAGCAGACGTGAGTGTTGCCCACAAGAGAATAAAGAACTAAGGAATAGGTAAGTTAGATGAAAAATCATATCAATTGGTTTTAATGGAACTGCAAATGTATTTGTTTGCATCTATTGAGGTTGGGGAAATCGACTTCTGCCGCTTAACTGACAAATCGTTTTGAAGAGTCTCGAAGGGGTGTCATCCTGGACCGTGAAGACAAAGTAGGACAATTATAGACACATGTCCTGCTCTCATGTTGCTAAATTCTACCACGGGAAGAGAAATAAAACAGTAAAAGAAATGAAGACTATCTCACACTGACTGTTGGGATGCGGAGAAGAAAAGAGCTTAATGGGAAAGAGAGGAGGATTGAAGTTTGAGAGGGATAACTCAGGGAGGTATTCTGAGGTTGTGAGAGAGAAGCTGATGCCAATTGCAAAGAGAGACTAGAAAGGACCGTAGCAAGCGTAAAGGGGGAATCGCAGTTCATGAGGCTTGGGAACAGTATGATTTATTAGGCATGCGTGAGAGACTGTACATACCCAGAGGAAGGTCCTCATCAAGTACCATTTAACATACCTTTAACGTCTGAAATGTTGTGACTCCCTTAGGGAAAGCGCATTGGTGACGTTCAGCTTCAGGCAAATAAAACAGTGGTGATAATACAAACAGTTATCCTGCTGTTGAGAATGACACACACATGTTTGGCTTCACCCATCCCTATTCTTATTGGAGAAATATTGATTGAGTGCAAATTATTTACGAGGCAACTCTTCTCAGCGTTGGTTGTTCAGCGATGTACAGAATAGATTGGTCCTGTTGTTCTGGATCAATAGCCAGAGGTTTGAATGGAAAGGTCTTAGAAGGAATGCAATACCGATCAAAGTGTTTTCAAGAGTCCAGGGGGATGGCATCCTGAACGTTTGTGTTGGGAGCGGTATTGAAAAGCAAACTGTCTATTCCGGAGAATTTGCAAAGTAAAATTGATACCTTTGTATTCAAATGATGACAGACTAGGAAATAAAGCGAAGAATAACAAAAGTTGTAAGGCAGATATATTTTCTTCATGCCTGCTGTTAGGGATTACACGTAGCGGAGTGATCAGATTAGACCAGTGACCAGTGCCATAAAAACTGAGATTTGTTTTCACTGAAAGAAACTTATCTAATAATTAATGTGCTTAGAAAATGAAATGGACAGCTTCGTGAAAATTCCTGTTGAAGGTGTTCCGTAAACTCCTGGGTCATAACTCATTTTTGTTTCAAAATGGCAGTGTCCAGTAGAGGGAATTCTCTTCTGGAGTTTAGACTCCCTTCCAATTTGGATTTCATAGTCATTAGAGCAAAAAAGTTACTTCAATTCTGATAAGAAACGAAAAGCGAGAAATTACAAGTGTTATCACAGAGATCCAAAAATCATGAGAGACACTACGAACAGTTATATGCCAACAAATTGGACATCCTCCAAGAAACTGGCAAATTTCTAGAAACATACAGAATGGCAAGACTGAGTCAAGAAGAAGCAGACAATTGGAACAGGCTGGTCATTGGAAGTAAAAGTTAACCTGTAATTCAACAAACTCCCAGCAAATCAAATTTCAGGACAGGAGGACTTCACAGGGGACTTCTACCAAACATATAAAGAAGGATGATACCTATCCTTCTGAATCTCTTTCAAAAAATGGAAGATGCAGGAACACTGCCAAATTCATTCCACAAGGCCACCATTACCCCGATACCGAAACTAGACAAAGACAGGGTAGAAAAAAAAATTATAGCTAATATGTTTGATGGATATAGTGGCAAAAATCATCAAGAAAATTTTAGGAAACCAACTTCCGTGGTAAAAACTATTCGACCTGTAAGTATTATAACTAATACATGAATTCAAAAGGTTGCATGATATAAGCTTTATATCTAGAAATCTCTTGGGTTTCTATGCACTAATAATAAAGTCGTAGGAAGAGAAACCAAAACAAATCCCATTGAAAACTGCATCAAAATATACCTAGGAATACATTTACAAAAGGGGGCAAAAGACCTGTACTCTGAAAAGTATGGTATCAAAGGAAATGGAAAAGGATACAGAGAGAGACTTCCCTGGTGGCGCTGTGGTTGGGAGTCTGCCAATGCAGGGGACACAGGTTTGAGCACTGGTCCGGGAAGATTCCAAATGCCACAGAACAACTAAGCCTGTGCAGCATAACTACTGAGCCTGCACTGCATAACGGGTGAGTCACAGTTATCGAAGCCCATAAGCCCTAGATCTCACATGCCACAACCCTTGAGCCCATGTGCCGAAACTACTGGGGCCCGTGTGCTCTAGGGCCCAGAAGCCACAACTACCGAGCCAGCATGCTGCAACTTCAGAAACCCCCATACCTAGAGCCTGTGCACCACAAAAAGAGAAGCCTCCGCAGTGAGAAGCCCAAGCCCTGCACCAAAGTGTAGCAGCCCCATCTCACCACAACGATTGAAAAGCCCACGTATAGCAAAGAAGACCGAAATACAGCAGCAAAAAAAAAAAAAAAAAAAAAAAAAGGAACAAAGAAATGGAAATGTATCCCATATCCTTGGATAGGAAAGATAAATATTGCTAAAATGACCACACTACCAAAAGAAATCTACAGATGTAATGCAATACCGATCACAATACTTATGACATTTTCCACAGAACTAGCCCCAAAATGCTAATTCACAGAACTGGAAAACACAATCATTAAATAATTCTAAGAGTAATAGAAAAATAATGCTGAAACCAGAACACCTAAAGACTTGCAATTGCCAAAGCACACTTCAGAAAAAAGGACAAGCTGGAGAATCAACCCTCCCAGCCCTCAGATTATATCACAAAAGTCCTGTAATCAAAAGAGTGTGTTATTGGAACAAACACAGACACATCGATTAGTCGAAAAGAATATAGAGCCCAGAAATAATCCCCCACATCCACAATTTATTAATCTATGGCAAGGGAGAGAAACAGTCTCTTCAAAAAGTGGTACTGGGAAAACTGAACAGCCACATGTAGAACCATGAGATTAGAACGTTCCCTCACACCATATACAGAACTAAACTCAAAATGGGTTAAAGACCTAAATGTAAGACCTGAACATATAAAATGGTTAGAAGAAAACCTAGGAAGCACACTTTTTGACACAAATTGTCACCTTATTATTATCACTAAGTTTTGGATCTGTCTCCTCAGGGGAAAAGAAAAGAGAGAGAAAAAGAATCAAATGGGACACAACGTATGAAGTGGGAGAAAATATTTACAAATGATGTGATCGTCAAGGTGTGAATGTCCACATTATTTACATAGCTCATACAACCTGAGGGAAAAAAAAGCAAACTACCAAGCCAAAAATGGGCAGAAGACCTGAACAGACTTTTTTTTTTTTTCCCCAAAGAAGACATACAGATGGCTAACAGGCATGAGAAAAGATGCTCAATGGCATGAATTATGAGAGAAATGCAAATCAAGGCAACAAGCAGATATCACCTCACACGTGTCAGAATGGCTCTCAGCAAAAATCTACAAGACACAAATGCTGGCGAGGATGTGGAGAAAAGGGAACAATTGTACACTGAGGGTGGCATTGTCAATTGGTGTATCCACTATGGAGATTCCTTAGACTCGAACAATAGAACTACCATATGATCCACTCCTGAGAGTATATCCGGAAAAAATTAAAACACTGCTTTGAAAAAATACACACACTCCGATGTTCACAGCAGCACTATTGCCAACATCCAACACGTGGAAGCACATCAAGCGCCCATCCAAAGATGATGAAATGTATCCAATGCATATAATGGAGTCTTACTCAGCGAGAGAAAAGAATGAAATACTGCCCTTTGCAGCCAATTGGTTGGACCTAGAATGTCAGCCTTAGGGAACTAAGTCAAACCAAGAAATAAGTCAGACAGAAAAAGAAATACTGTATGAGAGCACTTATGTGAGGAATCTAAAAAATAAAGAAGTGAATGTATATGCAAACACAGAAGAAGGATCACGGATGCAGAACAGAAACTTGTGGTACCTAAAGGGAATCAAGAAGGGGCAGGGCCAAATTAGGGCCGTGGGATTAACAGATGCAAAGGACTCTACGTAAAGTAGATAAGCAACAAGGATTTACTGAATACCTAGGGAATTATACCCATGATCTTGTAGTAAGTTTTAATAGAGTGTAGTCTTCCAAAACACTGAATCACTATGCTCTATACCTGAAACTGACACACTATTGTGAGTCAACCATATTTGAAGAATAAGTAAAAAGCTTAAAGTTGGAGTCTAATTCTGCACATGATGACATACGGAAAACTGATACAAGGAAGAGAAGTAAAAAAAAAAAAAAAGGAAAAATCCACAAACAAAGAAATAAACTACAACACTTTTTAACTACATGTTTGAGGATGAAAAGTTCAAATGGTTTGTTAGAGTAGGTGGACAGGGTATGTTTGGATTTGGACATGTAGAAATATATTAGAAGTTAATTCATCAATGCATTGCTCTAAACCAAGATTCGTATTCATAGCACTATTGACATTCTGGAAGAGATTTTTGTTGTTGTTGTTGGGGGCTGTTTCATGTCATGTGGAATTAGCAGCATCTTTGGTTTCTACACAAGATGAGATTAGATATCGGGCGTGCAGGTATCTGGATGGGAGAAGCGTGGCAAAAGTTGCAACGATTGAAGAAAGGAGAAAGGAACATTTCTCTTCCTATGGCCAGAGGCAGAGGATTTAGGAAAGAGGAGCGAGAAGAAGGGTAAAATTTTTCTACATACCTCCTTAAACTTTCCACAGAAGATACAAATTATATGATAGGTGGCACTGAAAATGAATATCAATGTGGGCGCACGGGATTCTCCTGAGACGCTTCTTTGGGAGAACAAATTAAAATGATGCTCTCTAAGTAACACCCAAGTCTCCAAAATCATCAGCTATTTTAAGGAAACCATTACTGACTGTCAACAGTGAGTGGCACATGATGGTGGCTTGCATGTTTGTTGGCTGTGTCAGGGAATGAATGGTATGCTCGGCCAATTACTGACAGTATATAAAGGTCCAAGGGAAGAAGAAGACACACACACTTGAGACACATCCTCTCACAACCACCTGAATCCACTTCCCTTGACAACATGTGTCACAAGTACTACGGCAACGCCTGTGGCTACGGCTGTGGATTTAGCCCCTATTACGGCTGTGGCTATCGGACTGGCTATGGCTGTGGCTATGGCTGGGGATACGGCTCCCGTTACGGCTGTGGCTACGGAAGCAGATATGGCTGTGGCTACGGCTCTGGCTACTGCAGCTCCTGGCCAGTTTGCTACAGGAGGTGGTATTCTTCTTGCTACTAGAACATCACCATCCAAGCCTTGCTTGCTTCGGAAACAACACCTCTAAAGATAATGCTGCTTTAAGGATCTATACCCCATGATTTCTGTATCCAAGAAAGTGCATGCCTCACAGAGGCTTTGACCTCCAACGACGTATTTTGAGATTGGCCTCTTTGAGGCCTGAAGCTCCGTGGTGGTATCATCTGACTCTCTTCCAAATTTACCTTTTACTCCCTCCATCTCTGAGTCTCTGTTATAACTGTATTGATGACCCTCACATCGACTAGCTGGGGAAAGAAATCACTTGTTCTCAATAAAAATGGTTCATTGCTTCTGACAAATTTCTGTGTACGGCCTTGCGAATCATTATTTTTGGCCCGTTGTGAAGATTGGCGTGCCATGTTGCCTGACTCTTGAGTTCTTTCTCGATAGACTAAAATCATTTCTTCTGACGCTTGCATCAGAAATAGTTGTTCTTGACCGATATCTCAGGCCTTCACATAGCCAAGCACGAATTTCACAGTATTTCAGAACTGAGCTTTGCAAGTTGCACTGTGTGTAGGATGGAGCTTGAGGGCAAAGAAAAGGAAGAACGACTTTTTATTTATTTATTTATTTATTTATTTATTTATTTATTTATTTATTGCGTGTGTTGTGTCTTCATTGCTGCCCACGGGCTTTGTCCGTTGCAGCGAGCAGGGACTACTCTGCACTGTGGTGTGTGGGCTCCTCATGTGGTGGCTTCTCTTGCTGCGGTGCGTGCGCTCTAGGTGCATGAGCCTCAGTATTTGCAGCACACGGGCTCAATAGTTGTGGCTCTCGGACTCTAGGGTGCAGGATCAGTGGTTGTGGCGCCTGGGCTTAGTCGCTCTGCGGCATTTGGCATTTTCCTGGGGCAGGGATGGGACCCATGCCCCCGGCACTGGCAGGCAGATGCTTAACCACTGGGCCACCTAGGAAGCCCAAGAATGACATTGCATTCACGTAGTCATGACACAGATTCAGGTAGGAGAGTTGTGCCTGCGTGCTTACTGCAACAATGGAATGAGAGAGAGACTGTCCAGGATTAACAAGAAATTAGAAGCAGACGTGAGTGTTGCCCACAAGAGAATAAAGAACTAAGGAATAGGTAAGTTAGATGAAAAATCATATCAATTGGTTTTAATGGAACTGCAAATGTATTTGTTTGCATCTATTGAGGTTGGGGAAATCGACTTCTGCCGCTTAACTGACAAATCGTTTTGAAGAGTCTCGAAGGGGTGTCATCCTGGACCGTGAAGACAAAGTAGGACAATTATAGACACATGTCCTGCTCTCATGTTGCTAAATTCTACCACGGGAAGAGAAATAAAACAGTAAAAGAAATGAAGACTATCTCACACTGACTGTTGGGATGCGGAGAAGAAAAGAGCTTAATGGGAAAGAGAGGAGGATTGAAGTTTGAGAGGGATAACTCAGGGAGGTATTCTGAGGTTGTGAGAGAGAAGCTGATGCCAATTGCAAAGAGAGACTAGAAAGGACCGTAGCAAGCGTAAAGGGGGAATCGCAGTTCATGAGGCTTGGGAACAGTATGATTTATTAGGCATGCGTGAGAGACTGTACATACCCAGAGGAAGGTCCTCATCAAGTACCATTTAACATACCTTTAACGTCTGAAATGTTGTGACTCCCTTAGGGAAAGCGCATTGGTGACGTTCAGCTTCAGGCAAATAAAACAGTGGTGATAATACAAACAGTTATCCTGCTGTTGAGAATGACACACACATGTTTGGCTTCACCCATCCCTATTCTTATTGGAGAAATATTGATTGAGTGCAAATTATTTACGAGGCAACTCTTCTCAGCGTTGGTTGTTCAGCGATGTACAGAATAGATTGGTCCTGTTGTTCTGGATCAATAGCCAGAGGTTTGAATGGAAAGGTCTTAGAAGGAATGCAATACCGATCAAAGTGTTTTCAAGAGTCCAGGGGGATGGCATCCTGAACGTTTGTGTTGGGAGCGGTATTGAAAAGCAAACTGTCTATTCCGGAGAATTTGCAAAGTAAAATTGATACCTTTGTATTCAAATGATGACAGACTAGGAAATAAAGCGAAGAATAACAAAAGTTGTAAGGCAGATATATTTTCTTCATGCCTGCTGTTAGGGATTACACGTAGCGGAGTGATCAGATTAGACCAGTGACCAGTGCCATAAAAACTGAGATTTGTTTTCACTGAAAGAAACTTATCTAATAATTAATGTGCTTAGAAAATGAAATGGACAGCTTCGTGAAAATTCCTGTTGAAGGTGTTCCGTAAACTCCTGGGTCATAACTCATTTTTGTTTCAAAATGGGAGTGTCCAGTAGAGGGAATTCTCTTCTGGAGTTTAGACTCCCTTCCAATTTGGATTTCATAGTCATTAGAGCAAAAAAGTTACTTCAATTCTGATAAGAAACGAAAAGCGAGAAATTACAAGTGTTATCACAGAGATCCAAAAATCATGAGAGACACTACGAACAGTTATATGCCAACAAATTGGACATCCTCCAAGAAACTGGCAAATTTCTAGAAACATACAGAATGGCAAGACTGAGTCAAGAAGAAGCAGACAATTGGAACAGGCTGGTCATTGGAAGTAAAAGTTAACCTGTAATTCAACAAACTCCCAGCAAATCAAATTTCAGGACAGGAGGACTTCACAGGGGACTTCTACCAAACATATAAAGAAGGATGATACCTATCCTTCTGAATCTCTTTCAAAAAATGGAAGATGCAGGAACACTGCCAAATTCATTCCACAAGGCCACCATTACCCCGATACCGAAACTAGACAAAGACAGGGTAGAAAAAAAAATTATAGCTAATATGTTTGATGGATATAGTGGCAAAAATCATCAAGAAAATTTTAGGAAACCAACTTCCGTGGTAAAAACTATTCGACCTGTAAGTATTATAACTAATACATGAATTCAAAAGGTTGCATGATATAAGCTTTATATCTAGAAATCTCTTGGGTTTCTATGCACTAATAATAAAGTCGTAGGAAGAGAAACCAAAACAAATCCCATTGAAAACTGCATCAAAATATACCTAGGAATACATTTACAAAAGGGGGCAAAAGACCTGTACTCTGAAAAGTATGGTATCAAAGGAAATGGAAAAGGATACAGAGAGAGACTTCCCTGGTGGCGCTGTGGTTGGGAGTCTGCCAATGCAGGGGACACAGGTTTGAGCACTGGTCCGGGAAGATTCCAAATGCCACAGAACAACTAAGCCTGTGCAGCATAACTACTGAGCCTGCACTGCATAACGGGTGAGTCACAGTTATCGAAGCCCATAAGCCCTAGATCTCACATGCCACAACCCTTGAGCCCATGTGCCGAAACTACTGGGGCCCGTGTGCTCTAGGGCCCAGAAGCCACAACTACCGAGCCAGCATGCTGCAACTTCAGAAACCCCCATACCTAGAGCCTGTGCACCACAAAAAGAGAAGCCTCCGCAGTGAGAAGCCCAAGCCCTGCACCAAAGTGTAGCAGCCCCATCTCACCACAACGATTGAAAAGCCCACGTATAGCAAAGAAGACCGAAATACAGCAGCAAAAAAAAAAAAAAAAAAAAAAAAAGGAACAAAGAAATGGAAATGTATCCCATATCCTTGGATAGGAAAGATAAATATTGCTAAAATGACCACACTACCAAAAGAAATCTACAGATGTAATGCAATACCGATCACAATACTTATGACATTTTCCACAGAACTAGCCCCAAAATGCTAATTCACAGAACTGGAAAACACAATCATTAAATAATTCTAAGAGTAATAGAAAAATAATGCTGAAACCAGAACACCTAAAGACTTGCAATTGCCAAAGCACACTTCAGAAAAAAGGACAAGCTGGAGAATCAACCCTCCCAGCCCTCAGATTATATCACAAAAGTCCTGTAATCAAAAGAGTGTGTTATTGGAACAAACACAGACACATCGATTAGTCGAAAAGAATATAGAGCCCAGAAATAATCCCCCACATCCACAATTTATTAATCTATGGCAAGGGAGAGAAACAGTCTCTTCAAAAAGTGGTACTGGGAAAACTGAACAGCCACATGTAGAACCATGAGATTAGAACGTTCCCTCACACCATATACAGAACTAAACTCAAAATGGGTTAAAGACCTAAATGTAAGACCTGAACATATAAAATGGTTAGAAGAAAACCTAGGAAGCACACTTTTTGACACAAATTGTCACCTTATTATTATCACTAAGTTTTGGATCTGTCTCCTCAGGGGAAAAGAAAAGAGAGAGAAAAAGAATCAAATGGGACACAACGTATGAAGTGGGAGAAAATATTTACAAATGATGTGATCGTCAAGGTGTGAATGTCCACATTATTTACATAGCTCATACAACCTGAGGGAAAAAAAAGCAAACTACCAAGCCAAAAATGGGCAGAAGACCTGAACAGACTTTTTTTTTTTTTCCCCAAAGAAGACATACAGATGGCTAACAGGCATGAGAAAAGATGCTCAATGGCATGAATTATGAGAGAAATGCAAATCAAGGCAACAAGCAGATATCACCTCACACGTGTCAGAATGGCTCTCAGCAAAAATCTACAAGACACAAATGCTGGCGAGGATGTGGAGAAAAGGGAACAATTGTACACTGAGGGTGGCATTGTCAATTGGTGTATCCACTATGGAGATTCCTTAGACTCGAACAATAGAACTACCATATGATCCACTCCTGAGAGTATATCCGGAAAAAATTAAAACACTGCTTTGAAAAAATACACACACTCCGATGTTCACAGCAGCACTATTGCCAACATCCAACACGTGGAAGCACATCAAGCGCCCATCCAAAGATGATGAAATGTATCCAATGCATATAATGGAGTCTTACTCAGCGAGAGAAAAGAATGAAATACTGCCCTTTGCAGCCAATTGGTTGGACCTAGAATGTCAGCCTTAGGGAACTAAGTCAAACCAAGAAATAAGTCAGACAGAAAAAGAAATACTGTATGAGAGCACTTATGTGAGGAATCTAAAAAATAAAGAAGTGAATGTATATGCAAACACAGAAGAAGGATCACGGATGCAGAACAGAAACTTGTGGTACCTAAAGGGAATCAAGAAGGGGCAGGGCCAAATTAGGGCCGTGGGATTAACAGATGCAAAGGACTCTACGTAAAGTAGATAAGCAACAAGGATTTACTGAATACCTAGGGAATTATACCCATGATCTTGTAGTAAGTTTTAATAGAGTGTAGTCTTCCAAAACACTGAATCACTATGCTCTATACCTGAAACTGACACACTATTGTGAGTCAACCATATTTGAAGAATAAGTAAAAAGCTTAAAGTTGGAGTCTAATTCTGCACATGATGACATACGGAAAACTGATACAAGGAAGAGAAGTAAAAAAAAAAAAAAAGGAAAAATCCACAAACAAAGAAATAAACTACAACACTTTTTAACTACATGTTTGAGGATGAAAAGTTCAAATGGTTTGTTAGAGTAGGTGGACAGGGTATGTTTGGATTTGGACATGTAGAAATATATTAGAAGTTAATTCATCAATGCATTGCTCTAAACCAAGATTCGTATTCATAGCACTATTGACATTCTGGAAGAGATTTTTGTTGTTGTTGTTGGGGGCTGTTTCATGTCATGTGGAATTAGCAGCATCTTTGGTTTCTACACAAGATGAGATTAGATATCGGGCGTGCAGGTATCTGGATGGGAGAAGCGTGGCAAAAGTTGCAACGATTGAAGAAAGGAGAAAGGAACATTTCTCTTCCTATGGCCAGAGGCAGAGGATTTAGGAAAGAGGAGCGAGAAGAAGGGTAAAATTTTTCTACATACCTCCTTAAACTTTCCACAGAAGATACAAATTATATGATAGGTGGCACTGAAAATGAATATCAATGTGGGCGCACGGGATTCTCCTGAGACGCTTCTTTGGGAGAACAAATTAAAATGATGCTCTCTAAGTAACACCCAAGTCTCCAAAATCATCAGCTATTTTAAGGAAACCATTACTGACTGTCAACAGTGAGTGGCACATGATGGTGGCTTGCATGTTTGTTGGCTGTGTCAGGGAATGAATGGTATGCTCGGCCAATTACTGACAGTATATAAAGGTCCAAGGGAAGAAGAAGACACACACACTTGAGACACATCCTCTCACAACCACCTGAATCCACTTCCCTTGACAACATGTGTCACAAGTACTACGGCAACGCCTGTGGCTACGGCTGTGGATTTAGCCCCTATTACGGCTGTGGCTATCGGACTGGCTATGGCTGTGGCTATGGCTGGGGATACGGCTCCCGTTACGGCTGTGGCTACGGAAGCAGATATGGCTGTGGCTACGGCTCTGGCTACTGCAGCTCCTGGCCAGTTTGCTACAGGAGGTGGTATTCTTCTTGCTACTAGAACATCACCATCCAAGCCTTGCTTGCTTCGGAAACAACACCTCTAAAGATAATGCTGCTTTAAGGATCTATACCCCATGATTTCTGTATCCAAGAAAGTGCATGCCTCACAGAGGCTTTGACCTCCAACGACGTATTTTGAGATTGGCCTCTTTGAGGCCTGAAGCTCCGTGGTGGTATCATCTGACTCTCTTCCAAATTTACCTTTTACTCCCTCCATCTCTGAGTCTCTGTTATAACTGTATTGATGACCCTCACATCGACTAGCTGGGGAAAGAAATCACTTGTTCTCAATAAAAATGGTTCATTGCTTCTGACAAATTTCTGTGTACGGCCTTGCGAATCATTATTTTTGGCCCGTTGTGAAGATTGGCGTGCCATGTTGCCTGACTCTTGAGTTCTTTCTCGATAGACTAAAATCATTTCTTCTGACGCTTGCATCAGAAATAGTTGTTCTTGACCGATATCTCAGGCCTTCACATAGCCAAGCACGAATTTCACAGTATTTCAGAACTGAGCTTTGCAAGTTGCACTGTGTGTAGGATGGAGCTTGAGGGCAAAGAAAAGGAAGAACGACTTTTTATTTATTTATTTATTTATTTATTTATTTATTTATTTATTTATTGCGTGTGTTGTGTCTTCATTGCTGCCCACGGGCTTTGTCCGTTGCAGCGAGCAGGGACTACTCTGCACTGTGGTGTGTGGGCTCCTCATGTGGTGGCTTCTCTTGCTGCGGTGCGTGCGCTCTAGGTGCATGAGCCTCAGTATTTGCAGCACACGGGCTCAATAGTTGTGGCTCTCGGACTCTAGGGTGCAGGATCAGTGGTTGTGGCGCCTGGGCTTAGTCGCTCTGCGGCATTTGGCATTTTCCTGGGGCAGGGATGGGACCCATGCCCCCGGCACTGGCAGGCAGATGCTTAACCACTGGGCCACCTAGGAAGCCCAAGAATGACATTGCATTCACGTAGTCATGACACAGATTCAGGTAGGAGAGTTGTGCCTGCGTGCTTACTGCAACAATGGAATGAGAGAGAGACTGTCCAGGATTAACAAGAAATTAGAAGCAGACGTGAGTGTTGCCCACAAGAGAATAAAGAACTAAGGAATAGGTAAGTTAGATGAAAAATCATATCAATTGGTTTTAATGGAACTGCAAATGTATTTGTTTGCATCTATTGAGGTTGGGGAAATCGACTTCTGCCGCTTAACTGACAAATCGTTTTGAAGAGTCTCGAAGGGGTGTCATCCTGGACCGTGAAGACAAAGTAGGACAATTATAGACACATGTCCTGCTCTCATGTTGCTAAATTCTACCACGGGAAGAGAAATAAAACAGTAAAAGAAATGAAGACTATCTCACACTGACTGTTGGGATGCGGAGAAGAAAAGAGCTTAATGGGAAAGAGAGGAGGATTGAAGTTTGAGAGGGATAACTCAGGGAGGTATTCTGAGGTTGTGAGAGAGAAGCTGATGCCAATTGCAAAGAGAGACTAGAAAGGACCGTAGCAAGCGTAAAGGGGGAATCGCAGTTCATGAGGCTTGGGAACAGTATGATTTATTAGGCATGCGTGAGAGACTGTACATACCCAGAGGAAGGTCCTCATCAAGTACCATTTAACATACCTTTAACGTCTGAAATGTTGTGACTCCCTTAGGGAAAGCGCATTGGTGACGTTCAGCTTCAGGCAAATAAAACAGTGGTGATAATACAAACAGTTATCCTGCTGTTGAGAATGACACACACATGTTTGGCTTCACCCATCCCTATTCTTATTGGAGAAATATTGATTGAGTGCAAATTATTTACGAGGCAACTCTTCTCAGCGTTGGTTGTTCAGCGATGTACAGAATAGATTGGTCCTGTTGTTCTGGATCAATAGCCAGAGGTTTGAATGGAAAGGTCTTAGAAGGAATGCAATACCGATCAAAGTGTTTTCAAGAGTCCAGGGGGATGGCATCCTGAACGTTTGTGTTGGGAGCGGTATTGAAAAGCAAACTGTCTATTCCGGAGAATTTGCAAAGTAAAATTGATACCTTTGTATTCAAATGATGACAGACTAGGAAATAAAGCGAAGAATAACAAAAGTTGTAAGGCAGATATATTTTCTTCATGCCTGCTGTTAGGGATTACACGTAGCGGAGTGATCAGATTAGACCAGTGACCAGTGCCATAAAAACTGAGATTTGTTTTCACTGAAAGAAACTTATCTAATAATTAATGTGCTTAGAAAATGAAATGGACAGCTTCGTGAAAATTCCTGTTGAAGGTGTTCCGTAAACTCCTGGGTCATAACTCATTTTTGTTTCAAAATGGGAGTGTCCAGTAGAGGGAATTCTCTTCTGGAGTTTAGACTCCCTTCCAATTTGGATTTCATAGTCATTAGAGCAAAAAAGTTACTTCAATTCTGATAAGAAACGAAAAGCGAGAAATTACAAGTGTTATCACAGAGATCCAAAAATCATGAGAGACACTACGAACAGTTATATGCCAACAAATTGGACATCCTCCAAGAAACTGGCAAATTTCTAGAAACATACAGAATGGCAAGACTGAGTCAAGAAGAAGCAGACAATTGGAACAGGCTGGTCATTGGAAGTAAAAGTTAACCTGTAATTCAACAAACTCCCAGCAAATCAAATTTCAGGACAGGAGGACTTCACAGGGGACTTCTACCAAACATATAAAGAAGGATGATACCTATCCTTCTGAATCTCTTTCAAAAAATGGAAGATGCAGGAACACTGCCAAATTCATTCCACAAGGCCACCATTACCCCGATACCGAAACTAGACAAAGACAGGGTAGAAAAAAAAATTATAGCTAATATGTTTGATGGATATAGTGGCAAAAATCATCAAGAAAATTTTAGGAAACCAACTTCCGTGGTAAAAACTATTCGACCTGTAAGTATTATAACTAATACATGAATTCAAAAGGTTGCATGATATAAGCTTTATATCTAGAAATCTCTTGGGTTTCTATGCACTAATAATAAAGTCGTAGGAAGAGAAACCAAAACAAATCCCATTGAAAACTGCATCAAAATATACCTAGGAATACATTTACAAAAGGGGGCAAAAGACCTGTACTCTGAAAAGTATGGTATCAAAGGAAATGGAAAAGGATACAGAGAGAGACTTCCCTGGTGGCGCTGTGGTTGGGAGTCTGCCAATGCAGGGGACACAGGTTTGAGCACTGGTCCGGGAAGATTCCAAATGCCACAGAACAACTAAGCCTGTGCAGCATAACTACTGAGCCTGCACTGCATAACGGGTGAGTCACAGTTATCGAAGCCCATAAGCCCTAGATCTCACATGCCACAACCCTTGAGCCCATGTGCCGAAACTACTGGGGCCCGTGTGCTCTAGGGCCCAGAAGCCACAACTACCGAGCCAGCATGCTGCAACTTCAGAAACCCCCATACCTAGAGCCTGTGCACCACAAAAAGAGAAGCCTCCGCAGTGAGAAGCCCAAGCCCTGCACCAAAGTGTAGCAGCCCCATCTCACCACAACGATTGAAAAGCCCACGTATAGCAAAGAAGACCGAAATACAGCAGCAAAAAAAAAAAAAAAAAAAAAAAAAGGAACAAAGAAATGGAAATGTATCCCATATCCTTGGATAGGAAAGATAAATATTGCTAAAATGACCACACTACCAAAAGAAATCTACAGATGTAATGCAATACCGATCACAATACTTATGACATTTTCCACAGAACTAGCCCCAAAATGCTAATTCACAGAACTGGAAAACACAATCATTAAATAATTCTAAGAGTAATAGAAAAATAATGCTGAAACCAGAACACCTAAAGACTTGCAATTGCCAAAGCACACTTCAGAAAAAAGGACAAGCTGGAGAATCAACCCTCCCAGCCCTCAGATTATATCACAAAAGTCCTGTAATCAAAAGAGTGTGTTATTGGAACAAACACAGACACATCGATTAGTCAAAAAGAATATAGAGCCCAGAAATAATCCCCCACATCCACAATTTATTAATCTATGGCAAGGGAGAGAAACAGTCTCTTCAAAAAGTGGTACTGGGAAAACTGAACAGCCACATGTAGAACCATGAGATTAGAACGTTCCCTCACACCATATACAGAACTAAACTCAAAATGGGTTAAAGACCTAAATGTAAGACCTGAACATATAAAATGGTTAGAAGAAAACCTAGGAAGCACACTTTTTGACACAAATTGTCACCTTATTATTATCACTAAGTTTTGGATCTGTCTCCTCAGGGGAAAAGAAAAGAGAGAGAAAAAGAATCAAATGGGACACAACGTATGAAGTGGGAGAAAATATTTACAAATGATGTGATCGTCAAGGTGTGAATGTCCACATTATTTACATAGCTCATACAACCTGAGGGAAAAAAAAGCAAACTACCAAGCCAAAAATGGGCAGAAGACCTGAACAGACTTTTTTTTTTTTTCCCCAAAGAAGACATACAGATGGCTAACAGGCATGAGAAAAGATGCTCAATGGCATGAATTATGAGAGAAATGCAAATCAAGGCAACAAGCAGATATCACCTCACACGTGTCAGAATGGCTCTCAGCAAAAATCTACAAGACACAAATGCTGGCGAGGATGTGGAGAAAAGGGAACAATTGTACACTGAGGGTGGCATTGTCAATTGGTGTATCCACTATGGAGATTCCTTAGACTCGAACAATAGAACTACCATATGATCCACTCCTGAGAGTATATCCGGAAAAAATTAAAACACTGCTTTGAAAAAATACACACACTCCGATGTTCACAGCAGCACTATTGCCAACATCCAACACGTGGAAGCACATCAAGCGCCCATCCAAAGATGATGAAATGTATCCAATGCATATAATGGAGTCTTACTCAGCGAGAGAAAAGAATGAAATACTGCCCTTTGCAGCCAATTGGTTGGACCTAGAATGTCAGCCTTAGGGAACTAAGTCAAACCAAGAAATAAGTCAGACAGAAAAAGAAATACTGTATGAGAGCACTTATGTGAGGAATCTAAAAAATAAAGAAGTGAATGTATATGCAAACACAGAAGAAGGATCACGGATGCAGAACAGAAACTTGTGGTACCTAAAGGGAATCAAGAAGGGGCAGGGCCAAATTAGGGCCGTGGGATTAACAGATGCAAAGGACTCTACGTAAAGTAGATAAGCAACAAGGATTTACTGAATACCTAGGGAATTATACCCATGATCTTGTAGTAAGTTTTAATAGAGTGTAGTCTTCCAAAACACTGAATCACTATGCTCTATACCTGAAACTGACACACTATTGTGAGTCAACCATATTTGAAGAATAAGTAAAAAGCTTAAAGTTGGAGTCTAATTCTGCACATGATGACATACGGAAAACTGATACAAGGAAGAGAAGTAAAAAAAAAAAAAAAGGAAAAATCCACAAACAAAGAAATAAACTACAACACTTTTTAACTACATGTTTGAGGATGAAAAGTTCAAATGGTTTGTTAGAGTAGGTGGACAGGGTATGTTTGGATTTGGACATGTAGAAATATATTAGAAGTTAATTCATCAATGCATTGCTCTAAACCAAGATTCGTATTCATAGCACTATTGACATTCTGGAAGAGATTTTTGTTGTTGTTGTTGGGGGCTGTTTCATGTCATGTGGAATTAGCAGCATCTTTGGTTTCTACACAAGATGAGATTAGATATCGGGCGTGCAGGTATCTGGATGGGAGAAGCGTGGCAAAAGTTGCAACGATTGAAGAAAGGAGAAAGGAACATTTCTCTTCCTATGGCCAGAGGCAGAGGATTTAGGAAAGAGGAGCGAGAAGAAGGGTAAAATTTTTCTACATACCTCCTTAAACTTTCCACAGAAGATACAAATTATATGATAGGTGGCACTGAAAATGAATATCAATGTGGGCGCACGGGATTCTCCTGAGACGCTTCTTTGGGAGAACAAATTAAAATGATGCTCTCTAAGTAACACCCAAGTCTCCAAAATCATCAGCTATTTTAAGGAAACCATTACTGACTGTCAACAGTGAGTGGCACATAATGGTGGCTTGCATGTTTGTTGGCTGTGTCAGGGAATGAATGGTATGCTCGGCCAATTACTGACAGTATATAAAGGTCCAAGGGAAGAAGAAGACACACACACTTGAGACACATCCTCTCACAACCACCTGAATCCACTTCCCTTGACAACATGTGTCACAAGTACTACGGCAACGCCTGTGGCTACGGCTGTGGATTTAGCCCCTATTACGGCTGTGGCTATCGGACTGGCTATGGCTGTGGCTATGGCTGGGGATACGGCTCCCGTTACGGCTGTGGCTACGGAAGCAGATATGGCTGTGGCTACGGCTCTGGCTACTGCAGCTCCTGGCCAGTTTGCTACAGGAGGTGGTATTCTTCTTGCTACTAGAACATCACCATCCAAGCCTTGCTTGCTTCGGAAACAACACCTCTAAAGATAATGCTGCTTTAAGGATCTATACCCCATGATTTCTGTATCCAAGAAAGTGCATGCCTCACAGAGGCTTTGACCTCCAACGACGTATTTTGAGATTGGCCTCTTTGAGGCCTGAAGCTCCGTGGTGGTATCATCTGACTCTCTTCCAAATTTACCTTTTACTCCCTCCATCTCTGAGTCTCTGTTATAACTGTATTGATGACCCTCACATCGACTAGCTGGGGAAAGAAATCACTTGTTCTCAATAAAAATGGTTCATTGCTTCTGACAAATTTCTGTGTACGGCCTTGCGAATCATTATTTTTGGCCCGTTGTGAAGATTGGCGTGCCATGTTGCCTGACTCTTGAGTTCTTTCTCGATAGACTAAAATCATTTCTTCTGACGCTTGCATCAGAAATAGTTGTTCTTGACCGATATCTCAGGCCTTCACATAGCCAAGCACGAATTTCACAGTATTTCAGAACTGAGCTTTGCAAGTTGCACTGTGTGTAGGATGGAGCTTGAGGGCAAAGAAAAGGAAGAACGACTTTTTATTTATTTATTTATTTATTTATTTATTTATTTATTTATTTATTTATTTATTGCGTGTGTTGTGTCTTCATTGCTGCCCACGGGCTTTGTCCGTTGCAGCGAGCAGGGACTACTCTGCACTGTGGTGTGTGGGCTCCTCATGTGGTGGCTTCTCTTGCTGCGGTGCGTGCGCTCTAGGTGCATGAGCCTCAGTATTTGCAGCACACGGGCTCAATAGTTGTGGCTCTCGGACTCTAGGGTGCAGGATCAGTGGTTGTGGCGCCTGGGCTTAGTCGCTCTGCGGCATTTGGCATTTTCCTGGGGCAGGGATGGGACCCATGCCCCCGGCACTGGCAGGCAGATGCTTAACCACTGGGCCACCTAGGAAGCCCAAGAATGACATTGCATTCACGTAGTCATGACACAGATTCAGGTAGGAGAGTTGTGCCTGCGTGCTTACTGCAACAATGGAATGAGAGAGAGACTGTCCAGGATTAACAAGAAATTAGAAGCAGACGTGAGTGTTGCCCACAAGAGAATAAAGAACTAAGGAATAGGTAAGTTAGATGAAAAATCATATCAATTGGTTTTAATGGAACTGCAAATGTATTTGTTTGCATCTATTGAGGTTGGGGAAATCGACTTCTGCCGCTTAACTGACAAATCGTTTTGAAGAGTCTCGAAGGGGTGTCATCCTGGACCGTGAAGACAAAGTAGGACAATTATAGACACATGTCCTGCTCTCATGTTGCTAAATTCTACCACGGGAAGAGAAATAAAACAGTAAAAGAAATGAAGACTATCTCACACTGACTGTTGGGATGCGGAGAAGAAAAGAGCTTAATGGGAAAGAGAGGAGGATTGAAGTTTGAGAGGGATAACTCAGGGAGGTATTCTGAGGTTGTGAGAGAGAAGCTGATGCCAATTGCAAAGAGAGACTAGAAAGGACCGTAGCAAGCGTAAAGGGGGAATCGCAGTTCATGAGGCTTGGGAACAGTATGATTTATTAGGCATGCGTGAGAGACTGTACATACCCAGAGGAAGGTCCTCATCAAGTACCATTTAACATACCTTTAACGTCTGAAATGTTGTGACTCCCTTAGGGAAAGCGCATTGGTGACGTTCAGCTTCAGGCAAATAAAACAGTGGTGATAATACAAACAGTTATCCTGCTGTTGAGAATGACACACACATGTTTGGCTTCACCCATCCCTATTCTTATTGGAGAAATATTGATTGAGTGCAAATTATTTACGAGGCAACTCTTCTCAGCGTTGGTTGTTCAGCGATGTACAGAATAGATTGGTCCTGTTGTTCTGGATCAATAGCCAGAGGTTTGAATGGAAAGGTCTTAGAAGGAATGCAATACCGATCAAAGTGTTTTCAAGAGTCCAGGGGGATGGCATCCTGAACGTTTGTGTTGGGAGCGGTATTGAAAAGCAAACTGTCTATTCTGGAGAATTTGCAAAGTAAAATTGATACCTTTGTATTCAAATGATGACAGACTAGGAAATAAAGCGAAGAATAACAAAAGTTGTAAGGCAGATATATTTTCTTCATGCCTGCTGTTAGGGATTACACGTAGCGGAGTGATCAGATTAGACCAGTGACCAGTGCCATAAAAACTGAGATTTGTTTTCACTGAAAGAAACTTATCTAATAATTAATGTGCTTAGAAAATGAAATGGACAGCTTCGTGAAAATTCCTGTTGAAGGTGTTCCGTAAACTCCTGGGTCATAACTCATTTTTGTTTCAAAATGGGAGTGTCCAGTAGAGGGAATTCTCTTCTGGAGTTTAGACTCCCTTCCAATTTGGATTTCATAGTCATTAGAGCAAAAAAGTTACTTCAATTCTGATAAGAAACGAAAAGCGAGAAATTACAAGTGTTATCACAGAGATCCAAAAATCATGAGAGACACTACGAACAGTTATATGCCAACAAATTGGACATCCTCCAAGAAACTGGCAAATTTCTAGAAACATACAGAATGGCAAGACTGAGTCAAGAAGAAGCAGACAATTGGAACAGGCTGGTCATTGGAAGTAAAAGTTAACCTGTAATTCAACAAACTCCCAGCAAATCAAATTTCAGGACAGGAGGACTTCACAGGGGACTTCTACCAAACATATAAAGAAGGATGATACCTATCCTTCTGAATCTCTTTCAAAAAATGGAAGATGCAGGAACACTGCCAAATTCATTCCACAAGGCCACCATTACCCCGATACCGAAACTAGACAAAGACAGGGTAGAAAAAAAAATTATAGCTAATATGTTTGATGGATATAGTGGCAAAAATCATCAAGAAAATTTTAGGAAACCAACTTCCGTGGTAAAAACTATTCGACCTGTAAGTATTATAACTAATACATGAATTCAAAAGGTTGCATGATATAAGCTTTATATCTAGAAATCTCTTGGGTTTCTATGCACTAATAATAAAGTCGTAGGAAGAGAAACCAAAACAAATCCCATTGAAAACTGCATCAAAATATACCTAGGAATACATTTACAAAAGGGGGCAAAAGACCTGTACTCTGAAAAGTATGGTATCAAAGGAAATGGAAAAGGATACAGAGAGAGACTTCCCTGGTGGCGCTGTGGTTGGGAGTCTGCCAATGCAGGGGACACAGGTTTGAGCACTGGTCCGGGAAGATTCCAAATGCCACAGAACAACTAAGCCTGTGCAGCATAACTACTGAGCCTGCACTGCATAACGGGTGAGTCACAGTTATCGAAGCCCATAAGCCCTAGATCTCACATGCCACAACCCTTGAGCCCATGTGCCGAAACTACTGGGGCCCGTGTGCTCTAGGGCCCAGAAGCCACAACTACCGAGCCAGCATGCTGCAACTTCAGAAACCCCCATACCTAGAGCCTGTGCACCACAAAAAGAGAAGCCTCCGCAGTGAGAAGCCCAAGCCCTGCACCAAAGTGTAGCAGCCCCATCTCACCACAACGATTGAAAAGCCCACGTATAGCAAAGAAGACCGAAATACAGCAGCAAAAAAAAAAAAAAAAAAAAAAAAAGGAACAAAGAAATGGAAATGTATCCCATATCCTTGGATAGGAAAGATAAATATTGCTAAAATGACCACACTACCAAAAGAAATCTACAGATGTAATGCAATACCGATCACAATACTTATGACATTTTCCACAGAACTAGCCCCAAAATGCTAATTCACAGAACTGGAAAACACAATCATTAAATAATTCTAAGAGTAATAGAAAAATAATGCTGAAACCAGAACACCTAAAGACTTGCAATTGCCAAAGCACACTTCAGAAAAAAGGACAAGCTGGAGAATCAACCCTCCCAGCCCTCAGATTATATCACAAAAGTCCTGTAATCAAAAGAGTGTGTTATTGGAACAAACACAGACACATCGATTAGTCGAAAAGAATATAGAGCCCAGAAATAATCCCCCACATCCACAATTTATTAATCTATGGCAAGGGAGAGAAACAGTCTCTTCAAAAAGTGGTACTGGGAAAACTGAACAGCCACATGTAGAACCATGAGATTAGAACGTTCCCTCACACCATATACAGAACTAAACTCAAAATGGGTTAAAGACCTAAATGTAAGACCTGAACATATAAAATGGTTAGAAGAAAACCTAGGAAGCACACTTTTTGACACAAATTGTCACCTTATTATTATCACTAAGTTTTGGATCTGTCTCCTCAGGGGAAAAGAAAAGAGAGAGAAAAAGAATCAAATGGGACACAACGTATGAAGTGGGAGAAAATATTTACAAATGATGTGATCGTCAAGGTGTGAATGTCCACATTATTTACATAGCTCATACAACCTGAGGGAAAAAAAAGCAAACTACCAAGCCAAAAATGGGCAGAAGACCTGAACAGACTTTTTTTTTTTTTCCCCAAAGAAGACATACAGATGGCTAACAGGCATGAGAAAAGATGCTCAATGGCATGAATTATGAGAGAAATGCAAATCAAGGCAACAAGCAGATATCACCTCACACGTGTCAGAATGGCTCTCAGCAAAAATCTACAAGACACAAATGCTGGCGAGGATGTGGAGAAAAGGGAACAATTGTACACTGAGGGTGGCATTGTCAATTGGTGTATCCACTATGGAGATTCCTTAGACTCGAACAATAGAACTACCATATGATCCACTCCTGAGAGTATATCCGGAAAAAATTAAAACACTGCTTTGAAAAAATACACACACTCCGATGTTCACAGCAGCACTATTGCCAACATCCAACACGTGGAAGCACATCAAGCGCCCATCCAAAGATGATGAAATGTATCCAATGCATATAATGGAGTCTTACTCAGCGAGAGAAAAGAATGAAATACTGCCCTTTGCAGCCAATTGGTTGGACCTAGAATGTCAGCCTTAGGGAACTAAGTCAAACCAAGAAATAAGTCAGACAGAAAAAGAAATACTGTATGAGAGCACTTATGTGAGGAATCTAAAAAATAAAGAAGTGAATGTATATGCAAACACAGAAGAAGGATCACGGATGCAGAACAGAAACTTGTGGTACCTAAAGGGAATCAAGAAGGGGCAGGGCCAAATTAGGGCCGTGGGATTAACAGATGCAAAGGACTCTACGTAAAGTAGATAAGCAACAAGGATTTACTGAATACCTAGGGAATTATACCCATGATCTTGTAGTAAGTTTTAATAGAGTGTAGTCTTCCAAAACACTGAATCACTATGCTCTATACCTGAAACTGACACACTATTGTGAGTCAACCATATTTGAAGAATAAGTAAAAAGCTTAAAGTTGGAGTCTAATTCTGCACATGATGACATACGGAAAACTGATACAAGGAAGAGAAGTAAAAAAAAAAAAAAAGGAAAAATCCACAAACAAAGAAATAAACTACAACACTTTTTAACTACATGTTTGAGGATGAAAAGTTCAAATGGTTTGTTAGAGTAGGTGGACAGGGTATGTTTGGATTTGGACATGTAGAAATATATTAGAAGTTAATTCATCAATGCATTGCTCTAAACCAAGATTCGTATTCATAGCACTATTGACATTCTGGAAGAGATTTTTGTTGTTGTTGTTGGGGGCTGTTTCATGTCATGTGGAATTAGCAGCATCTTTGGTTTCTACCCAAGATGAGATTAGATATCGGGCGTGCAGGTATCTGGATGGGAGAAGCGTGGCAAAAGTTGCAACGATTGAAGAAAGGAGAAAGGAACATTTCTCTTCCTATGGCCAGAGGCAGAGGATTTAGGAAAGAGGAGCGAGAAGAAGGGTAAAATTTTTCTACATACCTCCTTAAACTTTCCACAGAAGATACAAATTATATGATAGGTGGCACTGAAAATGAATATCAATGTGGGCGCACGGGATTCTCCTGAGACGCTTCTTTGGGAGAACAAATTAAAATGATGCTCTCTAAGTAACACCCAAGTCTCCAAAATCATCAGCTATTTTAAGGAAACCATTACTGACTGTCAACAGTGAGTGGCACATAATGGTGGCTTGCATGTTTGTTGGCTGTGTCAGGGAATGAATGGTATGCTCGGCCAATTACTGACAGTATATAAAGGTCCAAGGGAAGAAGAAGACACACACACTTGAGACACATCCTCTCACAACCACCTGAATCCACTTCCCTTGACAACATGTGTCACAAGTACTACGGCAACGCCTGTGGCTACGGCTGTGGATTTAGCCCCTATTACGGCTGTGGCTATCGGACTGGCTATGGCTGTGGCTATGGCTGGGGATACGGCTCCCGTTACGGCTGTGGCTACGGAAGCAGATATGGCTGTGGCTACGGCTCTGGCTACTGCAGCTCCTGGCCAGTTTGCTACAGGAGGTGGTATTCTTCTTGCTACTAGAACATCACCATCCAAGCCTTGCTTGCTTCGGAAACAACACCTCTAAAGATAATGCTGCTTTAAGGATCTATACCCCATGATTTCTGTATCCAAGAAAGTGCATGCCTCACAGAGGCTTTGACCTCCAACGACGTATTTTGAGATTGGCCTCTTTGAGGCCTGAAGCTCCGTGGTGGTATCATCTGACTCTCTTCCAAATTTACCTTTTACTCCCTCCATCTCTGAGTCTCTGTTATAACTGTATTGATGACCCTCACATCGACTAGCTGGGGAAAGAAATCACTTGTTCTCAATAAAAATGGTTCATTGCTTCTGACAAATTTCTGTGTACGGCCTTGCGAATCATTATTTTTGGCCCGTTGTGAAGATTGGCGTGCCATGTTGCCTGACTCTTGAGTTCTTTCTCGATAGACTAAAATCATTTCTTCTGACGCTTGCATCAGAAATAGTTGTTCTTGACCGATATCTCAGGCCTTCACATAGCCAAGCACGAATTTCACAGTATTTCAGAACTGAGCTTTGCAAGTTGCACTGTGTGTAGGATGGAGCTTGAGGGCAAAGAAAAGGAAGAACGACTTTTTATTTATTTATTTATTTATTTATTTATTTATTTATTTATTTATTTATTGCGTGTGTTGTGTCTTCATTGCTGCCCACGGGCTTTGTCCGTTGCAGCGAGCAGGGACTACTCTGCACTGTGGTGTGTGGGCTCCTCATGTGGTGGCTTCTCTTGCTGCGGTGCGTGCGCTCTAGGTGCATGAGCCTCAGTATTTGCAGCACACGGGCTCAATAGTTGTGGCTCTCGGACTCTAGGGTGCAGGATCAGTGGTTGTGGCGCCTGGGCTTAGTCGCTCTGCGGCATTTGGCATTTTCCTGGGGCAGGGATGGGACCCATGCCCCCGGCACTGGCAGGCAGATGCTTAACCACTGGGCCACCTAGGAAGCCCAAGAATGACATTGCATTCACGTAGTCATGACACAGATTCAGGTAGGAGAGTTGTGCCTGCGTGCTTACTGCAACAATGGAATGAGAGAGAGACTGTCCAGGATTAACAAGAAATTAGAAGCAGACGTGAGTGTTGCCCACAAGAGAATAAAGAACTAAGGAATAGGTAAGTTAGATGAAAAATCATATCAATTGGTTTTAATGGAACTGCAAATGTATTTGTTTGCATCTATTGAGGTTGGGGAAATCGACTTCTGCCGCTTAACTGACAAATCGTTTTGAAGAGTCTCGAAGGGGTGTCATCCTGGACCGTGAAGACAAAGTAGGACAATTATAGACACATGTCCTGCTCTCATGTTGCTAAATTCTACCACGGGAAGAGAAATAAAACAGTAAAAGAAATGAAGACTATCTCACACTGACTGTTGGGATGCGGAGAAGAAAAGAGCTTAATGGGAAAGAGAGGAGGATTGAAGTTTGAGAGGGATAACTCAGGGAGGTATTCTGAGGTTGTGAGAGAGAAGCTGATGCCAATTGCAAAGAGAGACTAGAAAGGACCGTAGCAAGCGTAAAGGGGGAATCGCAGTTCATGAGGCTTGGGAACAGTATGATTTATTAGGCATGCGTGAGAGACTGTACATACCCAGAGGAAGGTCCTCATCAAGTACCATTTAACATACCTTTAACGTCTGAAATGTTGTGACTCCCTTAGGGAAAGCGCATTGGTGACGTTCAGCTTCAGGCAAATAAAACAGTGGTGATAATACAAACAGTTATCCTGCTGTTGAGAATGACACACACATGTTTGGCTTCACCCATCCCTATTCTTATTGGAGAAATATTGATTGAGTGCAAATTATTTACGAGGCAACTCTTCTCAGCGTTGGTTGTTCAGCGATGTACAGAATAGATTGGTCCTGTTGTTCTGGATCAATAGCCAGAGGTTTGAATGGAAAGGTCTTAGAAGGAATGCAATACCGATCAAAGTGTTTTCAAGAGTCCAGGGGGATGGCATCCTGAACGTTTGTGTTGGGAGCGGTATTGAAAAGCAAACTGTCTATTCTGGAGAATTTGCAAAGTAAAATTGATACCTTTGTATTCAAATGATGACAGACTAGGAAATAAAGCGAAGAATAACAAAAGTTGTAAGGCAGATATATTTTCTTCATGCCTGCTGTTAGGGATTACACGTAGCGGAGTGATCAGATTAGACCAGTGACCAGTGCCATAAAAACTGAGATTTGTTTTCACTGAAAGAAACTTATCTAATAATTAATGTGCTTAGAAAATGAAATGGACAGCTTCGTGAAAATTCCTGTTGAAGGTGTTCCGTAAACTCCTGGGTCATAACTCATTTTTGTTTCAAAATGGGAGTGTCCAGTAGAGGGAATTCTCTTCTGGAGTTTAGACTCCCTTCCAATTTGGATTTCATAGTCATTAGAGCAAAAAAGTTACTTCAATTCTGATAAGAAACGAAAAGCGAGAAATTACAAGTGTTATCACAGAGATCCAAAAATCATGAGAGACACTACGAACAGTTATATGCCAACAAATTGGACATCCTCCAAGAAACTGGCAAATTTCTAGAAACATACAGAATGGCAAGACTGAGTCAAGAAGAAGCAGACAATTGGAACAGGCTGGTCATTGGAAGTAAAAGTTAACCTGTAATTCAACAAACTCCCAGCAAATCAAATTTCAGGACAGGAGGACTTCACAGGGGACTTCTACCAAACATATAAAGAAGGATGATACCTATCCTTCTGAATCTCTTTCAAAAAATGGAAGATGCAGGAACACTGCCAAATTCATTCCACAAGGCCACCATTACCCCGATACCGAAACTAGACAAAGACAGGGTAGAAAAAAAAATTATAGCTAATATGTTTGATGGATATAGTGGCAAAAATCATCAAGAAAATTTTAGGAAACCAACTTCCGTGGTAAAAACTATTCGACCTGTAAGTATTATAACTAATACATGAATTCAAAAGGTTGCATGATATAAGCTTTATATCTAGAAATCTCTTGGGTTTCTATGCACTAATAATAAAGTCGTAGGAAGAGAAACCAAAACAAATCCCATTGAAAACTGCATCAAAATATACCTAGGAATACATTTACAAAAGGGGGCAAAAGACCTGTACTCTGAAAAGTATGGTATCAAAGGAAATGGAAAAGGATACAGAGAGAGACTTCCCTGGTGGCGCTGTGGTTGGGAGTCTGCCAATGCAGGGGACACAGGTTTGAGCACTGGTCCGGGAAGATTCCAAATGCCACAGAACAACTAAGCCTGTGCAGCATAACTACTGAGCCTGCACTGCATAACGGGTGAGTCACAGTTATCGAAGCCCATAAGCCCTAGATCTCACATGCCACAACCCTTGAGCCCATGTGCCGAAACTACTGGGGCCCGTGTGCTCTAGGGCCCAGAAGCCACAACTACCGAGCCAGCATGCTACAACTTCAGAAACCCCCATACCTAGAGCCTGTGCACCACAAAAAGAGAAGCCTCCGCAGTGAGAAGCCCAAGCCCTGCACCAAAGTGTAGCAGCCCCATCTCACCACAACGATTGAAAAGCCCACGTATAGCAAAGAAGACCGAAATACAGCAGCAAAAAAAAAAAAAAAAAAAAAAAAGGAACAAAGAAATGGAAATGTATCCCATATCCTTGGATAGGAAAGATAAATATTGCTAAAATGACCACACTACCAAAAGAAATCTACAGATGTAATGCAATACCGATCACAATACTTATGACATTTTCCACAGAACTAGCCCCAAAATGCTAATTCACAGAACTGGAAAACACAATCATTAAATAATTCTAAGAGTAATAGAAAAATAATGCTGAAACCAGAACACCTAAAGACTTGCAATTGCCAAAGCACACTTCAGAAAAAAGGACAAGCTGGAGAATCAACCCTCCCAGCCCTCAGATTATATCACAAAAGTCCTGTAATCAAAAGAGTGTGTTATTGGAACAAACACAGACACATCGATTAGTCGAAAAGAATATAGAGCCCAGAAATAATCCCCCACATCCACAATTTATTAATCTATGGCAAGGGAGAGAAACAGTCTCTTCAAAAAGTGGTACTGGGAAAACTGAACAGCCACATGTAGAACCATGAGATTAGAACGTTCCCTCACACCATATACAGAACTAAACTCAAAATGGGTTAAAGACCTAAATGTAAGACCTGAACATATAAAATGGTTAGAAGAAAACCTAGGAAGCACACTTTTTGACACAAATTGTCACCTTATTATTATCACTAAGTTTTGGATCTGTCTCCTCAGGGGAAAAGAAAAGAGAGAGAAAAAGAATCAAATGGGACACAACGTATGAAGTGGGAGAAAATATTTACAAATGATGTGATCGTCAAGGTGTGAATGTCCACATTATTTACATAGCTCATACAACCTGAGGGAAAAAAAAGCAAACTACCAAGCCAAAAATGGGCAGAAGACCTGAACAGACTTTTTTTTTTTTTCCCCAAAGAAGACATACAGATGGCTAACAGGCATGAGAAAAGATGCTCAATGGCATGAATTATGAGAGAAATGCAAATCAAGGCAACAAGCAGATATCACCTCACACGTGTCAGAATGGCTCTCAGCAAAAATCTACAAGACACAAATGCTGGCGAGGATGTGGAGAAAAGGGAACAATTGTACACTGAGGGTGGCATTGTCAATTGGTGTATCCACTATGGAGATTCCTTAGACTCGAACAATAGAACTACCATATGATCCACTCCTGAGAGTATATCCGGAAAAAATTAAAACACTGCTTTGAAAAAATACACACACTCCGATGTTCACAGCAGCACTATTGCCAACATCCAACAAGTGGAAGCACATCAAGCGCCCATCCAAAGATGATGAAATGTATCCAATGCATATAATGGAGTCTTACTCAGCGAGAGAAAAGAATGAAATACTGCCCTTTGCAGCCAATTGGTTGGACCTAGAATGTCAGCCTTAGGGAACTAAGTCAAACCAAGAAATAAGTCAGACAGAAAAAGAAATACTGTATGAGAGCACTTATGTGAGGAATCTAAAAAATAAAGAAGTGAATGTATATGCAAACACAGAAGAAGGATCACGGATGCAGAACAGAAACTTGTGGTACCTAAAGGGAATCAAGAAGGGGCAGGGCCAAATTAGGGCCGTGGGATTAACAGATGCAAAGGACTCTACGTAAAGTAGATAAGCAACAAGGATTTACTGAATACCTAGGGAATTATACCCATGATCTTGTAGTAAGTTTTAATAGAGTGTAGTCTTCCAAAACACTGAATCACTATGCTCTATACCTGAAACTGACACACTATTGTGAGTCAACCATATTTGAAGAATAAGTAAAAAGCTTAAAGTTGGAGTCTAATTCTGCACATGATGACATACGGAAAACTGATACAAGGAAGAGAAGTAAAAAAAAAAAAAAAGGAAAAATCCACAAACAAAGAAATAAACTACAACACTTTTTAACTACATGTTTGAGGATGAAAAGTTCAAATGGTTTGTTAGAGTAGGTGGACAGGGTATGTTTGGATTTGGACATGTAGAAATATATTAGAAGTTAATTCATCAATGCATTGCTCTAAACCAAGATTCGTATTCATAGCACTATTGACATTCTGGAAGAGATTTTTGTTGTTGTTGTTGGGGGCTGTTTCATGTCATGTGGAATTAGCAGCATCTTTGGTTTCTACCCAAGATGAGATTAGATATCGGGCGTGCAGGTATCTGGATGGGAGAAGCGTGGCAAAAGTTGCAACGATTGAAGAAAGGAGAAAGGAACATTTCTCTTCCTATGGCCAGAGGCAGAGGATTTAGGAAAGAGGAGCGAGAAGAAGGGTAAAATTTTTCTACATACCTCCTTAAACTTTCCACAGAAGATACAAATTATATGATAGGTGGCACTGAAAATGAATATCAATGTGGGCGCACGGGATTCTCCTGAGACGCTTCTTTGGGAGAACAAATTAAAATGATGCTCTCTAAGTAACACCCAAGTCTCCAAAATCATCAGCTATTTTAAGGAAACCATTACTGACTGTCAACAGTGAGTGGCACATAATGGTGGCTTGCATGTTTGTTGGCTGTGTCAGGGAATGAATGGTATGCTCGGCCAATTACTGACAGTATATAAAGGTCCAAGGGAAGAAGAAGACACACACACTTGAGACACATCCTCTCACAACCACCTGAATCCACTTCCCTTGACAACATGTGTCACAAGTACTACGGCAACGCCTGTGGCTACGGCTGTGGATTTAGCCCCTATTACGGCTGTGGCTATCGGACTGGCTATGGCTGTGGCTATGGCTGGGGATACGGCTCCCGTTACGGCTGTGGCTACGGAAGCAGATATGGCTGTGGCTACGGCTCTGGCTACTGCAGCTCCTGGCCAGTTTGCTACAGGAGGTGGTATTCTTCTTGCTACTAGAACATCACCATCCAAGCCTTGCTTGCTTCAGAAACAACACCTCTAAAGATAATGCTGCTTTAAGGATCTATACCCCATGATTTCTGTATCCAAGAAAGTGCATGCCTCACAGAGGCTTTGACCTCCAACGACGTATTTTGAGATTGGCCTCTTTGAGGCCTGAAGCTCCGTGGTGGTATCATCTGACTCTCTTCCAAATTTACCTTTTACTCCCTCCATCTCTGAGTCTCTGTTATAACTGTATTGATGACCCTCACATCGACTAGCTGGGGAAAGAAATCACTTGTTCTCAATAAAAATGGTTCATTGCTTCTGACAAATTTCTGTGTACGGCCTTGCGAATCATTATTTTTGGCCCGTTGTGAAGATTGGCGTGCCATGTTGCCTGACTCTTGAGTTCTTTCTCGATAGACTAAAATCATTTCTTCTGACGCTTGCATCAGAAATAGTTGTTCTTGACCGATATCTCAGGCCTTCACATAGCCAAGCACGAATTTCACAGTATTTCAGAACTGAGCTTTGCAAGTTGCACTGTGTGTAGGATGGAGCTTGAGGGCAAAGAAAAGGAAGAACGACTTTTTATTTATTTATTTATTTATTTATTTATTTATTTATTTATTTATTGCGTGTGTTGTGTCTTCATTGCTGCCCACGGGCTTTGTCCGTTGCAGCGAGCAGGGACTACTCTGCACTGTGGTGTGTGGGCTCCTCATGTGGTGGCTTCTCTTGCTGCGGTGCGTGCGCTCTAGGTGCATGAGCCTCAGTATTTGCAGCACACGGGCTCAATAGTTGTGGCTCTCGGACTCTAGGGTGCAGGATCAGTGGTTGTGGCGCCTGGGCTTAGTCGCTCTGCGGCATTTGGCATTTTCCTGGGGCAGGGATGGGACCCATGCCCCCGGCACTGGCAGGCAGATGCTTAACCACTGGGCCACCTAGGAAGCCCAAGAATGACATTGCATTCACGTAGTCATGACACAGATTCAGGTAGGAGAGTTGTGCCTGCGTGCTTACTGCAACAATGGAATGAGAGAGAGACTGTCCAGGATTAACAAGAAATTAGAAGCAGACGTGAGTGTTGCCCACAAGAGAATAAAGAACTAAGGAATAGGTAAGTTAGATGAAAAATCATATCAATTGGTTTTAATGGAACTGCAAATGTATTTGTTTGCATCTATTGAGGTTGGGGAAATCGACTTCTGCCGCTTAACTGACAAATCGTTTTGAAGAGTCTCGAAGGGGTGTCATCCTGGACCGTGAAGACAAAGTAGGACAATTATAGACACATGTCCTGCTCTCATGTTGCTAAATTCTACCACGGGAAGAGAAATAAAACAG
Organism: Hippopotamus amphibius kiboko; assembly: GCF_030028045.1. NCBI lineage: Eukaryota > Metazoa > Chordata > Mammalia > Artiodactyla > Hippopotamidae > Hippopotamus > Hippopotamus amphibius. The sequence goes on along the minus strand of NC_080195.1, from coordinate 103,570,683 downwards.
TAAAAGAAATGAAGACTATCTCACACTGACTGTTGGGATGCGGAGAAGAAAAGAGCTTAATGGGAAAGAGAGGAGGATTGAAGTTTGAGAGGGATAACTCAGGGAGGTATTCTGAGGTTGTGAGAGAGAAGCTGATGCCAATTGCAAAGAGAGACTAGAAAGGACCGTAGCAAGCGTAAAGGGGGAATCGCAGTTCATGAGGCTTGGGAACAGTATGATTTATTAGGCATGCGTGAGAGACTGTACATACCCAGAGGAAGGTCCTCATCAAGTACCATTTAACATACCTTTAACGTCTGAAATGTTGTGACTCCCTTAGGGAAAGCGCATTGGTGACGTTCAGCTTCAGGCAAATAAAACAGTGGTGATAATACAAACAGTTATCCTGCTGTTGAGAATGACACACACATGTTTGGCTTCACCCATCCCTATTCTTATTGGAGAAATATTGATTGAGTGCAAATTATTTACGAGGCAACTCTTCTCAGCGTTGGTTGTTCAGCGATGTACAGAATAGATTGGTCCTGTTGTTCTGGATCAATAGCCAGAGGTTTGAATGGAAAGGTCTTAGAAGGAATGCAATACCGATCAAAGTGTTTTCAAGAGTCCAGGGGGATGGCATCCTGAACGTTTGTGTTGGGAGCGGTATTGAAAAGCAAACTGTCTATTCCGGAGAATTTGCAAAGTAAAATTGATACCTTTGTATTCAAATGATGACAGACTAGGAAATAAAGCGAAGAATAACAAAAGTTGTAAGGCAGATATATTTTCTTCATGCCTGCTGTTAGGGATTACACGTAGCGGAGTGATCAGATTAGACCAGTGACCAGTGCCATAAAAACTGAGATTTGTTTTCACTGAAAGAAACTTATCTAATAATTAATGTGCTTAGAAAATGAAATGGACAGCTTCGTGAAAATTCCTGTTGAAGGTGTTCCGTAAACTCCTGGGTCATAACTCATTTTTGTTTCAAAATGGGAGTGTCCAGTAGAGGGAATTCTCTTCTGGAGTTTAGACTCCCTTCCAATTTGGATTTCATAGTCATTAGAGCAAAAAAGTTACTTCAATTCTGATAAGAAACGAAAAGCGAGAAATTACAAGTGTTATCACAGAGATCCAAAAATCATGAGAGACACTACGAACAGTTATATGCCAACAAATTGGACATCCTCCAAGAAACTGGCAAATTTCTAGAAACATACAGAATGGCAAGACTGAGTCAAGAAGAAGCAGACAATTGGAACAGGCTGGTCATTGGAAGTAAAAGTTAACCTGTAATTCAACAAACTCCCAGCAAATCCAATTTCAGGACAGGAGGACTTCACAGGGGACTTCTACCAAACATATAAAGAAGGATGATACCTATCCTTCTGAATCTCTTTCAAAAAATGGAAGATGCAGGAACACTGCCAAATTCATTCCACAAGGCCACCATTACCCCGATACCGAAACTAGACAAAGACAGGGTAGAAAAAAAAATTATAGCTAATATGTTTGATGGATATAGTGGCAAAAATCATCAAGAAAATTTTAGGAAACCAACTTCCGTGGTAAAAACTATTCGACCTGTAAGTATTATAACTAATACATGAATTCAAAAGGTTGCATGATATAAGCTTTATATCTAGAAATCTCTTGGGTTTCTATGCACTAATAATAAAGTCGTAGGAAGAGAAACCAAAACAAATCCCATTGAAAACTGCATCAAAATATACCTAGGAATACATTTACAAAAGGGGGCAAAAGACCTGTACTCTGAAAAGTATGGTATCAAAGGAAATGGAAAAGGATACAGAGAGAGACTTCCCTGGTGGCGCTGTGGTTGGGAGTCTGCCAATGCAGGGGACACAGGTTTGAGCACTGGTCCGGGAAGATTCCAAATGCCACAGAACAACTAAGCCTGTGCAGCATAACTACTGAGCCTGCACTGCATAACGGGTGAGTCACAGTTATCGAAGCCCATAAGCCCTAGATCTCACATGCCACAACCCTTGAGCCCATGTGCCGAAACTACTGGGGCCCGTGTGCTCTAGGGCCCAGAAGCCACAACTACCGAGCCAGCATGCTGCAACTTCAGAAACCCCCATACCTAGAGCCTGTGCACCACAAAAAGAGAAGCCTCCGCAGTGAGAAGCCCAAGCCCTGCACCAAAGTGTAGCAGCCCCATCTCACCACAACGATTGAAAAGCCCACGTATAGCAAAGAAGACCGAAATACAGCAGCAAAAAAAAAAAAAAAAAAAAAAAAAAGGAACAAAGAAATGGAAATGTATCCCATATCCTTGGATAGGAAAGATAAATATTGCTAAAATGACCACACTACCAAAAGAAATCTACAGATGTAATGCAATACCGATCACAATACTTATGACATTTTCCACAGAACTAGCCCCAAAATGCTAATTCACAGAACTGGAAAACACAATCATTAAATAATTCTAAGAGTAATAGAAAAATAATGCTGAAACCAGAACACCTAAAGACTTGCAATTGCCAAAGCACACTTCAGAAAAAAGGACAAGCTGGAGAATCAACCCTCCCAGCCCTCAGATTATATCACAAAAGTCCTGTAATCAAAAGAGTGTGTTATTGGAACAAACACAGACACATCGATTAGTCGAAAAGAATATAGAGCCCAGAAATAATCCCCCACATCCACAATTTATTAATCTATGGCAAGGGAGAGAAACAGTCTCTTCAAAAAGTGGTACTGGGAAAACTGAACAGCCACATGTAGAACCATGAGATTAGAACGTTCCCTCACACCATATACAGAACTAAACTCAAAATGGGTTAAAGACCTAAATGTAAGACCTGAACATATAAAATGGTTAGAAGAAAACCTAGGAAGCACACTTTTTGACACAAATTGTCACCTTATTATTATCACTAAGTTTTGGATCTGTCTCCTCAGGGGAAAAGAAAAGAGAGAGAAAAAGAATCAAATGGGACACAACGTATGAAGTGGGAGAAAATATTTACAAATGATGTGATCGTCAAGGTGTGAATGTCCACATTATTTACATAGCTCATACAACCTGAGGGAAAAAAAAGCAAACTACCAAGCCAAAAATGGGCAGAAGACCTGAACAGACTTTTTTTTTTTTTCCCCAAAGAAGACATACAGATGGCTAACAGGCATGAGAAAAGATGCTCAATGGCATGAATTATGAGAGAAATGCAAATCAAGGCAACAAGCAGATATCACCTCACACGTGTCAGAATGGCTCTCAGCAAAAATCTACAAGACACAAATGCTGGCGAGGATGTGGAGAAAAGGGAACAATTGTACACTGAGGGTGGCATTGTCAATTGGTGTATCCACTATGGAGATTCCTTAGACTCGAACAATAGAACTACCATATGATCCACTCCTGAGAGTATATCCGGAAAAAATTAAAACACTGCTTTGAAAAAATACACACACTCCGATGTTCACAGCAGCACTATTGCCAACATCCAACACGTGGAAGCACATCAAGCGCCCATCCAAAGATGATGAAATGTATCCAATGCATATAATGGAGTCTTACTCAGCGAGAGAAAAGAATGAAATACTGCCCTTTGCAGCCAATTGGTTGGACCTAGAATGTCAGCCTTAGGGAACTAAGTCAAACCAAGAAATAAGTCAGACAGAAAAAGAAATACTGTATGAGAGCACTTATGTGAGGAATCTAAAAAATAAAGAAGTGAATGTATATGCAAACACAGAAGAAGGATCACGGATGCAGAACAGAAACTTGTGGTACCTAAAGGGAATCAAGAAGGGGCAGGGCCAAATTAGGGCCGTGGGATTAACAGATGCAAAGGACTCTACGTAAAGTAGATAAGCAACAAGGATTTACTGAATACCTAGGGAATTATACCCATGATCTTGTAGTAAGTTTTAATAGAGTGTAGTCTTCCAAAACACTGAATCACTATGCTCTATACCTGAAACTGACACACTATTGTGAGTCAACCATATTTGAAGAATAAGTAAAAAGCTTAAAGTTGGAGTCTAATTCTGCACATGATGACATACGGAAAACTGATACAAGGAAGAGAAGTAAAAAAAAAAAAAAAGGAAAAATCCACAAACAAAGAAATAAACTACAACACTTTTTAACTACATGTTTGAGGATGAAAAGTTCAAATGGTTTGTTAGAGTAGGTGGACAGGGTATGTTTGGATTTGGACATGTAGAAATATATTAGAAGTTAATTCATCAATGCATTGCTCTAAACCAAGATTCGTATTCATAGCACTATTGACATTCTGGAAGAGATTTTTGTTGTTGTTGTTGGGGGCTGTTTCATGTCATGTGGAATTAGCAGCATCTTTGGTTTCTACACAAGATGAGATTAGATATCGGGCGTGCAGGTATCTGGATGGGAGAAGCGTGGCAAAAGTTGCAACGATTGAAGAAAGGAGAAAGGAACATTTCTCTTCCTATGGCCAGAGGCAGAGGATTTAGGAAAGAGGAGCGAGAAGAAGGGTAAAATTTTTCTACATACCTCCTTAAACTTTCCACAGAAGATACAAATTATATGATAGGTGGCACTGAAAATGAATATCAATGTGGGCGCACGGGATTCTCCTGAGACGCTTCTTTGGGAGAACAAATTAAAATGATGCTCTCTAAGTAACACCCAAGTCTCCAAAATCATCAGCTATTTTAAGGAAACCATTACTGACTGTCAACAGTGAGTGGCACATAATGGTGGCTTGCATGTTTGTTGGCTGTGTCAGGGAATGAATGGTATGCTCGGCCAATTACTGACAGTATATAAAGGTCCAAGGGAAGAAGAAGACACACACACTTGAGACACATCCTCTCACAACCACCTGAATCCACTTCCCTTGACAACATGTGTCACAAGTACTACGGCAACGCCTGTGGCTACGGCTGTGGATTTAGCCCCTATTACGGCTGTGGCTATCGGACTGGCTATGGCTGTGGCTATGGCTGGGGATACGGCTCCCGTTACGGCTGTGGCTACGGAAGCAGATATGGCTGTGGCTACGGCTCTGGCTACTGCAGCTCCTGGCCAGTTTGCTACAGGAGGTGGTATTCTTCTTGCTACTAGAACATCACCATCCAAGCCTTGCTTGCTTCGGAAACAACACCTCTAAAGATAATGCTGCTTTAAGGATCTATACCCCATGATTTCTGTATCCAAGAAAGTGCATGCCTCACAGAGGCTTTGACCTCCAACGACGTATTTTGAGATTGGCCTCTTTGAGGCCTGAAGCTCCGTGGTGGTATCATCTGACTCTCTTCCAAATTTACCTTTTACTCCCTCCATCTCTGAGTCTCTGTTATAACTGTATTGATGACCCTCACATCGACTAGCTGGGGAAAGAAATCACTTGTTCTCAATAAAAATGGTTCATTGCTTCTGACAAATTTCTGTGTACGGCCTTGCGAATCATTATTTTTGGCCCGTTGTGAAGATTGGCGTGCCATGTTGCCTGACTCTTGAGTTCTTTCTCGATAGACTAAAATCATTTCTTCTGACGCTTGCATCAGAAATAGTTGTTCTTGACCGATATCTCAGGCCTTCACATAGCCAAGCACGAATTTCACAGTATTTCAGAACTGAGCTTTGCAAGTTGCACTGTGTGTAGGATGGAGCTTGAGGGCAAAGAAAAGGAAGAACGACTTTTTATTTATTTATTTATTTATTTATTTATTTATTTACTTATTTATTTATTTATTGCGTGTGTTGTGTCTTCATTGCTGCCCACGGGCTTTGTCCGTTGCAGCGAGCAGGGACTACTCTGCACTGTGGTGTGTGGGCTCCTCATGTGGTGGCTTCTCTTGCTGCGGTGCGTGCGCTCTAGGTGCATGAGCCTCAGTATTTGCAGCACACGGGCTCAATAGTTGTGGCTCTCGGACTCTAGGGTGCAGGATCAGTGGTTGTGGCGCCTGGGCTTAGTCGCTCTGCGGCATTTGGCATTTTCCTGGGGCAGGGATGGGACCCATGCCCCCGGCACTGGCAGGCAGATGCTTAACCACTGGGCCACCTAGGAAGCCCAAGAATGACATTGCATTCACGTAGTCATGACACAGATTCAGGTAGGAGAGTTGTGCCTGCGTGCTTACTGCAACAATGGAATGAGAGAGAGACTGTCCAGGATTAACAAGAAATTAGAAGCAGACGTGAGTGTTGCCCACAAGAGAATAAAGAACTAAGGAATAGGTAAGTTAGATGAAAAATCATATCAATTGGTTTTAATGGAACTGCAAATGTATTTGTTTGCATCTATTGAGGTTGGGGAAATCGACTTCTGCCGCTTAACTGACAAATCGTTTTGAAGAGTCTCGAAGGGGTGTCATCCTGGACCGTGAAGACAAAGTAGGACAATTATAGACACATGTCCTGCTCTCATGTTGCTAAATTCTACCACGGGAAGAGAAATAAAACAGTAAAAGAAATGAAGACTATCTCACACTGACTGTTGGGATGCGGAGAAGAAAAGAGCTTAATGGGAAAGAGAGGAGGATTGAAGTTTGAGAGGGATAACTCAGGGAGGTATTCTGAGGTTGTGAGAGAGAAGCTGATGCCAATTGCAAAGAGAGACTAGAAAGGACCGTAGCAAGCGTAAAGGGGGAATCGCAGTTCATGAGGCTTGGGAACAGTATGATTTATTAGGCATGCGTGAGAGACTGTACATACCCAGAGGAAGGTCCTCATCAAGTACCATTTAACATACCTTTAACGTCTGAAATGTTGTGACTCCCTTAGGGAAAGCGCATTGGTGACGTTCAGCTTCAGGCAAATAAAACAGTGGTGATAATACAAACAGTTATCCTGCTGTTGAGAATGACACACACATGTTTGGCTTCACCCATCCCTATTCTTATTGGAGAAATATTGATTGAGTGCAAATTATTTACGAGGCAACTCTTCTCAGCGTTGGTTGTTCAGCGATGTACAGAATAGATTGGTCCTGTTGTTCTGGATCAATAGCCAGAGGTTTGAATGGAAAGGTCTTAGAAGGAATGCAATACCGATCAAAGTGTTTTCAAGAGTCCAGGGGGATGGCATCCTGAACGTTTGTGTTGGGAGCGGTATTGAAAAGCAAACTGTCTATTCCGGAGAATTTGCAAAGTAAAATTGATACCTTTGTATTCAAATGATGACAGACTAGGAAATAAAGCGAAGAATAACAAAAGTTGTAAGGCAGATATATTTTCTTCATGCCTGCTGTTAGGGATTACACGTAGCGGAGTGATCAGATTAGACCAGTGACCAGTGCCATAAAAACTGAGATTTGTTTTCACTGAAAGAAACTTATCTAATAATTAATGTGCTTAGAAAATGAAATGGACAGCTTCGTGAAAATTCCTGTTGAAGGTGTTCCGTAAACTCCTGGGTCATAACTCATTTTTGTTTCAAAATGGGAGTGTCCAGTAGAGGGAATTCTCTTCTGGAGTTTAGACTCCCTTCCAATTTGGATTTCATAGTCATTAGAGCAAAAAAGTTACTTCAATTCTGATAAGAAACGAAAAGCGAGAAATTACAAGTGTTATCACAGAGATCCAAAAATCATGAGAGACACTACGAACAGTTATATGCCAACAAATTGGACATCCTCCAAGAAACTGGCAAATTTCTAGAAACATACAGAATGGCAAGACTGAGTCAAGAAGAAGCAGACAATTGGAACAGGCTGGTCATTGGAAGTAAAAGTTAACCTGTAATTCAACAAACTCCCAGCAAATCAAATTTCAGGACAGGAGGACTTCACAGGGGACTTCTACCAAACATATAAAGAAGGATGATACCTATCCTTCTGAATCTCTTTCAAAAAATGGAAGATGCAGGAACACTGCCAAATTCATTCCACAAGGCCACCATTACCCCGATACCGAAACTAGACAAAGACAGGGTAGAAAAAAAAATTATAGCTAATATGTTTGATGGATATAGTGGCAAAAATCATCAAGAAAATTTTAGGAAACCAACTTCCGTGGTAAAAACTATTCGACCTGTAAGTATTATAACTAATACATGAATTCAAAAGGTTGCATGATATAAGCTTTATATCTAGAAATCTCTTGGGTTTCTATGCACTAATAATAAAGTCGTAGGAAGAGAAACCAAAACAAATCCCATTGAAAACTGCATCAAAATATACCTAGGAATACATTTACAAAAGGGGGCAAAAGACCTGTACTCTGAAAAGTATGGTATCAAAGGAAATGGAAAAGGATACAGAGAGAGACTTCCCTGGTGGCGCTGTGGTTGGGAGTCTGCCAATGCAGGGGACACAGGTTTGAGCACTGGTCCGGGAAGATTCCAAATGCCACAGAACAACTAAGCCTGTGCAGCATAACTACTGAGCCTGCACTGCATAACGGGTGAGTCACAGTTATCGAAGCCCATAAGCCCTAGATCTCACATGCCACAACCCTTGAGCCCATGTGCCGAAACTACTGGGGCCCGTGTGCTCTAGGGCCCAGAAGCCACAACTACCGAGCCAGCATGCTGCAACTTCAGAAACCCCCATACCTAGAGCCTGTGCACCACAAAAAGAGAAGCCTCCGCAGTGAGAAGCCCAAGCCCTGCACCAAAGTGTAGCAGCCCCATCTCACCACAACGATTGAAAAGCCCACGTATAGCAAAGAAGACCGAAATACAGCAGCAAAAAAAAAAAAAAAAAAAAAAAAGGAACAAAGAAATGGAAATGTATCCCATATCCTTGGATAGGAAAGATAAATATTGCTAAAATGACCACACTACCAAAAGAAATCTACAGATGTAATGCAATACCGATCACAATACTTATGACATTTTCCACAGAACTAGCCCCAAAATGCTAATTCACAGAACTGGAAAACACAATCATTAAATAATTCTAAGAGTAATAGAAAAATAATGCTGAAACCAGAACACCTAAAGACTTGCAATTGCCAAAGCACACTTCAGAAAAAAGGACAAGCTGGAGAATCAACCCTCCCAGCCCTCAGATTATATCACAAAAGTCCTGTAATCAAAAGAGTGTGTTATTGGAACAAACACAGACACATCGATTAGTCGAAAAGAATATAGAGCCCAGAAATAATCCCCCACATCCACAATTTATTAATCTATGGCAAGGGAGAGAAACAGTCTCTTCAAAAAGTGGTACTGGGAAAACTGAACAGCCACATGTAGAACCATGAGATTAGAACGTTCCCTCACACCATATACAGAACTAAACTCAAAATGGGTTAAAGACCTAAATGTAAGACCTGAACATATAAAATGGTTAGAAGAAAACCTAGGAAGCACACTTTTTGACACAAATTGTCACCTTATTATTATCACTAAGTTTTGGATCTGTCTCCTCAGGGGAAAAGAAAAGAGAGAGAAAAAGAATCAAATGGGACACAACGTATGAAGTGGGAGAAAATATTTACAAATGATGTGATCGTCAAGGTGTGAATGTCCACATTATTTACATAGCTCATACAACCTGAGGGAAAAAAAAGCAAACTACCAAGCCAAAAATGGGCAGAAGACCTGAACAGACTTTTTTTTTTTTTCCCCAAAGAAGACATACAGATGGCTAACAGGCATGAGAAAAGATGCTCAATGGCATGAATTATGAGAGAAATGCAAATCAAGGCAACAAGCAGATATCACCTCACACGTGTCAGAATGGCTCTCAGCAAAAATCTACAAGACACAAATGCTGGCGAGGATGTGGAGAAAAGGGAACAATTGTACACTGAGGGTGGCATTGTCAATTGGTGTATCCACTATGGAGATTCCTTAGACTCGAACAATAGAACTACCATATGATCCACTCCTGAGAGTATATCCGGAAAAAATTAAAACACTGCTTTGAAAAAATACACACACTCCGATGTTCACAGCAGCACTATTGCCAACATCCAACACGTGGAAGCACATCAAGCGCCCATCCAAAGATGATGAAATGTATCCAATGCATATAATGGAGTCTTACTCAGCGAGAGAAAAGAATGAAATACTGCCCTTTGCAGCCAATTGGTTGGACCTAGAATGTCAGCCTTAGGGAACTAAGTCAAACCAAGAAATAAGTCAGACAGAAAAAGAAATACTGTATGAGAGCACTTATGTGAGGAATCTAAAAAATAAAGAAGTGAATGTATATGCAAACACAGAAGAAGGATCACGGATGCAGAACAGAAACTTGTGGTACCTAAAGGGAATCAAGAAGGGGCAGGGCCAAATTAGGGCCGTGGGATTAACAGATGCAAAGGACTCTACGTAAAGTAGATAAGCAACAAGGATTTACTGAATACCTAGGGAATTATACCCATGATCTTGTAGTAAGTTTTAATAGAGTGTAGTCTTCCAAAACACTGAATCACTATGCTCTATACCTGAAACTGACACACTATTGTGAGTCAACCATATTTGAAGAATAAGTAAAAAGCTTAAAGTTGGAGTCTAATTCTGCACATGATGACATACGGAAAACTGATACAAGGAAGAGAAGTAAAAAAAAAAAAAAAGGAAAAATCCACAAACAAAGAAATAAACTACAACACTTTTTAACTACATGTTTGAGGATGAAAAGTTCAAATGGTTTGTTAGAGTAGGTGGACAGGGTATGTTTGGATTTGGACATGTAGAAATATATTAGAAGTTAATTCATCAATGCATTGCTCTAAACCAAGATTCGTATTCATAGCACTATTGACATTCTGGAAGAGATTTTTGTTGTTGTTGTTGGGGGCTGTTTCATGTCATGTGGAATTAGCAGCATCTTTGGTTTCTACACAAGATGAGATTAGATATCGGGCGTGCAGGTATCTGGATGGGAGAAGCGTGGCAAAAGTTGCAACGATTGAAGAAAGGAGAAAGGAACATTTCTCTTCCTATGGCCAGAGGCAGAGGATTTAGGAAAGAGGAGCGAGAAGAAGGGTAAAATTTTTCTACATACCTCCTTAAACTTTCCACAGAAGATACAAATTATATGATAGGTGGCACTGAAAATGAATATCAATGTGGGCGCACGGGATTCTCCTGAGACGCTTCTTTGGGAGAACAAATTAAAATGATGCTCTCTAAGTAACACCCAAGTCTCCAAAATCATCAGCTATTTTAAGGAAACCATTACTGACTGTCAACAGTGAGTGGCACATGATGGTGGCTTGCATGTTTGTTGGCTGTGTCAGGGAATGAATGGTATGCTCGGCCAATTACTGACAGTATATAAAGGTCCAAGGGAAGAAGAAGACACACACACTTGAGACACATCCTCTCACAACCACCTGAATCCACTTCCCTTGACAACATGTGTCACAAGTACTACGGCAACGCCTGTGGCTACGGCTGTGGATTTAGCCCCTATTACGGCTGTGGCTATCGGACTGGCTATGGCTGTGGCTATGGCTGGGGATACGGCTCCCGTTACGGCTGTGGCTACGGAAGCAGATATGGCTGTGGCTACGGCTCTGGCTACTGCAGCTCCTGGCCAGTTTGCTACAGGAGGTGGTATTCTTCTTGCTACTAGAACATCACCATCCAAGCCTTGCTTGCTTCGGAAACAACACCTCTAAAGATAATGCTGCTTTAAGGATCTATACCCCATGATTTCTGTATCCAAGAAAGTGCATGCCTCACAGAGGCTTTGACCTCCAACGACGTATTTTGAGATTGGCCTCTTTGAGGCCTGAAGCTCCGTGGTGGTATCATCTGACTCTCTTCCAAATTTACCTTTTACTCCCTCCATCTCTGAGTCTCTGTTATAACTGTATTGATGACCCTCACATCGACTAGCTGGGGAAAGAAATCACTTGTTCTCAATAAAAATGGTTCATTGCTTCTGACAAATTTCTGTGTACGGCCTTGCGAATCATTATTTTTGGCCCGTTGTGAAGATTGGCGTGCCATGTTGCCTGACTCTTGAGTTCTTTCTCGATAGACTAAAATCATTTCTTCTGACGCTTGCATCAGAAATAGTTGTTCTTGACCGATATCTCAGGCCTTCACATAGCCAAGCACGAATTTCACAGTATTTCAGAACTGAGCTTTGCAAGTTGCACTGTGTGTAGGATGGAGCTTGAGGGCAAAGAAAAGGAAGAACGACTTTTTATTTATTTATTTATTTATTTATTTATTTATTTATTTATTTATTTATTGCGTGTGTTGTGTCTTCATTGCTGCCCACGGGCTTTGTCCGTTGCAGCGAGCAGGGACTACTCTGCACTGTGGTGTGTGGGCTCCTCATGTGGTGGCTTCTCTTGCTGCGGTGCGTGCGCTCTAGGTGCATGAGCCTCAGTATTTGCAGCACACGGGCTCAATAGTTGTGGCTCTCGGACTCTAGGGTGCAGGATCAGTGGTTGTGGCGCCTGGGCTTAGTCGCTCTGCGGCATTTGGCATTTTCCTGGGGCAGGGATGGGACCCATGCCCCCGGCACTGGCAGGCAGATGCTTAACCACTGGGCCACCTAGGAAGCCCAAGAATGACATTGCATTCACGTAGTCATGACACAGATTCAGGTAGGAGAGTTGTGCCTGCGTGCTTACTGCAACAATGGAATGAGAGAGAGACTGTCCAGGATTAACAAGAAATTAGAAGCAGACGTGAGTGTTGCCCACAAGAGAATAAAGAACTAAGGAATAGGTAAGTTAGATGAAAAATCATATCAATTGGTTTTAATGGAACTGCAAATGTATTTGTTTGCATCTATTGAGGTTGGGGAAATCGACTTCGGCCGCTTAACTGACAAATCGTTTTGAAGAGTCTCGAAGGGGTGTCATCCTGGACCGTGAAGACAAAGTAGGACAATTATAGACACATGTCCTGCTCTCATGTTGCTAAATTCTACCACGGGAAGAGAAATAAAACAGTAAAAGAAATGAAGACTATCTCACACTGACTGTTGGGATGCGGAGAAGAAAAGAGCTTAATGGGAAAGAGAGGAGGATTGAAGTTTGAGAGGGATAACTCAGGGAGGTATTCTGAGGTTGTGAGAGAGAAGCTGATGCCAATTGCAAAGAGAGACTAGAAAGGACCGTAGCAAGCGTAAAGGGGGAATCGCAGTTCATGAGGCTTGGGAACAGTATGATTTATTAGGCATGCGTGAGAGACTGTACATACCCAGAGGAAGGTCCTCATCAAGTACCATTTAACATACCTTTAACGTCTGAAATGTTGTGACTCCCTTAGGGAAAGCGCATTGGTGACGTTCAGCTTCAGGCAAATAAAACAGTGGTGATAATACAAACAGTTATCCTGCTGTTGAGAATGACACACACATGTTTGGCTTCACCCATCCCTATTCTTATTGGAGAAATATTGATTGAGTGCAAATTATTTACGAGGCAACTCTTCTCAGCATTGGTTGTTCAGCGATGTACAGAATAGATTGGTCCTGTTGTTCTGGATCAATAGCCAGAGGTTTGAATGGAAAGGTCTTAGAAGGAATGCAATACCGATCAAAGTGTTTTCAAGAGTCCAGGGGGATGGCATCCTGAACGTTTGTGTTGGGAGCGGTATTGAAAAGCAAACTGTCTATTCCGGAGAATTTGCAAAGTAAAATTGATACCTTTGTATTCAAATGATGACAGACTAGGAAATAAAGCGAAGAATAACAAAAGTTGTAAGGCAGATATATTTTCTTCATGCCTGCTGTTAGGGATTACACGTAGCGGAGTGATCAGATTAGACCAGTGACCAGTGCCATAAAAACTGAGATTTGTTTTCACTGAAAGAAACTTATCTAATAATTAATGTGCTTAGAAAATGAAATGGACAGCTTCGTGAAAATTCCTGTTGAAGGTGTTCCGTAAACTCCTGGGTCATAACTCATTTTTGTTTCAAAATGGGAGTGTCCAGTAGAGGGAATTCTCTTCTGGAGTTTAGACTCCCTTCCAATTTGGATTTCATAGTCATTAGAGCAAAAAAGTTACTTCAATTCTGATAAGAAACGAAAAGCGAGAAATTACAAGTGTTATCACAGAGATCCAAAAATCATGAGAGACACTACGAACAGTTATATGCCAACAAATTGGACATCCTCCAAGAAACTGGCAAATTTCTAGAAACATACAGAATGGCAAGACTGAGTCAAGAAGAAGCAGACAATTGGAACAGGCTGGTCATTGGAAGTAAAAGTTAACCTGTAATTCAACAAACTCCCAGCAAATCAAATTTCAGGACAGGAGGACTTCACAGGGGACTTCTACCAAACATATAAAGAAGGATGATACCTATCCTTCTGAATCTCTTTCAAAAAATGGAAGATGCAGGAACACTGCCAAATTCATTCCACAAGGCCACCATTACCCCGATACCGAAACTAGACAAAGACAGGGTAGAAAAAAAAATTATAGCTAATATGTTTGATGGATATAGTGGCAAAAATCATCAAGAAAATTTTAGGAAACCAACTTCCGTGGTAAAAACTATTCGACCTGTAAGTATTATAACTAATACATGAATTCAAAAGGTTGCATGATATAAGCTTTATATCTAGAAATCTCTTGGGTTTCTATGCACTAATAATAAAGTCGTAGGAAGAGAAACCAAAACAAATCCCATTGAAAACTGCATCAAAATATACCTAGGAATACATTTACAAAAGGGGGCAAAAGACCTGTACTCTGAAAAGTATGGTATCAAAGGAAATGGAAAAGGATACAGAGAGAGACTTCCCTGGTGGCGCTGTGGTTGGGAGTCTGCCAATGCAGGGGACACAGGTTTGAGCACTGGTCCGGGAAGATTCCAAATGCCACAGAACAACTAAGCCTGTGCAGCATAACTACTGAGCCTGCACTGCATAACGGGTGAGTCACAGTTATCGAAGCCCATAAGCCCTAGATCTCACATGCCACAACCCTTGAGCCCATGTGCCGAAACTACTGGGGCCCGTGTGCTCTAGGGCCCAGAAGCCACAACTACCGAGCCAGCATGCTGCAACTTCAGAAACCCCCATACCTAGAGCCTGTGCACCACAAAAAGAGAAGCCTCCGCAGTGAGAAGCCCAAGCCCTGCACCAAAGTGTAGCAGCCCCATCTCACCACAACGATTGAAAAGCCCACGTATAGCAAAGAAGACCGAAATACAGCAGCAAAAAAAAAAAAAAAAAAAAAAAAAGGAACAAAGAAATGGAAATGTATCCCATATCCTTGGATAGGAAAGATAAATATTGCTAAAATGACCACACTACCAAAAGAAATCTACAGATGTAATGCAATACCGATCACAATACTTATGACATTTTCCACAGAACTAGCCCCAAAATGCTAATTCACAGAACTGGAAAACACAATCATTAAATAATTCTAAGAGTAATAGAAAAATAATGCTGAAACCAGAACACCTAAAGACTTGCAATTGCCAAAGCACACTTCAGAAAAAAGGACAAGCTGGAGAATCAACCCTCCCAGCCCTCAGATTATATCACAAAAGTCCTGTAATCAAAAGAGTGTGTTATTGGAACAAACACAGACACATCGATTAGTCGAAAAGAATATAGAGCCCAGAAATAATCCCCCACATCCACAATTTATTAATCTATGGCAAGGGAGAGAAACAGTCTCTTCAAAAAGTGGTACTGGGAAAACTGAACAGCCACATGTAGAACCATGAGATTAGAACGTTCCCTCACACCATATACAGAACTAAACTCAAAATGGGTTAAAGACCTAAATGTAAGACCTGAACATATAAAATGGTTAGAAGAAAACCTAGGAAGCACACTTTTTGACACAAATTGTCACCTTATTATTATCACTAAGTTTTGGATCTGTCTCCTCAGGGGAAAAGAAAAGAGAGAGAAAAAGAATCAAATGGGACACAACGTATGAAGTGGGAGAAAATATTTACAAATGATGTGATCGTCAAGGTGTGAATGTCCACATTATTTACATAGCTCATACAACCTGAGGGAAAAAAAAGCAAACTACCAAGCCAAAAATGGGCAGAAGACCTGAACAGACTTTTTTTTTTTTTCCCCAAAGAAGACATACAGATGGCTAACAGGCATGAGAAAAGATGCTCAATGGCATGAATTATGAGAGAAATGCAAATCAAGGCAACAAGCAGATATCACCTCACACGTGTCAGAATGGCTCTCAGCAAAAATCTACAAGACACAAATGCTGGCGAGGATGTGGAGAAAAGGGAACAATTGTACACTGAGGGTGGCATTGTCAATTGGTGTATCCACTATGGAGATTCCTTAGACTCGAACAATAGAACTACCATATGATCCACTCCTGAGAGTATATCCGGAAAAAATTAAAACACTGCTTTGAAAAAATACACACACTCCGATGTTCACAGCAGCACTATTGCCAACATCCAACACGTGGAAGCACATCAAGCGCCCATCCAAAGATGATGAAATGTATCCAATGCATATAATGGAGTCTTACTCAGCGAGAGAAAAGAATGAAATACTGCCCTTTGCAGCCAATTGGTTGGACCTAGAATGTCAGCCTTAGGGAACTAAGTCAAACCAAGAAATAAGTCAGACAGAAAAAGAAATACTGTATGAGAGCACTTATGTGAGGAATCTAAAAAATAAAGAAGTGAATGTATATGCAAACACAGAAGAAGGATCACGGATGCAGAACAGAAACTTGTGGTACCTAAAGGGAATCAAGAAGGGGCAGGGCCAAATTAGGGCCGTGGGATTAACAGATGCAAAGGACTCTACGTAAAGTAGATAAGCAACAAGGATTTACTGAATACCTAGGGAATTATACCCATGATCTTGTAGTAAGTTTTAATAGAGTGTAGTCTTCCAAAACACTGAATCACTATGCTCTATACCTGAAACTGACACACTATTGTGAGTCAACCATATTTGAAGAATAAGTAAAAAGCTTAAAGTTGGAGTCTAATTCTGCACATGATGACATACGGAAAACTGATACAAGGAAGAGAAGTAAAAAAAAAAAAAAAGGAAAAATCCACAAACAAAGAAATAAACTACAACACTTTTTAACTACATGTTTGAGGATGAAAAGTTCAAATGGTTTGTTAGAGTAGGTGGACAGGGTATGTTTGGATTTGGACATGTAGAAATATATTAGAAGTTAATTCATCAATGCATTGCTCTAAACCAAGATTCGTATTCATAGCACTATTGACATTCTGGAAGAGATTTTTGTTGTTGTTGTTGGGGGCTGTTTCATGTCATGTGGAATTAGCAGCATCTTTGGTTTCTACACAAGATGAGATTAGATATCGGGCGTGCAGGTATCTGGATGGGAGAAGCGTGGCAAAAGTTGCAACGATTGAAGAAAGGAGAAAGGAACATTTCTCTTCCTATGGCCAGAGGCAGAGGATTTAGGAAAGAGGAGCGAGAAGAAGGGTAAAATTTTTCTACATACCTCCTTAAACTTTCCACAGAAGATACAAATTATATGATAGGTGGCACTGAAAATGAATATCAATGTGGGCGCACGGGATTCTCCTGAGACGCTTCTTTGGGAGAACAAATTAAAATGATGCTCTCTAAGTAACACCCAAGTCTCCAAAATCATCAGCTATTTTAAGGAAACCATTACTGACTGTCAACAGTGAGTGGCACATGATGGTGGCTTGCATGTTTGTTGGCTGTGTCAGGGAATGAATGGTATGCTCGGCCAATTACTGACAGTATATAAAGGTCCAAGGGAAGAAGAAGACACACACACTTGAGACACATCCTCTCACAACCACCTGAATCCACTTCCCTTGACAACATGTGTCACAAGTACTACGGCAACGCCTGTGGCTACGGCTGTGGATTTAGCCCCTATTACGGCTGTGGCTATCGGACTGGCTATGGCTGTGGCTATGGCTGGGGATACGGCTCCCGTTACGGCTGTGGCTACGGAAGCAGATATGGCTGTGGCTACGGCTCTGGCTACTGCAGCTCCTGGCCAGTTTGCTACAGGAGGTGGTATTCTTCTTGCTACTAGAACATCACCATCCAAGCCTTGCTTGCTTCGGAAACAACACCTCTAAAGATAATGCTGCTTTAAGGATCTATACCCCATGATTTCTGTATCCAAGAAAGTGCATGCCTCACAGAGGCTTTGACCTCCAACGACGTATTTTGAGATTGGCCTCTTTGAGGCCTGAAGCTCCGTGGTGGTATCATCTGACTCTCTTCCAAATTTACCTTTTACTCCCTCCATCTCTGAGTCTCTGTTATAACTGTATTGATGACCCTCACATCGACTAGCTGGGGAAAGAAATCACTTGTTCTCAATAAAAATGGTTCATTGCTTCTGACAAATTTCTGTGTACGGCCTTGCGAATCATTATTTTTGGCCCGTTGTGAAGATTGGCGTGCCATGTTGCCTGACTCTTGAGTTCTTTCTCGATAGACTAAAATCATTTCTTCTGACGCTTGCATCAGAAATAGTTGTTCTTGACCGATATCTCAGGCCTTCACATAGCCAAGCACGAATTTCACAGTATTTCAGAACTGAGCTTTGCAAGTTGCACTGTGTGTAGGATGGAGCTTGAGGGCAAAGAAAAGGAAGAACGACTTTTTATTTATTTATTTATTTATTTATTTATTTATTTATTTATTTATTGCGTGTGTTGTGTCTTCATTGCTGCCCACGGGCTTTGTCCGTTGCAGCGAGCAGGGACTACTCTGCACTGTGGTGTGTGGGCTCCTCATGTGGTGGCTTCTCTTGCTGCGGTGCGTGTGCTCTAGGTGCATGAGCCTCAGTATTTGCAGCACACGGGCTCAATAGTTGTGGCTCTCGGACTCTAGGGTGCAGGATCAGTGGTTGTGGCGCCTGGGCTTAGTCGCTCTGCGGCATTTGGCATTTTCCTGGGGCAGGGATGGGACCCATGCCCCCGGCACTGGCAGGGAGATGCTTAACCACTGGGCCACCTAGGAAGCCCAAGAATGACATTGCATTCACGTAGTCATGACACAGATTCAGGTAGGAGAGTTGTGCCTGCGTGCTTACTGCAACAATGGAATGAGAGAGAGACTGTCCAGGATTAACAAGAAATTAGAAGCAGACGTGAGTGTTGCCCACAAGAGAATAAAGAACTAAGGAATAGGTAAGTTAGATGAAAAATCATATCAATTGGTTTTAACGGAACTGCCAATGTATTTGTTTGCATCTATTGAGGTTGGGGAAATCGACTTCGGCCGCTTAACTGACAAATCGTTTTGAAGAGTCTCGAAAGGGTGTTATCCTGGACCGTGAAGACAAAGTAGGACAATTA